>NW_028145414.1:0-1326147 GCF_050370095.1 Fusarium phalaenopsidis | reverse complement strand
ATACCTACTTACCCTATAGTAGCTACTGCCCTGCTATATTTACCTACTTTATCATAGCTGCTCCTATTGCAGCTGCCTCAATGTATCGCAGCTGCCTACTTTATACCAATTACACCTGCAACCTTATCTATCACTTCCTAGAATCCATATAGCAACCACAGCCGGTCTTGAAGAGCGGCCTGATAGCTCAACAGTTAAGCTTAGCAACCTTCTCCCGAGACCTAGGGTTCAATTCCAGGCTAGAAGCAGTTTGCGCTGCTTCACCTTGGAAAATACAGTCGCTCCCCGCCGAACATATGGGCTTCCTAGTAAAAAACCATGATTATCTGGGAATAGGCCTTGTGGCATTGAACCTTATAATCGTAAGACAGGTTCTAATAAGTACCTTAGCCGCACTAATTAGTTTTACTATTTTATTATAATAATTATAATAATAATAATAATATTAATAATAATTATTATTATTATTATTATTATTATTAAATATTATTATTATTTTATTTTTATTTATTATTATTATTCTTATTATTATTATTATTATTATTATTATTATTTTTTTTTTTATTTTTATATTTTTTTTTATTTTCTCATTTTATATTTTTTATTCTTATATTTTTTATTATTATTATTATTCTTATTTTTAATTATATTTATATTATATTTTATTATATATATATTTAATAAAGCTAACTTATAATTCTTAATTACTTTATAATAATAAATAAGAATCAAGCTACCACATAATAAGTAAAAAATAAAGCTACATATAGCTAAAATTAAGGTAAAAAAATAACTTATAATCCACCTAGGCTATGTGGTTAAACTAGCCCCACTATACTATATCTTATTAGATTACTTTATATATCCCTCATATATATGCTTATAGGCTTCGTGCCTCATGACCAGGGGGGCAATATAGCTGTAATCAGCCCCTACAACCTGGCTCCTCCAGGGTGCATAGCTACTAGGGATGCCTAGCTATAGCCAGCTAAAGGACCATTCTTTTCTAGCTGCTAGATGGGCCTATTAACTTTATATGCTATTTATAGCTATAGGGGGGGCAACAGGGAGTCACATAGCGACTGGGGCGCGCCGCAATGATTTAAACCAGTTTCTATGCCCCTATATATAATAGATAACTTAAGGCTTAAGCTTCTATTATAATAGGCTCAGGGGAAACTATATTTAACTTTTAGGGCTATTTAGGCTATAGGGGCTATTTGGGCCACAGGGGGCTATTTGGGCTACAGGGGGCTATTTGGGCTACAGGGGGCATGGGCATAAGTGGGGTTATAAGGGTTAGGGCCGGTACTCTGGGCTATAGTGGGACTTATACGGAGTTCTAAGGGTCTTTTTAGGTACTAGGGGCAGTTATAAGGGTAAGAGGTAGGTATTCTTCTTTCTATATTATTTATTATAGGCTACTAAGGAAAATAGCTAAGAGGGCTAAGAGGATAGTGCTATTTTATTAGGTGCAAAGGGTATTATTATTATAATATTACTTAAAGAAAGACCTAGTAACTATCCTAGAGTATCTTTTAAGCTATGCTAGGGCATATTTAAGGCCTCTGCTAGCTCTTTATAGATACGGCAGATCCGGATAGCATCATAGCTAGCCCAAGAGATCCTCTCCCCTAGCCAGGACCATAAGACCCGATGGTGCTTAGGAGCATAGCTAGGGGTTAACTTCCCCTCAAAGCCAAGCTTCTTATATAGCTGGCTAGCTAGTTGTGGCTGCTGTAATAAGCAGAGCTCAGAGGGTAGCAATAAGCCCAGGAAACTGGCAATTTCCCCCTGGATTAGCTGCCAGCCGCCATTATGAGGATCTTCCTCCCAGCGGCTGCAAAGCTCCTGGGGCACAAGGCAATAGGCACAGGCTCCAAAGCTTCCTAGTCTATCCCGCTGCCTTGGGTAGCGGGTAATAGACCTAGTTAGCTCAAAGCCAAGGCGTATATCCTTGCGGCTAGAAAGAAGTGGCCCGGGTGCAGCTTAATGGCAGATGGTCTCGCCTATCTAGCCCATCAAGCTTGCAGAAAAGGCAGCCCTGAAGAAGCTGCTGAGAAAGCAGCCTCTGAAAGGTCTCAAAGTCTGCCCTTTCCCTCTCGGCCCGGGTAGCTGCTGTAGTACGCATCTGCTGTACCTGCATAGCTCTAAGCCTAAGATCCCTCTCTTCAGGGCTCTCCAAGGCATAGCCTTCTTCTGCGGTTAGAGTAGGTTCTCCAGGCAAAAGTCACACTTTTCCTCCCCTGCCTCGCACGCTTGCCGGCTAGCTCGGCCATCTAGAGCCCTATCTAAGGCTATCCTGCGGCATTGGCTAGTAGAGAGGAATTCTCTGCTGCCTATGCTGAGGAGCCTAGAAGATTGGGCTTCTTGGGTCGAGCTTTGCAAGGGCCTGAGGGTGATAGCCTCGCTAGGAAGCCCATCTCGACCGGCACGGCCGCTCTGCTGCCCATAGTCTGCAAGCCTCTTTGGCATCTCAAGGTGTATAATAACCTGATATTAGGGATATCAATACCGAGGCCAAGAGCATTGGTTGCAACTATAACCCTGCCGTTGCCATAGAGGGTCTCCCGGGAGCCTTCCATCCAGGCCTGCAGGCGTTCTGCCTTGCCATCGCGAGTATCAACCTCGTTATAGTAGGCATCACACCCCAGGGCCTGGGCTAGGGCTTCGGTTATAGCTATAGTCTTGCAATAGACTATAGCTTTGGCTGGGCGAGGGTAAAGGCAAGCTTACTATCAAGCAGCTGCCTCAGGGCATTCTCAGCAGACTGCAGATAGCCCGCTTTGGGAAGCAGAGGGAACTCAACTACCTTATAGCTGATATTAGGCCGGGTTGTGGGAGCCCGGAAGATAGTGGCATCCTTGGCCTTGGTATAAACCAGACCTAGGAATTCACGCTCTTCAGCTATAGGCAACGTTGCAGTCAGGTATACTATCTGCACGCCTCGCAAGGCCAATAGGCCTAGCTGCCTTAACAGGCCTGAACCGGGGGCTGCCTTCTAGAATCGTGTGACACTCATCTATAACTATGCGGTCAAGGCGGGCTAGGGCTTGAAGGCCATCTAGATAGGCCTGGAACCGCTTTGTCATAGCTGACTCGGGCGTCACAAAGATAATGGAAGCCCCCTCGGTGCCCTATCAGCCTGCCACTGAGCAGCGGGGATATCCATAGCTTGGCAGCGGTCTAGGAGGTTGCCTAGCAGCGAGACCAGCGGCACAACTACTATAGTTATGCCATCTGGGCAGCTAGCAGCCGGCAACTGAAATAGAAGGCTCTTGCCGCCGCTAGTGGGCATGATGGCTAGGATTGGATTCCTATTACCCATAATGGCCTCTAGAATCGGCTTCTGGCCCTGCCGGAAGGTGGCGTTGGAGCCGAGTAGCCTCTGCAGCTCAAGGTCAAGGTCAACCTTGCGCAGCTGCTTCCAGCGGGCTGCTTGAAGCTGCTGGAAATGCTCAAGGTCAACGGCAGCTAGGCCTCTCTTTGAGCCCGAGGATAGTTGCCCTTGAGAAGCCAGGGGCAGAGGGGAAACCAAGCAAGAAGTGCCACTCTTCACTAAGAAGCCGGAAGCTTTGCCTGCGCTGATAGGTCTCAAAGTGGGCTTCTGTAAGCTGCCGGCCGTAGACGAGGTTGGAAGTCATGCTGCCATGGCCGGTCTGCCTATGGAGAATAGTATCTCTTTCTCCAGGGCCCTCTTCATCAGAGCTGCTTTCGCTATCTCCGTGGTCGACTTCGCTATATAGCCCCTGGCTAGTAATAGCTGCATCGCGGATATAGCGGCGGCCTAGGGCGATAGCTATATGCCGCCAGCTACTGATAGTAAGAGACTCAATGCCGGCTAGCTTGCCCCAGCGCTTAAGGACCCGGCTAAGCCTAGCCGAATTCCAAGAGCCTGCTGCAAGCCCTATATGCAGCCTAGGGTTATCAGCCTGGCTGCCTCTCAGGGCCCCAAAGGGAGAGTCTCTAGGGCTATAGAAGCCTAGCTCGGCCTGCAGCTGCTGCAGCTGGGGGTTATCCCCTAGGGCCTCTACCTTCTTGCTAGAACCCTCATCGCCATCTAGGCCAGAGGTCTTCCAGAGAAAGGGGGAAAAGGAGCCCTGAGAGCTGGGGTCAAAGTTGGCCTGCATAGCTTCCCAGAAGGGCAAGATAAGCCAGAGATAATAGACTAAAAGGGTGCTAACCTCCTGAGGAAGAAAGCGGTGAATAACCTTGAGTCTCTCTGACCTAGAAAAGCCCTTGTGAATACCAGTAACTAGCATAACTAGCCCTTGGTCTAGGAAGATATTGCGGATGCCCCCTGCGGCGGTATTGCGGTGCCGAAGAGTCAAGAGCTCATTTGACCTAGCCGGAAGACCGCTGCTCAAGTGGATCAAGAAGGCTAGCAGCTCAAGCAGCTTCTCGATGCTTTGGCTATAAGAAGACATAGCCCTAGCTTCTGGGGTTATAGAAGAGCTACTAGAGCTTCCAAACCAGCGGGCCTTGAGAATAGGGTCTTCCCAGAGAAAGGAAAAAAGCCAGCTCTTAGTGCCTCCCCTAGCTACCTCATAGAGGCTATCTAAAAGGAATAACCCACTGAATTATCAGTAGGGTTATCCTGGATAGAATCCCAAGGGATAGAAGGCACTAGGGCTGGCTGGCTATCCTCCAAGGTATAGCTCTCTTGCATAAGAAGCCCCTGGAAGAGAAGAAGCCGGGCTTCATCTAAGGCCGCTTGCAGTATATGCTGCAGGCTAGGAAGGCTAAGCCGGTTGCCTCTATAGAGGATAGTCTCCCCTTCCCAGCTGATATAGCCGGGCTGGGCCGTGTTGGCCTTGGCAGCTATTCCATAGCTACGCAGCCGAAGGATAAACTGCATAGGGGTCGTATCAGCCCCAGCCGGGCTATTTAGCATGCACCTAGTTACGAGCTGTTGCACCAGCTCAAAATAACCAGGGCTCGCCTCTCGAGCTTCTAGAAGAGAGCTTCCAAGCTCGGCATGCTGCTGGATAGCCTTGTCTCTTTTTCTAGCTACTTCCCGCAGGATAAGTAGCCTAGAAATAGATACTAAGGCAGAGAGAAAAGGGTAAAGGTCTCAAAGCCTAGCCAAGAGCCATCAGGGGATATACTAAGCACAGTAAGAAAGGAGACCATGACGCTATTAAATTCACTATCCTTAGTCTGATGATCTAGGATCGAGATGAAAAGCGCCAAGGTCCTTTCTTTTACCCCCTTATAAAGCCCTATAACCTTATGGCTAGAGAAGTTGCCTTTAGCTGAGAGCCAGGCCTCTTCTAGGTCATCAAGGTTATCAGATAGAGCCTTATAGCTAGCTAGCTGCTGCTGGCTTGCTTTGAAAGGTGGCCTCTCTGCGGGCTCAAGGTTAAGGCAGCGGAAGGTATAGACTAGAAGCTGCTTTGCTACTATGGCATAGCGGTCTTGCGTAGCCTTCTTATACCTATAGCTAAAGGGCTTCTTTGCTGGCTGCGAGGCATCTTGCCGGTTAACCTCAAAGAGAGCATTCAGAGGAATCTCATTAGAAGCTATAAGGCCTATAGCTTCTTGAATAAGCTCCTCAAAAGCCTGCAAGAGAAAAAAGCAATCTAGCTCAGAGGTCTCTTTTAGAGATTCTTTAGTTAGGGTAAGGTCAAGAGAAAGCAGCTCTCTTAGGAAATCCTTTTCCCCACTAAAGTCAGCTAAGTGCCTTGCTGATCCTAGCCTTCGAAGCCAAGGGTTAGGAGCAGTAAAGTCATTTAGCTGCTCTATAGCCTCGGCCTCCTTGCTTCTGATAGCTAGGGCTTGGGCCTCAAAGGCAGCCTTGGCTTCTAGAAGAGAGAGAGCTTTAGAGCTGTCACTTTCTAGCAAGACCTCAAAGTATTCACTGCGAGGCCCTTGCTTGAAGAGTTGCTGATAGGCTATGCCGGCTCGCCAATAGCTTTCAGTAGCTATAGAAGGCTGCGAGGCTGCTGCCTTAGAAGGCCGGCCCTTTTGACCCTTCTGTTTGACCTTGTGAAAGGCCCGTAAGTGCTCTCTAATTCGGCGTAGCTGGGAGCCAATATAGAAGCAGCTAGGCTCAAAGGTACAGCGGAAGCCCTGTTGCATAGGCTCTCCAAGTTGTGAGATAGGAGGGCCTGGAGGAATAGGCTTAGGTAGCCTTATAAGGTCCTTCTGGCCCTGAAGAAGATCAAGCTTAGTAGCTTGCTCTAGGGTAGGCTTGATCTCTTGGAGGGAAAGCTGATGAGGCTGTTGGCGGAGGTGTTGTTGAATTTGGTTGAAAAAGAACTGCGGTTTTGCAAGTCTTGCAAATTAGAAGGGAAAAAGCAGGGATATAACTAAAATAATCCATAATTATAAGACTTATAGATAATTAAGATATAGATAGATAAGGCTTTTAGATAATAAAGATAGAAATAAAGATAGAAATTAAAAGTAAATAATTAAGAAGAATTTAAGTCTATATAAAAGAGTAAAAAAAAGAAAAAATATAGAGGTTAAAGCTTATTGGCTAAGGAATTGCCTTAATTGTGGCTGGCGAGGTGGTTAGTGTGGCTAGATAGCTAAGTTGTGGCGGTGGTTGGTGATTTTTAGCGTAGCGCTAATTGCACTAACTACCCCATCAAAATTCCTCTTTTTTATCTTTAAATAATTCTAAAAAAATTAAGAAATAAGATATAAGAAAAAGGACTTTATTTCTAAAATCCTTATAGCTTAAAGTTATATATATCTCTTTTATAGAGCCTTAACCCTATAGGAACCCTCTTTTTTAGAAAACGTCGGCTGGTCGAGAAAAAAAACGTCGGCTGCCCCATGGTCTGCTAGCGTAAAAAATTTCCCCCATACAAAAAAAACGTCGGTAGCTCAGCCGACGTTTTTAATAGATGATAGGGGTTAGGGTCATAGTTAGGGTCACATATTGGGTCAGGGTTAGGGTCAGGCATTGGGTCAGGCATTGGGTCAGCTATAGATAGAAGCCCTTCGGGCTTCTATAGAGATTCTAGAGCTTTCTATAGGGGTTAGGGTCATAGTTAGGGTCACATATTGGGTCAGGGTTAGGGTCAGGCATTGGGTCAGGCATTGGGTCAGCTATAGATAGAAGCCCTTCGGGCTTCTATAGAGATTCTAGAGCTTTCTATAGGGGTTAGGGTCACACATTGGGTCAGGCTTAGGGTCAGGCATTGGGTCAGGCATTGGGTCAGGCATTGGGTCAGCTATAGATAGAAGCCCTTCGGGCTTCTATAGAGATTCTAGAGCTTTCTATAGGGGTTAGGGTCATAGTTAGGGTCACATATTGGGTCAGGGTTAGGGTCAGGCATTGGGTCAGGCATTGGACTAGGGCAACCTCAGCGGCTTCCATAGCCCGAGATCCCTCTAGCAACTTAGCTAGGTCAATCTGGAACACTTCTAGGGCTCCTTAAAGCTCCTCTTTACTCTTCACCTCTTATCTCTTATTCTTTATCTCTTATTTCTTATCTCTTACCTCTTATTCTTTATCTCTTATTTCTTATATTTTATCTCTTTGCCTTTTCATATTAGCTATATCTCTCTTTCTTAGCTATTTCTCTCTTTCTTAGCTATCTCCCTTTCTTAAACTATATCTCTCTTTCTTAGCTATCTCTCTCTTTCTTAGCTGTACCTCTTATATCTCTTTTATACTCTTATTTTTCCTTTTTCTTATCTCTTTATATCTCAGAAAAATCTCCTCTCTTTAGTCTATAAGCTATATCTTTAGCTAGAAGAAACCCTCCGGGCAAAATAGCTTAGATAGTCAATACTAACCCCAACCATAACCCTAACCCTAACCCTAACAATTTTGTGGCCAACCTAGCTTGCTAGGTTGGCTCGCCTGGGGCGATAGCCCCACATGAGCCAACGGGTAGCTATCTTAGAACCCTCTTTTTTAGAAACCGTCGGCTGGTCGAGAAAAAAACTGTCGGCTGCCCCATGGTCTGCTAGCGTAAAAAAAATCTCCCATATAAAAAAACTGTCGGTAGCTCAACCGACGGTTTTAATAGATGATAGGAACCCTCTTTTCTAGAAAACGTCGGCTGCCCCATGGTCTGCTAGCGTAAAAAATTTCCCCTATATAAAAAAAACGTCGGTAGCTCAACCGACGTTTTTAATAGATGATAGGGTAAATCTAAAGTTAGCATAGGCTAGTATAATCTTTATGCTTTTATTTATAGCTATATTATAAGCTAGCTATGCAGCTAGTAGCTTTTTAACCTAGTTATTTTATTTATAGTTAATATAGCAATAGAGATATTATTCCAGTATTTAATTTATGCGTTTAGTTTATCTATTAGTTTCTTTGTGGTATATTATAAAGAGTTTGTAATTAATTCCTAAGTATCCTATGAGGCTTTGCTAAAACTTAGATATAAATAGTAATCCTTAATTAGTAATAATCTCGAGTGGTATATTATATATTTTAGTAATATAAAAGTAGAAGAGATAAGTAAATTCTTTAGCTATTATTAATTCTTCATAGGGTATAAAATAAGAAAATTTTATAAGTTTATCTATAATAATAAGAATACTATTAACCACCAGTGGTGGCAGTAGTAGTAGTGCGGCCTATTACTATTATATCTATCCCCTAAGCTAGTTAATCATAGCATAGAGCTAATAGATTTTAATAACTATCTCCGCGGTGCTAGGGGGTATATTATACGTAGGCGGCTAGCTTTGGTTATTGCCTAGGGTGCTAGGAGTATTATTATTAGACATATTTGCGATAGTATAGTATTGCCCAGGGTGACGCTAGTAATCCACTAAATAAGAGCTATTAATATATAATAATTATATAGGTCCTAAGGGGATAAACCAGTCGTACTAGTTTATATTAGCAGTAAATCAGGTCGCATACTCTAGGAGTAGGTATATAAGTCACGTCTAGTAATATACTTAAGGGTATTAAGTATAACTAAGTTATATTAATAGCTGAGGTAGCTAGTATATAAGAAAGTGCTAATGAGCGTATGCTATATACTTCGGGATATCTTAGGTGATCACTGTGTCCGGTAGTATAGTCATAGTGATCATGGTAGTGATCACTTGTGATCATGAAGTGATCACGGTGATCGTTCATAGTATCGTGAGTGATCATTTCCTAATTGGAGGATTTAGTGGGTATCTTTTCTGCTCACGTGACAAGTGCTTTGTCAGGTCGTGACAACGATAGCTTCTTCTTCTTCGTCTGTGAGGACCCGCAGTCTGCCGACTTGCTGAGGCGTAAATCCGGTCTCTAGCCTCGTCACGATCCTCTGAATAGAGGCAACAGAGGACCCGGGGTGGCGTGGGTTGGCGGCACGAAGTGAGAGAGGTTGAGTCATGCCGGAGGAAGAGGTTCGGTGGAGGCCCCGGGCATACCGGGCACGTGATGCCACGACTTCCCGGGCGGCCCTGAGATTCGCTTCACTCGGCATAATGAAGATAGACAAAAGAGAGGCAGTTTTTACCACTTGGTGTCGTGAAATATGGCCAAAATAGGTGGTGATTACATGAAAATGAGGACATCATCAAGTGCGGGGCCTGTCTCACAATTTTGTGGCTGTCTCACAATTTTGTGGCCAACCTAGCTTGCTAGGTTGGCTCGCCTGGGGCGATAGCCCCACATGAGCCAACGGGTAGCTATCTTAGAACCCTCTTTTTTAGAAACCGTCGGCTGGTCGAGAAAAAAACTGTCGGCTGCCCCATGGTCTGCTAGCGTAAAAAAAATCTCCCATATAAAAAAACTGTCGGTAGCTCAACCGACGGTTTTAATAGATGATAGGGAATCAGCGCCGGGGTCCTGGGAAGTTGGAGAGGACGCACGGACCAAATATTCTTGTATTCCGACCCAAAGCCAAAAAAAAAAAAACGAAAGGGGAAGGTGCACGGGCCGCAAAAAGTGGTATTGGGGCCATTACCAGTGGTAATTGGTACAGTAGGGTTCTCATCGAAAAAAGCCGTCTCCATGTCCTCCTCTGTTCGGCCCCGACAGCAGTATGCCAAGCATAAATGGGGAAAGGCCCAGTACCTGTGCAGAGTTTTGTTGGCTGATAGAATGGACGTCGTACTCTATGAGTACAAACCGCCCTCATAAGGCTGGTCAACATCATTGCTGGAAAACCCGCAGTGTCCTGTATTTCCTGAAACCTCATCAGGATGAGTCATGGCGCCCCATATCAATGGGACGAGAGCTTCATCCGACCTGTCAGCATCACCAAGGCCATGGCAAGCTGCTGCTATGCCCAGGCTGCAGCTCCCAACGACAGGCATGGCGGTGGGTAGCCTGCGGTAGCCTGTTATGACAACAGCTAGGGCCATGACGACTGCTGTTATCACTACCGCCACGATGGCGGCGGGAGAATAACCACAAGTAGTTGCAAACTCGTCGACCAAGTCGATGGCAACAATGAATATGCTCTGAGAAATCATCCAATGTATGAGCATGGACATGAGAATCAAGGGGATGCTCCAACGATAGGGCAACTGCAAAAAGTAGCGAGACCTCTGCTCTCCCCTTGGGTCTGATGACACTCGCAATCCCTTCTTCTTTCGCCCAAAGTCGCTCCACTCATTGGCAGCTAGCATTCCGGTGAGGAGGCCATTGTACTGAAAGTATAGGCCCGAGAAGATGAATTGAGGCAGGTTGGCAAGCAGGACGGCCTGGGTCATGGTGAAGCTGTTTACAATGCTGTTGCCCTTTGTAGAGATGAGGGCCTCTCCTGTGACGGCTCCGAAACCGAGTCTCCAGAGTGATCCCAAATCCCTCGAACCACGAAGTCGGATGATACCAAAGATTAGAAAGAAGAGCACCACTGAAAGAGAAACCGAATACCTAGATAACCCGCATTATTAATCTTGATCCGATTTCTCTACCACGGTGAGTGGGAAAACCTACACAAGGATGCTAACCGTCCACCGACGTCGACTGATGGCTGATGCCCACCGTCTCTTTACTGGGGCCCAGGTGCGAGGCCTGGTCCATTCATTGTTGTCCTTCTTCTTGATGTCGCTCACAGCTGCCAGACAGCCACCGGCCGAAACAGCGTCTGGAGCAGTCAGGAAGGATTCCACCGCATCCCCAAGAACCAGCAAGGATTCCGCTGGCGGCTTCAAAGCTATGTACAGGAGTATTGCAGCCTTGAGAGCATTTGACACCAGTACATAGGCGATAAAGGTAGGGCTGAAGGTAAGCTGGCATGCTTCTTCAGCCGGCCGGCTGTAGCAATATTCGACCTTGTCAAAGTAAGGCGCCCAGTTTTCTGCCGCTTTCTCCAAGGCCGGCAGCCGATCACGACAGGGGTAGGCATAGGTGCTGGGACACACCCAGCTATAGCTTTCTTCAGGGAAGTAAACGTCGACGGAAGCAGACCAATGCTCCATAACTAAGTCCTTCGATTTAAGCTCTTTGGTTCCAGTGACGAGTATCACATCCTGGTGGGAAGTCTGGAACGCCGTAGCATATTGACGAATGCACTCCAAGTTGCTGAGCCTCTTGAGACCATTAGAAGTACCCAGGTCTGTCAAATTCCTCCATTCCTCTAGGAGCTCGGTGTGGACTTCAGGGTAGAAGTCGTAGTAGAGTTTACTGAGGTTCTGAGGACGTGAAAAGAGCTCGGACTGACTCAAATTGTGGTGTGCCGTCTCTATGCTCCAGACGCGGTAGGGGACTGTTACCAAGGACGAAAACAAGACTGAGTTATAACTAGCAAGTCTCGTTGGTTATCGGACTGAATAGCAAGGGGATAAAAAGAAACTTACAGAAGATGCAAAGGAAGCGATGAAAGCATAAGGAGACCCCAGAGAATGACTCTGTTTGTAGGAAGACGCCTTAGGTTGTGCATGCTCGGTACACCGATGTCCAGCCATTTCCCCCTCAAGTGCGCCTTGTCGACGTCGGCACGGGTAGGAGCAGAGATGCATTGCATGCCATAGTTGCTGGCGGCCAGGAGGATGGAGCTGAGGGCGTTGATTACAAGGTGAAGACCGGCATTCAGAAAGCGCATGTCCGAACACTTGCCCTCCTGAAACACCGGCTGGCCGAGCTGATTCTTGTTGCTTCGCGTTACAGCCAAAATAGTGGCGACGAGGTTGACAATGAAGACGGCGGTGCAGCTGGCGGCCCCGGCAAAGAGACTGAACCTCCAGCCTAAGTTGGATTTGAGCTTGGAAAAGAGAGACATGGGCTCTTCGCGTGTGCTATTGGAATGAAGCGATACCCGGCTTGATCGACGCTGGGACCATTCACTCAGCTCCATCGCCATGGTGAAGACAGGTTATACACATGGATGATGGAGCTAATGGGAGAGCAACCTGTGCATGGGTATTTAATGGTCATGCCAAGGTCAGGTGCCCCGGATGCGCTGTTGGCAACATGCAGGGCACGCCGCCTGGTGGGAATCTGACATCTTGTTCAGGCTCGCAATAGGGCTGCTTTATTTAGCTCACATGCCACGGTATGTGTCCATCGCCCGACATGGAAGAACTCTCTGAGACTATCATGGGCATAAAACGGAGATAAGGGTGAATGGTATCCCCTTTTGGAAGTCTCCGATAATGGGTTATGATGAGAGGGATAATAACGGGGTAAGGAGGAGCTAGCCGGGGCTGAGCTGGGGCTGAGACAATCATATCAAGGGGGTTGAAACAAAGTGTAACCGCCCCAAAGTAAGCATAACCCCTGTGGCTTGCATTAACCGGCGGTAGGATTGTGTTGAACCGAACCTATCATGCATGTTAAACCGTGACTGAGTGAATTGTGCTTAATTTACTCTGTCTGATTGTATCTTGCCCCTCTTTTGGGCTAATGCCTTGCGCTATTCCTATTTAAGATTTACTTATATCACGTGAATTTACTCTATCTAGTTCTAAGATATATTTAAGCAAAACGCATTATAAAATGCTCTAGGTATACTCGTATATATAATTACTCTAGTTTAATATACCCCCCTAGAGTAAAAAGTCTTAATACTCTAAATAATATCGCTTATTATATATAAATACGTTCTATATCTTTGAAGTTATTTTCCTTATTTATAAGGCATTTTTGCCTAATATATATTATTATATTATTTAATATTATAGCCGAAAAAGGAAATATTTATTTAGCTAAATAAAGGTCTTTTTCCTCTTTAGTTAGTTATAAATAGCTTTAAAGTTATAAAGTAAAAGGGAAAGTATTTATTTAGATAAATAAAGCCCTTTTTCCTTTTTAGTTAATTATAAATTATAAAAAATAATTAATTTACTCGTTTATTATTTATAATTTATATTTAATGCTTATAGATAAAATGCCTTTTCGCCTTAGACTTTCTTTCTTTTTCTTTTTCTTCTTTAATTTTATTATATATTTTAATATATAACTTTTTATATTACCTTAGGCTTCTCTTTTATAAGTTTACTTTAAGCCTTTTAAGCTACCTTTTACTAACTATATTATTTTGTTAGAGAAACAGAACACACCAACCACAGCGAGGTTGAACGCTTCGTGACTTTCTTCGGGGGGATTTTCAAAATAGGGATCTCACACGCTTCTTGGTGAGGTAAACACAATATAAAATAGTAAGGGCAATTGATCAATTGATAACAATGAAAATTTGGTCAGAGAAAGAGCCCAAAAGCTGCTCCTTTCTCGTTGACCATGACGACAGTGATGATGATGCTGATGGCCGAAGTGTTACGGGCGAACCCGTGAGGAAGGTTGTTTCCCCCTGGAAAAACCAAGACCGGAGAAATCCTTCTCCGTAGCCCCGCTGCGAGCCCTGCACAAAACCCGCAGCGAAGTCACAGCTAGTTCTTTTCCTTTTCTCTCCCTTCCTTAGTCTTAGATATTCAATCAACCAGTTCACCTTAGCTGCATAAGCTCCGGTCCGACCCTAGCATTATCTAAGACTCAACCATAGCTCGCTACTCGGTAGCAGAGGGCTCATTGCGAATCTACGCAATGGAAGAAGGTAACCCCGGGGGCATGTCCGTGAGGGACATAGCCCTTATGAACCTGATCGGGGATCGACTGAGCCAGTTCATGGCACCCCTGCAGAGTCAACTCGATAACCTATCACTACGCATCGAGGAAGCAGAGCGCTCGCGGGCAGCCAATGGCGAACAGCTGGCCAATACTCTTGGGCCACTCCAAGAGCAGGTCATGCACCTGTCCACACAGTTCCAGGCGTTTCAACAGCCCCACCCACCTACCAATCACCAGCCCCCCTTCATCGAGAACGAAGCGAACACGCAGCTCCCTCCTTACGACCCTCCCGAGGAGCCTATCACGAACGAAATCACCCCTGAACCGCCAGCGGTGCCCAGAACCATACCCCGACGCAAACCCCTCCCAGACCCTCCTAAGTTTTCGGGAAATCGCCGCGAATACCCTTCGTAGTCGCAGCAAATGCGCGATAAACTCTTACTAGATGCCGAGTTCTACCCAACAAGCCAAGAGAGGTTCTACCTAATCAACTCATGCTTATCACAAAAAGCCCAAAGCCTAGTCGCAGCGTTCTATCGAGCGGGAGGCACGGGGGGTCGCCGCGACCCCGAGGATTTTATAGAATATCTCGACCGATCCAACGAAGACCGAAATATACAGGCACGCGCGACGAGCTCGCTGCTAAAGCGCCGCCAGAAGGCCAATAAGTCCTTCGCCACCTTTCTACCGAAGTTCGAACAACACATTGCAGAAGCAGGAGGAACAACCTGGGAAGACAAGGTGAAGATTACCTTTTTAGAAGGACTCTTAAACGAGCGGCTGCATCGCAGCTTAGTCACCGTCGAGCTCCCAACGACTTACAACCTGTGGATCAAACGAGTTCAAGAAGTGGCGTGGAAGCTCGAGAGGTTAGGCCCAGAAAGAGAGACAGTCTCAGAGAGGTCGCAGCGTCGCAGCCGTTACCCCAGGGAAAGGAACCAACCAAATCGCAGCCGCCAACGGCCACAAGGTCCCGGTCAGACACGAGACTACGAGGGAGACACCAAGATGACAGGTGTCAATAAGGCTTCCTATACGCAACTCTCGATCAATTTTCCGCCCCCGTTCCTTTCCCGACGTAGAAATTTTTAGGCAACTCTTCGCATCTGCAACATCTGCAGCGGTCACGAGCACTGGCAGCGGGAAGCTTTCATTCTGTCGTGCTCTGTTAGTAGTAATCCGCCTGTCACTTAGACACGTTCTGACCTTTTCCTCGTCCGACAGCGGCAAAGCCTTCTCAGTAGACTTGAACTCATATTTCTCGCCTCTCCGACGTATGCATATATATACCTCAGCATCGTAAGTCTGATGGATATTGAGGCCGTTCTTCTTGAGAGTGCTCCATTTCTTCTTGAAGTTCTCATTGCTTCGGTCTCTTTTAGCCCCTTGGGTGTGCTTACCATTTGCCATTGTGAAAGGTCGACGAGGCAAGGACTGTAATATGGCCTGGGGGCGGTGTATAAATAACTAGTTCCTCTTATTGTCGCCAATTTTAGCAGATGCCATGTTGGTGTTGTTAGTTTATAGTTTTGTGTATCCAGGGACCTGTTTTGGTCCCCCCTTGAGCTGCACTTGGCCAGCAGAGTGGACTAGGATCATGCAGCTTTCCGCTCCCCTGTAAAGACGTCGCATGTGAAGCACCCTACCTGACGGTAGGTGCGTGACGCACCTTGCGCCCTTCATTTGAGCTCCAGGGCTGCGATGTGTTGCGTTTTGGAGGCATGGTTTCGTGGAGGCGCTCCTCCTCCCGGAGTTGTTCTCGAGTATCTATCGTAGGCTTACTCTGCCTAGCCTCATCAAACAGTAGGCAAGCGATTCCTCTGTCTTCTGGTAGTGGATAGTGGCAGAATA
Source organism: Fusarium phalaenopsidis (assembly GCF_050370095.1). Lineage (NCBI taxonomy): Eukaryota > Fungi > Ascomycota > Sordariomycetes > Hypocreales > Nectriaceae > Fusarium > Fusarium phalaenopsidis. The sequence goes on along the minus strand of NW_028145414.1, from coordinate 1,310,363 downwards.
AGCCGGACTGCTGGAGCGATATAATCCGGCTGACTGCCCAGGTTGGTATGGCCGAGACCAGCGCTGCGGTCAATTCAATTTTTCGCAATTCAATTCAATTCAACCCAATTCAATCCAGGAAAAGAGGAGTTCAATTCAATCCAATCAAGGACCCTCAATTAATTGAATTAATTCAATCCGGATAGGGATTTTGGTGGTGATGCTGCTGAAATATATAAAGATAGCATTTTCTGATGGTTTTCTCAAAGTGCTACCCTAATTGCCTAACTCTGCTAAGTTAGCATCCCAAATAGGCATAGCTTAATCACATGACCTCGCGATCTCATCGCGCCGCGCCTCCTTCCTTCTCACATCACACATACAACTTCCCTCCCTCAACCATCCAAAAGCCCGACTTTTATGGCTATTTCGGAAGCCGTTCTTTTGCCCTTTGCCTCGTCATTATCATCATTATCATCATTATCATCATTATCATCGTTTCCGTCATTTTTGTCATCTTCTAGCCGATCTAATCGCCGCTAAGTTCGCGTTGCAGAGAGGGGCCTGCGTCTCTCTCGTCGTAATCCGTGGCAGTAAGCCGAGGAACGAAAGGCAATGAAGATGACTTCAATAACGGTCCTTGGCACCCCTCTTGATGATGATGAAGATGACCTCTACCTTCCCGATTCTCCTTCTGCCGCCATTCCTACCCCATTGAGAGACGACCTATTCCTCTCTGAGTCTCCCTCCACCGTTCCTACGCCGTCAAGAACCTCCTCATCGACCCCTGGCCCGCCTGGCCCCCTACGATCATTATCGAAGCCGCAGTCTGTGGCCGCACAGATCGAAGAATTCAGTATCCGCGATACAAGGCACCTTACAATTGAGACCCTCCCTCGAATACGATTTGCCGGAAAGAGATTCTTCTTACATTCCTGGCTGCCACGCCGGCATAAGCTACGGTCCTTCATTGGCGATCACGGCCACAGCCTTATTGAAGTCAATGGCAACACGCTTGGAAACGCCTTTTGGCTATGCGGTCATTGTGATAGGCGTGGGAGGACCCAAGGCTGCTTATTTGCTCAGCGGGCCACATCAGCAGCGATATCTCACCTTCGGATTCAACATTCAGTCACAAAGGCGGGCAGCCCGGATTCGTCATCATCAGCAGCTTCTGCGGTCCTTGCCTCCCTTCAGGCTCATGCCAAGTCTCCAGCTGCTGATACCACCGCCTTCGGTGCTGTTGATGAATTCAAGGCCGCTTTTATCCACTGGGTCGTCGAGTCGAACATCCCTTTGAGTGCCGTCAGGCATGACACCTTCCAACGCCTCCTACGGACTCCAAATCACATCATCAATGCCGCCTTGCCGACTCACCATTCAACTGTGAAGGCTTGGATCATGGATGACTTTAAGGCTAGCCAGAAGCTTATCCAACGCCAGCTTCGGGCTGCTAAGTCAGCTATCCACCTTAGCTTCGATGCGTGGACCTCCCCTAGCCAGCAGGCCCTCCTAGGGATCGTCAGTCACTTCATTGACTCTGCCGGCTTCCAAAGGCACAAGCTACTTGCGTTAAAGCGCATCATTGGCCCTCATTCAGGTGCCAACATCGCTCCTTTGGTAATAGAGGTCATCAATACCTTTGATATCAAGAAAGCCGGATTCTTCACTTTGGATAACGCAATAGTCAACGATACATGCCTCGATTATCTCTTCTCTGACCACCTTCACCTTTTTCCGAGTCCACCGGTCTTCACAGATGTCACAACGGTCCGATTACGCTGTTGGGGTCATATTATCAACCTTGCCGCTAAAGCCTTCCTTGAACCCTCAGAACAGTCTCGATTGACCGTACCTAATGATGAGGATATCATACGGCTCAGTCCTAAGGAAAAGGAGCGTTTAGCTAGTTGGCTAAAGAACGGTCCTGTGGCTAAGCTATCAGACGTGGTAACATTCATCCGCCGGTCCCCTCAACGCCGGGAAGCATTTTCCTTCCAGGTTCAACACACGGCTGCTAACGCCGGCGCCGACTCTTCAGCTGATGATAACCCCTTATTCTAAGCCCATAATAGCATACAGCTTTGCAATAATAATGACACACGATGGAATTCAACCTTCTATATGATTAAATGGGCCCTTCGTCTTAAGGAGCCATTATAGTCATGGATTGGGATTAACTCGATGGAGAGAGAAGACCGGAGGCTGCCAATAGAGAAGAGACTGACCGAGGAAGACTGGGAGGTCTTGTCAGAGGTCCACGATCTTCTTATTCCCTTTCAAGAAGAGACTATGCGGTTCCAATCCCGCCGCCCGGGCGATATTGGGTGGGTAATGCAGAGCCTCCTTCGCCTGACTTCCTGGTTCAGAGATCAACGCGATCGCCGTTCCCCTGACTCCCCTACCGCTAATGAACCTCGACGACCACATCGTGTTAGCAAGCTGCCGGGCCATTTGGATGACTATGAGGTTGAGTATTCGTCACAACGATCACACAGTCACAGTCAAGCTGCCTTATTAGCTAGGCCACGCAATGATACGAGGGAATACCTATGCCTTTGCTGCCAGCTAGCCCTGAATCAGCTAGAGCGGTATAAGGAGCTGCTAGGCCAAACCCCCGTTTATTGGGCTGCTGCTATCCTTCATCCGTCCCTGTCAGCCCGTTGGGTTAATCGTGTGGAGCCGTTCAAGGCAAATCTCATCCTTGAACGCTTCTAACGCTTCTTCTTTGACGGTTGGGCTGTCACGGAACCGGTCTTATGCCCCAAGACCCCTGAGGAGCCTAAGAAGCAGGAGGGTCGCCTGCTAGACCTCCTTCCCACGGATTTCTATGAAAATCCCGCTGAAGGGGATGGGCCGGCTATATAGGAGTTGAAGGCGTGGTTTGGCAAGGCCCCTGAAAAGCTTGATAACCCAATCGCCTTTTGGCAACGGCAAGAACAAGCTTTCCCTATGCTAACTCGAATGGCGATAGATATCCTCTCAATACCTTCAATATCAGCAGAATGTAAGCGTGTATTTAGCCAAGCCAAGCTTACAATGGGGCCGCAACGGTTGAGCCTAGTTGACGAGACTTTGGAAGCCATTGAGTGTTTAAAACACTGGAGGGCTGACACGTGAGAAGACACGTGATTCAATTTAATTCAATTTATCAATTCAATTCAAGTTTTGACCCTCTCAATTCAATTTGGAATGGCCTTAATTCAATTGACGAAAATCCTGATTGAAAATTGAATTGACCGCAGCCCTGGCCGAGACAGTCTAAGCATGACCGGCTTCTTCCTCGCGGCACGTTGAGCATGGAGGGTTCGAGAGCCGGGGGGAGCAAGTTATTGGTCCTGTCCCAGAGGCTGCTTTTCTGCTCGAACGGCTAAGTCTCGGGTATTTTCTTATCTACCCGTTGGCTCATGTGGGGCTATCGCCCCAGGCGAGCCAACCTAGCAAGCTAGGTTGGCCCGAAAACTGCGGGACAGGCCGAAAACCCCGGGATAGCCCCTCACCGTGACGCGTCTGAATTTATATGCACTTTATACCTGAAAACACCAAAAAGAGTGACACAAGATAGTGCAATCTAGTGTATTCGCGTCTATCTTTATTATGAGTGCCATAAATAACCTTAAGGCTGCGAGGGAAGTGATCGCATTACGTGCTAGATTCGCTAACCGGCTATATCGCGTTGCTGCCGGCGTCACTAAGCCAATCTCTGTTAGGGCCGCTACGGCTAAGCATAAGGCTTCTTCTTCTTCTGCAGTTAATCGCCTTATTAAGAAGCTCGAGAACCCTGATTCTGTGAGGCCACCGGGCCGCCCGCGCCTCCTAACGAGCGAGGAAGAAGATGCCATCGTTGCCTTCGTCACCTGGATGGAAAAAGCCGGCTTTCTTACCTCCAAGGCTGAGATTAAGGACGCCGCTAATACCCTTCGCCGCCATAGGGACCCAGAAGCGAAGCCTATGGGCAAGTCATAGTACGCAACCTTCCGTGAGGATCATCCGGAGCTCTAGAAGACCTTCCTAAAGGCCGTCGACAAGTCTCGTGAGTCTTGGGAAGTAGGCGGCATTACCGACTTAAAGGAATGGTTTAAATGACTTACTAAGGCTATCAGGAGATTTAATATCTATGCCTCTAAATGCTAGAATGCCAACTAGGCTAGGATCCGAGTTAGCTACTTACGTGAGCGGATATAGTGCCTCATCGTCCGCATAAGGAAGAAGACATATACCTAGGTGCTCGACCCGTTAAACTGCGAGACCTGCTCTCTTATCGGTATAGGAAATGCAGTGGGCGATACGGTGCTACCGTGGGCTATCTTTAAGATGTTCCCTATATTAGATTACGCCTATATTAATGCCGATCCGCAGATATGCTTTACTAAGTTAGAGACTACCTTCTTTAACGGCGAGATTACCTTTGAGTAGGCGTAGGCGTTTAACTGACATAGCTAGGAGAAGTCTGCGAGGGTATAGAGCCGCGGGAAGCCTTTCGTAGAGTAATTTAGTTATGATAAATTCCTTCGTGATCCCATAAGGTAGTATATTTAATATAATATTTCTCTTACTTCTTATAATCTAAGTAAAGAGATCTAGTGACTTCTTATCCTTAATAGATTCACGGGATATGGCCTCTTTCCCTTCCGCGAGTATTACCTTAAATTCTAGATTCTCGTGATTCCTTTGCCTCCTTATTCTACGCATTTTCTTTAGCTAATAGATATAGGAGTCTTCTAGCCGATAAAGAATACACATTAGAAGATTCTCTGCCGAGCTTTGCGCAAAGGCAATATTACCTTCTCGCGCCTTAACTTCGTGAAAGGACTATAGGCAAGTCAATTAATATCTAACGGGAAGACCTGCTAATTAAGGCGTGACTTTAGGAGATAATTGATAAAGGATTTACTAGAAAGAATATCATATTAGGATTTAAGAAATCTGGCATCTTTCCCCCTAACCCTAACCCCGCGGTAGCCTTCCTCCTTAGGCAGTAGATAAAGGCAAAGAAAGCAGTCAACCCTGCCTTTGCTTCCCTTCTTCCGTTAGATACATGTTTCCAACGCGCCTCTAATACCGCAAAACGCGTCACAGAGGAGTATCTCGATATCTTTTCCTCCCCAACGCATGCGGGGCTGCAGGAAGTCCGCAAGGTCGTCATAGAAGCCGTTCTTCTCGAGGAGACAGTAACTATATATATGGATAACCGGCGAAGTCGCATCGAGAAGAGATACAACCAGATAAAGAGGGGAAAGAGGGCCAAGCCCGTCGGTGACTTCACTCATAGCGTTAGTCTATAGGATCTCCGTGACCAGCAAGCAGAAGTCATCGCCGCAGACCATGAGAAGGAGAATCGGCGGCAGATTCGCTCTATGCGCTCCGTACTCCTCAGGGAGATCGAGAGGCTCAAGGAAGAGTAGCGAGATAATAAGGAAGTCATCGTTAACGGCGTGAAGAAGAAGCTACAGTTCAAGAAGTGGCTTAAACACACAGGGAAGAATAAGGACTAACGTATATGATAAGCATGCGGCGCAGACAAGCATGCGGCGCAAAAATCCCTCAACTTCTCCTCCTTTCATCTGATCAATTGATTCTCAACCATTTAGGATGCCACAATCAAATATAGAGGCAAGAACGCTTCTTGCCCTTCTTGCCCTTCAAAATGACCCGAAACTAAGTATCCGACGTGCTGCAACAATCTATAAGATCAAGGAGCAAAGGCTCCGTCGCCGACGGAATGGCATTCAATCTCGAGTCGATTGGATCCCTAAATCACGCAAGCTATCTGATCTAGAGGAAGAGATTATAGTTCAATTCATCCTCGACCTAGATTCGCGAGGCTTTCCCCCGCGACTGCGTGGTATTGAAGAAATGGCGAACCGACTACTTACTGACCGCGATGCATCACCTGTCGGCAAGCGATGGGCTTCTAACTTCGTCAAGCGGCATCTAGACCTCAAGACGCGTTTCTTTCGCAAGTATGACTATCAGAGGGCTAAATGCGAAGATCCGACTATTATTCGCAATTGGTTTACGCTCGTAGCGAATACAATCGCGAAATACGGTATCACCCTCGCCGATATCTACAACTTTGATGAGACCGGCTTTATAATGGGCATGATTACAAGCGGAATGGTCGTCACAGGCGCAGAAAGGCGTGGAAACCCGAAATCAGTCCAGCCTGGGAACCGGGAATGGGTTACAGTCATCCAGGCGATTAATGCCGAAGGGTGGGCAATCCAGCCGTTCATCGTGGTTGCGGGCCAATATCACCTCTCTCACTGGTACCAAGAAAGCAACCTCCCGGGCGATTGGGCTATCGCGACGACTCATAATGGCTGGACTGATAACGAGACTGGCATCGAGTGGCTAAAGCACTTCAATCATCATACAAGCATGCGATCAAATGGTCGCTATCGTCTTCTGATCCTTGATGGGCATGAAAGTCACCATTCAGTCGACTTCGAGCAGTATTGCGAGGAGAACAAGATCATCACGCTTTATATGCCGCCTCATTCGTCTCACCTACTTCAGCCTCTTGATATTGGGTGCTTTGGGCCGCTAAAAATGGCATACGGTCGGGAGATTGAGCATTTGATCAGATGCTCTATTACCCACATTTCGAAGACCGAGTTCTTCTTGGCCTTTTATGCCGCCTACTAGGGTACTATGACGCAAAGCAATATCAAGGGGGGTTTTAGAGGAGCCGGGCTTGTTCCTTTAGACCCCGAAAGTATTATATCAAAGCTTGATATCTAGCTACGGACCCCAACGCCCCCTGAGGAGGAGGATAGCCAGCCCAACCCTTGGGTCTCAAAGACCCCAAAGACAGTCCTCGAGGCTAGCTCTCAGTCTGAATACCTCGAAAGACGAATCAGAAGGCATCAAAGTAGCTCTCCAGAGTCTATTCTTGAGGCTCTTAAGTCATTGACTAAGGGAACGAAGGCAATAATGCATAAGATGACCTTGATAGAGTCTGAGGTCTAGACCCTTCGACGGTCAAATGAGGCCCTAAGCAAGCGGCGCAGAGCGAAAAAAACCCGGCTATAAGATAGAGGGAAGATGACTGTAGATGAGGCAAGGGAAGCAATTGATCAGATGGATGTTGATACGCAAATACAGGGTGAATCGTCGAGAAGTGGTGGTCGAGGCGGGCGGGCGCGACCAAAGGAAGGCCACTGTGGGAAATGCGGTAAGGCCGGGCATAATAGAAGAACATGCCAGACTGTTGCTGAGCAGTCTAGGGAAGAAGATAGTAATTGAATTGAATTGATTAGATGCTTTATTATGTTTTTATCTTCAATTCCGTCTTAAAGGTTAAGAAAAGTGCGCCGCATGCTTGTCTGCGCCGCATGCTTATCATATACGTTATCTATCTATGGATACACAACGTTCTCAGATGACTCAACTTCTCAATGAAAAGACTAACGGGTTCATGATAGATACAGAGTTGCCGCAAGAAGTCAGAGACTCGATCCGTGAAGCAACGCACGCCGCGAAGCCCCCCAGCGCGATGGACTATAGAATCAGAAGAGTATCTTTGTTCCAATCGCTAGCCGATATCGAGCGACAAGACCCATTAGACGCAGTCCCTTCTCTCCATAGCCCATCCAACATTGCCCGAAAGACAGGAGAAGCAAGTTTCAAGTGTTTTGAAGACTTATGGAGCCTCACGGCCTCCCGGACGATAAACATACATGCATACATACATGCTCATCATGCTCGTTAAATTCCTTGCTCAAATTCGACAACTAGACCGCGCCCAGGCGGCAAAGGAATATGTGGAAAATAAAGCCAGACGAGACAGCAAACAGCTATGTTACTCTGGCTTTCTTCCCCAAATGACTCGTTGCTGAAAGAAAGCATGGTATCTACCTGAACGGATCTCACGTCGAAACTGAGCGCAGTACACGGAAACCTCCTCCTTGGTCCATCCCAGAAGCTGGCTCGCCATGTAAAGCACGTATCCCTCCAGGTCCTGTTCAAGAGAGGCCTGCAGATATTGGCCAATTTCCTTTTGTTTAGGGTCTCTGGGCCAACCCCCAATCGGGACCTTGAATTCGTTGTTGACATTAGCCCTTTCACATTCTCAGGAGCAAAAACCAAGATTTTCAATCTCACCTTCTTGTCCACGTACTGAATATCGACAAATCCAGCGGCTTCCATGCTCTTACGCTGAAGATCATCTTCAACGACAGTGCAGGAACGACCCATTTTCTTGGCACCCTCGATGAAGAACTTGCCCCATTCGCTGTGGGCACTACCGGGCGGAATCGTATCATCATCACTCTCCGCCACGACTGTTGGCTCGTAGCTTTCAACCCAACCACCAGGCTTGCAGACCCTGTATGCGTTGCTAAACAACGCATTCCAGTCTGTGATGCTTCCGAACAAGTAGCGCAAATGCACGTAGTCAAACGTATCGGGTTCAAATGTCCACGTTAGGTTGCAGTCTTCGATTTCACTAGGCTGGGTCAGTCTCCAAGATACGTCAGTGTACAGTAGACTCTTACAAGGTTAGGTTTGGTGGAATCCAACTCGGTTGGATGGGTGAGAGGTCTGTTCCAATAACAGTTGCAGAGGGGAACTCATCGGCGAAATCGCTAGTGTAAAGAACGGATATTAGAAATACTCAAGCGAGAAGTCTCGGGGCCAAGCATACATTGCCCAAATGCCTAAGGTGCTGATATTAGCCGTGTTCTTCTCACCCCGACTGTCCGATCTTGAGGCCATACCTGTTCCGGTTCCCACGTCTAAAACTTTCTAAAGAGTCGGGTTAGAGCGAAAAGATTGCCTCGGAAAAGACATGCTGGTACCTGAATATCGTTCTTCAAGGGTGCTAAGAACAGCTTGTCATCAAGAACGAGAAGCATGGCGTGATGGCTGTGGGTTAATGAGATGTTAGAATCATCCTGCCGCTTTGGGGAGCCGCTCACTTGACGTCTTGTGATTCATTTTGCTGCTCATCGTTGGAGGCCCTATATGCCGCCGTTCGGTGAATAAGGCTTCATCCACAGTAGTTCGATCCTGCCATACCAGTATTCGGCATTTCCTTGCTCAGAGTGGTATGTGCGGCCGTGGATAGTTCGATACCGCAAAATACTGGAGCTTAAGGACGCCGTCGAGGTGGCTGCATGTGTCCCGAGAGCCGACTCCGTATCAACGCCATCGTCATCATCTCCCTAGGCACACTTTTAATATGTCGCATAAAGAGACTAGAAATCAGTAGCCTGTTACCTGTTGTGCGAGTTGTACCCAATGCTCAGCGGGATGAAACGCTTGCGCCTGGGGTAGTGTGACGCCGTCGTCGCTCGGCTGTGGCCCGCCGGTGCCAGACATTATGAAACACCACCAAACGAATTCTTAAGTGGATTAAGAATAGTTACAATGTCAAATCTCAAGAGGTTGCGGGATTTTCTGTAGACCCCTCCTTCAAACTGTGCGCCAAGACCACAATCATTGGCTCTCAGGCTCTGACTCTGGGCTCGCGTAAATATCCCCTCTGAGTTTCGCGATCGTCTGCTGTCAGGGGTTTGTGGTCTGAAAAAGTTGGGTTCTATGACGAGTCATCGATCATAGCACACAACACCGACAGTCGAAAAAGAGGGGTTTGAGTTTCAGTATTTCTTCAGGAACTAATAGCAAGCAATGGGGCATGTATGCGTGATCGCAGGGAGCTGTTTTTCCGGCCGAAACTGACCGCGGCACCAACTTCGAGGCTTTCCACGTAGAAACACGTAATTTTCGCATCAGCACACTGCCGCCAACACCTCTGCAGCTATTCCAGCTTTTCATTCCTATTTCCCTCGTTGAGAAATGGGTCTAATATACCAAAGGCTTAGATCTCGTGGCCGAAGGAAAATGACGTTAATAGCTGGAAGGACCCGATGACGAAGAACGCAAGGCTACGAGTTTAGCAAGAGACCTCTATTGCAAAAGGATATATCTAGCTTCGAATGCTAATTTATATAGGTATACATAAGGAAAAGATAATTAAGAGCCACTAGAATACCCCGAAGCCAGGGCAGCAACGCCCTAAACACTCAATCCTCAAATTCATGCCATATCAGAAGTTTCAGATCCTTCATTATCCCCTCGCCCCTTTAACCACACCAAGGTCGATGAGACCGGGCCTCTTCGGAAGGAACTCCAAGCTTATAATAATTAGTCTGATCATATACAGGCCGCGTCTACGGAGATCTTCTTCCCGGACTCTCATCTAGCTATAGATAAATATATAATCTGCTTTACAGGTAGATCAAACGAGACAACAGTCATCAAGGGCAAGCCTATCCCCCTAGGGTTCAAGACCTAGGTCATAGCACAACAGGGCTTCTTTATTCACTGGCTAGGTATGGCACATCAAGGGTGAAAAATACGGTGTCGTTAGTATTGAGCTTCCAAAGCCGGAGTCATCCTCACGAGGTCGCGGCAAGAGGGCATCACAAGCACTAAAGAAGGAGCCTAAAGAAGAAGACAAGCTTATCGCCTTAAACTCGACCCAGGGCGTCGTTGTTGCTCTAGCAAATACACTACCAAAAGCGACATATCACGTCTTATGGATAACCTCTTCTCGTCGGCAGACCTCTTCCGCAGCCTCCGCACACATATACAAGGAAATTCAACATGATAAGAAGGCTGATGGGGACAAATTTCAGCCCGAATCTTCAAGCCCGTCAGCAATTAGCCCCAGAGACGGGAACATCAATGTAACGTAGCCATCATATGTATGCGGTCATCAAAGCTGTACCTCCCCAACGGGGTATGCCTCCCTGCGGCTGAGTCGTCCAGTTGCGGCTAACACTTGGGTTAAAAAGGATGACGGAGCGCAATTCATTTCGAGCCTGATAACATCGCTTCAAATTTCATCACTTCCAATCGTTTCTCCAATCTCAACAATGGGAACAGCTCTTGACGCCCAAGCTTGGAGGGACATTGACGCCCTTATCCGCAACGCACTACAGGCTCGGGAAACGTATCGAACGGGCCCGAAAAATCCACGCACCATGGCTGCAGCGTGGAAACCTATCATGGAACTCCTCGCCAAATTTCCCGAAGGCACATTCACCAAAAACGATCACAAAGACGTCGCCAACATTAACCCGTACGGCAAAGAAGTCCTCACTGCGTTTACCGAAGGCATCTGGGCTTTCAGCTCAGGTCCTGTTTTGGACGATTTGGATTGTCCTCAGACCGCCACTGATCTCTACTCATACTTTGGTCAGGATCTGTACCAAGTCTGGTATAATTCTGAGCCTGAGCCCAAGGACAACAGCGGTTGGGCAGCCTTGTTTCGAGACGTGACGAATGACGCTGCCGACGACAATCTCATTACCACGGACACCACGGCGCGACCGGGTCTAGTCAATTCGCCGCGGGCAGCTATGGCAGCGCATGCCTGGGTCATTACGAATTCTATGTGTGGTAGTGGTGAAGTTGCACACGCGATTGCGAACAGGGCCAGGCAGCTTTGGGAGAGGAGGTGTGGCCCTTTTGTAGTAGCTCAGAATTAGGTATCAGTGCGAAGAGTATGTATAAAGCTATCTCGAGAAATCAGAGCTTTCCAGCCCGGGACCACCCCCAGCCAGTCGTCAAGTCAGTAGATTCACTCACACGCAAGTTAGTGACAGTGCTAGCCTTGGAGGGTGAAAGGCCTGCAACGGTATTAATGTGCATGGTCCTTCTCCTGGGGCCTACATCAGCTCTGACGGCGCACTCCAAGTAGCCTTTTCGCAAAGTAGCGTCTGTATTGAAGGCAAAAGGTAACCAAGTAGGGCAGAGATGTAATCCTTGCTTAGCCCAGATCACAACGCTCATGCCAGTATAACGGCCGCCATGGTGGACATGGATACCCAGATAATTGCTATGTAAATCGACCCATGGGTAATGCGAATGCCATGGCTGTCACAAGCCTCATGGCAAAGAGAGGCGAAGAAGAAGTCCTGCGCTCCACCCCCCCTTGATGTATCTGGGTGGTATTGAGGGATGAAAGCCGACAGCCTGCTTCTGCCAGGACTTGAGCCACGGCAACACTCGCCAATAAAATTGCACCACATGGCTGGCCGCCCTCTGTATCCGTTTTGAGGCCCTCAGGTTGCTACCCCTACAAACGAATTGCTCGTCAGCTTGATCTACAACGTTCTGGCCTAACAGGGGTCAAGAGACCCATAGGCTCTAATCAATGTGTTGAGTCGATACGGTAACTTGCACATCGCAGGACCAACGCAGTCTGACTGAGTCTGAAGTGTCAAACACAGTTGAGCAGGAAGCTAGAATACTGTAATCCACGCAGCTGATCGTACCTGGAAAGTCCGCATTCACAAATTAGAGAAACACTCCCTCAACCCAACGTAACGTTTTTCTGCTACAACTCCTCCCCTCCATCTTCAAGACTCAACATAGGAACATATTGAAAATACAGTCTTTATAAAGTCTGCAGCAAAAAAATGCCTTGCGCTACTTGTAAGAAAACGATCTGCACCTGCTCCAACCCGCGTTCACAGGACCCTCCTGTTCTCTATGCTTCTCCCTCGTCAAACATTGCGACTGTGGAAACCAATGCGCTTATTGATCCTGAAAGTAAGCTTGCTTCAATTGTACATCCTGCGATGTTGAGCAACAGGAGTGTGAACATTGACACCGATTAGGGCTGGTCAGAGGTGGTGGCGAGTGTCTCGAGGGGAGACGCATTGTTGTCACTGGGACTTCAGAGTAGGCTTGGAGCCCATCATTGGCGAAGCCGTTCTGCCAGTGCAGTTATCCGAGCATTGCGCGGTATGATAGCCAAGAAATGGTTTTGGGAGCTCTCATTTCGAGAGATGGCGGTTAGGGTACCAGGAAAGTTCAGGGGACAAAGCCTCTTAGAACTTCAGGCAAAGTGAGATATATTCTAGAACAAGAGAGATCTAGCCCAATACACATAATCCCAATTTTTGTTGTCATCTCGTAGAGAGCGCTAGAAACGAAGTTCGTGAGGAATCTGCTGGTCGTCGTCGTGGTATCTTCCAGGGTAGCACGGCCGATCAAGCGACCCCCACAACCCCCAGTAAGCCACCTCATCTCGACCAAGGCAACATGCATGACTGTTTTGGTGTTGGTTCAGGTTTGAGCATCAGGCAGCAGAGGAAACCCCGCATCCTGCCGGTTTTGTCCGCCTTGGCTGCTGTCGATAGCCAAGGTTACAACCAGCACCTGTAATGTAGCAGCGAGTTTCCCCCCTTAGAGAAAGCCGTCAAGGGGGTCTTCGACAAGGGTTGCCATCAAAACCGAAAACGGCAATGGATCGACACAGTTTCCTCTTTCCCCGGACAGGGGCGAGATCCCACTGAGTCAAGCACCACTCTCCTTTCCGCCTCATTGTGAAGTGTCCTAAAACGGCTCTCGATTTCACTGTATATATCTACTCGGGCTTGTCCCTAACATTCACTTCCTCTCGGAATGTATCCGAGGATGAATGCGAATTCGTCGTGATTTCGAATCCAAGGCATGTCGAATGACTTTTCACGAGTTTGACTAGCTGGATGATGAAAGCAATGAAAATCAACAATGCGTGAAGTCTACCTTGATTCCCTTGTCAGGAGTAAACACTCCTCGCTCAGTTCCTCCTGTTGATTGAGGTTGGACAACGAGCCACCCAGCTCACTCACTACACAGGTAAGGTCTTGTGCTTGCCCCTTAGCGCGGCTAGGGAGGGGAATGACGGAATCATTTGCTTTATCTTCAAGAAGCATACGCCTTGTATTCTTTCACTCTCACCAGACAAGGCTTCGGATCAAGCGATCTGGAATATGTTTACCTCTGCTTGGGAGGGATCTAATTACGTAGATCTTTTGACTTCCCGGACGCCTTTGTATAAGGAGTCCCAGATATGCCTTAACTTCCGAGACGCGGCCCGTTCACATGTAACCGGTCTCAGAATCCATCAAGGGTGCAGATCTCTCCGGCTCGCTGAACAGGAACCGGTACAATGGCGTAGTCGGAGACAAAGGGGTGAGCAAGAACGATATCTTCTAGCTCTGCGGGAGCAACTTGATGGCCCAGTTGTGTATCGCTGAATAGGTATCCTAGCTGACGTATGTGCGAGAACTAACCTTGACTTTGATGAGCTCCTTGACTCGGTCGACAATTACAAAGTGACCGTGGCCTTGGGGAGACTTTCGCACCGCCACCTCATCGCCAGTCCTGATCCACTGGCCGTCCTCATGGGTCACAAACATCTCGGCGGTGGCTCTCTCGTTGTTGAGATAGCCAGGAACAATCGCGGGGCTCTGTACCAGCAATTCTCCCGGGGTCTCATACTCCGTCACCTCTTTTCCTTGAGTATCGATAATTTTGGCCTTGGCCTTGATGCCAGGCAAAAGCGAGACGGATGAGCCAATGAGGATATCCAACTCAGATGTCGATACAACCACTGCGGTGGTTTCCGTCAAGCCTATTAGTCCACGTTAATCAGGCCTATTGCTCGTTAAAGGGGCCTATACTTGCCGTAAATCTGGCCAATCCTCCATTTCGAGTTCATCTTCGACAGGTCACGAACTGTGTCACTGCCCAAAGGCGCAGCACCAGCGTAGACATACCGAACCGAGCTAATATCATACCTGGCACACTCGCCCTGCCGGCTCAGCATCTGGACTTGGATCGGGGGCACGACGCTGATCGGCTGAATCATGAAATTCTGGACCGCTTTCAAGAAGGCAGTCAGCTCGAATCGAGGAAGCACAATGCACTCGCCGCCGCTATAAGCACCGAGATACGCTACTGGAACTAGCCCATAGATGTGGCTGAAGGGCAGAAGACTAAGGGTGACTTGACTACCGAGGACGAGTAGGCACGCTCTCATATGCGTGCATCTGAATTATGTTGGCGATGACATTTTGATGTGTGAACTATGACGGCTTTCTAGCCTTCTGTAAGCACGGGCAACTCGGAATGTGAGAGACTTGACTGACTTGTAGCCCTGATGTTCCGCTGGGAAAGCATAAGTAAGCAACTTGTCTTGCTCCCTGGCCCTGGATCCATCTCAACGGCCGTAACTCAGGGAGGTGCCTCCCTTCCTCTATCAAAGAGTTGACTGTCTTGAAGGGAACTTTCTTCTAATCGCCTGGCATGGGAAGGATAAAGATATGATCATCCTGTATCCCGACTCTCCTGGCGGCGCCAAGACAAGTCTCGAGAAGCGGCAGGCAAGTAAAGACAGCCTTAGCCTCGGCAGCGCGGAGCTAGTGTTTGAGCTCCACGACCCCATACGCGGCACTGGCAGGCGTGACAATTCGGGACAGGCGATAAATGGCATGTGTGAGGGGGATGTAGTCAATCTAGGGGATGCATATTAGTCGGAGTGCGGAACATGACAAGAGCCTACGCACCGTATTCAGCGAGAATAAGTCAACTACTCGGTCCCTTTCAGTTCCATCAAGATGATCAAACTGCACCTGTTTCGCGATCCCTCAGGCAAGCCAATCCTCTCGCCGAGCCACTTCAGTCGTGATGTAGGTCTGGCCCGTCAGGCCGTAGGTAAAGGGATTCCGAGCCTTGGCGAGTGAGCCGGGTCTATATTTGTCGCTGTTGACGAAATCTGCGATGGCGATAGAGTCGGGGGGCTGCAGCCTCGAGTCAGTGAACAGCCGTCAGTCACATCTGAGTACGAACCGAAGGGCAGCTCGGGCACCCATGATGGCGAAGTGAAGACCATTATCAAAACATAGGCTCTTTCGAGTTTTTTCTACAGTATCTCTCCGTTAATTGAGTGAGGTCTTTGGCAGCGCGTGACGGTTGAGGATCCGGAAAAGCCAGGTGAACCCGTGGCTCGAGTATCGGCTCCGATCCGCGCCTTTTTTTGGGTGAAAGAAACCGTGGCTGAGGTTAATCACCTTCTGTTTAAAGCCCTAAGTATCAGTAGGTTGCGCAGACGCCTCAGAACCGCGAGTGGTAGCGTCTAGCCTCGGTCTGTTCTGTGAAGGAGGGTGCGCGTTCCGGCTGAGCTCGAGCAACCATGGTTTTATCCGGATTACGCAGGGCATGAAAGGGATGAGGTCCTTTCCCGAATTTCCATAGAGAATCCCTTGACGTAATGTTAATCCCATCAGCCTTCAGTAGCAGACTGACCACGTTCTCATGTCCATTCTCTGCTGCGAGCGACAACGCTGTCAAGCCTCTGGGGTCCTTGGAGTTACAATCAATACCTTTCGCCTTTAGGAGCCGCCTGACAACCGCTACATGACCGTTTTTGGCTGCATATGATAACGGGGTCAAGCCACTATGTTCAAGTGGCCCAGGTGTCTTTGAGTTGACATCGACACGAGGGGTGGTAAGCAGCAACTTAACTACTTCCTCGAGTCCTTCTCCTGCAGCCAAAGAGAACGGTGTGCGCTGATACAAATCCTCGCTAATGGAAGCATTTCCATAATCTCTCGTCGAGTATCTGATCCAACCAGCGAAAAGATAGGACTTGTGAACTTCCGGAGGAAAGAAGGGTTCGCTGCTCATATGATCTGGGTCGATGTCGTCTTGCTCAAGCAGCAATTTGGCCACCGCCTCGTGTGTGTTGTACACTGCCCACCAGAGTGGTGTTACCCCGTATAAGCCTGTGCAGTTGACGTCTCCGCCTGCCGCGAGCAGCTGTTGCACCACAGCTACATGCCCGTTGGCTGCTGCATACAACAACGGCGTGCCTCCGTAATCGTCCGTAGTATTGGTATCGTAGGTTTCAAGTAGAGCCGTGACTACTTCTCCAACTCCAAGGCACGCCGCAAGATGCAACCCATTCATTCCTTTCGGAAACACCTGGCTGTATCGCAGAGGTTGACGGAAACCGTTGAATGCCCACAATGACTAAACAGCAGCCTGCACTTTTCCCTCGCTCTTTACGAAGTCCAAAACTTTACTACTAAGTTTGCTCGATTCCCAGGCATGGTGTGCCCAGTTATGCGAGGAATAGTCGTAAAATGGATAGAACTCCAACCGATCCTCAAACTCCTCATTCGTTTCGCGACATCCTTCCTCAAACGCAGTAAATGAAAGATATTCGACACATGCCTCCAGTATTGGTCCTCGCAATTCGGAAACAGTGTAGTTTTCCTCGATTCGAAGTACTCTTCCGCGGTGTGATGGAGTAGTCGGATGATAGCACTATCCGTATCAACGATGACCAAGCCGGCACATACGGTCAGCACGTCTTCGATATTCGTCATGCTTTGCGGCTCGATTTCTGGAGCGTCTTCTTCTACCGCCAGAGCTTCTAGTTAGAAGTCCGTCTATCGTAAGACGTCTTTTGACGCAGGTAATCCACAGTAGAAGTTGCGTGGCTGCCTCTCCACTTTCGGCTTTCTGACCCTCAATTCTCTTCATTGCGTCGTCGTATGGATATTGGTTCGCCTTCGCCCTACTTTCGAATTGACGTAACTTGGCTCTTATGGCCTTCGGAGTCATTGCATCGACTAAGGAGTCAATGTAGAGTTTTGCAAGTAGGAACCTAGTAAGCAGAGTTAGCATGATAAAGTTGCGCATTTTCCAGTTCCTCACATTCCATCTACGGAATTGATAATCCCGGTTTCGATCTCTTCTTGTAGGGCAAGATTGCCTCTCAGGAATCTTTTTATTACCAACAACTCGCTGTCTAAGTATCTTTGTATATCCTCTTCATGAGCACGAATCTCTAATGAAATGCAAATCCTGGAGATCTCTTGTAATCTCAGGTAATGGAGTTGACGTTGCGAAAATGTTGACTCCAGATTCCTGCTGAAGTTCGGTGATTTTTGAAAGAAAGCGTGCTGGACAGTTATCAGCTCCCCGGCACTCATCAAGTGCATCAATGACGACAAGTACCCTGGAAGGAATTGTTATCACATATCGGAGTGTTGCAATGTATTCTTCGAGCCTTGGTCTAGTCTGTTAGGGTTGGTCTCGTTCATACAGTGCTCGCACAGCTTGGGGCAACGGAAACTGTCCTTGAGCAAGTTGCTTCAACAGGCTTGCCATCAACTCATTGAGTGTCTACTGACTTTGTTGTTTGTGATCAAAATAGATGAACGCGATCCCAACATTGGAATTTGACTTCATTTCTCGTCTCTTTCCCAGATCTTCGATCAAAATCGATGCAAGTGTCGTCTTTCCTGCTCCACTGATGCCCGGGCAAAACAAACTGGCATCGTCTCCGGTGAGCCAGGCGTGGTATTCTTCTGAGACGAGAAGCCATTGGCCAGTGTTTGGTGGTCTTTTCTCCAAGTTATCGCCGTGTTGAGAACCGTAGTCAAATGTGGATAGCTAGTTCAGAATCTCCAGGTCTGCTTTGAGGTCGGAGCGGGATTTCAACGTGTCGACCTTTGCCTCGATTATTGTGAGGGTGTCATGCGCTAACATTAAATGAGCAACTATCTCAAATTTCTTAAGATGACTGACCTCCTGAAAGAAGCTCGCCGAGTCTCCTTTCATTTTCAACCTGGCTTGGAGGAATTTCTAAGAGAAGATGTTTTGCGTATGCAGCTGCTGCCACAGCGACATATCCCTGCCAAACTTTGTTCTTGTGCGTGTCAGAGTAATCTCAGATACCCCTGATAATCAAGCAGGGAAACCGGTTCACCAACCCTGCTGCTTCCATCTCGAAACAAAGAACATTCTTTTCTGCTGCGAGTAGATCGCGAATCGAAGCGTCCATCATCAACTGGTTTCCTGAAGCAAGAAGTCCATGGTGAACTTTTGGATTGTCGTCGTAATCAGCCCTTGTGGATTTGGGTCTGGCCGACCATCCTTTTTTTGCAGTTTTGGTTTCTCCTTGAGAGCGTCGTCAATAGCCCTTTGAAGCATGCGATTAGCGAGCAAATATGTAAGGCTTAATCTAATAGTAGATTTATAATAAAAAGGACTACCTCAATGTATTTTTTTGCGTAATTATATATTGCTGAGCAACACTTGATAAGAAAAAGACAGTCTATTTCCGATAGGTTAGATTTGCAAGTGAGGGGTAATTAACAATCCTGTCAATGATTGGGGTTGCCAGCCAGTCGCAGCGGGGGTCAATTACGTCTCCTATGCTTAATCTTAGCTCATGAATTGCGTCTTAACCTAGCTCGTCTGTGTAAAGTATACAATAAAGACACAGGGCTTGCTATTCATTTTAGATTTAAATACCACCTACGTAACTAGCCTTGTCTAGTTGTTCATCACAATTCTACGTCAATACGTTATACTACTTCCACCTCCCTCGAATAAATATTATCGGAACAAGATGACGGCAGATGCAACCAACCTTGCCCATGACAGTGAGCACCTGAGCAACATACGGAAACGCTATGCAGAAGAAGCCAGGAAACGCCTCAGGCCTGAGGGCTCTCCTCAGTTTATCCAACTGACAGAGACGGAAAACAAACGGCTCAACGCGTTGGTCGAGGATCCTTGGGCAGACCATGAAGCGCTCAATGCCCAAGATCCGCCCATCAAGCAACACGACCTTCAGTCAAGAGGGTTGAGTGGGATGACAAGGCGCAACTTTGGAATATAAAGTTGACGCAGCGACGAGGCCCTCTGACTCCAAAGATCGACATCGAGTTCCGGGCTGAGTATGTTTACCTTGCTGCGGGCGTACTCACCAAGCCTCAAATCCCGGACATTCCTGGTCTGCTCTCATTTTCCGGGTCCATCTTTCATACTGCACGCTGGGACTACAAGGTCTCTGAAGGCTCTCCAATAAACCAAAGTTTGGATGGCCTCAGGAACAAGAAAGTTGGTATTGTCGGTACTGCTGCAACTGCAGTTGGAGTTATTCCCCAAGTTGCCAAGTACGCTGGGGAACTCTACGTCTTCCAGAGAACACCAGCCTGCGTCAATCCCCGTGACCAGCATCCAACGGATTCCGTCGACTTTGAGAAGACGGTCGCCACGGGAAGTGGATGGCAGTTTAAGAGGCAGACCAACTTTGCCACGTTCGTCAACAACGCCGCCGAGCCTGGAACAGCCAACTTGGTTGGGGATGCCTGGACGACTATGCCAGGCTACTCTGCTGTTGTCGGGTCGCCCAATTATGGTATTGTTGACCCTGCCCCTGAGAATCTTGCACAGCACGTCACCAACTTCCACGCCCTTGATCTGCCACACATGGAGGACGTTCGTGCCAGAGTCGAGAACATTGTTCAAGATGACGACACCGCTGAAAAGCTCAAACCTTGGTATCCATCGTGGTGCAAGCGACCGACGTTCAGCGACGCATATCTACAGGTTTTCAACCAGCCGAATGTTCATCTGGTCGATACAGATGGCCGAGGTCCATCCAGGGCAACCGAAAAGGGTCTCGCCGTTGGCGATAAAGAGTATCCCCTCGACATCATCATTTTTGGTACCGGATATAAGACTCTAGCTTCTAGTCTGGGGAGTCCTACGTCGAGAACTGGCGTTTCCATCATCGGTCGTGAGCGACTCCCCCTAGACGACAAATGGCAGGCCAACGGCCCCGCTACGTTACATGGATATGCCACCAACAGATTCCCCAACCTCTTCTTTTCAAGCTCTAACCAGGCAACCCAGACGGGAAACAACGTCTTCATGCTCGGTCTCATCGCCGATCACATCAGGTACATGATAACCCAGGCCCAAGAGCGAGTCGGACCCGGTCAACGTCCCATCATCGAGGTAACTAGCCGGGCTGAGCAGGCTCATACAGACGAGATTCTGAAACGAGCTCCGTACTACTCAGCTTTGGCAGGTTGCACGCCGGGCTACTTTAACGGACATGGAGAAGCATCTAGGGTTACGGATCCTGACGAGAAGAGAAAGAGGGCCAAAGCCAGCGCCTGGGGTGAAGGAACGCAATCGTTCATGAATTACATTGAGGGATGGCGTAATGAAGGCTCACTCGATGGTCTGATGATCACGCCAGCCGTGAATTCGTCCGGCAAGGGTGGGCTTCTTTCCAAGCTTTGATGATATATATATAGCTTTGAGAGAAATAAATCTCTTGATACATTACCAAATTTCATTTCCACGCAACTGCCTTTTCAAGGCCATTAATTCTCGATACTTCTTTAGTGACAGCCACACCCTTTCGCCTTTTCATGCCGCATCCCACATCCATATAGTCTTGGATTATGACCAACGTGATTGGCCTACCCTCTGTCAGCATTGTCAGAAGCCGTACATTCATTAGCGAGGTGTCCAACCTCAGAGTCGAGTTTGCTGCCTACATAATAAAGCCCTTTCTTACCTTGATAAGTATAAGCATCCACGGTATCTGAAGCCCCTCGTGACTAGGATCTGAGGAAACATCAGGATACTGACCCCGCCGTGGGCTGCAATATCCCCGCATCAGATCATTGACGTGCATTATGGTGTAACGCTATCGCGCAATCAAGGAAACTTGTTGATTTGTAACTCCTAGATAGCTATCTATGAATGCGGTTAAGTCGAGTTCGAGTTTGCAGATAAACCTTGTTCGTCGCCATTTCGAGAGGATGCAATGCATACGATCTTGTGGCTCAGTAAACCCATCAAGAACCAGGCTTCAACTATGACAAAAAAATACATTGTCAACACATCATAGCATCATGACCCAATGCTAACATAGTCGTTTTCTTTTAGCCTTCTCCTGCCTGCAGTAGAAAAGTCATACCTAGCTGCATCATCATGAAAGGTTAAACCTCTCATGGAGTATTTAACTGCTCTTACCGCCGTACGAGAAACAAGACAACTGTTCCTTTCCGCCTTAAGACATGCAATGCATACAGCCTTGTCAGACGCCCTCGTTCCTTACTCTCTACTTCAACCGACAGAACTCTGAGATGGAGACGCGCTTGAACGGTGGCTTCAATTAATTCAGAAAGCTCCTTTTCTGCAATCGACCCGCCTCCATGCCGTTCATATCTGTCTTCTCCTACCAGCTGTCAAGTTCCCAAACAAAACCTATCTTTTCTGTCACCTACCCTAGGCAAGATAAGTTCTACCCGGAAGGCTTCCCGCAGTAGATCTTATTGCGAGGGACTAGATGCAAATTTCTCTAGCATTTATATTATTCATAGATAGAAATCGAGATTATTTCGTAATACGCTATATTTCATTTATTTAACGCTATTGCTTCTAAAGAAATAAAAATTCAAGAGACTCTCTATTAGAGCTCGCCATATTAGTATCTCCCTATTATATACCTAAATCCTCTTGCTTAATCTCGTGCTCTTCCTTAAAGATACTCCAGGCATTATAAACATCTAAAATATAAGATAAGTTAGAAATATTAGGGATTTTACTTGCCCGCTCTATAAACTATAAAGTAAACCCTTTAGAAATATATTACTCTAAAATATTATTTAATAGAGGCTTAAAAATAAGATTAATAATTTATAGGGGTATTTATACTAATATAGTAATAGCATAGCTATATACTAAGGTTATTAGTCTCCTATGCTATAATAAGGTACCCCGCCGCTAGTAATATAGCTATATTATAATAAGGCGGGTTAATAGTATTAAAAGTTATAGAGGATAAATAAATATTAATCCCTTACGCGAGGATAAAAAAGTTATAGCTATAAAGATAACGTACATGATAAGCATGCCGGACAGACAAGTATGCCGGACAAAAATCCCTCATCCTACATCCTCTCTATTTAATCAATTAATTCTCAACCACCCAGTATATCACAGGCAAATAATGAGGCTAGAATCCTTCTTGCCCTTCAAGCCTATCGAAATAACCCAAAAATAAGTCTCCGACGCGCTGCAGAGCTCTATAAAGTCCATCATAATACTCTCTTTGATCGAGAGAATAGCATTACTGCGCGCTGTGATTGGATCCCTAAGTCACGCAAGCTATCCGATCTAGAGGAATAGATCATTATTTAGTTCATTCTCGACCTAGATTCGCGAGGATTTCCCCCCCGGCTGCGTAGTATAAAAGAAATGGCTAATTAATTACTTGCTGACCGCGACGCACTACTAGTCGGCGTGCGCTAGGCTTTAAACTTCGTTAAGCGATACCTAGAGCTTAAGACGCATTTTTTTTAGAGATATAATTACTAGAGAGCTAAGTGCGAAGACCTAATCGTTATATGTAATTAGTTTATGGTTGTGGTGAATATAATCGCAAAGTATGGTATCTGATTAGATGATATCTATAACGTTGATGAGACTAGCTTTATAATAGGTATAATTCAGAGCGAAATAGTCGTCATAGGTATAGATAAGCGTGGAAAGCTAAAATCGGTGTAGCCTAGAAACCGAGAATGGATTACGGTTATTCAGGCGATTAATGCGGATAGCTAAGCGATCCCGCTATTCATCATCGGTGCGGGCTAATATCACCTCGCTAACTAGTACCGAGAAAGCAACCTCCCGGGCGATTGGGCTATTGCGACGACCCAAAATGGCTGGACCGATAACGAGACCGGTCTCGAGTGGCTCAAGCACTTCGATCGGTGCATAGCTAAGCGAATAAATAGTCGCTATTATCTTTTAATCCTCGATGGCCACGAAAGTCACCACTCTATCGAATTCGAGAGATATTACGAGGAGAATAAGATCATCTAGCTTTATATGCCGCCTTATTTATCTTATCTACTTTAGCCCCTTGACGTTAGGTGCTTTAGGCTGCTTAAGAACGCTTATGGTTAAGAAATAAAGCATCTAATTAGATACTTTATAACCTATGTTTTGAAGACTAAGTTCTTTCTGGCCTTTTATATTGCATTTTAGGCTATAATAACGGAAAAGAATATTAAGGCAGCCTTTAGAGGAGCCGGGCTTATTCCTCTTGACCCGGAAAGTATTATCTTAAAGCTTGATATGTAGCTACGGACGCTAACGCCGGTTAAGGAGGGGGCTAAACCCTCTACCCATTGGGTCTTAAGGACCCCAAAGACCGTGCTTGAGGCCAGATCTTAGTCTGAATATCTCGAAAGACGAATTAGAAGGCATTAAAGTAGCTCCCCAGAGTTAATCCTTGAAGCCCTAAGGTCTCTTGAGAAGGGGACAAAGGCAGTTATGCATTAGGTTGCCTTACTAGCTGCTAAGAATAAAGACCTTCGGGAGGCAAATGAGATACTTAGTCGGCGCCGGAGGGCAAAAAGAACCCGGCTATAGAAAAGAGGGGTTATGACGGTAGAGGAAGGAAGGCAGGTAATTAATTAAATAGATATTGATGCGCAGGTAGTGGCCGAATCGTCGCGGAGTGGTGGTCAAGGGAGGTCGGCGCGACCGGGGGTTTGGCATTATGGTGTCTGCGGCAAGCCTGGCTATAATGTAAGGACCTGTCAGGTAGTGATTGAGATGTCTGGGGAAGAGTATAGTAAGTAGTTTTAATTGATTAAATGGTTTATAGTGTTTTTATAGCGATTTCTATCTTATAGGTTGAGATTTTTGTCTGGCATACTTGTCTGTCTGTGTAACGGGCTGAGCCCGTGGGGGTCTCGGCTTACACTCTCGACCAAGACCCACATAAGCTCAACAGCTAAAAGGGGCTCTTTTCGCTTCTCCTTTTTCACTTTCTTTTCCTTTCTTCCTTAGCTTTAAGATACTTATTAGAGTTATTTAGCTAGTTATTAATATACTTAGCTAGACTATTATATTATCTTAAAGCTCTATTCTTTAATAAGAAGACTAATTAATTAGGTTAATTAATCTAGTCCCTACTTGGCTTTTTATATAATTAAGCCCAGAAGAGTAAAAGGCTCTTACCTATATGGCGGTCGAGCTATATATATACCTCTATAAAGACCTCATGCTAATCACAAGTAGTAGAAGGCTCTTACCTATGTGGCGGTCAAGCTAAGTATATCCCTGCGAAGACCTTATATAAATCACGAGTAGCAGAAGTTCCCCCCCCTAAGACCTCGCTACCGGAGCGATTAATAGAAGATCCCCTAAAGGGATAAGTATTTAATTAATCGACCCTGCCTAATAAGATAAACCGATATAAATGATTAATATAAGCAGCTTCCACGATAGAAGCTCTTAACCAAGACGGGGGCTCCCCTAGCTAAGCCTCCTAGATAATAATGCAAATAATGATATAAATATTAGAGGAACTATGAGCCTTACGCGCTAAATAAGAAACCAACCGCGAGGAGATAAAGAATTAGATTCGCGCTATTTAGTTAGTGATTATAATACTAGCTTTAATGCTATAACCGCTAGAGCCCTTAAATATAGCTAGACCTAAACCTTAATAAAGCTCCTCGCTAGAATAACTATTAATAAAGAGAAAATTAATCCTCTTAGACCTCCTATAATTTAATAAAACTTAATAAAAGTTTTAGGCCTAGTAACTTAAAATATAAAGTAAACTATATATTAATAACCCTGCTCTTAGTAAACTATTAGATTAATTCGCCTATATCTACTTTAGATTAGCTAAAATACTATAAGTAATAGTAATAGCCTTCTTTAAAAAAGAAAGCTTAAACTAGTAATTTAAGCTAAGCAAATTTATAATATATTTAGCTAGCTACTATAGGGACTTAAATATTAAGTAATAAGCTCTTAGTTAGCTAGAGATAATAAGATAAAGAGATAAGAAGAGCTTTATATTTTTCCTCCCTAAGTTTAAGAGGGAGCTTATAGATAATAGAGAAGCTAGCTAGGTAGACTTAATATAGATTAATGCCCTTAAGCGTATAATTAACTAAGAGCTCTATTCCTACCTTATAGGCCAGCTTAGTTTGCCGAAGATATATCCCTCCTTTATTAACGCGCTATAAAGCCTTAGGGCTAACTTAGAAGAGCTCTGCTTCTATAACTAGAAGCTAGATAACTAGCAGGAGCAGCGACGAGGCCTAAGCCCTAACTAGGAATAACCTAGATAGAGGTCACCGCCGTTAAAGGAGGCATCTAATTATATAGATTAGGAACCCACGAAGGTTAGGAGATATAAATTAAAGCTCCTAGATAGGCGGAAATACTACTAATATAGCGAGGTTAGCTATATTATTGCTTATTATACTTAATACTAAAGAAGCCAGTAAGACTTAAAAGAGGTAAGGAAGCCTAAGCGTAAAACTAGGGCTATAAGGAGTAAGCTAAGGAAGAAGAGGGACTAAGACCTAAGCGATGAAGATAAAGCTAGCAGCCTAAGAAAGGTAGCCTCGGCGGAGGAATTAGAAAATAAATAGCTCTTAATTAAAATTACTATTAGGAGTATTAATAGGCTTAAGCTAAGTAGGAGGAGCTAGAGGATTAAATAGATAGTTAACCTTTTTATATTAATATAAGGATTAATTAAGAATATTACTTAATAGCCCTTATTAATAGTAGATATCTATGCTATGAAATAATTATTAATGCCTTTACCTATAAGCTATGCCTGTCGCATATTCTTATTATCTTATAAATACTTAAGTAGGTAAATATATCCTCGCTAGGTATTATTAGGCATATAATATATATAGATATAGATATTAATAGCTACTATAAGAAATAAGTCTTCCTCTATATTATAATAAGCTAAGGAGATAAAGTTATCCTTAGATAAACTTAAATAAATAAAGAGGATATTACTATTTAGCTTATAAGAGGATAATTATATATAGGCTTATATAACTACTAGGTAAATAAGCGAGACCCTAAGAGCTTCTAATAACCTAATCTACTAGGCCTAATTAGCATAGTCTTTATAGGTCTAATTTAATATACTAAGAAATAAAAGAGAAAATATAATAGCTTAAAAGTATTTTCTATAAGCCTCTTAGATATTAAAAAGGCCCTTATATTAAAGAAGAAATTAGATCTAAGGGAAAAGCTCCCTAAGTACTACTATGAGTTCTTAAGAGTATTTAATTAGAAGCTTATTAATTAATTATTACTATATTAACCTAATACTAACTATAAGATCTTATTAGAATAAAGGCCTAATAGAAAGGAGAAAGAGCCCCCTTAGAGCCCCCTATATAAAATATCTCGCGAGGAATTAATTATTCTTAGAAAAACCCTAATAGAGTTACTTAATAAGGGATTTATATATACTAGTAGCTCCCCTGCCTTAGCCCCTGTCCTCTTTATATAAAAGCCAGGGGGCGGCTTATAGTTCTATATAGATTACCGAGGTCTTAATGCGATTACTAAGAAGGACTAATACCTATTACCGCTTATTAAAGAGACTTTGAGGTCCCTATCTAAGGCAAAGTGGTTAATTAAGCTAGATATAATCACTGCCTTTCATAAGGTATAGGTATAAGAGGGAGATAAGTAAAAAACAGCGTTTTATACCCGGTATAGCCTTTATAAATAGCTAGTTATATTATTTAGCCTTATGGGCGCCCTAGTGACCTTCTAATGATATATTAATTATATGCTATGTGTTACGGCTTGGTTACCCGTAACGGCGCTGTAAGCCTCTATATAGGCAGCTGAAGCACCACTATGATTGCTACAATAGCGATTATAGCCCAATCTTTTGCCCTGTGGCGTGACGGCTAAGGTGCACCGTTACACTATGGGACTACCTAGATGAGTTCTGCTCGGCCTATATCAATGATATCCTTATCTACTCAAATAGGTCCCTAGCCGACCATAGGAAGAAGGTAAAGCTAGTCCTCTAGAGTGTCACGGCACCAGTTATGACAACCGCCGGGATCACGTGCGACCCACTATACCCACCAACCACCCCGCGACTCACGCCCCAAGGGGGTACGTACCGTGAGCCTCAGAACGGGACTCACGATCTAAATCACGACTCACCGTGAGCCCCGACTCACAAACCATAAGCCAGATTAAATATATAAAATATACTTATTGCACTTTCTTATATACTAGCTACCTTAGCTATTAATATAACTTAGTTATACTTAATACCTTTAAGCACATTACTAGATATAACTTATAACCTATTACTTAGACTACGCCTAGCACTCTCTACTAATATAAACCTAGCACGACTAGTTTATCCCTTGGGAAATATATAATTATCACACGTTAATAGCTCTTATTTAGTAATACACTATATACTCTAAGCAATACTATTACCATAGCACCTAATACTAGATCTCCTTCTATCCCTCGCAGTAAGCTGCCTATCACCCCCTAATAGGGATAGCCCGTAACTAAACCAGAGGAACCTAATATCCTAATAGATACAGATGACAATGGCAAAGAATATATCGTCTTGGCCTCATATAAGGATAAGGTCCATAAGCTTAGAAATAGGTATAATTACCTAAGCACCTAGCATAATAACCTCCTAGATAGCGCATATAATAACACTAAGATTACTTAGGAATAATTAGCTAGCATAGAGGTATCTATAAATAATATATAAGAATATTTCTACTAAGCTATAAAATAGTAATAATAATAATACTAATAGATAATTAATAAATAATAAAACTAGATTAACTAACTTACTATACTCTAAGCTTAGTAAAATAACCTAGTATAATAATAGGTTTATAATCTTAGTAATTTAATATTTAAGTATACTACCGCTAATATTACCTATAAAGATATTAGCGAGATTATTAAACCTAAGGACCTAGAGCTATTTAATAAGTAAGCTACTTATATTAAGATATTTCTTATATCCCTTAGAGTATATTAATAATACTTTCCTATTAAGATAGCTAATACTAAAAGTAAGGTCTTATATATTAATAAATACCTTATAGGTAATATACTTACTTAGTTTAAACTTAAGCTATATAACTTTCTTAGAAATAAACCCACTAAGGAAATATAACTTCTTTTCGCTAAGTATAAAAACTTTAAAGATATAATTAAATATAACTTTAAAACTATTAATAAAAAATAATAAGTTATATAAAAACTTAAGAACCTATAATAAATAAAGACTACCTTAACTTATATAGCTAAGTTTATATAAATTACCTTATTCCTTAATTAAGAAATAAATGCCTTTTAGATTACTTTTTATAAAGGACTTAAAGATAAGGTTAAAAATAAACTTTATAAAATAGAAAAACCTAATAACCTCTAAGACTATATTAATATAACTATTAAGATTAATAACTAATAGTTTAAATAACGCATAGAGAAATCTAATAAAAGATAAATCTAAGGCAATAAGAATAATACTAATTAATCTTAAAGATAAGAATAAACTAGGGGTAATACCTCCTATAAAACCCACACGGGACTTATAAAACTTAGAGTAGCCTAGAAAGATAATAAGGATATTAAATATTACTATTACTATAAGAAGGGCTATAAGGCAAATAAATGCTAAAAGAAGCAGCGAGATATAAAGGAAGGGCATTATTAACCTAAGCTATAATAGCCTCTCCTAAAAGGTAAGAAATAAATAAGATCTACCTAGGTAAATATTAAACCTTAGATAGCTATCTATATTATTAAAACACTTAGAATAACTTAATAAAGATATAATAAAACTAATATCTAACTAAATAAGCTAGATATACTATATAGCTAAGTATACCTCTTAGAAAAATAAGCAGAAGGTAACTATATAATTAATAATATCACAAAGAAATAACTCTATAAACTAATTAAACCCTAAAAAACCAATCACTCATATATTATAAAACATATAAGATAAAAACCACTCTTAGAGCCTAATAAGAGAAGATAGCAACTAGGCAACCTAATACCATAGCATACTATCGCCATGACTAGACGCGCTAAACCTAAAACTAAAGAACTTATAATATCCCCTTCAGCATAATAACCCTTAAATAAATAAACTAACTTCTAAGAGGCCGCAAAAAAGGATTTAACTATAAGAAATAAATTATAAGATATAAAAAAAAAGAATAACTTCTAGTGCCCGCTATAGTCCACTAAAGGGACTACTAATAAGATAACCCCGCGCGGTATAATTATACCCTATGCCCTTAATACTAGATTAAGGTATCATAGGAATATAATAAAATCTATAAATAATAAAAAATAAACTAATATAATAGACTACTACGTAATAATTAGATTACTAAAATAAGTAGTAATAATATTAATTAAACTAAGTTTAAGCATAAGGCTTAAAAACTATAGAGAGAACTATGCTAGGAGCGCTTTAAGAAGCCCCGGAAGAGTAATAAAAAACTATAAGAAGAGAAAGACTACCCCTAACTATATAATAAAAATAATAATAAGTACTAAAATAGCCTAAGGGAAAGATATATCTAGACTATATAAAAATATATAAAAATAATAAATAAGTAAGAAATTTATATTTAAGCTTATTACTAGAAATTAGCTAAAAACCCCTAATATCTAGAAGTACTTTTTAATCTATGAGATAATATAAAGATATACCTAATATACTAAGAGCATATTAGTAT
Source organism: Fusarium phalaenopsidis (assembly GCF_050370095.1). NCBI lineage: Eukaryota > Fungi > Ascomycota > Sordariomycetes > Hypocreales > Nectriaceae > Fusarium > Fusarium phalaenopsidis. The sequence goes on along the minus strand of NW_028145414.1, from coordinate 1,280,178 downwards.
CTCTTAGATATTATGCTAATACTATTAGTATAAAACCTACTAAGAAAAAAAGCAAGGATAAGATTATTTCTTTATCTCACTACTATATTAACTAAATAATAAACCCTATCTATAATATAAAATAAAAGAGTATAAAGTAATATATTAGTATAAATCTATTAGCGTTATAAACGCATAATATTCTTTAAAACTCTACTATACTACTTAAAAGAAGAAATAAATTACTTATAAGATCGAGAACTAGTAGAAAATAATTAGCTAAGAAAATAAAAAAAACCCAGGAGCTAAATAAGAATAGCAATACTAGGACTAGCTATATAGCTAGAATAATACATATAACTATAACGCCTATGCAAATAGTAAGTATAAATTTAATTATATTAACTACGCTCTAGTAATATTAAAAAACTAAATACCTTATTTAATATAGGGCGATAGGTAGATAAATAAGGGAATATATTACCCTAAAAGGCCCTTTACTCTACTACTAGAGTATATAGGCGATAATACCTAGAACTAAAAGTATAAGTCAAAGGAGAATAATTAAATACTTTAGTAAATAGCAAAGCTAAGTAAAACTACTTTAACCTAATAATAATAAATAGACTTAAGCTATTATAGAGGTATAAATAGATGCCTTACTTAGTTATTAACCTAGAAGGAACCCCTTTTAATTATAATAATAATATTATTAATAGCGAGATTAATTACCTTAAAGTTTTTATTAAAAGAAAAAACTAAGGTATTTTATTTAATATTATATTAAATAAGTAATATAATCTTATACTTAGGTACCTATAGTTATAATAATTTAACTTATATTTTAACTAGAAGATTAGCTAAGTATTCTTTTTTAATAATAAGATACCTTCTATAGTAAATAATAACTTAGAATATAATATAAGATCTTAAACTTCTATTAAAAGAATTAGAGAAATTAGGTAGAGGTAAATATAAAATACCTCTCTACTTATAAGAATAAGATATAAATATTAAAAAGGATAAAAATAATAGTAATAAAAGATAATTATATAAGTTATATAATAGTTTTATAAACTCAAAAAGGACCTAGCTCTATAAAAGAAACTATAAGATAACCCAAAAGAAGAAAAGCGACTTAAGAATATCTCATCGTAGTATTATATCTATAAGAAACTCTTCGCGGAAAAACTCAAAATAGGCCTACCTAAGTATATATATTATGACCTAGAAATTAAGTTTATTAATAAAAAGTAACCCGGCTTTAATAAACTCTACCTACTTAATATAGCATAATTACTAATATTAAAGAAATATATTAAAGATATAATATAAAAAGAATATATTAGGGAAAGTAAGTTATTTATTAGATACCCTATTATGTTTATTTTAAAGAAAAATAAAAAGCTCTAACTTTATATTAACTTTAGAATACTTAATACTATTATAATTAAGGATTATATACTATTATCTCTTATTAGTGAGTTAAAGGATTAGCTTTTTAGTATAAAGTATTTTATAATACTTAACCTTAAAGGAGCCTATAACCTTATTTAGATTAAGGAAAGATATAAATAAAAAACTACTTTTTATACTAAGTATAAATTATTTAAGTATCTTATTATACCCTTTAGACTTATTAATATACTTATTATATTTTAATAAATAATTAATAATATATTATAAGAATATTTAGATATATTTATTATATATTACCTAGATAATATCCTTATTTTCTCTAAAATAAAAAAAAAATATATAAAATATATCTATAAGGTATTATAAATACTATAAAACGCTAAGTTATTAGTAAAACCTAAGAAAAATAAATTCTATGCCTTAGAAGTAAAATTCCTTAGATATATTATCTCTTATAATAAGATATAAATAAACCCTAAGAAGGTTTTAATAGTTAGGGGCTAGAAGGAACTAACTAATATCAAGGAAGTATAAGCCTTCCTTAGATTTACTAATTACTACCGCAAATTCCTTAAAGCTTTTAAATAGATAACTGCACTATTAATAAAACTTATAAAAAGAGATAAAACCTTTATATTTAGGAACTAAGCTAAGGACGCCTTTAATAAAATTAAGGAACTCATCCTAAGCAAACCAGTGCTTAAAATATTTAACCTATCTTAACTAATTAAACTTAAAACTAACGCCTTAGACTTTACCCTAGGCGCATAGATTAGATAATAAGACAATAAAGGACTCCTATACCTAATCGCATTCTACTCCTATAAGCTATATAAAGTAGAATTAAATTACCTTATTTATAATAAAAAATTCCTTATAATTATTAATACCTTTAAAGAATTTAGGTATTACCTCCTAGGAAGCTAATACTAGATTAAGGTATATATAGACTATAAGAATATTACCTACTTCGCAAAAATATAAAAACTTAGTAGATAATAACTCTAATACGCTAAATACCTCTTAGAATTTAATTATATTATTATTTATATTAAAGGAATAGAAAATAGTAAAGCTAATACTATTAGCCGATGCCTTAACCTAGATATAAGAAGAACTAAGATAAAGAAATAATTCTTATAGTTTATATAAGAAAAATACCTTATATAATAAATTATTATAATAACTTATATAATAAGATAAGGTAATTTATTACTTATAGAAATCCTAGAATATAATAAATACCTCTTAGATAATAAGAAAATAAATAAATAATAAGTATTATAAGAACTATAATATAACCTTATACACGAAATATATAAATACCTATTATATAGATACTAAGAAATTAATAAAACCCTAGAATAAATTAAAATAATATTTACTTTTCTTAATATAAAAAAAATTATTTTAATTATCGCTAACTAATATAACTTTTACGCAAAAACCAAGGCATAACGCTATAAACTATATAGAAAGCTATAATTACTCCTAGTTATATAATAACTATAGGACTTAATTACTATAGACTTTATTATTAAACTACCCCTATTAAAAAAACTAGCTATTAGAAACTTCTATAATAGCATTCTTATTATTATAAATAAATTTATAAAATATTCTTACTTTATACCCTATAGAGAATCTATAATAGCTAAAGAATTTACCTATCTCTTCTATTTTTATATTACTAAAATATATAGACTACTACTTAAGATTATTATAAACTAAGGACCGCTATTTATATTAAAATTCTAATAAAGCCTCACGGGATACTTAGGAATTAACTATAAACTCTTTATTATATATTATAAGGAAATAAATAAATAAATAAAATATATAAATTAAATACTAAAATAATACCTTTAATGCTATATTAACTATAAATAAACTAACTAGGTTAAAAAGCTACTAGCTATATAGCTAGCCTATAATATAGCTATAAATAAAAGTATAAAGATTATATTAGCCTATACTAATTTTAGATTTATATTAGATATATATTAGTAATCTCGAGATATTATTATTAACCCTAAAGTAATCCTTATTAGCGACTAGCTATAAAACCTATATAAAGAAATATATATAAAACTTAAATTTATTAGAAATAAAATAATAAGCTATATTAATAAAAAATAAATCAAGGGACTAATCTTCTTAGAGGGAGATATAATCTACCTTATAATAAAAAACATTATAATAAAATAATAAAATAAGAAGCTTAACTATAAATATATTAGACCTTATAAAATTAAATAAAAAATCTTAAAATATAACTATAAACTAGACTTATTACCTAAGGTTAAGCTTTATTTAATCTTTTATATTTTATTACTTAAATTAATATAAGATACTATCTAAGTAAAAACTAGTAATAAACCTAATATAGAAGTTAATAGACTAGAAAAATATATTATAAAAGCTATCTTTAATATAAATAAGATTAATAGAAAAATAATATATTTTATTAAATAAAAAAACTACCTAGACTTAGAAAACATATAAGAACCCCTAGAATACCTTACTAGTATATAGCGATTATTAAAGGACTTTTATTAGTAATAATAGGCGCGAAGAGGTTATCCTAGTTAATAATATCTATGGCACTAGCTAGCTGCGCCTTAGCTACTGCGAAGGATTCCGCATTTTCTATAGCCTCTAACTTATCTAGCGTCTTACTATTCCGACGAAGCATCTCTGCTCTATGCTTAATTAACTAATGCTTCTGACGACGAAGATATATTAAATAACTAAGCCGCTTATTTACCTGCTGCTACAAAGAAATTAACTCTGACTTCGCTATTTTTTCTTCTTACTCTAGACGGCGTTTTTCTTATACTAAGCGATCGGCTACCTCGGGAATTAAAAAGCATCGCAGGGAAAGATAAAAATGAGAATATATTAAAAAGAAGAGTAATACCATGACTATTATACTTCTGACCACATTAAGTATATTAAGTATAATGCTTATAGCCCTTTTTTACCTAGCATTTTAGCTATCGCGGTTTATAATAACCGCAAGGCATAATTAAGAAACCAGTATTCTCGATAAGAAGAGCTTAGGCTTTTCAGTTATATATAGCCTTAGAATCTAATATAGCGTTAGTAAGGACGAAAGAATAATTATAAGACTAGGTTAACGCACCTTGGGATATAGTCACAAGAAGTAGTCTTAAGGATAAAACCAATAAAGAGGGGATATCATATCACGGCACTAATTATAATAACCGCTGGGATTATATATAACCTACTATACCTACTAATTACCCCGCGACTCACGCCCCAAGGGGGTACATACCGTGAGCCTCAGAATGGGACTCACGATCTAGATCATGACTCACTATAAGCCCCGACTCATAAACCATGAGCCAGATCAAGTATATAAAATATACTTATTACACTTTCTTATATACTAGCTACCTCAGCTATTAATATAACTTAGTTATACTTAATACCTTTAAGCATATTACTAGACGTAACTTATAACCTATTGCTTAGACTATGCCTAGCACTCTCTACTAACATAAACCTAGCACGACCGGTTTATCCCTTAGGAAACACACGATCGTCACATAGAGGTTATAAGAGGCAAGCCTATAGATTAATACTAATAAATATAAATTTAAGACTATAAGCATTAAATACCTTAGATTTATTATTAAAGCTAGGCAAGGAATTTAAGTTAACCTAGAGAAAGTAAAAGTAATCTAACTATAGGAGCGGCCCTATTTAGTTAAGGAAGTTAGAAGGTTCTTAGGCTTTATAAACTATTATTAATAGTTTATCCCGAGGTTCTCCTCTATTGCATTACCTCTTATAGCCCTAATAAAGAAAGAGGCTATATTTATTTAGTTAAATAATTACTAAATAGCCTTTAAGGAGCTTAAAGTGCTCCTTATTAGCGCACCCATGCTGGCCTAATAGGACCCCGACTAAGAGATAATCCTTGAGACTAACTCTTCTAGATATATTACTAGGGGTATCTTTTTATAAGTAGGGGAGGATAAAGTCCTCTAGCTAGTAGCTTTCTTCTTAAAGAAAAACCTACCTATTAAATATAATTATTTAATCTATAATAAAAAGCTACTTATAATTATCTACTATTTAAAATATTAAGACGCGGAATTAAGGAGTATAGCCTCCTTCTTAATCCTTATAGATTATCTTAACCTCTAATATTTTATAAAGAAGTAATAGCTTAGTAAAAGGTAAGTCCGCTAAGTAGAGATATTATCACGGTTTAACTTTATAATCTAATTCTAACCTAGCAAAGAGGCTATTATCCTAGATGCCCTCTTATAATAAGAGTAAGATATACTAGAGGATTATAAGGATGACTAGATTAGAGGCTAGTACTTATAGCTCTTATAGCTAAGCGAAAGGAAAGATAAGAAGTATTTAATTATAAGGGGAAAAGTAGGCTATATTTTAAAGGGTAATATAAATTAACCTAGAGATTAAGAAGTAGACTAAGATAAATAAATTAAGAACCTTTTTGCTAATAATTAATTATAATAACTATGGGACTAAGGATTATAATAATATAACTAATATTAGCTAATCTATAAGGCTATATAATAAGGCGAAAGGTAGCTGCCTTTATAGTAGGGACTTCTTATTATGCTATCTAAATGCTTAATTAATGAGGGAGAATAGCTTTATTAGCGTGAGCGGATATAGGTCCCGAGCTACGAGCCGCTCTATATGAGGATTATCTAAGATACGCATGATTCGGCGCTTACTAGTCACCTAGGATGGGATATATTAAAGTCCCTTATTAGTAGATAGTTTTATTAGCTAGGACTTAACTTAGATATATAGCAATTTATGCGGAATTATAATACTTACGGCTAGAGCACTATCTAGAGAGAGAAATACTATGGCCTCTTAAAGCTACTTTTAATCTTAGACTAGATCTAATTAGAGATATCTATTAACTTTATTATAAACCTTTTACTTACTTAATTAAATAATTTTATAAACCTTATAGTTATTATAGATTATCTCTTAAAAAATATTATCCTTAAACCTATAAAGGAGATTATAATTAATATTATTACTAAGACCTTATTATAGTATTTTATCTAATACTATGGCATCCCTAGGGGAATTATAATAGATAGAAGGACCTAATTTATAAGCCGAATATAGAAGAGGCTATATAAGCTGCTCTGCATCTAATAGAGGCTATTAATAGCCTGGCACCCCGAGACCGATGGAGCTATAGAGAGGGCCAATCAGGAGGTTAAGAGATATATCTATATCTTCGCTACCTATGCATAGGATGACTAGGATGAACTCTTGCCTATAGCAGCAGTGGCTATTAATAACCGTCTAGTAATATCTATAGGACTAAGTCTATTCTTCCTTATGCATGGCTATAACCTGGAACCTATCGAGATTAATAAACGGCTCTGACTAGATGGGAAGTCACTAGTAGCTCAGGCTAAGTCTATTATCTAAAGACTAAAAGAAGCTACTAAATAGGCATAGGCCGTAATAGCCTTAGCATAAAAGTAATAAGAGGAGAACGCAAATACTTAATAATAACTATCTAATTAATTTAAACTAGGAGATAAGGTATAGCTATAACTCTATTATATATATTTAGACTAACCCTCTAGGAAGTTTAACTAGCTCTTAGCTAAGTATACTATCCTTAAGACTATTAGATTATATGCTTACCGCCTTAATACCTCCCTAGGGATCTATAATATATTCTATATTTCCCTCTTATAGCTAGCTATAGATAACCTATTGCCTTCCCAGTGGTCTAATAATTATCGGCCGCTTACCATATTAATAGATAATAGCGAGGAATATAAAGTTGAGGAGATCTTATAAGTTAAGAAGGTATATAAGTAATAAAAAGCCCTAGTGAAATAGACGGGCTATATGAAGCCAACGTAGGAACTACTTAATTAAATAGTTGATATAGTAGCTTTAGCACGCTATGAGGCTTAGTATAGCAAGATAGGATCTAAACCTCCCCCTAGAAGAGGAGAGGAGGGGGGTATTATAACGGGCTAAGCCCGTGGGGGTCTCGGCTTGCACTCTCGACTAAGACCCATATAAGCTTAATAGCTAAAAGGGGCTCTTTTCGCTTCTCCTTTTTTACTTTTTTTTCCTTTCTTCCTTAGCTTTAGGATACTCGTTAGAGTCGTTCAGCTAGTTGTTAATATACTTAGCTGGACCGTTATAGTCCGGCATGCTTATTATGTATGTTAAATAAGGTAAGAAACTAGTAAAATAATCTTAATAATAAAATAAACCCACTAATTAGCCTCGCTTAGCTTAATAATAGTATTATTAGTCTTATACTTAGTTAACCTATTAAGGACCTATATAAGCATAGGATCCAACCATTTAACAAGCATGTTAGTGCTATTAAGCATTCACTTAAACAGGCCGGCCATGTTTCTGCCAACTGTGGCCATATCTAAATCACTCTAGTTAGCATTATCGACTATCTTAGAGATATATAGCACTATGTCCGTCTCGTCATCGCAGCTATTAGTATAGTTATACGCGGTTATGGATAGCATACTAGGGCTATCTCTATAATAGACAATGCCCTTAATATTATTAGTTAAGTCATTATTAGAGCATGCGGCTTAAGGGATGGCTCTCATCCAGAAGTTATTAACAATATCAGCTTAGTTAGTAGTTATAATAATATTATAGCGCTAACCTGGGATAGAAAGTTAGTAAGAAGCGCGTTTTAGGGCATAATAGGCCACAAACCCATAGCTATATCTAGAACAGTCGTCTCATACGGCTTAATAGGCACCAGATCAGCCGCGATAACTATCATAATATAGTTATCAATTAAGAACTTCTAATAAGTATTAACCGCCGCGTTTACCAACCTTATACGGTAGGATATACCAGTGTTAAACGAGACATTGAAACGAGAGCCAGTCTGGGACGAGCTGCCATTATCACCATAGACATTCATTCCGTTAATCAAGCCATTATCGAGGGTGGGTAGCTCGCTAGTCTAGGCAATAGAGTATAATTCATCAACAGTCTAATAGTCCCAGTCGTTTAAAAAAACCATTCCTAGGTAATCGGCCGTAGTAGGACTATTAATAATAATACCACTGAAAATACCCTGCTAGGCTTGAAGCGCAAAGTATAAGTAATACCAACTCGACCTATACTAAGTAGCCTTCTATATATAAGTTATCATCTCCCTAATTGCTAGGGGACACTACGTGATTAATATAACACTATCATTTTAATTAGTATAATTTTAACGAATACCATGCTAATGCATGCAAGTACTATTAAGAGAGGTACTAAGAGAGTTAGTAATATATACTATAATAGTATTACCCTAGTTAGCAAATATTATTAGCCTAGAAATAGAGCTATTAACTGCTATTACTAAGCAAGAGACGCCATCAGGGGAGATAATAATATCAGTTAACTTAAGCTAATATTTCTTTATAACTCTAGTATTAATAGCCTCGGTCGTGTAATTAGTATTAATAAAGTAGTCATACTATTCTGACCTAGTAGATATTATATTCCCGCTATAAGCAGCGCGAGGTTTAAGCTAGGAAGAAAATCTAGCGGCCTAGACATACTAAAAGGCAAAGTAGCTTATAAAGAGAGAAAAAAAAAGTATAATATTAAAAAGGAGTAACCTAAGTATACCTAGAAGAAATATAATAATATCTTATAGGTAAGGTAAAGAAAAAAAAAATCTATAACTAATCTCTCATATTCCAAGTCTATATTAATACCTTTAAATAATATATTCTTTAATAGAAGACCTTAATAGTCTAGCATACGTGGATCCTATAATTCAGCCTTAATAGACTGCCCCCTTAACTCATATCGCCAAATGCAGCCTAGCTACCATAGCCTTACGATGTCGTTGTTAGTATCTATGTAGTCGCGTTTCACGGACACTCCGTTCATTGGTATATGAATGATCGCCATCCGTCCTTGCCGCTCAGCCGCTCATCCACCCATATCCCGGGCTTTCTATATTGGGCTTACGTAGGGTAATTAACAAGTCATTGCGCATTGAATGAACCCTGAAAGATCCAATTCTCGGCAATCTAACGCTTATTTGGTATGTAGCCCCGGGTAAGGTTGTATTGTTTCAGGCCCTTGAGATCGAAAACACTCCGGGCATGCCCTTGCTAAAGAGGCTGAGTTCGTTTTGCATTACACTGGCAATCCCAAAATTACGCGTATAACAAAGAGGCCGCGTTGGCTTCCAGAGAAATTTCACTTAGGTATCATTTCTATTATATCCCTTAACCCTTCCCACTGGCTAGGTTGTGATATACTGCAGTTTAATGAAAGCATACTAATATATAATTTACCTATTCTAATATTTCTTTTCCCCTTTAAACTAAAACTTTAGAACTATGCGCTCTTACGAGTTTACTACTATCGCGTTATTAAGTTTCATAACTTAGGCATATATAGCGGATAGCTTCTCTCTCTTTGCCTATAGAAATAGCATTAGTAGCCTTCTTATATTCTCTACGGGCAGTAAGAGACCTAATCTAAACTTCTTATCTATAAGGCATACTATTATAAATAATAATTAACTTCCTCCTAAGGCGATATATTTATTAGCAACTTTAGTAGTATAGGCAACCCCAAGGCTACGCTAATAACCATAGCCCTACCTAATCAAACCTAATTTTTGCTATCCCTGGCCCTTTGTTATCTTCCCATAATATTACGCTAATTAACAGAATAGCTAATACTGGCGACCTCGTCACGAGCTTTAGCTTTTATAGCTCCTTTGTCTTTATAGACGAGGATAATATGTTAGTGTCTCTCTGGTATAGTATGCCCTCTAATATCGACGGTATATACTCGTTAGGTTAGAATGCTTTAAGCGATGATGCTTTATTAGATAATATCTTAATCACCTTAAAGAGAATGCCCCCTTCTAACCCTTCTAATAATACCGTCTAGTCTCGGGATTAAGGTATGTTATGTTTCTTCCCTTAAGAGTCGCACGAGTTACTAACATAGTCTGTCGGAATAGCTCTTAATGAATAGAGGCCACATCTCTTCACTATGTGACTATTAAGCTTGACTTAGTGTTCCGATTTAAACAGTGTGTATGGTTTAAACTAGGATAAGGGAGAATCATATATTAGGTATCTCTAAGGTTAGGACTGCCTACAGGGAATCTAAGAGTTTGGGTATAGGGGTAAGAGGTCAGACTGTGGGCGGAAATCAGAGTCTTAGGGTTAGAAACTATATTTTCCTTTAATTTGTTTTTAGTTCTTCTCTTTAGGTGTAAACACGCGCTTGCGCGAGTACATATAGAGCTATTAGTTGATATATATCGAGTTTGACTTCTGAAATATTAATACCAGTCTAAATACTTTTACTCCTTTAAGGGTAGGTTGCTTCCATAATAAGAAAGACTATAGTTTTCTACACATCATTCACATCACCCTATAATATTAACGTATCTACCGGATCTTAATGTGATTACTATAACTTTGCCCGGCCCAGGGTAAGGGATCTATTACTTTTCCCTCTAATACGCTATATTGCACTTTTTCATATTTATAGCCTCATACCTAAGTGCAACTATACAAGTTTTATAACAGGCCAAGGGATACTAAAGATCTCGCCTAGATGGCCGAAAATCGTCATTGAGGACCATAGATAGCGTGGCTATATTCCCTAGGTTTATAGAAAGACGCTTAATGATTCCAATTTCAGGCCAATCCCTTCCTTCCGCTGATTCCTGGTCATCAAGGCCGACGGTCCACAACCCAAGTCGGCGATAGTTTCTACTCCCTGGTTCCAATGACACGAGAACCAAGCCCGCGGTATCTCTGATAACTTTGATGTGGGTAACTGATACCTTTATCTCGCCAATTCGCCCTTGGGCTGGTAGACAAGCATAAGCCGAAGGAGAAGGCCAGCAGGCGCAGGAGATACCGACTTGTAAAACCTTGATAACCGCAAGGGGACTGAATTTGCATTCCTCCATCCAGAAGGACGTTTCAACGAGAACAGGCCCTGTTGCAGTCGTATTGGCCCTGTACTCTCGTGTGCTGATATTTTGCTGGAAAACAGACGTTCCAATTTGATGCGGAGGGATGTTGGTTGAAGAACTCGTGTATGTCATCTTTTTCTGCTTCATTTTGGAGCGAATTAAATAACCCGGCAAGATTAAGGAAGTGCTAGCTAGTGGGTTCCGTGAAATTGTGAACTATCTCAATGAAAGTGTATTGAAAGAATAGCGCTGACTGTTTTTTTGCTATAGAGTATCAGACCATCCATACAGCTAGGAAGCCAGTTCCATTTTTGTCGCCGCAGGTTGAAGACTCAATATGACTGTAACTTGGCCTGATGGGGTTTGATAAGCGGAGAGTGGATCGCTTTAGGACCTTATGTGGGTGTTCATGGCAACGTCAAGAAGCCCACCGTCTCACTGCTATGGGCAGTGTTCAGAAGCCTTATGTGGTGAAAACTTGCGCGAGCCTAGGCACGCATCACACCTCAGTTTGACCCTGGTTTCTTGTGGTTCAACGGCGTGCGACACTTGTGCCCTAGCATCGTGTACACCGACATATGAACGGGCTTCGTCTATAGAAAAGACACCAGTCGGCCGCCGCCAAATGCCACCGGGGCTCCGGTGGTGTGAACATGTCTTCTTACTCGCTGCGCCAGATCTGTATTACGCTGCGGTGGCTCTATTGATAGAATCAGCCATGACCAAGGCGGCATATCAAGTGGCTGCCAGTCTTGATCCGAAGCCTCCTGACTGGACCTTGTCATATGAGCCTCCCTACGACGAATTCAATGAGCCGGCATCGCCCGATTGGATGACCGTCTTCCGCTTCGTGCCGGACCTCTACTACCTGGTCGATGTGCCGTCGCAATATCTCTTGACGGACTAGAGTCATCTCCCTCGAGAGAGCCTCCGGTTCTTCTTCATTGATCACAATTGGGTAGATGCCTTGGTAGACGGGGCTTTAAGCCTGGGTAATCAAGGGGCGTAGATTCCAGAGGCGCTGAAGGGGCCGCGGCTGATGATCCAGTTCGTCGCTCGATCAAGAAAGCTTTCAGCCGACTCTAAAACGAGCCCGGCTGCGCCCAAAAGAGGCCCGCTATCCCTCGCTTCGGTTTCTACTTGCGATCCCAGGTGGTCACCCAGTTTCCAGACCTCAAGGTATCGGTCGATCCGATAGCGACAGACCTAGACAAGGCTCCAATGCTTCTCCGCCATGATCTCGTTTACAAGGAGACCATGCTCGCCTTCTTCAGTGATCAGCCTCCGAAAACTGGCCTCCAAGGCTTGCGCTTCGAGCTGCCTCCACATCAAAGCTATTTCTCAGCGGCCACCCTCATCACCAGACAGGGATGCGAGATGTCTTACAAGAAGCAATTCACCATGCCTGACCCCAATGATCCCCCGGATCCAAGCAAGCCCAATCGCCAGCGTAATCAACCGATTACGACCCTTCACTGGGATCGAAATGGCAAGGGAACTCGCACAGATCATAACCCAGATGGCAAGTTTCGCAGTCCATTCTTTGTCTGGGGAACAACGGAAACTACCAATGACATACGCCTACTATTAGTCGAAAAGATAACAGAGGATGTGTATCAGACATTGAAGCTGGAGATGAACCGTCTTCACCCGGACTGGTTGACCGAACCGTGCGCCACTTCGGCTGTAGCCTCATTCCAGCTCAGCAGCCCCTCCTGGCAGCTACAGATAGGAGCCGTGCCATAGCGATCTAATCTTAACATACCCGAGCTAGACGGACATGGTGCTTCACCGACTTTGACGTCGACGTCGACGATGTCTGCACTGGCCATCAAGGCCATCTTACTCAGCTCACTCGCATAATAGGCCCTTTCGTGTTCAGGATCGACATCTCGAGGTGTAGGCTTGCCCTCAATCAAGGCGGAAGCGATCTTGACGACGAAAATGCCGCAGCTGAAACCGTCCTCCTGACGGGCGCACGGCTTTGGCAATTTTAGTAAACAAGCAAGGAACGAGAGGGCGGATAACCATACCATTTTCTGGCACGCGATAGACTTGAAATGAGATGCCCCTTTTCCATCACGGTCAAGCTTGGTTATGTTCTCAACTGCCCACGCCTTGAAGCGTCCGAAAACCTTGACGGCCTGATCCTGATCTTCCGCTGAATCGTACATATGTATGGAGGGCCTGCTGCAGTCGAGATGGGCTACCAGCCAGTGCTGGTCGAAGTGTTGGATGAATACAAGGTTTGCTGGCAGTTTGTTCGACATCTTGCAAGCTTTGCTGGTAAAAGGGAAGCCGGGGTCAAACCAGCTCCGCCCTACAAGTGGCTTATGCAGTTTCATACAGTTGAAGATGTCGATGCTTGACAGCCACTTGCCCCTTTTTTGAAGAGCTTCAACTGTCTTCCACGGTGCGCTGAAGGCGTTGCCCTCAAGGAGAGTCTCGGGCTCAAGGTCAGCGATGTCATTGTTGTCTTCAAAGTCCTTAAGGGGAGCCTTGTGCTCGCCGCCCTGAATGGCGGCCTCCAAGTCCGTTGATGAGTCCGACGATGACGATTTCTTTACTCCCTTCTTTACCCTCTCAAATCTGAGCTCCAGCTCCGGTGCGTCGGGGTTGATGACCCCTGAGACGTCGTTCACCCCCTGAATCTTCTCGGATTTTACCACTTCTTTCTCATCCTCAGACCCGTCTTTGTCGCGTTTCTTCTTCCTAGGCCCGTACTCGGTTGTGTCCTCGGGGATCTTCCACTTCAGGCCGGACTTGAAGTTTTCCTCGACAAACTTCAGTACGGACGCGGTAACCGGTTGCGTTAACCTGGGGTTACCACGACTATAGAGGGTCTTAATGGCTTTGTGATAAAGACCGTCTTTTCGGTAAAGGTAGGTTAATGGCACCCCGTGATCATTGAGGATTCTAACGGTTAGGACTACCTCGCGTGTGATGTTTTGACCTTAGGGGTTTTGGGGCTTTAAATCCTCCGGGTACTATTTCCCATCCACGAATTGCTCTTTCAACTCTTTGAGGTTTTTTAGGGTTTGGGTGTTTATTTTGCCGCCGGACTCGGTCTGCTCGTTGGCCATGTTGAGTGATTCTTGTGCAGGTTGGTTAAGAAGCGTGGCGTGAAACTCGAGGCTTTAGGAGAGGCTGGTGAGGCGAGTTGCTTGAGGGCCTATGAATGGAGAGGGCTCTACGTTACTTCAGGCGATGGTGGTGATGCAGGCCTCTTCAATTTGGGATGAGTTAGGGAGCAGTTGGGACCGAAAGATCTAGGTCCATAGCTAGTGGCGGCATTGGTATAGACATGAGCACCCATCGTCACCCCCTATCCCGCCTGCAGCGAGCGAGGGAGCGTGCGCGCGCGTGACAGACGGCAGGAAGCCAGCCTCGGGGTTGCACAGTGGGTACAGATGGCTACGTAAGGGGTGGCCAGCCTGATTTGATTCGATTCATGCCCTGGGAAACCTCGTCTATCAAGACAAATGCAATGCACAGACCCGCAAGCAATGGGCAAGATTGCCTGAGCACGCGGCAAGCAGCATCAAGGAGGGTGCTCCAGAGTCCAGAGGCTCTGCCCTCCCCACTCAGTCACGTCTGAGGAAGCACAAGGGGGGAAGTCTCCTCCCGTGCCGTGTCCTATTTTCAGCCAAGGCTGCAGGCGGCGTGGCGTGGCGCGGTGCTGTATGACAGGGGGCATTTGGCATGCGTGCAAACAGGAGAAGATCTACAAGTTGGATGGATGGAGGTAAGGTATGAAGAGAACCTGGTCAACAGTGTGAACAGTGAGTCCAGATAAGAGAGAGGCCCTGGAGCAAACAATTGTGCAAACAATCCATGTTCCAGATGTTTATATTTGGGTGAGACATGCCTTGGTCGGTATCAAAGGTACCATTGCATAAAACACGGCACTTACCTATATAGAACTCGGTGACACAACTGGCTTAGTTTCGGTCATTTATCGACGAGGGGTGGGGAGACTCTCCCATTGCGGTGATCCCTCGTCGTCAAGTTCTCTGGCCGCGCGACACCTTCCTAGCCACGGCCAAGTATTATGAGCGAGAGAGCCGGGAGAAGCAACGCTGTAATAAAGAAGAATGGGAAGAGAGACAAGCAGGTGAACAAGTCACCCAGCCATGAGAAAGTGAATGACATGTCCAGATCACCAGAGCATGGCCCTCACGATCCTTCTGCGACTGTCTCGCGGTAATCTAGCAGGGCCTATCGACTCCAAGAAAAGGTGCTCCTACCCATGTCCCCATCCAAGCCAACGCCTTGCTTGTGGCCAAGAGCGTGGGCATGGTCTCTCAAGTACCTAGTGCAGGATGGCTCATGGCTACTGTGAAGTCATAGGTGACGAGATTCGGTGAGACAATGCTCAGCTCTCGGCAGCTTCACGACGGGAATCTCATGCCTGGAGTGCGAAGCGAGGCACGAGCCTCGAGGCTCAACACCAGACGCCAACGCAGTCGCTGTTGTCTTCTATCGAGCCAGGACTCATGACCTTCTTCCGCCATCGTCTCCTGTTCCGGGGCTGTATGAACGACCGGGGATCGGTGTGCCATGTGATGCAGAAATGGTCATCAGAGCGGGAAAACGATCGAAGGAGGTACAGTGACCAGAGGTCAACCAACTGACATGGACCCCATGGCCTTGTTTAATTCTTCAGCATCGCATATCCTTTTAACACCATGGTAACGGATGGAGGGCAGTTAACAGGCGCGAATGCATCGGCTCGATAGAGAACGATCGGTCGAAGATGTAGACAGTCTCGGGGATTATGTCGAGTTGAAGGTGGGAGTCAGGAACCCTATCGAGGTGCAGGGGACGACAAGCACGCGAGACGAGACGAGACGAGACGAGACAAGATGCCGGAGGAGATGGGTGAGGCTCCACGACAACTATAACATGTGAAAGTGTCAAACACAATAGACCACTATGCCAAAGCAAAAGTAGAAGATACCTTCTGCTATTTGCAGAGGCAATTGGGCCTTACATTGCTGCTCAACAGAAAGGTAGGTTAGCTTCGAGAGCTGATAGGTATTCGAGGATTCGGGATCAGCCTCGCATAAAGAGACAAATAGGAAGAAGAGAAGAGAAGAGAAGAGAAGAGAAAGGGGAGATAGATCCACGCCCTGGACTTCTCTCTCTCTCTCTCTCTCTCTCTCTCTCTGTGTCATATCCTCCCCTCGCCTCTCACTTTCCCTTCTAGAGAGGAGGCACGATCATGGCACCCTGTATTTGTTCCACCTGCCACGGGTGCAGCTTGATTGGCATTCACTCGCCAAGACCATCTCCTCTCATCATGGGCGAAGCCGTGTGAAGCTAAAACTCAGGCATATCTAGCCATCGACCATCTTTATCGAAGCGTCCGAAAATGACGCTCCCTGCCCAAGCTTGCGGTCTCGTGCATGGAGATGTGCTTGATGACGGTTGTTCACACTATCCCCGCTGCCTTGTGAAATACCACCCTTGGCAGTCCGTTTGTCGCCTGTCGCCTGTCGTTTGTTGCCTCCTCCCTCACCTTGTTGTGTCAAGGCTGTCTCTAATCTCACCTTGATCGCCGCGACCATCAACACAGCCGTTGCCCCGACCATTCCCTGCCGACTTCCCCCACGAAGATACTGTCTTCATCTTGGTTATTTCCAACGTGCGACACCGTGTGGTGTTTGCCGTCCAGAAGAACTAGAGGTCTTCCACCACTGTTGTCACAGTCGCAGCCTCGCGGCGTGTCTCGATCGCTGTCATCGATACTCATCAAGAAGCCTCTTCCGTCGACGCGCAGTTCGTTGCCCATCTTTCCATGGCCGTTCTTCACTAATACATTCGTCTACAGATCCATGATAACCCGCCAAGCCCGACCCAAACAAGCACGCGATCCAACTCGACCGTGTCGACCCTACCTTCCACTATCGGCGCGCTTAGCAGGAGATGGACCTCGCATCTCTCTTAACAGAGACGGGTCGCGGTAGCGAGGAGGCTACCATTCAAGGCAGCGGTTCTGATGGGTTACAGCAGCTGGCGATGGAGGAGGATGAAGCGATGTTGCCCCCAAGTGAGAGCGCCCCAGAGGATACCCCTCTGGATCTGCTTCTCCGAGCAATGGAGCATCAAAGCGACCAATCGTCCCGACCTACTGCCACGGAACACAGGATGGGCGCTTCCAAGATCGGCTCGTTCTCCCTGTCACCGACGGAGAAACGTCTTCGGGGCTTCTCATCCAGTTCCAGCATATCAACTTCCTCCAGCAGTGGCAGTACCCCCTTCTCCAGCTGGGAGGCGAAGCCATGTAAGTCCCTATTTGAAGCCACTCCTCGGGCTCCGACAACTACTAGTATGAAGCGCCCTCGACCCCAAATCGACGAGTTGAATGAGTCACCTGCCCCAAAGGGTCGCCAAGACACAACACTCGACGCCAAGTTCGGACGGGTCTTGCGTGCGCATAAGAATCACGAATCGATAAAGGCCGAAATCGCGGCCATCGAACAAGAACTTGAAGAGAAAAAAGATACCGCGCGGCAATGGGAGGACAAGTATGAGTTCGCACGCGAGGAGTTATTTGCGGGAGGAGGACTAGCCGCACTCTGACCGATGCCTTCTGGAGCTAGTCTGGGGATTCCTCCTGGATGGAGTACTGAGACTCGGCACCGAGATGGAGTAGATAACTCAGGAGAGAGACTCGGGATAATGTGAATGGGGGAAGATCTATCAGAACGAGGCTGGTGAAGATGTGTGACCTTTGTTGTGCTGTGTTCATTTGCGGGCTATCTCGGCTTCCGCGTCCACACTAGAGATGGTCTAGATCTTGCTGTTGATAGAAGATGCTGGATGAATTATCGCTTCAAGCTCACCTCTGGACATGCACATGTTCCATCCTGCTCAGTAACACGTATCGAAGGGCAACTGACCTTATTGAGGGGATAGTTCAGAAAATCTCTGTTCCCCTTCGATCATGTACTTCCTGGGAAAGACCCCCTATCTCGCCGCGAGTCTTGGTACCATAATCTTTCTCTAGCAACCCGGGACGCTTCAGCGTTGAGTGTTAGGCGAGATAGGTACCCAAAGTTCGAGGGCAACATGACCAGTGAGCGAGTACCGCCAAGACGCGGGGGTTTGAACAAGGCGATTCTCAGCAAGGACCGAGCAATGGCCTAGGGGACGCCCGAGCAGCCCCAAGTACCAGGACGCAGATGACAGCAAATACGCGTAGCTGGGTTTGCCCAGGGGTGCACCCGGTGATATAGGTGCGGTCTGTTGCTCAACTTGAGGTTATCTCCGCCTTCGCCGAAGGTCCGAGAAGACTGTCCTAATTTGGGCCTGGCGCCTTTTGGTCGCTAGTTACCCGGGCCTTACCCGGCTTCTCTGGGTCGGCTCCACCTTTGACCACCCGCCCTCCACGGTCAGCTGATCTCTTCACGCGATACCCCTTGGGCAATACGGTATGCCGGGTGGCAAATCGCCCCCAGTGGCGAAAAAGATGGAGGAATGAGCTTGGCGGAGAACATATGACTGTGAGGACAATCCTTCGAGCACACCGCCATGCCTGGGTGGGTTGAAGATGGTCGGAGGAACTTTAGTCTTGGCATTCCCGCCGCTACCAAAGAGTCCGCCAAAGCCGATGTTGAAAGGAAGCAGTGACATAAAACCTGACAGAAGGGATTCGAGCTGCAGCCAACACTGGGGAAGGATGAAAACAGCAGCCAAAATTACAAAGAGCCAGGCAAGATTTTTGAGAGAGCGGTATGACGCGAACCAGCAAGCAATGGACCAGACGGCTTTGAGGATATAGATGGGTGGATGAAGAAGGCCCTGCCAAGAGGGTGGGCCGTCATTAACGGGCTGGGCAAGGTCGGGCTGGGCATTGGTGCGAGTGTCTTCAGGGGCAGAAGATGGCGGCGGTCGAGCCCAATCGTCACTGTCAAACCAGGACTTGGGCTTTGAGTATTTGGGCCGCTTAGGGACATCATCTGTGGCCGGTGGGGGGGTCTGATGGCCACTGCGGAACTGAGAACTGGGCTCCGCGCCTTCAAAATGATTTGGACCGTCGTCCGTGGCTTTGGCGTTGTCAGAACCGCCATGAGCCCTCATGTTGGCTTCCCTGGCGCGGCGGACCGCCTCTGCCAACCTTTCGGACTCGGACTGGGGTCGGTGGGCTGTGGGATTGGCCCCTCGCGGAGCGTGTGTGCCAGGGTCACCTTTCGCAGTGTTTGAACCTTGAGGCTGCGGGTCTGGCGGTTTCGTAGATCCTGGCGCCGTGCCTTGGCCCGGCTCACGAGGCACGAATCGCGTTCGTTTGGTGAACCTAGACTTGTTCGATGATGCTCTGGAAGAGCCATCTCCAGACGATGCGTATTCAGAACCTGGATTCATGACGGAGGAAAAGTGATTAAACGAATGAAGAAGTAATAACAGATGGGTGTCGTTACTGGAGAAGAGCAACTTGAAGGATCATCAAATTCTGGAAAGGAGTCTGGAGTATAAAAGAAGGGAAGAGAAGTCCGCAATCATGGAAGGGGAGAGTTGGCTATTTATAAGCAACAATGCCTACAATAATGGCTTGCCCCTTTTTCTACGTGGCTTGTCAGAGAATAGCCACGGGCGTGGGTAATGAAACGGAACCCTTGCTAACTCCGTACTAAGGTAAGACTCTCATAATACCTGTCAGTCTTTGCAGAGGGGGAGCATTCAATGTCGGAGGGTTCAGGGACGGGACACCAGTTGTGGCTGCACTAACTGGTACTGACCTGATTTCAACACATGAGCCTGGCGACTGTTCTGGCCTCTTCTGAAATGCCACAAAGGCCGTTTCATCAGTGCTTTAAGCGACCCTCAGGTTGGAAATTATTACAACGCTTGTGTTTGAAACAAACCGAAAATAGTAGCAAGGGAACAAAGGAAGCACGGTACGCGGAAAGAGAGCCAAGAGTGAGTAGTCTAGTAAATCATTTGGGCATGAGTGCGGACATAATGAACCATGACTATAGCTCCAAGGCTAAATTAGAATTTGTAATAACCAGCCCAGTTCAGATCGAACATCTGGGGATGTGTGGGGACGCCGTCCAAAAATGACTCCCTAACGTCCTCACGCTTCAATAACTCGGTGAAGGCTGCATGCTGTTCTTTCAACTCTGGCAACTTGGCAAGATGTCTCATCGGTAGCCATTCGGAAAGAAAACTGCCAAGAGACTCGTGCGAGGCTGGCGATGCAGTCTGCAATCCCAGCCATGTCCATGTAGCCTGCCAGATATCTCCGGCCAGGGTGGTCTCATTTCGGAGCAGAGACAAGTGGTCAAGTTTAGGATCAAATTGGCGCAGGTAATCATCCTCATCCTTCTTGCCATATGTGCGAGTCCCCCAGAAACCACGCAGACTAAGGCGAAGGGCGTCAATCCTAGCAATAGCTTGGTGTGCCGTCTCCGCCTTGTGATTTGCCACCCGAAAGATGTCTTCGAGAACTGATTTCCTCGAATCACGTTCACTCAACCAACCGCGACACCTGTTGTTCTTGTGATGCACCTGTCCAAGCTCATCACTGATGAGTCTGACCCTGTCCAGAAGCAGTGACGCGTTGGTGGCAAGAGTAGACAGAGTTGAAGTAACCGCAACAGATGAAGAAAGACGCAGCCGACGATGAGAAATCTGCTGAAGCTGGGTGGTGAATGCTCTTGGGTTCCTTCTCTTGTATTTCGAGCCCTTCTTGTTGACGGCAGGTCCCAGCATCTCATCTTGGACTTGGATCTCGATATACCAATGATCAATAACTGATGCGCCGAGCTCATTCCGGTAGCC
Source organism: Fusarium phalaenopsidis (assembly GCF_050370095.1). NCBI lineage: Eukaryota > Fungi > Ascomycota > Sordariomycetes > Hypocreales > Nectriaceae > Fusarium > Fusarium phalaenopsidis. The sequence continues at coordinate 1,259,000 of NW_028145414.1, read as the reverse complement.
CTCAGTTATCCAGCCGTCATATCTGGAGCTTGAATTGTGCTTGCGATGGAGCTGATACCTGTGGGCCTGGTGAAGATGGCCGACAAGAGCAGAGATTGTGTTCAAAACATCGTCATGGGCTGGTTGGATGATGTCCAGGTTGAAGTTCAGGACCTGGGCGTGCAGTGCCCCAATATCCTCTGACACTTTCTCGCAGCGCCGGGCGATATCCATCATCTGATACTCATCATAGCCATCAAGCCGTCCTGGAAGATTGGGAGGTATGTCGGCCCAGAGATCATTGTCCCAGAGATCATCAGCGTTTTCGGGCAAATGGCGGCGACGATTGCGAATCCACTCGAGCGGGCAGGTGCAATTCGACTGTAACTGGCGCTGAAGGAAATGCAGATCATTGGTATAGTTCCCGGAAAGGGCGAGAGAAAGTAGGGTCGTTGCGAGATCGATGAGCGGGCGGTGAATGGGTAGTGGGATGACGGGGGGTTGAACAAGGTAGCAAATTATCGCCCAACCGATGACAGAGATAGCAAGACCGTACAAGATGGTCTCAATCAAAGTTGCAAGGGGGTTTTGAAGGGTTACATGGTTGGAAAAAGCACGAACAGAGCGACTGTCGCGCTCACCATCGGTCTCAACTGAGCTGTGGCTGGATGTTGAGACAGGAGATCCGGGAGGCGAGTCAGGAGGTGAGCTGGGAGGAGGTGAACCAGAGGGTGAGCTGGGAGGAGGCGAGTCAGGAGGTGAGCTGGGAGGCTCAGTGGTATTCGGAGAGTGAGGTGCCGAAGACATGATGGAATCAAGCGTTAAACAATCGTAAACAGGTTGCAAATGATAGTACAAGCGAGCGGCGCTGAGAGCGATGTCAAGGAGAGGAGGAAAGAGGCGGGAGAGGCAACCGTTGAGACGAATGCAAGAAGAGATGGGACAGAGTCGGTACAAGACAGACTGGGCATCCGTCCCTCCCATCTTTTTTTTTGGAGGCCTCACTGAGCAATCTGATGTGAGGTGCACGTTCCGAAGTGGCTGCTTCTGAATAGCTTCGCTTGCTATTGTCGTTTCGCCGTGGCTGGTTGTGGATAAGGACGGCTTGCTATTGTTGTTTCTTTTCTCGGCAGCGTCAGACTGCGATTGGCTGTTTGGTGCCGAGTTGGTGGTGTGGGTAGTGAGAGTTGTCTCCTATTGGCTGCCGAGGTTGATATTTGGTGTGGGTGTCTGGATGGATGGATGAACAAATAAACAACAAATATTGAAGTAGGCGTAGGCCCGGAAATTGCAGAGGTTGGGCCATGCGATTTTCTCAATGAGGCAAGTCATTCATGACTGCCATGTCCGCGTGCTGTCACTTCTCAGTCTCGTATTGCCCCTGAGAACGAAACCCCGAAGGCAGCTTCATTTTGATTTCTTGTATGAATCTTACGGGCTAAACATGGCAATGGACCATTGCCGGTTGCTAAATATATGAGGTCAATCTGCACCTTTGCCGCTGCTGTAGTCTACAATCTTTTCCACAGCATCCTGCCAGTTCATCATCGCTTCCTTGCCACACTAAAAAGACATTTCACTTCAACTTTGTATCAAACCGCCAGCCCATCTGGAAACATGGTTTTCAACGTCTGGTTTGGTCTTTCTTGCCTTGTCGCCGGGAGTCTCCTGGCTTGGACGCCCGAGACTTGGACCCCCGATTGGTTTGGTGGTAAACCCGCCGCTCCCCCCCAGGAGTTTCTTGGTAGGTTTCACAAGTTATTTCGCCCCTCCGTGAGCTAATCAGTTACAAATAGCCAAGGTTTGTCCTATGCAGTGGGACATTTACGACGAGAGCAAACAGCATCTCACGCTATACCACTTTCTCGGCCTGAAGACGAATGCAAAGAAGGATGAAATCTGGAATGCCTACCAACGGGCTACCAAGACTTTCGGTGCCAAGGCTGATGCGTGTCTGGGCTCCATCTTTAGCGAAGACGGCGAGCGCATCACCGACGGCATCCCACTTAGCTGCCAGACTGATGAGTACTACCTGGCCGACAAGATGATGCGGCTCGCCACGGGTGCCACACTCGTCCTGCTTGATGAGGGCCAGGAACAAACGCTTTACGACATTCACTTCTTGACCGTCATGTACGAAGCTGAGAACATGGGTGACAAAGTCGCGGACAAGTCGAACCTGCAAAAGTGGAAGAGGAACATGGGGAAAATGATGCGACTACAATCGGAAATCCGCGAATCCATGTGTTCTCTGTGTGGAGCGTATGCGAGAGAAGGACACTGCCGAGAGAAATCAGGCTGGATATGGGGCTGACTTGAGCTGAGCTGAGCTGTGGTTGTTGGTATGTTTGGAATTATGTACTGGTTTGTGCGAAATGAAGATTGTCACACAAAGGGTTCAAGGGGGTTTCTTCTTCTGTTCATTCATTCTCTTAGCCTAATATTTATGCCTCGTCAGGCAAAACATGTCCTGCCCACATTCACAATTGGTTCATCCGGAAATGTGACAACTGGTCTTATGCATTATGCGGTCCATGGTAGCGTGTCGCGGAGTGCTTACTGAAGTGACTCAGAATTGATATGCAAAGCAACTGCGAAATGACTCTACAAGAGTTCTCCAGCCATCACGTCACACGACAAGGGGTTCGGGGAGACGGTCAGCCGGTCCCCTGTATGATTCTATTCCCAATACGAGCCATAAGTGCCTGGCCTCTTCGCAGGCACAGCCTCAAAAAAAAAAAAGCAAGAACAATACCACCGCCTTATTCAAATTTCCAACCATGACGCTCACATGACCACAAAAGGGCCAGGTCAGCTCGGCGTGCACCCGCCAGGGGTCAACCCAGCCAGCCACTGTGTCGAATTAATTGGTGAAAGTGTACGTACCAATTCGTTGCGAAAGAAAAATGGCCAGTCGCGGTAAAAGTGGATTGTTGGAGCAACTGTTCCGGCCGTTCCAGTCGTACTCTTTGTGGCTCATCGGTTGTGACGATTGCTGGCGGAGACAAGTTTAACTCAACCTTCGCCAGCGACGACGTTAGAATAAGGTCAGAATTAAACTCAGCTGAGACAAATGCGTTCGTTACATCAGCCTTAAAAGCGGAGCCACGGTGAACTCAGTGGAGGGCATGGCGTGCATGTGTCAGTCATGTCCTGCGAAACATGAAGCCCTGGCGTCTGCCCCTTTTCGGGACATGCATGTCAGGGGAACGACAGGCATTCCCGTTTTACAGGGGTCACAGCCGACCGCTAGAAGTGACCGGGTGTCTCTTCCGACCAGCCAGCCACAAAACACTAACGTTAGTGACGCCACTCACTCACTGGCAAGCAAGTCTTGGGTTGGGGGCCTCCCGTCTTTCAGCTACAGTGGATCTTTATTCCTGGCTAGTTTCTTCAATCCTCCCTACCAATCTCTGCCCCAAGCTTGTCCTGTTCCTCCCAGAATTCTCTCTGCTTCTCCGCCATCTCCGCCACCGCCTGTCTGTACGCGTTCACAGCACAGACCGCCTCTTCCCCAGCTTGTTTGACCTCTTTCTCCAGCTGTTCCACCTCATCTAGACTGCCGATCTGTCGTGCGCGCTCCAGCTGGGCCGTGGTGGTAGCCAGATCTACTTCCGCGCATCGCTTGATCTTTTCGTGGTTGATGGCTTTTGTGGTTGCTTCCTGCACGGAATTGTGGTGTTGCATGAGGTTGAGGATTCGATTTTCAATGGCGTCCAGGTCAAGGGCTGGCCGAGGAGTGACTTGGGCGGGGGCTTGGGCTGGAGCTGGGGCAACAGGGGCTGAGCCGACCATCTTGTCAGCACTCAAGTTTTGGTGGGTTGGCAAAGCCGCAGCCGCCTGAGTTTGCTGAGATTGGGTCTTTTCACGGCCCAAATCAGCACCGCTTTCAGGCAAGACACCGAGACGGAGCACGTCAGCCTTGATTGAGGGCTGGGAGGTAACCTCAGACTTGACTGATGCTCCAGCTCCGCCCATCCTGAGCCTCGCCCGTTGGGCGTTTCCCTCCTTCCACCACCGGTAGGCTGCCGTCTCGTCTGTATCCCACACAGTGAGGACTGTGGGCAGCAGAGCCATGACACCTTCCTCATTCTTGACATTGGCAGCAAGCTCCTTTGCGATATGAACCACCAACTTGGCTCAGGTTGGGCGCAGGTGAACAAGACCAGGGAAGTCAAGACCACATCTTTTCCAGAGTTCGCCTTCGAACAACGGCAGAAATGTTCCATCGGCGAGGGACCGAACGTCAGTGGACAGTTTTCCCCGTATCGGAATATCTTTCGGCGCGACCAGGGAGAAAAGCTCGGTGACGATGCGGCTTTTGCATGAGTGGCAGATTTGAAGGCCCCTGCGACCCTTCCGGCTGTACTCGCCAACGGGGACTCCGCAAATGTGCTGAGATGGTTAGCAAAGATGGGAAAGGGGTGGTGAGGGTCCATGGGTGACTTGCCGAGTTGGAGTTGTGGCCAGACTGAGGCATGGCTGTGAAGAATATCACTATGATGGAACTGGTGATGACCAATTCCTGGTGATGTGACTTTGTCTTGAAAAGACTGGGGAGAACTGGATCATATACAGGTGTGGCCTGTCTGTTCCCTAGAGTGGTACACACAAGCTGGGATCCTTGGCAGCTTGAGGCCTGTCGTAAGTCCTTCGTCACAAGACCATCCATATGTAACAAATCATTTCAAGTCGTTTCAAGAGGCGAGCTGAGAGCTCGACGGAAAAGCCACTGGACAGTTGTAGCCTTCCTGCCGCTCCTCCCAGACCGCTTTTCGGGCCCAGGAGCAGTCACTAACAACTGGCAGGGTCATCCCGGCAACAGGCGTTTGAGCTCATTTCCATGGTCCAATATTCCGGCGATCCCTCTTCTCTGCCGCTCAATATTTCTCTGTCTCCCCCTTCATCAACCCTGACACCCATCCGCCCTGAACAGCCTCCTTTCTTCCCCAATTTTCACCACCACACCTATCCTCTGATCTTAGCATCTGCTATCTCTACAGTCACACCATTCTCACTTTATCATGTGCCCAACAAACTCGTCCACCGTATGGTCCCTTTCCTACCAAGTCTTTCGCCCCAGCTAACCCATCAGCTCATTTGCGGCGTCCCAACCAACGTCTACCTCAACAGCCCCGACAAGTCTACGAAGGTCAAGTTCCATTCCACATGCAAAGGCAGGCTCTTTGCAGCCATCGCTGGGAGCGGCTTTGATCAGGCTGCTCCTCAGATACCAACTCAAGCGCCCTGCCATCCTCCATCCACACACAGCCAACCAATGCCCGTTTTCCCGACAGTTGCTGTGGAAGTGAGCACCCAGCAGGTCAGGCCTCAGGCTGAGAGAGTCGAGCCGCCAACGGGCCAGTACGATGTCATTCAAAGCTCACGACTGAGAGAGCTTGACCTTGAGGTGGAGGCAGACCATGAATTAATTCAACAGCTGGTGGAGAAGGGAAACTGTGGAGCGCAATAAATCACCATGAAAAAGGCAAAGTGAGGAACATTTAATGAACATGGAGATAATTGGGGCATTTATGCTGCTCAATAGGAGCTCGACGGGGGGACCTTGGTCATCTTTCTTGGTGTCTTTTACTGTAGTTTGAGAATCTTACACTGAATCACGTCTCATTCTGACCACGGGTCCTTTCCTTTGGAGAACGGGTTTGAGCAATGATCTTCACCTGGGCTCATCCCCTGAAGCCCAGGGGATGAGCCCAGGTGGTGATGACATGCACCAGAGGCACACTTTGAAAAGGAGTCGGCGAAATGTCGGCTAACAGGAACGAGCACCACCGGGGCGAGAGAGTCTGGCGGTCCATAAAAACCAATAGCGCAGTTCTGGGCCAACAGAAGTTATGCTAACAAACTGACAGGGGGTGATCACTTTGTGACTTTGGACCCTGGGCCATTTAGTGGCATCCATTCGCCGGTGTAGGGTACCAAGCAGCTTCATGCAAGACCTTGCTTGGCCAGAGAAGAATTACTGGCCCAAGGCAATATTGTGCGAAATTTGAGCGCCTGGTCAATAGAGAAGTGGAAATTACGACCAAAAGCAAAGTTATTTCAATGCATGCGTCAATTACTGGGCCTTCTACCTATTGTTCCGGTGAGGTGAGGGGTCACATCGACTACGGATGCAGTTCCCAGTTGAGTGTTCAATAAGTTCATCACTTACCAGGTTTCGTCGTTGGGACTGGCGGCCGCCCAAATTGAATGTGGCGTGGACAATAGGAAATGCTCTTATTGACGATAAGCCTTTGCCTGCAAATCCGGCTTGGCAATCCGTATTTTCTGTTCTGCGGCACATGATCCGCCTCCTTGCCAATAGTCAACACCCTTTCGACGAGGAGCACGGTACGGTCTAGAGCTAAGCCACATGACTCCAATGAGTCATAGACCTGTAATTCGATCTATCAGATCAATAGTTCTGCCGGCAAATGCATGCTCCTGTTCCGGTGCACCATTCATCCATGACTTTCCCTTGGTGCTGAAAGATATCTAATCACTTCTGGTGGCCCGCGTTCTAAGCTATCATATAATCTCGGGTTCCCGGATTTCCTTCCATCATCAATTGATGGAACCGACTTGTCCTTTATACCACTCTCTGTATTTGTTATCGAAATCAGCATGTCTGATCACGGTTCTGAGCAACCAACACCCGGTCCCAGTGAGATTCCGGCCACCGAAGCTACCACCAGCATTGAGGTCTCTGACCATTGGAAAACACGATGCCGTAAGATTCAAAGATACGCAACTGATTGCAAGATCAATCAAAGACCTTGCCCAGTGGGTCTTACCGACCGTTACCTCCGGATCGCCGAGAAGATCTCCACGCTAGAGGAGACGTCCGAAGGTGAGGAGCAGTGGATGTCGAAGTGGGGGGTACACCCACAAAGCTGGCCGCAGTTTTGGAGATCGTTTCTGAAAGAAAGCAAAAACTGGAACGTGGTCTTGTCCGAAGATTTAGGAGACTTGAGCTTGGAAGAGGTTGCTGGCTTTGGGTTTGTGGATCGTGAGTTTACCTGCAAGACTGAGTCTGCATCGCCTGACTGACCCTTGGGACAGAAGATCAAGATGATGATTCCGACATACGAGAGGAACCGGATGCCGACCCCGATATGCAGGACGAATTCAACACCGATGGAGCCCTCATGGAGCGAGAAATTGAAACAAGTATGTTGCCATGTGTCATCTCGCTGCTACCTGAATACTAACTCTTCAGATCATGAGGTCGCTATTTCTCCGGAAAACAGCGTTGACCATGAGTATGTCGTCCAGTATGCTATCGATATCGAGCACCCACCCCTCCCCGCTCCTGTCTCCCGAGATACGAACCCTTCAACGAGAAAGACAAGGTCGAAGACACAATCAGGTGCTCCTATTTCGAACGTTCAGGGAGCCGAGGGTCGCATAGCCGTTGAGACATCTATCCAAGAGGCCTCAGATGAAAATCCCGCGGCGAGCCGACCTCATAGAGTGGCAAAGGAAGCTCCTCTAGCCGCGAGTATTCAGAGATCCGGGGCCCACAAGACACCTGAGGCCTCCCCAAAAGAGACTGCAGTTGGAAATCTTGTGCTGCGCCACGCACCAAGAAGCAGGGGCCAAACATTGGATCGAGAAAGCTCTGCCCTGACCGACGCAGGGATTCAGTTCGAGGCACCACACAAGCCAGGCATACCCTCTGCTGCGCATCATACACATAAGTCTCACATCATCGAGACTGTTGCGCCTCGTACTGTGGCTTATCCTGCTACGATTCCTCGAACAGTGTTGGGCTCTCATGGCGAATCTCATGACCAAGGACGGGGGCTTGGTACCTGTCCTCCAAAGATGACTCAGGTGGCGCACAGAGTTCCTATCTATCAGGCCCCCCAGGAGAAGTCGCCTACCTTCATCGCCCCAGCCCAGAACCAAGAGGCCTACCGACGTGATCGACCTCCACCATTACCTGTGGTTGGGGCCCGGGCAACACAGCCAGGCATTGCCACCAGAACCCAGACTGTGTCTTTGGCAAGGGAATTGATGTTTTTGAAACCCATGGAGGCTTTGAAGAAGGCAAGACGAGAGGCCAAGGCGGCAGGAAGGTCACGATTTGGATGAAGCCTGCGGTGTCCTGCAGGGAGGAAGGGGTTTGAATTGGCATGCAGAGGAAGATAATTGGATATGAGTGATCCTGGCCGTTCTTTTAGCTCTTCAAAGTGTTGATAGACTTTTTAATCTAGTTTTGACGATAGTACATTCAAGTTGAGAGAGAACGACTCTGGAGAAGTGAGGAAAATGTGAAGGAAACTCATCAACGCAGAAGCCTGGTGTACAGTTGATGAGGGATGCGTTCCTCCGTGAGACATTAATCATGAAATTGGGTGCTATTAACGAGGACGAGGTTAGGGCTCGTATCAAACCTCCATCTTCCCACCTATTTCCAGGCGTTGACGAGCGAAGCGGCTTTGTGTTTGCGCGCCCCTGGGGATGTCAAGGGCTTGTGATCTGTGAATTTGGGAGAGCTTCGGGATGACAGGAATATCTGGGAGCGTTTGTATACCTAAAACCATTGTCATTTGGGCCACTGACTGTTTGCACGGTGTACACTGAACTTGAGAGTCACTACATGAAGTGCTGTTCAGGATTTGTACACGCCCATTTTCTCCCACGTGCAACGAACCGTCTCCAGGCATGCTCGGAGCAGAACAATCATTTCATCGACATGTCTGTCTATGAGAAAGACGAAGAGCCTGACCTGGAGGCCTGGCCGTATGGAGATGAATCTTTTATGAACATATCTTCTTAATTGGTCACGCATACGAAGCCGCTACTAGGGTTGCAGTAGATATTGAGAAGTACAGAGCGATGACATCGAAGCTGATGATGAAAGGATGAAAATAATGAAATGGTATAATGAAGTCGTCATGATAAAGTTGTCATGATAAGGCTATCAAGATAGAGTCATCATGACAAAGTTATCATGACAAAGTTATCATGATGAAATGACTATGATAAGAAGAATAACAAGTGCGTTGGCGATATAGCAGGACATGTACCCCACGCATATAATATTGGTAGGTTTGGGTATGTTTTATGTCGGATGCGAAACAAATTTATAGACTACAAAAACTTATAGGAGAGCACTCTCAATGATCATGCGCTGATGACACTGCACCCGATTGCGGACTGTACTTGTACTGCCTTGATCTGTGTACTGAGTCTCAAATACGGCCGTGATCGATGTGTCTGTATACTTCCATATAGTGCCTACATGTAGTGATGTCGGTGTGAGATTATTATTTCTCTCTGATGGCAAGTCCTCCGTGGTACTTGTTCCACCTGGTTTGTCGACAAAACAATGTAATAATCACGTGTGAGCAGAAACTTTCAATACATATGGTCTGAAATCGCCGCCGTATCTCATGGAACTTCTCATTGATGAGTAATGATACTTCAAGGAGGGCATCATTTCTTCGCTATAGTTTCACACCTTTCGTCGAACACTCGGTCATTCCTTCTTCAGTATCGGCGGCTCATATCATGCAGGCTATCTGTCTTCCTGATCATCCCACAAGAACTGTAGTGTTGCCCATTAGCTTACAACAACCCATCGGAATGGCCCTACAATATGCCAAGCCTACCACACCTTAGAAGGATCCGTTGGACGCCATATGCTAGCTTGTAGGCGAGAATGCCAGCGGTATATACGAAAATCTTGCGCTCTACTACGAACAATCCCTGATGGTTTTACAGCGTCGCGCGGAGATGATGGGTTTGCCACCACGTCTGCGTACATGTATACATCCTCTGCGTCTAACCATATAATCTATCAGCTCACCAATGCGTGCAAGATCGTGTAAGTAAATAAAGCAAGTCCAACTGTAATTGTTGATCTACGTACCTGATCCTCGAAGCGGATTGGAACTCTTCGGTACGTGATCCGATCGCCGATTCGTTAGAGAGAAACCATAAAACAAAGACAGGTGGGCACTGCACCAAAGCCTAAAATTTCAAACATTCTAGATCTTCTGGCTCAGTTTAACCATCAAGGGCTGGGCTTTAACTATGATAACGAACGCATTGTTTCACACAGGAAATAAGCTGTCTACCAGGCATGAACGGGAGGCAGTGGCTATTGTTGCGTCTTACGACAACATGTTTGGATGCGTTTGTCAGATGGTGGCACGGTGGTGCCCGATATCGTGGTTTCAATGCCGTTCATGGTGAGTAAACCGATGTTGGGCCTGCTTTACAAGACTGCTGCAGGCTGACACGCACTACATGAAACCACGTTTGATCAGATTGTATGCACAGATGACGTTGCTGACCTCAGAGATGAAGATATACTCTGTGACGGGTGCATAGGTCGAGCAATGTACGTTACTGGTGAGTGCTCAACAACCCGAATATGACTATTGAGTGCTATTTTACTCCACGTAAATCTATCTCAAAGAGGACACCCCGAAGATATTTGAGTATTCAGGTAAATATGTGGTGGGCTCAAATAGCTTGAGATGGAAGTGTTGTGTTGAAAGCTGATATGTGCAACCTGAAGCTTGGTAACTCGACAGTATAGTACACTCGAGCTACCTATTCAACCTCACCCTCACCGTCCTCTTTCTTATGCGAAGGTTAGAGCACTTAAATACGCCCTAAAGCGTCTAGCCTTTTATCACGTAGGTAGGGATAAGATTTATGTTATAGGCAGTAAAAGGCCAAGAAGAAGCCGGTATGCCAATAATTTGATGTACGGCTATTATAGATTGTTTATCAGAACTATAGTGTGGCCCTTGATCAGGTAACTACGCCAGAAGACCGTGACATGAAAGTTCAAGCGACGGCAGCAGCAGGGCTTGCCGTGGGTACAAAAGACCGTTGGCACAAGCGTGGCGAGATTGCGGCATTGGTGTGCGGCGTGTCAATGCCTGCGGCTGGTGTATCCCTGCGTAAATGAAACTGGCCCCGTCAAGTTACTTTTCTACATGATACTATTGCACCTGTCTCTATCTAAAAGGTCATTCAAAGTGTATCATTCAAGTAAACTGACACTACCTACCAGATTTTAGAATGACTATAGAACTTGTCTTGGTGGTAATGGTAGTTGTCATGTTCACGTGGATGAAAGCAACCTTTTTGATTCATCACACCAAGATGCAACGTCTTTCTAACTTTTGTACGCCCCTAGATATAACGGTGTAATGGGTATTGAAGTTTCACTTTCTCACAGCGTATACCTATCTGTCCTCTAGTCATAGCTCCACAGCGTGTCTTTAGCGAGAGGCTATGGCAGCACATGGTTCTACAGCCACAGCCGCATAATTTTCGCGATCGGGGAAGCGTATGTCGGTGTTATCATGTGCGACTACGTCATAAGAGGTACACTACGATCCGTTTGAGTGTTTTCATAGTTGAAGCCCGGCCTTGACGGGACAACTGATCCAAAAGATGGATGTGCGTTACGAGCAATGCCCAGATCAGCGGAACAATATTCGGCGAAGTGCAATCTTGTTGCGTTCAACTCTTTCAGGGTCCTCAACAGAATACCGATATCTAAAGCTCTTAAAGAACTCTCATGTGAGAGTATATTGTTTTTAACTAAAGATCTCTTCGTACTTAACGTCCGCTGTGCCACGGCAGCATCAGGGTAGACCATATTGCTACGGATTTCTCGAGTGTGCTGGGCTGGAGCGCCGTTCAACTTGAGCGTAAGATGTATGGCAGACTTTCGTAGGCGTTCAGAAGAGGAAAAGTTGGCTTTAGAAAAGCTTGGATTGACTTTGCGTCGTCTATTTTATTTTTCTCAATGGCATAAGTGTCTATCACACAATCAACAAGCACACTGTCTTTAAAAAACACACTTCAAAACGTACAGCAGCATCAAAACCCAATGTTGCAAAGCACGGTAAACTTTGTGTTGTCAATCCCTTTCATTGAGGAATATACCTCCCCACTTCGTCATCTCGATCATTTGTCATGACAGCAGGATTGCAAGACTGCGATTGGGACTTAGCTTCAGCAGATGGGTGAATGATATAGCTTGTGCCATCATGGATGCGTACTTTCTGTCGGCTTATGTCTCTTGATGTAGTTTCAATGAAGATGAAGACGGGAATGACACTGGGTCGCGCAGCTCACTCAGTATGGTAAGAGACGGCAGATAACTCCCCGGTTCATGGTACCAAGACCTGAGAGTACATAAATTGACAACAGCGGCACCTTTCAACTGACCGATGCCAGGAACAATCCAGCAGGTACAGTTGAGTTTGGGAAGCTTTCTAATCTGCTATAATCGACTATAGTACAAGAGAGAATGTTGAAAGGTGAACGTCAGAGCTGGTCTAGTACTAAACTGGTTTGTTTACCCACAGGCAACACTCAAGGCATGCATAGAAACCAGGTAGCGGGTGGTCTCACGATACGTGTACAGTGGACATCGATGAGTCTCCTCGCCCAAGTCCCAGGACCATCAAGTGGGAGACTCCGAAGCCAAAGGCCACTGAGGACGCGGACCCTGCTAATGTGATTGCACAGCTTCAGAGGCGGTGGTGCCATATCATTCAACGACTATTGGAAGCCCGAAAATGTGAATGTGCATGCTCTGAGATGAGTGGAACATCATCTAGACGGTACTGGTTCTAATCTATCTCCTACGAAATCTCACAGATCGGTTTAGCCCCCAAAGTCGATGACAAACAGTTAATGGTTAATAGCATCTACAATTACATGTCCTTTGTAAGAGATAATCCCAAGCTGGGAATGGATCTTATCAAAGTGGCTGACGGCATAGGCACGCGGACAAGGAGACCATTGCAGCAACAGCTAAGCGGGATTCTACACGCAACGAGCATTTGAAGCCATCAAGGCTGGGTCTACCTTGGTCGACGGTACTAAATACGGTATATACAAAGTTAATGAGGCTCTAGGGTGCCTTAATACTGTCATGTATCAGTAATTGTGTCTTTGCTGCTGTGGCTGAAGGTCTCTGGTGAACTCGTTATTATTGCAATAATAACAATAATGCCATAAAGTTAGATCAGCACAAAGGCCATACAGCCTAGAGCTATATAAAGGCCTCGAGTGCTCATGGCGATTGTCGTATTCACAGATATTATATGGAAGGCCCACGCCAAGACGGTGAACAAACTCGAGCCCGACACTAATAAACTCAACGGGTAGTTCATCTCACCATGGCCGATCCAAAGCAACTCACCAAACATATGAACAGACTACGATGAGCCAGTCTGGCTTACCCTTGATATAGTTTCTATCTTCTATTCTAACTCAATATCCCATTGAAGTTCCCAATTTTATGCATTGCCATGTCAATTTAAAGGTGCTATTACTTGCTGCCTCCACATCTGAAGTCATAGAGCATATGTGTTGACAGTAAACTTTTATCTTGAACCTCTGGCATTGTCCAAGGGAATGGCGAATGTATTTTGTACAGCTGAGCCCTGAACTGGAGGTGACGCAGTCTATCAATCAAACCACTTTGAGAAACGCCCAGACTAGTCTGGCTCGCTTTTTTCCCTATCGAGTATCGCGGTGGGGGGTCCAACAGTGACGGAGCCACAGTCATCGTTCTTGCAATAAACAATGTGCCGCTTTGTTTATCTTCAGAGGAGAGTCACATGTTTAAATCCTGTCCGTTGAACATCGCCCCCAATCAGAGACTACTTCACGAGTCCGGCTTTAGAACAAGGTGATCAGTGCAATGTAAAGCTAGCATTCCCCATTAACCAACTGCCCCGGGACTTCACATTTTATATCTCTTTCTATTTTCTTTTCAATAGCATACTTGTCAAGCACATAATAAAAAAACACACTGAGACACACGACAATATCAGAACCCAATGCTGCAAAACACCGTAATGATTGTATGTCTCTTACTCCTCCCAGAATGAACGGAGTTACGCAGGGGCTTTCCCCAGAATTGGGGTTGGTTTATTAAAAGGTCGTCTCTATGAATCACAAGCTGTGATCGATGGCGACGGTATCCCAAACTCCAGCAGCTCGAGCCATTCCCGGTTAGTGAACAAGAGTGGTGAGCCGCCTGTCGTCCACAACTTTCACGGCAAGATATTAGAGCTAACCATAGCTTCAACCCAGTCAAGTTGTTGCTAGTATTTAAATGAATCCACTGACCCTACTCTAAGTTCGTCTAAGGGCTAGTGCTCTGTACATCGTGCCTCAAGATGTTGGTTAGTGACTTTCAACACCTTTAGTGCCTCTTTACTGTAATCCTTGACGGCACATAGAGTCCTCTTGTAGGCCTAAATTTGGTGATGCAGAACCCCTTGCTAGATAGTTGATTTATGAGACCTAGGCCACTGTGTTAACATCGGCTTACGATGTTTTAATGTGTTGAAGATCAGTTCTTTATTATAGTTGCAACCCGGCCCTTGATGGGTTAACTGAGCCCGAAGACCGACATATGACACTGGGTCAAGTCCCTCAATAATAAGCAGAGATTTCACAATGTTGTCATCTTAAATGTAAATTAAGACGATTTAATTCTAGCAGGATGTAAGTTTATATGACCTACTTCAAACAAAGCGTTTCGCCCAAGGGAATCAAAATGATCCCACCCATCACCGTGAATAATAACATAATCTACATCCTGCTCGGGTGGAGGCGGATGAGCGCGTGGGACCAAGTATCACGTACAGAGGGAACGGGGTCGTCTTATTGTCCGGTCAGCAAATGGCACAAATCACTCCTTACACAATTCAAAACTAGATGCCCTGCCTCGAACAAATCTCGCAATCTACATGTCCCAGAATCGAAGCGAGATGGACAGCTCACTAAAGCCAAGTTACCTTTGACCCCTTATAAGTTTGACTAGAGCATGGTTTAGTGGTGAGCTGGAATACTGTATTTCTTTTGCTTAATTACTCGACAGCACGCCCTCGAATGTCAAGGTATTAACCAGCTAGCCTCTCAATGTACCACTGGCCTTTTCTAGGCTTTCTATTCAACACTGTTGGTTACCGATGATATCGACTAGAGGGAGTGCGGGGCCGAATGGTGAGTAATATAACATTGAGGCCATGTCAAGAATAGACCTCTTCAATGTGTTCCTCTGGGGTTCGACCGGAAGCCCTCGCATGGGCATGGGCCTAGACCACAGCGTGGTGCAGTGTCAATCATGACGCCTTCTGAATAACGTTCCAAGACCAAAGGTCATGACTTCGCGTAGGATGCTGTGCCAAACCCACTTAGAGAGTTTTACATAAACTAGACAGCATCTGGAGGATCAACCGTTTTTTCTTGTCCCTCCTGTCACTTGCTAGTTTTTGTTGAGGAGCGTCAGACCAGGTGAACCTACGAAATGGATTGAACCTATCTATTTAGTTAATTTTAGACGGTTAAAAAACATCTTCAGGCTCAGTTGGAGGCCATGTTCGAACCACACAACTCACCACCTTCCCATTCGTCTAATTAGTTCTGAGACATTGAAGCTTTTCGTGCATAAAGGAATTCTACTCGTGTTCAACTGGACTTCGTCGCACACATTCTAGTTGACCTGGGGTGAAGCCATACCTGGGCGGGGACTGCACTAACCCCCAAGTCAGCGGGACCATGTCGGGATGATAGTCAGAGGCGTTTGCCAGAGCGCTTGCGACACTTTTGAATGCTCCCAGGGGACTTGTCTTGATAATAGGTTTGAAGAGATCTTTCTATCTATTGGCTCAGCTCTATGTCCCATCAACGGCCGGCCTTCAACTACATGAGAAAGAGATAATACCAATGTCAATAGATCATAGGATTACATCCCAATACTAACACAGTCGTCTTTTTTTTCAGTTCTTCTACTAGGTAACTGCAGCAAAAGATTCGGCAGAGAATGTCATTGCAATCAATACCCCCTGGCGGCCAGGCTTATTATAGCTCGCAGTGAATAAAATGTGTGGTAGTGATACATGGAGGGGGGGCTGATCTTAGCGACCACAGTCCTGGATCGAATACATTATGGGAGTTCTGCGAGGAACTTAAACATTATTGCTCCGAACGAAACCTGTCTTATGAAAGGCCAACAATAAAATAGTGGGCAAGACGATCTCAGTGACGGATGGCGACGTAATTGCCATGGCAACGAGTAGTCGACGGACGATAGCAGATATCATAATGATACACTACATGAACGAGTAGCGAGCCGTCATAGTCCTAAACGAGCAACCCAATCAGCAAATCAAACACTTTTATCGTTACTAGCTTTGTACTGGTAAGATTCAGGGTCAAGTTTCGATCAGCAGCCATATGAACTCGATTAAGCTCAAATTGGCCCCTGAGGGTGAAGGTTATATGGCATTTAACGGTGCCTTTGTAATATGTTCCAGTGCGCGAAGCAGTTCGCTTCTGCGGTCAATCTGTCTTCCAGGTCTTCATGGATCCTATCGACGCGCTTTTACGCCTGGGGAACCAGATTAGATCAGCTTGAGCGCTTAGCATACGAGCTGACTTGAATCCTTGATCGTCTATAGAAGAGAAACGAAAAAAATAAAAAGAATCGAGCATTGTTCTCCTTTGGCTCTGTTAATAAGAGTAGAGAAACTCGCGGGCTTATCCACGCGTGCTTATTCTTCTACTTGTCTTTACTCCCTTTTCTACCTTTCTTTACCAATGGCAACCACTTATGATAGCCAAGGCTAGAAATTCCACAGCGCTACTACGGTAGAAAGTGCCTCCATATTTGACGGACAGCAAGCCGTTCTCTTGAACGACAACAGTTGTGCAGATGCTGTGACTCTTGCCAAAGCGGTTGAGCAGGCCGGTGCTCTTGCGCCCCGAACTCGAGCCGCCTAGCGATTCAAGTACATAAGAGAGTGCAGGAGTCTTTCCAACTCGTGTGTTAAGCATCTTCTTGAATCGGTATCCCAGTTGAAAGCAACTTCACCTGAGAGGAGTGCGGTGATAGGCTCAGCTTTAGCGACGCAGGTGCTTTTCTTGGGCGTTTAACAATCAGGTGGCTGCAGTTGATCACCTGCTTAGGACGCGATAGCGACCAAGTTTGTGATTTACACGCCTTGTGGCGCCAGTTCCCAGTCCCGACATTTACAAGCTCCTCGCACGCCCGCCATCCCAAGACTTCGTCCTCATGGACACATGAGACAAGACGACTCCCGAAAAAGACTTCGAGACACAGTGTCTCATGCCGAGACTGCTCCTGCCTGGCATCTGCGCCAGGTTGAGATGTAATATGGAGACAGCCAGACTATCATCGAGCCTCAATGCCACCAAGCGTCTTCGGACGACGGCATGATGGGAACCTTCAGGTATCAGGGCCAAATTCCCATCCAAGGGAATACCCAAGACTTTCAGCTGTTCTCCATCGCAGCACTTCGAAAGATTAGGGTCCTGGGCGTCGTCATATGTTGCATCAAGCTCTACTATACTGCAGCTAGACTGCTGGAGATGAGGGATGAGACCATGACCACTGGCCTCGATACCAAAGTCGGCGGGCAACGAACATCCATAAGGTATGCTAATTTCCCAAGGTTACTTTCAAGGCTCATATCCTGCCACCAAAGCTCAGTGGCTGCCTATGAGGGCATGTGCTATCGTGAGCGTGTCTGCAGAGCAAGCCGTAACACGAGCGTCCTCGCCATGTTTTTTTCTTAGGGTAGAGGAGTCTACGGCGGAACTGTCTTCGGTGTATGGGATCTCATGAATGCGAGACTCATGTATGACTACTCGATTGGCAGCTTCGATCCAGACCTTGGCAGGAGAGTCTGGCATGATTTGGCCGCCTGGGCGCGGTACAGACTGGTCTACGCAGCTTTTCTCCTGCGTGGTATGATAGCCCTAGCGATGAGCAAGGGATGATACTAGGCGGTCTTGGCTGTGCCCTTCACGACCTGATTGATACTGGACCAGATGTTGTTTATGGCGAAGTGAGAAACGTTGTCCCTACTCTAACTGGCGGCGACCTCTCTTTCGAGGCGCTGAGGTTGGTCTACATTGGTCTAGTGGCAACACTCCAGTGGTGCTCCGATAAACATGCATTCAAGACTCCTGGGCTTTCCATTCTACTTACCCATCCGTGGTAATTGAGCAACTTGAGATATCGCTCGGTGGCACTGATGAGCCGACTAGCACCATCGCCGGACTACGCCGTATGCCCTGACAAGATGGTGTCGCCGCCGATCTTTAACTTCATTACACGAAACCATGGCCTAAAGTTCAGCACTGGTTAGATTGTGCTCGATTCTCAGCCAGCCGAGTTGAACTGCATCCAAGCATCGGTCAAACAGGTAAAGCTTTAAAATCTTCAAGGCTTGATCACCAAGCTCGTTCGGCCAGTGCTAGACTATACCCATGGACAGATTACCGCCCTGCCCACAGAGACAACGTGCTACACTGATGTTTTCGAATTAAAAATCTATAGCAGACACTTGGAGAAGATGCAAACCCTCAGGGACCTCATGCTGGTCATGTGGAAGTGTGGCTCGGTGTGAATGGCAATGAGAGCCTCTGGGTTGCTATTCAACATTACAACCATCATTGATTCAATAAGATTATTGTGGTTCAATTTCTCTACACGGTCAGTCTTGGTGCAATTATCAGGACTTGTAACCCTGGTTATGATACCATATCGCGACCTGTGCCATACGCAGGAACAAAAACGCCTGGCTCAGGTCAAAAGCCGGCGCAGCGTGTTGGATCACGTCAACATCATAATCGATTCCAACGTTGGGCACCTCAACTTCCAAGAGCCATAGAGAAGTGGCAGAATGGAGCAAAACATCAATGATGGTGTAAATGATGTACTCAATGTTTGAGGGAAAGACACGTCTGTTTGCCCACCAGAAGACGCTTGTTAGAATGTTAGCTTCGCTCGCAAGATGGATAGGGGCAGTGAACTCACGCCATGCGTATGCCATACAGTGCGCACACATATGCACCCAAGGAAAAGAAGAATCTGCGCGCCTCGGCGTTTCTGTGCGTAATCATCTGGTAGGTGCTCCGAGCAATGAAGAAGGCCGCTGTTGCGTATGGCCAGAACTTGAGGACAAGATTCCACTCGTCCAAGTCCGATGATCTGTCGTTGTTCAGGATAGTCATGATGCTGTATGCAGCTGAGCCGCTGGAGAGCGAGCCTACAGCCTGAGTGACAAATTGGCATATCCAGAGCATCAGGAGAAGGCTCCACTCGGGTTGATCAAGGCCGGCGGACTGGCGACAGGTTTTGAGATTCGTCCCGCCTTCAAGAGAACCGGGTTGCCAGTCATCTGGCTCATCTGTGGCA
This sequence comes from Fusarium phalaenopsidis, assembly GCF_050370095.1. Classification (NCBI taxonomy): domain Eukaryota; kingdom Fungi; phylum Ascomycota; class Sordariomycetes; order Hypocreales; family Nectriaceae; genus Fusarium; species Fusarium phalaenopsidis. The sequence goes on along the minus strand of NW_028145414.1, from coordinate 1,239,790 downwards.
TTGGGATTCGCGAGATGGTATTCTTTACATGTGTGTTCTCCCGTATAACCCAAAGCAAGAAGTAGGTAGCAGATGGCCGAAGTGAGCGTAGCGATGAAGGGGAAAATGTGAAAGCGGCGTTTGCTCCTCTTGCTCCAGGGGATTTTGTTGAAAGATATGAGGGCAGCTGTCGCCATTATAGCAAATGCAGTCCATTCAGCGGCCTCCCTGGCTGTTCCATCGTTCAATCGTGTCGTTATGGCTGAGAACCAGCCGTTTTGGCGTTTGGCTTGTTCCTCATCTAAAGCGATCATGATGTGCTCTCGAAGCTCGTCCACGTTAAATTCGGACATTATGATGGATGGTATTTAAAAATGACCGGGCAAGATGACTTGTCTTGTAATGAAAATTGCTGCTGTCACTGTTACTGACGATGGAGCTGAGCTGGAGCTTGAATGGATAACAGGCGATTCTTGGCATCTTATGTTCCGACTGGGCTGTGTGGCGGAAAAAGGCTCGGGCCGGTATTATCTCGTCCAAGTCCGCCCAACTCAGCCCCATCCTCATTGCCGTTCTTGCCGGGTATCCAATCCTATCTCATGCCTTTGGACCATGTCACAAGAGACCCAAATCCAGCAAGCCCCAGAGGGCTGTGCCTGTGCTGGCGCTAAGGCGTGGCGGTGGTGATGTGTGTTGGTTCTGCCATTACCCGTTAGAGGTAGGCAGCCCGAGATTTGAAATCCCGGCCAACTCCACGGGGGAACCAGCGCGTGGGCTTTCAACAGTGCAGCCAAGATTCCTTATTTTGAACCACCCTCTCTAGAGGTTTAGTTGCTAAAAAGACACGAGAGTATATTTTCTCTACCATCAGAAACCCAACATACGTAGGTATGCCATGTTATATTTGAACTGCCCAAAGACCCTCCGTCTTGTCCTACCCTGTACAAGATGGCCACAGATAGGTGATACTCCTTAGCCCTAGTTGAAGCCGGGGCCTCCTTGGTACCTGCTATCGCCGCCTAACTCCTACCAGCCCTTGACGCGCCCCCTCTACACCATACCGGGACGCGTCAAATTCGTTGTCAATAAGACATGGCACCAGCGACAAGATGGCTACACTGGTGAGCTTTTCGCCAGTGATTTCGACACCTTGCCCCACGCCACCTTTTCCCTCTGCGGTCTCGAGACTGTGTCGATCTATTAAAGGTCGTCTGGAATAACCTCACCGCTTCGTTCAAGTACCTTCGCTAGGCCGGAAAGGCATGAAAGGCACAAAAAATTGGACCAGAGCGCACGGCACGTTCTTCATTGAATTGAATCACCAGGCTCAGCCCATCGTTCATATGTGGTGCTGCGGCCAATGTGACACGAAGGATCGGCCAGAATCAGTCTCAGTACAAGCGACATCTTCTGCAACAGATCATCTTCACAAGTGTAGACTCGTCTTCCATATGAACATATACCACATACTGACTTGCACAGAGCCTATCGGGTCACCCCAGCGACTCAATCGAGCCCCAGCGACGATGACGCGATCGATCTTCAGTCCCATGTAACCCCCAAAACGACCGCGGCGTAACCAGAGCATGATAAGAAAGGCAAAGGTCAAGGCTGTACAAGAAATTAGTGTTCGGTTTGCTATTAATAGTGATGTGCCCTCCCCAATATCCGAGCGCAATTCCTGAAAGAGCTCTTCTATCAGTTCGACCACAAATTAGCACTCCAAATACCTTGGAATGGCGTCACCAGAGATCTGTAGAAGACCTTCGAGTCTAAGGCGGATATCATCAAGACAGAGCTGGGCAGTGCCCTAACGACAATACACGTCAGCTTTGATCTCGGAAAATGACTGAACCGTCTTGCGATGATAGTAGTATTTGCATCTTCATCGACAAAGTTGGCAACCAGCAATCCAGGCTGTTCGCTCTACGCCGTGAGCTAAGTATTCACAGTGGTGGAGAATCTTGCCGAGTCACTGTTCGAAATCGTTCAACTATGGGATATTAGGACAGGTTGGCACTGTCATCTCTGGCAACGTGACCGCGAACTATACCTGTCTCTCTTAGTCCTACCGGCAGATCGACCCTTCGATCCAGCCTGCTGATATCAAGGCCCGTTGCATGCGTTGCTACGGCTTCATTGTTAACTTTATTACCCGCGCGTTTCTTTTCAGTAAAGACGCCGAATATTTCGAGCTAGAGTCAAAAGTCAACGGCATGAGAGGTCTTCAGGTACTGGATGTTCGACATGGGGCGTTCGAATGGCCCAATTGGGAAGCCGCCTAATACTGTCAAGTTGATTAGATCCTCACCTCAGCGCAGCGAATATTTCCACCACATCGCTCATGAGTAGGAGGAAGTGTACCATCTTTGCGAGTAATCAGCTGCCGAGCTTCAGGGCATCTTGAACAACGAGACGCAGTGGAACTCTACTTAAATGATGATGGAGAGGGCTTTGCGGGAGTAGACTGAAATTAGGGCCTATATCTTTACACTCAAAGGTGAGAAAGACGAAGAGGAACGCACCTCTGCTTATGGCATCTGATCCGGCGAGGATTCGCGCGTGCTTAGTGAGTGGAATGAGACGCGAATCTAAGGGAACCTGAACTAATTGGAAGAGTATCTGCACCTCTGAGGGGGACATAATATCCGGTCGGCCCGTTACCGTCGTCGCCTTGCTCGCTTCGATGGGAAGAGGCTTATGTATCCTAACAACAAACTCAAGCGCCAACTTTCACAGAGCGTTCTCGGGCTGAGTATACGGCGTTTGGCAAGTCACCAGCGTCTACGACATCCAAGAAGCGCTCATCACCAGCAGACAACCGAGCATCTGTTCGGGCATCGATCAACAACGGCTGGATAAAACTAGATGAGTACTACAGCAAGCTCGGAGAGTCTCCCTTGATTGCGGCAACTGTCATCCATCATCTGAGATTTGGCATTAGCTGGTTGGAGGCTACTTAGGCCACTGAGGAGCAATTTGGCCGGGTTCGCGATGCAAAGGCACGAATGAATGACTACTTGGCGCGGTGGTATCAATCAAACAAGCGGATGGACGACTTCTAGTCGAAGTCTGCTTCATCATTAAGAAACAGGGGTAAATAGGATGATCACCACACCCAATGGATCATCAGCAGAACGGAAAAGGCATTTGCAATGAGTAACAATGTTAGCGAGATGGACATATACCTCCGTCTTGAGCCACAAGATGGGCAAGAGCCAATCGAATGGTGGAGGGAGCACAAGCCTTCATTCCCAGTGCTAAGCAGCTTTGCCTTGAATGTCTTTGCTATTCCGGTTATGGCAACCGACTGCGAGAGGCAGTTCAGCCTAGCCAAGCTAAAACTAACATCGCAAAGGCTCGCAATGGGCGCAGACACGCTGGAGCGAGTTTATTGGGCAGTTGGATTGGTAATTGAGGATTTGGATCCGACCTATACCTTTATTCAGGGCGAATCTAGCATATGCACACTACTAGTCCTTAATTTGTAGTTCCAACATGGTATGTCGTGGACTCACATTTATTTTATATTGCATTGGCCGCTAGCCTTTGTGACCATAGCCTAGAGTCACTTGAATCATCGCAACAGCCTGAATAAACCTTGTTCTCAAGTCACTCTCGCCCATTGCAAGTGAAGAAACGTGTCCTCATAGTGCAGAGACTGGTAAGATTGTTCACTTGCAGCAATTCCCTGGTTCAACAGCTCATCCACCATCTTCTTGACCCCCAGAGTGAGGGCTTGACCGTCCTGCAGGAGCCACTCCAACTCGCGGATGCACTCTGGAGGCCATGTTGATGTGATGACTCCCCTGGCTTGTTGTAAAGTCAAGCTTTTCTAAATTTGATTAACGACGGCATTCGCCTAAATCAAGTCATATCGCCACTGTTCGCAAAGCTACCAGAAGCCGGTGCTGGTGCGAGCCGTGACATGGGCGACGCCAACAATAGCAGCGAGTAGGTCCATTTTCAACGACACAAATAAACCTAAGCCAACATGGGATATTATGAAATGACATGATATGAGAACACAAGAGCTAAACAGAGCCTAGAATTATGACAAATAATTTTGCTCAGCCTGTTTTCAACCTATGCATGCAGCCATTTGAAAGTGAGGCGACTAATCACTTGCTCTCATTATTACCATATGATGCACTATTGCACTGCGCCTCCGCCACTTGGGCACCCGAGAAAGACCCCTCATAAGCCGAGCCCAATATACAAAAAGGGGAGCTTGACTTGAAAGCGGTAGCTGATGCCAATCAATATCCGCTCCCTCTTATTGTCACCTTCGCTTTTCACCATGGCAAACCAAATCCCATCCTGGCTGCCCACAACCATCTGTGTGCTCGATATCGCATTTGCCATTGGTCCTCTGCCCTTCAAATACTTGACATTCTACTGGCGGGGGTGGGCTTATGTCGACAAGCCCGTCACTAGATGGGGTGTTTTTGTTGCCTGTACGTCTATGGTACTCGGGCTATGGTCACTGGCTGGAATGGTCTTCTCCTCCGTGAACCTTATTCGGCATCCTCAAAGACACACCTTGTCCCTTAGACTGACACTGTCTCTCGTTCAACTCCCCATTGACTACACCAACTTTGCAAACGCCTTGAAAACGACGAGACTAGGGAGCCTGCAGCAATATAACTCTCGACATATTACCACTACTGAAGAAAGGACATCCACCCAAGCACCAATCTTGCAAGATGGCGAAAGGTCTCAAGCAGAAATCTCAACTTCCCGGGAAGTAGGTCCAGTCGCATCGTCAGACTGGAGCTGGAAGCGTATCCTAGCTACTCTTGTTCTGGGTGGCATTGTAATCTTGGCCTTTGTCGCGACAGTATTCTCCTTCATGGCACAACACACAGTACGGCATTGGGTTGCAATTTGCATGTGGACAAACCCCCTTATCTTTATGATGATGGAGATGTGTTGTGGAAGTTGCTTTCGAAGCAGTCGGCGTGACCGCGCAAGAGCCGCGCGGACAGAGAATCCCCGATATAAAATACTCAACCGCAAGGCTTGGGCGACAGGAACAATCATGTCATGTTTTTACTTTATTAGTATTTTTGCGGTAGACTGGGATCGTCGTAAGGGGTACATTACGAGCCCAAAGGAGGCAAGGATTCAGTTTGCCGAAGCGCTCTTTGGGGTTGGAGGATAATAGCTTGCAACAACACCTGGCCTACTGCGTAGCAACAAAGATAGTTCTTGCACCGCTATTGGTGATGAAATAGCTATCACTAGGAATTATATGTAGCGCTTTATCCAGCAGAACTGTATCACACTCAGAGCACAGGAATGGATGTGTCCTGCGTACGTCTCAAGCCTCGATAAGAACAACTGCAATCAATATCTGTAATGCTAGGCAAACTTTCCGACTTCTTGGCACTGAAGGCACACGAAACTTCTGAACTGCATCTTGACACCGTAGCAGCGACGGCAGTTTCATCCGCATATGGCGAGTCTTCGTTGACCAGATCGAATTCAACGTAGTGCTCCACGATGAATCTGGATGTGTCAAGCCTGCATCACCATTAGAACTGGAATTCTTTCTCCAAAGGCATTCGCCGTACTAGTAATTAACACTCTGGCAGTCAAGAACGTGTCTTCCTATTCCGAAAACATTGATGCAGCACTTGCGGCGTAACTAATGATGCCGATGACCTGGCTGTCCGCATCGTCAAGTTCAAAGCTGGTGTGGTGCGCTTTGATGCCCTCTTTGAGTTCAGGTGAGCCGGCTATGAGAATATTCTTCCTGGATTATTGGTGAATCATGAGTCAGAAGTAGACTGGCGCAACTTATATGGTTGTTGACATATTCTTTGCCCTTACCGAGGTGAATGAAGATAATGACCGTCCTGTTGCTCCGCAGCTGGAACGAGGTATCCGTCCTCTTCATGTCGAACGTCTTGCTATACCAATCAAAGACCTCTTGGAACATGTCCACGTTAACCTCAAATCCGTAGACCTAGCTTGTGTACCTTGGATGGTAAATCTCTTCCGCGCTGGAACTCGCCGGTCGCTTCTTGTCATCCCGGGTGTTCCACATGACCGGCTTAGAAACCACACTGGGCTCCAGAATTCCATCTTCCAGCGGGTAGATCAGACTCGTCTCCTCTCTCAGCTGGCCGTTGACACTGACCACCTTTCCTTCGCGCGGCCCGTCAAAGTCATGGATCGGCGATGCTGGGCTACAGGTTGCGGGGGGGAAGAAACCAATAACCCTAGTTTGGAAGCCAAGAAATCGGAAATTAGCCTAGTGGGCTTCGCTCTAGATATTGCGACAGTTATTAGGGTTCTGATGATGCCATGATAACTCCGAAGCCATGTTCCAGTCCAGCTTACTTAGCTGTGCTGATTAAAGCTATGAGAGTGCTAGAACACGCTCTGAACTGATTGATGCCCTCAAATGGAGGTTACAAAATCCCGAGATTTCACAAGTTTGTCCTCCAATTGTAGGTCCCATTGCACGCCGCCAAGAAAACCAAGAGCTCATCACTTTCCCTGGTCCACTTACGTTACCGCCCAGTTAGCATGCCGTGGACGCTGCTTAGGTCTGTTCAGCTACTGTGTCCATTCCCCAACACGCCCATCATCATCTACTCGGGAGTTAACCACAAGTCCCCATTTAACGGAGGAGACTCTTACATCTTGTAGACAGTGTCACGGGCAACCTTCAACGCAGCCACAGCCTGACACGATCTCAGACGAGCAAACATTGCATCAGGGGGGGGCATCACCCTGAATCCTCTTCCGAGGCGGCACCCTCCTCTTACACAACGACAAGGATCACGTGAACCCCCTCCTCAATACGGACATCCTGATCCAGGCCAGCCGCATCGCCAGGATCAGCAGGGATCTCGTCGCGCCGGCCGGCACCGAGCTCGTCAGCTGCAGAGGCAAGATCATCGGCCCTGGCTTTGTCGACACGCCGGTCCGATCCCCCTATTATCCGCCGAAAACAAACACAGTTATTTTAGAGTCACCAGTTCATCCTGCTTCTGGAAATGGCCCACCTGTAAAGTGTCGGGATTAAAGAATCAGAAAGACTGCGCGTAGTGGATTGTGATCAGGTAGTATAGCTTCTATAGGAAATAAGACTAGGCTAGAAGCTGGCCGATCTGGCATGTTTTGGAACGATTCTGAGTGAGGAAAAATAGCGATGGAGATCTTACGCCGTCGCGTATCTATGACTGCATTTCTTGTTATTATGGCTGGTATCCTCTATTAAACACGGCTTTAATAAAAAGGAAAAGGAAACGCTGAACGGTGCATATCTACATGGTCGGTCCGAAAGAACTTAGTTAAGGCTCATGACCGGTCTGAAAGAGATCGAGTACTGGGGCAATCAAAAGCGTATAGATATACTGTAGTAGATATAGTTGTCGCGTCATTGAGTTCAACTGCAGCATTGTCCAAGCTAGGTACATATAGGCAGCGTGCGCTCGACGATTTTAACCCCTGTATCGGGTGTAATGCTAGCCCCCTTAAGCCCAAACCATTCAAGCCTTTAAAACATGGTCCAGCGTGCAGGGGCTATTGCAAATTTATGAGGTAAAACTGCCTGGCCGTGAGGCGGCAGGTAATGGAGGAAAAAGCCGTGGGCGTGTAAAAGTGACCGTTTCGCAATGTATTGATGGGGACTTGTGCTAAATCATGAGAATGATGAAACTTCACATTTGTTTCTCTTACTCGGCCCTTAAGTTTATGTCATGTATACTAGTAGACATTGTTCTATCACGGACATAAACTTTGTGTTGATGAGCATATTAGCTACTTATAGCAACAGATTAATCAAGCCGTTTCGCATTTTCCCGACATGACTGTCCCCTTAAGCTTCATCAAACCTTTAGAATATCTTTCCAACCCTCATATAATCAAGCCGTTTCGCCTCTGAGTTCTGTCCATAACTAATATTCCTTTTCCAGAAAGGTTGCAGACTGTCGTGCCGCCACTGCTTCACAACTACCGCTGTGATTTGACGTTTGCTCCCCCAAGTTTTCCTACATCCGGGCCTGCCTTGTTTTTGATTCTATCCAAGTGTTTCAGATTACTAATTGACTCACCTGGCCATGATGACAAGCAATATAAATGAAAAGTGCGAGATGCAAACTCGGTATAATTTCCATCTTTGAGCTCTATCGTCTAGCACATTGTCTTCTTCGCCTCTTAGTCGTTAACCCTATGACGGATTAGCTGTCTGCTCTCTAATATTGTCTTCGACCTTTCCTCCTGGACATATACGTCCTTGATACCAATCATGCACTTGTCTTGCTGGATCACAACGAGACACACCCCTCAACCCATCCACGGAACTCTTGGTTCATCCAGCTTGCCAGTAGTCGCAACACCGCGAGCAAGCGGTATAAGCCATCCACGATAACGGTGGTACCAATCTCGAGCGAGCCGCACACCTCAATCTCATTCTCCTTATCGATGGCAAAGCATAGCTCCCAATTCTCGCACACAGCAAGAAGGACTCGGAGGAAGGGCAAGTTCACCAACATACCCGGATCCTTAGCAGGCAGCGGCGCGAACTTGGCCACACGTCCATACCAAGCAGCTAGCCATAGTTTCAGCACGCCGTCGGGAATCAACATTGGTCTCGACAAGCACGCCCGTGGGCTCATAGCACACGAGTCATCAAAGCCGTCGCCGAAGTCGGCGATGCGGATGGCGATATCCTTGTCAGGCTGGAGCAGAGGAGCATAGTCAATCATTTCCCCGCCCAGGGTCTCAAGCTCCCCATGCGAGAGTGGGATAAAAGCCTTGGGGATGGCGGATTAAGTTATGTTCCCAGCGCTGACGTGAGGTACTGTACGAAAGAGCAGCGAGGGCTTAATCTCCAATGGACTAATCGGAAAGATATCCGATGTCCGAGCCCGCAGTCCTCGATAATAAGCCAATGAACGGAATATCCGACGCGCTAGAGCCTCGTCTAAGTGCACTTCCATCAATGATCACAAATAACAAAGTTTCTGGCCCATCTTGGAGCCCCTAACCGCAAGGATGGCACTAGGCTGCACACCAATACCTGTTCCCCATGGCACCTGTCCAGGAAGTCGATCCGATTGAGCAATCTCGCCTTGACTTCCTGGAGCACATTTGTGGGGAAACCTGGGGAACTCCCCCGCGTATCCTGGGGTTCACGAGAGTCTTGAGGAGACACGACTCAGCGCGGCTTGGTCGGAGAGACCTCCCCAGGTATAAACATGGCCGTATCTCCCTGGCCCAAAGTCATTGCTTGCGACTGAGACCATCTCAACGTAATCCTTTGTTCTGCCTCAAACCACTACCACTACAATGGCATCCAAGGAGACTGAGATTGGCACACACAGCACGGAGAATGTCGAATATGCCGGGATGCGACCGGGAGCCAACTTCGACGACCCTGAGTTCTCTCATGAAGAGCAGCGCCGAATCATTCACCGTGTCGACCGACGCCTGGTGATCATGCTGGGCCTCATCCACTGCGTCAGCTTGATCGACCGGACCAACCTCTCGAACGCTGCAATCGCCGGGATGACGCCGGAGCTGAAGCTCAATGTGGGATTCAGATATGCAAGTTGGCCTTAGTTCAGTTGAAGTCACTCTCTAGTCACTAACAGTGCCGCAGTCGATCACCACCCTCGTCTTCTTCATTACATATACCGTCTTCTAGCCCTCTGCCACTATTCTTATGAGGAAGATCGGCCCTAGAATATTCCTCCTTTCCCTCTGCGTGGCTTGGGGCGTCGTCATGGTGCGTGAGGGCAACTTGAAATGCACAAATATCTCTTTACTAATGTGATTTCAGATTGGTTTTGGCTGCGTCCAGCACCGGTCACACTTCGTGGCCCTGCGCCTGGTCTTGGGCATCTTTGAAGCCGGTTTCTTTCCAGGATGTGTCTATTTGATCTCGACCTGGTACTCCAGATTCGATATGCAGAAGCGCTACGCCGTCTTCTATCTTATGGGCACCATTGCCTCCGGATTAGGCGGCGTTCTGGCATATGGTCTCCAGCAGATGGTGAGTGGTGGCTTTCCACAAAATCCGATGCATGAAGATCCGCTGATGAATGTTGCAGGATGGTTTAGCTGGGTACAGGGGTTGGAGATGGATTTTCATCATCGAAGGAATCGTCACCATCTGCATCGGGTTTGCCGGGTGGGTGTTCATGGTCGACTTTCCCGACAGAGCGCTGGGAAAGAAGTACTGGCGCTTCATCTCGGAGAGAGAGATTGCGTCTGTGATCCGCCGTATCAACCAGGACCGCGGCGATGCCGATGGTGAGCCTTGGAGCTTCAAGGCTTGGGCGTCCTCGGCTCTCGACTTGAAGATCTGGGGCTTTGCGCTCTGTCTGTTGTAAGTGACCCAAAGTCTTCCAACCCATTCATCTCACTGGCCGCTTTCTAAAACAATCGTCTAGTTGCTGCACTACCATCACTTCGGCGCTTTCTTTCTTCCTTCCCATCATTCTCAGGGAGAACATGGGCATGTCGGTGGCAATGTCCCAGTGTCTCTCCACTCCTCCCTACTTCCTTGCTGCAGCGTTCATGTACGGGATAGCCTGGGTCGGCGACAAGTACAAGATCAGAGGCCCACTACTTCTGATCAACTGTGCACTTGGACTCATCGGCCTACCTCTTCTGGTACGATCCCATTATCCTGCTCTACTCGCATAGTTGTTGTCACAAGCTAAAGCTTTCCCAGGGCTTTGCCACGAATCCGGCTTTGCGTTTATTCAGCACCTTCCTGATCTGCGTCAGCGGACCCGGAGGCATCCCGACTTGCATGGCATATCAAGCAAACAACATTCGAGGCCAATAGAAGCGCGCTTTCTACTCGGCAACTCTAATTAGCTTCGGTGGCATCGGCGGTATCGCAGGGTCCCTCGTCTTTCGCCATCAAGACTCACCGGGTTACAGGCCAGGCGTGTACGCGGGAATTGCCTGCAACCTTCTCATGCTTACCATTGTCGTCATCAACACCATAGTGTTTCGGCGCGCAAATAAACTAGCAGAGCAAGGTAAGAAGGTGATTGAGGGCGATCCCAGCTTCAGGTACACAATCTAGAACTGGCCAATAGCAAGCTCGGGGGCTCACTTCCATGTCTACCTCGGGCATTTATTCTCTGGTCTTTAGTCCAAATTTCGTCTGCGAAGAAATCTCTACTGCTGGTGTCATTGTTGAGATTGGACTATCATCTATTTATCCGATCCGCTTGGAGCGAGATGTCTTGTACACATGCACAAGGCGCCCTTAGCTTACACTTCTTTAACCTTCCACCCACGGAATTATTTTCATATCATCATGCGTGTGTGTGAAACTACTATTCGGCATACTTTGACTATTTTCTTCGCCTTAATCTGCATCCGTAACGTTCTAGGGAGAGTTCTCTGTCAATTAGCACTTGATAGGAGTCTGTGGTCCTTGACAAGACAACAGTCCCAGGGATGTAGGTATATAAAAGATAGTTAATTCAGGAGATTGGGCACCGGTCAGGGAACCGTTTTAGGAGAGTATCTGCTCGCTAGAGGGTCTACGGAGCCGGAATCCGTAGAGTTAATTGGCAGTACATCCGTCCCGCTACCCTCAGAATCACACATCGGGCTCCTTGTACCTTACCACAAGGATGCGCAGGCGCGAAAAGGCCTACCTACAGTAGAACAACCCAGAACCACAAGCCTACAGTTATTATAAGATCAGTATCTTAGCTTCTACCCTGCGAGAGCCTACGAGTCAACTCAAGCCCCTGTAAGTTTTATATTAACAAGCAGTCAATCAATATCGATGCCGAACTGTAGATGCCCAGGGCAGTGACTCCCTTTTATTAGCAGACTGTTCACTGCTCTAAAAGACTGTTTGTAATCAAGTACATAATCAGGCTAGTAAAGCCTCCTCTTTTGCAAAATTGAGTTTCGAGCTGCGCTGTACTTTGTGCATACTTCCTGTCACGTAATCAGAGAGAGTATTATTCTCGGCTTTGTGACCAAGTTATACGCCGAAAGACCATTCGCCTACAGTAGCAAACGGATCGTTCCCAAAGTAGAACATGGCAGCAAGCCTCAAGTCGTTGTCGTTGAACGAGGCGTTTTCCGGTACGACGGAGCCAGGGTCTTGTGTCGAAATGTCATTCCCAAACTGGTCACCTACTTCCCCGCCTCCAGATACCTGATCTTCATTCTGCTTGTTTGCCGTAGTGTCCAGGGCCTTTTGAGCCGTATGTGCCAGTCTTTGCAGGAGATGATACAGGTGGCGCGCCCAGGGACCATTCCCCTCGTACCCCTGCAACAGTTGAACTGCTAGGGCCCAAGAAGCTTCCAATTCCTCGCGGCCGATAGAGTCAGCAACTTGGCTACAAACCCGGGCTGCTACCGAGACGGTTGCCGCACTATAAAGGTACAGAGCATTGTTCCGCCAAGCGTTGGTGAGATCATCATCAGTGCCGTAGATCTGTAGGGTCTGGATGGCTTCTTTGGCTGCTGTCACACAGACGATAGAGCATTGGATCATGGTTTGGTAGGTGAGCGCGTGTATTTCGATCGAGCGTCGGGGCTCGCGAGTCCTCACGAGATAAGAGAGTAGTGGTCGCAGGATTATGATGCGCGACTGCAAGAATCTATGAAAGTCAGCTCGGAAACGCTATTGGGTCATCTCGATGACTCTGGACCTTTGGTGTAGAACGACGGCGTGCCGGTGGTGAAGAGGGTCTAAGGAGATGCCGAAGACGGCTGGTATTGCAAGGACAGCGGGTAACGAAAACTGGAGCTCCGACACAGATCGTTCATGGGCTAGCACGCGATCAATCGTGATGCAGTTTAGAGACCCATGGAGCCTTGGAGAATTGTCGTTGTCGGGGGCCTCAAGGTCCCAGGTTGAAAAGTCTTGCAGAGCGCGGCCTACGGCCATGTATAACTCGATTGATTTGTTGAGAAATTTCTTTATGACTGCATCAGCTTGGTCAATTCGCTTGGATCGGCATTTTCCGAGAATGGAACCGCGGCCGCCTCTCTCTGGCTAATCATCATGGCGCGGCCATAGGTCATGCAGAGGATCCTATCCCATGCCACCCATAGGTGCCAGACCCTCCTCGAAAGCTGGAGCCCCCGAGAGCCTGGAAGAAAGCTGCTGCTGCGGAGCCTCTGCAGGCCCATGGACTGTGCCATCCTGATCGCGATGCCGGCATACATCCAGCACTGCTCGGGGTACTTTGTATGGAGGTACTCGGCGATGAGTAGTGCGGCCTGGATGGAGGCAAAGGATACGGTGTGTGCGCGGCGCTGGTTGAACAGCTCCAAAGCCCTGCCGCAGTATCTGGCGGACGCTTCCTCTCGAGCATCAGGTTCGACGGCAAGGTCAACGCGGGAAGAAAGAGCAAACATCATGTTCACGATGCAGAGAAAGATCTGATTAGGAGCAGCGGAACCCTCACTGGCCCAAAGGCCCGCATAGGCATCTCGAGTCTCGGTTTCTTCCAACGTCGGGAAGATAGGGTAGAAAGACTTCCAGTAAATGGCGAAAAGATCATCGGCCTTACTGCGTCTGGGAAGCTCGAAGTCGGATTCGTTGATGAATGATGGACCAGTGGGTCGAAAGATGAGATCGGTATGGCGATTGATTGTCGTGCTCTGGAATGGATCTGTCGACTGATCTTGAGCAATCAGATCCGGGTCAGAGTCTTGGGAGTTTATGTTCTGTATATTGGCAGCCAAGGGGGCGACACTGGCGGTGCCGAGCAAGCCCAACTGCCCGCGTCGTCCGAGTGCTTGTTCAATAGTCCGACCAACATCTCCGTACCAAGTATCGTCTCCAAGCACAGGGAGCCGGACACTTGGCAGGAGGGTTGGCGTATGAGACCAGCCTTCTTTTGCGGGACTGGAAGGGCAGTCGTCCCCAAGACGTGAGCTGTGTGAAGCTGTGTTGGTGGGCGGGGAAAGCAGAAAGGCGTCGTCGTAACCCTCAGTATTTTGATCGGAAGCATTCCCGTCACCTGAGACTCCATGGCGGTCGGAAGAAGAGGGGGAAGTGGCACTGTCGGGGAGGGAGTCCCGTGTGGATTTGGCAGATCTCGGTGATTAAAATCACAGTGGAAGGAGAACAAGGAAGACCGAGGAACTGGTGGTGGCGATGTCCGAGGTTCAGTCGGGGCCGTTGGCGGAATTAGACCTGGTTGGTCAATGGCGCCTATTTCGAACGGATATGCTACCAATTGGCCATGGACTGTAAGGGACAGACTGTGGATATCAACCCAGGGGCGGTTCCCTTCGACATTTTCGGCCCTGCACAGGATATCTATCTCATTAGGACTTGCTTATTCTGACCCCTCGGAGGACTCCAGTCTCCTGGCTGAATACCAACAATAGCTACACAGCTTCACCGGACTCATAACCCTCCCTCGGATTCATCATCCCTTTCAGTATAACTGCCTCAACATCTTCCCCTTCGACCAGGACGGCAGAGGCGGCCAAATCAACAGCACCCAGCCAACCCCCTAGCTACGACGTCATTATCGTTGGCAGAGGGTTTGCGGGCGTGGGAGCGGCCATCGTGGCGAGGCAGGCTTTTCCAGAGCGCAACATCCTTCTCCTGGAGAGCGAGGGCTGCTTAGGAGGTGCTGGCACCCATCGCGGCGTCTACTCCCTCTGCCGCCTCTTCACTTGTACGGATCGCCCCCAACGCACCGTCGGCAAAATATGGGATACCCTGCGCACTCCTCTGCTAGAGATCGGTGCCAGCAATGAAAAGCCCACCCGGCACCGTGAAGTCTTTCAGGTAGGACCCTCTGGTCCGGCGCAAGGTAGCGACGCTTAACTGGGGATCTAGATCTTCGAACCTGAGGGCATGAAACATGTTCTTGATGTGCTACTGTCTCAGCATAAGATCGACGCTCTCCTCCACTCGCCTGTTGTTTCTACCACCAGGTCTGCGACGGGCGAAATCACATCCGTTACGATACAGGAGCGCCGGGGGCCCAAAACTTTCATCGGCCGTGCTTTCGTCGACGCATCGGGCGATGGCGACTTGGGCTTCCATGGCGGCGTCTGTGTACGGTATGGGAACAATGGATCGATCAACCTGGGCACCTTGTCAACGCGTTTCGGCGGCCTCAAAGACGCCAATCCCTCGGCCGAGCTGTGGAAGCAGGCCACACTCGCCGCCAAGGAAAAGTACCACAAGCTCAAGCAAAAGATACCGAAGGTCTCGAGTGTGCACCTGTGCCTCCCCCAGTCCGGAGATGTCACGACCTGCCCTGCCTCCGCCCCGTATGACGCCAGAGATTCTAGCAGCATCACTCGCGCGGAGCAGCTCGGAAAGGAGCAAACGTTTGAGTACCTTAAGATCCTGCGTAAGCTCCCGGGCCACGAGAACATGCACCTGGTATCAAGCGGGCCCAACTTTGGCACCCGCGAATCACGCCACATCAACACCCGGTACCAACTGCGCGTTGAAGATATCAACAACTGCACCCGGTTCGACGACGTCATCGCCATCTGCGGCTGGGGCATGGAGTGGCACGACGAGACGGCGGAGAACTGGGGCTCTATGTTGGCCTTGCCACCGCATGGCGTGTTCGAGAATCCCCTGCGGTGCCTCAAGAGTATAGATACGCGGAACCTTTTGGCTGCGGGACGTTGTCTCGACGGCGATCGGTTGGCAGGCAGCGCAGCCAGGGCGATGGGTTAGGGGTTAGCGACTGGCCAGGCCGCAGGGGTTACCGCGGCACTTATTGCTTGTCGAGGATTTCTGCCGGAGGCAAAGGAGGTCCAGCGCATCCTACGAGAGTATGGTGCGATTCTAGATAGAGATGCTTTGCCAGAGGGTATTAAACTATAGCATATATGACAGTTAGGTTCTAACCGTGGATAAACTATGAGTTTCTTGTTAGTAGGCGAGGGTGATTTATAAGTCGAAGTAAGAAGGGTTACATTGAGTAACATATTCATTAACTAATCGATATCGCCAAGTATTATTAATTGGTAAGGTAGTTAAGCATTATATTGCTGGCTACCTAGTACTTTTAGAAACATGTCAGAGCTGCGTCGAAAGCGCGTTCATACTGCTTGCGACTAACCGTACCTTGAATAGCAGGCTGAGCAGCGAAGCCATGTCCTACACCTGGATACGATCCAAAGGCACCCTGAACATTTTCCTCTGTCGTCTAAGTCTCCGTGTCTTCTGCAAGAGTCTCCGGCACCATGTCATCCTCTTCGGCCAGACCAATGAAGACGGGAGCTCTGATCTCTTTGATGTCATCCTCGACGACGAAACTCTTGAGGCCCAAACAGTCAGTTGCACTCTACAAGCAAGTTGTCGGCAGCCTACCGGACAGAACGAAGCAGCAGCTACCACATGTTTCTTCGCCATATGGAAAGCGTGTTTTCCGCCAAAACAGTACCAGACTGCCAGGATCTAAATTGTTGGCTCCGCAGAGCGAATCGAAGCTACAAATCCATCCAGAAGCTCCTCAACTCGATCGTGATGATGTCGAGTCAGCCACTCTTTGATTTGTTCCGGGGGCTCTTCAGGGTTGTTATTGAACAGGCGCTGTCATTTTTAACTGTCGTGGGAGACTCACTCTTTAATGATTGAATTGGGAGGGTGTTGGCTGGGGTCATACGAGAGAAGGAACTTGGCAGAGCAAGCACCGAGATCGTTTGAGGAGACTCACCTTCCAACTAATCTGGCAAAATAGTTTGATTACCAGCTACGACATACAGATCGGCCAAGATGAATTTGTGGGTTGCCGGCCCGCACTCAGGCCCTCGATGGGTTAACTGAGCTCGAAGATTGTCGTCCCTTGGGTCTGTTGAAATCTTCTGTGTCACTTGGATGACATGCGTTCTAGCTAAGATGCCGAGCCTCTCGAACGAGAAGAGCTCTTTGAACCTCCACTCTAGCTGAACATCTTTACTGTCGAGCCTCCTAGCTTCTTCCCGCCTATGCCGTAATGGGAGATATCGCTGTGTAGTTAATGGCTTTGCGAATCGTCGTCTAGGGAGGGACATGGTGGGCGCATATTGAACAACAGTCAAGAAGCAATGGAACGGAGGTGAAATCTGGGTGGACAGATTTTCAAGTTGATCAGGGTAGGCCAAGTTCAGGACCGCTGTGTACGGGTGCAGCGGTGTCGTTGTAAAACCCTCACAGGTTTCGATGGGCTTACATGCCATGAGACCAGGCTGCAATCTACCTGTAAGAGTACTCTAGAAGTCCTAGTGACGCAGCCAACGACAAAGTCTAGTATCTATACGCCTTGGCACGTGTCCAAGATGGTTTAGGATCTCCCTCTGCTGCGCCGGAATACCGCAATTGGCATTTCAGCTGACGGCAAATTAGTTCCGACAGCCCCGGTGATCAGTCATCCCATGATCAATCACATTTCAAACGCGATTTTCGGATCATTGCCCCGTAAAGAATTAAGATTTTTGCTCCAATGAACTGCGATAGTCTAGGCCGAGCGGACAAGATTGTGACCCGTCCCCCAGCCCTCTTTGAACACGACATTGATCCAGATGTGTAATTTCACCAAAAACTGGGAATATACTAACGAATTCTAGTCTGTGCCGGGCCTCAGTCGGTTTCTTCAGTTGCATAAACCCGTCTACGGCTGTCAATGGCCCGCTTTTCCACTTTGGCTTCTCATCGGCATCTCCCGCCACATCTAGACTCATGTTTGCCAGGGGTTCAGATGTGCTGCCCACGTCATATGGTTGCAGACAAGCCTAGTCAGCCGTCTGAAGTGCTGGCATGCTGAGGCGGGTCCCTGAGAATGTTTCTCAAGCTCGTACGGGCCTTTCTCAAGCTTGTATTGTGAGTCGAAATCTGGCACGTTTTCCGCCATGACGAGCGGCCTAGCGTGGGAAAACGTCGTGATTCGTTTCCAGGCCGACTCTCACGTGCAGGATAGGAGAGTAAGCTTGCGAATGGGTAAAATTCAGGCGTATCCTGTGACGGCGGCGGACGGGTAACAGATGGCGGTGATGGGCTCCAGTCTATTGTTTCTCGTTCGCTCGAAACTACCCGCCAAGATGTTGTTGCTCGTGGGGCTGGTGGTCTCTATCTTGTATTCTTTGGAATCTTCCTAGAATGCTTGAAGGTGAATGTAGCTTGGCTCATCGGTCGGTGTCAGTAGATTACTGTCCAAGCTGGACTTTGTGTGAAAGTAGGTCTGGACTTTGCTCACGTCAATTTTGCGTCACTCATACTTGGGGTTCTTGGGCTCTAGCTTCTTGCCAGTACACTTGAAATACCCCGCGATGCCATCGTAGTTTGCTGAAGCGCCCCCAAACTTGAGAGGGAATGGGTATGTTCGTTCAGCGTCACCGTCTAAAATCCCCCAATCCCGTGCAGCTTTCAACTGGCTGTCGACAGTGGACTCGTTCTTTTTGGAGTAGGCGTTTAGTTCTGATGACCTGCCCATGTTTTCAAGTGCCAAGGGTCTCCTGACGAGTGAGTTTAGAAACTGGCTGTACGTACTCGGAGTTGGGACGGTATTCTGGAGAGCCGACATGATCATGTCCATAAATGCCCTAAAGTACTTAGGAGAGGAGATCAGCTGCTTCATCAACGTATCAAGTTACTCGTTCTGAATTGGATTATCGGCCTTTGGAAATGATATTCAAGTAATATCACTCTTGGTCGTTCGGATCTCACGATAGAATGTACCGTTGGGCAAGAAGAACCGTAGGTCCTGGTCGACATAGTTGATAACTGCCCATGCCTAGATAGGCTCGTCGAACTCGGTAGCTGGTCGCCATTTGTCTTCCACTCTAACCATATGCTCATCACTGACGATGAAGTGAGCGTTGATACGAGCGGGCCGGATAATGGCCGGCGGCAGCTGGATATACTCGGTGGCTTTGAGTGTCGAGCGACTTGGATTAACCACGTTTGGCTGACCAGGCTCATTTGAGACTCTGTCAATAGCATAGAACTCACCCACTGTTGGGTAAATTACTGGACGATCCTCTGGTAAGGGGTCAATGGCATGCATTACCTGACCAAACTTGTCAATGATATTGATCTTGGTCAACCGCAGCTACCCGTGAGTGGCGGGCTTAAAACCGGGCATCGTATGTCCCACTGGCATGGATAGTGAGCATGAGCCGTAAAGCGTAGGATTACTCTTCTGATTAATCAGATTAAGGTCCACTCCCTTTCTCGCCACTATGTTTGAAGCTACAGTTAAAACCATGGGTTTTATTTTGGGCCGGCGGACGAGAGGCTTTTTTGTGCGAGGTTGGTAGCGAGTAGTCAGATAGTCGGTCAAACCGGCTTCATTTGTCCCTGGAAAATTTTATCGGGGCCTCTATCATTGTATATAAGTCTAGGGGTTTACAATCATTCCTGGCTCAATTATCTCTCACCTGATGGCTCTCATCTAGGGCAAGTCTAGCAAGCCTCGACCTGTTCCGACGCCTGGCTAAGGTTGGCTTGCTAGCTTACTGACTGGTTGAATATGTACTGGACTGGCTGCATGTACCGATAGCTAGCCGCGTCGGAGCAGCCCATGTAGTGTTCTTCGGTCTGCCACGGAGAGTATTCGTGATCTTAGGGTCGAGGATCCGTCGATAGGGATCTTGAGAGGTCCACTCTCGCAGGGACCTTGGCCGAGAAGGGGTTTGATTAAGGTGTGGGCTCCCCAGTTCGGTCTGCTCCTTATAAATCTACAACAAATAACGTTAATCAACAGGCCCCACTAAATTTACCTGTGTCAGTCGAGAGTGAGTTATTCCTCAGGACGTGACCGGGATGTCCGGGTCTATTTGCCTTCGGCTTCTCCGGCAGGGCATTAATCAGCGCCAGCTGACAATGAGATATATCAAGGTCGCAACCCAGACTTTCCGCCTCATATGTTGTACGTTCATGTCATAAGAACTTGACTTGCCCAATATGTTCAATGCACAATCAGTCAGTTCCATCTTATTCAAGGCTGCCGCCTTTTTGAATGCCATCTCAGTACCAGGCCACATCAAATATGGGATTGAACATTTCAATCCTGCGGTTCAGATAATTGGCACAAACCCCAACTTAAAGATCGGCGAACAGAGCGCTATAGTTGGTTGGGATTATATGAATGCGACAATTCTGATCGCCGGTAAGAACCACCTACCATGCGTGCATGCATAGGCAGTATTGAGCGGAAGCAATAGCTGTTTTAAACTGGCGTTGGAGCCATACCAGAGGGCCTGAAAATGCTTCTGATAAATTCATCTTCTGGATTTTACTGGCAGCGGGAGGGTTCGTTGGCTTGCGATTTTGGCGACTACGCTCATTTAAACCCTTGTTTACTTTGTGGGTTTCGCCAGTTTTGGGACTCTTAGGATGGGCTCTTGGAGCTTAAGATCGCCGCTAGAAGATGGATCAGGTATGCCATTGTCACTAAGGAAAGGATATCACGACTAACGGCTAAATACATCTGACTGGCCGTGAAAAGGGGTTAAGTGGTGGATGTCTCCGAAACCAAACTGTTGTTGCCAGACGCTGGAGGCTAGAAACCCAATCCAGAATGTTAAACATGATAGGGAAATACCCCATCACTGGAAGATGTGGGTATCCCAAGTCCATAGCAGCGCGTAAAAAGCCAAACTTCTTTGATTCGGAACCATTGCCTTAATGGTCTCAGTGCCTACCTACGTGGCCTGCCCCTTCTTTGCTTTCCTTGGGGTGGCTTTCTTCCTTCATAATCTTCTGTCTAAAGGCGAAGCATCCGAACCTGATCTCCATATTCTTCACGTTGAGTGTATCAACGGATCAATTGATACTTTAACAGAGCTAACCAGGACATCTACGCCAAGCGAAATAAGTTACGTGATCGAAGAGACAATCTGGCCAGATGATCCAGTGCCAACGGTCACGAAGCAACTAATTGCGAGACTTCTGGAAATTGGAGACACAGATACTCCTGATACCAGTGAAAAGATGGCCCAGAAGATCTTTACCCACGGCGGTGTCCTTGACCACTGCACGTACAGGTTTGAGGGCAGAGAAGGTTGGTTTCGACAGGAACCGGGTGCAGGGTTAGTACGCTGAGCCTTGGTTGCAGCGATATTAAAGTGTTAAAGCGGGCCAAACCGCCTGGCAACCGAATTACCAAGAGCCGTCATCACATCATCTCTCGGGTCTATTCGCAGACTGGCAAGGTCGACAACCTCATCTTTGTAGGGGAACGAGTCGTTGAGTTTGAGAAAGGCCAGACTGTGAACAATATGTTCGCTGCGAGAGTGGTGGTGGACGAATCAACTCCTGGAACAAGCCCGAGGGAGGCCCTCTCTATTCACCATCTATATTGCAGGCCAACCCCTTTCTATTTGTCATATAGCCGTTGAGCTAACTGTGGCATGTAGGACATGGGGCCGCTGAAAATGGCAGCACAAGGGTAGATTTCGGCACTGCAAGAAAGCGGAATTGGGTCCTCGTATCGTCGAGATGTTAGGTGCACGCCCAGGATGCAGAAGCACACACGGTTACTATATCTCGACCATTTCACTTCCATGCAAAAGGTTGCTTCCTAGCATATACCTGGATAGATCTATACAATCTTAATGACTTAGACAGCCCAAGAAAATTAGAAAGTCTTTGAGAATCTTGGTTTTGCATGTGTATGGCAATTAGACATTCAAGGTCACCTCGGCTCGCTCGGAGTCAAGTTCCGTTGATGCATATCTACGGAGTAACCAAGGCGGGAATAATCCGTATGTGCGCTCGGAAGGTTTGCCAATCTGGACCAAGGCCTATCTGGCTGTTCGGCAAAACTTCCCACTCCTTGTTAGCTAGAAGGTCTAGCTTAGTCTCGGTATTAACAAAGTCTACAGTAAGCAAACATGATTCCTCACCATCATGCCAAACCTGGTCGTCTCGTATCCTCCTGATCACATGTGAAAGCTAACTGTCAAGATGAACCTCTTTGAGACATTCCTGCTCTACTTTGGCTTTGTCGATCCACCCCAGACGACGCTTGGCCTATCCCCCCACGGACACCGGCTCACCTCTCCCAAGCTTACTGCTCCTTTCCAGCCTCTGCCAGAGACAAGCCGCAACTCGCCGGGGCAGCGAAACATCTGGTGTGATGGGTTTTCGACAGACACAGACTATGATGAGGATGGGCCGACCACTGGGACTTTCTGCGACTACCACTTGACCATAACCAACACCACCAAGGATGTCGACGGCGTGCAACTCTTTGCTCTTGCTGCCAACGGGCACGTTCCCGGTCCTGCGATCGAATGCAACTAGGGCGACATCCTCCCCGTCAATGTCACCGACAGCATACAAGATAACCAGACGGCAATGCCTTGGCACGGCCTTAGCCAGCGCGACGGTACGAACGATCAGGATGGTGTGCCTGGAGTAACCGAGTGCGCCATCCCGCCGGGTTATACTCGAAGATATCAGTTCAAGCTGACCCAGTACGGCACAGCGTAAGTACACCTGAACCTATGGCCTTCCAGTCCAGAACAGCTCCCTCACTCTCAGCAGGTGGTACCACTCCCACGCACTGTCGCAATTCGGTGACGGTGTGCGTGGCCCTATAATCATTCACGGGCCCGCCACGGCCAACTACGACGTGGATATGGGCACCATCATGATCGACAACCTCTTCGACAACAGCTCCCATCCGATCTCGACCGCGGCATACGCCTCCCGAGTCCTCCACGTGAACGGGACGGGCTTCTGGAACTACATGTTAAATGGCGCAAATACTTCTCCCGACCTCAAACTGGGTAGACAGGCTCTGTGGTCTGTTGAACCAGGCAAAAAGTACCTCATCCGATTCATCAACTCTGCAGTACAATCCGCCTGGGCGGTTCACTTGGACAACCATGACATGACTGTCATCGCAGCCGACTTGGTCCCCATAGCTCCGTACAAGACCGACTGGCTCAATATTGGCAATGGACAGAGATACGAAGTGATTATCGAGATGAACCAGCCATCAGATACCTACTTTCTCCGCGCCGTCGCCCAGTAAGGCTGTCCCGATGAGACCCAAAACGATGGGCTGGGACAGGCAAATGGGATCCTGCACTACAAGGACGCGCCGTCAACTCGCCCTACTACAACTGCGGGCAAGACCACCGCCGACTTCCCGTACTGCGCAGACGAGCCACTGGGCTCGCTCCGACCGTGGGTCGAGAAGAGCGCCGGATCTAGTACCGCATTTGAGGCTACCGTCTCGATCCTCCCCAGCGGTGACCGCGATCGTGTCACCTTCAGCAACGACGGTACCGTTTGGCGCTGGCGCTTGAACATGGGAGGCGTCGTGGTCAACTATACTCAACCTACGCTTCAAGCACTCGCCGACGGCGTTCCTCCCTACGATCAGTCGATAGATCACCAGATTGTTCTTCCGCAAAAGAGCCATTGGGTGTATTTCATTGTCCAGAACCTATTCTACGCTGCTCATCCCATGCATGTACACGGCCACGAGTGAGTTTCTGCACATCTGACTATTTTTACGCTCTTTTTGTCTCACTAACTCTCCCCCTTTGAAGCATGGCTACACTTGGGCAGAGCCCGGACAACTGGGATCCAGCCTATATCTCAACGCTGAATTTCGACAACCCCCAACGGAGAGATATAGCACTAGTGGTTGGCAACATCAACCATCACGACCAAGGAGTTGAGTCGCTGGTGAGGTACTGCAGAAAGAAGACTGGCATCTGACGAAAAACTAGGGTCTCTGGTGCTCGGCTTAAAAACCGACAATCCGGGGGTATGGATGTTCCATTGCCATATCATCTGGCACTCAGAATCCGGCATGGGCTTTCAATTCATCGAGCGTGCTGATGAGATCCTTGTGCAGGCATTGATCAGCAAGGAAAGCTTCAAGCAAGAGTGCGCTGCAGAACTAGGTTATGAGGCAGAAGACCCGAGGCAGAAGACCCGAGGCATATCAAGTCAGGCAGCACTTCCGGCGTTTGAAGGCAGGGAGCTGGTTAAACACCAGAGAAAGACGGCGAATGCATAGATTGAACAACCACTTGGAACGGAAACGGATGGTGAGCCGTCTCGAGACGCTGAGCGACGGTTCACCCCGTTTGTTTGTGAGATAAACTGAATCACATCTGATCCCTCTTAGAATCTCGTCTGTTGAATATTTGACCTGAGGGGTATCTGGACCTCCTATTCGGTGAGAAACTTGGCCCAATAAAATTGATTCATGCCCGTGATACTTGCCAGCATGCCAAAGATTGATTTAGAACCAAAGCTTATCCGTGGCGATATGAACTAATGTTGGCGTTCACGGAGCTGCAGAGCCTCTGGATAAACCTATACCGCCATGTCACCTGAAAGAGCCATGTCCGGTCCTGACCATGAAGTTGGCCCTCAGGCCTAGAATTGACTGCAGCGGCGGCGGCATGGCTGAGCGTACCGGTGACGCATGCCAGGTACTAGTCCTGTCCCGAGGCCACGTCCACCCGGGTAATAAGCCAGGAATGGAAGCCCAGTGGACCATTGTAGAAGCCTAAGTCCGCGTCAATCCGGATGGAGAGAAATTGCCGGCTACATGCTGTGGAGTCTGTCTTTTCTTGGTGCCTTTTTGGTCTTGTTTTAATGTGCTTGTGAAAACCAGCATGCTCTCTCAAAGTATTCTCACCAAAATTCCATCTTCACGTCAGGCGTTTTTGTGTGTGACGACAACAGTGAAAGGACCAGCTTCCAGCGATTAATTCCTGTGATTAAGTCCAAGATGCCGGCGTCTCATGCGACAAGATGCCCCAGGCCTGGCAATGGCGATGTCGAAACAGCGCCGTTGTTGGCTAGCATCCGTGAAGATGACCGGCAGGTGGTGAGCTGGGACGGCCTTGGCGACCCTGAGAATCTTCAGAACTGGAGTACCGGCAGAAAATGGATCAGCATTGTTCTTCTGTCCATCATGACCTTCTTGACGTAGGTTCACAAGTTACTGCTTGGAGCGCATCCGTCCGCTGACCAACTTCCTGGCAGACCTTTGCTTCGTCCATGTTTGCGCCTGGAGTGCCCCAGCTCATTAAAGAATTCGGCATCGACAGTAAATACCTTGCATCCTTCGTCATTTCGGTATACGTCCTTGGTTACGCATTCGGACCCCTCCTCATCGCGCCCATGAGCGAGCTGTACGGTCGAATACCCGTATACCTCGTGACATCCTTCCTATCTCTCGTCTTCAGCCTTGCGTGCGCTTGGTCAATCGATATTTGGATGCTCACGCTTTTCCGATTTCTTGCAGTCATCGCGGGATCGTGCCCCATTACCGTTGGATCTGGCACAATCGCAGATACATTCATACAGGAAGAGCGAGGCAGAGTCATGGGGCTATGGCCTTTTTCGATCCTATTCCGACCCAGGTCGACCCTTGCACCCACCAATTCTCTCATCTCTGGCCTCGATAAACTCGACATGATAGCTTGGGCCCGGTAGCAGGATCCTACGTTGCTGAAGCATACGGTTGGAGATCCGACTTCTATATCTTAGCAGCCTGTGTGAGTCAAGTGTGACAAGAAGAGTAAACGGCAGTAACTAACAGGCTCTACAGACAGGAATATATCTCATCCTGGCTCTCATCTTCCAAGACGAAACCTTCCCACCCTTGTTACTAGAGAGAAAAGTCCGTCGTCTCTAGAAAGAGATGGGCGACAAAAACCTCCGTTCGGCATTGGAGCTCACTGCAAAGACAGCTCGAGAGCTGCTACTAGTCTCCATCCTACGTCCTATAAAGCTTCTGCTCTTGTCGCCCCTCGTATTCTGGTTATGTGGCTGTTGGATATGGCTATATGTATCTCATATTCACTACAAAATTACCAACGTCTTTCTTAAACAGTATGGCTTCAACCGCAGTCTTGTTGGTGTGGTCTTTCTTGGTCTTGGGATCGGCCAATTCATCAGCCCTGCCATCTTCAGCCGGTTATCGGACAGCCTGCTTCAAAAGCTCGCCTCCCTTGGCGAGATGAAACCTGAGTATCGTCTCCCCCTCCTCTGGCCAGGAGCGGTGCTGATTCCCTTCGGCTTTCTCGTCTACGGATGGTCGGCCGAGTATCAGGTTCACTTCATGGTCCCCATCCTTGGCACGGCGCTTGTCGGAGCTGGCATGATCTGGACCTTCTTGCCGATCGGGATCTACGTAGTTGATGCCTATACTAGCTATGCAGCAAGCGCAACGGCCGCCACGACTGTCCTTCGTAGCATTGGCGGAGTGTTCATCCCATTGGCTGGTGGTAGTTTGTAAGACCTTGGGTCTTGGCTGGGGAAACACTCTGTTGGCAGCCCTCGTAGTCGCTATGGCTCCTATGATATGGGTCTTTTTCAAGTACGGCGAGGTGCTCAGGCAGCATCCTAGGCTCCGCTTGGAGCTTTGAAACAGTCAGGTTTTGCAAAATGGAATGGGATGGCGGATATTAGTTGCGAGTACTGCTATCGCACCTAGTTTAGTGGTCTCATGTTTGTCGAGAGAAATCTTTACATCCTGAGACCTCTATACTTTTCGGATCAACAAGTAATCCATGTCCTGCCGGGCTTCAGCTAGACGCCTGAAAACTAAAAGGCTTGCCACACGCAATCAGGCGCTCCTGCCTCGATGGTCAAGGGCAACTCGATAGAGATATCCGTCTGTGGCGGTGCTCGTTTTAGCAGTGACAGGTAAACATCTTAGCGAACGAGTTGCCAGAAGGCGGTTTTCCCAAGACCGCCGCCTAATTCGCGGTTTGGAGAGCTGAAGAGGGCCGCAGACTTGGCCAAGTGCCGCTCGAAATCCTTTCCGGTTGTCGTGACTGGGGTCGGGTACTGTGTCAGCCAAGGTAGCAGCGTAAGCAGCTAATTAGACATACGATTCATCTCTTCGTACTTTCGAAGAACCATCACGGTCGCCAGCAGGTTCTCATCTACAACTGGCTGGTCGCTACTCAACAAAGCATCAAGCATGGAGTCGCACCGTGAATGGCACTTATTAGCTATAGAGGCGTCGAAGGAGCATGTGCGGGAAAGGTGTAGAGCAGCCAAGGCAAAGATAGAATTGAGGAGCACTTCGCATTTCGAAGTTCTTTTAGTAACCCCGAGTTGAAAATGCTTATTTGCGTCCGTTCCATCGAACTAGGTGTTCAGGGAGTTAGTTGTGTCCACGGTGACGGGACGGAAGACTAGTAATCATACCAAAGGAGCCAGTGTCTGGCGATAATGTCGCAGTAAATGAGCCTCGGTTCTGTCTCTGACCAACGATAAGCCGTCGTAGCTCAAGCCTCCACTGCCTTTGTCATTCGCTATGTTGGAGGTGTCGCTTGGAGCATGCTGCACGGTGGCTCTTGTGGGTTCATAGACGTTGCTGTCTGCGGCTTGGCGTAATTTACGCATATCGTCGTCACTGGTCACGCTCGGAAGGTAAGATGAATTGTCGAAGGATGCCAGGCAATCGAGTGACTGTAGATCAAGGAAGGATGTTGTCATTGTGGACCAGCCCATTGCCTCCACCCAGAAGGCCACACTGGTACCAAACTAAGAGAGAGGCTCGAGTCATCTTCAGCACTGGAAGGTGGAGAGGGTTCTCCGTGGCTGAGAACTGATAAGTCCGGGAGTTCTTGTGGTACCGACTGCGGCTCCGACGGGGGAGCTTGCTCACACTCCCTGCCATTCTCACGACATCTCTGGCAGACCGGAGAAACCTCATCGCCTAGATAATTACCCAACCGTTAATAGCTGTAGCTTCGACGGCGCCGGAGCTGGGGAATGGGCAGGCGAGGAGTATCTGCTCACATTTGAGATGACGAGCCCGGCAGGCGGTGCTGTGAGGCTCAATGTCAGCAACAGGGGCACATTGCGTGTAAAGATGGTACAATGACAAGGTCATAAGATGGTTAAAAATATACCATTCGCGCCGTGAGCGCTTTGTTTCTGGCTTGGCCATGAATCGCGATTGAGGAATCTGCGAGCCTCCAACTTGCTGTAGTACGGAGACCCTGACACAAGAGCTGCTCCAGAGCTGCAAACCTCTGGTAGGCCATGGCCAGTTCCACCGCCCTCTGCTTGATCCGCCTGAGCACGGCGTCTGCCTGATCAGCATCTGGATCGTCGATATCTATGTGATAGGCTTTGAGCTCTTTTCGAAACTGCACGAGGAGAGGAGCAGGTCAGTACTATCATCCAAAAGGTAGAATCCTCACTTACGCGATCGATGATGATGAATACGTCTTTCCAATGGTCTTGGACTCGGCCCTGAGAGCTACACGTGATATCTGCTATGGCAATGATATCTCGAATAGCCCATGACGCGTCGGGAAACTCACGTAGAGCCTCCCTCGATCGACAAATACCTGAGTCTTCCTCGCCACCGCGCCATTTCGGCCCTAGCCATGACCAAGGGCTTGGGCAATGCGATCCTGGTCCTTTTCCAGGTCCTTCATGCCGCCCTAGATGATAGACGAGAGTCTGTTTTTGTACCGCTTCGCCTTCTTGGCCTAGAACCACGAGGCGTCGTGCCAAGGCAACGGCCACCAATGCGTGGCCGATGGGCCTTGGCCGTCGTCGTCAGGGACTTCAGATAGGTCCTCGATCAAGACGATGAGTTGTTGATAGACTCTGGTAGCATGTGCCTCTAGCTGCTCTATCGAGTCCTGGTTGAGCTTCTCCAGCTTGCCCACCACGGCGTTGGCATGGTCAAAGTCGGCCTGTAAGTCGTACGACTCGCGCGGAAGTAGGCCTACAAGACTATTGCGCGCCTTATCCAGAGCCTTTGGCAAGACTTCAGACTCGGCTTTGGTGACGGGACGACGAAAGATCAGCCTAGGCAGGTCGTCGGCGCGTTTGCCACCGGTCCTCAGCCACTGGGATGCAGACTGCTCTACGTGGGCGAAGCCGCTGACGATGCTCGAAACGGCCTTGTTGACTAGGACGACGGGGCCCAAGATGATGAGATACTTAAGAATCAAGGAGGCTAGGACCGGAGGCGCTAGGAAGCCTATGATGTACGCAAAAGGGCGGCTCAAAAGGAGGACCGACAGGATTCGCCAGGCCCCATTGATGCCGGCTGAGATGGCGTGTTTTGTCTGTACGAAAGTATCAACGACTGGAGGAGGGTTGGTATCGACATTGGGCGAGTCGTCTGTGAAGAGAAGACTTGTCAGCGAGTTTGGACATTGCCGGAGCATTATAGACATGCATTACCATTTGAGGGGCTGGACTCTTGCTTGTCTTGCTTGTGCCGACTGGTTCTCGGGCGAGCTGATGGCTTGCCATCTGGACCGTATGGGTCGTCGTCATGAAGGCTCGTATGGTTGCTCGACCATCGTTCAGCTCGAACGTGAGCGGCCCGCCTCGGCGACATGCCGTATTCCTCACCAATGCCCCAAATGTCATCCAGATCGTTGCCATCCATATCGTTGCCGTCCATGGCGCTTTCGGTGAGGGGTGCGCTTGGTGAGTCAGGCTAAAGTGTCGGGAGCTCCGAGCGAGAAGTTGGGCCAGACGTGGGTAGGTAGGCAGGGAGGCAGGTTGTGGCGTCAGAGTTGAGTGAATCCGAACGAGGGTGGTCGTCCAAGAGGAATTCGTCGGCTGTAGTAAGCTATAGCGCAACAAAGGATCGGATCGTTCTGAGGAGGAGGAGGAGAAGCGTCGTGTTGTGATCGCCCCTTTGTTCAAGATGACCGACCTCCTCGTGTAACGCAGAGTCACATTCGCCACGCATGTCAGGCAACTAACTGTTGCACAAGATGAATGAACAAAGAAACCAGGCACCAACACCTGTATCGTCAGCCAGCATTAGGAGCTCCCCTTTCTTAGGCCACAGGGTTTTGAAACATCACACAGTCAGTCCAGGCAATGCCGTGATCGTGATGATGGCGGAATGCCAGGTAGAGCCTAGAGCATATTCTCAGCCAGAGTATAATGGCCCCGGCGCCAAGATCCATGGATTAGAATCTGGGACAGCTCCGACAGCCGCGATCGATCTCTCCTGCCTATATTGAGCAAGTCCGGGCTAAGCGTAAACATGATCTTGGGAGATGACGACCTAGCATCGACATCAGTCAAGCCATGACCCAATATGCTTCTTCCGGACGCGTCGCAATCTCATTTTTTCCCATGCCGCAGAGAAGCATCACCACCACAGTCCGTCCGCTGCCAGCAAAAAGCCTCCGAACCTAAGGGATCCTTCCTAGCATCCCTCATATCCCACCGTGACCAGACACAATCCGGCGTGCCATCTTTCCATCTCTTATCCCGCAAGTGATAGAACCAGAAGCTGCGCGCGCGATGCGTGTCTCGCAAGCTCAGGGCCTCATCCTCAATCCACTTGAAAGCCGTCTCCCACTGTTGGATCAAACTGTCCAAGTGTGGAAAATGGAACAGGCTGAGCTGCCGGCCGGCCCGCCTAACGTCGATAAGGGGACCGGTCCAGCCATCCAAGTAGACTTGTTGAATTTCGTTGCAGAGTCTCTCGAGTAGTAAGTCAGTCTCTTGGAGAAGAGTCAGTCCTCGCCTAGCCCTTCGACCCATCTCGCAGATGCGAATCCGCGCGATCTCGTTCAGGAACGGTGCCACGTCTTGGAGCCGAGTAACCGCCTTCCTCGTCCGGGGCCAGTCATGGTCTTTCATCGACCTTAGCACCTGCTGTATTCGCTCGTCCAGTTCCTCCAGCTTCCGACATACATCCTCCACTGCGTCGGTGTAAGGGGCAAGCCGGAAGAGATGTGAGGAGTAGTCAGAGTCATCAGGCTCTCCTACCCTGCCCGGGTTCCGAAGGTCCATTTCGAGGGAAATGTCGAGGATATTAGCGAGTATGCGTGCAGTTTGGTTATCAGCTTGTGCCCAGGACCAATCCGTAGCTGTGTGTAGTAACGGGGAGGCGCATGCCGGGGAAGAAGACGAAGACGAGGCTATGTGTTGAGACACGTTAGAGAGAAATATAACCAAAGGAAGAAACGTCAAGCAACTTACAGGTAGCTGAAGCGGACTCGGCAAAGCTTCGAGATCGTGAAATCCCCGCCTCATGAGCCTCAAAGACCCGCTCTAAATACTGACGTGGGATCCCTGAGGGAATGTCTGTCGACCCTGCTGGTCGAAGGCGTGTCGACCGCGTAGCCGAGGGCGAGCTACCAAGGTCGATCGTGATGTGGGGGAACATACAGTCGATTCTTTGCTGATCGGACCCCCACGCTTCTGTGCCGTTCCCATCTCGGTGTTGTTCACGGAGACGCGAGAGGTGAGCTACTATTACAGCGGCAGTTATTCTGGATGCCCCTGGAAACTCGAACTTGAGATCTCTGACAAAACTCAGTTCTGTCATCCAGACGAGCTCAAGAGACTTGGTAATATCACGGCCCAGCCTGGTCAAAGCTGGGTCGAGGTTATAGATACCAAAGACGGAGGCAGGACGAGCAGTGGGAGATGGATGTTGGTCACCAGTCATAGAGGGCATACCAGGAACTGTAGATGCCGCTGTGAGTAAGTCATCAATGGCAGCCTGGAACGTCGAGGGGGAGGCATGAGGAGGCATAAATCGGTTAGACGAGGTAGACCAGCGGAATTGAGTGCTGGATCCTCGAGTAAAGCGAAATGAGGGCGTACCGTGGTCGGCAATCATGTCGAGGTCCCTCAAGGTCGTTTCGAGAATCTATCCATCGTTAGACCGCAAGAGCAGACACTTGGCAGAGAGGGCGGAGTTACATACCCGACGAAGATCTTGTATAAGGTTCTCTTCCGGGACGTAGAGACCATCAGCAGCCGTTTCCCAGGGCTTATAGCGAGGGCACAGAGCAGAATCAAAGTCGACGTAGGGCATGACGATTTCATTGTCATGCGTGAGGTTGTTGGGCATCCTCAAAGAGTGAAGAGGCCCAGAATCAGGCCGAAGTCCCGGCTGGCATCGCCAGGCAGGTTCTTCTTGAGAGACCTCGCCAAGTAAGACGATGTCCGGGACAAGTAAGACGATGCCCGGGATGGTGGCAATTGCGATGTTGATCTCGATGCCTTGTTGGAACCAGTCGACGGGTCGCAGGGAAGAATCGGGCAGTTGGGCAAGGTCAGAGCTGGAGGCAAAGAGCGCGTCTGTGGCCGAGTTGAGAATGAGAACGACGATCAAGACGACGAGCTGCACAACCAAGAGGAAAGCAATGGCCACAGTTGCAACTACGACCGTGTTGTGGATGACAAGGCGGGAGGGATACGGAGCCACGGGTGCGAATTCGGGATAGAGCTCGTCGGTGCTTGACGTGTCAGCATCGCTATTGGCCTTGTTGGTGTCTATCGCATCGGCTTGGCTATCAGTTTGAGAGTCTTGGGATGCGGGTGAGTCAACAGAGGCCAGTGACTAATAATCCTCTTGCTAGTCCTCTTGCTGGTCCAGCAGGTACGCCCTCACCAGCCCAAGGTCCACCATGTAGGTATTGGTCGGTGACTCTGGGGCGCCCTCGAAACTATCATAAGTCTCACGTTGCGGCTCCGAACTCGTATACGGGGGAGAGTCTTGGAGGTCGTAGGGAGTGTCAAGATGGCGACGCTTGGCGGGAAGCTGGTCGTCATCAGGCTCGTTCGGTGTGCGGCGCTTCAGGGCGCGGCCAGAGGAGACAGCGAGGGGGGAGTACAGTCGGATGCGGGTGAACTGGCTCCTGTCGATGGCATCTCGAGAGTCGTTGAGGGTGTCCGGAGAGATGTAGAGCTCGAGCGGTAGGGGATCGACGTAAGGGCCCGTCTGGACTGAGAACTTGATTCCAGTCTGGTGCAGTGTCTGTCGATGGACATGGAACTCGGCGGGCGGGGGAGAGTCGGGAGAGTCGTGAGAGTCGCAGGTCACGCGGGAGTCGTCTTGAGTGCCAATGTCGAGGTTGAGGTCATCTTGAAGGTCACGAAGCTGATGTGCATAGCCGAGGCCTCGCGACCGATCAGCTGCTGCTCTGCCAAGTCATAAACGTCTCTGGATGCGATATTGTCGCTGTCGCCGTCGGGACATAAGGTTATTAAGACAGAGACGAGCACGAGGACCTTACTGGGGAATATCCGTTGCCAACGTCAGCCCCGTTGTCAAAGGCCAGCGAATCCGATTTTGACCTAAGGTTCACATCTAGCCTGGAACAGCTTGCAACGGCCCCCAAAGGCAGCTTGCAAAAGCCTGCAACAGCCTTCAACAACAGCCTTCAACAACAGCCTTCAACAACAGCCTTCAACAACAGCTTGCCGCGGCCTTCAGGAGCACCTTCAAGATCGCGATCACGGCGGGGCTGGGGTTCGATCCCCGAGAGAGGTAAGAGCTCTTTTTTATGCGCCGAGAAAGGAAGGCGGTGAAGTGGCAAAAAGAGCCACCTAGCACACGAGTTAAGGTAGGTTATTAAAAAGAGCTAACGTATATAATAAGCGAGCGCCGCAGACAAGCAAGCGCCGCACTTTTCTTAACCCTCTTTAGTAAGATCATAATAAAAACACAATAAATTAATTAATTAATTAAAACTACTCACTATACTCTTCCCCGGAGGTCTTAATTACTACTTAACACGTTCTAGCATTATGACCGGGCTTGCCGCATACTTTATAGTGCTAGACTCCCGGTCGCGCTGACCTTCCTTGACCACTACTTCTCGACGATTTAGCTATTACTTGCGCATTAATATCTATCTAATTAATTACTTGCCTTCCTTCCTCTATTATTATTACCCCTCTCTTTTATAGCTAGGTTCTTTTTGCCCTCTAGCGCTAGCTTAGTATCTTATTCGCCTATTAAAGATCTTATACCTTAGCCCTTAATAATACTATCTTATATATAATTGCCTTTATTCCCTTAGAAAGATACTTTAATGCCTTAAAAATTAACTCTAGGGAGCTACTTTAATATCTTCTAATTTATCTTTTAAGGTATTTAGACTAAGATTTAGCCTTAAGTATTATCCTTAGGGTCTTTAAAGCCTAAGGGGTTAAGGGCCTAGCCTCCTCCTTAATTAGCGTTAGAGTCTATAGCTATATATTAAGCTTTAAGATTATACTTTCTAGGTTAAGAGGGATAAGTCTAGCCCCTCTAAAAGTAGACTTAATATTTTATTTTATTATAATAGCTTAATAAGTAATATAAAAGGCTAGGAAGAACTTAGTCTTAGAAATATAAGTAATAAAGTATTTAATTAAATACTTTATTTCTTAATTATAAGTCTTTTTAAATAGGCTAAAATACTTAATATTAAGAGGCTAAAATAAATAAAATAAATAAGGTGGTATATAAAATATAATAATCTTATTTTTCTTATAATATTTCTTAAAGTTAATAAAGTAGTAATTTTTATAGCTATTAAGGACTAGAAGATAATAGTGACTTTTTAATTACTTAATTATATACTAGTTAAAGTATTTTAGCTACTTAAGACTAGTCTTATTATTAATCTAGCTATTTTAAGAGGTTATAATAATTTAATTACCCGGGAGGTTACTTTTTCTATACTAATTAGCGAGGTAATATTAGCCCGCACCTATAATAAATAGCTAAATCACTTAGCCCTCTATATTAATCGCCTAAATTACTATAATTTATTCCTAGCTTCTAGGCTATATTAATTTTAGTTAATTATACCTTTCTATGCTAATAATAACTATTCCGCTTATAATTATATCTATAAGGAAATTAATCTTATTAAAATTCTAGATATTATCTAATTAAATACTATACTTCGTGATTATATTTATTATAAGCTAAAACTATTTCTAGATTTCCTTTAGATCTTTATACTTAGCCCTTTAGTAGTTATATTTATAAAAAAAACATATCTTTAGCTTTTCTTATTACCTAATAAAGTTAAAAGCCTAGCGCTTACTAATAGGTAGTGCATCGCAGTCGGCAAGTAGTTAATTAGCTATTACTTTAATAGTATATAATCACGGGGGAAAACCTTATATATCTAGGTCGAGAATAAATTAAACTATAATCTATTCCTCTAGATTAAATAGTCGGCGTAAATTTAGGATAATATCGCATTAGGATTAAATGCCCTGCTAGCGGCGATATAGCCGCCGCTTATTAATCTTATGCATCCCTATAGCGCTTTAAATGCTTAGTTTTAGTTTATTTTAAAGGGCTTAAAGGGCAAGAAGCGTTCTAGCCTTAGTATTTAGGTCTAATATATTTAGTGGTTAATAATTAATTAATTAAATAAAAAGTTAGGTATAAGAGGGAAAAGTGCGGCGCTTGCTTATCTGCGGCGCTCACTTATTATGTATATTAATTAATAGATAACTTTAGCTTAATTAGAGTTTAAAACTCTTATATCCTTATTTTTTACGCTAGGTATAGATTAAATAATAAAGCTTTTTATTATATAATTAGCTTTATTAATTATTAAATTATAAGGTTAAGTCTTAAAGTATAAATATTATATATACTTCCTTAATTACCTTAAGAAGCCCTCTTTTTAAAAAGAGAACTTAAGACTTAAAGCTTTATTAATGATTTATAACTCTTTTTTAATTATTATTAATTTAATATATAAAATATTATTTAATAACATATATATATAGCTTGCGTGACAAACAAGTATGCATAATATAGGTATTTATACCTTATAAAAAGAAATTAAAAAAGCTCTTAAAATTTAAGATAAAGCTTAAAATAGATAAAGTTTTAATATTAGACTTATTATATAGTATATTATTTTATATATATTTTTTTAGAAAAATCTTATAATACTCCTTATAGGGTAATATAAAAAAAGTATATTCGCATTATATATTTAATTATTTCTCTATAAAGGGATTTTTTAAAAAATCTAAAAGAATTATTATAATGTTTCTTAAAAGACTAGGTTTATAAAAATACTCTTTTTAGGTTTCTACCTATTTTATAGAAAAAGTTAAGAGGTCTAGGATAAGTGGGATTTTAGTAATACAATATGCTGTCACGCATGCTTGTTTGTCACGCAAGTTATGCATATACGTTATATTTCTTTACTATAAAGACCTTGTTTTTATATTATAAGTAATTTTATTTTAATTTATTTATATTTCATTTAATAACTTTATTATATAATTAATAAGTCTTATTATTAAAATTATTATTAAAATTATTATTATTTATATATTTATATAACATATATATAGAGCGAGTGCACCGGACAAGCGAGTGCACTACTTATATTTTTACCTAAAAAGAGAAAATTAAAAAATACCTTAAAATTTAAGATCTTACTTAAATTTAGTAAGATTTTAGTAAAATACTATTTATATATTATATAATCTTATATAATTCTCTAAAAAATTCTAAGGAAATCCTTTATAAGGTAGTTTAAAAATAAGCTTATTCGCACTATATACTTAGCTAGTTCTCTATAAAAGGACTTTTTTAAAAATTTAAAAAAATTATCTTAAGATTTCTTAAAATATTAGGTTTATAAAAATACTTTTTTTATATTTATAGCTATTTTATAGAAAAAGTTAGAAAGTCTAGGGTAGGCTATTTTTGGCAGTATAGTATAGTAGTGCACTTGCTTGTCCGGTGCACTCGCTATATATATATGTTAAGCTAATATTTATATATAATATATTTAATTAAATAGGTTTAATTAATTAAACTTATATATTTATATCTATTATTAAGTATTAATTTAATATTAAGCCTTAATATTAATATTTTTTAAATTTAAACTTTATTATTAATTCTAAGAAATAATTTTTTAAATAAACTTATAATATTAATAACTTAAATAATTTTTATTTCTTAATATAATTAAATCTTAATTAATTATAAGACTTTTTAAAAAAAAATTAAAATATTATAAAAAGTCTTAATATTTATTATAAATATTATAAATTAATATATATAATAAGCTTACATTCTAGATAAGTATATATCTTAAAAATCTTTACCCTTTATAATAGAAATTACTATAAAAATATAATAAACTATTTAATTAATTAAAACTACTTATTATACTCTTCCCTAGATATCTTAATCACTACCTAATAGGTCCTTATATTATATCTAGGCTTGCCGTAGATACTATAATGCTAAACTCTTAGTCGCGCTGACCTTCCTTAACCACTACT
This sequence comes from Fusarium phalaenopsidis, assembly GCF_050370095.1. Taxonomy (NCBI): domain Eukaryota; kingdom Fungi; phylum Ascomycota; class Sordariomycetes; order Hypocreales; family Nectriaceae; genus Fusarium; species Fusarium phalaenopsidis. Next base: position 1,202,844 of record NW_028145414.1, on the reverse strand, counting down.
TCTCAATAATTCCGCTACTACCTACGCATTAATATCTATTTAATTAATTACTTGCCTTCCTTTCTCTATTATTATTACCCCTTTTTTTTATAATTAGGTCTTTTTTACCCTCTAGCGCTAACTTAATATCTTATTTACTAGTTAAAGCTCTTAGACCTTTGCCCTTATTAGAGCTATCTTATATATATTTCCCTTTAGTGCCTTAGTAATTAACTTTATAGCCTTAATAATTAACTTAGGGGAGCTATTATAATGCCTTTTAATTTATCTCTTAAGGTATTTAGACTAAGATTAGGCCTTAAGTATAGTCTTTAGGGTCTTTAAAACCTAAGGGTTTAATAGTTTAGCCTCCTCCTTAGTAGGCATTGGAGTCTATAGCTATATATTAAGCTTTAAGACTATAATTTCTAAGTTAAGAGGAATAATCCTAGCTCTTTTAAAGGATACCTTAATATTTTTTTCTATTATAATAGCCTAAAATATATTATAAAAGGCTAAGAGGAACTTAGTCTTTAAAATATAATTTATAAAGTATCTAATTAAATACTTAATTTCTTAACTATAAGCCCTTTTAAGTATATTAAAGTATATAATATCGAGGGGCTAGAGTAAATAAGATAAATAACATAGTATATAAAGCTAGATAATTTTATTATCTTAGTAATATCTCTTAAATTTAATTAAGTAGTAACTTTTAAAGCTATTAAGGATTAAGAGATAATAGCGATTATTTATCTACTTAGTTATATACTAGTTAAAGTTCTTAAGCTACTTAAAACCGGTCTTATTATTAGTTTAGCTATTTTAGGTTATTATAATAGCTTAATCGCCTAGGAGATTGCTTTCTTAATATTAGTTAGCGAGGTAATACTAGCCCGCACTAATAATAAATAGCGGGATTAACTAGCCTTTTATAATAATTACTTAAATAACTATAATTTATTCTTAGTTTTTAGATTATATTAATTTTAGCTTTTTATGCCTTTCTATGCCTATAATTACTATTCTACTTATAATTATACCTATAAGAAAGCTAGTCTTATTAAAGTTTTAAATATTATCTAATTAAATATTATACTTTGTGATTATATTTATTATAAGCTAAAACCACTTATAGATAATAGTTAAATCTTTGCACTTAGCTCTCTAGTAGTTATATTTCTAAAAAAAAATATATTTTAAGCTCTAGGTATTATCTAATAAAGTTATAAGCCTAATGCGTGCTAATTAGTAGCGCGTCGCGGTTAATAAGTAATTAATTAGCTATTTCTTTAATACTATGAAGCTAAGAGGGAAATCCTCGTAAATCTAGGTTAAGAATAAAGTAAATAAGGATCTATTTCTCTAGATTAGATAGCCGGCGTGATTTCTAGATAGTATCGCGTCGAGATTGGATCCCTTTATGGCGATTAATAAGAGTATTGCGATTAACCTTATAGGCTCTTATAGCTTATCGGAAGCTAAGTTTTAATTAATTTTAATAAGCCTAAAGGGTAAGAAGCATTTTAGCCTTATAATTTATAGATGATATGCTAGGTGATTAGGAATTAATTAATTAAATCGAGAAGATATTAGGTAAGGGATTTTTAGCTAACTTGCTTGCATAGCTAACTTGCTTATTATATATGTTATAATTTAGTTAGTAATTTAGTTATAACTTAAAAACTAATTACTTTTTAATTAATAAGTAAAAAGTAATTAACTTTTTAAAAGTCTAACTAAGATTAATTTTTTAATTATTATTAATAATTACTATTTTAACTTTTAATTAATTAATATTTACTTTTTTAATTAATTTTTAATTAAGGCTAAACTAAGGTATAATATAGCTATATCTTATATTTATATAGTAAAAGAAATATTAATAAATAACTTATAACGTATATATTAAATTGGGGCTCGGGCGAGCCTGTTAGTCACGTGCTTGAACACGTGACCACTTGATCAAAAGAGGCATCTTCCGCCGCAGCTCTTAGCTAGCCATCCTTTTCATCTTTACCTTCTAATTTACCTCTTTTTCAACTGCTTATTAAGCAGCCCTCGCAGCCTCAATTGGCTGTGGGTGGTCTGTGTGTTGTGTTGTTATTCCTCCACAGTTAAAATATATAGCGAGTGCACCGTATAAGCGAGTGCACTACTATACTATACTGCTAAAAATAGCCTACCCTAGACTTCCTAACTTTTTCTATAAAATAGCTATAAATATAAAAAAAGTATTTTTATAAACCTAATATTTTAAGAAATCTTAGGATAATTTTTTTAGATTTTTAAAAAAGTCCCTTTATAGAGAACTAGCTAAGTATATAATATAAATAAGCTTATTTCTAAACTACCTTATAAAGGATTTCCTTAGAATTTTTTAGAGAATTATATAAGATTATATAATATATAAATAGTATTTTACTAAAATCTTATTAAATTTAAGTAAGATCTTAAATTTTAAGGTATTTTTTAATTTTCTCTTTTTAAATAAAAATACAAGTAATACACTCGCTTGTCTGGTGCACTCGCTATATATATATATTATAATATTTAATATAAGATATATTTTTAGCTAATATATATAATAAGCAAGTTAGCTATATAAGCAAGTTAGCTACTTTTCCTTACCTTAAAGATTAAAAATTATAATAAAAACACTATAAATTATCTAATTAATTAAAACTACTTATTATATTCTTCCCTAGATATCTTAATAACTACCTAATAGGTCCTTATATTATAACTAGGCTTACTATAGACACTATAATGCCAAACACCTGGTCGCGCTGACCTCCCTTGACTACTACTCCTCGACGATTTAGCCACTACCTGCGCATTAATATCTATTTAATTAATTACTTACCTTCCTTCCTCTATTATTATTACCCCTCTTTTCTATAATCAGGTCCTTTTTGCCCTCTAGCGCCGGCTTAATATCTCATTTACTAGTTAAAGCTCTCAGACCTCTGCCCTCACTAGAGCCATCTTATATATATTTCCCTTTAGTGCCTTAGTAATTAACTTTATAGCCTTAATAATTAACTCAGGGGAGCTACTATAATACCTTCTAATTTATCTCTTAAGGTATTTAGACTAAGATTAGGCCTTAAGCATAGTCTTTAGGGTCTTTAAAACCTAAGAGTTTAATAATTTAGCCTCCTCCTTAGTAGGCATTAGAGTCTATAGCTATATATTAAGCTTCGAGACTATAATTTCTAGGTTAAGAGGAATAATCCTAGCTCCTTTAAAGGATACCTTAATATTTTTTTCTATTATTATAGCCTAAAATATATTATAAAAGGCTAAAAAGAACTTAGTCTTTAAAATATAATTTATAGAGTATCTAATTAAATACTTAATTTCTTAACTATAAGCCCTCTTAAGTATACTAAAGTATATAATATCGAGGGGCTAGAGTAAATAAAATAAATAAGGTAATATATAAAGCTAGATAATTTTATTATCCTAGTAATATCTCTTAAATTTAATTAAGTAGTGACTTTTATAGCTATTAAGAATTAAGAGATAATAGCGACTATTTATCCACTTAGTTATATGCCAGTCAAAGTACTTAAGCCACTTAAGACTAGTCTTATTATTAGTCTAGCTATTTTAGGTTATTATAATAGCCTAATCGCCCGGGAGGTTACTTTCTTAATACTAATTAGCGAGATAATACTAGCCCGCACTAATAATAAATAGCGAGATTAACTAGCCTTTTATATTAATCACTTAAATAACTATAATTTATTCCTAGTTTCTAGGTTATACTAATTTTAGCTTTTTATACCTTTTTATGCCTATAATTACTATTCCGCTTGTAATTATGCCTATAAGAAAGCTAGTCTTATTAAAGTTCTAAATATTATCTAATTAAATATTATACTTCGCGATTATATTTACTATAAGCTAAAACTAATTATAGATAATAATTAGATCTTTATATTTAGCTCTTTAGTAGTTATATTTCTAAAAAAAATGCGTCTTAAGCTCTAGGTATCATCTAACGAAGTTATAAGCCCAATGCGTGCCGACTAATAGCGCGTCGCGGTCGGCAAGCAATTAATTAGCTATTTCTTTAATACCACAAAGCCAAGGGGGAAATCCTCGTGAATCTAGGTCAAGAATGAAGTAAATAAGGATCTATTCCTCTAGATTAAATAGCCAGCGTGATTTCTAGATAGTATCGCGTCGAGATTAGATCCCTTTATGGCGATTAATAAGAGTATTGCGATTGACCTTATAGGCTCTTGTAGCTTATTGGAAGCTAAGTTTTGGTTGATTTTGATAAGCCTGAAGGGCAAGAAGCATTCTAGCCTTATAATTCGTAGATGACATGCTAGGTGATTAGGAATCAATTGATTAAATCGAGAAGATGTTAGGTGAGGGATTTTTGGCCAACTTGCTTGCATAGCCAACTTGCTTATCATATACGTTACCTTATATATATAAGTAATATTAATTTTTAAGGATTTATCTTAAAACAGCTTAATTAAGGTATTTATAATATATTTATTATTTACTTATTAAAGCTATAATATATCTAAAATTAATACTTATATAATATAAAAACCCTTAATAATTACTAAATATATTACTCTATATAATATATACTTTTACTTATTTTTAGTTATTTTATATTAGGTATTAGGCTTTATTTAAGGGTACTATTTAGGCCATTATATAATATCTTCTTATTACTATATAGAGACTATAACTAGGCCTAATTTATAGATTTTAATAGCGATTTTACTCTCTTATTAATAATAATTAAGAAATAAGCTTATAACTTTCTTAATTTAATAAAAATACTTTTATTATTTTTATTTATTAATTAACTAATCTTATATTAGTAATAAGTTTAAATTCAAGCTATTTATATAATATTAATTAATATAATTTAATCTAAGTCTATAAGCTACTTATAAGGACATAAGGTCTATTAGTAGCCCTAAGGTAGCTATTAAGGCTATTTTAATAGATTTCTAAGTATAGCCTAATTTATTATAGTATTTAATTATATTTTAAAGGGCTAAAGAAATAAACTAAGACTTCCTCTATTAATACTAAGGATAAGTCTATTTAATAATAAACTCAAGCTAGGCCTAGAATAGCTAATATTAATTCTAAGAAATATATTATAAAAGAGACTTTATATTAATATAAAAGGATTTATAAAAAGAGGTTATATAATAGCTATAATTATAATATTTATTTATATATAACATATATAATAAGCAAGCGCCATAGACAAGCGAGCGCCGCACTTTTCCCTCCTATACCTAACTTTTTATTTAATTAATTAATTATTAACCACTAAATATATTAAACCTAAATACTAAGGCTAAAACGCTTCTTACCCTTTAAGCCCTTTAAAATAACCTAAAACTAAGCATCTAAAGCGCTATAGGGATATATAAGATTAATAAGCGGCGGCTATATCGCCGCTAGCAGGGCATTTAATCCCGACGTAATACTATCCTAAATTTACGCCGACTATCTAATCTAGAGGAATAGATTATAGTTTAATTTATTCTCGACTTAGATACGCGAGGTTTTCCCCCGTGACTATGTGCTATTAAAGCAATAATTAATTAACTACTTACTAACTATAACGCGCCACCTATTAGTAAGCGCTAGGCTTCTAACTTTATTAGGCGATAAGAAAAGCTAAAGATATATTTTTTTTATAAATATAACTACTAGAGGGCTAAGTATAAAGATTTAGAGGAAATCTAGAAGTAGTTTTAACTCATAGCAAATATAATCATAAAGTATAATATCTAATTAAATAATATCTAGAACTTTAATAAGACTAGCTTCCTTATAGGTATAATTCTAAGCGGAATAGTTATTATTAGCGTAGAAAGGCATAGTTAACTAAAATTAATATAGCCTAGAAGCTAGGAATAAATTATAGTAATTTAGGCGATTAATGCGGAGGGCTAAGTGATTTAGCCGTTTATTATAGGTGCGGGCTAATATCACCTCGCTAACTAGTATAAAGAAAGTAACCTCCCGGGCGATTAGACTATTATAACCTCCTAAAATAGCTAGACTAATAACGAGACTGGTCTTAAGTAGCTAAAGCACTTTAGCCGGTATATAATTAAGTAATTAAATAATCGCTATTATCTTTTAGTCCTTAATAGCTATAAAAGTTATTACTTTATTAACTTTAAGAGATATTATAAAGAGAATAAAATTATTATACTTTATATACCGCCTTATTTATCTTATCTATTTTAGCCTCTTAATATTAGGTATTTTAGCTTACTTAAAAAGACTTATAATTAAGAAATAAAGTATTTAATTAAATACTTTATTACCTATATTTCTAAGACTAAGTTCTTCCTAGCCTTTTATGCCACTTATTAAGCTACTATAACGGAATAAAATATTAGGTCTACTTTTAAAGGGGCTAGACTTATCTCTCTTAACCCAGAAAGTATAGTCTTAAAGCTTAATATATAGCTATAGACTTTAATGCTAATTAAGAAGGAGGCTAGGCCCTTAACCCCTTAGGCTTTAAAGACCCTAAGGATAATACTTAAGGCTAAATCTTAGTTTAAATACCTTAAAAGATAAATTAAAAGATATTAAAGTAGCTCCTTAGAGTTAATTCTTAAGGCATTAAAGTATCTTTCTAAGGGAATAAAGGTAATTATATATGAGATGGCATTATTAAGGGCTAAGGTATAGGATCTTTGATAGGCGAATAAGATACTAAGCTAGCGCTAGAGGGCAAAAAGAACCCGGCTATAAAAGAGAGGGGTAATAACGGTAGAGGAAGGAAGGTAAGTAATTAATTAGATAGATATTAATGCGCAAGTAATAGCTAAATCGTCGAGAAGTAATGGTCAAGGAAGGTTAGCGCGACTAGGCGTTTGGCACTATAGAGTATGCGGTAAGCCTAGTCATAATGCTAGAACGTATTAAGTAGTGATTAAGACCTCCGGGGAAGAGTATAGCGAGTAGTTTAATTAATTAATTAATTTATTTTATTTTTATTATGATCTTATTAAAGAGGGTTAAGAAAAGTATAGCGCTTACTTATTTGCGGCGCTCGCTTATTATATATATTATTTTTACTTATTAAGTATAGAGGTTTATTTAGTTATATTAAAGATAATTAATAAAAGCTAAAAAAAAAAGTTAATAAAGAAAATAAGAAGAGAGAGTTATATTATATAATCTTAATATATAAAATCTATTATAAGACCTTATTAATATATCTTATATTCTTTCTTAGTCTTAGTAAATATTATATACCTCTATGCCGCGAGGAAGTCTTATTAATTAAGGTTATTATTATATATATTAGATATATTATTAATTTACTTTTTATTAAGAGGGGTCTTTATATTAATATAAATACCTCTTTACTTTTTAATTTATTATTTTTTTATTATTTTAAGTATATTTTTCTTAATATATTATATATATAATTATTTTTAGATATTAAGAAAGATAAAGCTAAAAGTAAAATATATAATAATATTAAAATTTATAATAATAATATAAGGGAAAAATATATCTTTTAATTCTTTTAATTACTTAATAATATTATTAAGAAATACTTTTAAGTAATAAAAAGTCTATAAAAAGAAATTAATATTTTTATTATATAAGAAATAATCTATAAATAAGAAGATTATATTAAAAGATAATATATATAATAAGCGAGCTATTTAAATAAGCTAATTAGTTATTTTTCTTAACCCTTAAGATATAAATCACTATAAAAATATAATAAATTATTTAATTAATTAAAACTAATTGCTATACTCTTTTTTAGATATCTTAATTACTATGTAATAAGTCCTTGTATTATATCTAGTCTTGCTATATACTTTATAGCGCCTTTCCCTTAGTCGCGCTGACTTTCTTTGATTACTACTTCTCGATGATTTGGCCGCTACTTGCGGATTAATACCTATTTAATTAATTATTTCTTTTCCCTCGTTTATAATTATCTTCCCTCTATTTTATAGCTGCCTTCTTTTTGCTTAGCGCTACTTACTAAAGACCTTATTTAACTATTAAAGGACCTAATTCTAAGACTTTAATAATACTATCTAATATATTATTACCTTTATTCTTTTAGAAAATAACTTAAGAGCCTTAAGAATAGATACTAGGGAGCTACTTTAGTGCCTTTTAATTTATCTTTCTAGGTATTTAAACTAGGAGCTAGCCTCGGGGATAATCTTTAGGGTCTTTAAGACCTAAAGGTTAGGGAGGCTAGCCTCCTCCTAAACCGGTGTTAGAGTCCATAGCTATATATCGAGCTTTAATATATTACTTTCTGGGTCTAGAGGAATAAACCTGGCCCCTCTAAAACCCCCCTTAATATTACTTTCCGTTATAGCGGCTTAGTAGGTAATATAAAAGGCTAGAAAGAACTCGGTCTTAGAAATATAGGTTATAGAGTATCTAATTAAATGCTTTATTTCTTAGCTATAGGCTTTCTTAAGCGGCCTAAAGTACCTAATATTAAGAGGCTAAAGTAGATAAGATGAATAAGGTGGTATATAAAGCGTAATAATTTTAATTTCCTTATAATATATCTTAAAGTCGACTAAGTAGTGGCTTTTATGGCTATTAAGAATTAGAAGATAATAGCGACTATTTAATTAGATGCTTATATGCTAATTAAAGTGCTTTAGCTACTTGAGACCTATCTTATTATTAGTCTAGCTATTTTAAGTCGTCGCGATAGCCTAATCACCCGGGATATTGCTTTCCTAGTACTAGCTAGCGAGGTAATATTAGCTCGTAACCATAATAAACGGCTAGATCGCCTACCCTTCGGCATTAATAGCCTAGATAACTATAGCCCATCTCTAATTTCTAGGCTAGACTAATTTTAGGTTTCTATAATTTTCTACGCCTATAATAATTATTCTATTTATAATTATGCCTTTTATAAAGCCAGTCTTATTAAAGTTATTAATATTAGCTAGGGTAGTGCTATATTTCGCGATTATATTCGCTATGAGGGTAAACTAATTGCGAATAAGAGTTAGATTTTTATATTTAGCCCTTTAATAGTTATATTTATAAGAAAAATATATCTTAAGGTCTAGGTATTATTTAATCAAGTTAGAAGCCTAGCGCTTACTAATAGGTAATATATCGCGGTCGGCAAGTAATTAATTAGCTATTTCTTTAATACTATATAGTCTCAGGGGAAACCCTTGCGAATCTAGGTCAAGAATAGATTGAACTATAATCTATTCCTCTAGATTAGATAGTTTCCGCGAGTTAGGTGTAATATTGCATCGCGCAGGGATATTATTCTCTCGGTCGAAGAGGGTATTATAACGGACTTAATAGATCTTTATGGCCCGTCGGAGGCTTAATTTTGGGTTATTCTGATAGGCTTGAAGCGCAAGAAGGATATTTGCCTCGTTATTTGATTATGGCATATTGCGTGGTTGAGGAGTATCTGATTAAATGAGAAGAGGAGAGGTTAAGGGATTTTTGACTGGTTCGCTTGTCTGACCGGCTCGCTTATTATGTATGTTATAAGTTTATTAATTTATAAAAGTTTTATTTTAAACTTATTAATATTAATATATATATATAGCTTATATAATAGATAAGTATATATAATAAAAATTTTAATCTTCTTACTAAGAATTATATTAAAAATACTATAAATTATTTAATTAATTAAAACTACTTATTATATTCTTCCCTAGATATCTTAATTACTACTTAATAAATCCTTATATTATACTTAGGCTTATTATAGATATTATAGCGCTAAATACTTAATCTAATTAACCTTCTTTAATTATTATTCCTTAATAATTTTGCTATTACCTATATATTAATATCTATTTAATTAATTACTTATTTTCTTTTTTTTACTATTATAACCCCTCTTTTCTATAATTTAGTCTTTTGTATTCTTTAGTATTAATTTAATATCTTATTTATTTCTTAAAGGTCTTTAATTTCTATTATTAATAAAGTAACTTTATATATAATAGCCTTTATTCTTTTTATAAAAGACTATAGAGCTTCAAGGATTAACTCTAAGGAGCTATTTTAATACCTTTTAATTTATTTTTTAAAATATTTAGACTAAGACTTAGCCTTAAGTATTATCTTTAGGGTCCTTAAGACCTAAGGGGTAAAAGGTTTAATCCCCTTCTTAGTAAGTATTAAAGTCTATAGCTATATATTAAGCTTTAATATTATAATTTCTAGGTTAAAAGGAATAAAATTAGCTCCTTTAAAAGCCCCCTTAATATTTCTTTTTATTATAATAGCCTTATATATTATATAGAAGGCTAGAAAGAACTTAGTCTTTAAAATATAGGTTATAAAGTATTTAATTAATTACTTTATTTCTTAATTATAAGCCTTCTTAAGAAATATAAAGTATTTAATATTAAGTGGCTAAAATAAATAAGAGAAATAAAATAATATATAAAGCTAAATAATTTTATTCTTTTTATAATATTTCTTAAATTTAATAGAATAATAACTTTTATAATTATGAAGAATTAAGAGATAATAAGAATTAATTAATTAATTAATTATATATTAATTAAAGTATTTAAGCTACTCAAGATTAATTTTATTATTAATTTAATTATGTTAGGTTATTATAATAACTTAATTACCTAGGAGGTTATTTTTTTAGTATTAATTAATAAGGTAATATTAGCTTATATTAATAATAAATAATTAGATTATTTAGCCTTTTATGATAATTACTTAAATAATTATAATCTATTCTTAGTTTTTAGGCTATATTAACTTTAACTTTAAATACCTTTATAAGCCTATAATAATTATTCCGCTTATAATTATACCTATAAGAAAGTTAATCTTATTAAAGTTATAGATATTATTTAATTAGATATTATACTTTGCGATTATATTTATTATAAGCTAATATTAATTATAGATACTAATTAGATTTTTATACTTAGCTTCCTAATAGTTATATTTATAAAAGAAATATATCTTAAGGTCTAGGTATTACTTAATAAAGTTATAAGCCTAATATATGCCGATTAGTAATATATCGCGGTTAATAAATAATTAATTAGCTATTTCTTTTATATTATGAAGCTAAGGGGGGAATTCTTATAAATCTAGGTTAAAAATAAAATAAATAAGGATCTCCTCTTTTAAGTTAATAAGCTTATATAATTTAGGGGTCTAATTAAGTAATAATTAAATGCCTTATTGCTGGCGCTAGAGCTTTATATAACTAATGTTATAGATCTCTATAGCCTATTAGACCTTTAATTTTAGATTATTCTAAAGCGCCTAAAGGGTAAGAAGGATTCTAGCCTTATTATTAGACTATAATATACTAAGTAGTTAAGAATTAATTAATTAAATAGAGATAATATAGGTTAAGGGATTTTTAATATATATGCTTGTCTATTATATAAGCTATATATATATATTATTAGTTATATTAAATATTATAATATAAGGAAATTATAATTATATTATAAAATTAAAATTAATAATTATTAAGAGGTATTAGAATTAATCTTTATTATTAAGCTTAATATAATAGAAATATTTATTCTCTTTTAAGTCTTTTAATAAAGCTTAAATTAATAAGAGGATATTAATCTATTATTATTAATAATCTCTTTAGAGGTTATAAATATCTTATTTAATATTAAAAATAGTAAGGTTAATTACTTTAAGGTAAAAAAAGATTACTTATATTATAAGATTTATCTCTTTAGATTAAAGTCTAATTTATTTAACCTCTTTTATAGTAAAATTCTAATACTCTAGATATATAAAAGGGTTATTTAAGAGATAATTATATTCCTCATAAAGTATAATAAAGATTTAGCGATTTCTTAGTATTTTTCAATAAATAATTTTTATCTTAAAAAAATAATTAGTCTTTTAAAAAGAAGACTTATAAAGCCTAGTAGATTTTACCTTAAATTTATTATAATAGATATATTTTATATTAAATCACTAAGGAATTTTATCCTTATAATTAGAGGCCTATTATATAAATATAATAAAGCCTTTATGCCTAATATAAATCTATACATATTAGAATATATATTTATACCGGCGGAATATAAGACTAAGAGGTAAAAGCTATATAGGTAGTTCTAAAGAACTTAGTATTTTAAGCGATAGTAAGGTTAATAATAAGGCTAATAGCGAGGCTAATAATAATAATAATAAGATAGTAATACCTTCTTAGGCTCTTTAAGGGATAATAATAGTAATAATAGAGGGCAAAGAATAATTAGAAGTAAGTAATAATAGGGTTAATAGCGGCGAGGTTAGTAATAGCGAGAAAATTATAAGTAATTTTATTAATATATATATAAAAGGGAAGTTATAAATAGCCTTAATTTCTTAATATATAGGGCTATTAATTATAGTAGTAAAATAAAGGCAATAGAATTTATAAAGGGATTAAATAAAAGGTATATTAAATTAGGTATATTTCCCTTATATAAAGAAATATCTTTTAGTTTATTATTTTTAGCTTACTTATTATACCGGTTTTAGCCTAGTTATAAGCTCTATATAGCGATATAAAGAAACTATATAGTAGCCTAAAGGGTACCCTTATTTAAGGGCTATAATCTTAGAAAGCTATAATTTAGCTCTTTTAAGTACTTTTAATTTAAAAGTTAATTATTTTTTAGGTAGTGATTTAGCTAGTAATTTAATTATAACTAAAAAACTAATTATTAGTTATACCTAAAATATTAAAAGTATTACTATTAGGACTAATAATTATTACTATATAGACTAATAATTTATATAAAAAAGGAAATTCTTTCTTATTTCTTATTTCTTTTTCTTTTTCCCTCCTTTATATATAGTCTTATATATAAATTATAATATAATAAGAAGCTAATTAAATAGCCTAAAAAAGCAGCTTAACTACGCATTAGTAAGCTTATTAACTATATAATTAAAATAGGTTATAGATAAGGCTATTTATATAGGCTAATTAGCTCGCAGCGGTATGATTTTTAGTATTAAGATTAGCTACTACTAATACCTCCCCTCTTCTATAATAAACCGCCCCCGCGCCTACTTTAATATTATCCTCGTATTATTTTTTCTCTTATTGTATTTATATAAGGATTAAAATGCCTTATTAATAACACGAAGGCATATAGGTCGGTTAGGAGGTTAAGAGGTTAAGAGGTTAGTTAAGCGGCTAAAGGCGCGCGTAAGTAATAATAGAGATAAAAGATTAAAATTACGCTAGGCCTTATAGCTTATAGCGGCGGATTAAATAGGCTAGCTATAGATTATTATTACTCCGAAGGAAAAAGCGGGCCTAAGAGTTAAATAACCCCTCTATATATAATAAAATATCCCCATATATAACTTATTAGTTTATATAGTAATAGTTATTAGTCCTAATAGTAATACTTAATATTAATTAGCTTATTAAAAAGTAATTAATTTTTTTTAACCCTTAACTAAGACTAATTTTTTAATTATAACCAATAATTGATGTTTCTGATTTTTAATTAACTAATAATTAATTTTTTAGTTACTTTTTAATTAAGGCTAAATTAATATATAATAAAGCTATAATTAATATTTAATTATTAAAAGAAGTAATAATAAGTTAATAATATATTATTATATATAATATATACTTTTATATAATTTTCCTTACCTTACATAAGGCACTAGGATTTACTTAGAGGCCCAAATCTTAAAAAGCTCTAATTAAGCTCTTTTAATTACTTTAAGCTAGAAAGTCACTTCTTTAAGATATAGCCTAGCTAAAATTAGTGCTTATATAATATAAAAGGTACTAATAGCTATACGGTATACTACCCTATATAGTACTTATTTTTACTTATTTTTAGCAACCTTATATAAGGCACTAGGATTTATTTAAAGGCTATAATCTTAGAAACCCCTAATTGCGGTCTTTTAAGTACTTTTAATTAAATAGTTATTTATTTCAGCTCTAACTAGGATAAAATTAGTACTTATATAGAATAAACATATATTATTAAAACTATTATTTAGATTACTATTATTACTTATTTGTATAGGCCGAGATATATATATCTTATATTTCATTAATAAGTTTAATGAATTTAATTTATACTTTTCTCTATTATTAAGTCTAATATTATTAATTAATATTAGGTTTATAAATTCTAATATTAACTTCTTAGATCTATAATATTAATTACCTTTATAACCTAATATTTCTCTTTTAGCTCTATAGCTAATTTATAGCTATAATAATATCTCCTTAATATACTTTTTTTATATATATAATAAGGTATAAATAATATTCTAAATAAGACTTAATATTATAAGTTATTTATTATATAGCTAATTTAGCGCTATATTATTAAAAACTTAAAAAATAACTTTTTAGGCTAATTAAATATCTTATTTTCCTTAATTTTATATTAAAGGCTTTTTAGCCTAAAAAGCTTTACTTTAACCTCATTAAATTGATTTTTATAATTATTATTATAGCTTAAAAAGAGGCTAAATAAAACAAAATTCTTATAGCTAAAGATTACTAATATTATCTTTTAGTTGTAATTTTATAGCTATTTCTCTTATATAATCCCCTAAAAGGCTTTATTAAAAACTTTTTCTTTAAGCTCTATATAAAGCTAATTACTTAGATTAATAATTATTTAAGTAAAATAAAGCTTATTATAAATAAGTCTATTTTTAAATAAAAGAAAAATCTTATAGCTAAAGATTATTAATATAACCTTTTAGTTATTATTTTATAGCAATTTTTTTATATAATACCTTAGAAAGCTTTATTAAAAGCCTCTTTTTTAAGCTCTATATAGAGCTAATTACTTAGGCTAATAATTATTTAAGTAAAAAGAAGCTTATGATAAATAAGATTATTTTCATATATATTTACTATATTACTTTAATTCCTACGTTAAAAGTTTTAATAAAAAGGTATTATAATATAATTAAGTAATTTATTTTTATTATAAATAATAATTATATTATAATTATTAAATCTTTATTTATAATATTAATAAAAGTAATTTTAATCTTTAATTAATTAAGAGTTATAAGGGTAATTAAAAGATTAATATTAAAGAGGAGAATTATTATATAAAAGGATTAAAAGCTTTTTAGTTAATTAAGAGGTAATTTATTTATTATAAATAAGGCTATTTTAAGTATATTATTAAAGCTATTAATAATAAAATATAAAACCTTATAAATTTAAGTATATTAAGCCTTTTAGCTTTAGAGATAAAGCCTTTATTATTATGATTATTATGACTTTAATAATAATATTTAATCCTTATTTTAAATAAAATAAATTTAATATATAATAATATATTATTAGATATATATATTTTAATATTTTTCTCTACCTTTTATAGAGTATTAAAAATTAATAAAGACTTAAAAACTTATAAAGCTATAATTAAGGTATTATAATTACTCTTTTCTTAAAAATCCCTTATTAAGGCTATAATATAATTAAAGTTAATATATATAATATAAAAAGTACTTATAGTAACCTTATAGGTTGCTTTATATAAATAAAGCTTTTAATTACTTTTAGCGACCTTATATATAAAGCTAGGAATATAATTAACTTATTCCTCCTAGAAAAGTCTTTGAAGCTCTTTAAAGTATATCTTTACAAAAACTTACTTACTCTATTTATAACCTAGCTAGAATTATACTTATATAATATTAAAACTATTTATAGCTATTATATAGTTTAACTTATATTAGATTTATAATTTAATTACTGATTTCCTTATAAACTAAGTAATTAAGCTTAATTATAATTACTAATTTAAGATCATTTTCTAATTAAAACCTAATTAATTTAGTTGACTATTTTTACTAAAGGAAATAAATATTTTTAAATAACCTTATCTTTTTAAGTAAGACTTTTAAATTTAATAAAAAATACTTAATAAATTCCCCTCTTTACTACTCGTTCTATAAAACCTTTATTTATAATTTATGAAATAATTAATATAATCTTTATATTTTATTTATATTTATATTTCATTTATTCTATCTTTTATATACTTTACTTAATATACTTAATAAGTAAGTATCTTAGTATACTCTGCACTTAAAAATAGCTAATCTTCAATTTCTAAAACTAGCTATAAAATAGCGATAAACTTAAAAAAAGGATTATTATTAATCTAACTTAATAGCAAATATAAAAGTGATTTTATTTTTAAACTTTTAGAAAACTCTCTTTATAGAGAAATAGCTATTTATATTATCTAAAGATATTTTCTTTTAAACTACTATATAAGGCATTTTTGTAATAGTCTATAAGAATTAGTACTAATAATATATTATATATTTAAGATAAATCTTAACTTCTAGCCTTTTTAAGGCTTATTTAAACTTTCTAGCAGTATTTAAAATAATTTTCTCTAAGAAGTAAATCCTAGTATAGGGAAGATAGAAATACTTACTTATCTAAGATACTTACTTATTAAGTATATTAATTAATTATATTTTTTTTTAAATTTATATATTTTAGAAGGACCTAATTAACGCTCGCTAAGACTATTAACTCAATATAATTAATACTAGAATTAATAATATAATTAAAAAATATAAAAGGCTATCTTATACTTAGGCATTAACCTATAGTTATTTATAGTAGTTATGAGCTTATATAAAACATTTCTAATAGGTCTAGAGAGCTACTTGTTGCATTTTAAGCCTAGCTTAAGGTCTTAAAAACTATAACTTTTTCCTTAGATTAAAAAGTCTTAGTCTTAGTTATAGTCTAATAAAGACTAAATTAAGTTAAAGTAATTAAACCCTTAACTAAGACTAAAGTAATTCAAATATAACCCTACTTATCTTAGATGTAATTATATTTATTTCTTATTATCTCTTATTTAATAATAATAAATTACTAAACTTAATACTCCTAGGAAACTCTACTTAAAAAAATCTTAAGTCTAACTATTATTAGAATTTTATTATTAAAATTACTATTAAAATTACTATTATTTATATATTTATATAAGCTAATATTTATACATTATATATTCAATTAGATATAGTTAATTAATTAAATATATAGATTTTTATTTACCGCTGAGTTTCTATCTAATATTAAGCCTTAGCGTTAATACTTTTTAGGATTATAGAACTCTGTCGCTAACTCTAAGAATTAATATCTCTAAGTAAACCTATAATGCTAATAACCTTAAGAACCTCTATTTCCTAATATTAGATCTATAGCTAGCTATATAGCTTGATCTTAGTTAGCTATAATAAGACTTGTTTAAATCTTTATTTAGCTATATAGAAAGTCTTAATATTTATTATAAGTATTATAAGCTATATTTTATATTATTTATTACTTATATCTATAAGGAAATTCCTTCTTAAGTTAAAAATATTTTTTTTTATTTTAATCTTAAAAGCCTTAAATAAAAAGATTTCTTTTTTTATAAAATAAATCCTTATATAGATAGGTATAAGAATTAAATATAAAAAGGCTAAGTAAAAAAGAAACTTATAATTAAAGATTATAAGCTTAATTAATATTAAATCGCTAAGTAAGATACTTAAACTAAGACTTTAAAGAACTTTATATAAAATTATCTCTTATAGCTTAGTATAAGTATTTTTTTAAATTTTTATAAAGTTTATAAATCTCTTTAATAAGGTTATCTTAAATATATTAAAAGGGTTATTAATGATAAGTATTAATTATATTATAATAATTCTTTAATTAAAGGTCTTTATAAAAAATATTTATTATATTCTCTTTTTATATTATTAATTAATTAGTTATTATATATTAAATCTATATTACTTAAAGTAAGGATTAAATATTATTATTAAAGTCTTAGTAATTATAATAATAAAAGCCTTATACTTAAAGCTAAGAGGCTTAGTATATTTAAATTAATAGCTTTAATAATACGCTAAAAATAGCATTATTCATATTAAATAGGTTATCTCTTAATTAGCTAAAAAGCTTTAAATCTCTTTATATAATAGCTCTCCCCTTTAATATTAACCTTTTAATTATCCTTATAACTCTTAATTAATCAAAGATTAAAATTACTTTTATTAATATTATTAATAAAGCTTTAATAATTATAATATAAATATTGTCAATAATAAAGATAAATTACTTAATTATATTATAATACCTTTTTCTTAAAACTTTTAATCTAAGGACTAAAATAATATAATAAATATATATAAGGATAATCTTGTTTATACTAAGCTTTTTTTTACTTAGATAATTATTAACCTAGGTAATTAGCTCTATATAGAGCTTAAGGAAAAGGCTTTTAATAAAGCCCTCTAAGGTATTATATAAAAAAGGTAGCTATAGTAACTAAAAGATTATATTAGTGATTTTTAGCTATAAAATTCTTTTTTTATTTAGCCTTTTTCTAGAAAATTGTAATTATAATAATTAACTTTATTAGGTTAAAGTAAAGCTCTCTAGGCTAGAGAGCCTTTCATATAAGATTAAGGAAGGAAAGATATGTAATTAGGCTAAAGAGCTATTCTTTTAAGCTTTTATAAATATAGCGCTAGGCTAGCTATATAATAAATAGCTTAAAATACTATTCTTTGCCTAAATATTATTTACACATCATTATAGATAAGATAGAACGCATTAAGATATTACTATAACTATATTATTAAAATTATCTAATAAAGATTATTTAAGGATATATTAAAAATACTTTAATATATAAAGGTATTAAAATACTTAGATATAAGCCTTATAGGAAACTCTAACTTTTTTTAATATTATAATCTTTAAGAACTTAATTTTAATTTTATAAAAAGGCTTTTATTAAATACTTAGAAGAAAAATACCTAGGTTTATATTATATATATTAATAATAAATAAGTTTAAGGGTAACGTATGTGTATAGCGAGTGCACCGGACAAGCGAGTGCACCACTATACTATACTGCTAAAAATAGCCTACCCTAGACTTCCTAACTTTTTCTATAAAATAGCTATAAATATAAAAAAAGTATTTTTATAAACCTAATATTTTAAGAAATCTAAGGATAATTTTTTTTAGATTTTTAAACAAGTCCCTTTATAGAGAACTAGCTAAGTATACAGTGCGAATAAGCTTATTTCTAAACTCCCTTATAAAGGATTTCCTTAGAATTTTTTAGAGAATTATATAAGATTATATAATATATAAATAGTATTTATTAACATCTTACTAAATTTAAGTAAAATCTTAAATTTTAAGGTATTTTTTTAATTTTCTCTTTTTAGGTAAAAATATAAGTGGTGTACTCGCTTGTCCGGTGCACTCGCTATACATATACGTTATAAAGTTTATAGTATATATTAATACTCTTTTAAAAAAAATATATAAGATATTAATTAGTACTTAATGGTATTAGGCTTTGAGTATATATATATCTATGAAAAAGAGGCATTAAAAGATTAAATTAAATATTTTAATATAAGGTATAAGCTATATATCTAATCCTAAAGATATATTAATAAAATACGAATTAAGAATAATAGATATAAGTATTATATAATAACTCTAAGATTTATAAAAGGTAAGATCCTAAATAAATTTAAATAAGAACCTAATATTTAAAGTCTATTAAGTATTCTATATAAAAGAGTTAAAGCTTAGAAATAAGCCTAATAAATAAAAAATAAAAAAATAAAAATTTATATAATAATTTAAGAAATAAGATTTTATATAATATACTTAATAAGCATATAAATTAGATAAGTATATAGATTAAAAATCTTAA
Source organism: Fusarium phalaenopsidis (assembly GCF_050370095.1). Lineage (NCBI taxonomy): Eukaryota > Fungi > Ascomycota > Sordariomycetes > Hypocreales > Nectriaceae > Fusarium > Fusarium phalaenopsidis. Next base: position 1,183,099 of record NW_028145414.1, on the reverse strand, counting down.
CCTCTAAGATATAAATCGCAATAAAAACATAATAAACTATTTAATTAATTAAAACTACTTATTATATTCTTCCCTAGATATCTTAATTACTATCTAATATATTTTTGCATTATAACTAGGCTTACCTTATATACTATAGCGCTAAACCCCCGGTCGCGCTAACCTTCTTTAATTACTACTTCTCAACGATTTAGCTATTACCTACGCACTAATATCTATTTAATTAATTACTTACCTTTTTTTATCTAGAGTTATTTTCCCTCTTTTTTATAGGTAGGTCCTTTTTGCCCTCTGCTACTGGCTTAATGTCTTATTTACTTATTAAAGGTCTTAGATCTTAGCCCTTATTAATGCTATCTTATATATAACCGCCTTTATTCCCTTAGAAAGAGACTTTAATGCTTCTAGAATTAATTTAAGAGAACTACTTTTATGCCTTTTAATTCTTCTTTTAAGGTATTTAGACTAAGATTAGGCCTTAAGGATAATCTTTGGGGTCTTTAAGACCTAAGGGTTAAAGGGGCAAGCCTCCTCCTCGGTAGGCATTGGAGTCTATAGCTATATATTAAGCTTCGAGACTATACTTTCTGGGTTAAAAGGAATAAGCCTAGCCCCTTTAAAGGCTACCTTAATATTTTTCTTTATTATAGTAGCTTAAAATGCGGCATAGAAGGCCGGGAAGAACTCGGTCTTTAAAACGTGGGTTATAGAGTATCTAATTAGATGCTCTATTTCTTAATTATAAGCCTTCTTAAGTAGCCTAAAGTAACTGATATTAAGGGGCTAGAGTAGATGAGATGAATAAGGCGGCATATAGAGCGTAATAATATTATTCTCCTCGTAATATATCTTAAAGTCGGCTAAGTGGTGACTTTCATGGCCATCAAGGATTAGAAGACGATAGGGACTAGTTAATTAGTTAGTTATGTGTTAATTAAAGTGCTTTAGCCACTCGAGACCTATCTCGTTATCGGTCTAGCTATTTTAAGACGTCGCAATAGCCTAATCGCCCGGGAGGTCGCTTTCTTAGTACTAATTAGCGAGGTGATATTAGCTCGTAACTACGATGAACGGCTAGATAGCCTAGCCTTCCGCATTGATCGCCTGAATGACTATAACCTATTCCTAGTCTCCAGGCTATACTAATTTCGGTCTTCTACGCCTTTCTGCGCCTATGATAACTATCCCGCTCTGAATTAGGCCTATTATAAAGCCAGTCTCATCAAAGTTATAGATATCTTCTAATTAGATGCTATACTTCGCGATTATGTTCTTAATGAGCCTAAACCAATTGCGAATAATAGTTGGATCTTCGTATTTGGCCCTCTAATAGTTATATTTATGAAAAAAACGCGTCTTAAGCTCTGGGTATCGCTTAATAAAGTTTCTAGCTTAGCGCTTGCTGATGGGTAGCGCATCGCGGTCGGCGAGCAATTAGTTAGCTATTTCCTTAATACTACGTAGTCGCGGGGGAAATCCTCGTGAATCTAGGTCGAGAATAAATTGGATAATAATCTATTCCTCTAGATTAGATAGTTTATGTGATTTAGGGATTTAATCGCAACGCATAGATATGCTATGCTATCGGCGATAGAGAGTAGTATAAGAGATTTTATAGACCTTTGCGGCGCGTCGGAGACTTAATTTTAGGTTATTTTAATAGGCCTAGAGCGCAAGAAGGATATTAGCCTCTCTATTTGACTATGGCATATTGGGTGGTTGAGAATTAATTGATTAAATGGAAATGTTATAGGATAAGGGATTTTTGATCCGCATGCTTGTCTAATCCGCATGCTTATTAAGTATGTTACTATAAAATAAAATAATTAATTACTAAAAGATAATACCTAAGAATTAAAGAAATACTTAAAAATATATATAGATAAAAAAAAAAAAAGAATACCCTAAAGTTATAAGTTAAAATTATAAGAAGGATATTAAGAAGTAATTAAATATTTAAAAGGCATTATTATATAGAATAGCTTATTAATTTAAATTAAAAATAAAAGCCAAAATATAAAATAAATTAAAAATATATTAGATTTAATAATAAATAAGAATTAAAATTTATATATTAAGGTATTACACTATGAATATAAGATAATATAAATATATATGCTAAATTAAAAAATAAAATTATTATAATATAAATCCTAAGAAATAAAAAGAATTAAGGTATTAATAATAAAATATTATATACTTTTTATATTTAAAGAGCTATTATTAATATTATTTTATTTATTTTACTTTAATTTATATTATAAAGAGTAATACTCTAATTATAAGTCTTATACTTAAGGGAATAATAAATTAATAAGATATAATAGATATTAAGAATATTATTTCTATTAGTAAGATAAATATATCTATTATTATTAATAGCTAATTTATAAATTAATAAGACTAACGTATGTGATAAGCGAGCGTCGCACTATACTGTATAGTAATAAATAGCTAATTCCTATTTTTCTAAAACGCGCTATAAAATATATAAAAATCTAAAAAAAATATTTATTATTACTTAATTAGTAAGGAAATTATATTGTATTTTCTATAGAATTTTAATAAAATTCCTTTATATATAAATCACTAGTTATACAGTGTGAATAGATTTTTTAAAACTAGCTTATTAAGAAGCTTTTAAAAAGTATAAGAAAATTTTAAATAATAGCTAATTATATTATTAACTAAAACTTTAAATTATAGCTATTTTAAGACTGAAGTAGTTTTTTAAGAATTTTTTAAAATATGCTTTATAGGTTAAAATCTAAGTGCGACGCTCACTTGTCTGCGACGCTCGCTTATCATATACGTTACATAAATAAAATCTTTAATAAAGAATATTAGATACAATAAATAAAATAATATAAAATACTTATTATACTTAATTTAATTTTATTTCAAAAAGGGGATTAAAACATCTAGATTAAATCTTAATAGGTTTAATAATAAAAGCTCTATACCTAAAGCCTAAGGTCTTAATAGGCTTATATTAATAAGGTTTATCTACATAATTAATAATACCTTTAACAATAGCTCTAATTATGATTAATAGAGTATATCTTAGCTAATTAAAGAGGTTAATATCTAATCTCTTCTTATAATAACTCTCCCCTCTATGTTTAACCTTTTAATTATGCTTATAATTCTTAACTACTTGAAGATATAGAAATTACTTCTATTATCCCTATGAGAAAAGGTTTAATTAATAACTAATTATTATAATTAATAAGTATAATTAATTAATTAATTAATTAATAATTAGCTAATTTATAAATAATATAAAAAAAGATTATAATAAGTACTTTTTATAGAGACCTCTAATTAAATAATTATAAGAATATAACTAATACTTATTAATAGTCTTCTTATATAATTAAGATAATATTAGTAAAGAAATTTATAAGCTTACTAAAGGTATAAAAAATACTTATAATAAGCTATAAGAGATAATCTTATAACGTGCATGATAAGCGAGCCAGTCAGACAAGCGAACCGGTTAAAAATCCCTTAACCTCTCCTCTTCTCCTTTGATTAGATGCTCCTTAACCAAGCAATATGCCATAATTAAATAACGAGGCAAATATCCTTCTTGCGCTTTAAGCCTATCAGAATGACCCAAAATTAAGCCTCTGATGGGCCGCAAAGATCTATTAAGTCCGTTATAGTACCCTCTTTGACCGAGAGAATGGCGTCCCTGCGCGATGCGATACTATACCTAACTCGCGGAAACTATCCGATCTAGAGGAATAGATTATAGTTCAATTTATTCTTAACCTAGATTCGCAAGGGTTTCCCCTGAGACTACGTGGTATTAAAGAAATAGCTAATTAACTACTTGCCGACCGCGACGCATTACCTGTTGGTAAGCGCTGGGCTTCTAACTTCGTCAAATGATACCTAGACCTTAAGATGCGTTTTTCTTGTAAATATAACTATGAGAGGGCTAAATGCGAAGATCTAACTCTTATTCATAGTTAGTTTACCCTCGTAGCGAATATAATCGCGAAATATAGTATTACCTTAGCTAATATCTATAACTTTAATAAGATTAGCTTTATAATAGGTATAATTATAAATAGAATAGTCATTATAGGCGCAGAAAGGCATAGAAACCTGAAATCAGTCTAGCCTAGAAATCAGGCATAGGCTATAGTTATCTAGGCTATTAATGCCGAAGGGTAGGCGATCTAGCCGTTTATTATAGTTGCGGGCTAATATCACCTCGCTAGCTAGTACCGGGAAAGTAACCTCCCGGGTAATTAGGCTATCGCTATAACTTAAAATAGCTAGACTAATAATAAGATAGGTCTCAAGTGACTAAAGCACTTTAATTAGCATATAAGCATCTAATTAAATAATCGCTATTGTCTTTTAATTCTTAATAGCTATAAAAGCCACTACTTAGTCGACTTTAAGATATATTATAAGGAAAATAAGATTATTACGCTTTATATACCGCCTTATTTATCTCATCTACTTTAGCCTCTTAACATTAGGTGCTTTAGGCTACTTAAAAAAGCCTATAGTTAAGAAATTAAGCATTTAATTAGATGCTCTATAACTTATGTTTCTAAGACTAAGTTCTTTCTAGCCTTTTATATTACCCACTAAGCTACTATAATAGAAAGTAATATTAAGGGGGGTTTTAGAGGGGCTAGGCTTATTCCTCTAGGCCTAGAAAGTATTATATTAAAGCTCGATATATAGCTATAGACTCTAATACCGGTTTAAGAGGAGGCTAGCCTCTTTGACCCTTAGGTCTCAAAGACCCCAAAGACTATTCTCGAGGCTAGCTCCTAGTCTAAATACCTAGAAAGATAAATCAAAAGGCACCAAAGTAGCTCCCTAGCATCTATTCTTAAGGCTTTTAAGTTATTTTCTAAAGGAAAAAAGGCAATAATATATTAAATAGCATTACTAAAATCTAAAAACTAGATCCTTTAATAGTTAAATAAGGTCCTTAGTAAGTGGCGCTAAGTAAAAAGAAGGCAGCTATAAAACGGAGGGAAGATAACTATAGATAAGGGAAGGGAAGCAATTAATTAGATGGGTATTAATCCGCAGGTAGCGGCCGAATTATCGAGAAGTTGTGGTTAAGGAAGGTTAGCGCGACCGAGGGAAAGGCGCTATAGAGTATGCGGCAAGACTAGACATAATGTAAGGACCTATCACGTAGTGATTAAGATATCTAGAGAAGAGTATAATAATTAATTTTAATTAATTAAATAATTTATTATATTTTTATAGCGATTTATATCTTAAGGGTTAAGAAAAGTAATTAGTTCGCTTGTCTAACTGGCTCGCTTATTATGCACGTTATAGAGCTATTTAAAGTATTAATTTAATTATATTACTTAGCGATCTAATATTAATTAAGCTTATAATCTTTAATTATAATTTTCTTAAGTAAAAAGAATTAATACCTTTATAAGATTTTATAATAAAAAGTACTTTTTATATTTTTAATAAATAAAAAAAACTTATTATATAATAAAAAATAAAATTTTTATAAAGTAATTATAAAATCTTAATTAAATTATATATATATATACTAATAATTAAGTAAGCTTAAGAGTAAATATCTCTCTTAAAAAGTTATAATATATTAAATAAATGAGGATAATAAATAAGCAAGTATAAGAAAAATCCCTTACTATATATCCTTTTTATTTAATTAATTAATTTATAAGTATTAAATATATTAGGCCTTAGTAATAAGGCTAGAATACTTCTAGTACTTTAAGCTATTTAAAATAACTTAAAATTAAGTCTCTAATAAGCTATTACTATTTATAAGGTCTATTATTAAACCCTATATCGCCAATAATAAGGCGTTAAATCCTAATTCATTCCCCCTAGGCTATATAATATTAAAGAAATAGCTAATTAATTACTTATTAATTATAATATATTACTAATTAATATATATTAAGCTTATTATTTTATTAAATAATACTTAGACCTTAAGATAACGTACTTGATAAGTAAGTGCAACAGATAAGCAAGTGAAACAGCATACTGTGCACTAAGAATTAACCTACCCTAGATAACCTAACTTTCTATATAAAATAGTAAGAAACTTATAAAAAGTATTCTTATAATACTAAATTTATAAATAATTTAAAAAGGATTTTTAGATATTTTTTAAAAAAATCTCTTTATAGAGAAATAGCTAAGTATATAGTGCGAATGTAATCTTTTTATGCTACCTTATAAGGAATTTAATTAGATTTTTTTAAAGATTAATATTTAATAATATATTATATAATAAGCATAATATTAAGTTTGTGTCTATTTCAAGCTATATTTTAATTTTTTAGGGTTTTTTTAATTTCGTCTTTTAAGGTAGAAATACCTCTGTTGCACTTGCTTGTCTGTTTCACTTACTTATCAAGTCCGTTATATTTCTTTTATAAATATAATTATTAGAGATTTAAATATAAAGATCTAATTATTATCTATAATTAGTTTTAGCTTATAATAAATATAATTATAAGATATAATATCTAATTAGATAATATCTATAACTTTAATAAAATTAATTTTCTTATAGATATAACTATAAGTATAATAATTATTTTAAGTATAAAAAGGTATTTAAAGCTAAAATTAATTAAGCCTAATAATTAAGAATAAATTATAATTATTTAAGTAATTAATATAAAAGGCTAAGTAATTTAATTATTTATTAATAATATAAGCTAATATTATTTTATTAATTAGTATAAAAAAATAACCTCTTAGGTAATTAAGCTATTATAATAACTTAAAATAGCTAGATTAATAATAATAAGATTAATCTTAAGTAGCTTAAATATTTTAAGTAATATATAATTAATTAATTAATTAATTAATTTTTATTATTTCTAAATCTTTAATAGTTATAAAAATTATACATTTATTAATTTTAAGAGATATTATAAAGAAAACAAGATTATTTAGCTTCATATATTATTTTAATTTTTTATTTTTTTTAACCCTTTAATATTAGCTATTTTAATATATTAAAATAAGCATATAATTAAGAAATAAAATAATTAATTAAATACTTTATAACTTATATTTTAAAACTTAAACTCTTTTTAGCCTTTTATATTATATATAAGGCTAATATAATAAAAAGAAATATTAAAGGGGCCTTTAAAGAAATTAATTTTATTTCTTTTAATTTAGAAATTATAGTCTTAAAGCTTAATATATAGCTATAGACTTTAATACTTATTAATAAGGGGGCTAAATCCTTTATTCCTTAGGTCTTAAAGACCCTAAAGATTATAATTAAGGCTAAATCTTAATTTAAATACCTTAAAAGATATATTAAAAGGTATTAAAATAACTCTCTAGAGTTAATCCTTAAAGCTTTATATTCCTTTATAAAAGAATAAAGGCTATTATATATAAGGTTACCTTATTAATTACTAAGGTTTAAGATTTTTAAGAGATAAATAAAATATTAAGCTAATACTAAAGTATAAAAAAGACTAAATTATAATAAAAAAGGGTAATAATAATAATAAAAGGTAAATAAATAATTAATTAAATAAATATTAATATATAAATAATAATAAAATTATTAAAAAGTAATAATTAAGAAAGGTTAATTAAATTAAATATTTAATATTATAATATTTATAGGGTTGTGATTTAGTCACTTTAGTCTTAGTCAGGCCCTTGACTAATCCACTTTAGTTTAGTCAGGCCCTTGACTAATTCACTTTAGTCTAGTCAGGCCCTTGATTAATTCACCTAACTTTAGTCTTAGTTAGACTAAGACTAAGACTAAGACTTTTTAGTCAGACTAAAAAGTCAAGCTTTAGTCACCTAATAAGATAGGGTAAAATCTAATTTTAATTCTAATTAGCTTAGCTTATTAAGAAAAATTACGTAATAATTACTTATAACTAGGTAATTAATGCCTTTATATAATAATAATTTTTTTTATTTTAATATCTTTTTCCTTAATATTAAATTTAATTATAAAGATATAAAAATCTATTTAGAGGAATTAAGGCCTTTATTATATTTTAATACTTGAAATCACTTATTTTAATTATAAGTAGCTTATAAAAAATCATTACGTAATAAAAGAGTCTATATTATAAGCTTATAAATAGCCTCTATCCTTTAAGAGAGTACTTATACTTATGGCTATTTTTATTAGTAAGCTATGATTTATTTAAAATGCCTATATCTCAAAGTGCCTAATTACGCCCTTTTAAGATCATAAGATTTAAAATAAATAATCATTAAGTAATAAAATAGGTATATATATAAAAAGACTACTATAAGAATAAGGATTATATAGAGAATAATTATAAGTCTTTGAGTATAGGGTAGTAAATTTATTACTAAAGAAAAACCTAAATATAGCTATCTTCGTCATTAGAAAGCTCATCTTTAATCTCAATAGCCTCTTTATCCCTGATTTCAGCCATTTCCTTGCCTTTTGGCTCCTTCCAAGCCTCTTCACTTTCACTTTTATTATCCATTAGCCCAATTAGGCTATCTCCATCCCAAATTTCCCAGCTTTCTAATAAAATAAGCTGCCTAATTAGGTTAGAGGAAATTCTATTCCTATTTCTGGTAATAATATTCCTAGAAATAGAGAAAATCCTCTCTATAGAAGTAGAAGTCGCCGGAATAGCTAAATAACGCCTAGCTAATATACTTAAAATAAGAAACCTATTAGAATTCGATTTCCACCAAATTAATAGGTTTTCCTATTAATAAGAATTAGTATAAATATATAAATAAGGGAAAAAGGTAAAAAAGGAATAAATAAGGGTTAGGGTTAGGCTTACTTCTCTTTTTACCCTATTTTCGTTTAAATAGGTATCGTATTCCTCAAATTCATCGATATCATCAGCATATAACTCATCGTCTAAGTCAACTTCCTCTAAAAGGCCACTATTAGGGCTTCGATAAGTAAATTCGCTATTTAACTCATCGATCGAGGGATTAGGCTCTAAATAGCCTTTTTCTACCTTAACCCTATAATTAAATTAGGGTTAGTATATTGAATTAATTAAATATAAGGGGAAAAAATGTACCTTTCGTATTCCCTTTTAAATAAGTCTTTTATATTATTATCTATATTAGGATAATAATATGAATTACCTAAAGGCTTAAAATCGGCTATTTTAAACCTAGGGTCTAATAGGGTTGCAAGGATATAAGCCCTATATATATATAATTAGTATATTTCTAATTTAAAAGGGAAAAAAGGAATAAATACTTACTTATAAGTAAAAAGAGAGGTATAATCTAATTTTCTAGGGAAATATTTTCCTAGTTTTTCTAGACCTTTAGAAATAGCCTAAAAATAGCTATAATAATATTCCTATAAATTAATTAGTAAATAATTAATAAAAAGGTATTAAAAAAAGGTTTATTTTTACTTACTTCTCCTTCTATCTTAGACCTTTCTAAAAAGTCCTCTTTAAGCTTTTTAAGGTCTTTATATAGGCTATATATATATAATAGCCCTCGGGGCATAGATATATAAACCTAACCTTAAAGCTTAATAGAGGCTTTTAAAAAGACCTTAAAAATAGATTCTAGGTCTTTTACAGCAGCCTAATCTAACTTATTAAAAGCAATAGCTCTTAATTCATCGGTAGAATCTACTTTAATAATATAATTAATAACCTCTTTAAAAATAAGGGTTATATAAATCATATTATAAGTAGAATTCCACCTAGTTGCATTATCTATAATTATCTTAATATAAATTATAAATAAAATAGGGTTAATATTACCTAATGGAATAGATTGCATATTAAAGTTAAAAGGTAACTTATTCTTCTCTTTTTCCCATTTAATACCTTCGAGAAATACCTTTTTTATATTACTATTATATTTAATAATAGTAATAATTCGCCGTAATTAAGAAATAAGGCCTATAAAATAATTAATAATAGACTAATAAAAAGAACCCTAATATAGCTTACTATTAAACCCTAGCGTAATAAATTTATTATCTTCGAAATCTCCTCTTATAGATAAATTATCTATATAAGAGGATAAAGAGGAAAAATCGGTATTAAGGTATTCCTTTAAAATATCTTATATAATAATATTAAGGATATAACTAATATAACAAATATTATAGTTAAATTCCTTTTTATAGCTATTTTAGGAAATAGCTTTAAAGGTATTTAAGAAATAATTATTATTCGCTATATTATCCCGGGTTATACTAAGAGAGAATTATAAGCATTAGCTATTTATTAAATATTAAGTAGATTTTTCTATTATTAGATAACGTACATGATAAGCGAGTGCACTAGACAAGCGAGTGCACTAAAAATCCCTTATCTAACATCATCACTATTTGATCAATTAATTCCTCATAACTAGATATGTCTCAATTAAATAAAGCAGCTAGATTACTTCTTGCACTTTAGGCCCTTTAAAATAACCTAGATTTAAAACTATGATAAACTGCAAGGCTCTACTAGGTTAACTACTATGCCTTACGTCGTCGGCACAATAGCATATAATCTTAACGCGATATTATCCCGAAATCACGCAAACTATTAGATCTAGAGGAATAGATTATTATTTAGTTTATTCTTAACCTAGATTCGCGAGGATTTCCCCCTCGGCTATATAGTGTGAAAGAAATAGCTGATTAATTGCTTGCCGACCGCGATGCGTCACTAGTTGGCGTGCGCTAGGCTTTAAACTTTATTAAGTGATACCTGGACCTTAAGATGCGTTTTTTTCGTAAATATAACTATTAGAGAGCTAAGTGCAAAGATCTAATTATTATTTGTAATTGGTTTTAGCTTATGGCGAATATAATCGTGAAGTATGGTATCTAATTAGATGATATCTATAACGTTAATGAGACTGGCTTTCTTATGGGTATGATTGCAAGCGGAATGGTCGTCATAGGCATAGAAAGGCGTGAAAAGCTAAAAGTAGTACAGCCTAGAAACCGGGAATAGATTATAGTCATTTAGGTGATTAATGCGGAAGGCTGGCTAATCCCGCCGTTTATCATCGGTGCGGGCTAATATTATCTCGCTAACTAGTACTGAGAAAGCAACCTCCCGGGCGATTAAGCTATTATAATGACCTAAAATAGCTAGACTAATAATAAGACTAGCCTCGAGTAGCTTAAGCATTTTAACCAGTGCATAACTAATTGATTAATTAGTGTCTATCGTCCCTTAATCCTTGATAGCCATGAAAGTTATTACTCTATCGAATTTAAGAGATATTATAAGGAGAATAAGATTATTAGGCTTTATATGCTACCTTATTCCTCTTATCTACTTTAGCCCCTTAACGTCAGGTGCTTTAGTGTGCTTAAGAGTACTTATGGTCGAGAAATAGAGCATCTAATTAGATGCTTTATAACCTATATTTTAAAGACTAAGTTCTTTCTGGCCTTCTATGCTATATTTTAAGCCACTATGACGGAATGAAATATTAAGGGGGCTTTTAGAGGAGCTAGGCTTATTTCTCTTAATGCGGAAAATGTGATCTTAAAGCTTAATATGTAGCTATATACGCTAACGCCGGTTAAGGAGGCAGCTAAACTATTAACCCCTTGGGCCTCAAGGACCCCAAAGACCGTGCTTGAGGCTGGATCTTAGTCTGAATACCTCGAAAGACGAATTAGAAGGCATTAGAGTAGCTCCCTAGAGTTAATTTTAGAAGCTCTATAGTCTTTTGCAAAGGGGATAAAGGTAGTTATGCATCGGGTTGCCTTATTGACCGCTGAGAATAAAGACCTTCGAGAGGTAAATAAGATACTAAGCCGGCGCCGGAGGGCAAAAAGAACCCGATTATAGAAAAGAGGGGTAATAATAGTAGAGGAAGGAAGGCAAGTAATTGATTAGATGGATATTGATGCGTAGGTAGTGGCCGAATCGTCGCGGAGTGGTGGTTAAGGGAGGTCGGCGCGACCGGGAGTTCGGCATTGTGGTGTCTGCGGCAAGCCCGGTTATAATGCAAGGACCTATTAGGTAGTAATTGAGATATCTGGGGAAGAGTATAGTGAGTAGTTTTAATTAATCTAATGGTTTATGGTGTTTTTATAGTGATTTCTATCTTTAAGGTAGAGATTTTTACTGCACTTACTTGTCTAGTATACTTGCTTATTATATATGTTAAATAGTTTTATATTTAAATAATAATAGTTACTCTTAGTAGATATTAAAAAAACTATGCTTACCTAAAAATATTATATAAAGTAATAGCTGGAAAATCCTTTAAGGCTTCTTTAAATTAGTTATAGATATATAACCCCGTATAAGCCTCTTTTAGCTTATTAAAGCCTATTTATTATTAGTAATTATATAAAGCTATATTAGGGTTATTTTACTTACTAATAACCTTATATTCATATATAAAATCAAAGAAAATATAGGCTAAAATAATGCCTAGGAAGGAATTCTGCCTATTAGAAGACTAAATATTAAAAATAAGGGAAAAAGTCCCTAGGCTTTGAATATTATCTTCTAATTGCGAATTAAGCCGGAATAAAGCAATTTTAAAGGTATCCTCTAAAAAGCTTTTAAAATTCCACCTATTAATAATAGGTGAATTACTATAGATTATTAATTAGCTTATTAAATAAAATTAGAAAAAAGGAAAAAATACTTATTATAATAGTATAATAACTCTTAGAATGATTTATTATTAATAACCTAAAAAGAGAGGTTATTTTTAAGCACGAAGTGTAAAACCTTCTCTAGGCAGGTTTACTGAGAAAAAATAGGCTTTAACCGTTTTTCTCTAATAGTTAGATTAAAAAAATCTTGCCTTGAAATAGGGCTACTTTCTAGCTCGTTTTCTATTATAAATAAAATTAGTATATAAAAAGGTATAGGGTAAATTTAATAACTTACTTTTTTTTGAGTTTTTTTGCTTTTATAGCTATAAGCAATAATAGGGTGCTTTTGCTTATAATGCTATGTAAAATTAGAGGTTTAAAAGCTAGCTATTTTTATAGTCTTTTTTTTTATATACCTAAAATAACGAAATTAATAAATAACCCTAATTATAATAAAAAAAAAAGACCCTTATATAGTATATTTAATAATTATTTCCCTTGGTTTACTTTTATCTATAGGTAAAAGTAACTAAGTGAAAAGACTATATTTAATAATATAAATTTTAGCCTTTTCAGGGGAAGGAAGATGAAAATAAGGGTTATTTTCTTTATCTCGTGGATGAAGGTAAAAAGAGGTTAAAAAATTGGATTGAATCGCATTAGAATTTGATAATTGAGACTAACTTTAGTCTTTAGACCCGAGATAGCTCGAAGATGCTATTGAAAAAGTAGGTTATTTAATATATTAGATAATATAGTATTGTAATAATAATAATAATAATAATAATAATAATAATAATAATAATAATAATAATAATAATAATAATAATAATAATAATAATAATAATAATAATAATAATAATAATAATAATAATAATAATAATAATAATAATAATAATAATAATAATAATAATAATAATAATAATAATAATAATAATAATAATAATAATAATAATAATAATAATAATAATAATAATAATAATAAAAAGAATCAAAATATAAGTCTTTAAAGTCTTTTTATATTAAAAAAATAAATTCTAAATTAAAAGAAGTAAATTAGAAATTAATAGTTAATTAGAAATTAAAAAATACATATTAGAAATTATAAGGAACCTTTTTAGCTAATTAGCTATAGAATTACTATAGAAATCAGTATAATAACCCTCCGTGATTATATAATTATATATTAAAATCAGTAACATATATAATAAGCGAGTGAAATAGACAAGCGAGTAAAATAAAAATCCCTTAACCTACATTATCTCTATTTAATCAATTGATTCCTAACCACCTAGTATGTCATAGTCAAATAAAGAAGCTAATATCCTTCTTGCTCTTCAAGCCCTTTAAAATAACCTAAAATTATCTCTCCGATGCGCCGCAAAGATCTATAAAGTTGGTCCTATGATGCTATGGCGCTGGCAGTAGGGCATTCTTTCTCTACGCGATACTATACCAAAGTCACGGAAACTATCTGATCTAGAGGAATAGATTAGTATTTAGTTTATTCTCGACCTAGATTCGCGAGGATTTCCCCCGTGACTGCGTGGTATTGAAGAAATGGCTAATTGATTGCTTGCCGACCGCGATGCGCTACCCATCGGTAAGCGCTGGGCTTCTAACTTCTTTAAGCGATACTAAGAGCTTAAGACGTGTTTTTTTTATAAATATAACTATTAGAGAGCCAAATGCGAAGATCTAGCTATTATTCGCGATTAGTTTAGGCTTATAGAGAATATAATCGCGAAGTATGGCATCTAATTAGAAGATATTTATAACTTTAATGAGATTAGCTTTATAATAGGCCTGATTTAGAGCGGGATAGTTGTTATAGGCGTAGAAAGGCGTGGAAGACCGAAATTAGTATAGCCTAGAGACCGGGAATGGGTTATAGTTATTTAGGCGATCAATGCGGAAGGCCGGGCTATCTAGCCGTTTATCATAGTTACGGGCTAATATCACCTCGCTAATTAATACTAAGAAAGCAACCTCCCGGGCGATTAGGCTATTGCGACGTCTTAAAATAGCTGGACTAATAACGAGATAGGTCTTAAGTGGCTAAAGCACTTTAATTAGCATATAACTAACCGATTAACTAGTCCCTATTATCTTTTAATCCTTGATGGCTACGAAAGTTACTACTTGGCCGACTTTGAGATATATTGCGAGGAGAATAATATTATTACGCTTTATATGCCGCCTTATTTATCTTATCTACTCTAGCCCCTTAATATTAGTTACTTTGGGCTACTTAAGAAGGCTTATAGTCGAGAAATAAAGTATTTAATTAGATACTCTATAACCTATATTTTAAAGACTAAATTCTTCCTAGCCTTCTACGCTGCATTTTAAGCTATTATAATAAAGAAAAATATTAAGGTAGCCTTTAAAGGGGCTAGGCTTGTTTCTTTTGACCTAGAAAGTGTGGTCTTAAAGCTTAATATATAGCTATGGACTCTAATGCCTACCGAGGAGGAGGCTAGCCCCTTTAACCCTTAGGTCTTAAAGACCCTAAAGACTATCCTTAAGGCCTAATCTTAGTTTAAATACCTTAAAAGAAGAATTAGAAGGCATAAAAGTAGCTCTCCTAAATTAATTCTAGAAGTATTAAAGTCTCTTTCTAAGGGAATAAAGGCGGTTATATATGAGATAGCATTAATAAGGGCTAAGATCTAAGACCTTTAATAGGTAAATAAGATATTAAGCTAGCGGCAGAGGGCAAAAAGGACCTACCTATAAAAAAGAGGGAAGATAACTCTAGATAAAGGAAGGCAAGTAATTAATTAGATGGATATTAGTATGTAGGTAGTGGCTAAATTATTGAGAAGTAGTGGTTAAGGAAGGTCGGCGCGACTAGGGGTTTAGCGCTATAGTATATACGGTAAGCCTAGTTATAATATAAGAATATATTAAGTAGTAATTAAGATATCTAGGGAAGAATATAGTAAGTAGTTTTAATTAATTAAATAGTTTATTATATTTTTATTATGATTTATATCTTATATCTTAGAGGTTAAGATTTTTAATCTATATACTTGTTTAATCTATATGCTTATTAAGTATGTTACTTAAAAGTTAGTTCTAGGACTAATATTATTTATACTCGGTCTAGGGTAAGACTAAGCTATCTTAGGTTTAGTCCCTAGGCTAAAGGGAGCGAGACTTGGTCCCCTCGGTCTAACTACTTAGTTATTATAATTCTACTAGGCTTCCCCGCCTAGCCTATGTCATAGCTGTGATACTACCTATTGGCACTAAACCCTAGCGATGGCGGGGGCTTATTTATATACGTTATAATATCTGGGGTTAGGTAAGGCATTTCTAGTAGAAACTCCTTAATATAATCTTCGTCTAATACCTCCCAGTGCTTATAGAATACCTCTATAATAGCCTCCCGTATCTTTAAGATAGCAGATAGGGTTATAGCGTATACTTCCCGTGCCGTATCTAATAGATACTTAGATCTCTATTGGGATTAAGCTATTGCCTTGAACTTTTCTACTGATAGATCTCCGAGGCGAGATATGTTATATATGTGCGTAAGTATAAATACCTTAGAATAGAAAATCAGGTGGGAACCGTCGGGGGTAGCTATCTCTTTAGCCGGTAGATTATTAGCATATAGGGCACCCACTTTAGCATTACAGTCAAAAAACACCCCGAACAGGTCCCGGTTAGGGTTAAAAGTGATGCGTCTTTGGGCTATCTATACTACGAGCTCCCAAATATTTTAAAACCCTACTAGTAAACTTGCTATTTTTCTACGCCCGACCTACCTAAACCTGGGTTTAGGTGTCCGTGCGCCCCCTCCCCTCCCTAAAGGCGGCTAATAGGCGGATAGGTACCCGTCCCTCTAAAATTAGACGGGCCCGTCCTTATTATTATATTCGGCATTGGCTCCTCCGTTATTAGACCTTCTATTTCCTCGTATTTAATGTATATAACTTGACTTATACCTAGTTTATATATCTATAAATTTAACTAGAAATATCTAAAACTTATGAGGCTTTAGGCGCCTTAAATTAGGAGCTTATTAAAATTATACTTTTATAGATTTAATATAAAGATAATTACTTACTTTATTCGCCGATAATTACCTCCCACCTAAGGGCGAATATGAATTATAGGATGCCTTATTCTAAGTGATTAATGATTAGGTAGCGATAAGGGGCTATATATTTATAACTAGAAGGTTAATTAAAAAGAAAATTAGTAGGTAAATAATTACGTATATGTGTGATCGTCGCTGTAATTATCTTATTATTTTAAGAGAGCGTAGGCGGAAAATAATAACTTAAATAATTAGTTGCGAATTCTTAGTATTAGGGAAAAAGTCTTAAGATAAGAGTCGCTGGGTTCTATAGCATTGTTCTAATAACCGGTTCTCATAGTATAACTATGAATTAAGTTAAGCTATGATTGCCTACCTAATACTTTAAATACTCTTTAAAGAAAACCTATCCTAATTGGCAAGCCTTATAAATACTAGTATTACTCTAAAAGAAATTAGAATATATATATATTAAAATATAGATATAATTGCAATATAGTAAGATATGTATAATTATATCGCAGATACTAGACGAGAAGTTTGCTAAGGATAAAATAGTATTAATATATTTACTAATTAATTATTTAAAGAAGGATACTAGAGCTAGTTCTAAACTAGTCCGGATAGTTAAGTTAAAGCTATTATATTTACTTACCCTGATTCCGTAGCCTACCTTTAATCCTACCTAGATATCTTTATATTAGAGTATACTTATAAAGTAAATAAATATAGAATATCGCTCTTTGATTTAATCGGGGTTAACTCCTATTAATGATCTTTTTATATTATATTTGCTTTCCTAAGTGGCGAATACGAATAGGATTATTATTAGGCTTTAGATTAGTTTAGATTACTATGTGAAAATCATAAGATTAGGTATCCTTTAGTCGTCTTAATAGATCGCTATATAGCCTATATAAATGCTAACGCTATATACTTTCTGGCATCTAATCCGCTTCTATGCCTTTAGTATGCTAATAAAGTAATTCTTTATTCTTATTAACCCCGGTTTATACGCTAATTCTAAGGGGGTAACTAGGGAATTAAAGCCTAGAAAGAGTTTTATAGCTACTAGCATTTAATTATTAAGTCATTAAACATAGAGATATTCTATAAATATATATTAAAGCTTAAGTAGAAGTATCTTCCTAACTATAGTGAAGAAGTAAGATATATTAAGATAAATTAGCTTAATTAATATAAAGAGAAGTTAGTAAAAGCTTAGGTTAATTAATATCTTTACTTTAATAATATTATTACTTTATAGGTTAAAGGCATCTATTAGCTACTTAAGAATTATCTACAAGTATTAATACTAGATCTATTTAAAGCTTAGAGGTTAATTAAATATATATTACTTAATTAACTTGCCGAGTTAAAGTCTAATTAAGCTAAATAATATATTTAGACGCCTATTAAACCCTCTAGGGTCTTGTATAGTGCTATAAGGGGTTGGGTATCTTATGAAGCTTTACGGAAGGTCAACTAATAGCAGAAGCTACTATTTAGTAAAGACCTTTTCCCCTCGCTGACCTATATAGGGTCTTTTATATAGTCTTAGGGCTTGCCTTGCGTTTATAAATTAGAGTATTTATTGGCTTAGGACTAGACTCTATAGCTCAAAGACTTCTACCCGTATTAATACCTATATCATAAAGATTCTCTATAACTACTCCTAGAACCTCGTCGGCGCATCGATCTAGTTATAGCTAGTTTATCTTTATTACTATTAAGCATTCGAAGAGAACTTAGTAATTTTAAAGTTATCGAAAACGTTAGAGCTATGAGAATGCCTCCTTTATATAGTAAATATTATATACTAGGTTATATAAGAACTTTAAAAGATTATCTATTAAGATATTTAGAACTAAGAGTATTACTAATTACTTTTTTGAAGCTATTAATAGCTTAACTATAATATTTACGGTAGATATTAGACCTCGTATTAAAGTAGCTACCTCTCCCTTTAATAATAATATTCAAGCGGATATAATAGTAGTCGGTTATTACCCCGGAAGAGTTTAAGTATAATGCGGCTTTGGAGCACTTACTATAATTAGCTATCGAATCGGAGCTAGCTATTTAAGAAGCTACTACTATCGAACTATCTGCGGAACTATTCTTTTAGCTACCTATAGAGCCTCTATCTCTATTATATATAATCTTTCCCTATAGGTAACTACCGCCTCTATTTTTTCAAAATATAGTTTTATCTCTGCCTCTTAGGTATAATAACCTATAGGTAATTCACTAAAGATATATTGCGTCTAGAGATACTTAGTATAAAGCCTAAGGGCGTAAGAAGTTTATAGGGAATTAATAATACTAAAAGGCAATAGGACTGCTCTTAAGATATTCTAAAGAAAGCTTTAAGTAGTATCTTAATTATAAGTAGATAGGGAAATACTATATTACCTCGATAGGCTTAAGAGAGTAGATTAAAGAAGAGATAATAGCTTACCTAGACTAGGATAAGGCAGAGATAGATCGTATTAAAGCCTAGGTAGCCTATGAGACGGAAAATAGGCGATTAATTACTAATAGAAGAGGCATAGGTAAGCTTTAGGATATAGCATAAGAAGATATTAATAAATAAGACGCCTTATATTCGGCCAGGGAGTAAGAAAAAAGTTATATTATAGTTCGGCTATAGTACTTCTTAAACCTATTAGGTATAATAAAATTTAATTCTACTAGGGGAAAAGTATAACTATATTTTAATAATTACTAAAGGGTATTACCTAAGAAGTTATATATAATGCGATGGAAGGTCTAATAATAGAGGAGCCGATGCCGAATATAGTAATAGGGACGGGCCCGTCTAATTTTAGAGGGATAGGTACCTGTCTGCCTATTAGCCGCCGGAAGAGGGCGCGGAAATGGATCCTTCGGAACTGACGTTCCTCGGGCATAAACCAATCCCTGATCTACCTCCTAGCCTGATACCTCTCCACCATCCTCGTCTGTAACAAACCACCCAACTCCAACAGGCTGCCTG
Source organism: Fusarium phalaenopsidis (assembly GCF_050370095.1). NCBI lineage: Eukaryota > Fungi > Ascomycota > Sordariomycetes > Hypocreales > Nectriaceae > Fusarium > Fusarium phalaenopsidis. The sequence continues at coordinate 1,163,479 of NW_028145414.1, read as the reverse complement.
CCCTTGTAATCTCCAGCACATTCACCTCCACAACAAGCCTCTTAGTAATCCAGTTCCTTAACTCAATACTGACCAAGCTGTCAATACCCAGATCCGCCATCGGCGTAAGCACATCAAAATCATCCTCAGACCTCAGCATGAAGCCAAACAGCGTCCGGCCCACATTCTGCGCAATGAAGCGCGTCGCCTCCTCTCCGCGCAGCACAGCCATGTTCACAGACGCAGCCTGCAAGAACCTCGTCAGCTCCTCGTCCGCCGGGTCCGCGCCCGCCGCCCCCGTCGTCGCCGCCGCCGACCAGCCCGCATCAGCCTCGAGGTTGCGGTAGACCAGCATGCGGGGGTCCTTGCGGAAGACGACGCGGTTGTTCGGCGCCAGGATCGGCAGCGTCGTGCGCAGGCCGAAGCCGACCTGCGAGTGCTGGACGAAGTGCGCAGGATCCGTCTGCGGCGTGGGGCCGGGGCGCATGAACATAAGCTCGGCGCAGTCGAGGAAGTCGCTCTCCTGGGAGACGTGGGATGCCGCAGCCTGGAGCTTCTCGAGCGCCTCCGGGTTGTCGGCGACCCAGCCGACGTCGCCCATGACGCCGATGTTGACGGTGGAGGCGGGCAGGCCGAGCGAGTGGCGGTAGCCGACGAAGGCGTCGATGAAGGCGTTGGAGGCGGAGTAGTTGGACTGGCCCCACTGTCCGAACATGCAGCCGAAGGAGCTGAAGAGGAAGAAGAATTCTAGCTTCTCGGAGAGGAGCGCCTTGTGCAGGTTCCATGCGCCCTCGACCTTGGGGCGGAAAGGCGCGTTCCACTCGTCGAAAGACATGTCCAGGAAGCTGTTATCCTGCAGGACCAAGGGCGCATGGAGCGCACCGGCGATCGGTCTGCCCGCGGCCTTGACGGCCCGCACGACGTCGTCGTAGTTGACGACGTCGCCTGACACTCTGGTGCTTGTGCAGTCCAGGGACTCCATCTCCTTGAAGAAGGCATCGTGTTCGGGCTTCTCAGCGGAGCGGGAGAGGAAGACAAAGTGGCGAGCGCCGCGCTCGGCAAGCCGGGTGCTGATGGATTTGCCGAGACCACCCAGACCTCCTGTGAGGAGGTAGGCGGCATCAGAGCGCGCGCGGAAGGGCTTGTGTGTGGCCTCGGATGACAGCTCGGTGTCGGCGCTGGCGGGCATGGAGATGACCATCTTGCCGATCTGCTGCGCCTTCTGCATCAGCCGGAAGGGGTCAGAGATCTGAGCTGCGTCAAAGATCTTCATGGGCAGAATGGGCTTGATACGGCCCTCCTTGGCTTGCTTCATCATGCGGTCCATGAGCCTGTGATATTGTGTTAGCAGCCTGACATGTTAAGACTAGGAATATCTCTCTTCTAACTCACCTAGCAATGGTATCTGGTCGCTGGTTCCTCATGGCACCCAAGTCAAAGCCGATGAAGGACCTGTTAGTCTCAAACGGCTCCATGGCAAGCTTGGCCTGCCCGATAAAGTCACGACGACCGATCTCGACAAAGGCGCCACCTTCAGCAACACACTTCCACGAAGCATGCAGCAGCTCACCCGACAGCGAGTTGAGAACCACATCGACACCGCGATTGTCCGTCATGGCCATCAGACCAGGCAAGAAGCTCGTGTCACGCGAGTTGAAGATGTGATCACGCGGAATGCCGCAGTGCTCCATGAGGTACTGCACCTTCTCGTCGCTGCCGACCGTGCAGTAGACCTCGCAGCCCACCATATTACACAGCTGAATCGCAGCGAGACCGACACCGCCAGCGGCCGCATGAATCAGGACCGTCATGCCCTTGGCTAGCTGAGCTGCGTCTAGCAAGCAGTACGACGCCGTGGCGTAGACGAGAGGCATGGTGGCGCCCTCTTCAAACGACATGTCGTCTGGCAATGTCGCACAGAGCTGCTCCAAGACATTGAGCGATGTGGAGAACGTGCCGCTCTCGCAGACGGCAACGCGGTCTCCGATGCGGTGCTTGGTGACGTCGCGGCCAACTGCTGTGACGACACCACTGCAGTCGTAGCCCATGCCGCGGGCGATCTTGACTGGCTCGGCGATGATGCCGATGGCGACCAGGACGTCCTTGAAGTTGAGGCCAACGGCGCGGACCTCGACACGCACCTCATCGGGAGCAAGCTCCTCGACGGGCAGGCGTTTCCAGTACAAAGCGTCGAGCAGACCTGGCCGCCAAGTGTCGAGCTTGAGGTATGTCTTTTGCTCCGGAGCAGAAACGGCTGTCTCAGTGCCGCTGCTGGGCGCGGGCTTCTTGAGCTCGGCGTCCATGTCGAGATAATGGTAGCGTCCCGCAAGAGTGGTTCCTGCTGAGTGTACCCACTCGGCCTCGCAAGTCGTGTCGATATCCGACTCCATGGCGTTCCTATCGCGGCGGCGGAACTCGCCCATCACACGCGCCACAGTCGGTGCATCGATCTTGAGGGAGCTGTCCTCCGTCTGACCACCCATCTCGAGAGTGGCAAAGTCCATACCGAGCTCGAGACGCAGGACTCTGGCCACGCCAATGACGGGCGCGTAGCGAGGGTCGGTGCAGCCGGCCTGGCTGGCACCCGTGACCCAGAGGAGGCCACATCGGCGCCCCTTGGCATGAGCGAGGAAAGCCTGGAAGCCGTGAAGGTCTGACTCGCTCAGGTCATGGAAGAAGGGCTTGTCGACGTCAAGCAGGGCGACAACGTCCTCGTCCATCCCAAGATCAAGAACCGCTTGTCCGAAAGGATGAACGACGACGGGATAGCCGGCACCCTGTAGCTGCTCGGACACGGCACGTACCTTCGGCTCAGACGACTCGCTGACCTGGCCAGGGGTAAGCAGCGTTACTCTCGGTCGCTTCGCATCCATCTCTTTGGGCGTCGTGACGATGTTGAGGCACAGACGACCATCGAAGAAGACAGTCTCAGCGCCGCAGAACCCAGCACTCGTGAGCTCCTTGTCCCACCGCTGTTCGTCCATGTACGGCTCATCTGGGCGGCCATCCTCGGCGCCGAGCCACCATCCCGGCAAGACGCCCATGATCATGTTGGGCCACTTGCTGACGGGAGACAGCTCTTGCAGGAAGAGCCGCCCACGAGGATGGCAAAGCTTGCGGACGTTCTTCAGCGTGTCGAGGATACGCTCTGTGGCGTGGAGGACGTTCGTGGCAATGATAAGATCATAGCTCTCCAGGTCGTTCTCGAAACCCTGCCCGGCCGGGTCCTGCGAGATGTCCAGCACGCGGTACTCGAGGCCCGGGAACTCCCGGAAACGCTCTTGCGCGGGTGGGAAAAATCCCGGCGAGATGTCGGTGTAGGTGTAGGAGAGATACATGCGCTCGCCATAGGCAGACTGCAGAAGTGGCAGAACCTTGGCCGTGGTGCCGCCCGTGCCGGCGCCGATCTCGAGCACTCGCAGGTTGGGCTTCTTGTGCGCGACAAGGTCAAAGAAGCTGCCCATCTCTGTGAGCTGCATGCCGTCGTAAACGTCGTGCAGCAGCTTGTTGTCCATCAGGATGTCGAGACCGTCGGTGGTGCCGTTCATGAGGCCCTCGATGTCCTTGACAATTCGACCAATCGCTTCAGCAGCCGCGCGTGTTTGACAGTCCATGAGCTGGACATATGTCTTGTCCATCACCTTGTTGCGGTAAGCGCTGTCGTTGCGAAGGATGTCCTTCTCTGAAGCATCGAACAGGGCCTCGAGTTGCGTCTCCGCGGCGAAGTTTGCCGTCCATTTCTGGAAGAGCGCCATGAAATCCTGAGCGGGTTTCATGTTTCGCGTACGCTCGGCCACCTCGATGGAGGTCAGCGCAAGGTACTGGTCAAGCAAGTGGAAGTCTTGGTCGGGCGGCAGATCGGGAGAGAACAGCATGTCGACATTGGCGAAGTTGATGTCAGGCTTCCATTCGAGGTGGACGGCGCCGTGGCGGAATCTGGCGCCGAGATTGCTTGAAGCATCGGCCTCAGTGGTGTTGTCCACCACGGTCAAGCGGAAGCCCTTGGCTTGAATGGCAATCTGTCCGTCACAGACGGCTGTCAGGTCACCGGTGTAGGCATTCCTCCTGCGCTCGGTAGCCTTCACGCGAATGGACATGTCTTTGATGGCAGACGGTCGGCAGTAGAGCTCGTCAATGTAAGTGGGCACAGCCATGGAGCCGAGATTCCTCGTCAGGCCGCCGCACAAGGCAAGCACGAGAGCCTGGGCCATGCAGTTCAGGGCGCCGGGATGAATCGGATAGTACGACTCGGCATCACGAACGTCGTTGGTGATGTTTGCCACAATCTCTGACGTCGACGGATCGGCCGTGATGTTGGCGAGGCTTTGGAAGCGCGGACCGTAGTCCAAACCCGAAGCGCGGAACTTGCGGTACCATCCCTTTTCAGAGACGGCCCTCTGCAGCGGTGACACGTCTGGCGCCGCGCCTGGCTGGAAGTCGGAGCCACCACGAACCTGACCGAAGATGTGCTTGATCCATGACCCGGCACCACCATCCGCGGCTTTCCGGAAGCTGGAGATGGTGAAGTTGTACCACGGGCTGTCAAGCGAATTTGTGAGTGCCACCCTTTCAAGCTGCGTCACGACCTCAATCTTAGAGTCGTGCTCCAATGCCAAAGCCACCTTGATATGGACGCGTTGGACCGAAAAGTCGTCCGCGCCCGTCAGCTGGCGAATCGCCTCGCCTGCCATGGCGATGTAGCCGACACCCGGAAGGACAACGTCGCCAAAGACCTCGTGGTCCCTGATCCATGGCACGCTCTCTAGGCGCAGGATGTTGCGCCAGGCCGGGCTGTGGTCGGTGCTCTCGATGATGCGGGAGCCGAGCAGCTCATGGTGGCGGAACTTCCGAGACCGGTAGTCCTTTGAGAGACGGCTCTCAGCCCAGAGTGACTCCTCGTAGTGCCACGGGTACAGGGGAAGGTCCGTGAGGAAGTCACCCTTGTCAACGATGGCGGAAAGATCGAGCGGCACGTGGAGGCTCCACAACTCGCCCATGGCCTGGAGGTAAGCCCTGCTACCGTCTTCGCCACGCTTCATGACGTTGACGTAGTCGGCCTGCGCACTCGCGGCTTGGAGAATCTGCCGGATAGGACCGGCAAGTGTCGAGTGCGGGCCGACTTCGACGAACGTCTTGGGCGACTTGGATGACGAGAGGACGCTGTTGACAGCCGTAGAGAAGCGGACGCGAGAAACAAGGTTGTCAATCCAGTACTGGGGTCCAAGATCCTCAGCGTTGCTGATGACTTCGCCCGTGACACTGGAGTGGAAAGGGACTGAGGGCGGCTGGGGCTCGATGCCCTGAGCCTTGAGAGAAGCCAGGTAGTGCGGCGCGCCGATGCGCATGTGGTGAGAATGATAGGCGCGATCGACCTTCAGCTCGCGGACAAGGACGCTCGGGTGTGCCTCGTTGATCCGGCTCATGACAATGTCGAGTGCGCTCTTGTCACCGGTGAGCGTGGTGCTGTCAGGGCTGTTCTCACAGCCGACCACGACACCCTTGGTGAGGTATGGCATTACCTGCTCTGACCCCAGGCCAATAGCAGCCATGCCGCCTTGGGTACCTTCAGCCACAAGTGCCTTCTCCACCCACGGCATCGCCTTGCCACGGTAGTAGGCAGCGAGGATGGCCTCGCGGGCGGTCAACGCGCCGCTGGCATACGCGCCGGCGATCTCACCGCTTGAATGGCCGACGACAGCGTCCGGCGTGAGGCCACTCTGGCGCAGCAGGTCCACCAGGGCGATCTGCAGTGCCGTGGTGCACGGCTGCGCGAACTCTGCCTGGGACAGACGGCTGGTCTTCTTGCCACGCACAAGTTCCTCCATCAGCGACCAAGTCGGCCCGTCATCTCCGAGCGCGGATAGGTATCCGTCCAGCTCTTTGATGCTCTCCCCGAAGCTCGGGTAGAGTTGGACGAGTTCCTTGCCCATCTGAGCCCACTGGGCACCCTGGCCGCTGAAAACAAAGACAAGCTTCGGCGGCTCACGAGGGGCGGAAGTCCGGGTTGAGAACTTGGCGCTCCAGTCGTCCACGCCATCGGCAACGGAAAAGGCGCGATGGTCGAAGGCATCGCGCTTCATGGCGAGTGAGTAGGCCACGTTGGTGAGTCGGTTCGGGTGAGCGACGTGGTATGCCTGCTGGTTCTCAATGATCTTCTTGAGTGCGTCCGCATGCTTTGCTGAGAACAGGAGCAGAGCGGGCTTCCAAGAGACTGTGGTCTTCTCGGCTGCGGATTCCTGGGCCATACCGGCGCCGAAAGAGTCCGCCGAGGCAAGAACAGCATGGGCATTGGATCCACCGACACCAAAGCTATTGATGCCAACGACTTCGTCGCGGTCTTTGGGCCACGGGGTAGACTCGAGCGGCACTGTGAGCTTGCGTGACTTGAATGGGACTATCGAATAAATTAGTCAATGTTCAATTTAGCAGGAGTGCTAGATCATCCAAGACGTACTGCTGGGATTCGGGGTCTTGAAGTTGAGATTGGCTGGGATGATCTTGTGCTCGAGGGCCAGCGTCATTTTGATGAGACTGGACATCGCTGAGGCACCCCCGCCGTGTCCAAGATTGGTTTTCACCTGCAATGAATCATCAGTACTCTGGAAACTCAGGTTGATGAGGAAAACGGTCCCAGAAACTCACCGATCCAATGTAGATCCCATGATCGCCAAAGACATTCGTGATGGCCTGAACCTCAATAGGATCGCCGACAGGTGTGCCAGTTCCGTGGCACTCCACCATGGCCGTCCTAGAAAAGTCGGTGATACCAGCCAGCTCGTGGGAGCGGCGCATCAGGGCCTCATGAGCGGCGGCCACGGGCGCCGACATCGTTGCAGCCCGTCCACCGGAGTTGAAGCATGTAGACCGGATCACGGACCGGACGGGTCGCCGTCGCGGATGGCATCGCTCAGCTTCTTGATATAGACAGCCGAGACTGCCTCGCCACGGGCATAGCCGTCGGCGTCGGCGTCAAACGTGTGGCAGTAGCCGCTCGGCGAGGCAACGCCCAGCTCCTGCATGGTGGCTGTCATGCGCGGGGAAAGGATGAGATTGCAGCCTCCAACAATAGCGCCTTCGCACTCTCCGGCGATGATAGCAGTGCATGCGTCGTGGAGCGCGATCATGGAGCTGGAACACGCGCTGCGGATGACGGTACTGTAAAGAATGTCAGCCAGTTTGGCAACCAACGATCCAGAGCCCTGAATCAGAATGTTGTCTGGCTTAACATCACGATGTGTGATGCGATTGGCGTGTATGTAGGTCAATGCACTACTGACATGGGTCAAGACGATAGGAATAGACTTTTGGTCAAGCTCCTTTGGTGATAGGCTCTGGGGAATGTACTCCATGATGAGCCATGGGGGATTCTTGTCATCTTCAGCCATGACCAGCTCAACAGCCTTGACAATGTGTGGCTGGGGACAACAGGATCAGACTTGAGTGACTCAACCTGGGCAGGTTGCTCACATGGTCTAGTTTGACAACATTGTCAAACTCCCTCCTCAAGTCCTCCCAGCGGCTTCTCACCTTGCCGAAATCATCACTGGCCTTAAAGTACGGTTCCTTGGCACCAAAGACTGAACCCGATTTCCGTTCTTTGACACGCATCACAGAAGCAGTCATACCTCTGGCTTCGACGCCTCCCTCATTCACATACACGGTGTTGTTTTTCCCATAACGGATGTTTGAGGTGACGGTCTCAGGCTGGCTGTTTAGTGGAGGAAAATACCTTGGTACAGCAGCAACGACTTCCTTGCTCCAGTTCAGTGCCTTTTTATTGTATCTTCTTTCTTCAGCAGCCGTCAGCTGTGGGCGCCATGCTCGGAAGCTAACAGCCCCAAGATCAAAGGTGACCATGCGGGATATTTCTATCGACTTTCCTCGCACAAGAGAGACTTGACGACCGTCATATACGAGGCGGATAGTGCTCGTGGCGGATAAGACGGTGAGCCTGGGTAGGCGAGTTTTTGGGTCCGTGTCAATGCGAAAATGCCGTCTACTGATGCCCGTCTGGTTGTCCTTGGCAAGCTGGACGTCACAGACGTCAGAGTCTGGGGATGAGCCCATCACCCAGCCTTCCGGGGAGAAGAGATGCTCTCCAAATGTCAGGTAGAGTATGTCGCCAATACATTCTTCTTTGGGCTTCTCTCCTTTCCAGCGCGTGCCATTTTTGGGGGGGATGAAGTGGTATCTCTTGTTTTCTCAGAGGGAGATAATGTCGTCGACGCCAGTAAAGTACCCAAGAAACAAGACGACGTTTGCGAGATCGGGAGTCTGGGTTCCGTCCATGGCGACAGCAGGATTTCAATGGTGCAAGACGGGAGGAAATCGTCCATCTAAATATGACGCCAGTTGAAAGCTTCAGCTCGAGTTCGCCCAAGTTCACAAAAAGACGAGCGGGGATATGGCCAATTAGAAGTGATGCTGACGCGCCGCTTTCTGTCATGACGGTTTAGCGCCGGGTCTCCTACTGCTCCGCAACTTGCGTTTCGACACACCGGCCTGCGTTGTGACTCTGCTCCTAGACCTCGTTCGAGCCGATACTGGATCATTCGGTAAAGATTGTGTGGTGTCGAGCTTGATCGGGCGGGGTGCTGGTGCTCTCTTGTTCAATCGGCGTTTCTTTCGTTCCGCTTCGTCCTTCCATCGTTCCATCAATTGGTATTCTTGTAGCTTGGACAGAGGTTCAAGCAACTCTTCTTCAGTCTTCCAGTAGTCTTGTGAGTCAATGGAGAGTTGAAGACGGGTTATCTCTTGGGTAGACGAGCCGAGATTTCGTAGGATGTCGTGGTAAAAGCCAATCATGTCCTGCCAACCCTCTGCTGTTGTGGGAGTGGCAGCACCTCGTGTGGACTGTTCGAGAGCCGTGCTGCAAAGCTTTTCAATCACTGCATCCTTGTAGTGTCTAGCTTCACGCTCCCAGTAGTCAGGCTCGTCGACGCGCGATCGATATCGTTCAAGTTGCTGGGGACGGAAATGCTTGTGTAATTGCTCGCAGGAATACTCATGGTTCTCCTCAAGCTCGTCGTCCCCGAATTTGGGTTCGGGAGTCGCTTCGTCTCGTTCTTTGACCACTTCTTCGAGGCCCTGGGTAAGATATATAGCAAAGTGTTGGTTGGGAAGTTCCTGGTGAAGGGGGGATTTTTCGGCCGAGGTGGGTGACGAGTTCATCGCGACGGTATTCCAGATACCCCTGGCGGTAACTCTCTAGTACCATAAGCCCTTCATCGAGGTCTGAATCGATTTCGTCGCGTTGTGGTGCTCTCAGGGTCCGCAATGTGTCGATGTAGGAGCAAGACGTGCACGCTGCTGGTGACGCGAGACGTTCTCGGCGCTACATTGTTGTTATTTTATCGCAGCTTGGTGCCACATTTCAGCAGCGCACAGCCACTGACACCGGCCACGGCTATTGTCAGGTCCTGCGGTCTCCGGCGGTGCAAAGGAGAAGCTAATAACGAGGCTCATAGTAAAGTCTATTTTTGACGGCGATAGTAGTGTCGTTGGGCCTTTCGCAAGGGTCTACAGCAATTACGGGTGGCATCTTCCTTCGTCAACCAGAAGCGCAATAAGCTCTTAACGCGCCCTCATTGATTCTGCCAGTGCCCCAGGTAGTGATCTAGCAGTGGGTGGGTATGCCACGCTCACCGACGACACCACTCGTAAGCGCAACGCATGCCATCGTTTCAGCGCAACCAGGGCCGTTGATTCAATGCAAATAACCCAGGTCGCTTGATGCTAATTCAAAGGATTCTAGGTCTTCCATTTAGCGCTGTGGACTGTGGACTTCCTCCACCGCTGGTGGTGCACGTATAACTTGCGATCCCTGTCGCAAATTTCAGTCTCGTTCTTCGTTTCCGGTGTAACAAATACCTTCATAGTACAAGCACTGCCGTAATTACACTTCTAGCCTCTAAAGATGTCGCATCAAGACCTATTGTCTCTACTTGATATAAAGGAGAAACGCTCTGGCCTGCTCAGAGGAGCCGAGTCTTCCTTTCTGTCATCAATCATCATGTTCATGACTTCGACTCCAATATGGAAGTGTCACAGTGGGTAGAAACCTCTTACAGATACCACTCAACCCATATTTCAGAAGTATTAAAGTGGTTTCCTGCTGATGAGAAAACAATGGAGGGCTTGTAGAAGAACCGCGATCTCATCCTCAGCCTTGCGCCTTTGGAGACTATCTGGAAACTTCACAGACTTGACCTTGAGTATAAGGAATTTAAGTCACTCTTTCACACAGAAAATGGAGGGAGAGCATCACAGTTCACTAGGTTGGAACTACACATGTAATGGAAGAGGTGCCTGTCTCTCAGCCCAGCCTGTCTTTCGCAAAAGTAGTAGGTCACTTTAAATAGCCCTAGAAAACTTAGCCATATCAGCGGGAGTCAACACCAAGGCCCGAGTGGAGATGTATGGCCATGAACAAGGCCTTCTTGCCGCGCAGCAAACACATATGTCTCATGGAAACGGCCTCGTGGCAAAGGCCTAGCTCTACCTAACCCCGAAGCAGCCATTGTATCTTGGAAACCAGTCTTCAGCGTATGCGAGGTTAGTCACCCAGAAATCAAATGACTCTAGGTCCTCAGGACGTCTGTGTTGTTAATCACGGCGTTTAGAGCTGTGCTAACCTGAACGAATTCTATCTTTGCCTCTAGTCTTGACGGAAAGAAGAAGGTGAAGGGATCTTCGCCAGGGAGCGAGGAGAAGCTTGAGGCTTTCGAAAAATGGTGAGGCGTTTCGGGCCAAGCCTAGTAGATTGGCCGGCTTCAAGTAGTCAAACAGGCTGAGCGAGGACAGTGGCAGGCATGGCACTGTCTGCGATAAGCGAGGCGCCTCTAGCCTCTACAGACTTGAGTCCTGCTCTGCTTGGATTAAGTAGTGGACCAAAAGTTCCTAGAAGTTCTCGATGAATCTCCTTTATCGGGCCGGAAAGATGAGGTTGCCCTCCGACAACCGTCCGATGTGGCGACTGTAAACCGCGAAGCTTTCCTCAGTGTTGGCAGTGACTGTAAACATGACCCTGCTTGTTACACTACGAAAAAGCATATTTATTTGGAGCTAGTATTGAACGTGTTCACGGGGACGGGTCATGTTGAGCGGTTGCTTACTATTACTAGGCGCTGCTTACCTTGGCGATGTCTATCAAAATGACTGTGAGAACCACAGGCCATGGCTGCGGCAGACTGCAGGTGAGAAGATTGGGATTAAGACACAAACTTATACAAAGTTAGACTTGCGTCACTTGGCCATGATACCACTTGGCTTTCAATGACGAGTCCACAGGAGAATACCAGACACAGCAACCGCAGATCCAGGTATTAATGCATGACATAATTCTAGCCTAATACCTTTGGTGGATAATACATATGCAGCCAGATCGAGTCCAAAGTTGCTTACACCGATCAGGGTCTACTACATATTTGAGGGCCAGTCGATGAACTCGTCGAGTGCTAGCTAACAAGGAAAATTTCATCCAGTATACTGGCAGTTGTTTGAACCGACAGCTGACTCCAGGTCCAAAGGCTCCAAAGTTTGATAGTTGTCACGTCCATCACGGCCTCACTCCTGCGGTTGCATGTGTGTTCACACATCAGTACATCCAACATAACTAATACAGATGACCAGCTAAGAGCATTACAACATTTAGAATCCTATTCTTCCCTCAGCTCATCAAAGGAACTGCACTACCAGGCTTACCCCTGTTCCGAAGCCGTCAACCAGAAGACTCTTTTCACAAACATCACGATCCTTGACACAAAGTTTGTGCAGCGAGGCATCTCGTCATTGCATCTGATGCCCTTTGACTGGTACAGGTCATTGACCATAAAGGACGCTTTCCCATGGTCAGCTTCGTCGAGAGCCTTGCCCACATCCAACCGCAAGATCATGTGGAAAAGCTCAGCAGATACGGCACCAAGCTCTCGTTCAACCTCGACTTCCTCAACTTCAACGCGTGCGGCATCTTTAAGGCACAGATCGGTCTCATCAATATAATCACACCGGGGGTTCCCCTGATTGCTTCCAATAGCGACTGTTTTTGGACGCTCTTGATTGATGAGTCGATACGTGTTCCCACCCAGCGTGTCTCATGCCCACCAGCTTGTCCAGTGAGGTGTAGATAATGGATTGGACTTTATGAGGATCCTCAGAGAGTTGAATAGCCCGACGGTCGGGATGATGTCCGCCGCCGTCGAGGTCTCCCACTTCAACGGGATCCCAGCCACTTTCCGGCCACTTTCCATGGCAGTTCACCCATCCTATACAAGCAAGCCGTCCATTTAAAGCTGGAAGGCTCCCTAACCATGCATAGAGACTCGATACCTACACAAGTTGATCAGCTAAATGAAATCATAGGCAATCCAGCATCCTGCATCCAATCCCTCACCGTCTGGTAGGAAGTGGCAGTAAGCCGAGTCGCACACGAGTACTTGCAAGGCACGGCCAGACTAACCGAGGTACTCGGTGCTTACTGCTAAGCGGCTTTACGCTGTCGGTATCCGTTATTGTGAGCACGATTCTGTCGGCGTTGTTCCGGACTTGTTCAATAGGTCATAGGAAAAGAAAGCCCAAGACGAGTTGACCGATATGACTAAAGCCCACCGGATCCATACCATAGCTCTGAGAGCCGCCTTTAGACTACCAGGCAAGTTTCAGAACCTAAGTAACCGCGGTGGCATGGTCCCCAGGAAGCGCCCCAACCTAATGCTTCTCAACACTGAGACTTTGGTTGACCTTCTGGCTAGGTTATCCAATCGAGATAGCGAGTTATGAGAGGTTAAAAGAGATAAAATGCAGGGCCGTACAACTATTCAGGCAAGTCAAAATCTAGGAACATGGAGCGCATCAATGCAAGTCAATTTTGACTTCTTACAAAATGAGCAACTAGCTGACGACCTCGGAACTGCTTACCTGCTAGCTTTGCTCTATGTTTCAGTTGAAAATGCCATTATCATCGCACTCTATAAATCTCGAGAAGAAACTGCAACACTATGACAAATTTAGATTGTATTTCCTATATGTATCTATCTAGGAAAAGAGACGATTGTTGACGAACCCGTCAGGGAGAGAAGCACGACGAGGCTTACACCATGAAATAAAAGCTCGGCTCAAACGAACTACTCCGAATGAACATTTCAGTAGGGCAATTATGTCGGCATTGATCTAACATCATGGATGTGGAGAAACATGTGTTCTATCCCATTACTGAAGTATCATGCGCCGGACACGAGATGTAACATAAACAATAAACAAGTATTTTGACACCGAAGGCAGTGTTTCATACCATTACAGCTTTCTTTTGCCTCTTTTCGCGGTCTTCGTTCCAGTCGTCCTTGATGGTCGCCCGTGTCAACCGGTATTTCCCTTGCTTGCATCTCGTTTCCCCCTTCATTGAACTAAGTGTCCTCCTCCTAAGTCTGTTCATCTCGTTTTGGAGCTCACACGCCAATCCCGTGAGGTAATGGGCTTTCTAGACATAACGGCCTATCTAAGGGTAAGAGGGCGACCAATTTAGTCCTCATGCGCCTGAACAGATGCGAGGTAAGGCGAGGTGAAGTGAGTGAAATAGTGCAACATAACAGATAAGTATGCACCGGACTATAGGGAGTAGTATTAACCTTTTCTTCCATTACCTCCTGCAGTGGCCCTAAATCGGCATTCTAGTGCTAAGATATCTTGGGCTCCTAACGATGTGATAGGCCTAGATCGGCCACCTATCGAGCATAAGACGATCTTCGGGCTTAATTAACCTATTAAGGGCCAGGCTATAACGTACATGATAAGCGAGTGCACCAGACAAGCGAGTGCACCAAAAATCCCTCATCTAACATTATCACTATTTGATCAATTAATTCCTCACAACTAGATATGTCTCAATTAAATAAAGAAGCTAGATTACTTCTTGCACTTCAGGCCCTTCAAAATAACCCAGATTTAAAACTACGACAAACTGCAAGGCTCTACCAGGTTAACTACTATGCCTTACGTCGTCGGCACAATAGCATACAATCTCAACGCGATACTATCCCGAAATCACGCAAACTATCAGATCTAGAGGAATAGATTATTATTTAGTTTATTCTTAACCTAGATTCGCGAGGATTTCCCCCTCGGCTACGTGGTATAAAAGAAATAGCTAATTAATTACTTGCCGACCACGACGCATCACTAGTTAGCGTGCACTAGGCTTCAAACTTCATCAAGCGACACCTAGACCTTAAGACGCATTTTTTTCGCAAATATAACTACCAGAGAGCTAAGTGCAAAGATCCAACTATTATCCGCGATTGGTTTCGGCTTATAGCGAACATAATCGCGAAGTACGGCATCTAATTAGATAATATCTATAATATTGACGAGACTGGCTTTCTTATGGGCATAATTATAAGCGGAATAATTATCATAGGCATAAAAAGGCATAAAAAGCCAAAAGCAGTATAGCCTAGAAACCAGGAATGGATTACAGTCATTCAGGCGATTAATGCGGAAGGCTAGCCAATCCCGCCGTTTATCATCGGTATAGGCTAATATTATCTCGCCAACTAGTACCGAGAAAGCAACCTCCCGGGCGATTGGGCTATTACAAGGACCCAAAATAGCTAGACCAATAACGAGACCGGTCTCGAGTGGCTTAAGCACTTTAACCAGTGCATAACCAATCAACCAATTAGTATCTATCGTCTCTTAATCCTCGATGGCCACGAAAGTTACCACTCTATCGAATTCAAGAGATATTATAAGGAGAATAAGATCATTAGGCTTTATATGCCACCTTATTCCTCTTATCTACTTTAGCCCCTTAACGTCAGGTGCTTTAGCGTGCTTAAGAGTACTTATAGTTAAGAAATAAAGCGTCTAATCAGATGCTCTATAACCTACGTTTCAAAGACTAAGTTCTTTCCGGCCTTCTACGCCGCATTTTAAGCCACTATGATAGAACGAAATATTAAGGGGGCTTTTAGAGGAGCTAGGCTTATTCCTCTTAATGCAGAAAATATGATCTTAAAGCTTGATATGTAGCTACATACGCCAACGCCGGTTGAGGAGGCAGCTGAACCGTCGACCCCTTGGGCCTCAAGGACCCCAAAGACCGTGCTTAAGGCTAGATCTCAGTCTGAATACCTCGAAAGACGAATTAGAAGGCATCAGAGTAGCTCCCCAGAGTCAATTTTAGAAGCTCTACAGTCTTTTGCAAAGGGGACAAAGGCAGTTATGCATCGGGTTGCCTTATTGACCGCTAAGAACAAAGACCTTCAAGAGGCAAATGAGATACTAAGCCGGCGCCGGAGGGCAAAAAGAACCCGATTATAGAAAATAGGGGTAATGATAGTAGAGGAAGGAAGGCAAGTAATTAATTAAATGGATGTTGATGCGTAGGTAGTGGCGGAATTATCGAGAAGTGGTGGTTAAGGAAGATCAGCGCGACCGGGGGTTTGGCATTATGGTATCTGCGGTAAGCCCGGTCATAATGCAAGAATATATTAGGTAGTAATTGAGATATCTAGGGAAGAGTATAGCGAGTAGTTTTAATTGATTAAATAGTTTATTATATTTTTATTGCGATTTCTAACTAGAAGGTTAAGAAAAGTGGCTAACTCGCTTGCCTAGCTAACTCGCTATATATATATGTTAATATATTATCTCCTTATTTATTTATTAATAATAAAGATATAAGATAATAAATAAAGCTTAAAGAAAAGATATAAAGAAAATAATTAATAGAAATAATCTTTTACTTAGCGGTTAGCTATATATAGACTTGCTTATTTTTCTTATATAATATTCTTATTCTAGGGTAGCTATCACATTATACTTAATTAAATTAAATATAAGCTAAGACTTTTAATATATCCCGCGCTAAATCGCTTTAAATTAAATATAAGCTAAGACTTAAATATAGGCTATCCTCTTATCTAACCTATTTTTCTTATTTTCTTTAAAATTCTATAATTAATTTTATAAAATAGCTAGCTAACCTAGGAAATATCCTATCATTATTAAATAATTTACTTTAAATACTGAGCCTAGAATAGTATTATATTTTTAGAAAAGTATACCCCGAATATAGCCATTAGTTCCCTAACTCTAAGACCTATATTAACACATAAGATAAGTGATAGGATGGTGGTTATCGGCAGTTCTGTTTTCGTGAGATTCTAGTTCCACTGATCCCTGTCGGGACTCGGATGTCCGAATAAGGTTCGGATTTCCGAGACCAATCTCCACGCGTACTGTAACATTGTAAGGTAGACACTCTGCCTAATCTCTTAGCGCCCTGTAGTGCAACCTGAGTTTCCTCTTATCACTGCAGCTTGTCAGCTTATCCGATCCCGTCTCGACCTGGAGGCGGCGAGGTACTTCTATGTTAGACTGATCCAGGTTTCATTTTTTTCTTCTGACTCGCCAAAGTTCTCTGATACGCAACTTTCTTGTTCTCCATCTCGCTCACAATCTGGCACCCATCTCGTCAAAATGGGGTTCACCGATCTGCTATCGGATGCCGGTCTCACTGGTATGTACTCCAACTGTGTGTGGTTGGCTTGCGAGTCCCGTCATCCAGCCTTACTCGAATGCAGTTCTCAACAACTGGTTGAGCACTCGCTCTTACATCACCAGGTGAGTTTGTTACAGCTTGGTCTCTTCGAGGTGCCCCTATCGGCACATTTCCGTCTCCCAGGATTGAGCGTGCACTCCGTGCTTCTCCTCGGACTTCAGACACACACGCTCAGCATGTTACCCAATTGGTGGACATTTCTTGTCAGCCTTGAGACCTGCAGATGATGCCCCCAATTTTTTTTTGGAGATTATTATCTTCACTCTGCTTCAGTTACTAGGCTTGACGTCATTGCTCTCTGAAACAATCCCTCAGTCGAAGCCATACCAACTTACTCGCCACATCGACAGCTATTCGCCCTCTCAGGCCGATGTCGCCGTCTTCAAGGCCTTGAGCGCCTCCCCTGAGGCCGCCAAGTATCCTCACGCAGCGCGCTGGTACAAGCACATCGCTAGCTACGATGCCGACTTCGCCACCCTTCCTGGTGACGCGGGTAAGTCGTACACGGTCTACGGTCCCGACGTCAGCGTCGCCACTTTGAATCCTGCCAAGGCTGCGGCTGCCGCGGAGGACGACGACGATGTCGACCTGTTCGGCAGCGATGATGACGAGGAGGAGGATGCCGAGGCCGCCCGCGTCCGCGAGGAGCGCCTAGCTGAGTACCGCAAGAAGAAGGAGTCCAAACCCAAGCCTGCCGCCAAGTCGGTGGTCATATTGGACGTCAAACCCTGGGGTACGTTGTAACCCGACATACATTCTCCAGGTTGACCTTTCTCCCACTGATTACCGCGTCGCAGATGATGAGACCGACATGGCTGCTCTCGAGTTCGCCGTGCGCGGCATCGAGAAGGACGGTCTGGTATGGGGCTCTTCCAAGTTGATGCCCGTTGGCTTCGACATCAAGAAGCTGCAGATCAGCCTCGTGATCGAGGATGAGAAGATCAGCCTGTCCGAACTTGAAGAGGAGATCCAGGAATTCGATGACTATGTCCAGTCCACGGATGTTGTCACCATGCAGAAGCTGTAACTCTGCTGCTGATGAGCCTTTCGAGGCTGTTATGATAGAAATGCGAATAAGCCTTACGCATCCCATAATAAGCCTTTGACTTCACATCGCATGAATTAAAAATGGTGATCAGCATGAAATTACACAGATGTCGATTGCATGTTTTTCCCGCAAAGCCATCAAACACTCGATATCTTATCGTACATAACTCGTCCCTTGCCGCAACTTCGCATCTCGGTAGTTAGTTCTCCCGCTCCTCCGTCGAGGATTTTGTTAGGTGAGGTTACACATACTTGCGAGGTCGTCGCAGCAAATGCGAGGAGCGAGCCTATGATTGTGGAGGTCGTTCTCAGCTGCACATCGGAAATCCGATCCCCCACAAACTGCTTTCCGAATCGGGCAACCGGGCTGTCCCCGAGTATCGGACCCTGCATCATGCTTACGGAACTCCTTCATGGCAATTCTTAATTGCTTCTTGAATCCGATCGCTATATGCGGGGCTGTATGACGTTGGTTGGCGGGGACTTACACACTTCTTCACCATCGTCACTGTCTCCTTCTGTCGTCCAACAGACGTCCCTCGATCAGCCATATCGCAATTGCCACACCTCCCCAGTCGCCACTCAAGATAGCAGCAATGTTTTCGTCCGAAGCGCCCAATCATGTCGTCGACCAAGCAAAGGCGCATCGATGCGCTCCCACCCAAGGAGGACGCGCTGGAGATGGAGGTTCTCGTCCTCGGAATGCCCCGGACAGGAAGCATCTGTAAGCTCTCCCCGCCATCCCTTGGCAAAACTTCGATTTCTAACAATCGGCCCACGAGCAGCCATGCGCCATGCCATGAGTAAGCTGGGCTACAAGGTCTTCCACGGGGGCGTTCTGGAGGCGGATCCCCAGAGATTCCCGTACTGGGAGGAAGCGCTCGTGGGGAAATACTTCGGCGGGAAGCCCTTTGGACGGCCCGAATTTGAAAAAGTGCTCGGCGAGTTCAACGCCTCAGTCAACTTCCCTGCGACTATGTGGGCCGAGGAACTGCTCGAGGCATATCCCAATGCGAAGGTGATTCTCACGACGAGAGACGTGGACAAGTGGCTGTTCTCGATGAAGCAATCCGTCGACGCAAGCTTCATCTGGTTCGCGATGACGTTCAACTGGCTCGCGCCGTTCGATCCCATCTGGGGACCCTGGTGGCGGTTTCACAAGCTGGGGCACAAGATCAGGCCGATTCAGGCGCCGAGGGGAGAGAGAATAGGGTTTCTGGAACACTATGAGTTGATGAAGGAGCTCGTGCCAAAAGAGAGGCTGTTGGAATACCGGGTTGGGGAGGGATGGGAGAGGCTTTGCACATTCCTTGATAAGCCGGTTCCCGCGGAGCCTTTTCCGCATGTCAACAATCTTGACTCGTTCCTCGCCGACAGGAACAAGCGGTGGTGGCATGCCTTCAATTGCATGCTGGTCCGCGTACTCCCGCCTACGGCTGTGGTTGTGGCGGCCGTTGCGGCTGCTTGGAAGTACCGCCCTATCCCGCTCAGCTTCTGAACAGGCCGGGTCTTATATTCGAGCCGCGACTTGTAATGTTCATTGAAACGCGGTTCGTATCGACAATATAATGTTTGGTTCAGCTTTCAGTACCTATTTGTGAAAACAGCTAGAATTATCTGTGCCTGTCAGCGTGTGCGATGGGTAGGGGCAGTCATGATCCACTGTCATTCCGCCTGGAATAATAGGTACCTAAGCAAGCCTGCAAGACATCTGAGCTCATCTCCTTGCTAGTTCCAGAACCTCGTGCCGCAGAGTCCAGCGAAACAGCTCCTGGGCGAACAATTCACAGCAGTATTGTGCGTGGTACCCGTGCCTCTTATAAACGGTGTTGACGAAGATTAGGTCGCCAGGCGGAAGATACAAATGTAGCTGTGCATTACCAGCATATCTAGACGATTATCCCAGTACGTACCCTGTATTAACTCATGAGAAAGAAGAGGAAGAAAGGAAGAAAGGAAGAGCGGGCGCAGTTACGGTGGTGGAGCCTCACCTCGCTTAACTACCATACTGACTATGCCTCCTCCCCTCCCCTCTCGCCAACCTGTCAAGTCTATCAGCGAAGAAATCCCCACTCTCCACACCACCCCTGTCACATAGGCCGCGGAAGGCGCTGTCCTCTTGCTCCCAGAGCGTCAACGGCGAGTCAAACTCTACAATCTGTCCCTGCTCAAGGACGCACACCCTGTCATACCCAACAATGGTCTTGAGCCGATGAGCAATGGTTAGCACGGTCCGCCCAGCGAAGACCTCCATGATGGCTCGTTGGATCCGAGCGTCTGTCTCGAGATCGACTGACGAGGTAGCCTCATCGCACAGGATGATGCGGTTGTTGCGGAGGAGCGCTCGTGCTATGCTCATCAGCTGCCGCTGGCCCTGTGAGAAGTTGGTACCGTGCTCCTCGACAGGGCTGTCGAGAGTGACGCGCCCGGCAGCGAGATTGTCGGCGTCTTTGTCACCGAGGCCGACCCGGCGCAGCACGTCCCAAAGCTCGGGGTCTCCGTATTGGTTGAAGGGGTCGAGGTTCGACCGGACGGTGCCACGGAAGAGGTTGGGGTCTTGCTGGACGATGGAGATGCGGGACCGGAGGTCATGAAGCGGCACTTGGGCGATGTTTATGCCGTCGATGGAGATGGACCCAGCTGAGAGCTCGACCAGCCGGAAGAGTGCAGTCGATATTGATGACTTGCCTGCACCAGTCCTCCCAACAATCGCGATTTTCTCGCCCCCGTGAATACTCATATTCAGGCCGTGCAGTACGAGTGGTAGTCCTGGCCGGTAACGCAGCTGCACGTTGATCATGTTTATCTTGCCCTTTGTTGGCCAGGTCTCTGGGACAGGCAAGATGCCTGGTGCCTGTGGTGATGACTCCTGAGGCAGTTCGGTCCCATATTCATGAAGCCGCTCTGTCGAGATCATGGCATTCTCGACCTCGGACATCTGGCGTGCGACGAGCTGCATCACCTGGGTGATGGCCAAGGAGTACGAGAGCACCAAGCCTGATTCGCTTGGGTGCACTGTGAACCGGAGCAGCACGACGATGAGCCCAACCGTCATCACCGCCAGTATGGCAACACAGTCGAGACGACAGGTCACCCACCGCTGGTTGCTTAAGGTTAACAGGTAAGCCGAGTCCATGTCGTCGATGGCATCGTGCACCGTCTTTCTTGCCTGGTCCTGTACTCCATATGCCCGAATCGTCGGGATGCCCGTGATGGACTCGCTGAAGCGGGCAAACATGACGCCACGGAGCGTGGCTTCATAGCGCTTGAGCTGTATTGCCGACGCCCGGTAGTATGCCATAGCATAAAGAAAGATGCCAATCAGCACTGGCACCGCGACCAGGAACCAGTGGACAAAGATGCCGAGCATGACCACGATGCTGGTGACAATAGCAATGGAGTACATGAACGTGCGGACTGAGTCCGGGAGCTGGTTGTCCATCACCTCAACATCTCGCGACAAGCGATTGAGAATACGGCCTCGCGGTTGCGTATCGTGGAAGGATAAAGGGGCCTGAACCACACGGGCGGTGGCGTGATCGACCATCTTCCGGGTGGCTCGTCCGGAGAGAACAGAGACCGATGCGCCAAAGGAAAAGAGCAATATGGCCTGGAGGAACCCGATGACGACGTAAAGTGCGATGTACGTGTTCTCGGCGAGGTTTAAGCGGTTCGAAGACCAGAACGCGACCCAGATACTCGTCAGGGCATTTGAGCTCTGGGCCAAAATGAGGAACAAGAGAGGAGCGATGCCATAGATGAGGCTTCCGGATGATCGCAGGTATGTCTTGATCATGGTCCAGGACAAGCTACCCACGGCCCTTTCCTCATCTTGTACGAGTGACCCGGGACTCAGAGCTGAAGGCTTGATTGAATCGCGAACTGGTAGTTCTTTCGGCGCTTGAGTTTCATCCGAGTTCTCGTCCTGCTGGGCCCGTGCCACCAAGTCTCGGAACTCGGGCTCCGTGGCCAATAGATCGGCGTAGGTCCCGAGAAGCTTGATCCGTCCATCCTCAAGCCACAGAACCCTGTCGCAACGGCTGAGAACGTGCAGTTGGTGTGTCGAGAGAATCCTCGTCTTGTGCCTGAGCATATCGCATATCGCATGCTTGAAGATGTGCTTCCCGACATGCGCATCGACCGCAGACAACGGGTCGTCCATGAGAATGATGTCGCTGTCCGAGTAGATCGCCCGCGCGAGGTTGACGCGCTGTTGTTGTCCGCCGCTCAAGTTGACACCACGCTCCCCAATCTCCGTCTGTTCGCCCGCTGGGAGGGCGTCGATGTCGATCCCGAGACTGCAAGCCTGGATGGCCTGTTCGTACATCATGGGATCCAACGGCTGCCCAAAGATGACGTTTGCCTTCAATGTGGCGTGCTGGATCCACGCTCGCTGGGGGCAATATGCTCTCGAAGATGCGCCGAGAGTGAGATGGCCGTCTATCTTGCGCATCTCACCGGCGAGAGCAGAGAGCAGCGACGATTTGCCGGAGCCGACGGAGCCCACAACAGCGAGAAGCTCGCCCCGCTTGATGGAGAGGTTGATGTTGTCGAGCGAGAAAGGCCTGGTCTGCTTCTCCGGATCTGCATACGCGTTGGGCGACTTTTCCCACACAAAGCTTGCATCCTCAAGGCTGATCGCCTCATCTGCTGTCTCGTCCCATCTGATCTCCTCCTTGTACTCCTCGGCCATGAAAAAGTCCTGCAGTCGTCCCACGGCGGTCCATGCATCTGCCAGCTGCCCGATGACGAGGGGGAGCATGTTGAACGGAACTCTCAGCGCCGTGAAGAGAGCTAAGGATGAGAACACGGGTGCTACCGCCAGTCTGTGACCTGTTTTGGAGTATACGATGAAGGATAGCATCGCTCCGAAGATGGGGAGCGCGATGGACACGGAATTGAGGGCATTGCGCATGGCGTTCAGCTTGGTAATCCCTATGACTTCCTCGCCGCGCAGACTCGCAAGTTTGTTCAGAAACGGTTCTTCACAAGCGTTATACTTGATGAAGCGCACCGATCCGAGCACTTCGTGCGTGAGCGAGATTCGGGCGTCAGTGACAGGGTTGATGGTTTTCCGGCGCGCAAGGAGGGACTTGAGGCCGAAAGTAAGCCCGGCGATTCCGAAGAAGAGCAGACCGAAGCCAGCAACTGCGGAATATGTGATGTTGACCAGGAGAAGTGCGAATGACAGGAGAATCTGGAGCGGGGCGGACCAAAGAAAGTGAAACATGCCCGCTGCCATGTCAACGCGTCCGGCGTCTGCCGACATCAATGTTGTGATGCGCCCGGCGGAGTAGCCTTCCGAATCTTCCTCGCTTGACGTCTTCATCTTCTTTTTTTTCTTCCTCTGTTTCGTAGTGGTGTCTGTCTCTGAGCATGAGGCAGCCAAAAGTCTGGGTCCCCCAACACGTGCCCTTTCCGATAGTTTCAAGCTTTTATCGAAGAGAGTGGCGACAAGTACAGCTCTTGCCTGAGCACCAACCATGAAGCCAGCGTAGATGAACTGATTTGTGCCGACGCTTTGGATGATCTGCATCCCCACGATGCCAAAGACCAGCCCCAGCCCAACTCCCACCGACTGGCCAGATCCATTGTACGCCTCTTCCACAAAGGCGAGGAGGAAGCGCAGGACAAAAGGAATCAGGGTTTGACAGATACACGCCACAAAAAGCCAGCTGCCGCCAATCCAGAACTCGCGCTTGAAGGTGTCGTGCAGGGCAGCCGCCAGAGGGTGTTTGCTCTTCTGCCTTACGCGCTCTCGGAAGGCGCCGTCGAAACGCATCTTGAGAATCTTGATGCTTCTTTCGGGGTTGACGAGCCAGAGGTCTGTCTTCTCCAGGGGTCTTCGATATCCGGCCGCCATGATGGGGGTCATCCAGCCGAAAGTCAGGCGGCCGAACAGGCTGGTCCTGTATTCCGGACATTGTGTGCGATGGTGTGGAACTTCCGGGACTGGTCCTCGTTGCAAAGGGTCGATGGGCTGGTACCAGGGCCGTTTGCCCGCACGAGGGTCTGAGGCGCCGTTGTCCATCGTGTCGTGCAATTCAGCCGTACAAAGACAGCATCATCGTCGATAGCTGCTTGAAGATTGTTAGTCGCCATTCCATTGTCTGTGCTGAGATTGTCAGCCGCAGGGAACGTCTCTCCTGCAGTGTTCGGAAAACCGAACTGGTGGACCAGCGTCCAGCAAGCTTACAGTGCCTCACACTGGGCAGTCCGCAGCAGTCGTCCCTGCGGCCAGGGAATCGCTGCACGTATTTTAGCCGGCGAAATCGGGGCTTGCTCTCGCCGACACTCCGTGGTTGCCTGTGGCCGAGTCTCAAGTAAGCGAGGAAAGCATCCAATTGATTTTGTGCGGGATATCCTCTACTGCCTTACGGCTCTTGGTCCTAAGCGGTCACCCGGTCTAAGAAAAAAATAGCATACTAAAATAGCCCCGCATACTAATATATATTAACTTCCACCTTATAATATACTCGCGATATCTTATTAACCTTATTATAATATACTAAAAAAGGCTAGATTATAAGGGGCTTTTAATTATTTATATACTAAAGGGATTCTTTTCTAAAAGATTAAACTTTTCTCTTTTTTTTTAAGTCCCCCTATGCTCTATATATCGCATTTTAGCTATACCTATAAGCTAAAAAAGATATAATAAATTAGATATTAAGAAGACCCGCGGGTAGCCTAAAAAGCTATCTAAAGGTGACCTTAATATTATAAAGGCTCTTTATAAAGATAAAGGCTTTAAAGCTAAGAGGCTATTATAGCCTAGTCTCGCTATAAAAGCTAATATTAATATTAATACTTTTACCTTTATAATCTAAAAGTTAATTATAACCCGCGACCTCTATAAGCGGCTTATTAAGAAAGTTAGCTTTAAGTCTAAAGATAAAATTAATTACTAGTATAATTATATTATTAATACCCTTAGACTTAGGCTAAAGCCCGAGGATTAATATAATATATTCTTCTTAGATAAGATATACTTTAACTATAATAATAAAGGCTAAGACCTTATAGCTAAGAAGCCTAGTATAAAAAATAAACCTTCTAATCTCTATGAGTAATAAGAGCTTAATAAGAAAGACCTTAAATAATTATATTATTAAGTAGCTATTAGCTATAATTTTAAAAGTAATCTTATCTAATATAAGGTACTTATTAATTATAATAATAAAATAATATAAGAAGTATATTATAAAAAGATTCTTAATGGGGTAATTAAGAAGTAAATTAATAAGAGCTATACCTTTATCCTTAAAGAAGATAATAATAGCGGCTATAGGCCTAATACTTAAAACCTTATATAGGCTTAGAAAGAGAAATATAGTTTAAATTATTTCTTTAATTACCTTAGTAGCCCTAATTTAAGCCCTATAGAGAATACCTAGTCTATATTAAAGTAATATATTAGAAAATATGCTTATTAGGATCCTAAGACCTTTGTAAGCCTTATATAAGAGGGTTAAGATAGCCTTATATAAGAGACTATTAATAAATAGATTAGATCAATCCTAAAGAAGCTCTATAATATAAAGGAATTATATAGGAAAATAACTAGCTAGTAGCTAACTAAATTAATATTTTAATTTGCCTTTAATTTAGTCATAAAATTAACCCTTTTAGCGATATTAATTAAGGGGGTAACCAGGGCCCGATTTTAGTATGCTATTTTTTTCTTAGACCACTAGCCACCTTGGGCACTAAGCTGAACAAGGGCCCACTTGGGCGGGGACGCGTGATCAACAGGCCCACAGGTTACTTTTCGAGATAAAAGGAAGGGCGTCTATGATTGCCCGGCAGTGCCACCCACCAGTTCCCACGGCATTTCCCGAGAATAGGTGCTAGGCCCCATGGGGCATAATAGAGCGCACCGCGCGCATAAGCCTCAAAATGTGACGGCCACGATCTGACACAGCTTCTGTCACTTACCACCCCGGAGACATGGAGTTTAAGAGAACTTCCTGATCCGGAGACAGTACGCCCCGCGCCCGCCGGACCCAAACCCTACCGAGCCCTACCGAACCCTACTAAACCTGCTGCAGGTGCTGGCCCGTCTCAGCGGCGGGCGTCTGGCGTGTAACACCTAGCGCTGACCTATTCTCGTAGAACGAACCAGTGAGTAATCTAAAGGACTATGCTTCTTGAAAAAGTTCTAAGATAAGCGTGCAGACGTGAACCTTAGACGGAGCCCACTTTCCAATGATAAGGCTCCAGGGCGGCACATATTGCTATATTTAGCTATCGCGAAGCCTCGGGCTCTGGCTGACCCTCCCATATCCCGGTATATTCCCTCTGTCTTATTACTTTCGTCTAGAGAACGAGATGACAGTGGGGTCTTGGCACAGGGTTGTACATGTCGCTAAATGACATAGGTATGACTTTGGGGGCGGCGGCGACATCGAAGCCGTTTGAGCCGCTGCGAGTGCTGGTGGCTGCTAGCGAGCGCCACGCTGCTGTGTCTGTCGCTCGAGTAGTGTGGCTCCTTGACTCCCTTGGCGACGCCTCGGACCGGGCCGGCGCCGTTGCCGGCTCCGGCATTTGCGCCCCGTCGAGGACGGACCATGTATTAATCACCGGCCGAGAAGCGTCCAGAATGCTTGTTGTCAAGGTGGAAATCTTGGCCTCGCCTTTGCGGTTGGTCATGTTCGATTTGGTGCTTCCTCTGGGCGCGGAAGGCCTGATCTGCAGCATGGTGTTACTTTGGCAATAAACTCGCGCCATCGTCTTCGGTCTCTGGCACCCTGGTCCCCGTCCCGCTGGATCTTCTTCGCTAACGCATATCGCGGCTATTCTTTTCCTTGGCACCTTTAGCAACACAGCATATCCCTGAGTCCCGAGATGCTCTCTACTACGGCCTCCTGCTTCGCCACCAGCGCCTGCGTTAACGCCTGCAGACCAAACTCGTCCTTCGTATTCCCTTCCCCATCTTCCATTGTGCCGGACGCGTCGGCGATATTCTCGGGCAGTGCCCGCTCCGTGAGCTGGATCACTTCATCGATCAGCCCCTCCGCCGCGCCCAGCGCCATGGAGATGGAGTGCATCTGCAGGGGTCTCAGCCGGTCATTGTTCTGCTCCTTGAGCAGCAGTGACCCGAGCCGCACAGGCGGGAACAAAAACGCGCACAGCGCGTTCCTGTTGGTCACCTGCGCGAGCATCCCCTGCAGCCGCCCTAGGAGATCGTGCAGCAGCGAGGCCAGGCGAAGGACGGTGCTAATGAGAAAGAGCGCGGTGGGCATGTCGCGCTCGCATGTCTGGTTGGGGTGGAGCAGCGAACGTAGGGCGAGTCCGAGCCGCAGGGCGGCTTCAACAGGTCCTTCGGGGAAGGCGGCAAATGTCGTGTCGCTGCTGCTGCTGGCCCGCCTGCTGATCTCGCCCGTAGGGCGGACATGTGTGTATCTCATCGGGGCCGCCAGGAACTGCAATAGGCTGTCTTGCTGTGAGAGCATTTGTGCGTGGAGGTCCATCAGAGCTTGCATGTATGATGCTGAGGGAAGTCTTGACAGTTCTGGAGACCGACTCTCGCTGCCGCTACCCCTTATCTTGTGCATCGTGCTTAGGCCGCTGGTTGATGTAACTCCATCTTGGAGCGTTTCTGAGAGGCCGGGGCGCATACTGTGGCTGGAGGCGCTGGGATTGCTTAATGTTGGCGCGAGAGATGTGTGCAGTGTAACGGCGCGCATCGAGTCCGGTCCAACGTCGTGGACAAGCGGTTCCCATAACAGGTCGGAGAGGCCGTCGCCGCTGGGGGCCATGGATACCGATATCAGGTCCAGAAGTGCGTTGGATGTGTCGGTGTTCATGTCATGTGTTTGTTGCTGATGCAAGTCGTGGGTCGTGTCAGTCGTCATGTTGTTTGATGACACTGCCGTCGCCGGAAGGCTCAGGGTGTCTTCTTCCATAGGCTTTGGTGTCGATGGCGGCCCGCTTGATCCTCGCCTTGCTTGCTGCTGGCCAACACGACCACCTCGACGAGATGGTCGAGGATGGCAATCGGAAATGCTGCGCGGGTGCAACGCCGACACCGCACCTCGCCGGGCGCCCTGCGACAGCGAACCTTTGAGGCATGACACCTCTCACAAGCTGGTAGTTGATCTTGAACGTCTGGACTGTTCTTGTCGTGGTTCATGATGCACTTTTCTGCTCAAGGTCCAGTGCCTAGTAGCGTCTGGACCTGATGAGATATGTTTCGTGGAGTCGGGCTAACGCTATAATCAGTATGGTTACCTCCTTGGGATACAATCTCAACACCAACAGGACAGGGGTGCCGGAAAATAAACCGTAGCTCGGCAGGCACTGGAGACAGTCAAAAGGTATCTTGTGACGTCTGAACCTGTGGGGGCTCAGAGGAGTGGTCGATTTATGTAAGTAAGTGGACTAGGTTGGCAACACTGAGCGATGCGTCACCAGTCGGGTGCAGTGTTCAGGGAATTGGAACATTAGATGCGTTGACTGTTGTTATTGATAGCTGAAGAGCTGTAAGGTAATGAGAGAGGTGAAGCGATGCTTATTATATAGTAGAGTGTGCTGTGACACTGGCCCTCGACTACGACCCTACATATTGAAGGATTATGCAGTCTGACACATTGCCAACGACCGCGAGAGCGACATAGCATCCGCCACGAGGCTCGGCCCCGAGAAAGCTCGCTGATTCTAAATCAAAAACCACTGTCTATTGTAAGCAAACACGAATAGGACCGTGCGTCGGGGGGAAAGTGTGTCTGCCCCAACATTCTGCAACGCATATATATCATAATTCCTATTCAACCACCACGTCAGATATAGAAACCTGTATTACAGTCCTATATGTAGTATTATTGAAGAGATTTTGAGAGGGGCTACCTAATGGTTTATTTTTTCTGGTATCTGACGTTGTTGTTAGTTTGGAATTGGTGGAATTGTATATTTTGATGTCAATTTTGGGGGTGATGCGGCAAATTCTGTAAATTATAAGCGACCGGAATATTGGTGTTTGGGTCAGGCTGAACCAGCGTTTTTTTATAAATTAAGTGCCAAGCTAAGGAAAATGGAAAGTGCTGATTCCAGCATACCCATGCATCGTTTCAGGCGCGGCACAGTGGGATGCGGGATGGGTGGTTAAAGTCCTGCGCATTGAATCTCTTTTTTGCGCCTCTCATGGACATATTACTCAGCTCAGATAAGCTCGGATTCCCGATGTCCTAGGATGGATCCCCGACTTTAGGAAATACTTGGAATTGTGGAGTATTCTCACCTTGCCGCGCATAGCGAAAATCGAGTAGGGACGTTTATCCGAACATTGATAGGACGACATAGGCGAGCTGACACTGTGTATGCCTTGGACTACCTAATCATGTAAGGTGACATAAGGGCACGGCAGCCGAGACCGGACAAAATAACACCACGGATCAAGGAATTGATGTCGACACTTTAAAGACACACGAAAAGTCCCGACTTGGGTGGATCACAAACAGTCATCCACAACGCCCCTACCACAACGTCATCGAGACGGACTTAGGAAATTACATCACACTCACAAGATTACACATGTTCGTCACCATGGCCGGACCCGGAGCATCGCCTGCCCCCTCGCCCGACCACCTCGACGCTCTCGCAGCCAAGCTTACCCAAGCAGCCAATGCCCTCCGCCAAAAGAGCACTTCTCCCAATGGCAACGGCGCGGCGAAGGAGAGCCTGAGCACCGCCGCCGAGGCGCAGAAGGCAGGCGTCGCGGCGCTGCGCGGCATGACGTCGCCCAAGGAGCGCTTCCTGGACCTGATGCTGATCCCCCCTGCCATGGGCGTGCTGCGTGTCTTCCTGCACTGGGGCGCGCTCGAGCGCATCCCGCGCGACTGCATCACGCCAATCTCGTACGCACAGCTCGCCGACGAGCTGGGAGCCGAAGTCGAGCTTGTCCGTGAGTTGATCAGCGAACTGGGGATGTACTAGCAGGACTCAAAGTTGACTCGTGCGTCGCAGGACGCCTTGCATGGGTGCTCGTCGCGGCGGGCTTCCTCAAGCAGATTGGAGATGACGAGGTGGTCAACACGCCGAACGCGGTGATGCTGATTGGAAACGTGACTTTGAGGGGGGTTTTGGACGTGGTTGCTGAGTGAGTCCCTTTGGATTCTCTACCTCGTGCGGCTCTCGTGCTAATCAACCTGAAGACAAGTGAGGGCGGCGATGGTCCCAAGTACTTCGAGCGCTACGGCCGGATCGAACCAACCCAGCAGCGCGGCAGCCCGTGGACATTTGCCCGGGGGCAGCCCGACAAGACCATCTGGGAGATCATATCGGCGGATCCGGAGGAGGTCGAGGTCTTCGCCAAGTCCGTGCGCGCCAGCTCTAGATTCTACCCCATGCTTAGCCCGTATGATTTCTCCTGGATCGTTGAGAAATCCGTCGAGGACCAGAGCCGGCCCCTAGTCGTCGATCTCGCGGGTAGTGACGGCGAGTCCTTGCTGTCAATCTTGCGGAACACACCCGGCTTGCCGGCTGAGCGGTGCGTGCTGCAGGACTTGCCGCATGTGCTGGAGGATAACGCGAAGATGCGGCAGGAGGAGGAGATCAAGGCGTTGCAGAAGGTGCCGATCGACATTTTCAAGGATGAGCCTGTCAAAGGTAAGCTTATATGGGATTACCTATATCAGACGCTACGAAATGAGACTGACATACCTTACTCTCATTAGGAGCCCTTGTCTACCGGATCCGCCGTACCTTGCACGACTATGCCGATGCGGACGTGCTTCAGGTACTACGGCTGATCCACAACTCCATGGCGTCTGACAGTCGGCTGTTGATCGTCGAGTGTATCATGACTAACCCGCCAACACCCATGGCCGCCGCCGTGGACTTGTTCATGTGTATTACCGCAGGAAAGGAGCGTACCATTGAGATGTTTGAAAACCTGGCTGCTGATGCCGGTCTGCGTATCACGAATGTTGTTCCTGGGGAAACTAGCGAGATGGGAGTGTTAGAGTGTATGAAGATATAAGGGTGGGTACCTAGAGGTTAGGTAGATAGATAGCAATTTGTTCTGATACCTTATCATCTAGTATGAGAGAAATGTTAGAGCATGTCTCTGGTGGTTGGACTTATGGCAGTAAAAGGTCACTGGTGATAAAAGCACAAGTACAAAACGACGGCATGATGATGTGTACGATTGTCCACATTGTGTGAAGATATTGTCTAACCTATGAAGATGAGTGAAGAAAAGCGCGGCGTGCTAAGAAGCGTCTCTCAAGAATAACAAACTATACCCGAGGGACGTCCGGGCCCCTCTAGTGTTCTCTCGGTGTCCAATGGCCTATGGTTAACATTATGTGCTCGCGATTGCATCTTTCTTCCCCTCATTTGCGTGCGTGACACTGGACAGGCAGTCAGGCAGAGATAGACACCAGGAGCTTGGCATAGCAGAGAAATCAACGTATACTATGTTACCTTATCACTGTCTCAGGAACCAAGTCGGGTCTGTAGAGATCCTGAAGCGACGAAGAATTGCTATTTACTACAAGTGACCATCTAGTCTTCTACCTTGATCAGGCCCACATCGCCGCGCTCCAGTATCGCCGAGAATCCATCAATAACCTGGCCTGTAAAGTCCACTAGGCCCTTGTTGTTCCGGTTTGTGTTGCGGTGCAACACACGATGGCTCATGCGCTTCAAGATGTCGACTTCCTCAGGCGTCATCTTCTGGAGCGTCTCGGGCGCCCTCTGCGCAGCCTGGACGACCTTCTCCGTCATCAACTTCTCCTGCTCGGGCGTGACTTCAAACGATTCAAGCGCGAAGTTGACCGACTCCACCGCCTTGTTCTGCACCGACGCATCTGACTCGTGAGTGTCGGCCACACCCTGGATGACGGGCTGAATGGCCTTGAAGGCGGTGTCGAAGCCGTCCTCGGAGTTGCTAGTGATGAGCTCTTCATGCTTGAGGCGCAGCTGGCGCTGCACTGCCATGACAATGAGGAGCAGGCGGGTGTAGTTCTCGGCGACCTTGGTGGCGTGCCATTTCGCAGCGGCGCCCTCATCCGCCTGTCCACGACGCGACGCCTGAATCGATACAGCGGCTGCGAGACCGTTGTTCAGAGCCAGGTGCACGCCTGACGAGAAGTACGGGTCGACGAACGCAGCGGCGTCGCCGGCGACGCGGAAGTACGGCCCCGCGTAGGCCGATGCGCTGTACGACCAGTCCGACGCTTGCTTGACATCGGCTACGATCTCTGCATTCGACAGCATCTCGCTGATCTGCGGCGCAAGCTTGAGATACTCGCGGTAGAACTCCTGGCCAGACAGCCCAAGCTCCTTCTTCTTGGCCAGGAAAAGGTCCTGGCGGGCCACAATGCCGACTGACAATGTGCCGTTGTGCAGCGGGATAGCCCAGACCCAGCCACTCGCGTCATCGAGGTTCTCGAAGAAGGGCGAGTTCTCGTTGTGCTTGCCAACGTTGAAGCGCTTCGCGCCCTTCCAGTAGGTCCACTGGGCGAGGTTCTTCAGGCCTTCGTTGAACTTGCGATTCTTCAGGTACTTTGTGCACATGATCCCGTTGCGTCCGCTGGCGTCGATAAGGTAGTCGAACTTGATGTTGCCCCTGGTTCCGTCTTTGCGCGACCAGTCGGCCGATACGGGACGGCCTGGGTTGGCCAGGTGCGAACCCTCGCCCATCTCGAAATCGGGGAGGGGCTCGAAGTTGATGCTGTCCACTTTCGTGCCATCGAATGTCTTGGCTCCGTTGTTCGCGGCGTGCTTGAACAACAGCTCGTCTGCCTCGGACCGGATGACGTTCCATGAGTGACCGCCGGGGCCGAGCGCCTCGGAGAAGTCGGTGACTGTGTGCGGTTCAACCATAATCAGCCATCTTGTCCTGCCTCCTCTCTGCAGTTCATGGAACAAAAACAGTCGCAGTTGGGGAAAACTAACACGCCTCCCTCTTGTCTGTGATCTTGAATGTGGCGCCGAATTTCTTTTCGAAGCCGTGCTTGTCGAAGGCCTCCTCGGCATCAATGAGGCGCAAGAGGAACCGTATCGCTGCCAGCATACTCTCACCGATGTGGTATCTTTAAATTTTGAAGATTAGTTCATCCCCTTGTCCTTGAATGATGTGGTGATTTGACGTACCTGGGGAACTTATCGGCATCGACAAGCACGACGTCGACGCCCTCGCGAGCGAGCACGCAGGCGGCGTACGATCCCGCCGGCCCGGCGCCCACAATGAGAACAGAAGTTTGCGAGGGAACAGACATAGTGATGGTCGTGTATTCAATGCTGCGGTGTGACAAAAATGCAAAATGGGTGTTGCATGCTCTACTGCCAACGGTGTTTCCATACATTTAAGTGTATGTAAGCCAAGGTGTCGACAACAGACAGCGAACCCGGCATCGGGGTCGTCCGCTGCCCATCTGCTCATCTCTCGGCTGTAGAGCTGATGTCCGTTTTCGAGATTCCGTGTTCCTGATTCGGACTTTCGAGCGACTGCCAGGCTGCGACCGGACGTCACCCCCTCTCGGATTACCGAGCTGACAGTGACCGCATATTTGGAACACCTCCGCAGAACCGAAGCAGGCTGGCTCTTTTACCATGCTACCTTCTACTCGAAGACGATTCCAACAGCAGTCCATGATTCAGGTTGACATAGATTGAACTCTAGCAGTTTGTCAAGTCACCGTTGCGCAACCCATCCAATCACACAATTACTACAGCGAGGGCAAGCAACACTCGCCAGCCATCGCCATGCAGTTGACTCTGACTCTACTGCCCGTGGCTCTTGCCGCGGCAGTGGCCTACTTCATCGCTTTCCAGGTGACAGTGTATCGAAGGCGCCGCTCCCATGGCTGCAAGCCGGCGCCCCATGCCATGGCATGGGATCCCATCTTTGGGCTGAAGCACGCCACCGCGCTGCACAAGGCCATTCGCAACCACTGCAACCTGGAGTACTTCGACAAAATGTTCAAGAGCTACGGCAACACTTTCGAAGTGGGTCTCCTGGGTAACCTCATGCACGTCACCTGCGACCCGGAGAACATCAAGGCCATCTTGGCAACCAAGTTTGCCGACTGGTAAGTCGTAACATTCTCTCCTCCTACGTGATGATGTCCACTAACGGGCATTTCCAGGGACATGGGCCCCCGTCGTCGCTGGGCGACCTTCGAGTTCGTCGGCGTCGGCATCTTCGCCGCCGACGGGCAGGACTGGGTGCACGCCCGCACCGCCGCCCGGCCTCAGCTCGCCCGGTCCTACTTCGCCGACACGGCCGTCTGGGAGAAGCACCTCCAGATCTGGTTCGAGTCCCTGCGCGGCCAGAACCCCCCTGGCTCGCTCGTCGAGCTCCAGGAGTGGACGCAGCGCTTCATGGTCGACGTCGGCACCGAGATGCTGTCCGGGCGTCCGCTCGACGTGCTCACCGAGGAGCGTGCCCACGTCGGCCGCCGCTTCTTGTGGGCGCTCGACAGGGCTAACACTATGATCTCGGAGCGTCTCCGTGCCGGTAAGATGTCCTTCCTTGTGCGCGATGGCCAGCTCCAGGAGGCGCGTCGCGTGCTCCATGAGGGCGTCGACCCCTTCGTTATGGAGGCTATTCGTGACCATAAGGAGGGATCTTACGTGGAGGATGACAACAAGTACACTGTTCCCCGCGCTTTGGCTGCCGAGGGCGTGCCGCTGGAGCAGATCCGTGATCACGTTCTCAACCTGCGTAAGTCTTTCTCCGGTGCATGCACCATTGGTCCTGGTCTCTGCCTTGTCATGATTGTGATACTAACGATGCACGAATCCAGTCCTGGCAGCGGTTGGCTCTGAGGCTTCCCTGATTAGCACACTCTTCTTCGTCATGGCCAGGTACCCTGAAGTGCAGGAGAAGCTCCGCCAGGAGATGTCCAATACACTGGAGGGAGACCGTATGCCCACCTACGATGACGTCAGGAACATGAAGTACCTGAACTGGGTCATCAAGGAGGTGCTTCGTGTGTATCCTCCCGTTCCCCAGAACCTTCGCGTGGCCAACAAGGACACCATCCTTCCCGTGGGCGGTGGTCCGGACGGACGATCTCCCGTCTTCATCCCCAAAGGCCACGAGTGCTCTTTCTCGTCCTACTCGCTTCATCGACGCGAAGACTTGTGGGGCAAGGATTCCCTTGACTTCAGGCCTGAGCGTTGGGAGAAGGAGAGGCCGACGTGGAGCTACATCCCGTTCAGTGGTGGTCCTCGCATCTGTCTCGGTAAGTAAATATTTTCTTCCACCCCTATGTTTCCCAAGGCGTGGGCAAAAGAAGGAATATTCGCTGACTTGAATGTGTTATGTGATATGTAGGCCAGCAACTTGCACTGGTCGGGGCTGGATACGTCCTCCTTCGCTTCATGCAGCAGTACCCGACGTTCAAGGGGCCTCAGCCAATCCAAGAGTGGGAGGAGAAGCTTAACATCACCTGCTTCGTCAACAACGGTGTGTGGGTAAACATAGGCTGAGTCACTTAACGGTACTTTATATTGGCAAAGGTGGTAAAGGTAGGGGAAAGGTTAAGCAGGTAAATTGAAAGGAGCTAGTATCTTTTTAATAAAGGGGGTGGCTTGTGTTTTATAGCCTGATGACGAATTTGAGTCAGTATGTGGCTTACGTAGAGAAAGAAGGGCCTATCCAGATATCGTTAGCCGCTCGCGTCGTTCCTTCTAGAAGGGTTCTACAAACATCACGTGATCGAAACTGCGGGGATTTATCTCCCATTTCGATCTGGCCAGCCCCACGAAGGAAACCCTTTCCTTCTCTCTTCAACTCGGCTGGTCACCGAGTTCGAGGAAGTTGTTTATTTATTTATCTAGAAACGCTAGGCTCTCTTCCCCGCCGAAACCACCTAATCGAGCCCAATTCTGCGAAGTAGCTTCTGGCCGTGTGATGTCAGTAGAGGCACACTCTGGCGTCATCACTCTGTTCAGGTATGTGCATAATATGTTGTGTACACGTATTCCGCATGTTACGTGTATCTTACATGTTCGCTGCCTAGTCCGAATCATCATCCACGGGGTGGCATCGCCGCAAAAAGGACATTTCTATCGCCATACCCGGCCCAAAAGCCACTGCCACCACATCATCCTTGCCTCCCTCAGCCTTCCTCAGTGTGTCCAAAACAATCAAAACCGTGGGGCTCGATGAGTTTCCGCGCGTCTTGTAGACGTGCTTGGTCGCAAACAGCTGCTCCTCGGTCAGGCCCATCGAATCCTGCACCCCTCTGATAATGGCCTTGCCGCCGGGATGCAGAGCCCAGTCAAGGTTGGCGGCTGTCGCATCCGAGAGCCTGACTCTGTCGCGAAACGCAGGCAGCATCTTCGAAAACATGGGTTTCACCGCCGCGGCTGCCGCCGTCGCCACCGTGCGTGTCAGGGTGATCCGATAGCCCGACGGAACAAGGTCCCAGCCCATCTCCTGCATTGAGTCTGGAATGGCCGCATTGTCCCAATCCATGAGCTGGAAGATAGGGCCTCGTCCGCTTTCTGGAAGTCCAGCATCGTTGCACAGTACAAATGCACCCGCACCGTCCGAGAAGAGAGCTGCCGCGATGCTGATATCCTCTGGGCTTGTGCTGGCCTCAGCATCAGCCAGTTCTTGCCTCGCATTGGTGGTGCACAGCTCGCACGCAAAAGCTAGGATCCGCGCTGGTTTGTGCTGTGCTGTTGCGGCGAGGGCGACCTGAGCAGCATTGCGCATGATGGACAGGCCGCCCGCGCATCCCACACCAGCGAGGAGTACGCGTTGTACCTCGGGCCCGAGACCAAGTCTGTTTGCCACAATCAAGTCGACGCCCGGGTTGCCATAGCAAGTCGTGGTGCAAGCGACGACATGAGTGATCTCGGACAAGTCACCACCCCATTCCTTCAGCGCCTTGCGACAGGCTCGCGCACACAGATCGACGCCCGCCTTGTACCAAATCGCATTCAGATCAGTGATTGTCGGCATTTCAGGACGATGTAGGAGGGGACTCGAGCTCATGTCCTGGACACTCGGTCGCTGGTCGATGCCGGAAGTTCGGTTGACTTGCAGCAACTTCTTGAGCCTGAACAATGACGTTGGGATGTCAGTCACTTCCAGATTACAATCATTCCTCTTTTGCCTTCATTCAGCTGAACATCTGGGCTTTGGTGGCAAGTGCATCTTACCCAGGTGCTTCGACGTCGTAGAAGCGCGTGGCCAGCTCTTCCAGCCGTTCAGGTCCACAAAGATAAGCCCCATACTGGTGACCTAGGCCCATGATCCAAAGTCCAGGGTGCGCACGTGGCGCGTGTGTACCGTTGGTTCCATTGCCGTTCGTGATGGCCATCTTGTTGTTGTGTCCAAGTCTGGTGCCGTGTGCGCTGCAGGTTATTGTGTTGTTCGCGGGGGTGGTACGCAGCTTTTCTCGACCGGACTGGCTTTCAACATGAAACTACCCAACCCCGCCCAACCTGATATCTACAGCAGGCATCGATTTAGAGACCCGGGTATCATCTTTGTCGCGCTTGATTCCCGGAACACCGATATGCGATCGGCTGTCAGCTACGGGCTCGGTGTCAGCACGCGGCTGAGTGATGTTAGGAGCCCCGAGACCTACCGTCTTATCTCGGTAATCCGACTTCAACCTCGCCCTAAGAATTCCGCTCCTGCGCAATAGGCACCCCACGTCGGTAGATGCCGGCTAAGTGGACAATGATACGGAATTCCTGACCGATCCTAGGATGGTGGGTAGGGGGTAGTCTTAGGTGAGATAATCAACTGATTCCCATCGTGACTTAAGCTCATAACTGGCCCATGATGAGCCCTTTTGACTCGAGTAAACATTGCAATCTATGAGCTTTATTAGGTCCGCAAGCGTCACGTCTCACCGAGGGACGCACAACTTAATTCAACATTACGGACCATACCCATCTTTGTATTATTTGCTGGTGTACTTTTGACGATCATCATGGAATTTTCTAGT
This sequence comes from Fusarium phalaenopsidis, assembly GCF_050370095.1. Taxonomy (NCBI): domain Eukaryota; kingdom Fungi; phylum Ascomycota; class Sordariomycetes; order Hypocreales; family Nectriaceae; genus Fusarium; species Fusarium phalaenopsidis. The sequence goes on along the minus strand of NW_028145414.1, from coordinate 1,125,973 downwards.
CAGCCAAACGGCCACTCACGGTACACGAACGGCCACACCAACGGCCAATCGGAGTACACCAATGGCTACACCAATGGCCATACCAATGGACACACCAATGGGCGCACAAAAGGCTATGCCAATGGCCATCCCAGCGCTTCCATCGGGAAGCCTCTGTATGAGCCCATCGCCATTTGCGGCATGGGAATGAGACTCCCGGGCTCAATCAACGACTCCCAAGCCTTCTGGGACCTGTTGCAGAACAAGCGCAACGGACGATGCAAGGTGCCCAAGGAGCGTTACGACGTCGACACTTGGTTTGGCCCTGGAAAGTCCGGCCACGTCGCCTCCAAGTTTGGCTATTTCCTCGACCATGTCGACCTAGCCAAGATGGACACGTCCTTCTGGTCGGCGACCAAGGACGAGTGCGCTTCCATGGATCCGCAGCAACGACTCCTGCTCGAGGTTGCGTACGAGGCGTTGCAGACAGCCGGACAGAAGTCGTCAGAGCTGCGCGGTCGCAAGATCGGTGTCTTTGTCGGCAGCTTCGAGGGCGACTGGCTGGAGTTGGACCAGCGCGACGTCGAGAACTTCAGTCGCCATCGTCAGTCCGGCTCGGGCGACTACATGGCAGCAAACCGCATCCACTATGAATTCGGCTTTATGGGTCCCAGGTAAGATGACGACCGAGGTCTTTCCAAGCCACTGAAGCGTCATTGGCGAGTCCACGAGAGACTCAGCTGACTTTGGCACAGCGAGACACAACACACGTGAATACATGGACACCTTCACTGGGACCCGAATCTATATGGCACCTGAATTTCTCAACCGGCCATTGCGATATACCAATAAGGTCGACCTATTCTCCCTTGGCCTGGTTGCTTTGCAGTGTCTGACGAAGTGGGATCCCCAATCAGACAAAGCATGGGCCTCTGGACCTTTGGATCGCCATGAACACGAGCAGTGGATGCGTGATGTGGTCATTCCATGCGTTGCTGATGCACCGTCCTCGTTCAAACCATGGCTGACTGGGATGCTGCGCAGACGACCAAGACAGAGACGGTCGGCTGACAAGTCTTTGAGTTACTTGTGGCAAACTGGGAATGGTCTTGCACAAGTCGAGCCGAGCCTCGGGGAAGACATGGGGAAAGCTGGCCCCTCCGAAGGAACCCATGCTCAAGCACGCGAACAGATTGCGTCCAAGAGGAAGAAGCGGCCGGCCTCAACGTTGAGTGAAATCAGCTCTAGTCTTCGGCGGATTCGAGACCAACCAGCTCGACTCTCCCAAGCTAAATCTGCCAGCCGTTAACCTCAAGGTTCCTCGTTTGCAATGTCATCATCACCCTACTCGGCTCCCACGCCACGTGATGATAATGAAGGTTTTGATGAATCTGATGAACCTGATGAGTCTACGTACGAAGATGATACGAATCTTCAGGACGACTGGAGAGAAAGTGATGATGAGCCTGAGGATTTCACTTGAATGTCTTGCATTTCGACTAAATCATCACTCCCAGGAAGAAGTGGGCATTCTATTCTTCTCCTGTGATGGCTATCATCATGGATGCTCGTGCTATGAATGCAATGGAACTCTGGCACAAGGATCGATACTTGTTTCGGCCAAAGTCTCTAACGGAGAAGTTAACCCTAACCCTCCCTAGGCTGACCTTATGGGCGCTGCCCTCGCGCGGTCTCTGGGTCTGCATTCAACGCAGGTATATGCTCCTATAAGTAGAAACTTAGCTGCGGTCCTCAGTGTGTACCAGAATTCCAGACTGAAAAGAAGAGAGGAAGGGTTACTCCGCCGCCGGCCGAACATAACAAGGGCACGCATGCGGCGTGGCCTGGCGATCCGCGTCTTCATGTTGCGTGCTGCCTGATTACCACGAGTCACAGTCAGCGCCGGAAAATCCGAACGTGTATTGTCTCTGTCTATCTCTTTTCATCGGCCTCATGCGCTCCCCCATCATTAGTGCACCCTACACCATGTCGAATTCGCAGCCGTAGTTGAGCATGTCATCAGCAGCAACACCTGCACGAGCAACCTTGCAATGTCCCGCCTTGAAGTTCGTATGCGAAACTAACTATAGTAGGTGATGGAGGATATGGAGAGCCCTTGGCGCCGCTCAAACACTAGGTCGGCCTATATGTGTTCACTGGCCAGCTGATCATCTTTCCGGGTGTCTCATCCGCATGGAAAACGAGCAGGCCGTCGTCTTTGGCAGCTCTGGCAGCAAGACTGCTCCTCTGGGCTCGGCCGCGGCCCTCTTTCATAGTCACGAGCTTGGTTCTCTAGCTTATCGTTCTTTGTTTGGCATATTTAAAGCCGATTTTCCCGCGCAGAATTCCCTTAGTTAGCATCAACTTCCTCCCTAGCTTTCATCCTGGAAATTCCAATTTTTCCACCCCCTCTGTAGGGTTGTCCTAAACATCACGTTTTCTCCGTTAGGTTTTTTTTCCCCTAGTCTCACGCCTTAGACTTAGATGACAAAAAGAGGTGATTTCTCCGTAGAAAATTCCATGAGGGATTACAGTCTAAGAGAACACAAGACAAGGTTTGTTATAGTGTATCATCTCTAAATTGAGGGGGCTTTCCTTTACCTCGTCACCTTGTCTCTCCCAGGTTTAATACATATTTCGGCCAGCAAAACTATGCTCCCCGCCTCAATCTGTCACTTAGACGGGGCCATCGCACTCGTTCTGTAGAAAAGACCAATCTTAGACGGCTCATAAAAGTCCTCTATCTGCGCTTCCCAGCATCGCCTTTTAACCTAGGGAATAGGTTTCTGAACATGCTCCTCTCTGATTAAGTGGCAAAAGAGAAGCTGGTAACTCTTCCGGCGATGCCCCAAGATTAGTCAATCGAGGCCACCATGCGCTATTTACTGATATGCTTCGTCACCTTGCCCTGATCTGTATAGGGCACTGCTCCTTGCTTTATGATCCTGCAAAAGCCGATTACTCTGGTTGTCAAGTTGTAGCCAGCAAAAAGTCCATTTTTCCAATCAAAACTTCCCGGGTCTTGTCTAGCCTGGGGAACACTTGCACACCAAAACCCATTTTCTCCGTGAAACATCTTATACCAAAATTAACAATGTTTATCGGCGAATACATCAAGCCTCTTTTTCTTGAAGAGTTGGTTTTCTATCGAAGCCGCATTAAACATTGCTCTTCATTCTGTTGCTGCAGGTCTCGGTATGGTGTGTACGTGTATCTCTGGCCAAACTCGAACAGATGACATAGTAGCTTGTGCCGTGTCTAATGATTGCAATTGAATGCCAGTAATGTGTTTCTATTTCCTTTCGGGGCCACTATATTTTCTGTATATCAACTAGAGATAGGATAAGATAGACAGTGTGCAAAAGATGAGTTAAACTCAAGAGCCAAGCACAGACTCGAGGCTGTATGAATACTGCTCTCCGGTAGAGCCGAGAGGACTACTTGTGTCGATATGGGGCCATGATCCGTCCCAAAGGGATTAAGCCTGTAGCTTAGCTCATCCCCGTGCATCGGTACCGGGGCACAATGAGCCGTCGAAGCTGCTCGCAGCGCATCCTCGATGGCCTGACATCAGCCTGTTCTCTTTCCCAAGGTCCCCCACCCCATCCTCCGGATCTTTTACTCACTCGCTGGCTGCCGCATTGTATGCGGTTAAGTCAGCGTTTGTCCGTACGGGCGTTACACTTGGCCGGCGTAACTTCTCCTGGATCAACATGACCCGCATGGGCCATTCTGCCGACCTTGTCAAGTCAGTCAGCATATCAGATCAACAGGTATGGAAGGCAAAGGTACACCTCTTCAGCGAGTGGATTTCTGACTCACCCTAGCATAGCGGCCTGGACCGCCTTGCCCGACTCCTCGAGCCCCTTTGTTCACATCTGGAGCACGCCAGTCAGCCGGGTCAGAATATCTCGCAATAAGAATTTTCGGCGCTTGCTAGGTATTTAGTTGCAAGGTTTGGCTTTGGTAACATAAACTCTGCATTTGGTCAGAACCTTGAGTCTCTTGCCATCCAAAGACGCAGTGTTATCGCCCCTTTCGGCCACCTTGTCGCCTGGTAAGTAATTGGGTGATGCAGCGTACAGATACTACCTCAAAATTCCTTTTAGGTATGATAGAGATGGCCTTCCTATCATCAGCGGTCTCAAGAACGCCGTGAGAGCAAGGTATTCCCTACTATTCATCGAGAGACCGCCGTTGTCACTGGTTTAGTTATGATGAGCATAATGACGAAATTTTGGATGAAAGGATACTCACTGTCAGCATAGCCATCCGGCAAGGGTATCTTAGAGAGTAGGGAGTCCCCTTGCTCACCTGGAGCAGAGCCGCGGCTTCACTTCCATCTTGTGAGAGTGTGGTGTAGGGTATGGGTAGCAGAGAAAGGTGCTCGCAAGAGTTTCGGTCGATATGCTGAGAATAATATGGAATCCTGGCAAATGATTGGGGATGAATCTTTATACTTAGTTATGCTTTCGTTGTCTGTGTGGTCCATTCAAGGTGGGCTGCCAAGAACTTGTCGTCTCGCAAACGGTGTTGGTTGCTTACTCAGGGCTCTCAGTGACCACCGGAACAAGTCCAAGGGCCGATAATAGCATCATGTCAGCCGCCACAGTGGCATTCTCGGAACAGGTGAGGCTACAGATGGGAGAAGCCAGGAGAAGGAGCATAGCCAAGTGATCCGTCCAACCAGCCCAGATGAGGCAAGGTTTGAGGAATTTCCAAGCTTGATACACGGGTCGAGACTCAGATCTATGAGATTCAGTTGATCTAGCTGCGTTAAGGGGCGTCCACATAGGAATAAGAGAGATAACTACCCAAGGCACGAGTGTCTATTAACTAGGTATAAGACTCACTTTTATCGGGCTGTTATCGGGGAGACCCTCCATCTTGCTTGTTATGACTTCGGTCCGTAACAAATTCCAAGATTTCTCCACCAGTTTTATATCTGAGCTTCAAGTCATTGACCTCGCAAGGTGTCGGGTACGTTACGCGACGAGTCATTACACGACACCGACGCGTTTTTCGGGTATGTTTCGGCTAACTGTTGAACAGCCCCGTTGCCCAAGGAAATTTCACAAACCCAAAGAAAAGCGAGTGCATAAACTGTGCATCAACATCCCCCTTTTGTCTCAGGATAATTCCGCCATGACCAGGGTCTTAGTCATTGAACTAAAGTCGCGCTTTGTGCAGGCAAGAGCCTGCACTAACAATAACAAGCAGCAAATGCTTGCCTGTCCTCTGGGCACTGTTTCAACCGTGGAGCAGCACAGGTGGTAGATTAAAGCCCAGCACTCTATATTTGATTGGGCAATGCCGTTTTCCCGGAGAGAGTCGATGTATCTTTTTCACTGGAACCGGTGCTGCACTTGTTCCTTGACTCTCAAGACCTTGTATCATGCTCCATGCTGCGTTCCTGTGATGGTTGGCTTATAAGGTGGTCAAGCACTTTAACATTTGGGGTCACGATAACCCACGACGTCATGTGTCTACCCCGAGACCCTTCCAATGCCAAATCCCGATGTTTCAATATATATATATATGTTTTCGGAAGATAGATGCCTTCACTCAAGATGATTTCCAGCACGCATACCTACCACATATCTTGACATCTGATAATCCCGGGTTTTCTGAACATGATTCCGACGGAGCAACCACTTCCCGTAGCTCTGTAGGGTAGCCCACAAACATCCCGTATTTTCCGACAAGAATAACCCAACCAAGCCAATTTTTTTTACGTATGCGGTTCTCGGCCTGAAATTCCTTCTTTCCAATGCAAATTTTATACCTTTGAAACAGAAACGAGGCGAATGCGAAGATCAAAGGCCTATTCACACTCTAAGCCATTTCTTGAAGTATGCATGCATCTCAGTGGTGGAACTCGAAAATTAAATCATGCGTCATGAAATAAAAAGGGAATTAATTATCCCAGCATGATGGAGAAAGTTTAAGTATATTTCGCTCTTTGACTTCCTGTTTGTCCTTTAAAGGAGTATTTAGATATTAGTAATATCGGTCCGTTTCTAGTTTTGTGCATGCAATGTCATTTGCCAGATAAGCCACACAGCTTGCGTTTATTTGAAGTTCAATCATCTTTTTGATGAAGCGAAAGTTGAGTTAATAAGGCCATTCGGCAATTTGAATTGAACTCATTGAATTGAATTGGTGGCGGTTAGGGGGGTCATGGGCGTCCTCTAGAACTCACTTTTGTCTTTGCCCCAAAAACACCCAAAAACTATCACTGGAGGCATCACCGAACTTATTTCTCGGATAGAAATAAGTCAACTAATCCGCCATATGTGATTGAGCTTTTAAATTCAAGATATACTGGATTGGTTTGGTTTGGTCTGGTTGCGATTCAATTGAGCGAAGCCCCGTCTCGCAGCTTGGCCCCTTTGACACAGAGCCAAACCCTCCAGCAACGGCCAGAACGTTCTGTCACACACGTTCACCTGGCTCAGTTCTCCCACCAGGGGCTCGGCTTCGACTATTTTGTCAAACACACTTCGTGTAAACTGGTCGAGCATGGCCATAATGGCCCCGATGGATGGTTATGGCTTACGTGAGAGTCCTCGAGGATGTCCCCTGTCTGGTTGGCTATGACAAGCCAGGTGGACTAAGCCAGACAGACGACGACACATGGTGACTGTAATGTTTGAGGTCTTTGATTTCGGTACTTGCCAGAATTCAGAAGCTCGGAGGTTCTGTCATGCCAGCTTTCGTCTCGATCATGAAATTAGACAGTGCGGATGCACCCGATATAGACTGAAGGGTGGCTAGTATTTGCTATTACTTTGAGACAGGAGACTTCCACTCGTAGATAGTGCTATGGAGGGCAAGTCTACCGAGACTTTCTAGATCTAACTGATCCCAATGCCGACAAAAATGAAGGCGAGCAAGAGCGCAATACAAGACGTGCATCTGCCATGATGTTGTCAATCTGTTCTTTGTTGTAGTTGTAGCCCGGCCCTCGATGGTTAGCTGAGCCCAAATATCGCCATGATGTTGTCTTGCGGGTGACTTGAACAAGTTAAGAATTAGATATTGTGTGAGAAGTGATGGTTCATTCTTTTCTCTCTGGATGCCATATCTCTATCACACAATCATTCTTCGTGCCCTCTTCTTTCGTAAGGTGATTATTTGTTGTCGTCTTCCCTACATAGCCCTAGAGTATTTTTGGGCAGTTTGCATCGAGGATTGAATCTCTACTAGTTTTGGCACCAAAAGTCAAATTTTCACTTAGTAGGGCTGACATGAGGAGCATTTATCCCATGTTGCCGCCAATGCATCTTCTGACGGTGAATTTGTATGGTGTCAACGGGATGGCCTGCCGTCGTGCAGAGGATCCTATACAACGCGAATATTCCCAGGGCCAGCCTATAACCAAAGTCAAGGCGAATCGCCGGCCACTCTAATGTCAACACCGGCATTCGTCCGATGTAAAAACACCATGTTGTGCCCAGATGTCTGTAAAGAAACTCTCTTTCCCTAGCAAGCATCTGCAGGTGCATGAGATAAGCATCCATGGCTAACCATCAAGAGCCAAAGAGGCTCTCCAGACAGGCCCAGAAAACTGCAAAAGAACTGCGATACGTTAGAATAGCGCCAGCAGCCATGAACACCGAATGACGAGGAGGAAGAGGGCACAAAGGCGGTTGACGCCCCGCGCCGGCAACAGGCAGCTTTTTCTAAACTCTTGGTGAAAAACAAAACATGTTGGATGGTAGTAGCCAAAGAAAGTCAACCCACTATGATATGGCTCTTAGCTACTCGTATGAGGCCACAGTAAACTAAACCACCAATTCGCAGCGGCAGGGAACGGCCGTCGGACCTTTCTACTGGAAACAGGCTTAGTCAATGCGACTCTCCTCGCTTTGATGGCAAGCATAATCATCTACCGGCTCCCGACCACGTCGCTGTCGAGGATTCATCACAGTATCCAGAAATACATAGTCTGTCGCCGCATTCCCGTTCCCAACTTGAATAGTCTTCCTCTTGAAAGCGGCCAAAACGATGGCCCTCCTCAGCCGCCACGCCCTCCAGTCCGGACGGCCTCCCTTTTGGCCGGACTAATTGCCGCCTTCTCTAACCTAGGAGTCGCTCAGTGTTTTTGCCGAACGTTACCTCTTATCTTGCATAATAGCTATCTTCAATAGCATCTAAAATGCTCCCCGTCTACAGGAAATCTCCTGCAGTATCTGGAATGGCTCCTTTCTGCAAATATTCATCGACATCTTGTAACTAGTCCTCCTAGTGGTTTGGTATTCGCTGCTGCGGTTCTTCTGAGTGGGATGCTTGGCGTCCCTTTTCCCGTTGTTATTTGTTGCACGGTTGTATGCTGCGTCACGTTTTATATCTGGGTTGTCCACATGCTCCGTGTTGCCGTTCACAGAAGGCTGCCTAGACGACATCCTGAAGGCCCGACCGAAGTGGTGGAAAAACAGTGCAATACGATTACAACACCTATTCTCCGTCTAAATCATGGCTCTTATGTCTGTCATTTAGATTGTGGAAAAGGACGTATCGTGTGCGATCTCTGCCCATTCCACCAGTGGCCACAAGAATCTAAGCCGTGCCATGCGTCCGACATATTCAGTTCTGGAGCTGCCAATCAGGAGTGAGGATACAACACCGCTCCCGAGGCCTCTGTTGAGCCCAGCCCCTTATCGTGACATTCTTGGAGCCTTATGAACACTGATGGGATAGGATAAAAGCTAGGAACTCTAAGGCTCTCGACACCACCACCAACGAAGCCACCACTCCTATTCTCAGACACCTCTACCTGCTTACCTACTCCTTCTCGCTCTTCGCGCTAGTGTTGAATCAAACGAAGCGCCTAGCATCATCACTCGGGTGGAATGGCCCCGACGAGAGCCCTGTTCAGCAGCTCTCCGCAAGGCGAGTGACGTGGACTAGGTCTAGAGCGAGGTGAGCAAAGCTGAGCCCAGATCTGGGATATGGTCTAGCCACAACCGCATTCCCTCGAAGTCTTGGAGAAGGCAGTCCGCGAGTGGTACGGCGATATTAGCCAGCTCACCAAGATGTGACACGTCAACGAACGTCGATACCGTTCAGCCTCGGGTCCAGGTAATCCAAGTATACCTATGTCACTTCAACGACGCCCGCTGACGAGGACAATACGGGTGCCAGGGCAGGGGGTATCTAAGAGAGGGACTATAAGGAATCATTGCATTGAATTGACGTGTTCTAATGAATAACAAGAACAACTCGAGACTGCTCTTCGGAGCGGTTACACTGGGGAAGCGCGCAGGAGACACATATATCTGCTCCCTGAGCTCCTCTCAGTCTCTATCTACTTAACCACCTCCGTTGTTCCACCTGACGCACTGAATGCGACGACCGTCATCACCTCTTCTGTCAAGGTTCACGCAGGGGTGACTTTCATCATTGTTCCAACTTCCCAGCAAGTCGTCAGTGCAAGAACCGCCGTTTCCAGTCTTTCCTCCGCAGTAGAACCACGGTCCAGATGCGAAGTAGACAGAATGGCTAGTGTCGTCCATGGTGACATCAACGTTGAAGTTGCTCTCATGCTTGTAAGAAGCGGTTCTTTGCGCACTGCAAGGAAAAGGAAGCAGAGGTCAGCACGTGGACGATACTAAAGCTGGATGTGAAAGTAGGCGGGCGCTCAGATCAAGGCTTACTAGTCGCCGCTTGAGAACTCGTTCGCTTTACGATTGGCGCGAGGTGAAATCGCTGAGGCAGAGACTGCCGTGGCAGTACCGAAAGCCAAAATGGTACTCAGAAGAAAGCCGGCATGCATTGTGATGATTGTCAGAGATTTTCAAGTATTGTGAGACTTTTTCAAAGTAATGTTGGGTTTTGAAGTCTTTGTAAAGAATGGTGAATGACAGAGATGCTTGCTGAGCTGGAGCGCATGACCTATTTATACCTTTTGCTGAGAGGAAAAGGCCAGGCATACCATGTCAATAAACATACTACATGAGATCCTGTGTATGGCTTTGTCCCATAGATCTCCGCAGGATCATGAATGCTGTTCTCGCAGGAATGGATCCACGGCGCGTAGGCCAGCTGGAAACCTGGCTGAAAGAAAGCAATGACGTGGTTGAACAACGGCACAGATGATCCTCTGTGGGGGCTGAATCCTTTGGACTCGCGACTTACCTGGAAAGCTGACGCGACTGATTTGAGAGGTGGATGGTTCATAGAGTATCTGCATCGAAGGTAAAGGCCCTTTCGCATCCATCCCGCGGAAAGGAAATGATGCAATAACCGGCCTTGTTTCAGCCCCAGAATGCCTTTGGTAGTAGTATAGTTGGGTCCTCAGGGAGTGCTGGTTCATTTGGGAGCTGTTGCTCTGATGCAGGATGACATCTTCACATTATGGCCTAGGCCCAGACATGTTTGCTCTGCCCTCAACGTAGCCTGCATAGACCTATTTAAAGGCACAATTGTCACCGATACTCCTAGGAATGCAAGGTCACCACCTCCCAGCTCTACTCCAGAACCCTCCGAGACGGTGCTATAAACGTTGCCTTCCTGAGCGTACCCATCAGCGCCCCCCTTTATCCACCCAGATACCATTATGTCAGTCCAGTTGCCAACTGTGGCTATGTATCTATACTCTTGAAAATGGATATTTATTATGGCCCCCCGTTGGGCCAAGTCCGGTCTTGATGAGCTGGTTGGCAATAGATTATGGCAGGTTTCAAGCTTCACTAGCAGCGACATTCACTACACAATAACCAGCGCCCTCTCTATTGACGGTTAAATCTTTTGCTGCAAGGCGTGTTTGAGTCTCTTCTCCGTCATTGTGAGTATTGCTATCGTAGCTGTTCTCGACCATAGATTTCGGCATTTAGTTACAAGCCATCTTTACGCATCTCGCAAGGGAGAGGCTTGAAAGATGATAGGCCCTCACAAAACAAAGTCTTAACGAATACCACGAGGTTGATTTCTACCCTCGTTCTCTGTCGCAGCTCTCTCGCCTTCCTCTGCTTAACTGAAACCCCACTAGCCCTTCCATACCATGATATGAAGATTATACAGCATTCCCAGCTTTACGAGATTGATTCACAGCAGTCGAATTCTCGACCTCGCATGAAGATCAAACCTAAGAAAGACAAAAGTCTCGGAGAATTGACCTCTATGTCGCCTGAACACCGCGTCGGCCGGTTCTGTAGCAATCAGCGCCTGCCATAGCAATTTCACCAAGCCCCTTGCCCTGGTGACTGTCCTCTTTCGCTAATAAAGCACTCTACGAGTCGAGGGCTACCTTAGCTAAAGGGAGTGAGGCTCACGAACGCCTGTGTAGAAAGCTAGGGGTTAATAGAGGTAGCCAATGCTTCCTCTCGATGCACGGAGATGTGTGGTTTCATTCCAGATTTTTGCCGTATAGATGCCAATCTAGCTCACGACATCTTCTCTGTGTCCTTGCCCTTAATCGCACCTTGACGAAGCAATGATCCCGTTGATATCTGTTGCTGCTCTATAGACGACGCCACGCTCCATAGGCAGTACTATCCGGGCCGCCTGACCCTTTTCTCGGGCAAATGGTTTAATATGCCCCATAAGCTAAAGGGCTTATGGTGGCCCATCGCAAGCTAGAGTAGGCCTCAGCCTCAACCTCTCCTCACGAAAGACATGCTGTCCTTGCCTCTTTCATCGGTGCGCATTGGAGATCAACTCCCTTTGATTTCTAATACCGCGAGGGTTTCCCCAACAGTTGGGATCACATGTTCCTACCTTGCTTTGACTCAATGGGGGATGTAATGGCCTGTAGGGCGACGGATGCAGAGATTCCGACCTTTTTACAAGGGCAAGGGCTGCCAGAAGCCGCTAGATTGTCCCGGTCTTAGGCAAACTTGCTACTCCTTCTTTTGTAGTCCAGTGACCTCCCTCGGTCAAAACTCTATCGCTTTGTTGGGCTCTTCCGCCACTCCAATCACAGCATGACTTCCCATTTTCCCAATACAAAGGGCCAGGTGGGATACAATTGGTTGCATATGCCTGCAGAATGATTTCTCCTGGACTATTCCTTAATGCCGCTCTGTGTCAGTCACCCTTCCCGCCACTAGTCCCTTGCAGTTTCTTTGTTCTGGCGTGTTGGCATAGAGGGTTATTGCAGGCCACGACCAGACGGGTCCGAGGCAACGTCTATGGGGCTAGTTGTTATCCTCTCTACTATCCATCGGCTGGAAGTCCCTCGAATCTAACCTACGGGTCAAGCCATGGGTGTCGACACCCCAGGTCCCTAGAGGTGACAGAGACCCGACTTCGGCGTAATCTCATACTGTACCTAGGCGTTCGCTCGGCCCCGCATCTGGCCCAGGACTCTGAGATACTCCCTGCTGCTGCCGAGACTATGTCTACCATTCCATCCGCGGTTCCATACCGGTCGCCCAAAGCAGCCTCCTAAGCGTTTAATCCAGTCCTACTGAAAGAGCTTTGCACTGCTGAAAGGTCGGATGAAGTGGTGCCCTCGTTTTCCATTTTGTCAGAGATAAAAGCCCACGACGTAGCACCATAGGCTTGACCATCTTTCTTTAGTCCCTCAGCATGCAGGCTTGGCTTCACAATTGTCATCCTATGATGAACTCGTCTCTTCTGGTCCAGTGCCTCGTGTTAATGAGTGACTTCAGCTTGCCTTGGCTTCAACTCCTGCTAGACTCTCCTTCATACAAGACAACAGGCTAGCCCGTACTCATAGTATTGCTAAGTGCCTCCGAAACTTGCTGGGCCCTCCTCTCGGGATAATCTTCAATCTGGCTATTCTCTGGCACATACGACCATACCCACTGGAGAACTCGGGATCCCGTCCGCTCTCCCATAGATAAGCCAGTGAGGGGCGGATTAGTAGTTGGGTCGGTGACGACCAGCGAATCCCCGCTGTTGTATGTTTTTTGCTCTTCTTGTTCTTTGCTCTCGCCCAAGGCTTTGCCAGTTGTCTATAGTGGAGTGATTTTCGCAAGAGATTCTAGGCATGCTTTTTTGTCTCTTGGATAATGATCAGGGTTTGGCTTCATGAAGTCGTTGACATGTCGCAGGGGGGAGGATCGGCGACTGAAATGTCGACCTATCAGATCCTTGTATCAGTTGGCGAGTTCCTGCCCCTGGTGCATCCTATGTCTGATCTGGTTCTCTGATCGCCTCCATGAGAGGGTGTAGTGCTCCGCGAGATCGATGCCTGCCATGGCGGGGAGCCGCTTGACAAATCACTTAGGACTCTAGGGCTGGCTGATAAGAAAGGGTTGACCAAAGTAAACCGAAGTTGGGCACTACTTTCGGAGAGTCAAACACCAATGGCAGCCCTTGAGCTTTGGCAAAGAAGCTCCAATCGAGTCGATGCAGCCGCTCTGGGGCTTTCTTATGCTCCATTCCCACGTGACTGGCCTGGCCTTGATCATGGTTACCCATTACGACTCCTACTTGGGTACAAATAGGAGAACGGCACTGGACGCCTATACTCGACGATTTAAACTACAAAAGCAGCCCATTCTAACCTATTGCCAAGTCTACCGCGTAGTGTCTTCCTCTCAAGTCCTGCATGGCCCGATCCACCGTCTGCATGTGGCCCCGGTTGTGGGTATCTGGATTGCCTTCTCTTCGGGTGTCGGCCAACTAAGAAAACGCTAGGCCGCATTATAATCACTTAATTCCTGTTCTTTAGGGGTCTAGCATTATGTCTGGGTAGCTTTGTAGATATGTGGAGGATGAGGAAGCGGCCCGGCAGGACGACGACTGCTGCCGCGCATCATATGAAGGAACATGTAGAACTACCTAAAGTCTCGGCAGGGTCATGGAGGAAGTATGGCCACGGTGGAATCAAGGGCGGACAGACATAAACTGGCGAAACAGTACTCTGGCGAATGCTCAACATAATCTCAGGTTGAGGGACGAACTTCTGAACAGAGACTGCCTACTTGGAAGCAGGCACGCGTATCTACGACTGCCGGTGTGACGCACTGACCATGACGACACCACAAGGTACGAGCAGGGTATGTGAGTATTATTTGCTCAAAATGAAAGGCATGGTTTCCTTCAGCACCAGATCATACCCAACCCACCCAGGGTTCCATGGCCACCATGCACTCATTAAAAACCCTGGCAAACGTTGTTCTCGATATATGAGTGACTCTCACTCTCGCCCATATCCTCAACGGTAGTTTCATGCCAGTGAGCCAGACACTGCCTGACACGCCGTTCCAGCTTGACCGAACCTACACCAACAAAATCGTCCTTCCCTCAACGCGTATAATAATGTCTAAGAAGGCCCGCTCGATACTTACTTTCCTCTCTGTAGCACCTTTGAATATCCTGTTGATAGGTCACAGTTGTGATCTGCGCGCTGCCTGGGACATGACGGGCCCCGTCAAGCCTTTCTAGTCTCTCCTCGTAGTTCCTTGTGGTGTCATTGTGAGCCATGGGCGCACTTTCCGAAGCAGTCTCAGCCTATGTGATGATGTTAAGCAACGAAGCCGGCAGATCGTTGCTTCTGTCGTTGACCAGCCACCGTAGCCCTTTCAGAACGTTTGTGTGTTTATTGATATATTACGGGGCGTGAGTACTCCGAGCCGACTCAAGGTGTACAAGTCTGACATCTCTTGGCTCAGCGATTCCAGGGCATCTCTCGATTTGCCACAGATGGTTTACGACAGCGCGACTTCACCTAGATGAACATTACCGCTCCCAGTTCGGAGGTGGCTGGCGTGCAGGAGGAGTCGTATCAGGTGGTCGCCTCGAGACCGGGCTTCGGGTTCTTGATGGTCAGACTCGATTCTGTCCCTATTGTTTTCGACCTTTTGCATTCAAAAGACCCCTTGGATTCATTTGGAGCCTCGAGCCGTCCTGTTGTTGTCACCCTTTTCCTCGATTTAATTGACGGCATCTCTGGGGTGCTCTAGACCAAGCTGGGGGTGGGGGCTATCTTTTTTGACGGACCCTTCAGCTTTTAGACGTAGGAACTCGATCAATTCAGACAAGGCGGCGATAACATTGGGCTTGCAGAGTTTCTCAATGACCTCAGGGACTTTCTCTACCCTGTTTCGCGTTAATTTTGCAGGAGGGCAACATTCAAGAAGGTTTCAAGGTAACTTGCTGGACGCATGGCGGAGTATGCAGAAGGGTGTCACAATACGTTTGGTCTTGGATCATGGTGTTGGGGGTAAAGGTTACGAATAATTAGTGCTTGAAGAAACACTCGAGACTAAGGTATGATATATATGAGCCTTTATAAATTTGTAGTCGAGGTGAAAAAGAACCGTGTTTGCTAGCAAGATGCGCTAATTGAAATGATTAACGCCGTTTTGCAGAATGAAGAGTTAAAGCTTGTGTTAGTGACGAAGGCAGCAAGACAGCCGTGTCTGCATTGTTATGTGAGCTACATGATTCATGCAGAGAAGTGCGGATTTAGGTGTGAATGCCTCTCTGAGAGACGAAATCGCCTGATAGCTGAAAATATTGTGATGATTAAGATACCAAAGCTGGCAGCAGCGGTACCTTTTGAAATGTATCTTTCACTTCTACTGCAGTTGACAGTGCCACAGAGATGCACTGATATGACAAAAGATTGTACTGAACGCTACCATCCAGGACCACCTAATGCATAGCCCCACCTAATGCATCACCAAAATTTCGATTCTCCCATATAAAATGTAAATTTTAGTGCACGCAAAAATAGACTATCATATTAATAAAAATCGAAGCTAGTAAAATATCTCTCTATAAAATTGATTAAACTTTACTCTCTGCGTGGTTTTTTGACCTCTTGACCACTGCGTGTGCGCTGGCAGTGCTTTATTACGACCATGAAGTCCTCACTTTCGTCCTCTGACCTGACACCCACCTCAATCACCGACTCGACCTCCTCATCCATATCCACCTCTATTTCTGCCTCCTTTAAGTTAGGAAGAGCTTCTCCAGCCGCTAGAGCCTCCGCCAGAGCCATGAATCGTCGATTCAGGTTTAGTACCGCCTTTCTTTTCTTCCCTCGCCGCAGCTGGGATACCTGCTCCTCGAGGCCAGTGATCCGCGCATTCTGAACGGCCACCTTCATCTCTAAAGCTTCTAGCCCCTTTGCGATCTTACTATACTTCCGCCTAGTCGGACGACTTCGGTATTTGGCCAAATCTCTCACCTGCCGGCTCGTTTTCGGCGTATCATCTGAGTACAACTAAGGAGGGCTCGGCGTCTTGAACCATTCCACCACCTTTTCTTTATCCGGTTAAATTTCGGATATACTAGAGCTTTGCGACGATTTATTAGCCAATTTCCAATAAATCTCTAGCCAGATAGGATAACCTCCTTCCTCATGCCCGCCTCTTTGGCTTTCACATATACCCGAATAAAATTAACTTTATCAACCAGCGCAGAATCAATTAAACTAGCCAGCTTTTAGAGTTCTTTCTAATACGCGCCTTTGATAATATTAAAAATTCTATTATTTAATAACGTATATGCATAGCTTGCGTGACAAACAAGCATGCGTGACAGCATACTGTATTACTAAAATCCCACTTACCCTAGACCTCTTAACTTTTTTTATAAAATAGGTAGAAACCTAAAAAGAGTATTTTTATAAATCTAATCTTTTAAGAAACCTTATAATAATTTTTTTAGATTTTTTAAAAAAGTCCTTTATAGAGAAATAATTAAATATATAATATAAATATACTTTTTTTATATTACCCTATAAGAAGTATTATAAGATTTTTTTAAAAAATATATAAAATAATATATTATATAATAAGTCTAATATTAAAACTTTAATATATATAATAAGCTTATATCTTAGATAAGTATATATCTTAAAAATCTTTACTTTTTATAATAGAAATTACTATAAAAATATAATAAATTATTTAATTAATTAAAATTACTTATTATATTTTTCCCTAGATATCTTAATTATTACCTAATAGGTCCTTATATTATATCTAGGCTTATTATAAATACTATAATACTAAACTCTTAGTCGCATTAACCTTCCTTAATTACTACTTCTCGACAATTTAGCCACTACCTACGCATTAATATCTATTTAATTAATTACTTACCTTCTTTCCTCTATTATTATTACCCCTCTTTTCTATAGTTAGGTCCTTTTTGCCCTCTAGCGCTAACTTAGTATCTCATTCGCCTATTTAAGGTCTTTAACCCTAGCCTCGAGTAAGGCAAGCTTATATATAATTATCTTTGTTCCCTTAGAAGAAGACTATATAGCTTCTAGAATTAACTCTAGAGAGCTACTTTTATGCCTTATAACTCGTGTCTTAAGGTATTTAGACTAAGATTGGGCCTTAAGCATGGTCTTTGGGGTCTTTAAGACCTAAGGGGTCGAGGGTTTAGCTACTTCCTTAGCCGGCGTTAGAGTCTATAGCTGCATATTAAGCTTCAAGACCATACTTTCCGGGTCTAGAGAAATAAGCCTGGCTCCTTTAAAGGCTACTTTGATATTCTTTTCTATTATTATAGCTTAAAATATAGCATAAAAGGCCGGGAAGAACTTAGTCTTTGAAACGTAGGTTATAGAGTATCTAATTAGATGCTTTATTTCTTAACTATAGGTATTCTTAAGTACGCTAAAGCACCTAATATTAAGGGGCTAAAGTAAATAAGATAAATGAGGCGGTATATAAAGCCTGATGATCTTGTTCTCCTCGTAATATCTCTTAAATTTGATAGAGTGGTGACTTTCGTGGCTATCGAGGATTAGAAGATGATAGCGACTATTTGTTTGCTTAGCTATGCACCGATCAAAGTACTTTAGCCACTCGAGCCCGGTCTCGTTATTGGTCTAGCTATTTTAGGTCATCGTAATAGCCTAATCGCCCGGGAGGTTGCTTTCTTAGTACTGTAACGGTCTAGCTGAGTATATTGATAACTAGCTAAATGACTCTAATAAGTATCCTAAAGCTAAGAAAGAAAGAAAAAGAAAGTAAAAAAGGAGAAGCGAAAAGAGCCCCTTTTAGCTATTGAGCTTATGTGGGTCTTGGTCGAGAGTGTAAGCCGAGACCCCCACGGGCTCAGCCTATTATAATACCCCCCTTCTTCCCTCTTCCAGGGGGAGGTTTAGATCTTATCTTGCTATGCTAAGCCTCATAGCGTGCTAAGGCTACTATATTAACTATTTAATCAAGTGGTTCCTATATTGGCTTTATATAGCCCGTCTATTTCACTAGGGCTTTCTATTACTTATATACCTTCTTAACTTATAAGACCTCCTTAACTTTATATTCCTCGCTATTATCTGTTAGTATAGCAGGCGGCCGATAATTATTAGACCGCTAGGAAGGCAATAGGTTATCTATAGCTAGCTATAAGAGGGAAATATAAAATATATTATAGATCCCTAGGGGGGTATTAAGGCGGTAAGTATATAATCTAATAGTCTTAAGGATAGTATACTTAGCTAAGAGCTAATTAAACTTCCTAGAGGGTTAGTCTAAATATATATAATAGAATTATAATTATACCTTATCTCCTAGTTTAAACTAATTAGATAGTTACTATTAGGTATTTATATTTTCCTCTTATCGCTCTTACGCTAAGGCTATCGCGGCCTATGCCTATTTAGTAGCTTCTTTTAGTCTCTAGATAATAGACTTAGCCTAAGCTACTAGTGACTTCCCATCCGGTCAGAGCTATTTATTAATCTCAATAGGTTCCAGGTTATAGCTATATATAAGGAAGAATAGACTTAGTCCTGTAGATATTGCTAGATAGTTATTAATAGCCATTGCTGCTATAGGCAGGAGTTTGTCTTAGTTATCCTATGCATAGGTAGCGAAGATATAGATATATCTTTTAACCTCCTGATTAGCCCTCTCTATAACTCTATCGGTCTTAGAGTGCTAGGCTATTAATAGCCTCTATTAGATGCGGAGTAGCTTATATAGCCTCTTTTATATTTAGCTTATAAATTAGGTCCCTCTATCTATTATAATTCCCCTAGGGATACTATAGTATTAGATAAAGCACTATAATAGGGTCTTAGTAATAGCACTAGTTATAATCTCTTTTATAGGTTTAAGGATAATACTCTTTAAGAGATAATTTATAATAACTATGAGGTTTATAGAACTATTTAATTAAGTCAGTGGGAGATCTATAATAAAGTTAATAGATATCTCTAATTATATCTAGTCTAGGATTAAAAGCAGCTTTAAGAGGCTATAGTGTTTCTCTCTCTAGATAGTACTCTAGCTATAAGTATTATAATTCTATATAAATTACTATATATCTAAGTTAAGCCCTGGCTAATAAAACTATCTACTAATAAGGGACTTTAATATATCCCGTCCTAGGTGACTAGTAAGCGCTAAATTATGCGTGTCTTAGATAATCCTTATGCGGAGTAGCTTATAGCTTAGGACTTATATCTGCTTATGCTAATAGAGCTATTCTCCCTTATTAATTAAGTATTTAAATAGTATAATAGGGAGTCCCTATTATAAAGGTAGCTACCTTTCGCCTTATTATATAGCCTTATAGATTAGCTAGTATTAATTATATTATTATAATCCTTAGTCTTATAGTTATTATAGTTAATTATTAGTAAAAGGGTTCTTAATTTATTTATCTTAGTTTACTTCTTAATCTCTAGGTTAGTTTATATTACCCTTTAAAATATAGCCTATTTTTCCCCTTATAATTAGATACTTCTTATCTTTCTTTTCGCTTAGCTATAAGAGCTATAAGTACTAGCCTCTAATCTAGTTATTCTCGTGATCCTCTAGCATATCTTACTCTTATCATAAGAGGGCATCTAAGATAATAGCCTCTTTACTAGGTTAGAATTAAATTATAAAGTTAAACCGCGATAATATCTCTACCTAGTAGACCTACCTTTTACTAAGCTATTACTTCTTTATAAAGTATTAGAGGTTAAGATAATCTATGAGAATTAAGAAGAAGGCTATATTTTTTAATTTTATATCTTAGTATTTTAAATAGTAAATAATTATAAGTAGCTCTTTATTATAGATTAAATAATTATATTTAATAAGTAGGTTTTTCTTTAAGAAAAAAGCTATTAGCTAGAGGACTTTATCTTTTTTTACTTATAAAAGGGTACCCCTAGTAATATATCTAAAAGAGTTAGTTTTAAGGATTATCTCTTAGTTAGGGTCTTATTAGGCTAATATAGGTATGCTAATAAGAAGCGCTTTAAGCTTCTTAAAGGCTATTTAGTAATTATTTAACTAAATAAATATAGCCTCTTTCTTTATTAGGGCTATGAGAGGTAATATAATAAAAGAGAACCTTGGGATAAACTACTAATAATAGTTTATAAAGCCTAAGAACCTTCTAACTTCCTTAACTAAATAGGGCTACTCTTATAATTAAATTACCTTTACCTTCTCTAGGTTAACTTAAATTCCTCGCCTAGCTTTAATAATAAATCTAAGGTATTTAATACTTATAGTCTTAAATTTATATTTATTAATATTAATTTATAGGCCTACCTCTTATAACCTCTAGAGGACTAGCTTTACTTTCTTCCTATAGTTAGCTAAGGACCTATCTAAGTAGATAAGGATATTATTAATATAGACTAAGTAAAACTTATCTAAATAGTCTTATAATATATAATTAATATATTATTAGAAGGTTACTAGGGCGCTTATAAGGCTAAATAGTATAACTAGCTATTTATAAAGGCTATACTAGGTATAAAACGCTATTTTCTATTTATCTCCCTCTTATACCTATACCTTATGGAAGGCAGTAATTATATCTAGCTTAGTTAATTACTTTGCCTTAAATAAGGACCTTAAAGTCTCTTTAATAAGCGGTAATAGGTATTAGTCCTTCTTAGTAATCGCATTAAGACCTTAGTAATCTATATAGAACTATAAGCTGCCCCCTGGCTTTTATATAAAGAGGATAAGGGCTAAGGCAAGGGAGCTACTAGTATATATAAATCCCTTATTAAGTAACTCTATTAGGGTTTTTCTAAGAATAATTAATTCCTCGCGAGATATTTTATATAAGGGGCCCTAAGGGAGCTCTTTCTCTCTTCTATTAAGCCCTTATTCTAATAAGATCTTATAGTTAATACTAGGTTAATATAATAGCAATTAATTAGTAAGCTTTTAATTAAATACTCTTAAGAACTTATAATAATACTTAGAGAGCTTTTCCCTTAAATCTAATCTCTTCTTCGGTATAAGGGCCTTTTTAATATCTAAGAGGCTTATAGAAAATACCCTTAGGCTATTATATTTTCTCTTTTATTTCTTAGCGTATTAAACTAAACTTATAAAGACTATGCTAATTAGGCCTAGTAAATTAGGTTATTAAAAGCTCTTAAGGTCTTACTTATTTACCTAGTAGTTATATAAGCCTATATATAGTTATCCTCTTATAGGCTAAATAATAATATTCTTTTTATTTATCTAGGCTTATCTAAGAATAATTTTATCTTCTTAGCCTATTATAATATAAAAAAAGACTTATTTCTTATAGTAGCTATTAATATCTATATCTATATATATTATATACTTAATAGCACCTAGCGAGGATATATTTACCTACTTAAGTATTTATAAGATAATAGGAATACGCGGTAGGCATAGCTTATAGGTAAGGGCATCAGTGATTATTCCATAGCATAGATATCTACTATTAATAAGGGCTATTAAGTAATATTCTTAATTAATCCCTATATTAATATAGAAAGGTTAACTATCTATTTAATCCTCTAGCTCCTCTTACTTAGCTTAAGCCTATTAGTGCTCTTAATAGCGATTTTAGTTAGGAGCTACTCGTTTTCTAATTCCTCCGCTAAGGCTACCTCGCTTAGGCTACTAGCTTTATCTTTATCGCTTAGGTCTTAGTCTCTCTTCTTCCTTAGCTTGCTCCCTATAGCCCTAGTTTTACATTTAGGCTTCCTTGCCTCTTCTAAGTCTTATTAGCTTCTTTAGTATTAAGTATAATAAGCGATAATATAGCTAACCTCGCCGCATTAATAGCATTTCTGCCTATCTAGGAGCTTTAATTTATATCTCTTAACCTTCGTGGGTTTCTAATCTATTTAATTAGATGCCTCCTTTAACGGCGGTGACCTCTATCTAGGTCATTCCTAGTTAGGGCTTAGGCCTCGTCGCTACTCCTGCTAGTTACCTAGCTTCTAGTTATAGAAGCGGAGCTCTTCTAAGTTAGCCCTAAGGCTTTATAGCGCGTTAATAAAGGAGGGATATATCTTTAGTAAACTAAGCTAGCCTATAAGGTAGGAATAGAGCTCTTAGTTAATTATATGCTTAAGGGCATTAATCCGCACTAAGTCTACCTAGCTAGCTCCTCTGCTATTTATAAGCTCCCTTTTAAACTTAGGGAGAAAAGATATAAAGCTCTCCTTATCTCCTTATCTTATTATCTCTAGCTAGCTAAGAGCTTACTACTTAATATTTAGGTCCCTATAGTAGCTAGCTAAGTATATTATAAATTCGCTTAGCTTAAATTATTAATTTAAGCCTCCTTTTTTAAAGAAAGCTATTACTATTACTTATAGTATTTTAGCTAATCTAGAGTAGATATAAGCGAATTAATTTAATAATTCGCTAAGGGTAAGGTTATTAATATATAGTTTATTTTATATTTTAAGTTACTAAGCCTAGAACTTCTATTAAGTTTTATTAAATTATAAGGGGTCTAAGAGGATTAATTTCTTCTTTATTAATAGTTATTCTAGCAAGGAGCTTTATTAAGGTTTAAGTCTAGCTATATTTAGGGGCTCTAGCGATTATAGCATTAGAGCTAATATTATAATCGCTGATTAGATAGCGCGAATCTAATTCCTTATCTCCTCGCGGTTGGTTTCTTATTCAGCGCGTAGGGCTTATAATTCCTCTAATATTTATATTATTATCTATATTATTATCTAAGAGGCTTAGCTAGGGGAGCCCCCGTCTTAGTTAAGAGCTTTTATCGTAGAAGCTACTTATATTAATCGTTTATATTAGTTTATCTCATTAGGCAGGGTTAATTAATTAAATACTTATCCCTTTAGGGGATCTTCTATTAGTCACTCTAGTAATAAGGTCTTAGGGGGGGGAACTTCTACTACTCATAATTTACATAAGGTCTTCGCAGGGATATACTTAGCTCGACCGCTATATAGGCAAGAGCCTTTTACTACTCGTAATTAGCACGAGGTCTTCATAGAGATATATATATAGCTCGACCGCCACATAGGTAAGAGCCTTTTACTCTTCTAGGCTTAGTCACATAGAAAGCCGAGCAGGGACTAGACTAATTAACCTAATTAATTAGTCTTCTTATTAAAAGATAGAGCTTTAGGATAATATAATGGTCTAGCTGAGTATATTAATAACTAGCTAAATGACTCTAATAAGTATCCTAAAGCTAAGGAAGAAAGGAAAAGAAAGTAAAAAAGGAGAAGCGAAAAGAGCCCCTTTTAGCTGTTGAGCTTATATGGGTCTTGGTCGAGAGTGCAAGCCGAGACCCCCACGGGCTCAGCCCGTTACAGTACTAGTTGGTGAGGTAATATTGGCCTATACTAATAATAAACGGCGGGATCGCTTAGCCATTTATATTAATCGCCTAAATAATTATAATCCATTCTTAGTTTCTAGGCTATACTAATTTTAGCTTTCTATGCTTATCTATACCTATAATAATTATTCTACTCTAAATTATACCTATTATAAAGCTAGTCTTATTAATATTATAAATATTATTTAATTAGATATTATACTTCGTGATTATATTTACTATAAGCGTAAATTAGTTATAAATAATAGTTAGATCTTTATACTTAGCTCTCTAGTAATTATATTTCTAAAAAAAATATATCTTAAGGTCTAGGTGCTACTTAATAAAGTTAAAAGCCTAGCGCTTGCCGATAGGTAGTGAGTCGCGGTTAGCGAGCAAACTATTAGTTATTTCTTTAATACCGCATAATTACGGGGGAAATCCTCGTGAATCTAGGTTAAGGATAAACTAAATAATAATCTATTACTCTAGATTAAATAGTTTATATAATTTAGGAATTTAATTATATTGAGATTTTATGCCTTTTTAGCGGCGACTTAGCTTTTTAAGGTAGATATTATAAATTAATATAGCGCATTAAATATATAATTTTAAGTTATTTTAAAGCGCTTAAAGGGTAAGAAGTATATTACCCTTATTATTAAATTTAGATATATTTAGTAGTTAAGAATTAATTTATTAAATAGAAGAGAGAGAAATTAAGGGATTTTTGGGATATATATTTATCTAGGATATAAGCTTATTATATATGTTATCTATTTTAAGCTTTATTTTAAATTTTAAGAGCTTTTTTAATTTCTTTTTATAAGGTATAAATACCTATGTCATGCATGCTTGTTTGTCACGCAAGCTATACATATACGTTAGTTATAAACTATGAAAACAATATGCCAGTAGGTAATAGCAGTAGATATTATTCAGAAAGCACATAGCCATCTACTTATCCTAGATGCTCATTAGTGATCTTGTAGCGGAAGACTTTGCGATAAAAACCTTAAAAGACTCACCTATGCATGGCTTCTACAACCATTAAGGATAATAAGCCTCGCATCTAATGCCTCACGAGGCTCCATTTGAGGTAGATAGACGTCTTTTAACTACTCGAGAGCTATATGGTTATCGGCCTAGCCGTTAGGCGATGTGATATAGTACTAGTCGGCTATCAATTTAAACTCGTCTAGAAACCACTATTTTTATAGCTCCTTTCCTTTAAAGATAATCCCCGGTTTTAAAGCGCGGCTAGTTGCGGTAATGGCCTCGATAAATGAGGTCCACCTGCGCGACTGGGAGCCCTTTAATATCGCCTTCTTCTTCGGGTCAGAGCTCCCGATTACGAGGCTATCTAAGCCTTATGGGCAACCAATTAGTTATAACCTATAAAAACACGCAGAGGAGTTATAGATAACCTACCGAAACCGGCCATTATGCCACCCTCGTCTACATAAACCTTTGGGCAAGCACTAGACCACGAGATTTATTAAACGTTACTCATAACTATTTACTAAGCTTGGAAAATATCAGGAAGCCGCCAGATTTAACGGGTTTACGCCGAAGGCAGTTAATTGGTACTTCAATATCCGGGAGAACGAGTATAGTTAGATTAAGCCCGAGAACATAGTTAATTATCGCCTTATTGTTAAAGGATAGCCTCGACACACGCGCGGAGCTGGCTATGAGAGGGGGCATAGCCTAGAGACTCTTGCCGCAGCACCCAACAAAGGAGTGTGTCCTCTTGGCTCTTTGAAATACGCAGGTGGGCCTAGATGCATTCATTCCTACTTACTTAACCGGAAAGTCGTCTCGAAATAGTCCACTAAGGTACTCCATGTTTCTAGGCCGCCTCAGTCTACGATAGGCCTCTATTAGTAACATCAAATATAGCCTTAGCTATATCATCTTCAGTATAAACATGCCGAACCATTATAGCAGGAGTTCCACCGCGTAAACTAGGCGATATGCCTACTTAAGTATATATAGTTACACAGGGTAGATAAGTTAAAAATGACAATTTTTCAAAGGGCTAAAGAACTAAGCCACGCCGCGAAACAAGAAAAAACAAATCTAATATTAAGTTTCCACGGAAAAAGCAATATAGTATATATCTTACTTCGTCAGTAACTTTACTCCAGAGCGAATACAATATTATTAAAAATTTAGATTTTGTATGGGAGGACCGAAATTTTAGTGATGCATTAGGTGGGGCTATGCATTAGGTGGTCCTGGATGGTATTCATCATGATCCTGCCACAAGATGACCACAAGAGTCGAGTCATAAAACCGTTGTTCGGGGCGGCCTTGCTTCCGGGCGGTGGGAATCTCTGGAATTAGCAACGGGTCTTTGCAAGTTCTGGGTAGTAAGAGGGGATGTGGACAATGCTATTACAGAAGAGGATATTAGCCTAGAGCTTTTGGTTACGGCTCTATTCTTTTAGTGTGACTATGATCAACATACACTGACATGTCTCCTAATGCTCTATTCGATCTCCTGAGAATGCGAACATCGTTTCCTGCGACTCGGGTCTTGCCACTTGTAGTCCCCCTACTTCTGCTATTGCAGCAGAAGGTTTAAAAACGACCATTATGTTAACATTGGGTCATGTTATTATAATGTGTTGAAGATCTGTTCTTTATTATAGTTACAGTTCGATCCTTGATGGGTTAACTGAGCCCGAAGATCGTAGTCTCCCTAAATGAAGATGTCAGTACCTAGGTGATATTTTTAGTCCTAGTACAATATCACTTTTTATATATCATTTTAGCAGACAAGTGTCACTCTTAGGGACATACACACACTGCATTCTTTATTGTTGACGGCTGAGCCTTCTAGAGAGACACAGAGAACAGCTAGGCAGAGCGTGCGAAGATTTACGAAGTTCTGATCCCGCCGGATCAAAGCCCGGTATATTGTTCAAAGCCAGATAGCATCCTCTCTATCCCGCAGGATGGAAGTAATGCAACACGTTTAACTTGAAGACTCACGTGAATGCGATGGCAGCTGATCCAGCAACTAGGTCGCACCTGGTTTATTTCGCGGGGGGTTACCCCCCGTGAAGTTGTACTGTTGCCAGTTGAGGCATCGGTTGGCTAGACTCTCGGTCATTCCTACGTTCTCTACCAGAGGCTCGTCTCTCTATCAGTTTCAACTAGTGCTACAGGAGTCACTGCGTCGCTCGTGCTCAAGTGAAAGATACCTTTTTACCTGTGTCTGGTATCGCTTGGTATCTCAAGACGACAGCACGCAGTTCAGATTCTCCATGCGTCTGGGTCGAGGAGCTTTTTTCAGGATGTATTAGAGAACTGATGGAGACAGCAGGCCATTAAAAGACAAACAGTCCTCACACGTACTAAATCAAGGTTAGACTTCGTGACCGTTGTGTGTCCTCCATATTCGATAGTTTGGGCTCTCCCATCTTTGCCTTCTGGTCAGTCCATCTCACTTAACGGCACCACCCTCGTAAGGGGCTCAAGTCACAATACTGCTCTAGCTCGCTATGGGCTGCATGCGAAATTTAGCCTCATTAGTTGTCAACTTTGCACTCACTACCATCTCATAGCTAATCCGACGGCGATTGATAACGGCGACGCCCGAGGCTATAATTTGACGTCGGTACCCATTGTGTTTAAAGATGATATGTGCGCCAACTAACAAGTTTGGCAATTCGCCGAGATATCGCATTTAAGCTCTAACTAAGCCCATACTCCTCCACCACCTAAACCTTTGCATCTTAGTCACGACTAAAACCTTCCTCCTCGACAGCTTAAGTCACTCCTATGACTCAACGACTTAAAAACCTTAATCCCCTCCCCGTTAACTTATGCCAAAAAGAAGCCCCGGCAACGTATCCTCCATAACCTATCCTCCGACATCCCCGCTTCATATATATCCTCTCAGCGGCTTTAACGTCGCAACCAGCTCCAGCAGGCTATCGACCTAGCCCGTGTTTGATATATTATTTTCCTTTAAGCACTATTCGCTAGAACTTATAACATAGTATTATATCGATCTAATAGATTAAGAGCTATTCTATATTTCGTATAATCTAGCTTATTTCTTAATTATTAAGAGGGCAAGGAAGAGAGTAGCGGTCCTTATAGGTAGCAATAATAGCAATAATAGCAGTAGCGGTAATATTATTAAAGTTATACCGCCGATTAACTATAGTTCTTATAGGTATTATATTTAAAGATAACGTATATGATAAGCTTATGTCCCAGATAAGTATGTGTCCCAAAAATCCCTCAATCTCTCTCTCTTCTATTTGATCAATTGATTCTTAACTACTAAATATATCTGAATTTAATAGCGAGGGTAATATACTTCTTGCCCTTTAAGCGCTTTAAAATAACCTAAAATTATATATCTAACGCGCTGCATTAATCTATAATATCTGCCCTAAAAAGCTAGGTCGCCGCTAGAAAGGCATATAATCTCGACGCAATTAGATTCTTAAATTATATAAATTATTTAATCTAGAGTAATAGATTATTATTTAGTTTATTCTTAACTTAGATTTATAAGGATTTCCCCCGCGATTATATAGTATTAAAGAAATAACTAATAGTTTACTCGCTAACCGCGACTCGCTACCTATTAGTAAGCGCTAGGCTTTTAACTTTATTAAGTAGCATCTAGACCTTAAGATATATTTTTTTTAAAAATATAACTACTAGAGAGCTAAGTATAAAGATCTAATTATTATTTATAACTAGTTTATACTTATAGTAAATATAATTATGAAATATAATATCTAATTAAATAAT
Source organism: Fusarium phalaenopsidis (assembly GCF_050370095.1). Lineage (NCBI taxonomy): Eukaryota > Fungi > Ascomycota > Sordariomycetes > Hypocreales > Nectriaceae > Fusarium > Fusarium phalaenopsidis. The sequence continues at coordinate 1,097,740 of NW_028145414.1, read as the reverse complement.
ATTTATAATATTAATAAGACTAGTTTTATAATAAGTATAATTTAGAGTGAAATAGTTATTATAGGTATAAATAAGTATAGAAAGCTAAAATTAGTATAGCCTAGAAACTAAGAATAGATTATAGTTATTTAGGCAATTAATATAGATAGCTAAGCGATCCCGCTATTTATTATTAGTGCGGGCTAATATTACCTCGCTAACTAGTACTAAGAAAGTAACCTCCCGGGCGATTAGGCTATTATAATAACCTAAAATAGCTAGACTAATAATGAGACCGGGCTCGAGTGGCTAAAGCACTTTGATTAGTATATAGCTAAGTAAATAAATAGTCGCTATTATCTTTTAATCCTTAATAGCTATGAAAGTTATTACTCTATTAAATTTAAGAGATATTATAAGGAGAATAAGATTATTAGGCTTTATATGCTGCCTTATTTGTCTTATCTACTTTAGCCCCTTGATATTAGGTGCTTTAGCGTACTTAAGAATGCCTATGATCGAGAAATAAAGTATTTAATTAGATGCTTTATAACCTATATTTTAAAGACTAAGTTCTTCCCGGCTTTTTATATTATATTTTAAGCTATAATAATAGAAAAGAATATTAAAGTAGCCTTTAGAGGAGCCAGGCTTATTTCTCTAGACCTAGAAAGTATAGTCTCGAAGCTTAATATATAGCTATGGACTTTAACGCCGGCTAAGGAGGTAACTAAACCCTTAACCCCTTAGGTCTTAAAGACCCCAAAGACTATGCTTAAGGCTTAATCTTAGTCTAAATACCTTAAGATATAAGTTATAAGGCATAAAAGTAGCTCTCTAGAGTTAATTTTAGAAGCTATATAGTCTTTTTCTAAGGGAATAAAAATAGTTATATATAAGCTTGCCTTACTTAAGGCTAGGGTTAAAGACCTTGAATAGGCAAATGAGATACTAAGTCAGCGCTAGAGGGCAAAAAGGACCTAATTATAGAAAAGAGGGGTAATAATAATAGAGGAAGGAAGATAGGTAATTAATTAAATAGATATTAATGCATAGGTAGTGGCTAAATCGTTGAGAAGTAATAGTTAAGGAAGGTTAGCGCGACTAAGAGTTTAGCATTATAGTATCTATAGTAAGCCTAGATATAATATAAAGACCTATTAGGTAGTAATTAAGATATCTAGGGAAGAGTATAGTAAATAGTTTTAATTAATTAAATAGTTTATTATGTTTTTATAGTAATTTCTATTATAGAGGGCAAAGATTTTTAGTATTATAGGCGAACCCGTGAGGAAGGTTATTTCCCCCTGGAAAAACTTGTGATGATTGTATAGGTCCTAAGGGGATAAACCGGTCGTACTGGTTTATATTAGTAGTGAATTAGGTCGCGTACTCTAAGAGTAGGTATATAAGTTATATCTAGTAATATACTTAAGGGTATTAAGTATAACTAAGTTATATTAATAGCTAAGGTAGCTAGTATATAAGAAAGTGCTAATAAGTATATGCTATATACTTTAGGGGTCCTAAGTGATTATTATATCTAGTAGTATAGTTATAGTAATTATAGTAGTAATTACTTATAATTATAAAGTAATTATAGTAATTACTTATAGTATCATAAGTGATTATTTCTTAATTAGAGGGTTTTAGTAGGTATCTTTTTTGCTTATATAATAAGTATTTTATTAGGTCGTAATATAATATCTCCCCTTTATTAGTTTTATCCCTAAGGCCTATAAAGTTAGTCTTTTAAAATTTTCCATAATTTATTAGAACCTTTTTCCTTAAATATTTCTTATAATACTAATAGTATACTAAAAGTAAAATCTTAGTCTACTATGTATTGCTATTATTTATTTAAACTTATTAAAGAGATAGGTTTTAAAGTTATGCCTTGCTTATATTATGCTTAGAAGTAGTTATAGTATAAGATGCTTAAGGGTATGTCTTATTGTTTTAAGTATGTTCGCTAGGGTTATTCTTATGATGGTTTAGGTATATTAGTTTCTGCTGGTATATGTAGTTTTATTTTTCCTTTTCTTACTAACTTTTAATAGTATCTTATCTTATAGCTAAGAAGTATTACTTAGAGCTTAAGGAGAAAAAGGCTAAAGAGGAGTTAATTGCCTAATAGTAATAGATAAATAAGAGGCTTTCTTAGTTAATATGTCTTTATCATTAAAAGAAATAGATCTATAAGCGGGGTATTAAGATAGTACGTCGGGGCCTAAATTCTTTAGATAAGTTAGATAAGTTAGATCGCCGGGAGGCTAAGGCTATGGTTAATGCCTAGGCTTTTAGAGCAATTAATATTATTAATTAGTTAATAATCCTTAATTTAGATATTAGTTTTTCTTTTAGTATTATTAATAGAAATTTTATAAGAGGCATTATAAATTAATAAGGTATTCTAGGGGTTTTTATATATTCTCTAAGTCTAAATAGTTTTTTTATTTAATAAAATATATTATTTTATTATTAATTTTATTTATATTAAGGATAGCTTTTATAATATATTCTTTTAGTTTATTAATTTTTATTTCTAGTTTATTTTTAATTTTAATTTAGATAGTATTTTATACTAACTTAAATAATAAGATATAAAAGATTAAATAAAGCTTAACCTTAGGTAATAAGTTTAGTTTATAGTTATATTTTAAAAATTTTTATTTAATTTTATAAGGTCTAATATATTTATAATTAAGTTTTTTATTTTATTATTTTATTTTAATATTTTTTATTACGAGGTAAATTATATTTCCCTCTAAGAAGGTTAGTCCCTTAATTCTTTTATTATTAGCATATATTATTATTTAATTTTAAATAAATTTAAGTTTTATTTATATCTCTTTATATAGGTTTTTTAATTAGTTACTAGTAAGGATTGCTTTAGGGTTAATAATAGTATCTCGGGATTGCTTATAGATATTTAGGGTAAATCTAAAATTAGTAACATACATAATAAGCTTATGTCCCAGACAAGTATATGTCCCAAAAATCTTTACTCTTCATATTAGAAATCGCTATAAAAACACTATAAACTATTCGATTAATTAAAACTACTTACTATACTCTTCCCTAGACGTCTCAATTACTACCTGACAGGTTCTTGCATTATAACTAGGCTTGCCGCAGACACCACAATGCCGAACCCCCGGTCGCGCCGACCTCCCTTGACCACCACTCCGCGACGATTCGGCCACTACCTGCGCATCAATATCTATTTGATCAATTGCCTGCCTTCCTTCCTTTACTGTCATTACCCCTCTTTTCTATAGTCTAGTCCTTTTTGCCCTCCGGCGCCGGCTTAGTATCTCATTTGCCTGTTTAAGATCTTTGACCCTGGCCTCGAGTAAGGCAACCTTATGCATAACTATCTTTATTCCCTTAGAAGAAGACCGTATAGCTTCTAGAATTAACTCTGGGGAGCTACTTTTATGCCTTTTAACTCGTGTCTCGAGGTATTCTAACTGAGATTGAGCCTTAAGCACGGTCTTTGGGGTCTTTGAGACCCAAGGGGTCAAGGGTTCAGCTACCTCCTCGGCAGGCGTTGGAGTCCGTAGCTGCACATTAAGCTTCGAGACCACACTTTCCGGGTTAAGAGGAATAAGCCTAGCTCCTCTGAAGGCTGACTTGATATTTTTTTCCGTCATGGTGGCCTGAAATGCGGCGTGGAAGGCCGGAAAGAACTCGGTCTTTGAAACGTGGGTTATAGAGCATCTGATCAGATGCTCTATTTCTTGACCGTAAGCGCTCTTGAGCACGCTGAAGCACCCGACGTCAAGGGGCTGAAGTAGATGAGATGAATGAGGCGGCATATAGAGCGTGATGATGTTGTTATCCTGGCAATATCTCTTAAAATTGATAGAATGATGACTTTCGTGGCTATCGAGGATCAAGAGACGATAGGAACTAATTGATTGATTGGTTGTACACCGGTCAAAGTGCTTTAGCCACTCTAGACCAGTCTCGTTATCTGTCTAGCCATTTTGGGTCGTCGCAATAGCCCAATCGCCCGGGAGGTTGCTTTCTCGGTACTAGTTGGCGAGGTGATATTGGCCCGCACCGATGATAAACGGCGGGATCGCCCAGCCTTCTGTATTGATCGCTTGGATAACTGTAATCCATTCCCGGTTTCTAGGCTGCACTAATTTTGGCTTTCTACGCCTATCTGTGCCTGTGACGACCATTCCGCTTTGAATTATGCCTATCATAAAGCTAGTCTCGTCAAAGTTGTAGATATCTTCTAATTGGATGCCATACTTCGCGATCGTGTTCGCCATAAGCGTAAACTAGTCACGGATAATAGCTGGATCCTCGCACTTGGCTCTCTGGTAGTCGTATTTCCGAAAAAAACGCGTCTTAAGGTCTGGGTGCCGCTTGATGAAGTTGGAAGCCCAGCGCTTGCCGACGGGTAGCGCGTCGCGGTCGGCGAGCAATCGGTTGGCCATTTCTTCAATACCACGCAGTCGCGGGGGAAATCCTCGCGAATCTAGGTCGAGAATGAACTGAATAATGATCTGTTTCTCTAGATTAGATAGTTTACGTGATTTAGGAATCCAATCGCGTCGAGATTGCATGCCTTTCTGGCGGCGACCTAGCTTTTTAGGGCAGACATTATAGATTGATGCAGCGCGTCGGATGCGTAATTTTGGGTTATTTTGAAGCGCTTGAAGGGCAAGAAGTATATTACCCTCGCTATTGAATTCAGACATATTTAGTGGTTGAGAATTAATTGATCAAATGGAAGAGAGAGAGATTGAGGGATTTTTGGGACACATACTTGTCTGGGATATAAGCTTATCATGTACGTTATATATTAATATAATTTTTATGCTTTTATTAATTACTATATTATAAGCTAGCTAAGCAGCTAGTAGCTTTTTAACCTAGTTGGTTTATTTATAGTTAATATAGTAATAAAGCTATTATTTTAGTATTTAGTTTATATATTTTATTTATTTATTAGTCTCCTTATAACGTACTTGATAAGCATGTGTCTCAGATAAGTATGTGTCTCAAGTATACTGTGCACTAAAAGTACAGATTTCTAAGCTTAATAAAAATAGCTTTAAGATAGCTACAAACTTAAAAAAAGCTGTTTTAGGTATTTAACTATTATATTAACTATATATAATTTTAATAGACTTTTAGAAAAGCTTCTTTATAGAGAAATAGCTTATTACACAGTATAAATAGACTTTTTAAATACTAGCTTACTAAGATTTTTCTAAAAATATATAAAAATTATTATAAGTAGCTTATTATATAAAATAACTAAAGTTTTAATTCTAGCTATTTTAGGCTTAGCTTGGTTTTATAAGAGCTTTTTTAAAATTGCGATTTAAGGTGTAAATGTTAATGGGACATATGCTTGTCTGGGACATAAGCTTATCATGCACGTTAGTATATTATAGAGAGTTTATAATTAATTCCTAAATATCTTATAAGGCTTTATTAGAATTTTAATGCAAATAAGGGTCCTCTATTTATAATAATTTCAAGTAGTATTTTATATATCTTAGTAATATAGAAGTAAAAGAGGTAAGTAAATTCTTTAGCTATTATTAACTCTCTATAAGGTATAAAATAGGAAAATTTCGTGAGTTTATTTATAATAATAAGAATACTATTATAGAGGTTTTTAATAACTAGTTCTTTTAATAGGGGTAACTTAGTAATAAAATCTATAGTAATTAAATCCTATAACGTACTTGATAAGCATGTGTCTCAGATAAGCATGTGTCTCAAGTATACTGTGCACTAAAAGTACAGATTTCTAAGCTTAATAAAAATAGCTTTAAGATAGCTATAAACTTAAAAAAAGCTGTTTTAGGTATTTAACTATTATATTAATTATATATAATTTTAATAGACTTTTAGAAAAGCTTCTTTATAGAGAAATAGCTTATTACACAGTGTAAATAGACTTTTTAAATACTAGCTTACTAAGATTTTTCTAAAAATATATAAAAATTATTATAAGTAGCTTATTATATAAAATAACTAAAGTTTTAATTCTAGCTATTTTAGGCTTAGCTTGGTTTTATAAGAGCTTTTTTAAAATTGCGATTTAAGGTATAAATATTAATGGGACATATGCTTGTCTGGGACATAAGCTTATCATGCACGTTAGTTATTATATAATTAGGAGTAGTTATAGTTTTCTATATGGTTTATAGCGTTATGCCTTGGTTTTTACGCAAAGGTTATATTAATTAGTAATTATTAAGATAATTTTCTTTATATTAAGAAATATAAATATTATCTTAACTTATTCTAGGGTTTTATTAATTCCTTAGTATCTATATAGTAGGTAGCTATAGATTTCGCGTATGAGATTATATTATAGTTCTTTTAGTACTTATTGCTTATTTATTTTCTTATTATCTAAGAGGTATTTATTATATTCTAGGATTTTTATAAATAATAAATTACCTTATTTTACTATATAAGTTATTATAATAATTTAGTAAGGTATTAGCCTATTATCTTATTTAATATTATTAATTACTTTTTATTATATAAGGTATCTTTCTTATATAAACTATAAAAGTTATTCCTTTATCTTAATCCTTCTAGTATCTAAGTCAGGTTATTAGCTAAGGGCATTAGCCTTGCTATTCTTTATTTCTTTAACGTGGATAATAATATAGTTAAATTCTAAGAGGTATTTAATATATTATAATTATTATCCACTAAGTTCTTATATCTTTGCGAAGTAGGTAATATTCTTATAGTTTATATATACCTTAATCTAGTATTAGCTTCTTAGGAGATAATACCTAAATTTTTTAAAAGCGTTAATAATCACGAGGAATTCCTTATTATAGACAAGGTAGTTAAGTTTTACTCTATATAGCTTATAGGAGTAGAATACGATAGGGTATAAGAGTCTTTTATTATCTTATTATCTAATCTAAGCGCCTAGGGCGAAGTCTAAGGCATTGGTTTCTAGTTTAATTAGTCGAGATAGGTTAAATATCTTAAGTATTAGTTTACTTAGGATAAGTTCCTTAATTTAATTAAAGGCGTCTTTAGCTTAGTTCCTAAATATAAAGGTTTTATCTTTCTTTATAAGTTTTATTAATAATATAGCTATTTATTTAAAAGCTTTAAAAAATTTATAGTAATAATTAATAAATCTAAGGAAGGCTTATACCTCCTTAATATTAGTTAGTTCTTTTTAGTCTTTTACCGCTAAGACCTTCTTAGGGTTTATATATATCTTATTATAAGAGATAATATATCTAAGGAATTCTACCTCTAAAGCATAAAACTTACTTTTCTCGGGTTCTATTAATAACTTAGCGTCTTATAGTATTTATAGTACCTTATAGATATATTTTATATATTTTTTTTCTATTCTAGAGAAGATAAGAATATTATCTAGGTAATATATAATAAATATATCTAGATATTCTTATAATATATTATTAATTATTTATTAAAATACTATAAGTATATTAATAAGTCTAAAAGGCATAATAAGGTATTTAAATAATTTATACTTAGTATAAAAAGCGGTTTTTTATATATATCCTTCTTTAATCTAAATAAGGTTATAGGCTCCTTTAAGGTTAAGTACTATAAAATACTTTATTTTAAAAAGCTAATCTTTTAACTCGCTAATAAGAGGTAGCGGTATATAATCCTTAACTATAATAGCATTAAGTATTTTAAAATTAATATAAAATTAGAGCTTTTTATTTTTCTTTAAAATAAATATAATAAGGTATCTAATAAATAACTTACTTTCCCTAATATATCTTTTTTATATTATATCTTTAATATATTTTTTTAATACTAGTAGTTATGCTTTATTAAGTAGGTAAAGTTTATTAAAGCTAGGTTACTTCTTATTAATAAACTTAATTTCTAGGTTATAATATATATATTTAGGTAGACCTATTTTAAGTTTTTTTATAAAGAGTTTCTTATAAATATAATATTATAATAAGATATTTTTAAGTTACTTTTTTTTCTTTTAGGTTAACCTATAATTTCCTTTATAATACTAGATCTTTTTTAAGTTCTTAAAATTATTATATAACTTATATAATTATTCTTTATTATTATTATTTCTATTTTCTTTTATATTTATATCTTATTCCTATGGGTAAAGAGGTATTTTATATTTGCCTTTACCTAACTTCTCTAATTTCTTTAATAAAAGTTTAAGATCTTATATTATATCCTAAGTTGTCTTTTAGTATAAGAGGTATCTTATTAGTAAAAGAGAGTATTTAGCTAGTTCTCTAATTAAAATATAAGTTAAATTATTATAACTATAAGTACCTAAGTATAAGATTATATTACTTATTTAATATAATATTAAATAAAATCCCTTAGTTTTTTTTTAATAAAAACTTTAAAGTAATTAATCTTATTATTAATAATATTATTATTATAATTAAAAGGGGTTCTTTCTAGGTTAATAATTAAATAAGGTATTTATTTATATTTTTATAATAGCTTAAGCTTATTTACTATTATTAGGTTAAAATAGTTTTACTTAGCTTTATTATCTACTAGAGCATTTAATTATTCTCCCTTAACTTATACTTTTAGTTCTAGGTATTATTACTATTATACTCTATTAATAGAGTAAAGGGCCTTCTGGGGTAGTATATTCCTATGTTTATTTACTTATTGCCTTATATTAGATAGGATATCTAGTTTTTTAATATTACTAGGGCGTGGCCAAGGTAATTGAATTTATACTTACTATCTACGCAGGCGTTATAGTTATGGTCGTTCTTTAAGCTATCTTATTATTGCTGGTAGCTTTCTTTTATTGCTCTATCTTTTATATACTTAGCGTCGCTTAGTTCTTTATATTTTTTATCTTTATTATAAGTGCGTCCTTGCTCCTATGGTTTAAGATAGATCTTATTAAGGTCTCCCCTTTAAATATAGTTTATATATTCTTATAGGACTTTATCGGTAGGTTTATAGTCCCTTCTGAGATATAGTTAGATCCCTTTATATTATTCTCTATTTATCTTATTACCTTAGTGGGTAAGGAAATTAAATCTTTTTATAGCTATGCGTTTAATACATTTATGCATAGCCTAGACCTGTTGTCTATATTATAGGTATATTTCTTCGTAGCATAGGGTTACCTCCGTATTAGGGCAGCTCCTATCTAGTCCTTCTTCCTACTTAGTTATAGCTTACTATATAGTAATAGTAAACTATTATTTAAGGCTAATAATCCCTTCTCTTATTAGGCAGAATTACAAGGTTATAATATTAATTCCTTTATGCTATTTTTTTATATAGTATTAGAAGGTTTTATAGGCTAAGTAGGGCTTAGTATTTAATTACTATAGCTAGACTAGGAAATAATTATTTTCCCTTTTATTTATAATATATATACTATATTAATAGTCCTTATATAATACCTAGGAGATCTCTTTATATTATAGGTATATTAATATAGTACGGGGGTTATCTTATATATTAAGTTATGGTTCTGGTTGCCGGGGGTTTAGGGTAACCTTTATATAATAAGCGCGGATATAAATATCTTCCGCATTATCTATATTTTAATATTCTCTAGCTAGTTAGATATATTGCTATATCTTATCTAGCTATTAGCGCTGGTTAGTCTTGGGGTTAATAAGGATCTTATAGTTCTCTTCCTAAAGTATAGCATAAGGGTCGCGTCGGTAATATTAAGCTTATGCGGCTTTAAGTTCTAATTATACTTATACTCCCGAGGAGTATTAGCTCTAATTAATAAGTTTATAATGCCTATTTAGTTAAGTAATAATAATAATTTTTTAGTCTTTAAGGAAGGTCTTAGCCTTACTACTTAGCTCTAGTAAAAGACTTTATATATTAGGGTTAGTAAGTTATAATTACTTAGCTTTTAGAATCTTAGGTAGTTTATAGCTATATTTCTTTATTATATTATTAATTATATAGTTACTTTTTATTTTCTTTTTTATTAAGTAAATAGCGGTATAAGGCATAGTAGCTTCTCTTAGCTTAAGTCTGCTTTTATTATAGCCTTATTATACTATCCCTAGAGTCCTAGTAGTATAGATAGCTATCTAAGGTCTATTATCTTAATTAGTAATATTTAGTTATTTCTTACCTTTAGGAAGTTATTAATTATTTCTTAGCTTATAATATCTTTCTTAGATATCTTATTATTTTTTCTTATATTTATTAGCCTTATAGCCCCTTTTATAATAATAGTAATATTTAATATTTCTTAAGCCTTACTAAGTAGCTCTTAGCTCTATTTATCTTAGATAGGTATTATATAAAGTTCTTCCTCGTAGTTATTATTAATTCCCGTGGGGGTTCTTATATTAATAATATTAGTTTAAGAAATAAGGGTTTAAGTTTACCTCTCTAGGTTTATTTTATTTTATTATTTTTTCCTTATATCTTTTATATTATTATTTATTAATCTTAATAGCTATTATAATATACTTATTAAGGTTATTAAGCTAATTTACTTTATATAATTTATCCTTAACTTCTAACTTTAATCCTTAATAAAATACTTTTATAAGGGATTTATTATTAAACTTTATTTTTAAGGCTAGCTATCTAAATAAAGCTATATATATAATATATAACCTATTCTAAGTAAGGGTAAATAATTATATAGCTGCTTATTATTTCTTATTTATAAGTCTAAATATATCTTTTAAGGTAGCTTTAAAATTATCCTAATCTATATAGATATTAATAATATCCTAGTCTTAGTTTACTTCTTTATAGGAGAGAAAGTCCCTAAGGATAAGTTTTATCTAGGCGGCTGTGGTTCTTTCTATGAGTTATCTTATGAATAAAGCTCTAGCTTTAGCGCTTATAAGTTTAGTTAGAAAGAGTTTAAAGTATCCTTTATAGTAGGTTAAGAATAGAATAACGTCCTTTGCGTCTCTATAGAAAAGTGCTAGCTTTAGTGGTTTAATAGCTTTTCTAATATCCCGTATAGGCATAGGGTTAATTACTAGTGGTAGCGGTGGTAGTAGTGTGGCTTATTGCTACTATATTTGTCCCCTAAGCTGGTTGATTATGGCATGAAGCTGGTGAATTTTAGTAATTATCTCTGCGGTGCTGGGGGGTGTATTGTATGTAGGCGGCTGGCTTTGGTTATTGCCTGGAGTGCTAAGGGTATTGTTGTTAGATATGTTTGTGATAGTATGGTATTACTTAGGGTGACGCTAGTGATCTACTGAATAAGAGCTATTAATGTGTGATGATTATATAGGTCCTAAGGGGATAAACCGGTTGTATTAGTTTATATTAGTAGTAAATTAGGTCGCGTACTCTAAGAGTGGGTATGTAAGTTATATCTAGTAATATACTTAAGGGTATTAAGTATAACTAAGTTATATTAATAGTTGAGGTAGCTAGTATATAAGAAAGTGCTAATGAGCGTGTGCTATATACTTCGGGGGTCCTAAGTGATTACTATGTCTGGTGGTGTAGTTATAGTGATTATGGTAGTGATTACTTGTGATCGTGAAGTGATTATGGTGATCGCTTATGGTGTCGTGAGTGATTATTTCTTGATTGGAGGGTTTTAGTGGGTATCTTTTCTGCTCACGTGACGAGTGTTTTGTCAGGTCGTGATAAAACCAAGACCAGAGAAATCCTTCTCCATAGCCCCGCTGCGAGCCCTGCATAAAACCCGCAGCGAAGTTATAGCTAGTTCTTTTCCTTTTCTCTCCCTTCCTTAGTCTTAGATATTTAATTAACCAGTTTACCTTAGCTGTATAAGCTCCGGTCCGACCCTAGCATTTAGGATATATACTTATTAGGGATATAAGCTTATTATATATATTATAATATTAAGAGATTATAACTTAAAAAAATAAAAAAATAAATAATTCTTTTATTTCTTATATAAAAGTTAAAATAATTAAAATACCTATAAAAAGCTAATATATATAATAAGTAAGTTAGCTAGGTAAGTAAGTTAGTTATTATTTCTTACCTTAAAGATTAAAAATTATAATAAAAATACTATAAATTATTTAATTAATTAAAATTACTTACTATATTCTTTCCTAGATATCTTAATAATTACTTAATAAGTCCTTATATTATAGCTAGGCTTACTATAGATACTATAATGCTAAATACTTAGTCGCGCTGACTTTCTTTAACTACTACTCCTCGATGATTTAGCCACTACCTATGCATTTATATCTATTTAATTAATTACTTGCCTTCCTTCCTCTACTATTATTACCTCTCTTCTCTAAAGTTAGGTTCTTTTTGCCCTCTAGCGCTGGCTTAATATCTTATTTGCCTATCGAAGGTTTTTAACCTCTGCCCTTAATAATGCTATCTTATATATATTTCCCTTTATTACCTTCATAAGAGACTTTATAGCCTTTATAATTAACTCTAGGGAGCTACTTTAATGCCTTTTGATTTATCTTTCGAGGTATTTAGACTAAGATCCGGCCTTAAGCATAGTCTTTGGGGTCCTTAAGACCCAAGGGGTAGAGGGTTTAACCCCCTCCTCGGCAGGCATTGGAGTCCATAGCTACATATTAAGCTTTGAGACCATAGTTTCTAGGTCAAGGGGAACAAGGCCAGCTCCTTTAAAAGCCCCCTGATATTTCTTTCCGTCATAGTGGCCTCGTGTGCTGCGTGGAAGGCCGGAAAGAACTTAGTCTTTAAAACGTAGGTTATAGAGCATTTGATTAATCGCTTTATTTCTCGACCATAAGCTCGCTTTAGCACGCTAAAGCACCCGACGTCAAGGGGCTAGAGTAGATGAGAGGAATGAGGTGGCATATAAAGCCGGATGATCTTCTTTTCCTCATAATATCTCTTAAATTCAATCGACTAGTGACTTTCGTGGCTATCGAGGATTAAGAGACAATAGGAACCAATTGATCGATTGGTTATACACCGGTCAAAGTGCTTTAGCCACTCGAGACTAGTCTCGTTATCAGTCTAGCCATTTTAGGTCATCGTAATAGCCTAATCGCCCGGGAGGTTACTTTCTTAGTACTAGTTAGCGAGGTAATATTAGCCCGTACCGATGATAAACGGCGGGATCAACTAGCCTTCTACATTGATCGCTTAAATAACCGTAATCCATTCCTGGTTTCTAGGTTATACTAATTTTAGCTTTTCATGCCTTTCTATGCCTATAACTACTATTCCGCTTATAATTATACCTATAAGAAAGCTAATCTCATTAAAGTTTTAAATATTATCTAATTAAATACTATACTTCGCGATTATATTCGCTATAAGCCGAAACTAATCGCAAATAATAATTAGGTCTTCGCACTTAGCTCTCTAGTAGTTATATTTCTAAAAAAAAACACATCTTAAGCTCTAGGTATCGCTTAACAAAGTTTAAAGCCCAATGCACGCTAACTAGTGACGCATCGCGGTCAACAAGCAATTAATCAGCTATTTCTTTCACACTACGTAGCCAGGGGGGAAATCCTCGCGAATCTAGGTCGAGAATAAACTAAATAAGGATTTATTCCTCTAGATCTAATAGTTTGCGTGACTTAGGGATAGTATCAAGTCGAGCTTGAATGCCATTCTGTCGCCGATGTAGCCTATGCTCAGAGACCCGGTAGGTCCCTGCAGCGCGTCGGATGCTTAGCTTAGGGTTATTTTGAAGGGCCTGAAGGGCAAGAAGGGTTTTAGCCTCTATATTCGAGTCTGACATATTTGGTGGTCGGGAATCAATTGATCAAATGGAAAGTTAGATGTAAGAGGGAAAAGTGCAACGCTCACTTGTCTGCGACGCTCGCTTATCATGTACGTTATAAAGGATAAATTATAGAGGATATATTACTAAGGCTTAAGGAGGGGATTAAGATTTTTAAGTTATTAAGTTATAAAAGTAACTTAAAGAAGAGGAAGGTTTTAATTATAAAGATATAAACATTTAAGTAGTAGTTATTAAGGTAAGTTAACCAATAAGGAGTATAAGCTTAGTTAGAGCTTAAATATAATATCTCGGCGAATTACTAAATTTATCTAATTAGCGCATATATTATCTTTGAACATAATGGGTTCCACCCTCGGTACCCGTTCCTAACGGTTCAATCCCGTCACTTCAGATCTTACCGAAAAGTTGGGCAACTTCAAACTATACTTGGTGTGTGCCATACGCGCAACCTTGGTCTAGCTCGCCGAGCTATATGCAGGCCCTCAGCCAAAGAGATTCGTCAAATACTGCCTCCAGTATATCGCCGCAGCAAGACAATCTCACGCACTTGATAATCTCGAAGTGATGGTGCTACTCATCTTATACAGCCTGTGATCTCCCTTTAGCCCAAGCACATGGGATTTAATCGGACTTGCCATGCGCAAATGCATTGATCTTCGGCTGCATCGAAAGTCACATTACCATGGCTTAGCTGCTGACGATGCCGAGAGACAATGCATTCTGTTTTGGAGTGTGTACTCCCTCGAGCGTGGCGTATCCATAGCACTGAGCAGGCCATTCAGTGTCGCCGACAGGGATATTGACCCAACTCCACCATCAGAGACAGGTGGCCTTGCCTACGATATTGGACTTACGGCCCAGCCAAGCAGCGATAACATAGGCTCAGACAGGAATGTTCTCAGGAAGTCATTGTCTAAGCTCTGGATTAAAGTCATGCAGATGGTGCGCTTGCACTCCCGCATCAAGACAGAGGTGTACTCTCGCGACGAACCCCAGGAGACTCTGTTCCTACAGGTCGAGCCATTGTTCGCTTCGCTGGAACATTGGAAATTCTCGCTGCCATACTTTCCGGAGGCGGACGCGGACTTTCTCAATCTGCAATACTTCACAGCAATTTCGCTCCTCCAAAGGCCTTTCCTTGGAACTTTTCGACCTGGCGTGCCTCTTATCAAGCGGTGTTTAGAGCCAGACCTTCCATCTCCTCAAGAGGCCTCACTACCATTCCTCTTACGCTCACTCATTTGTATCTTCACAGTGCGTCTTTTTGAGTGGTGTGACTATCTGGTAAGGCCTTTTGCTAGCTATAACACCCGTTGCGTACTAAACATTTGCCAGCTACTGCCTCTCTATAGATCCACGGCTGTTCTCCGTTGCCGTTGTTAACTATTTAAGAGCTGTTCTTCAACAATGTTCGTCATGACCGAGCGAACCCCCGGCCTGAAAAAGCATAGAGACGTGCTTGAGGCGCTCATCAACCGCACGATGGAATTCGCCGGTACAGCGCATCTTGAGCCCGAGAACGGCAGCCCAACCATGAGGCCTAGCATCCAGCATGACTTCCTTTCGGCCGGTGTGACCTTCCCCATGGCAAACAGATACGACACGTGGAATTGGGACGGTGATCCTGAGGCGCTCTGGGTGAGAGATCCTGAAGCATTGACCCCCATCGACAGAGATGACTGGTTCGGACTGGAAAGCACAGATGTTGTTGCTGATCAGATTAGCAATTCCTGGACGGGTCCGAACATGCCAAGAGCACCTTTACCAGAGGTGAACAGTGGCCTGGAGACTTGAAGACCTTGTAAATTGCGATAGACCGCGAATACACAAAGGGCCTTTTATGTTGAATAAGAGTCAAATACAATTGCATTTCAATCTCTACATGGGTTACCTACCTATCTACAGATTGGCATGCTTCTCGATGACTAGGACATAGCGATAACGAGCCTTCCCAGCTTCCATGTCAACCACCGTCTGGTTTGCGTCCTTGAGCGGCCTCTTTTCCACCCATGGCTTCATGTTGTTTTGAGCTGCTAGCTCGAGCATTTCTCGAATCTCTCCCTGAGACCCAATGCCACTGGCACCGAGCTTGATTCCAGTGGCGAGTAGAGTGAATACATTCACAGGGGGGAGCTCGCCAGCATCAGGGGCACCGCCAGCAGATGTCAATTTTCAGTGTTTGCCCAATGAAGGCCAGGGGGCGGAGGCCTCGGAGCAACTCAACAAAGATAATACAGCCTTAACACAACAAAAGCTTATACCTAAGCCTCAACAATACAGTAATAAGTCGATGACGCTTACAACTATAATAAATGACGCTATGATAGCCTCAACAAAGGTTCTTCTAAGATCCTTGTTACGAGTGATGTTGAGGAAGCACGTGCGTTGACCCAAGTGTTTACGGAAAAAGAGGTACACCCATATTCAGTCACGGGCACTGCAAGGTTTCTTATGCGAATGAACGAAGTTACTACGTAAATAAATTACTAGCAGTGATTGCAAATCCGTGTTGGGGTGTCTTCAGCTTTCGGCCATTGCAATCCTGGCTGGTGATCCTGATCAAGGATCCAGGTTGGCTAGATTCGTGGAGGCACGAGCCATCATAACGTACAACGCGCTTGCTTTTTGACTAATAAAGGTTATTTAGAGTGTAGTATTCTAGGAGTGTGTCTTACTTTTTTGGTTAGTAATGCCATTCACGCTATGCATCGGGTATGGCCTTAGTAGTGTGAGAAAATCTGCGTTTGGCGAGTGCCTTTGAAGCCAAGTCTTCTTCTTCCATTCGTCAGCTGTGACGGTTTGCATTCGTGGCTTCTCATCATCCCCCAGGTATGAGTAAGGCTTCATTCCTCTGCTGTTGTTCTCAGGTATCGCGACGTCCAGCTGTACCGCTGCCAAGTATCTAGCTCAGTCTCAAGAGCAGCCAGTCTGCACTCCTCACAATCCGGGCGTCTTTACGGCTTTAACTCTAACTGTTTTACTAAAGCTTATTATAACAGAAAGTTGAGTGCTGCAGTTGCAGAACTCAAACCATTAATAAAGCCGAGGTCCAAGAAAGAAATTGTGATGACTCGCTAAGAGGCTTTAAGGTTTGTTTGAAACATATAAAACACCTAGTCCCTCAGATTCTCGCAGTTCCATCTCTCGTTTTCTTACACACCTGTCAGATCAAAGTTTCTCCTTGCACGAATTCACCCTTATCGCTATCTGATTTTCAACACGCGCAAAATGGACGTCTTTTCTAAGATGCCATCATTGGTACTTACCCATGTCTTCGCTCAAATTCAGTCCGAAAGAGATATTATGCAACTTATACGAGCATCGCCAGAAGCACTTCGACACTACGTTCAGTACCGTCGGAGTATCATGCGACATAGAATTGCTGAGATTCTTGCTATTGACTGTCATGGCAGTATTATCCAAGATGCTCAAGCAGTCATTCACTTTCCCCCTATCGACACTAACTCGCCCGAATCCACGACATCTATGCTCGCCATTACCCGATGTCTCGGCTCATGGAAAGACCGTCATTTTCCGGAGTATTCAAGGCAGTACGACGCCGAAAACATTTCCAGACTTTACCGCTTCTTCTCTCGGCTAGCCACATTCATCGAAGATTATCTTGCAAAGTCCTTGGATCCATTTCCTGCCCGAGCTTGTATGGCACTCCCGGAAATTTCGTCAATCGTCCCTAGAATGCATTTCAAAGGTCGAGATGTTGATGTCGAGCCTGTGGCTTTTGGTGCCATGAGGGAATCTGAGAGGCGTCGCCTCCTGCAGGCTTTCGTGAGGTACGAGCTCCTTTGTAAGGTCTACCACCCGAAAGTATGGCCCTACTTGGAGGGAACTACATATTCGGATATCGTCACCAGCTCACATGAAAGGCTCAGTCTCAAAGACTATGAGGCACTCTATTGTGTTCACGAATATCTGAAGAGCCTCTATGGTGCTGTTTTTGCTCAATGCCAGGACTCCTGGTTTCCAGATCGGCCGACTTGTTCAGAATTCAATGTTGCCACTGTCAACCAAACAGTCGAGGTCGAGCCTGAGACCCTTGCCTCTTGCAAACACTACGGACTGCTCTTCCCTGACAATGTCTACTTCGACATGCAGCAGTACTCATGCGGCTTAATGAATGGGATGATGAGAGACATCCTTCCTTGCCTTGGATTTGACCTGCTCAGCTCTGTAATTATATCGCTGGCAACGGATGGCACAAATGGTCAATACCTCAGGAAGTGGTTCGATGCTCTTTCGTACCAATATTCTACGGATTGTACTCCTTGGACATCAAATCCCCACTTCGTTGGGCGTCACAAATCCCTAAGTGTTGATGATACGGATATCTGGGATTGGCAAATGCGGATGGAGTGTTACATCGATTCGTTCAGGTTCATACCTGGCGTCATGTATTCGCCTCTTCCAGACATCGATATTGAGCAGCAGATCCGACAATTTCGCATCCATAATATCCAGCTCAAGATTTTCCGTCAACGAGCCTGGGTATTCTTCGATGATTCAAGAATGTCCACTATCCCAAGCCCCCTTCTTCCGTCATGGAACGAGCTTGTGAGTGAAGAGGAGTCGACTAAAAATATAGTAGCCCTAGCCCATCAACGAGATAGGCGGAGGTCACAGAAGTGGCAAGATTACTGGTCTGGACGGACCCTGAATCATCCATTCGAGCAGCACGAGGAAGATACTGATACCAGAGAACTGGTTGCTAATGTGACGGGTAACCGGCGTAATGTCCCGCGTTTCTTTGAAAAGCCATAACGTGGTGACACGGTGACGTGCTATGGGCATTAACAGGGTTAGACTAGCATGTCGGGCCGGGCCCAGGAGTTCGATCGCACCATTTCGCATTATCATCTTTGGAAGCGATCACAGACGGGCTTTAGTTATTGGGGTTAGGGTTAGAAATACAAAGGCTACCCCTTTTCCTGGTCTGTGACATCGCATTGTTCACAGTAGACTTTGATATGAATAGATACTTGGTTTAATTAAGCCCCTGCGCAAAATCAACTAATGGCTCTACTACTGCCCAAGTATACTTTAAGCACTGCTCAATAGCTCATGTTCCCGACTGTTTAGCATCTCCACTGTTCGTTCCTAGGCTCCTCCCGTAGTTATCGCCAGGTAAGTCTGGTTGCAGAAGGCAACCGCCCAAAAGAAACCTAGCAAATACTGGTTCTAGTTTTCTTTCCGGGTCACTATTGTGGGAGCGAGAATAGATGTCTTATGTTGAATTAATTTGAAGCTGACTATCCTTTCGATACCCCTCCAAGATGTCCCAGCCAAAGATCATACCTCCTTCAAGCCTCTGAAAGCCGTGCTCCCTAATGCATCTAGCTATAATATGGGAAGACCTCCCGTATGTAGCCAACGATTATGGACATGTTACATGCAGCAGGGGTCCGCTTTACAGGGAGATCGACTGAGGCGGTGGGCAGGTCAAAGATTAAGAGGCGTATAATTAGCAGTGTCTCTTCATCGAGTGTTGGTACCCGAGATTATTGTATGAAATATCTGAAAATATCTCCCGGTTCTACTTAGATTCCATGCATCTCTTAGACGGGATATTGATATTGGGCGGTTATTATTGGTTGTATGAGCCCTCAGTCGGCTTGTTTGCCTGGACACCGCCAGCACCGCCTCTCCTCGCGGGAGAATGGAAAAGGCGAAGCCAAAGTTGTTTACACAGCCGTTCACCCCCCTGAGCGCACCTATGTGCTCCTCGATCGATCGATTGGCTCTTCCAATCGCCAACTGCAATGCGTGTTTGCTGCTATTCCTGGGGTCACGACACCACTCGGGAGTCACTCACGGATCAGACTGCTTGTTGAAGGCACCTTCACTGGGACTCAGAAACAAACGACCTAAACTCACGCAGTACAAACCTTAAAGCAAGCTTGGTACGAGCAAGCTAGCTCTCTTGGGCTTGGGGGGTACCTGCTTCCACAGGGCGACGGTGAAAGTACTTGGTAACATCCAGTCGTGTACACTCAAGTATACCAGCAACGTACTGGAGGCATTCTCGCTCAGGTAGAAGGGTCCTCAGGTAGCCCACGGGCCTTTGCACCGCTTGAATACTAGAAATCAGTGTCGACTAGCATGGAGGGCACATAAGATGCTCCTCGACTGTTAGTACAAGAAGAGATCACTAGAGGCAAAGAGCCACAAGAGTGAGGGCTTCCAAATTTGTTTGATATTTTAGTCGAACTAAGGGTACAGAAACAGGAGAACTGCTAAGTGCCCGGCTGCTGCTGTGACCATTGCTTCAAGATCTGTGGGGTCACGTGCCGTGACGTGGTTCCTCTGCCATGCCACGCCGCTGAGTGCACCAATCGCGAGCAAGGCTGCGCCATCTGTCAAGACTACAGCGACGACAATAGTGACAGTACCGATAACCTGGAGTATATCCTGAATTATAGTGAAACTTTGAGACTGCTCAGTGTGATAGTTGTTGATAGATAACTATGTATTGGTGTAGGTCAGAGCCTGATGAGACGCGTCCAGACCAAGAGTCATCCAGCTTTGCGATTCATTGAATGCGGTCACAATCCCATAGAACTCATCAAGAACTATCGTTGAGGTCTTTGCATATTTCTTGATGACAGAATTCTGAACTGCGATTTGCAGATCTATCCGGTATGGTTGATACACCTTTTGTAGATGCACCAACACTTTACCCGCGGCCTCAAAGAAGCCTTGGAGCACCCCCTGGCGCCCAAACACTCAGCAAAACGGAAACGCCCCACCCGCCAGGGAGACTTTGAAATTGCCATAATCTGTGCCCTCACAATCGAGGCCGACGCCATTGAGGCCCTGTTCGATGAGCACTGGGATGACGACTTGCCCTGCTACGGTAAAGCAACCGGCGATTCCAACGCCTACACCACCGGCTCGATCGGACCCCACAACGTCGTACTGATCCACATGCCAGGCATGGGTAAGGCGAACGCTGCATCCGTTGCGGCTAACTGCCGTGGGAGCTTCCCTGATATCAAGCTAGCCCTTGTCGTGGGCGTGTGTGGCATAGTCCCTTTTGCGCCTGATAGTAATGAGGAGATCGTCTTAGGTGACGTAATTGTTAGCGACGGTATCGTCCAATACGACCTTGGGCGGCAACATCTCGATTGGTTCGAGCGTAAGGATACGCTTCTAGACTCACTAGGGCAGCCAAATCCCGAGATACGTGCCCTTCTAGCGAAACTTAGGGGCATCAGAGGTCGCGAGACGCTACTCAACCACATGAGCAACTATCTTGATGAGCTCCGAAAAGAGACCAAGTTGAAAGCAGAGTACCCAGGTACACAAAATGACAAGCTCTTTGGGGCAGCGTGCCACCATGATGGCGGTAGCATGGTGTGTCAGATGAGCGAATGCAGAGCTCAGCCAGTGTCCCGCCATCGACTTGCTCAAGGTGCACCACAGCCTGCGGTTCACTTCGGCCTCATCGCGTCAGGAGACACAGTCATGAAGTCCGGGAAGGAACGAGACGCGATATCACAGCGAGATAATATTATTGGCTTTGAAATGGAGGGTGCTGGAGTGTGGGATATATTCCCCTGCGTTGTCATCAAGGGTGGTTGCGATTACGCAGATAGTCGTAAGACGAAAGTCTTTTAGCGATACGTAGCAGCGACGGCAGCATCCTGCACAAAGGCGTTTTTGAATCATTGGGTGCCATCAATAAGAGACTAGAAATGAAATTTTTACTTGAACGCATCACACATGCAGATGGCAATCCGCTTGCCTTAAAGGGATGTGCTATAGCTATAGACGCGCTGTGCCCCAATACTCATATCAAACTATTAGAACTGAGGTTCCAGCGTGAGTTCAAAGTAAAAAGGTTGGTGAAAACGGAACGGAAACGATCTGTGTGGTAGAGAAATGGAAATGCAACAGAGCGAGTAGAATCCCGGATTTTTCTCTCTTCTGTGGAACAAGTTATCGTGATTTAGAATAGGTATCCAATCAAGTGATGTTTGGCAAGGTCGCTGACATCAAGCAAGTCTCAGCTGACCCTGGACCAGCGTTACCGCCATAACCTGATGGGATTGGCTACGTCCGAAGTTTTCGGGCACGGATCATATGGAACTGGTAGCATGCCGAAGTGTGAAACAGGGACAAGACGCTCTCCAAGCATTTTGTCCTCGAGAAAAGGCCTCAGACGACTCTAGTCATCACCACACTCGGCTTTATCTAGTTCTGAAGTTGAAATAAGCCCATGAGCGTTTTTCAGACACCTTATTTACGCACACCTTGACAACTCTGATCTCAATGTCCACTGAAATCTGAACGCAATATCCATGTCCTGTCATGCCAAATCTAGGATGTTTTGGGATCTGTACGGTAAACATGTACGGCGGCCACGGCAACCAGCAAGTAATGTTGATGAGAACCCTTGAACTTGCTCTTCGCCATACATATTATGTGCAAGGCTGATTGAACCGGCAAAACCGAGTTTTTCTCCAGTTTTCCCTTGTTACCCCTGTATAAATATCGAATAATAAGTGCACAGCTCTTCGTAGTGAGAGTGCGAGGCCATCGGTTATCTCCCTAGACATGAACCATAGCCGCAAACTGGCAATGGATCCACCATATGCGAATTACGAAGTACTTGATCATTTTGGTGCATCTTCAGTTGACCCGTTATACAAACAAACATACTTGCCCCGTCGGCTTTCTTGTGCTTTATCAGAAGGTACATTAGCTATGCTGTATCCTCAGATGTAGATTTGCCATTCGCAACGCGATAGATCACGCCTTGCTTCTAGGGCTCGTGGTTGAAGCCCAGTGCCTGACGTGAGAACTTGGGTCGAAGACCGTTTCTGAGAGTCATACAAGATTGACCTCAACATAGAAACAATCAAAGGGTCACTCCGAGACAGTAATTACAAGATTAACGTCTATTGTTTAGGGTTAGAGTAATAAATAACGCCGTGAATAACCCAGAGCTTCAAAGTAAAGCCATTGAGTATTCTTTTCAATAACGCATAAGATACCTACTATCAAGGAGGTATTCTTCTGAGTTAATTAGCTACTGCGGCGTTTTCCCTTTTTATTACTATGGAGTTTTGATTTGTAGGAGAAATAGCATTCTTGCCTAGGGTGACATGGCCGATAAGAAAGTCAGCTCAAGTTAGGGCCGCGGGTACTGCTGTCAGAGGACTCGCTCTGTGTGCCCCGTTAAGGCGAGTTTGAGACATGCAACGGAGAGGAGGTTGCAGAGATGCACAACCGTATTTGAGGAGATCATTACAATCACCAACCGATTTCCACTTATCTCAGGCACGACCAACATTTGACGATCTCTCCAAGATGTCCCACAACGATGACCAAGATTCCGATAACGACAAATATATTGACGAGCTCCTCGAGACTACAGTGGTCGATGCTAGTACAAACAGCAGGACTGCTCGCAAGATTTTCTCCTCTGTTGCTGTCAAGGAAATGGCCAGGAGAACTCCGGGCAGTACTGCAACCACTCCCGCCCTCGACCTCAGTACTGGGACTACAACATATACTGCTGTTTCCTCGTCCAATCAGACCACCAATGATCTCACACGTCAGAAGAACCCAGAAAGTAGGCCTTGGAAGGTCTCCCCCGCCACCACACACAACGGCTTCACTCGCAACTCTATTCTATTCTCGTCGACAACGTAGCCATCACCTATATGAGCTCGAAGAATCACGGCATGGTCTTCGTTTTCCCTTGCTTCCCTTTCCAATTGGATACATAATGCGCAAGTATAGAAAAGTCTCAATATTTCGCTAGGGTGTCGTTATTGCCTCGCCTAAAAACCCAGACATCCAATCCCGAAAATCCTTTTCCACCCACTTCGCCACAACTGCGAGAGCTGCTCGGAGCTGGTACATGCCCAGGATGGTAGAAGTGTCTCCAATCCTCATAGACTGGTCGAGTAGCAACTGTAGAGTGGTGAGTTAGATACTTTGACAATTGACGGTGACTCACCATCTCATGGCCATTATCCACGGCGAACAAGACTTGCCAGACGTTGCCGTACACCTGAAAGACAGGGACAGTGATGAGTTTTCGACGAGTGGTTATGGCCCGTAGACGTTCCTGCCATGCTGCTGTCCAGATAGCTAGCTGGACATGGCTGCTGGCTACTGTGCCTGTTGACGCCTTGGTCTCGATAAAGACTGGGGCTGGTCGTGTTCTCAAGGCTTCGTACGCTGTCTGGTTGATTGTCCGATGTTTCTGTTGGACAAGCAATGAATCGATTTTGGACTGCAGGTCATCGTCAGGCAAAAAAAGTAGGGCATAGTCGACCATCTTATGAACCGATGTCCTCACAGGCTCGACGGAAGATGCATCGCTGACGAGACTAGACTGGCTTGAAGCGGCGCTGGATGAAACAGACCCAGTTGCCCAGTCATCATTCGTCACTGGTTGAAAGTCCTTGACGATCTGTGCATTCGTGATGGTCTCGGCCTTGACCGAAGAAAATGAGGATAGAGCGAGCTTGAGCATGGGATAGTGTACGTGGCCGTTCCATGCTGACTCGCCCTTGTTGAAATTGGTAGCATCCTTGGCCTCGTGTAGAATATCCGTCATCGTAGTGTGCTCCCTACCCAATAACTCATCGTCAGCCCCCAAGTCCTCGGGCTGCCACATGAATGGCAAAACCCCGGCATTGGTGATGCCAGCCGTGCCCATGATTTCCTTCAGCCCAGAGGGTAAGATCGCAGACTTGCACGACACGGCGAAGAGCTCATTGTATAGTCCAATGTCCTCTTCGGGCAACTCAGTCATCATGTCTGCTGGGTTAAAGACGCGAATTGGCCGCTTAAGCTGTGCAAGACTGGCGGTGGTTGGGTATCGTTTCGAAGGAGAGGTACGCCTCCTCTTCTTGGGCGATGATGGGGAGAAGACGCTGCTGCTTCGAAGGGTGGCGACGAAGGAGGAGACGTCGGTGGTAATAGCATGTTGTTGTTGCTGTTGTAGTTCCTCGGCGGCTCGAGGTCGAGGAGTCACATCAGGATCAATAAGCACGCCGGACCGCCTCTCCGGGCTCGCCATGGCGCTGTGTTTCCGCTTGGGCTGGAGTATTTGGGTTGGGGATACGTCGGCTGTCTCCTCGACTAGATCGCTGATCCAAGCTTCAATTGCGAGATTGTGCATGCTGTTGTCTTGACATGCTCGAGAACAAAAGCAGCTTTTTAGGCTTAAGGCCTTACCTCGCGATGGGGTTGGGTTGCGTGTGGTTGTGTTGAGTGTGTTGGTATCTGGTGGGGCTTTATGTTGACATCAGTTGCTGGGCAACGATCCCTCCACTAACTGATGAAAGACCCCACCATGACTCGACCCCTTGGCATAATGAACCAATAAGAGAGAACCTCTGATCTGTACGTGTCTACGGAGTAATTCTAATTACTTCTTTGATCAGAATCATTCATCTCCCTGTCGACTAGTGATAATAACCTCTTCTCTGCCCAACATTAAAAACCATGACAGTTTTACCAAGGGATGCTCCAGCATCGTCTGCCATTTCCACGACGCGACCAATCGGCCCCTTCCCCGCCATCCACATTCTGAGCAAGTATCCCATCCCATGCCTCGCCTTCAGCCAACGTAACCCATACACGAGGCGGGGACGGGATGGACATGGCGCGAAGAACCCTTGTGGCCGTTCGCATTGTATGACTGAGCAGCTGTGGTCAAAGAGACGTACTGGCTGCACGTATAATGATTTTCTAGTACCAGCCTCTGTTGGACACAGTTCCACCCTTCACACCCTTCTCAACCTGCGTAGTACCATCCCGAGCATGTTGCCAGATTCAGTGAAAGACCTGACAACCATCCCCGAGAGAGGTGAAAACGTTCCATAGGATAGGAAGCATGCCAAAGATGTATATTCTGGGGTCCTCAATTCGTCTCTTAAGTAATCGAGCGTCCTAGCGACAAATTCAAACTCTAACAGTTAATCTGAGGCCGCAAAATACGATATGGTGATTTCATCCTCACTCTCATCTTTCAGTGACGGTTGCCTCGCACACAGGACGAAAGAACACATTGGTATTGATATCCTTGTTCCGGGTCAAACGCTCAAACTCCTCCACTGTCACTAATGTAACCCTAACCCTAGAGGGCCATGTTCGCAAAGTGCAGAACTCTAGCACTCTCAAGTACTTATGCATAGGAACGCTCAAATTGTCATTGAGGGTTGAAGTTACCGGTTCGATGATATCTATATAAGCCAACTTCTACTACACCATGAGGTCGAGAACAAAGTGTCCTAGGATTCACAACAAAGACATCGCCCTAGAATCAAGATGGTGCCAACCAAGTCAGCATTGCACCCAGAGCGAGTCGCTCATCACCCTTCATTTCTTCCCCCTCTTAACTACCAGCATAAGAAGACGTCACTCATCTACAAACAGAAAGTCGACCGTGCCAAGCTCTGCTACGATGTCCTCTCTACTAAGATTACGAAGTGTGGAACATAACAGACCACTATGCCATACGGCAAAAGTAGAAGATACCTTCTAACAGGTACCGTGGCAATTGGTCATTTTATGGTGCTCGACACGAAGGCTTAGCTTTATACAGGCTACATGAACATACCTGCCATAAGAAGCCGAGGAATAGCTTCACTGGCCTCATGACTGACGCCATGTTCGACAGCGAGGCGGACCTCAAGTGAGTACACCATCATTTCTTACGTCTACATAAAGTTCGATTCTATCAGACATGTCATGGTTCGAAGAAGAAACGTCCACGGGAAACAATGCGAAACAAGACAAGAGTATTTCGCACCAAGTACAAAGATATAGATCGTCGTTCATCAGCGCTGTCTCCAAAACATTTATGGCATGAATATGACCTGAATCTGCCGAATACGTATACATACCTTCCCTGGTCAACTCCAGTGGTCACGCAATGACAATCTGATGCGTCAAGTGTTCGGGAACCAAACACGAGTCGATCTGTAGGGGCATGTAATCGTGCCCCCAGCGAGGAATTGTCTGCGGCCTGCATGCGATATTATAGGACGAGGTTGGAGTTCGCTTGAGTGCGAGATGAGATTACGATGATTGTTTTAGATCGGCCCCAGTGTCTGCCGTGTTGAGCAATAAGGCGGCAGGCCTTATACATAGCTAAGTGCGATTGGGATGGATCTACTGCTGTGAAGTGGTGAATTCGTTGTCCACAAGCAAAGTTCAACAAGCCCAAGAGGATGAGAATGAAGCTGATGCCGGGGAGACATCTACTCAGCCGTTCATAACGCATATCTTAGGAAAGTTTTCACTAAGACTCATAGACCTATGCTAACTCTGACCCTATCCAGACCACTGATTTCATCCGTCAATCTCGTAGGCCCGATTAGTTCTGGCTCACAATAAACTTAACAGTAGCGCAGTTTCCATCCCCTCCTTCCCTGCTGATAGTATACGAAGTCGAATTGACACTGCAGGAATAAGAGTTGGACCCGTAGTACGGGTTATCGTATCCCAGCTCGACCTTAGTTCCATCACTGAATGTCCATGTCATCCAGCCCTCACATCCTGTCTGGAATCCGCAAGACTTCAAAGCCCATCTCCCCCATTTCCAAGGAGCGATTGTATCGGGTGCAAGTTGACTTCGCTCACCGTGGTCGACTCCAGAGTCTGACCAGGTCAATTCCTGGTCCGTGTTGTTCATGAACCAGACCGAGACGCCTCGGTCTGGGTTCATGGCCTCGATCCCATTCGTGAGCGCTGCTGCGTAGAATTTTTCCAAGGCGCTCATTGTTTGTGGCGTTTGTATTTCCAAGGGAGAAATTCAGGGTGATTGAAATAAAAAGACTAGCTTGTATGGGAGAGTTGCAAGAAGAAATCGTGGTAGATTAAAGGTCAGTTGGTGATGATTGAGTTCCATAGACAAAAGGAGACCTGGCTTATATAGATAAATTTGGCAGTATGTACTACTCATCCTCATGTACAGAGACTACAACTCTATCTTCTGACAGGTAAGGCCAATCTACCCACTGCTCTGGTAGCTCATTTTCCTGGAACTTGGAGGTCCAATGGGAATTGCGAAAACGATAGACAGCATGCACATGCATAAATTACGAGATATCTCAGGTTCTCGAATGAAATAGTTCGAAATCCTCGCCGCTATTGGGAAAATATCTAGATAGTTTGGCGATAGTCTGCATGCATCAGTGTTCGACTGCTCCAGACCTAGCGCCATGTCTTGCCTCAGCTGTCCACTTGAACAGCGCCATGATAAATTGGCGTTAGTGTCGGAAAAAACTGGCTGCTGAGCTGGGTGCTATGTAAAACACCTTGTTCGCTTAAACCAAGGATTTGGCTACTTGATTTTTGCGCCCTTGAGAGCTTTCCAACACGACTGTGAGAGACGTGGCAATGATCTGACCACGATGAACAACCCTTCCTCTTAGCAGCAGCGTGGGTAACGAAATGCTGGTCTTTTTCTCGGCTCTTCCATCCCC
Organism: Fusarium phalaenopsidis; assembly: GCF_050370095.1. NCBI lineage: Eukaryota > Fungi > Ascomycota > Sordariomycetes > Hypocreales > Nectriaceae > Fusarium > Fusarium phalaenopsidis. Next base: position 1,069,609 of record NW_028145414.1, on the reverse strand, counting down.
CTCCCCTGAGCTCGCGACCGCCAATATGGCTCGACTTCCATTGGTGGATTTCGCCGTTCCAATAAACGCCATCTTGGGCCGTAGCCTTTGTGCGTGGCCAGCGCCTTTCGGCTCAACGCGGCTCAGCGTGGCTGGGTTCTGCATGTCGCCAAATTCACGTCGCGAGGTCACAGCTCGAGACGGCGACTCAGGCGTGGAAGAGACACCCCTCGGTCTCGATAAAATAGTTTTAGCTCTTCTCCAAACTCTCTTCTGCCAGGGCCTAGGATAACTTGCATCCTGCCGGTTAACTTCGACACGACCCTACCTACAGCTGTCCGCTATGCTAAGCCACCTAAGCGTCGATACTCACCTCAATCCCAATGAGGTTGACCCAAGAAGACGGATCCCAACGATATTGCCTTCCATGGTTAAGCAATCTCTTGCCGTCACTGCTCCTTTATTTTAAAGCTCATTAATACAGCCTTCAATCGGCCGCCAACCCGTCCTTACTCTAACTCCTACCGCGACCTTTGTACCGAAGCTCCTGCGTAGCAATCGCCCAATTGAGCACATGTTTCCAATCAATCTCGCCTCGGGAAGGACAGGGAGGAAATGAGAAAAGTTCAGGCTGGAATCAAAACTTGGACAACCTGAATTATATGCAAAAAGAGCATCACTATGTCGCCGTCGATGCAGGGGGGAGGAGCTAGAAGAAACTCCGCTCCGAGCGCCAATTTCCCATCAATCGCAGAAGACACGACCTACACTTCTGCAAGAACCCAATTCATGGCGCTGCCCTCATGTTCTTCCACCTACGGCAATGTAGGGAGAGCATTCAATCAGGTGGCCAGGTCCTCGAGACCCTAGCGGTTGGCTTCAACCAAAATTTGGCAGATAAGAACAACGCTGTGGCTCGTGAAACCATTCAGAGATAAGTCGTTGGCATCTCGTATGATCTCCGTATGTATTTACAATCTAATGAGGGTTAAGGAGGTGGAACGAATGAACTTGCCATGTTGAAGGGGAGGTACGGTGTCTCACTGCTTTGGCCTTTGATGCTGTTATGTATGTAGAGTGTATTCTTTATTATTGTGCACGCTGGAGGCGCCATTGAAAACGAGGAAGAAGAACAGGGGATGAGGGCAGTATGAAATGCTCCTTGGTCGAGATATAGCATTTGGTAGAAAGCGCAATGCATTATGGCTCAGCCCGGAATCAAAACTTGTAGAATCGTAGACTGCACTCTAGGTCCCCCAAGCTCTTCACGAGTTAGAATAGCATTCAAAGGAGGAGTTCTAAGACGAGGATATCATGATCCAGTCCAGCATAGATGACTTAGGTCGTAATATATTCCTACTGAGACTAATATTCGCTCATACTCTGCAGTTTACTACCCGTCTTCCAGAGACCTAACGGGTGGTCGTTGCGCTCCTAATCGTAGTGGGTACATGTTTAGATCAGTCAACTGACAACCTGAAGAAGAGTACTTGGCGACATCTGGGTTCTCAGAGCTAATATAAGCTACTTTACTAATGCCCAAATGTTCCTTGCGGCGGAGCGCTTTGCCTTGACCAATAGTGAAGGAATCCCAAGAGATATCCACAGAGATAGTCGAGGTACACTTTGAAGCAATACAAAGAACTCCAGTGGAGCAAAGCCAAATCCCAACGTGTCTGGAGGCATTGGAAGAAAAGGGCCACGCAGATTATGGGGTGGATGGCTAAGTATTTACAGCGCCACCCAGTCTTCTGTCTCGGTTCCCTAGCCTGGCCAGCGATATTATAGAATTAGTATCATTATCTGCAAGGACAAGTCCGCGAGAGACCATCAGCTACAACAGCAAGAGAGCGAAAATAGTGGTAAATCTATCATGGTAATGAGACTTGGTACCGACGTCGATCTTCAGGCTTAGTTAACCCATCAAGGGCCGGGCTATAACTATAATAAAGAATAGATCTTAAATATAATATAATATTATAACCTAATATTAATATAATAGCCTATTTAAACTTCTATAATAATAGAAGAATTATACCTAGCTATATTATTATAAAAGGTCTAACGTACATGATAAGCAAGTTGGCCATGCAAGCAAGTTGGCCAAAAATCCCTCACCTAACATCTTCTCGATTTGATTAATTGATTCCTAATCACCCAGCATGTCATCTACGAATTATGAGGCTAGAATGCTTCTTGCCCTTCAGGCTTATCAAAATCAACTAAAACTTAGCTTCCGATAAGCTGTAAGAGCCTATAAGGTTAATCGCAATACTCTTATTAATCGCCATAAGGGGATCTAATCTCGACGCGATACTATCTAGAAATCACGCCGGCTATCTGATCTAGAGGAACAGATCATTATTTACTTTATTCTCGACCTAGATTCGCGAGGATTTCCCCCTTAGCTTTATAGTATTAAAGAAATAGCTAATTAATTACTTACCGACCGCGATGCGCTACTAGTTGGCATGTATTAGGCTTATAACTTTGTTAGATAATATCTAGAGCTTAAGATATATTTTTTTTTAGAAATATAATTACTAGAGAGCTAAGTATAAAGATCTAATTATTATTTATAAGTGGTTTTAGCTTATAGTAAATCTAATCGCGAAGTATAGTATTTAATTAGATAATATTTAAAACTTTAATAAGACTAGCTTTCTTATAGGTATAATTATAAGCGGAATAGTAATTATAGGTATAGAAAGGTATAAAAACCTAAAATTAATATAACCTAGAAACTAGGAATAGATTATAGTAATTTAAGTAATTAATATAGAAGGCTAGTTAATCCTGCTGTTTATTATTAGTATAAGCTAGTATTACCTCGCGAACTAGTATTAAGAAAGTAACCTCCCGGGCGATTAGGCTATTATAATAACCTAAAATAGCTAGACTAATAATAAAACTAGTTTTAAGTGGCTTAAATACTTTAACTAGCATATAACTAAGCAGATAAATAGTCGCTATTATCTCTTAATCCTTAATAGCTATAAAAGTTATTACTTAATTAAATTTGAGAGATATTACTAGGATAATAAGATTATCTAGCTTTATATGCCACCTTATTTATCTTATCTACTCTAGCCCCTCGATATTATATGCTTTAGTATACTTAAGAGGGCTTATAGTTAAGAAATTAAGTATTTAATTAGATGCTCTATAAACTATATTTTAAAGACTAAGTTCCTCCTGGCCTTTTATAACGCATTTTAGGCTACTATAACAGAAAAAAATATCAAGGTATCCTTTAAAGGAGCCAGGATTATTCCTCTTGACCTAGAAATTATAGTCTCAAAGCTTGATGTGTAGCTATGGACTCTAACGCCTGCCGAGGAGGAGGCTAAACCATTGAACCCTTGGGTTTTAAAGACCTTAAAGACTATGCTTAAGGCCTAATCTTAGTCTGAATACCTTGAGAGATAAATTAGAAGGCATTATAGTAGCTCCCCTGAGTTAATTATTAAGGCTATGAAGTCAATTACTAAGGCACTGAAGGGAAATATGCATGAGATAGCTCTAGTGAGGGCAGAGGTTTGAGAGCTTTGACTAGTAAATAAGATATTAAGCCGGCGCCGGAGGGCAAAAAGGACCCAACTATAGAAAAGAGGGGTAATAATAATAGAGGAAGGAAGGCAAGTAGTTGATTAAATGGATGTTGATGCGTAGGTAGTGGCTGAATCGTTGAGGAGTGGTGGTTAAGGGAGGTCGGCGCGACTAGGTGTTCGGCATTGTGGTGTCTGCGGTAAGCCTAGCCATAATGCAAGGACCTATTAGGTAGTTATTAAGACGTCTAGGGAAGAGTATAGTAAGTAGTTTTAACTAATTAGATAATTTATGGTATTTTTATTATGATTTTTAATCTTTAGGATAAGGAAAAGTAGCTAACTTGCTTATATAGCTAACTTGCTTATTATGTATATTACTTTTAATTATTATTTTATTTAGTTTTTATTTACTTATTAATAATAGTGGAATTTTTATAGGTTTTAATTATATTCTTTCGCCGACGCTTAAATTTTCAATGAATTTAAGACGCCTTAACCCTCGCCCTATAAGCAACATTGATCTGCTTGAGCTTGGCACTATAATTCCCTGTTAGCTGCCCTCACGAACCAACCTCTTCCCTGGACAGATATCTTAGACGATATTCGTTGCTGAAAGCGGGGTCTCTCTCCCTTAATCAAACCCCGGCTGTCAACTCATCGTATGGGCGGCTCGGGTGTTAAATAAGCCACTTTGCCTCTTGTAGGGCCAACACAAAGTCACCACCTTCTCACTATCCCTCTTAATTCGCACTCACCGCACTCATACTATTATACCGAATCGTCATGGAAGACTTTGGCCCCGTTCCTGAATCTTTACTTGATTTCTCACCTCCTCCGAACACTCCTCCCCATTTTCTCATACGTCATGAAGGCCAGAGATGGGTGCGCAGGACGCTCAGGGATCTGAACCAGCGGTCGCGCTGGCACGACCGCCCGTTCACCTGGGGCTTCACCATCTTCCGCACCGTCTACACGCCCGAGTCAGATGAGACGTTTCCTAGAGCTGTCGAGGAACTCAACCAGCTCGCACGCCAGTACGTCTTCGATGACCTGCGAAGCCGCCGCGGGCCTGGCCAAGAGCCTTTTGATCCTCGCCCCAATGAGGAACTTGCCCGACGATACTACTGTGATATCATACAAGATGCCGCGTCGTTAGATGGAGCAAGCCCAGATGAAGTGGGTAGACGCTTTGATGCCTGGGTCGCTGAGCATCATATGCAGCCACCACAATCCGTCATAAAAATGGGGCGATATTGCGTCTGTCTCATGCTAGACCAGCAGGGCATCGACCACTTCCTTCAGGTAAACAGCGCCAAAAGGTCCTTTGACCGCGCCCAGTATGATCTTTATGTAAAGGTCGTAACTAAGTTCTCGCACGAGAATGAAGAAGGGGAAGAGAGGCTCTGGATGCGAATTGGTATTCGCGGGCAGTTGTGGTCATTTGCTTTGGATTGGCCCGATATGGATATTACTGAAATGGGAGAAGAGGGCGAGACGGATAGGATTCGGAACTGGTATGGCTGGCGTCGTTGAGTTTTGCCTGCCTAAGGGGACGGATTGTTGGGTATGGTAGCGAAGAGGGTAGTTTTTGGCACAATTGCTAATTAGAGAACGTTTGCCTTCTAATAGTATTAAACGCCGTCTTGAGTACATAGACAAACAAGGCATTTCAAACATGTCAATGATGGTTAAGATGGCCTTTATTGAGAAGCGTCATGACAATCACCAACGCAGTTTTCAATACAATGACAACGTACACCCCTCGTAAAACACCACCAAGGTGATCCTGCCATGTTCACAATTCCCAAGTACATACCCTATATATCTAATGTACCTCATTTAACCCAGTCATATGTCGGTCCTGTACAGTAGGCCCGCTCAACAACAAGCTTCGCACTGCACTCTAAAAACTCCTTGCCGAGAGACGGATTAGCCGCCAACAATAGAGAGATGTGTATGCCGGTGCTCATGCAGATGGAAGCATAGGTGTCGCCCTCCTCAGTCACGTGCCATCGTCCGCACTGCGCCGTGGTATCTGGGGCAGCCGTCGCGTTGTTTGGGGGATTTACTGGGAACGCAGTGTAATCGCTGCTAGGATGCGGAGTGACAGTGTCGTCGCCAGCTCCGAATTGAGGCATCTCTCCATCTTGAGGTTCTGCGCAGAGGATCCAGCCAAAGGAATTTCCCCCAGAGTTTAGGTTGCTGCATTCGCGGTTAATCCAGGGATTGAATCTCCGCAAGCTGCCGGGACTCAAGCCCTCGTTCTTCTCGATGGCGGTGCAGTTACTCTTTTGTGAGTACTTGACGAGTCTGGCGCATGCGAGGGGGAGACAGAGCTCAGTGCCAGCAGGAATACTGCCGCAATTATGGATGGCCAAGTTGAGGTTGTACAAGGCAGGAGAAAGGTTGTTTTTCAAGGCAACCTTGTCGCAGGTACTTTTGCCTTTACTAGTGCGGTAAAAATTATCGGATATACAAAACGTGGATGGTTCGTCTTCTGGGACGGGATCAAGCGAAGGTGGAATGTCTGTTGGCCCTTGTTTGACGCATGTCTTATACACGAGCTTCAAATCATCCTGGTACCATTCGTCGTAGGCCAAGTATAAACTGCTCTGCATCATGGCGAGTTTCTTGATGTAACACTCGGAGCACACTTCAGAACAAGGCATCTCGTCGATTCTATCCACCTCGGTGAACTTATCAATGATGTCTATATGCACGCGTTAGGAGATGCTTCAGAAGCAAGCTTGTCATCTTGTCACTTACCATTGCAGTACTCTCCCGTCTTGTTATCCTTGACGCATGTCTCATTCACTCTAGCCCACATGCGTCCTCCCCGTGCCGTGGGCAGCTGCCGAGAAATGTTGTACCCATGGCACCATGCCTCGACGCCGTTAAACCAATCTGCGAGACACTTGCCACAGGACTTACCGCAGATAGACTCAGTAAGAGCCTCATTGTCCGGTGAGCCTCTGTACGATGGCTCTTGAAACCTTGTGATATATTGATTGCAGATGATCTTAGAGCTTAACGCCTTCTTCCACGCGTCGGGCACGTCGACGTTTCGCAGTCTATCTCCAGTGTATAGCTAGAATCCTGGAACCAGACGAGGTCCAGAAACCTCACTGGCTCCCTCGAGCCAGGCCAGTATAGACGACAGGTAGCCATTGATATTATCCTTGGCAAGTGTCGCGTTACCGTTATATGGCGAAACCATCTCGAGAGTGCCCTTGGTGCAGAGGTTATAGATCCACAAGCCATCGCTCTGCTGAACCTCGACTACGCGATCTTAACAATTGCCCTTTTCGACACATTTTTGATCATAGTCGGAGAACCACGAGTAAAGCCCTGTACCCAGTACGTAGATAGCAGAAGAATCTATGATGCGTAGCGCCCAAGAGCTATAGCAACCCACGCGATCAGTCTCACAGTCTTGAAAAGAGGGGTCGTCGGGGAAGTAGCCAATGCGGAAAGGCGAAGGGGCTCTAGGTACAGGCTAATAGTAAGGTGACTCGGTCTGGATCATGCCCATGAGGATGTTCTTAGCTCCAGTAAGCTGGTATTGGTACAGGGTGCTATGCTCGGATGAAGTTACCCATAGTCAAGCTCGCTGGCTCTCGATTAAGATGCCTCTTGCTGCGTACACACGTATCTGGGTATGTTTTGGATCGTCAATGTTGTGGTCTGCGGCCCATGCCCAGACCTTCTCAAGGTAGGCCGTCGAGCCCGAGGTCAAGTGAAGAAGCATGGATGCCGCTTTGCATTTGGGGTCAATAGAACCGGTGCTCTTTGCACAATCTGGGGTCTACAAGTTAGATCCAGCGGCGCCTCCAACCCGGAAATGGGAATCTGCATCGTGACGATTAGTTATTGTTTGCTGGTTGCTTGATATCCTGGAAAAAACTCACCCCATATTCCCATAGATCCTTTGGTCGCTTCTTGGGCGTTCCACTGCACGAGAATGGCTCCTGCTGTTGGTCCAGAGACAGTAAAGAGCATGTCTTGGATCTCAATAATGCCTGGCGCGTCTCCTGGCCGTCCAACCTGCACGGCGATGTGCGGATTACGCTCATCCTCAAACCTGGACCCGGTGGCCATGATCTGCGACCATGCCTAACCAATAATTCTAGAGCCCATGGGAACACGTAGTGTGTCCTTGATGATGTACACGCCATAGGGGAAGTAGACAATAGAAAATGTGTTAGCAGCCCCATCTAGGATCGAGTTGAGAATAGCAGTGTCGTCAGTCTTTCCATCGCCCTTGGCCCCAAGAGCCTTGACGTTCATGACCTTGTTATTGGGGACGTTGTAATACTTGGGCCGCCTTCTGGTGAAGAGGTTTGGCCTCATCTTGTCGTATGCTGTGCCTAAGAGCTCCTCTGTTCGGTTCATGGCAGGAATTCTTTCACCGTTGACGAACTTGCTGATCCCTTTGGCATCGGTAATCTTGCTAAATCCCCAACTATCTAGGTGAACCTCGTCGCCTCCTCTAAAAAGTACGCGATTCTTGGCTGAATCTGAGATGGCAGTCTTAATATTGAAGAAGCCGACGTTTTGGACGAGAAGAGAGGTTGCATTCTCGGCATGCAACGAAGTAACGATACCGTTCTGAGTATTTGCAATAATAGAATCGGCGATGATAAGAGAGTCAACAATTTGCCCTTTGCTATTCGGGCCGCCAGAGCCTCCAGTCACGACCAGACCAGACTCGCAGCTCTCGATGATAAAGTCCTGCATAGTCTATGCCCGGTCCCAGTGAGCCTGCACTGCGGTCTTGCAGTTGACAAAGACGAGATGGCTGGTGTTGAACTACTAGTTGCCAAAATAGGCTCCAAAGTTACCTCCCACAAAGGTGAGGTCGGCGAGGAACCCGCCTGAGCCGTTTTCCATGTATATTCCTTGCTGGGTATTGCTTGGGATGTCCGAGTTGTACTGCATGTAGAACTCAATGTTTTCGAGAGATGACGCCTATGCAACTTGCCAGTGGATGCTACAGAGGTAAGCCCCCGGGTCGGTTAAGCGGATATCTATCTTGAAGTTCTTGATACTCCGTAGGAAGTTGGCTGTGTTGAGATACCTGTGTTAGTTAGTTTTGTGTTCACTTGTACCAGAGTAATGTCAGGGGCACTTACTAACCCACGTCGTCTGCAACGTGCTTATTAGAAGTAAAGACGCCGAGTCCCACAAAGCTAGAGGCCGCCAGGATTGTTGGAACATTAATAGGCTGCATGCCATCAGTATTAGCTACTCATACCATTTCAGACTGGAGGAAGTCTTACATCACCAAGGAACTGCGTGTTATAGTACTAGATGATAGAGCTGCTGACGAGATACATGCCGGGAGGAAAGTAGACGACGGCTAGAGTGGTTATGCTCGAGTGACAAGTTTCGCCGCAACGCATCCCATCCGCGATTGCCTTATTGATAGCTGCTGGATCATCTGTCTTGCCGTCTCCCTTGACACCAAAGTCTTTGAAGTTTCGCCAGACCTTATAGTCGGGGGTTGCATAGGGGCTCTTGCCCGGGTGCTTCTGGTCGTCGATGATCCAGTATCCAGAAGCACGCTTCTCCTTGGGGCTATCGGCAAACTTGGACAGTAGTCCCTCTGGAGTCTTTCGGGGTTTGGGAGTATCCGTGTCAGCAGAGCCTTCCTCAGAATGCTTTTTGCGAGCGGCCTCGGCAGCTTAGCTATGGTTGCCTTTGGGTTCCTGGGGAGTGGACTCAGCGAGGACACGAGCCGCATGAGAGAGCTCGGTGGGGATGCGATACCCTAATGAAGAGTTATCATCGTCCCCAGCAGTATTGCGTCGAGAAAGGGAAGCAGGCTCTGACTTGTACCGAAGCAGGGCCGCCGGTTGTTCTGCCGTTACTTCCTTGAACTCGTGCTTGTTAAAGGCTAGATAGTTGATTCTGTCCTTGTTGACAACTGCAAGAGCCTTAAGAGTCTGATGAACCGTAGATTTGGCATCTTGAACTATCTCTGGGGCACTGCTACTGTGTGGACTATCGGCATTGCTAGAAGACGTCGCTGCAGCTAAGCCAAGAAGCGCAAGGAGAATCACGACGAGCCCCAATCTTGGGGGCAGCGCCATCGGACAGAGCATTTTGAAAACATAGATCTATCGAGAAAGTTAAGGTGAGAATTCCAAATAGTAAACGGTGAGTTAACATCCGAGATAGAGCCTTGAAGCACTGATGACTTGACTTGATAGTTGACAACAAGGGGCCCTGGCGAGGAGCGGAGACTTCGAAACACCATCACGTCAGGCCCACTATATTAATCTGAGACACTAGAGCTCGCCTCACTTTGATATACCAAAATGAGTCTAATTCATTCAAAACACTTAGACAGGGACGCAGGGGTATATATTTCGGAGGGATGCGGGCCGTGGGAATCTCCTGCGTGGGGCCATCTCAGGTCATATAGGGCGTGCTGGGATTCGGACCAGGAATCCCGGCTCTTAGTTACAACGATCGGACTGCGAGCCAAAAGGTTTTAATTTATGCCCTGCAAAAATTATGGCAGATGATGTCGACAAATTTTATTTTTTGCAAATACGAGGCTTATTGGTTCCAGCACCGAAGCTTGTTGGTTCCAACAGCAGTGTTGGTAGTTGTCCATGACATGTTGAAACGGTCCTCTGCAATCAATGGAAAAGGGATTAAAGACATGAGTGGTTACTCCTGAGCACGGAAGTATGAGAGTGATTGGAAGGAGCCGGAAATTGTCGACAGACAGGCCATTAGCAATCACTCTCTGACGTTGCCAAGACTGTTGGTCGATCAAGCAATGTTGGCTATGCGAGTCCATCTCTGGAAGCACGGCAGTTATTTTCGAAAGGCAACTGTATATCTATCTACCTTATTAGATCAGTCTCGAGATTCTATTGCCTACCAAACCCGTTTTCTTTCCGTGTCACCTTCAAAGGGCATCTTCACAATGGAGATGTTGTCACGCCTCAGCGTGAGGAACTTGTCGGTCTTTGTTTTATTTTTCCTTTCCTTGACTTTTCATCCCGCCTACGCAGAGGATACTCCAGGGTGTAGCAAAACCAAGCCTTGCGAGAATGGCTATTGCAGCAAGTACGGCTACTGTGGTTATAGCAAAGACTGCAAGTTTACCTCTACCCCTCAAATGAACGAGTACTAACGTAAATACCAAGTCTGTGAAAAAGAAGTCTGTGTCAACAACTGCGACTCAAAGTCTGAATGCGATCCTGGCGGCTTCGGAAAGGAGTTTTTCCAAAGGTCCAAGTGCCCCTTGAACGTGTGCTGCTCCAAGGATGGCTGGTGTGGCTTCACAGATGAGTATTGCGGCAAAAACAAGGTTAAGGCTCCCAGCTGTGACTCGTCCCAAAAGATCCAGAGGGTTGTTAGATACTATGAAGGCTGGGCTCCCAGATGGTCCTGCCACGCCTTCAAGCCAGAGCAGATCCCAAGTGGTGTCTACACTCACATCAACTTTGCCTTTGCCACCATCGACCCGTTGACCTTTTTAGTCCGACCTACATCGTCTGGAGATATGGCGTACTATAAGCGTCTCACCGCGTTGAAGGAACTGGATCCTGATCTCAAGGTCCTCATTGCTATTGGCGGATGGACCTTTAACGACCCTGGTCCAACCGCGACTACCTTTTCCGATATTTCAAGATCAGAGAAGAATCAACAGATGTTTATCAAGTCACTGATTAGTTTCATGACTGTCTATGGCTTTGGTGGCGTCGACCTCGACTAGGAATACCCCGTCACCAATGAGCGCAGCGGGCGCAAGGAGGATTACGCCAACTTTCCCAAGTTCATTGCCAATCTCAAAAAGGCTCTCAAGTCGAGCGGCCATGATGAGCTCTCTTTGACTCTGCCGGCGTCATACTGTAAGTTATACGGTATGTTCTTTCTGTGACTCTTCACTTACTATTTGGCTAGGGTATTTGCAATACTTTGACATTGTCAGGCTGGAGCCTCATGTCGACTTTTTCAACATGTAAGTTATGATGCGTATCAGCCCGCTGTCCATTAGTAGGATTGCTAACATAATCTGTAGGATGACCTATGACCTCCATGGAACCTGGGACAAGCCTATCAAGTCGATTGGGTCATATCTCAACGCCCACACCAACCTCACCGAGATTGAGGATACAATGACCCTTCTCCGGCGCAACAAGATGGATCCTGAAAAGATCGTTCTGGGCACAGGTTTCTACGGCCGGGCCTTTACGGCCTCCAGTCGGGATTGCCTTAAGCCTGGATGCCGCTACGAGTCTGGAGCACCGAGGCAAAAGTGCAGCAACGAAGTCAGCGTCATGATGAACTCTGAGATTATGGACGTCATCAAGAGGACAAACGCCAAACCCCAGCTCAAAAAGAAGGCTGCCGTCAAGACTCTCGTGTTTGACGATGACAATTGGGTTGCCTATAATGACGAGGAAACTCTCAAGATAAAGGTCGACTTTGCCAAGAAGCAGTGTCTAAGCGGCGTTATGGTCTAGGCTATATCTCAAGATGATGAAGACGGCACTGTTTCAAGGGCCATTAGCAAGGCAGCCGGTCGCAAGTTTTCTGAGTCTAGTATAGGAGGTCCTCAGCCGGTCACAGATAATGGTTTGGACGAGAAGAAGACCAAGCATGTCCAATGCAAATGGACCAACTGTGGACAGTGTAAGTATTGAACTCGATATGCTCATTCAACTACTGACCATTCCTAGTGTGCCCATCCGGTTGGATCCGCATGTTGCGCAAGGACGACAAAGCCCGCGAGAACGAGTACATGGTGGATGAAACCGGTTGCTTCGAGGGTGTTCATCAACTATGCTGCCCCCCAGAGGGAGACACCCCAACATGTGGCTAGTACACGCATCACAATGGCAAGTGTAAGCAGCAGTGCCCCGAGGACACATTTGAGATTGGATCTCTCAGCAAGCACTATCGCAGCAACTACCAGTCTGCGTGCTATTCGACTGGCAGTAGCAACACTAAGCTCTATGACCAGTGCTTCTGGACTGAAGGTCCTAAATGCGACAAGTTTGCCTATGCTCCCGACTTGGAAAAAGTGGCTTCATCTGCCACAGGTAGTGGAGGTGCTACTTGCGATGCTCATAACTGGGGCCCCGAGACACCGGATACCTTGCAGGAACGCAAGTACTGCTGCGAGAAAAAAGACGGGAATCAACGTTGGGGAGACTACAAGTGGTACGACAACGTCGGCCCTGGTGCTCCTGAAGACTATGACAGCTTCTGCCGTAGCGGCTGCCCCAACGATAGGGTCAGAGTGGCCATAGACACCTTCTAGAACACTGAAAAGGGCGGAGGTGCTGGCTGCCTCGGAGGGGCAAAGTCCAAGTGCTACCTCCCCAAGTCAACAACAATCACCAAACGCAAGTCTCCGCATGATTTTACTTTGAGGGATGCGCTGGCAGCATTTATCCAGCGTCCCATATGTGAGATTGACAAAGAAATTGGTGGTATTGGCTTGGGCGATGGCTAGTCGAAACGGTCTCTTGACTTTCAGGAAATGTCTGTGGGAAGATCTCACAATGTTCACCAACATGGCCATGGTAACCTCTTTAGACGCCAAAGCCCTCATCACGACCATTCCCACTCGGCAGCACTCCAGGAGAGCAATTGTCGTCACGGCCTTATGGATGATCCACGGACGCCACCATTGAAACAGCAGCTACAACCCATGGCGATGCGAAGACCCTACCAGCGAAAGAATAAGGCCTCTTTTTCATGAAATGTATAGAGAGGGGGTGGCGAGTTTGACGGGCATCAAGAACAAAGGTAGATTGCCCAGGTCTTGTTTTGTTGCAATCCCGCCTGCAATATCCTAGATGGCTAACTTGTCGTTTGAAGCACTCAAAGAAGCTATTCACGCCACGATTAGGCATCCGTATGCCGAACAAAACAGCCAAAAGGAGGCGAGGGTTTCCACGGCGCAAGCATTAGACATGCTCATTGGCAAATCAGAGCAACCCAGTAAGAAGGCAAGAGATTCGGGACACTGGCTATATATTGTAGATTTTCGTTCATCTTGAGATTGCACTAATTACAGGATCACCCAGTAGTTCCTTTAGCCATACTGTCACTGTCATTGGCTGATTCTCTTGCTCAACATTCCTCTAAGAGTAGGCCACTCAGAGAAACCTGAAGATCGCTTCCTTGCCCACAAGAAACACCAACGAATGCGTATTTCAGCCCATTGTCGACAGGATTAGGTCATGGTGCTATTACAGACACACCAGGGTGGAAGAGGTCGTTGCTGGATGAACACCGCAGGTATCATTGCCTGATGAGGTCGAGATCTAGCCTGGATGCGCACCAAACGCGACTTGGGAAGTGCGGTCAGAGTTACAGGAAGTCTAAAGATACTCCTCAGGAAGTATTAACGAAGCACCTATGGCCCGGAGAAGAAGAGCGATGGCCCAAATATGTGCTGGGAAGAACATCAAATAGAGCCTTTTGGGTTTTCAGATCGAGGCTCACGAAATTGCACGACGGTGGAAAAAAAGAAAGAATGAAAGACTCTTGAGGTTAGGTTGATGGTGGTTATCACTAAGTGGGTCGCTTGTTACAGCGGAAAAGATACAAGCCTAAGATTCATATGGACTTGATATAAAGAACAGTTCGTGAAGTCAAAGACACGGTGAGATAGGGTTGTAGAGCAATACGATAGTTGTGTATTCAGGAATCAACCGGCTTTGAAAACCAAGTGATTGAACGCAGCGCTGGTGCTATCTGTAATGGAAAAGAAGCATAGGAAGATATGGAGGAGGGGAATATGTTGACTGATATGTTGATGTCTGCAAAGTGTTAGTTGTCATTGTTAAAAGTATGAAGTTGGGAGGATCATGTTTGAAAAGCCATAAATGAATGGCCAAGTTGCATCGCAAGCATGAGGGAGGAGAAGATTAGGAGTTGAATGAGAGTCGAACTCAATAAACTCGAGCCAAATATTTTTATGCCCCCCAAACGAGACAAGGCTTCTAATAACTTGTTGAGAGTTCATTCGGCATTGGGTTTTGATGCCGTCATGTATTAATAACTGTGTCTGTTGCTATTGTGGCTGATGGCTTCTTGTCATCATTGCGGATAGTAATAATAATTGTTAGTTCATTTGAAGTCGCGCCTTATAGGAAAAGCCACGTCCTTTGTGTATTATTTTGCGTTGCAGACCTTCTGAGCCAGCTTCGTAGTCTAGGTACACTCCTTCAAGACCAATATTATGGCATGCCGACCTGAACGATGATGCTTCTCGATTGGGTTTTCATGCCGGCTGCGCTAAGAACTGTGTGCTTTGGTATGTGATCGATGGATTCTTTTCAAAGCATCACCAAGTCCACCTTGTCAACATGTATGACCATGCCTTGAGAACTCTGTTCAGTATTATCGAGTATCAGTCAGGTTCAGAATCCCTCAGTTGCGAGAGCCAGTCATCTGCCCAAAGAAGATGCTTGATGGCATTCCTCTCACCATTTTATCTCCAAACATATGAATGTATCATCTTTGCTCTCTTTTATCACAAACTTTATTTGACATTAACATACAAAGCCGGGAGCCGACTTCGTAGCACATCGACGATATAAGAGTTTTCTGAGGCCATGTCCCCACCGTTGAGGGGGCTGAGGCCGAATTCACGTTTCACGCTCACCTACCATGCCCCCTGGGCTCCTTGAGACTTATTTATTCTCGAGCCAGACAGCGTGGGGGAGAAGTCAAGGATCATGTTCCTTGATAACGTTCAGGCCGGTTGGTATCAAGTTTGATGGGTTCGATGATGAGAGAACTCATCACCACTTAAGCCCGATTGCTGTAGATCTATAGGTCTTTTTTTGTCTCACACAGCCCAATAACATTGCCTTTGTATGGAGTTTTCATTGGCTGCCTAACTTGTTCTGTAAATGACGCGAGCTTACTTTGCAGTCATCACTTCACGAGCGGATATCGAGCCGTGACTGGGCCTTCGTTGATGGGTAACTCTCCACAAAAACGTTTTCGCCAACCATAACCATGCGTGAAGAGGCGACATCAATCTACTTTCTGAGAATCCCCTATCATAAAGAGCACAAGGATCAGAATAAATTTCAAGTAGCTCCATCTCAGACAAGTTTTTCAAGTCAACAGTCCATCGTGATCATCTTCAACCCAGTCCTCAAGACGGAGAGGGCGTTGTCGCCGCGCAGGCTCAGCACCGATTAACTGGAACGAACACCTAGACGCGTGCAACTGTGAGTCTTCTGGGCCAACACCGTAGTGGGTGCGGCACAACACGTGGTAGACAGGGTGAAGAGGAAGGAGTCCCTCAAAGTTGATGGAAGAGGTGATGGTCACCTGAGGGTATGTACAGGTATTTCCTTGACTCGAAGGGTTATGATAAGGAAACCGCGAGCAATGAGAGAACCAATTCCAGGCCAACCACTGACACGTCTTGTTCAATAATTGTTGGCTTGAATGACATTCGGCGGAACGTAGGCATTTGAAATCCCCAACCCCGCTGTATAATACACCACGTGCAGTCTGACGGGGTATCTTTGTATCCTACAGAGGCACCTTAGTTATAAGGGCGGATATGCGCTCTCCATCGCTCCCAGTCCCTTGTCCGTCTACGTATTAGAGCTGAAACAACGCCATCAACTCGAGAATAGCTAGCATACTTGCTATCTTCCAAGCTTAAGAATCCCACCGGGTCACACAAAAGACAAAAGAGGGGGAGTTATTTAAACAGGAGGAGTTGTATACATGTCGATGTGTGTTATGTTCAAGCCGTAGTGGTATTAGTAAGGGACCATGGGACTACTTGGACATTGGTAGTGTGGGCTCGGCCATGGAGTGAGGCGGAGACAAGAGCCAACATCTGGGAGGATTGTCGCCACGGTCAAGCAGCAACTCAATACAATTACACAGACAAAGAAGCAAATGGAGCGATCATGCCAACTTGAGGGGGCACTGAATTATAACACCAGCGTGGACAACAAGGTCCAATAAAGGCAACACTCTTGCCAGACTCGCTCAACAACGCCCCGAATCCTCCGTACATTTTGCAAATCTCGCTAGATTCATCACCTTGCTTCCACCCGATGGCACGGCCCCTCGGCCACCCACTCCTTCGGCCGTGAGCCCCGTCATGCACGTATCGTATCGACGCAGCAAATTGGTGGCCAGTGGGTCTCCATACCCCTGAGACTTCATTTCCGTGCCCTTGATTCGCCATCGCGTAGCAAGGACCCTGACTGGCACCTTGCCGTGCGGGAGTGGCTGTGCTCTGGCTGCCTTAGCTAACCAAGGAGCCAACCAATTATTGCAAGGGCGTAGAACCCCGCTGACTCGGAACAATTTGCTGCGTCGAGACCGTGTCCGTTCGCTTGCCTGGGACACAACAATTTATGAGTCTTAAGCACGTTGATGGTTACACGAAAGAAAGATTTTCACCCGAGGTCTTTGGTCTCGCTCCTCTCTCCCATTCTTTCACTCCCTGCGCACGCCCACAACGTCACACGTGATCACACACCATAAGGGGTTTTGCCACACATCCGGGTACCTACCAGCCCTACGGATATGACGGCCCCGCCCATCCGGAGGCGCGTGACAGCCAAGTCCAAGGTCATTGGAGACCAGTGGCTCTCCTGGTCGAGGCCCCCCTTGCGCAGATCAACTCAGACCTGGAGGTAGCCATGAAAGAACCTCATGCATTGTCATTAACAGCATACTTGGCCCCCGAGCTGATTGTACCGTGCATTGTTCATGTGCTTAACCGAGGCAGCTGGGCAGCTGTTGATTTGATCAAGAACGATGGGAAGAGGCAACAGGACACGTGGCGTGCGTGCCGAATCAGAGCTGCCTGAAATTGGAACGTCTTTGCTAATTTGCCCGTCTAACAACTCGTCTAGACGTAAAAAATACCAGGGGCCTCCTGGACTCAGCCTCACACGCAGCCAATCATAACAATGTCCCCTTTTAGCACGCATCGAAAATCAGCAGACCGTGCCGAGGTCCGAAAATACGAGATTGCGCGCTAAGAAGGGCCCAGCGAGTGGTGCAATAGGAAACAGCGCACGCGATCCTTTGCGAGTCGAGACTCTTCAGCCTAAAACGTCTCATCTCAGAGTGTGGCAGAGGCCAGGTCTTTTTGACCGTTGCTCATCCTACTCACGGCATCTCGGATGATCGCGTGCTCCCGGATCTCGTATACTTAGGGGGGAAAAAAAGAGAGGGAAAAAAAAAAAAACGATTAATTACAGCCAGGGGCCCAGCGTCTCTCCACATCCCTTCTCCGCGTTTTTTTTTTTCTACGAAAGAGATCATGTTACATCAATCTTAGACCCTGAACTGAATCTTTCGAAAATTGTTTGTTTCACTCAGTGCAACGACGTCCGCTCTCTTTCATCTTTGTTCGCCTGGCCTTGACGGCCTCTTTTTCTTTTTTTTTTTCCTACCACCACCATGATCCAAACACCGGCATGGTTTTTGAGGCTTGGCTCTCGTCTCGCCAATCGCCAAGTTGTCTTTACCTTTGCTGCTTTGGCCATCCTTGAAGCAAAACTCGCACACATCCACAGCCATCGGTTTGCTGTCGCACCAAATCGATTACTATCTTATCTCGGCTCATTCTTTCTGCAAGACATACTTCTCCTAATTCTCATCAGACTCCTCCTTGATCATTGGGTACCGAGGGCCTCGCTACCATACTTCCTCAGCACTGCTGCGACTGGCGTGTTGATATTTTACAATGTCGCTCTTGCTACCGCATCCGTCTCCTTCTATCTAGTCTCTGGATCAGAAATCCATTGGCGAAATATCAACCTTGTTTCCGACCCCACATCCAGGGCCATCGTGCTCTCAGGCTTCGTCACCTTTACCCTCGTCGTGTCCGCCTCACTCTTCCTTAGCTGGCTGCTCCAGAACATTTGCTACAAAGTGTTTGGATGGGGTGCTGACATCTGCAACTTCCCCTTTGCTTTGGCGGGAAAGAGTTTGAGCCGCTTTTTGAGGAACAGAATTAGCTACGGCCGGATCCCCGAGCCCGATGCCGTTGATAGCTCGGATAACCGATACTCTGACGGAGACGACGATTCGAGTCACGACTCTTTCTTCGACCTTGAGAAGCCTCAGACGGCATATTCGCGACTCTCAGCAAGGATACACAATGCGTCCGGTATTTCTCTACCCCCATCCACCGTCAAGCGCATCGTACACAGCATACCATATGTCGCCTGGTCTCTATTTCTCCTTGCTTTGGCTGTCTTATCGCTTCAGAGACCAAGCGATCGATCCCTTGTCTTCCTCTCGTGGACAGCCGGACTCTTGCCGTTCATCGATTTTTCTTCCACCTCGCCACTCCTGGATCAACTGCCTTCTCATTACGGAGTGGGCATCCAACGTCAATGGGATGGACGATCGGCCCTCGGAGAACCGCCGATGCTCAGCTGGCTACCCAAGGGCGAACCCCTGGTTGGATTTGAGGATTGGTACACACCCCAAGAGATGCACTACAACTCAGCCGCGGACCCCTTGAAGATCTCCAACCTCGACCAACCCTTGCTAGAGTCTCTGCGCGACAAGTTACAAGATGTCCCGGTCCGTCATGTGGTTTTATTTCTACTCGAAAGTACCAGAAACGACGTGTTCCCCATCAAGAAACATGGGCCCATCTGGAACCGATTCCAGGACTCTTACCCCGATCATAAGATCCCTCAGGAATCCATGGAGAGGCTATCGACATTGATGCCTACCGCAAATTACATCACTGGCGACTATGATGATGGTTTCGAACACGACGAGAAGCCTAAGCGTGGCGGTCCCCGGTTTACGAATGCTCACACAACTGGTACCTATACACTTAAGAGCTTGGTCGGTACGATTTGCGGGTTAAATCCCCTCATTGCCGACTTCAATCTTGACTACAAGCGTCACATTTACCAGCCCTGTCTGCCACATATCTTCGAAGCTATGAACAAAGTCACGGACACAACCGAGTCGGGTTCTAAGTGGAAGTCCTACTTCTACCAAGCGGCGACCATTCATTACGACAATCACGATAAGCTCATGGCTGCCATTGGCTTTCCTGAGCAAAACACTATTGATCGGGATTGGCTCCGGAGCGAGAATGCTTCACACGGTGCTGTCAACCTCGAAGACATCAACTACTTCGCCTTTCAAGAGGATCCTCTTGAGGATTATATCCGTGACATCTTTGTCAATGCTGAGGAGACAAACGATCGGGTGTTTCTCACACATATCACAAGTACAAGTCATCATGGCTATGGTCTGCCTGTCAATGAAACATCTACTCCATTCGGCAAAAATGAGGCAGAGACACTATCTGATTATGTCAACGCTGAGGGGTATGATGATAGATGGATCCGCAAAGTTCTGGATCTACTGGATGAACGAGGGATCGCTAATGAGACGCTCGTAGTCTTCCTTGGAGATCATGGCGTCTCATTAGTCGAGAACGATAAAGCATCCCCTTATTATAACCCCAGCATAGGCGCCGATCATGTTCCCCTGGTACTTTCACATCCTCGACTTCCAGCATTCGATGTTCACGATGCTGTTTCGTCCATCCAGGTGCTACCTACAATTCTTGATCTTCTTCTCGAGACCGGGTCGCTCGACAACAGCAGCCGGCAAGTTGCAGAGGATATTGTTCAGAATTATGAAGGACAATCCCTCCTGCGACCGCAACAGCTGAGCGATCAAGGACTGTGGCAGTTTACTGTTGTCAATCCCGGGCGAGCTATGCTTGGCGTGCGTGACGCCCGACATCCCGAGCGCCACCTTGTTGTCCCTCTTATCGACAATGTAGAGTGGCGGTTGAGTAATATCACAGCCGATCCCTTGGAAAAGGATGGTGTACAAGCCTTTGACTTCATCTCATTTTTGCAAAGCGTGGAGGCGAAATTTGGCCCTGAGTGGGCTCAGTGGGCAGAAGAGGGTGCCTTCACTACCCGTTGGCACGTTCAGGATAATAGTAAGCGTTGGCGTTATGAGCGCAATCCGAAAGTTCAGGAGAAAAAGGATCAATGAAGAGCTTTTTGTTTTCGATATCATGTACAATACGGACTCTGAAGGTTGCATTCAATGGCGTTATACAGTTGTACGGCATGGTTTACTTGCTTTCATTTGGAACATGACTTAGCAATGCATTTGTTCATGATCAAGTATGACTTGCTGCCCAGCTCTCTTGAGTCTGTATGAAATGTTTTGTAGGCTCTAGTATCAATGGCGTATGCTCTGCTACCGCCGGATGCTGAATTACCATGAGATGCTGATTAAAAGAATGCCTGCGCAATTATGGGAGCATAGGTTGAAATGTGAAAATGTGAAAAACCCGTGATCCTTGAGAATGTGGAAGTACTCTACTCTTGTTATGTATCCTTGTTACAGGAATCTCAATGGAACTGGTCATGATCTCAAACTATATTGCGCAATTTGATCTTTCACCTGAAGGCCACAGGCAGTCATGGCTTTTTTTTATGATCTGCAATGACAAGTCAGTGAGAGACCGTCAGCCAGAACTGCAAAAGAACATAAACACTTAATACACGACGGTATTAAATCCCAAAACCGTACATGGCTTGCCAGGAAAGAAGCTTGAGGGCCCGTCGGCCCATGTCTATCAAAACCTTGTTATGATGACCGTGAGTTAATTACCTCGGATGCCTATGAAAGATGTTCAACTAATAATGTCTCGCCTTCTCAAAGGACTATAGGGTGAATTCCAGCCAAGAGCAGCTTTGTCTGATCGATGTATGGCTATGAATTTGTCAACAAAGACAACATACAGAGCCTATTTGCGTGGTCGAAGCAAGTTGCAGGTTTAAGTCATTGAAGAAAATTCTAACAACACAATACCTCAACATGATGCCTGCTACTTGCCGCTCTCGCTATCCTCTTGGAGGAGGGCGCGAAACTTGGCGCGGTCCCAGCCCCGCCCCTCACCGTCACCAGACCATCCGGCCTGCCCCATAAGAGCCACCAGCTCCGCGTGCTCGTCCTCTTCGGGGAGGTTGTCCCACTCGGAATTCATCCTCAGCGCTGAGACATTCCACTGGTCAATCCCGATCCACCTCAGCTCTCGAAACCTCTATTTACAGAGGGCGAAGAAGTCAGCAGGCTGGTACATGTTAACGCCAGAAAAGCTGTCCCACCACTTATTAGCCAGATCGTAGTTGAGCCAGCCCAGCGTGGCGTTGAGCTCCGGTTCGGGCTCGTCATGCTCCCTGTTCGGGTCGCCCCAGTAAACGTAGCCGTCTTCATTGTCAACAACGACGAAGTATCCGTTCCGGCCGGCGCTAGTGGCGATGAAGGCGCACGAGGGTGTCGAAGGGGGATCTCTGTTAGTGAACGGCTCAGGCTTCGTCTCGAGCCGGTCATTGCGGATCAAGGCGTGGATGTATTCGCTGCGCCAGTCGACAACACGGGTTTGGTCCATGATGAGCGGCGTGAAGGCAACCTGCAATGCGTCAAAGTCTGGGTATGGAAGTTGACAGAGCAGTTCCACAGCCTGGTCATTCTTCTGAAGACGGGTCAAGGTGCCGTGGTTGATGGACGGCCAGCCCCCTGCAAGTGCACGTTGCACGGTGACATCCCAGAACGTGCGAGAGCGGAACTCGTAGTAGTCAGTCAGTAGGCGAACGAATGAATCCTAATCAAACACCATGGCGACATGAAATGGGTCAAGACGTTGAGGTGGCAGGATGGGAGTGCAGCTCGAGAAGGAGGAAATGGTGCCTTTCAGGGGGCAATGGCAGTTGACCCAGTCCGGCCAATGCACAGGTGGTCCACTGCCACCATTTTGCAATCCCACGCTTTGCTCCAGGGGCTTTCAGGCCCTGTACCCTCAGGTCAAGGGTAACCAACGCTGAACACCTTGCGGTAGCGACTCCAGGGTGTTGGCAAGTAGGACATGATATCATGAGATGTCATTGCAGTTTATGCAGAGGCCAAATATATAGGTCGTACTGTAGGGGTTAGAATTACTATCAAGTTCTTCAACGGGAAGAAAGTTACCTACCTAATCAGGAGTATATCGCCATAAACCGTCAATTATTTCTCATTATCACTGATGTCGGCGTATTAATACCACTTTCTAACAGTTCCAATCCCCAAATCCCACGTGCAACTCCTTCGCCCCTTAGCATCGTACGACTCTCAAGGCCCTGCAACACATGCGTGTGTCTCAGACCAGAGATTGCTGCAATCCTACCCACCGGCAGGATTCCACTCCAATAGCTGTGCAAGAGTGATCTTATTGTAGTTCGAGATGCCCTGGCAGATCGTTGTGGTTCGAACCTCGTGGAACTTGGCGCACCCGTTGACCATTTCGACCTGGGTGGGTGTGGACGTGATAATACCCCCGACGGGTTTAGTTATGGTAGGAGTTAATGACGTTCCCCCAGTGACTCCAACACAAGCGTTGCTTCCTTCCTAGGCAAAGATTGGAGCAGGCTGAGTTGATGCCCGAATTCCATTTTTCTACGTTGGCCATTGTGATTCTGTTGTAATCTACGATGCCCTAGCACATAATGGTGCTCTTGATGATATGGAACTTGTCAAAGTTGGACGCTATGCCGGGCTCAATGGGTGTGGGTATTGAAATTCCGTTGTCAGGCTTGCTCGTCGTTGGCTGGACTGTGGCGGTCGGCTTAGGAGTCGATCCGATCTCGACAGCACAAGCATAAGCACCCAGACATAGGTTGATGGAGGCCTTGTCGACGTCAGGATTCTGTTTGAAGAAATCGACTAGCGCGAACTCGTTGTAACCGGAAACCCTAGCAGGTCGTCTTCTCCCCAATAATGTGTAACTTGTTGCAGTTACTGATTATGCCTGACTGCGTGTTCTGGGGCGTCTGGAATCCGTTTCCTGCCATTGTCGTTGTCGCTGTCCTGGCTGTGGTTGGTAGCTTGAAGTCAATTACCCTGATATATCCCTCGGCGGTATGGAAATTGGCGCAGTTATTGAAGATGCCGCGGTGGACCGGCTTAGGGGTCTTGATGCCGTTGCCAGCATCTGTAGTGGTTGACGGGGGAGCAGTGGTGGTGACCATGCTAGTGGTGAGATTACTGGTCGCAACCAAAGCGGTGCTTTCTTACATATAGCAGTCTCCTCGGCTGGGAGAATAAAACAAATTGCTACGGCAGCGGCCAGAGTTAGTCATCTCAGCATGAGGAGCACCATGACAGCAGCTCAAAGGCTCAAACGAAGAGGATAGGAGGGATGGAAATCAGGGGAGGGGATGCCGTGGGAGAGCTACGGTGGGTGATCTGCGCTATCATCCAAGCGCTAACTGGCTGGCTTATCCATCCCGGCCCTGGCAAGACTTGAAAACTTTTTAACTCGCAGTGGCGTTGATGCCTCGTGCTCAGACAAAATGTACCAAAGCTCAATCATGCGACAGCCATGGCGCACCAACGTGGAGAGTTTCCTCGTTTTATTATTGTCTAGACTACAATGATGGGCCAAAAAGAAACCATCAATCAAAATAGCAAAAGACATGACTATCAATACATGACGGCATCAAAAGCCAATACCATAAAACACCGCAACCTAGGAGTTCCTTCCTCTTCACTAATACAAAGACCTAATCTCCGAACATGCACAGCCAACTCATTTATCACCTTGCGGACCGTCACATTCTGTCCCTTGTCGTTGAAGATCACTATGGCAGCCTCTTTGGCGGGAACAAGACTATGACCGGTGGGTACCTTTTGCCTTTCAGCGTATGTTAATGGGGTTTGGGTGGCAGGCCAGTCATGGCAAACGTGTGACAAAAGAAATGGTTTACAGAGCTAGACTCGCATGGATATCCTCAAAACACCTCTTTGACTTTCATATGCCATCTATCTTCTCTTGCACTTCAGAGTATTGCTGCAACTGTCGAAATATCTCGGAGCCCGGAGATTCCAGGCATGTTCTCAGCGTAACATTATCAATATTGTGAAGCAAGGAACCCCGACAAAAAGGCGGCCAAATGTCATGCCACCCGTTGACGATACGATCTAGAGGGTGGAACAGTCTCCTGAAGTAGGTCACATCGTCTAGCACCAACAGGCAAATGAGCTCATCAATCGATTCAAACTCCTCAGCGAGCTGCATCTTCTGGCCGTCACCCCTGATCTTAGCGACCGTTGAGCGACCTGTTTGCGGAACTCTAAGAGGAGACCCATAATAAGCCATACTATTAAGATTGAGTTGAGTGGGAAACCTCCCGGACCATATCAGAGAAAGAGAGAGGGAGAAAGTAAGGTACGATGTAATACATCACACTGCGCTTTGCTGTTCCATGCATCAGACCTAGAGTGGCTGAATGCTCGTATGAGTCACTACCAAGATACGCCTTTCTCCATCACTTTGAAGCCCACCCAACATGTATCGATAGACCCTCCTCACACAAACACAGCCTGCAGACCCGTAACCCTGCTCTAGCACTTGGGCCTGGCCAGTATTCTTAGCGTGCCCAGGACCCTCTGTGCCCATAACCCTCTATAGCGACATAACAGCTATCCCTCCTCCAAAGGCTCACCTTCCTTGCGCAGCTCGGGCATACACGGTCCACGAGGCGCTCAATGACGATGGGATGACCGGGCCTCGACTCGATGTCCTCGTCGCGCCAGAGGCCGCCGAGGAGCTTTTTGGCGCTTTGCATTATTATTATATGCGATAATGACAAGAAGCCATCAGCCACAAGAGTAGATGACTTCTTGTCATTCTTGTAGATGATAATAATAATCGGTCAAAGACGCGACTGTTGCGACGACTCCACATTTTAGGAGGCAGAATTAAGGCGCCAGTTGAGTATCCTTGAAAATGTAGTATCGGCGAAATTTGTATGTACGTTTGTGGTAATGGCTATTTAAAGATGTAGAGAGGAGCGAGGAAACGACTGTACAACGTACTCAAGCAATGCAAAACGATGGGATATGGCATCGTTCAAGCTGGAACGGCCCTCTATGCTACGGTCGTAGTTGCACGGTTGCTTATAATAAAAGGACTTACTGATTTCATATGGTATTGCTGTGTTTTTGTATGTTCTGGCAAGGTCAATGTGCTGGCTGGCCCTAAAGGCTCCCACTGCCGACCATCTCTCTTCCCATGAGGCATTGTTTGGCGGATGGTCTGCCAGCAACTGTTACCTTCACGTTTTGTCCTTGCAACCTTTCGTCCCAATTTCTTTGAACAACGCTGGAATTTTAACAGAGGAGTCTTGGCGAAATCATGTTCTTATACCATGCTAGTCGTGTTGGTAGCTCGACGTGTTTATCAACCAAGTGTTTATGCTGGTAGATACTGGTGGACTATAGCCTCAATGATTCCAATGGTTCCGTATACCCTGTTTTACCGAAATGTATGAATAGATAGCAAGGCCCCGGAAAGACAATCGTCATTATCACCAGCAAGAGTGAGTAAGGCCGCCACCATGACGAGCTGGAAGGGAAGCTTTCCTAAGGCTAACCCCCTGACAACAACAACACTGACGATGACGGCCGTGAAAAAACCATCCCCGGAGAATTTGAAACTCTGACCGCGAGTTCGGGTTCGGATATTGTGGAATTGGTCATGCCTGCAAAAGTAGCCATCATCTGCCTTAACACAACAAAAGAAAAGCAGAAGAAAGAAATACGGGGGCTTGCATACGGGACCTGATTGAAAGGTGGTGGTGGCTATAAAGATGGACATTTTATAGCTGCTCTCGAAGATCATATCTGGCTCTCAGCAGTTCTTCCTAGCGTGTGAGGTCATAGCCAGATTCGATTTGGCTACCAACGTTTCGTGCACACCATCTTTGGGATACTCGAAGCATTTGCTACTTTCTATAAACCTCACTATCTTAAATTCATGCTAACTTGCGACCTAGCTTGGCAGCTGCATTGTGCACACTAGTATCCGTGATGATTTCGAACAATCATCTCCCGTCACCATCCTGGGATAACCCGTCGGCGCCATCTATCACTGTTAGGTCCACTGTTTCTGCCCAAGTCTTTAGTCAGGATCCCCCTTCAGAGCTCAAAGACGCAGATAAATATGCGTCGGTATGTCTTAGAAATCTAGTCTGTGGAAATTTAACCCAGATGGGAAACTGCACTTCATCAGAGCTAAAACACCCCATATACACCTTCCCACCTTTTCGTCAGTAATGAAAAGCCTCAGATGAACATACCAAAAAGGGAAAACCCCACGTTCACTCATAAAGCCCCTCTTCCCTCCAGCGACCAAAAGCCCCATCCCCAGTAATAGAATGCCCCATATCTGGCAACACTTGACTCTCCCCCTTAACCCCAGACACACTATTAATAAAATAATACGAAAGATTGGAGAAGCTGCTATAAATGTAATCACCTCGTACTCGGCCAGCCATTGTGCCTTCAACCGCCTTTGATGTGTTTTTCATCGAAAACCAATCATCTTGACGAGCTCCCCTCAACTCACTTCATCGTCTCTTGACGGCTTATTACAGAAGCACCATTATGATATCAAAAGGATTGCAGAATCAACCAAACGAGGAAAACCGCAATTGGCTCGTAACCCTTTTTACCACACTGTATTTGCCTTTCGTCGTGATTTCTAACAGAACGATCCAGCTTGGTCTCTGAAATCATCTCGAGGGTTGGATTATGGAACTGTCTGCCGCCGTATACTATAAGGGGGTCTTCCGCGGCCCAAAAATTTGTTATTTTCCCTTTTCGAACCCTGCCAGCGAGCCGGGAGAGAAACCACCAAGCCAAGATCTGTCCTCGTAGCGCCAATTCACGAGAAGCCAGAAGTCACAAAATCACCCCCCAGCATTTGGGAGCGTTTTGTCATCTTCTTATAGAAACATCCAGTGCTAGTGGAGGTATTACCAAACACTCATCCCTGGCTTTCTCCCTTGCATTGCATTTGCGCATTTTCAGGTGCCTTGGAGCGCATAAGCACGACTTACATCATGATTCACCCCCTCAGTGGCAGCCGGAGAGTTGCACGTTACTTGATGATATTGTCGTCTTGATACATTCCTTCACTCCATTTTTTTACAACCCATAGCAGTTGACGAGCAGGAGACACCTCTTGCAGCACATGTTGTCTGAACATACAACAAGTCTCTTGCAGAATCATGAGGAGGATTTATACCAGAATCCGCTCTTGTCCGCGTTGTTCGACTTGAAGATTTCGCGTTTGTTAAGATAGTCGAGGGACGCAAACAACCTGCAGCTAGGTACGACCATGTTTGTGATATTAATCATCATGCCTGTCCTTTTCTTGCGGCTCTTTATTGCATCCAGAATTCTTCAGTCTGTAATCCCTATGGGTATGATGTTCCGGGGCTATAACCAGGGTGATTCGTTAACCGCCATGAAATGAAGATCCGATCCGCGGTTGAGACAGCGCAAGCGATTGAGATCTGACCAGGTCATTGATTCAACCAGGCACGCCGCAGATCGAATCAACGAAGTCATGAGTTTCGGCATCAGCTCCATCATCCAGTTCACTTCTTGTTGGCGTTCCTTGTCTAAATCCAGTTGCTCACCATAGGTCGTGGACACTCAATGGAAGTAAGGGGGCTCCTACGAGTTATCATCACGTGTACTCGAAATACCTGGGTGAGAAATGCGACTCTTTATGCCGGATGGATTGCTGTTGATAGTCTTCAACGCCAAGCCGAAAATGATCCCATTATGAATGGATGAAAATCTCATTTGTGCTTGTTGCAAATAAACTCATCATTGTCATAGTTGAAGATATTGGAGACCGGTTGTGGTGCATGACGGAGTGATGGGTCATGTGGAAAGCTGTTACCCTAGGCAAAGCTGAAATTCGTACTAAAATGAACAAGGCAAGTAGAGCGCTACTAAGAATGTGAATAAGAATCTAAATCTAGATCCGGATCAGTTTCTTCCTGTTGCTTTGTAGGAAGGTGGATTGGCATCCAATATTAGGCATGAGGCATTCGATTCTGGAATCCTGATCGGCCCAGTATTATTGGGCAGCCCAGCTTTAATATTCTTGCCTAACCATATCTGACAGATTATTGATGGAATAAAATAACAAACAGTGCTCACCAAATCACTATTATTATCCTTTCCAATACGAGGCATCATAGGTCGGTGGAGGCCCGATTGTGGAAAGAAATGGTTCTCGTACGGATTGTCGGAGCAGTTAAATACCTTCTGAGAGGTGAATAACCTTTCGTAATGCAGCAAAGTGTGAGTCTTCTCCTGCGGGCAGCAGAAAGACTAAAAAAGGGCCACTTTTTTAGCATTGGGCTATAATTTTATGGTGTAATGACATTGTGTTTTTTCGAGATAGTTGAAGCTCGGTCCTTGACGGGATAACTCAGCCAGAAGACCTTTCGTTGATAGCCTGATACTTTTTAGTGGCTTATTCCCCCAGTTCGACTCTAATACCCTCCTTGATGAAATAGAGCTCAAATTGTACGTTAATATATCTCAGGTATGCAAGACGACTTGAGTTACCTATTCAATCTGTCCGGAGGTGAATCTTCGTGGACGATGAAGCTCTGTGGATGGTGAAGTCGTTGGCAGAGTGAATCCCTCGGTCCTTGCCTACCATCCCTAGCTATCGATAGCGAGACTTTGCCCGCTGTGCTAATTGCCTAAGAGCTGGGAGTGAGAGCCTCGGCTTTCTGGAAAAAGCGATAACACGCGGTGGGCCTGGCTGTTTCTAATCCTCTTCCATCTCCATTTCTGGGCATGCTAAATTTGTTTTACTTTCTCCCTTTTACTCATACCTAGTCGGAAGGTTGAAATGGTTTTTGGATGCCATCATAGGTTGCGGCAAGTTATCACGAAGCTCACATGTAGACACAGAATGAAATTCATTTGGTGGTATGCATACTTTTCAATTATTACATGGAAATGGAATGGCGTATCAACTATTGAGGGCTCCCTCACATGCGACGGGCCTCCTGGTGCCATAGACAACCGCTTCCCCATCAGCCAGTTTCACACTTAAATCACTTTTCTCCCGACCCCACACGATAAATGGGGGTTTTCGGGAGCATGCTTGAAAATCTCTGCCCTGGATGATACGAACTATGGCGGATTCCACTTGTGAGATCCTCTATTGATGTTTTTGAGGAGTGGACGGATTTCGAGTTCATCTTTTGGCTGTGCACGGGATCCCGGCGGCATCTGGCCAACGAAACCAGGCCGCGGAAGCATTTGCGGCCGCGTTAAAACCTCTTGAAGTCCCCAAAGATATACAGAAAATAGTGAGGTGGCAATTCAAGCCTGGATATGCGCAAGAACTACAAGTCTTCAAATCGAACGGCATGAAAAAACTTGAATGGCCTGAAATCCATACAACACAGGCCGTAGTGCAATGCTATTTCCTTTTTGTTCTATGGTGGATCTAAACTCAGCCCAATAAACGCCAGGCTGGGGATTGGCTCATGGGTGAGTATCACCACAATTCGCGTATGCCTCGCTACCATAAATGTATTGTGAATCCTTGACTACAATAGTATGGATCGACTTACGTCCTTTCTTCCCGAACCTTCAGCCAAACTCGTGTCCTCCACAAAGGGGGAGACAAGCCTTCATTTAGCGGGAGGCATGGTCTCCAAGCTAAGCCTGTCGCCCAAGTCTGGGCATTACATGTCTACATCAATCAGCTGCGGGATTCTTTTCCCCGCCCAAGTCCCCCCAATTTAACATCTGCTGTCGTTCGACCATTGGTGGTTCTCCCACAGAGCACTTGGTCCCAAACGTTTTGTCCGGCGTACATAGCGTTGGCCAATTAAGAAAGACTTAAACATCTCATTTTTGCCTCAGTCTCATTTCGTTCAGGATGATACCCGAACTCTGAACCTTCTTACCCATTTTTTCAGCGACACCGTGATTCTCTAACAATAGAGACAGTCTAGGAGCCCTCCCTTATCACATCTCAGGATGCTAAGGACAGAGGGTGAGCAGATAAAAATCATTATCAATTTAATCAATAACGGTGCCGCTAAGATAGACTGGTTGGCTTGGAACAGCGGACATAGTTCATACACTCTCGATATACTTTGAGCCCCCTGAATGTGAGGATACCTGCTGTTTGCTCTCCTAGCTAGAAACAGGCCAGAGGTCTGTAACACAGAATATTGATTTCTACTGATAATATTTGATCTGATATCATTAGACTTGCTCTTTTAGCAATGGAGCCATCCTTTGCCATTGTCGTTGGACGTCGATGCAGTTGATGCAGAAGGAAGTCACGTGCTATCGTGCCTTAGTCATCCCACCATGGTCATCAAACCATGGTCCATGGCTGTGGCGCAGTGCCAGGCTTCACGTGATGAGCCGGCCTTTGATTGGTGGCAAAACGCTGTCATCAACACGGCTCTGTGATTGGACAGAGCTAATTGCCAGAAGTCACTTTTTCTCGGTCGCCGAAACATCCCCTGAAGAGCGCTGTAATTATAGCGCTACCTTTCCACGAAACAAACATCAAGTTGGACACAGCGGTGTGAGAAATCCTCTCCTATTTTTAAACATCGAAGCTTCCAAATGAACTAGAAGAGTTGCTAGTGCGCATGTATGACAGTTGAAGGGTCTCATTCCTACATTCTATAGACGATGGTAGGAGTGGAGAGTGAGGTAAGGCAACGAATGAATCCAAGCCTGCATGGAAATGCAGGCTGCGGGATGCCGTCCATTGCGGCTTGATTCAGGTGTTGAGTTTGTCGACGTAATATGGGGCACTTGGAGAGACCACGAGACGGCGATAGAAAAAATCACGCCTGGTGTGGTAACTATGTCAATCAAATGGAACCAGGGTATTTGATGAGATAATCTGATTGACGCCGACGAAGTTGTTTGCAGCTATTCGTCTGAAGAATCCCATTTAGTTCACATCTGGTGTGCTGGTCACAGATGATGTCTGACTAAACAGCTTGACTCCCTCTCTCCCCAACTAACCAAAGACACAATTAGTGAATTTCACTTCGTTCTTCGGGATTCTTTTCTTTCATTACTGATGTCTCCAATAACAAAAAGCCTGGTTATCTATACAAGGCGGGCTTTAAACCCAATAGTGTCAAATGCCAGAGGTTATTATCATTGTTTGCAATGATGACAAGAAGCCATCAGCCACAACAGCAAAAAACACAGTCATTAATACATGACGGTATTGAAACTCAATAACGATAGCTTTCTTTTACGTCTCACTCCAGCCAGGTCTTGTGTTCATCTGGATACGGTACTCCCAACAAGTCTAACAGCCTTGCCTCAGAAGAAGATTTATTGCTAGCTCTCACGGCAGTCTTAAAACGATCGTATGATACCTTAGCACCACACACTTGGAACGCGCTTGTAATGATTCGAGGGCCAAAAGAGATGTACCGCAAGAATTTACCCTTCTTCGGATCAATTTGCAGCCTTAGGAACTTCCACCGCCCTGTGCCATGTTATCGACATTCTATCTTCTAGCTCAGTTAACTCATCAAGGGCCGGGCCTCAACTGTAATCGGCATTCAATCAGGTCTCCACCGCTTAGCTTGAGTTGGCATCAAGTCCCGTGTCAACCGAATTTACGTGAAAACCTGTGGGCAGAGTATTTTGTTCGAACACTCGAGAGATCGGTAGCTGGAACATGCCACCTGCCGAATGCAGCTGTTGGTAGTGGTTCAAGCTGTTCACTCTTCGATGCCAATACATGCCATTAATCCGCTCTTTGAATGAGCCCAACGTGTTTGAAATTTATTTCCAGAGCTTTGTAGACCAATCACGCCATGTTATCTGGTATGAGATGAAATTAGTTGAAATTGGATTAAAGGAACTACGTTGCGATATTCGTCGGGGATCCTCGGTTGGGCTCATTGTCTTTTGGTGACAGACGGACTTCTAGAATTCACTTCAATCTCCTCAGCTTACAACTAGGGAGCTCTTAAGCAACCAGATCATGTGTTGTTCGGCTCTATGCGCTTTCCAGGGACTGTTCTTAGCTCACGAAGCAAGATGTGGTCCATGACTACCTCCTCAGTAACTCCTTGTGAACATCTCGCAGCTCAATGACTACGTGGTTGATGAAATATGCTTAATACACTTAGAAAACTGACTGGAGACTTCAGAGAGTATTTTATAATGCTCCATCGCATCGGCAGAAGTTGCATGCTATCTCAAACGACGTCATTAGGCGATCGACACCAACGAGAAATCGGCCAAGTGATCGCCATAATATCGCATCTCATGAATGTCAAATCACGACGGATCTGTGACCAAGCCTTCGAAGTGACTCACTAACGACATCTTCATGGCTAGGCAAATATAGAAAGCCCATGAGCTGATCCTATGACGATAGGTCCTATGGTCCTGTTCCAGAAACCTTCCGTCAAAGCCATATCAGTAGCAGATGGTTCTTCCAGAATTTCTCAAGTGTGAGTTTCAAAAGATTAGAATAGTGTGTATGCGAAATTAACTACATGAACGTACTTGTGCGCTCAAAGATTCAGTTGCTTTAGCATTGCTCGAGCGTGTTGATCTCCCACTCTCATACTTTACCCAGAACGAGGCAACATGATGAATTATTGCTGCAACAGGGCGTTTATCATCTGCCTTAACTAGACCACCACGCTTAAGAATAACATCTCTACCTGTCAAGAAACGTGGCCTTCACATCGAGCCAGACTTATGGAGTTATCATGGTTTGTTAAATCGGCAGCTAACCCCTTCATCGACCATCACCAGCCAGCCCTATTACGATGCCTGACTGTTCTTGTGCAGCCCACAATCCCGGGTCGCCAATAACCAACGGCGTATATATACTGTGCTATATTCCAGAATGCTTCATCTTGGTTTGAAAGGCTCTTCACCCCTGTCAACTATCTTCAGCCGACAACACCAACCACGTCAGCACGGTAGTCTTCCAGGTCGACGTTTTGATAGCGCTCTCTCTCTCGAGTGGATACTGTTGTTTCGCCGTCATTGTGTTTAGCTGCATGCTTGATCTTACGGCTTGTAACCGTCTTTTGGGGACGTGGTTTAGAAGAAGAATGAAATCGGTTCTGTTGACATGATTCCGAACTCTCAAGCACATCTGCCTGTTTTCTTCAGTGTCACCCTTTCCCATTGTGGCCCAGCCAGCTCAGCTTTCGGGAGTCTTACGGTCTGAGCAACTCGTGTGTTGATCAATCCGGCTCTCTGCCCGGCCTCCTTTCTTCGCCCAGCAGACTTTTATCGCCAAATCGAATGCCTATGCAACATCAGGCAGTTCGTCGAGAGTCTACCACTTAGCATCGAATGGAGCAAATCTTGAACATTATACATACCATGGAGCCGTTTTCAACACCATCGAGTAAGGACCATAGGATGATGCCATTGATCACCAAGAGGGCGGTCAGCCTTGGCAGTTCCTAGGAACAATGTTGGAACTAATCCACCTTCAAGACATGTTAATTTACCACATACAGTCCGCGTAGAAACAGGGAACCACGGAGGCATCATTGAGTGCCCTTTTCTATTATTCGTAATGCTCATGATCCTACCGCCGTGTCTGATCACAATCGACAGTAAGAGATGTATCGTCGATCAAGGATCAAGGATTGCGGGAGAGTGATTCCGGAAGTCTACTCAGGCCATGGGATAGCTCGTAAGGACCAATAAAACCATAAGGACCTAATGGCGAGCCTTGTTGTGAAGCACTAGCCTCTATTGACAAACTCCACCATTCTCTACTATTGGTCTCTCTCCATATGGCTTCATCATGTTCGGGAACATAACCCAATATTGACGAACTAGGGCCAAAAGCCACAGCTTCTGGCTACAGAATCTTAAATGTCTTTGTCTTTGGCTATTCCTTGGGTTAAACAATAAACAAGACCCCGGGACACCCGCACCGGTCTCGAACATATTCAGCACTTCCTAACAATAACATTGTGACTACTCTCCTTTGTCTTATCTTCTGGCTTGTTCAGAGCTCATATTCTTAAATTCATGCGCTCAATGAGAAGGGCTGCGTCTACATCCGCACCTACTGTTCATGAATAAAGGAATGCTTCGCTAGCGAGCTTAAGCGACGCTATCAGCAGCCGCTCAAAATGATGGTCAGGAGGCAAAGTTGGACCGACAGGGCTATATAAGAGCTCATCATATCTCGGGGTCGATTTATACATCAAGTCAAAGAAGAGGAGGAGCTGTGTCCTGCCTGACTGGTTTTGTTAGTCGACGGGGCGACGGTAGCAGCAGTTGTGCGATCCTCCCCTTATTGAAAACTTCAATTGAACACCGAACAGCATGACTTGTCCAGAGGCTAACTCCCTAAATCGTCCAGGAGATCCGCTTTACACGGGAGAAGCGAAGAGATCCAGGCCGCTGCCACCAGGTAGTTCATATTTAACAAGAATGACACCAAAGATTTCAGTGTGATCCTTCATCTTGTGGCAGACAGAAATATGATTGAAACAACAACACCAAAACTCTCATTTAGTTGTATCTCCACAACCTTCAAAATCATTATGATGGCCCTGCGCATTGTCTCAGACGACGGACATATCCTACCACCAACCAGATTCGAAGTTACGTGCTCATGGTCCTACCACGGCATAACTGTGGGAAAGAAGCTCACAGAGCCTGTTCTTTTTACGTCCAAAAAGCTTGAAACGACCTATCCTTTAAACAGCTAGAATGCTAGGCGTCCAGGATGATAATGCAGGCCGCCAAGCAGTACCATAATGCAGGATAAAAAATTCTAGCATGAGCCGCTGAGTACCACAGAAAACCCGCGCTTTGGTGCTCATGTAAACCTATGAGACACCACCCACCAGAATACGATTCATAGTTACATCAAAAGAAGAGCAAGCCGTCGGGTGAACGTTGATTGCATTTACAGTCCCGCCTCTTCTGTCTAAAAGCAAGAGAGATTGCTGTCGGGATAAGGTCGGTATTGAGAGATCCCGGGACAACGCTCCGGAAAGAAGTCAGCCTCCATTCGTGGCAGGCTTTGATTTCCAAGGACTAGCTGCCAGCGTGCTGACCGAATCTCAGTTACAAGGCAACTAGGCGGCTCAAAACATCGCTTGCGTGAAGTCCTGAATGTCTTTGACCTGGGACTGGGTGGGGAGATAATATTCGAGTTTATGCCACCCCATATCGCCGGGATGTTCGAGATTCTAATATGATCTGTGATAATTTATAAATGCCTATGCGTGGAATATTTGCATAGTCTGGCTGGCCACCATTGTTTATTATGAGGTAGATAGTACCTCAGAGTTAAACCGCTCGCCTCTGCCACTATACCTGTAAAAAGCAGCTTCACACAAATACTGGCCTTGGGTAGAAAAGGTAACTCAAGCAGAGCGTAGTAAAGCCCAAACCTTCGGGATCACAGTCTCGATGGTCGTGTGTTTATCCCGTATGGCACTATGATTCGGCTATGAGAGTACCATAGACTATGGTGACACTATGGGTCATGGTCTTACTATAGTGCAGAAGTGGATATTATATTGTGGAACCATAGTCCATGGTGCAGGCATGACATATGATGTGACCACGGGCGATGGAAGGAATACCACAGTCCGGAATATAACTTTCGCTTGGGCCACGATATAGAAAATAAATATCATTAAGGGAAGTCTCAGTCGTGAATGAAAGACTATAAACGGCGTCTGAAACCGAGCATATTCTTAAATATTCACAAAACGGACGTTTATGATAGACTGTGTCTTGATGAGAGGGCCGCCTTTGACTGAATGGAGTCTCGACTGGCGTGATGGAATGGTAATAATGGCAGAGTTGCCTGAAAACCCGTCTTACTGGGCCAAGTTTCTCTTACTTTGCTAAGACTCTCGCCCATTATAAAGAGAGGAGGAATTATTGAACAAGAAGGGATGAACGGAAGATTTGACCTGCTTTTTCTCGCTCTGTACTATTATGCAGATGCATGTGAGATAATTACGCAGGGCCACTTAAGCCCTCAAGTATGTTCACTCACAGCCAAACCCAACGGGCGTGTCCGCCATGCTCGCTCAACTCCAATGATCAACCAACTCCAAAGCGTACATAGTTACGGGCAAAGTGTTCAGACATGCTGGTTACTGCCCCTGGCCATGACCTAGACATTCCGGCCCTCTCCAGCAATCTTCCGCTCAATCCAGTCCTTCATGTCGCCAAAGTCTTCCTCCATTGCCTCGATGGTACGGTCAAGACCAAACTTGAAGAACATGTTGGCCGTGGACGACAGATTCACCTTCTTCTTCATCTCGTCCAAGTCCCTAGAAAGATTTTCGGATTCCTGCTTTAGTCGAGCAGCGTTGTTGTCGGCCGTCTCAATAGACTTGCTGAGCTTTTCCAGACACTGAGTGCGGGCCGCGGTGTCCTTTTCAGCCTTCTCAAAATCTTCCTTGGAAGTTTTGATCTTTGCTTCCATCTTTTGGATCACCGCCGTCAAGTCATCACCAATGACCCCAGAGTGCGACTGTTGTAGACTCAGAAGCTGGGCTAGGGCAGCTGCTTCCTTCGTCTGGTCCTCCTTGGTCGCCTTGAGACGAGCTTCGGCTGATTTCTTGAGCCCCTGCTCGGTGACTTGTTGGCCTCGGGCACCCGACGCCTCTTCCATCGCCTCTTGGTATCGCATGTCTATCGAGTCCCACTGGACTCTCAAATTCTCCGAGAGGGTTGCAAAATGGGTAGCCTTCTTGCCCAGCCACGTGGTGAAGCTATCCATGATCTATTCGCGCCACGGGGTTAATGTGTGTTGATGACATGGAGAGAGCCACGAACCTGTCCATCTTCGGGGGTGGTTTTAAATCCGCATCCGGGCTGAAACTTGTTCAACTTGGTGATACCATTGAGTATCCTCTGGCGCTTTGCGGCTGACGGGGAAGTCACAGAAAGAGAATGCTTTCTGGTCATGGCCATACCAGAGTTGACCTGCTTCTCCATTGACTCAGCGGTACCGTTGTTGCCGATAGGTCGGATCGGGGTTTGGGGATCGAGGGTTTGATCATCAGCATTCTTTCCGACCTGTTTCCCAATGGGTTCATCGTGGGCGCCGACATGATGCTCCTCGTCGCCTTCCTCATGCTCCTGATGACCGTCAACGATCAGCCCAGCCTCAACACCGGGAGGAGATATCACAGATTTGTCACCCGACGACGTGTCATCCGCAGCTGTGTCCTCTCCAGGACTGGTATTTCCATCCTCGTTCTCATCCTTGTCGCTAGGCTCAGGCGACCCAGTTATGGCGCGATCGATCTTCTCAGCCACCCAAGTCTTGGTAGCTACGATGTCAACCTTCATGAGCTTGTTGACTCGATCGGCACGCTCGTGCAAACCCGCCAGGCGCTGAAGCTCGCCACGAACTTGGTTGATGGTGACGGTGCCGCGAGCGAGGTTGACCAGGGCTCTAAGGTCCTCGAGAAGGTTGATGCCCCAAGTTAGTGGCTCAAACCCTTCAGCGATGTCCCAAGGATATTTGCCGCATATGGATTTTATCTGCCCAGCCAAAGCGACGCCCTTCTTGGGAAGTCGGGCGAGCTCCTGGGCATTCACATCGTCCCCAGCAGTCTGCCTTCGCTTCTTCGGACCCGGCGTGGGCATGTTGGATCGGTCGGTCGGTGATGAACGGTTCGATCGGCTGGATGGTCGGAACGACTGTGGGGCAGGAGATGCGCGATCGGCGACAAGGAGAGTTGATGTATCATGAAGATGAAGATTCAATAATGGGATTGGTATGCGGCGCCGATGATCTTGCGACCGAGAGTCTAATGCGATGGTGAAGGAGAGAAGTGGGAGGCAGGCAGCAATTTGCGGGGGAATGGTAGTTAGGTAAACAAAGAAAAACAAGCAAACAAAGAACAAACGGCCACGGAAAAATACGAAATTCCGGGCGCTCTATCTCTGTGTAACATTCGCATTCACAGCGTTTGAGCGCCAGTAATTGAGGCGTAGATTGAAGGCATTTCGAACGATATTTCAACGTGTTTTCGTTGTCATGATTGAGGTCTCGCTCAAAGTGGACGGACCCATCCAAGGCCTTGACATAGTGGGTGACGTCCCCCGCATTTGGCCACCAACTAGCGGATTTAACTCATAGTGGCATGTTGATTGTTGGCCGTAATGGGAGATCTAATTGGCCTCAAATATCATTCTCTCAGTCCAGCGGTATTGATTTTCCTCCGTCATGATATTGCTCTTCTCCCTAGGTAATGCAGGTGATGACTCTCGCCTGACGCCAACCATGATCACACCCCTCCCCCCACATCAGTCGCTCGAACCATGGACCAAGGTGAGCAGGCACATATTTTATGGCACTCGTCCGTGGCGCCGACAGACTAGGCGGAGATGTAAATGCCTTCCTCCATTTTGGATTCCATGACTTCTTCATCCTTTGAATTGAGCTGCCGTGACAGCTCATGATATGGTCCCCTCATGAGGGGCTAAGTTCCAAGGTACGTGCTTATATGGTATGATGGACCAGCTCTTCTGCGGTTAGTATGGCTGTCACAAAAGCAGTGCAAAACAAAAATTGACGGCAGATCGATATTAGTTCAAGTCATTCTTCAAATATAACTTCGATCTCCTGGCTCAGTTAACCCATCAACTCAACAGACATTCATCACATGACCAGTCCTCCCCTCATGGCCGTGGGTCATGACGGGGCCACGCCTCGGATATATCAGGCTTTTCTCAAGCATTGGTGAAAAAGACAATACGCTAGAGAAAAGCAACTCAAACTTAACCTAGGGTTTCAATCTCACAAGTCAAACAAAGCGTGAGAGAGCAACCATTCTTCAATCATCTAGTCTCATCCCAGCATTCTTGACCACCCATCCATGAGATCGCTATTCAGCCCGATTCTAAGAGAACCAAGGGTCCTCAAAAAAGCTCTCGTAGGTCTCATGATATTGGAACTGGCCATGGCGGCGAGACATATAAATGACACGCTCGGCCGGCCACAAAGCCAACTCGGCGTTGTATTCTCTGATATAATCCTCAATTATCGACCGTAGTATGCTCAAGAATCGTGTTTCCTATGTTTCGCTATCAAAACGGCAAAACCATCTCTCGTTTATTCGTACCTATTGGCGTTTAACCCCTAACTCGGCCACCAGGACATGGCCAGCTCCCAACCCAGAGTTAGGGTGGGCGATATTCTTGGCTAGCAAGATACCGGTATTGACTTGAGGCTCGCTTGCGTCCCCAAAAAGCTCTCCTGGGTCGCTTGGGTCGACTCAGTTTGTTAGTTGCACTCAAGAATGAGCTTAAAGACTCTTGGTAATGACTCACAATCAAAGACTCGAACTTCATGCATCGTCTCAAGGTCTGCCAAATTAAATCTGGGCATATCCTCAATTCTATCCGAGCTAGCCTTGCTTGGATTCATGCGTCGCAACGCTTCCTAATCAAGGGACACGCCCATGGTTTTGTTGTTCACAGCCTCCACGAGCTTGTCAATGACCAATGCAGCTCCATTACTAGCAGCCGATCAAAGATCTGCCATGCTAATACCATCGGAGTCGGTTTCCTCTAAGGTCGAAGCGCGGGGGAAGGCCCGTCAGTTGGTCCCGTAGCCTCCAAGGGTCGGATCTTGGGGTGGGCCACAGATTTAACTCCGGGGATGGTAGCCCACCAATGTGCTGTAAGTCGGCATACCGCGCCATCTCGCCCCCCATGCCTGTCCCGTGAGCGGGGCAATTGTACTGGAGATACCGCTAAGGAATACCGTACGAGACCACCCAGGAGGACATGGAGTCTCCTTGGCCTGTAACATAAGAGTCCCAGCTCTTGAGGTTCATGTTGAAATGGGCGAAATAGAATAACAAAAAGCAAGCGTTATGATGGGCGGAGAACGTGACCGGGCAAATGAGTTGGTTGGAAAGCACACTCCTGACGCTGGGAAACGCTGCTTTGATGTATTCATCCCTGTGCTAAGGGATCTTTCTTGACCATAAAGTAGTGTCTGCCATAAATCACCAACAATCTTACTCTTTGATGATATATCATATCCCATTGGGTGCAGCGTCCGCAAAAGTTCGGGAGTCAGTCACCTGCAATCTCACAAAGGGTATTGCTCTTGACGTCGCGGCGGCCTGTTCTAAAGCCATCTTCCGACAGGGCCCAGGTGGTACTTTGCATACAGGCATCTTTCTCTCACCCGCTAGGAATGGGATAATGCATAGTAACAACTGAACAGTGGGCGGGGCAACGGAGTT
This sequence comes from Fusarium phalaenopsidis, assembly GCF_050370095.1. Classification (NCBI taxonomy): domain Eukaryota; kingdom Fungi; phylum Ascomycota; class Sordariomycetes; order Hypocreales; family Nectriaceae; genus Fusarium; species Fusarium phalaenopsidis. Next base: position 1,028,952 of record NW_028145414.1, on the reverse strand, counting down.
AGGGTTTACTCATGATGAAAAATGATCGCCGTCTGGGCGACCGCGAAAAGGAGGAGACTGGTATTAAACGGGAGCTATATCGAGGCATATTGACAGTACTATAGTTTTCCAATAGTTCTAGGTGGCTGCTGCAGATAATACATGGCCGGAAATGATATGTCAACATTTGTCGTAATGGAAGAGAACATGGGACTTGTCTTTAAGATTGGTTGGACAACTCTTTGATCTAGAAGTCACCCCCTGTCTGCCACTGCTCTGAACAGACAAAGAACATCGAAGCGGACGCAAACGTAGGTCTGAACGCGTCATTTTTTCTTGGGCTTGATCATTTCGCTTCCTATTCAGGGAAAAAGAACCAATTTTAAACCTTTGTCCATCAGACATAAGAGGCAATAATCCGCAAACAGGGCCACGTCATCAGTAGATGTGAGGACTAGCAAAGCCGGGCTCATGATGTCGCCCTCTTGGCACTAATTCGGGGGCCAGGCGAGCTGCGTGACCGATGTCCGGGCCTCTGGGGCAGACCCGGGGCTGGGGCCGGGGCCGGGGAGAGGTGGGGCCATACTTATCTTATCTGTTCCCTGCGGCTGACTACTGTGGCATTCTTGGCTGTACCCCTGGTAAAACCACCGCTATCACGTGCCTCCTCACACGACCTCATGAGGGCTCGGACAAGATTGAGTGGCACCTTCACCTCCTATCATCGGGACTTCGAGTTCTGACAAGATCTCTGGGGTCTCAGTCAGCTTCCCGAGATGGCTACATTGCGACTGAACGGAATGATAGCAAGGAAAACTGGCCCAGAGCTATGGTGTTTACATAAGAGAGAGTACAATAACCGTAATATGCACCCCGTGGAAAAAGAAATAACAGGAAGAAGGTAAGTAAAAGAATTACTTTACTTTTAAAGAGTTTTTATATCTTATGAATGTTATTTATAATATGGCATTGCTAATTAAAAGCTTAACATATATAATAAGCAAGTAGGACAGTCAAGCAAGTGGGACAGAAATCTTATACCTCTAAGACTAAAACCGCAATAAAAATACGATAAGCTATTTAATTAATTAAAACTAATTGCTATACTCTTCCCTAGATATCTCAATCACTACCTGATATGTCCTTGCATTATGCCCGGACTTGCCGCAGATACTATAACGCCTAATACCCGGTCGCGCTGACCTTCCTTGACCACTACTCCGCGATAATTCTGCCACTACCTAAGTATCTATATCCATTTAATCAATTGCCTGCCTACCTTCCTTTACTATCATTACTCCTCTTTTCTAGAGTCGGGTCCTTTTTGCCCTCCGGCGCCGGCTTAGTATCTCATTTGCCTATTTAAGTTCTTTGACCCTAGCCTCGAGTAAGGCAACCTTATGCATAACTATCGTTATTCCCTTAGAAAAAGACCATATAGCTTCTAGAATTGACTCTGGGGAGCTACTTTTATGCCTTATAACTCGTCTCTTAAGGTATTCGGACTGAGATTGAGCCTTAAGCATAGTCTTTGGGGTCTTTGAGACCCAAGGGGTCGATAGTTTAGCCTCCTCCTTAGGCGGCGTTGGAGTCCGTAACTACATATTAAGCTTCGAGACTATACTTTCTGGGTTAAGAGGAATAAGCCTGGCCCCTCTGAAGGCTGACTTGATATTCTTTTCCGTCATGGTGGCCTGAAATGCGGCATAGAAGGCCAGAAAGAACTCGGTCTTTGAAACGTGGGTTATAAAGCATCTGATTAGATGCTCTATTTCTTGACCATAAGCCTTCTTTAGTAGCCCAAAGCACCCGACGTTAAGTGGCTAAAGCAGGTGAGAGGAATGAGGTGGCATACAAAGCCGGATGATCTTCTTCTCCTCGCAATATCTCTCGAATTCGATGGACTGGTGACTTTCATGGCCATCGAGGATCAGGAGATGATAGCGATTATTTAATCGCTTAGCTATGCACCGGTCAAAGTGCTTGAGCCACTTGAGACCGGTCTCGTTATCAGTCCAGCCATTTTAGGTCCTTACAATAGCCCAATCACCCGGGAGGTTGCTATCTTGGTACCAATTGGCGAGGTGATATTCGCCTGCGCTAATGATAAACGGCTGGATCGCCTGGCCTTCCGCATTGATCGCCTGGATGACTATAATCCATTCCCGGTTTCTAGGCTGCACTAATTTCGGCTTTGAACGCCTTTCTAAACCTATGACGACTATTCTGCTTGCAATTATGCCCATAAGAAAGCCAGTCTCATCAAAGTTATAGAGATCATCTAATCGGATCCTATACTTCGCGATTATATTCCCCACGAGGCGAAACTAATTACGGATAACCGTTAGATCTTCGCATTTAGCTCTCTAGTAGTCATATTTCCGAAAGAAACGCGTCTTAAGCTCTAGGTATCGCCTAACGAAGTTTAAAGCCCAACGCACGCTAACTAGTGACGCGTCGCGGTCGATAAGTAATTAATTAGCTATTTCTTTTATACCACGTAGCCGGGGGGGAAATCCTCGTGAATCTAGGTCGAGAATAAACTAAATAAGGATCTATTCCTCTAGATCTGATAGTTTGCGTGATTTAGGGATAATATCAAGTCGAGCTTAAATGCCATTCTGTCGCCGACGTAGCCTATGCTCAGAGACCCGGTAGGTCCCTGCAGCGCGTCGGATGTTTAGCTTAGGGTTATTTTGAAGGGCCTAAAGGGCAAGAAGGGTTCTAGCCTCTATATTCGAGTCTAACATATTTGGTGGTTGGGAATCAATTGATCAAATGGAAAGTTAGATATAAGAGGGAAAAGTGCGACGCTCACTTGTCTGCGACGCTCGCTTATTATGTACGTTATAGTAAGTGCAAAATATAGAACAGGAAGAGTAGTAATTACAATAGTAATAACCTAAATTAAGAGTAACATATATAATAAGCATGCGTCGCATGCAAGTATGCGTCGCACTTTTCTTATACCTTTAAGATAAAAATCATAATAAAAATACTATAAACTATTTCATTAATTAAAATTACTCGCTATACTCTTCCCTAGATATCTTAATTACTACCTAATATATTCTTGCATTATAACTAGGCTTACCGTAGATACTATAATACCGAACTCCCGGTCGCGCTAACCTCCCTTGACCACCACTCCTCGACGATTTAGCCATTACCTACGCATTAATATCCATTTGATTAATTACTTGCCTTCCTTCCTCTATTATTATTACCCCTCTTTTCTATAGTTAGGTCCTTTTTGCCCTCTGGCGCCGGCTTAGTATCTCATTTGCCTATTTAAGTTCTTTGACCCTAGCCTCGAGTAAGGCAACCTTATGTATAACTATTATTGTTCCCTTAGAAGAAGACTATATAGCTTCTAGAATTAACTCTAGGGAGCTACTTTTATGCCTTTTTACTTACCTCTCGAGGTAATCTAACTAAGATTAAGCCTTAAGTATAGTCTTTGGGGTCTTTAAGACCCAAGGGGTCGACGGTTTAGCTACCTCCTTAGGCGGCGTTAGAGTCTATAGCTACACATTAAGCTTCGAGACTATACTTTCTAGGTCAAGAGGAATAAGCCTGGCTCCTCTGAAGGCTAACTTGATATTTTTTTCTATTATAGTGGCCTAAAATGCAGCGTAGAAGGCCAGAAAGAACTCAGTCTTTAAAACATGGGTTATAGAGCATTTAATTAGAAGCTCTATTTCTTAACCATAAGTATTCTTAAGCACGCTAAAGCACCCGATATTAAGTGGCTAAAGTAGATGAGACGAATGAGGTGGTATATAAAGCCTGATAATCTTCTTCTCCTCGCAATATCTCTCGAATTCGATAGAGTAGTGACTTTCGTGGCCATCGAGGATTAGAAGACGATAGCGACTATTTGATCGCTTAGCTATGCACTAATCAAAGTGCTTAAGCCACTCGAGCCCGGTCTCGTTATCGGTCCAGCCATTTTAGGTCGTCGCAATAGCCTAATCGCCCGGGAGGTTACTTTCTCGGTACTAGTTGGCGAGGTGATATTGGCCCGCACCGATGATGAACGGCGGGATCGCTTAGCCATCCGCATTAATCGCCTGGATGACCGTAATCCATTCTCGGTTTCTAGGCTGCACTAATTTTGGCTTTCCACGCCTTTCTATGCCTATAATAATTATTCCGCTCTGAATCATGCCTATCATAAAGCTAGTCTTATTAACGTTATAGATATTATCTAATCAGATGCTATACTTCGCGATTATATTCGCTATAAGCATAAACTAGTTATAGATAATAGCTAGATCTTCGCACTTAGCTCTCTAGTAGTTATATTTCTAAAAAAAACGCATCTTAAGCTCTAGGTATTATCTAACGAAGTTATAAGCCCAACGCGTGCCGACTAGTGGCGCGTCGCGGTCGGCAAATAATTAATCAGCCATTTCTTTTATACTACGTAGTCAGGGGGGAAATCCTCGTGAGTCTAGGTCGAGAATGAAGTAAATAATAATCTATTCCTCAACATCAGATAGTCGACGCGATTAGGGGATCCAATCATATCGCGATTGAATGCTATTCTGCCGGCGACGTAGCCTATGCTCGGAGATCCTATAGAGGTTTGCAGCGCGTCGGATGCTTAGTTTTAGGTTATTCTGAAGTGCTTAAAGAGCAAGAAGAGTTTTAGCCTCAGTATTTAGGTCTAATATATTTAATAGTTAAAGAATTAATTAATTAAATGAAAAGTTAGGTATAGGAGGGAAAAGTGCGACGCATACTTGCATGCGACGCATGCTTATCATGTACGTTAGTTAATCAAACTTTTTAGATTATTATGTCTTCTATTTCAATATTCACGCAGTCTAGTCTAATAAGACTTACTAAACTTTCATCCGCCTTTAGATAATAAGTGGCATCCTTTGTGTATATTCTCTACTGTGTTGATCTTACTAGTTCTCCGAGATAGATATAATATTAACAAAAGGGATATAGCGCAGATAAAGCTTTTAGTAGCGCCGCCATGATAGAAACTCCCTCATTGCTCCAGAATATCACTAGAACCACCCAAGCTTTTCTATACAACTACCTTAAAAGTGTGGCATCGATTGGACCTCAGGCTTCTGGTATTAAGATGAGCTATGTACACGCGTTCGGGGAGTCAGGTAGGTCCGGTTGCCTGATTCTTAGCAATGATGAAAAAGAAGAGATCATAAGCCCGATTATTTCGGTCTACGCAGTGCAAAATTAAGGATAGATTCTTTAGATAGATTCTTTACACACGTGGAATCAATACCATAGACGCGGGCATTGTCAACACGGGGGAGCTTTGCAACGACGGAGAAAGTCTAGCGTAAAGCTTCAAGTCGAACAATGTTTACACCGGTCTTGTTCTACGGGAAGGGGATTGTTGACCACATCTACATACTCAACTGAGAGATAGTATACTCCCTCCAGTAAGAGATGCCTGCTATCAAGGCACCAGGTCCAGCTAGGCTCAATGTAGCGAGTGAAGCCAACCCCCCAACAACAGCCTGCCTTGTTCCCACATATCCGAGTGATCGCAATTCCCATGCAGTATATAGCGAGTATACAAGACCTGAAGCTGCACTGATGAAACCAATGTTCGCAGCAGCGGGCAATACTTGGGAGAGACCTGACTGGGTCCATCTTCTAAAGACATGCTCGGCCGCAGCGGATGCGAGTTTCGTGGCAACTGGAATAGCGACGCAGAGGGTGAAAGTAGTGCCGTAAGCGAGCTTGAGAGGAGCTATATCATCATTCTTGTAGAATTGAATCTCAGACTCGGTGGCAAAGTCAAGGGGCTTGTCGACCTTGTCTTGAGCATCCTCATGTGCAGTGGTCTTGTTTTTCGTGGCACGGACTGTACTAAGTCCTTTGGTAAAGGCCACACAAAGTAGTGGGAATGCTCGCCAAACATTACCGACATGGCTCCTGATCTCTGTATCTGGAATGGGTAATAGCCCTGCCACTGTTGGCGCGATGTAGCCGAGGGTGACAGCTGGAATGATGGACTGAGCAACGATGGGGTCGACTGGTCTGGCTGTGGTAGACTGGGTTGAGAAAAGGACAGATGAAAGGCAGAAGAGAGGAAGCACTGAGGTTGGTCCAGATATGGTGTATATGAGCGAGTAGGCCCTTGTCCTTTTTCACGTCAGTTACTGGACCACGCTCATATGATCAGAGGGATTCAAACCAAGATAGGGGGTTGAGGGAATTTCCATTTCGGGAACCCTCGATGAGCCACGTGGAGAGAGTCGGGATCAGATTGGAGACAAGGCTTTCCCTTGGGCCCTGTCCTGTCAACTTGACCAACATGCCTCCAGCGCCCCATTGCTGAAGGGTGCTGAAGATGACTCCTGTCCCAGCACCAATGTTGTTCTTTCCAAGGGCGATGCATACCAACGCCCCAAGGCTGCTGGATGCCAGCACCCATGGCACTCTGCTAAGGAGGCCACCCTTAATGGGCTTTGATGGCAGTTCGTCTTCAAACGGGACGAAGTGAGGTCGCTGTGGGACAGGAATACCTTCGATCCTAGGAGCGGCGGCGCAAATTGGGACCACGACGTCGGCAAAGGCGGTTGGGCCAAAAAGGGGAAGGATACGCTTCAGCAGCTGAGGGGCAAGTGGGAATCGCTGGCTAACCATCATTTGAAGCATGTGCGCTTGTTGAACCAGGCGCTTAGAACGTTCGTAACGGAGGGTATGAACTTCTGCGAGTGCGGTTTCGACTTGAGTAGCAGAGAGACCTTGAGGAGTCGACCTCAATTGCCGCACAAGAGCATTCACTAATAGAGCTGCGGACTCTATTGCCCCATTACCGCCTTGACCAGAAGCTGGATCGATCTAAGATAACGCGCTATTAGCCAAAGTGTAATGGGTGCATGCGTGCCAATATTTACCTTGTGAGCCGAATCGCCTATCGTGATGATACGCTTGTAGTGCCAGCGATCAAAGACGTATTCCTCAAGTGGAACTAGCGTCGACATAATTTTCTTATCGTAGAGGTCGCCAAAGGTCAAGTCCTCTGTGACAGGGTCATCGCGGCGCGCCCCTACCAGTACTTCTTCATCGGCCTTTGAGTATTTCGGAATATGCCGGCCATACTTTGTCTCGGGGAGACCGTCGAACAGGAACCAGTAGACACGATCTTTTGGAGCCGCTATGACCAGATAGGCGTGATCTTGCCCCAACACCATCTGTTGACTTCGGCTGCCGTAGCAAGAGGGCTTGTTCGAGATTCCAAATACACACCTAGTGGAGACCGGCACCTCTTGGTAATAACATGTCAACTATAAACAGACAGCATATGCAGCAATACGTATGTGAGTTTTCATCCTCGGAGAAGTACCCAGGGCTCTGTTCCTTTCCAAGACGCCACATTTCGTCCCTCACTGCGCTATGAATACCATCGGCACCCACAACAATGTCCCCCTCGTACATGGAACCATCCTGGGTATAGGCCTGAGCCCCTTCCTCGGTCAATTGAAGGCGAGAAACTCGTTTCTTGGTCAAGACTCGATCTTTGTGCTTGAGATTGTTGAACAAAACTTGAAGAAGCATCTGTCGGTCGATGAAGATTGAGGGATATCCGACTCTACCGTTGTGATTAGTCAAGTGGCCGGCGATAATTGCACCCAGAGATTGTTGCTACCTCTTCTCGAAATGGACTGATAAGCTGGTCTCGGAGCTGACAGTGAGCGGAACGCCGTCGGGTCCTCGCATGCTGCCAAGGGTGTAGCGGCACTCTCCCGCAATGTCAAGGATGGGCTCAAAGCACCCTAGTTGGTCGAGAATACGGAAGCCGTTGGGGAGGATGCCGATGCTGGCACCGACTTGGGGCGCTATATGTGGGTAGGCTTCGAGAAGGACGTAGTCTATATCGAATTGCTCCAGCATGTTGGCCACCGACAGGCCAGCAACACTGCCTCCCACGATGATGACTTTGAACCCCATGATTTTGAATGCGTCCAATGGTTGTTGGTAGGTAGTTTGATCAACATTGCCAATCAGCCTGCCAGAGGTCGGTATTATACCTAGCAAGTCGCAATATTACAAAGCGGCACTTGGCGGCTTCTCAAAATACCGGATTGCCTAAATTGGGCATGCTCCAATTTAGTTACAACGTTGAAATGCAAGGGGTTTGCACTAACTACCCCTGGTCAACATTAAGCTTCCATGCTTCCACGCCGAGACGGCATCGGAAGATATTTTCATCACCGATTGATACCCACATCCTTGTGGAGATAAGCCAAACCCTCCTTCAAGATCAACCATCCTTGGCGCAGTTGCCGCAAATCGCAATGTAGATCATTGGCCAGAATGGTTAGCAACCCTCACCACAGCCAGTTGACCACTCGCTACGGGACTGGACGCATCCCGTGTCGCCGACGACAGAAATGTTATCCTAATGCGTATCGGAGTCTGAAACGTGTCCGCGCCGGAAGACTAAGTGGCCTCGTGCTGCCAGGGGGTGGTCTCAGATGGACATGTGGCCATAAGTTATGCCCTATAATGATCTTCCCTACCGGATAAAAGTTTATCATGAAGTGATTTCTTCAAGTTCAGCATCTATTAATAGTTATATTGTTGATTATTAAGGGCAAGGGTTTTACTCGCAGACGTCCTTAAACACGATACATTGTTCATGTCACGATTTGGAAGTAAACACCAACTATCGCCTAACAGCCAGCTGTGGTCTCTATAATGAGCTACGAATTCTTACTTTGAAATATACTCTTCTGTCTTTTACCATATCTCTCGGGCCCAACATTCATTCACCACAGTAGCATGATCTATTACTTCTCATCTTAGCTTCCACTCATATCCCTAAACCTATATCATCAATACGCCACATAACGTCCCATTTGATCCATCATCAGGACTATATTGAAGTCACAATTTGCTTCCGACATCCTAGATTTGCTTCTTCCATCTCGCCAGTATCTTCCTGGCCGTGGCCGTTGCTGAAACCTCTTGATGGGGCTGTAACAGACACCTCTCTCATGTGCCCTTGATGACACTGCCAAAAGACAGCCATCAGCTAGTCAAAAGAAGAAGAAAGCACACAATTGTTGACACACAACTGCCTTGAAACCCATTTTCAAAGATGTGCCAACCCTATATCGCGTACCATGCGCTCCTTGCGATGGCATATCACTTCTGTATAGCTTCTGGTCAGCCAAGCCGCGGCCGTGGTTGCGAAGGGGGATTGTGGGAGTATTCTCTTTGCTGTTTCAATATCTTTTTTCTAGACGAGCCTGGCGTAGTTCTTTTGAGATGATGGAGGGCTATAGAGGAACCAGAAACTATGATCGAATGTTTCAGGTTAAGCGAAGTTCAGGCACACGGCACGTTGTCGGCACTATGAGAACTTCCCATAGTTCAGAACATATTTTGCCACTCACTTCTAATCAACAGCTCAAAATCTGCTGCAGGTGTTGGCTCTTTTCCTGCTAGGCTGGGTACTCCATGTTAGCTGTTGGTAGCCTGACAGCAGACCACCAGGGAGGCCAAATCTCAAATTGTTCTACCTGGGTAGTGAAACATGACCTGGCCATGCAAACCTCTACCAAAACCAAATACGGACAAGGACCAGATTTTATATGGCCAGTATATGTATTCATTTGAGGACAAAGCTGAGATGCGCTGGACAGCGGCAAAACCAATGCATTGGGACTCTGATTGGATCTTTAAACAACCCGCGAGCCGCTTCGTTCCTGTCCTAAAGGCGCAGATCCGTCGCCTGTCATTGAGTCCAATCTGAATCATCAGACTGTGTCGCCCTTGTCGCCCTTGGCTATCTGAGTTCGACAAGGTGCGTTCAGAGTCCTCTCTTAAGTCGACAGACCAACTGACACCAGGGAATAATAATCGACAACTAGGCAGAAGGTAACACCGGCTCGCTTTAAGGCAGCTCCGGGATAGCATTTCTATGGACCACGGGATTTGGAAAGCCCATGGGCTGACGCATTGTCCACAGCCCTCCAAGCTTCAGGGACAAGAAATCTCAAACAAAAGCGTAGAGCTGCGAGTGAGAAGGCACTTCCAAGACTACAGTCAGGCTCAAAATTGATGATATATGAGGGCCGGACACATGCCGTAATTAGGTAAATGCAGAAGACCATTCTTCCTAGTCTTTGATTTAGATTCTTGGTCTTCATAGAAGGTCACCCGATACCACCAACTGACGTATCGCTGGCCAGTTGGGAGGACCCCTCAGTTTCTGAACAGCTCCGTGACGTCATGTCCTCGGTCGATGACTGTCCTGTCTTCACAAACGAAATTGTTGACTGCTACCTAACTATGCAAGACCAAGTATAACTTAAGTAGTAGTTCTGTTCAGCGGCAGCAGAACATAACTGCCGAATTTCCCTCCGAAATGAATAACATGAGTTCCGTTGTTGCGTGTCGCGGATGTTTTCGTCCGTTGGGCAGCTACAAATTCAGGGTTCGATATGGTGCCACCCAGCAGTTTTAATGCTGGGCTTGTCCCTGGAGCAAAGGTTCCGTTATCGCTGGGAACATGCGCGCTGGCAACCCCGAGCCCCATATCCAAGGTCGATGGCGAGAAGGTTGTGGGCGAGATGGTGAGGACTATCTGTTCCCCCGGGTGGAACCGCAAGGCTGTTGGCCATAGACCAATATCAACAGGAACTATCTGGCCAGGGCTCAGTAAGTCCTCCCTCTCGTGCAGGAGGTATGGTTCAGCTGGTGTTGAGCGACTCATGTCTAGTGCCCTGCGGGAAACGCGGATATTGCCTCGCGCCACGGGCTCAGTGCTTTCCGCACTCCCTAAATGCGGGAAGGCGTTGTCATCTGCGTCTCTCTTCTCAACCTTGATGGCCAACTCCATATCGTCCGAGCCCTTGGCCCCTACCCAGAGTCGGACTCTGATGTAACCAATGATCTCAACCAGTTCTGGGACCTTGTAGGAGAATGTCACGCCAGTCGTGTTAGCTTCAATCTCATAGGAAACAGAACCCTGCCTGTGTGCCGGTTTCCCTGCAAGAGAGTTGTTGGGGTGGAGGAAAAAAGGCCGCGACTTCAATCCCGGCACAGGCCAATCCTTGACGACACGGTCCACGGTGTTAGTAGAACCTGGATTAAGAACCTGGGTTAAGAACCGAGATTCTGACCCGAGGTGTCTTCTCCCAGCCGTTCTGTTCACCGTTGAGGTATCTATCAAAAAACATGCGTAGCTCCTCCGTGTGTTCCTGCTGGTAAAAGTCCGGCCACTCGTGTGAGTTGCGTACTCGAAGCCACTTGTTCTTGGATAGAATATTGTGGAAACCGTCAAAGGTCCCGTGAGTATGCACCAGGTTCGTGTTGCTCGCCACAACGTATGCGGGAATAGTGATGTTGCTCAACTGCGGGGTCCAATTCTTCCAGTACTTGTTGTAAAATGTGCCGTTGAGGTACATCCTCGGAGAATCTTCCACATAGTTGTTGCCGGAGAAAGTGATGATGATGGCTTCCTCAAAGCCCAGGTTTCCGATGCCCAGCGAAGTGGCTGCTGCACGCACGATACTGTTGCCCCTTCCCATGGGGCGATTGCGGCCAGGTGTGGAGGCTTCGACGCTGCAATATGCCATTGGGGTATGGCGAGGAATGAATTTCCAGCCATGCCAATCTTCCCAGAACTCCATGGCTGAGCAGCTGCCCATTCGATGAAGCCGTATCCATCTTCAGCAAGTTGGCGACCCCAGTAGGGTATGTTACCCTTAGACGCATACGCGCCGCGGACGTCGGGATTAACGACTGCATATCCCTGGGAGACCCAGTAGGCCGGGTCAGGGGCTTCAAACTTCTGTAGCTCAGACACATGGGAAAGGGGGACATTGGATCGGTTCGTGAGGTCGTCGAGCCATTGCCCTCCCACCTGCTTCCCATATGGACTCCAGGCTACCACGGCTGGAACCCGTTGGTCCCCCACGGGTCGAAATACATCGGTATAGATTGTGATTCCATCTCGAAGGGTGACAGGAACATCCCGTTCAAACAGGATGTCACTGCTCAAGGGTTTGGCCCCCTCCCTGCGCACGGTACCCTTCCTGAGAATGACACTCTCTTGCTTGAATCCTGTGTAGCGAGCTCTTGGAGCATCGGTGGGTAGAAGGCGGCGCATATATACTGGATAGGCACCATCGCCATGGATGCGTATAGCACCTTGCACGACATCTGGCTCTGTGGGTTGGAGGAGGGAGACACCCAGGGCCAGGCCAGTGCTGCCTAAGACGGCGGGTAGGGTGATGGTAGAAGAAAAATTGGATAATTTCATTGCTCCTGTATTCGGAGGCTGTCTGCTCGAATGATGGTAGATGTTATTCAGAAGATTCATGCGAGTGAGTGGCAGCTTTAATAGTTCGAGGCCTTGCACGCCGTTCAGACTCTCCCATCTTTCTCTCAGTCTTTGTGTCGGAATGTCGGTCTCCTGAGTCAGTGCCGAGTTCTCATGGCAGTTGCTTAGCCCCTTCGACCAACAGGCTAGGAGATGTCAAATCTGGCTCAAACTCCGTCCCAATGCTCCAAAATTCCCATAACAAGACACAAGGTCAGACCACTGATCACAGAGTGGGTATCTTACCAACTCCTGGCCCTGCCATGGTCTAATCCCCGCTTAGTCACTTATGAACGTCGTTGACTTGAAGCATGAAATGTTGTTTTGGTGTGCTACTAAATTCGCTGCCTTATTCAGCTCTTTCTGTCAGGAACTTGTACCTAAACGAAGACGGGTGCTACTCTACCAGTTGCGCAGCCCTAGTGGTGTCATGATTGTCATCTCGGTCGCACCGATCGGGAGAAGCATGGGCTTGATAGCCTGGGTCCATGACTTGCCTAAGAATTCATGGAATAGTTATGACGATCCGGACCGAAGAACCTTGCGTAAAGGTACTGAATATGGCAGGTATCAGTCAGTGTGGCAACGCTTGGGGTTCATGCTATCCCTCCAATCTCTGCCACTCGGCGCGACTGTTGTAGTTTTATTTGACTATCTGCTGTCGTGGTTCGATCCACGTCATGTCTCGTTACATTCTTTTCATCAAGGCGGGTACGACGGGTTGCAATTCAATGCCGATTCACCTTTATGATCAAATGCACGGCCTTTGGGTTAACAACTCCTCCACCGCAGCGGAGTTCTAGATGTCTTTCGTCCAACCGTCTTACACCATACTGGCTCAATTTCGGATTCTGCTGCGGCAAGTACCGATTTTCGCGAGCAATGGCCGCCGCTGACATAACAGAACGGATCATGGTCGAAATCCGCCGACCCAGCACAGACGTGTCTCATGACTCGACTCTTGGCTTGTTCCAAAGGCATTAATCAGCCCTTTCAGGGCAGATAAACCAGCGATAGCCCATGACGACGAGAACGGGACTTTGTCGCCCTGGTTCTCAGATTTTCGAAACTTGTAAACAATCGTACTGGCCAGTAGAGAACCTACTGATCATCGCGATCCACTGGTCGTGTGGCATAGCTGGGCGGACTTTGACACAGCCTTGGGTCCATATGGTTCAGCCCAGCCCATTGAATCACCCCAAGCTCATTCTGGCGTAAGGGACAAAAGTTTCTTTGGACAAGTCTCAATGTAACGCCAATCTTCCCGGACGGACAGGGGTGGAAGCTCTAGCCAGGGTCGGAAAACTAGAACACGGTTCCAATGCTTGAGTGTATGGACAGCTAGACAAGTTATGGTTATGATAACGGATTTATTTCATTCGCAGAGATCTATCTGAACCAATCGTAAGCGCGTTTAACATCAATCTTTCCTGCTATCAAGCTTTCCAAATGTCATAGTGGCTACCCTGAAGTTTGCCCTATTCTAAACCCTGCTTCCCCAAGAATCAAAGGCAATAACGCCAGCCTGAGTCGACATGACAGTCTTCTGACTCAGTTATGCCATCGAGGGATGGCTTTCAACTATAATAAAGAGCACATTATCAATATATCATAGCATCATATCCAAATGCTAACACAGTGGTCCTTTCTACCTTTTAAATCATCGTTCGTCGGAGCTCCTATGGGCCTACTAGATAAATCAAGACTCTTAGAATTCTAACTCGAGCCATCACGAACAATCCATCACAACGCCCTAATTCCTAAAACTTATATATTCTTTCTGCTTCCTGAAGTTTCCTCCTGGTGTGCCAGCACTTGATAAAGCTCTCCGGTTTATCCCTTTGACACCTCACCAATGAGCTTTAGGTACAGGCGACACACATATCCAGAGCGTCCCATTATTACGCAAAGTATTGATACGATGATGATCTCTATCCTGTCAAAAGATGAAATGAAATTTACTCCTGTGAAAATGCTCCCTAGACTTCTCCGTTAAGACACAGTTTCAACGAGCCCTACCACAACTATGAAGTGCGAGGGGGGAAAATTCTCACGGCAACCAGCTAGGCACGTCCGGATTTCGTGGTTTCATCTTGGGCAACAAGCACAAAGTCCCAGTGGCACGCTGGTAGGTGAAACTCAACAAGATTCAACCTGTCAGCCGAGATGATAGATTCACTGTCGGAGCCATAAAAGGACCAGGCCAGCCCATCACTTCTTAACGCGTCTGTTTCGCCGGGTTGCTATCCTGCCGTGGTCATGTTATCAAGGTCCAAAACTGTTGTTGCTTTCATTGATTGCGACTCCAAAAGAAGTAATCAGTCACAACACCAAGGCCTCACGGCACAAAGAAGAGGATCGTGATTAAAGTAATAATTACAACTGTACATGTGTGAATGTCTATACTCAGCCGGCTTAAACGTACTCGGCACAAATGAGGTCGCCGCCCAGGTCCATGACCTCCCTAATCGTAGCGGTAGGTGCAATGCCAGCCATTCAAAGATTGTGGTTGAGTGTGGTAACGTTGCCACCGTCCCTATCATAGAGAAGAAAGGCATCACTTGGGTATTCCATGCCGTTCGATTCGAGGGGGCTGTTATAGGGGACGTTGCGTCCGCCTATGTCTGTGAGGCGGTTCTCCAAGTCGTCTTGCTGCCACTGCCACCAGAGACGGCCGTGGTAAGTATGGTGCAGGAAGAAGAGCGGGTCGCCAGGGCTCGCAATCTGATCAGCTATCTGTGCAAAGAATTGTCAGCTTCTCAACCATCTTCAAGAGTCCAGACCAAGGCTATCGAACGTACTATGCCCCCCACAGCAGCGTGCCCGGCGATGTGGGGTCTGAAGATGTAGCATTCGAAAGCATCCACGTAGTTGGTCGTATTCAGACACTCGTCGATGTACGCCTGCTGGCCATTCTGGAAACCATCCGGGCTAAATTTACGAGTCAGGCACTCGTTCACATTCTTCGAGGTCGCGTTGAGGTGTAGGGTGAGGTTTGCGAAGGGCCCGTCGTTGACGCAATTGTAGCCTTGCCCTCCAAATCCAGTGTCGGGGTCAAAGACGACGGATTCGTTGAGAGCCTCAAGGTCACCAACCTCATCCCAGCATGGCTGGCCTCCTTTGTAGCCGCACTCGGATTGCAGCAGGTACTCATGGACTCGCATGTAATAGCGATGCCAAGGCAGGAAAGCACCCTGCGATTGCGGTCAGAACTGGCTCGTCATCTAGGAGGTGCACGTCATGGAATTCACATACCACGTTATGGATGACATTGGCCTGAGCAATTTGTGCCCAGTCAAGCTCATCCCATCGGTTTACCGCACCCTCAACTCCAAGTTTGGCAGGCTTGGACATGAGGCAAAGCTCGGCGTCAAGGTAGGCAGTCTTTTCATTGTCGGTCAACGTGTGCCTGCCTGCTGTCAGTCGGCTCTAGACAAGGAGTTTCTGGCTTTGAACTCACCAAGCCTTTCGCTGCGCCTTAGTGGTGCAGGTAGTATTCCATACCGCTGCCGCGCTTGCATTTACAATAGCGAAAAGAGAGAGATAGGAACTTAAAGAAGGCATTTCTATCAAGTTGGTAAGCGAGTGGTGGGTGATAATGTAACGAGTGACGTGAGAAAACGAGTGTAAAAAAACACAAAGAAGGAACTAGAAACTCGATCAAATGTATAGTGCTGATGAAAAATCTGTCCTTGTTGTTCCTTTGGGTATTTAATGTCTAGACAAGAGGTCGCAACAATCCATACTAAGTCCCACCAGCGTGAAAGTTTGAGAAATTGGTTCCAGGCGCGTCAGCAAGGCCTGTATTACGTAGACGTAGTCCGACCAAAGTACTGAACTCCATAAATACGAGGGCTAGGCGAGTGTCTACTAACGGCATATAGACCAACGACCAACTCTTGGGCATGATTAGCTTCCTTTTTCCATCCGAGGCTTGCTTGGACGTTACATTGCACCCCAGGCTCTCGCTTACAGCCCAGCCGGCAGAAGCATTGAGGCTGAGAAAATGGTCAGGAAGCGTGAAATTCAAGCATATGGTGATTTCCGTCCCACTTTCGAGGTATCATCCGAACAATGTGAGCTAACCTCAGCTTTATTTTAGGTTTTATCAACCACACAGCCCCGTCCAAGAATATCAGCTCATGGATGTCCCTGACGAACCAAAACTCAATCCCACGAGCTTCCTATTACTGAGCGGACACTATCCATGCACTGGCCAGCAAGACAACTAACGTCATGCCCCCTACGACCGTGTGCACCCCACGACCGCCACGTCCGGGGGGCCTCACTTTTAATCTCTCCACCAAGCGTAATTCCGTGATTTCTCAATGAAAATAAATGCAATTTTAATTATGAAAGCTGGAACACATTCTCCATCTCCTCTTCACTATACTGCGCAATTTCCATCGCATCATTAATAATATTGGGTGCGTGAGAGCGCTCATAAGCCACGGCGGCATCTTCGGCTTGAGCGCTCGCGTACGCAATTTCCTCAATCCGAGCAAATCGCTCATTGGGATCCTTCTCAATAGTCTTCCGGCCTGTGCGCTTCTGTAACGATAGCTTTAGTCGTAGGCGCTCGTTTTCCTTCCTTAGAAGAACGTTCTGGCTGATAAACTGGTCTGTCATCTTGAGCACCTTCCGCTCGGCCATATGGGAACTGCGACCATCGCGATTTTGGTCACTTCTGCCCCGTTTTAGCAGGGAAGATACCTCTTGCGCATTCCTTGGTGTTTGCCAAAGGTCGTCTGATAGTTGGTTTTCTTGCGGGGGCGTTTTTGGAGGAGGAAATTCTGAGATTGGACTGTCGGCCCCGATGAGCTCCGACAATACAGTACCCGTGGCGCCTGAAAGTAGATGGCCATCGTCAATTGGAACAAGCGAGCCCATAGTCTTGCTGAGGCTTCCGTACCAGTCAATGTAGTCTCCGCGATTCAACGCGAAGGAGAAGCGAAGCTGGGTATTATTATTATCTACAATGATGACCTTGTCGGCAAGACCCGAGAAGACCTCTCTTGTGTCCGTCGACACGTCGCTGAATGTAATCCGTAAATGTGATGATCTCCCAGTTTCCAACAGAGGGAACCACATGGAGGCGTCCGAGATTGACATAATGGGTGCCGTAACCCGCAGGCGTGTTTCTGTAGAAGGTAGTATACTGGTAGTTTCCGTAGGTGACAATGGCATCCTCCTAGAAGCTAGTATCATTGATGATGACACCCCCTTGGAGGTCCGAGGCAAGATCCGATTAGGAAGTCTCCGTGATTATGAGAGAAAAAACGGCAGCCCAAAGGCCTAGACAGTAAAAAGAGAAGACGTTGGGGAGCATAGTGGCCGTTGGATCTGACGAATTCTTGATGGCTGGCGAGTTTGTGGCATGAAATAGGTGGATTTATATGCTAGTCTTCATCTTTGATATAACATCTGAGGACGAGATACAAGATATTGATGAGTTGCCTCGTGCCATCATTTGAAGATGATGAGTGTTCTCGGTCCATGCGTCCCCGAACAGAGCAAAGTGGCACTGATCCCTTCGCCCATCTTTCGGCCGAGCTACCCCACACTGTAGGACTGGATCGTGGGGAAAACATGGGGAAGATCTTGGCGGTGATGTGGATTTACATGACTGCAGCAGTCGCTGGAAGCGTCGGGTATATTCTGCGGATATATATCTCGGCTCTTAGGAGCTTGAGCATTTTCGCATGGAAGACAGCGATATTCCCACGAACAATCAACCTCTCACCATGAAAATCGACCGTGAATTTTCCTCCGACGGCAATATACCGAACCTAGTTTCCGGGCGTGGGTTGGAGGGGTCAGGGGCAGGCTTTCGTGGTGGTACTATGGTGCCCTGGGGCGCGGCAAACTGCGAGTCTTTTGACCCGAAAAAGATGGAAGCCATGTTATTCCTTCGCGGCAAGCTCTCGACCGCCTTGGCACGTCCGCATGGTGATGTCGTGCGGTGAGATATTACGAGAGGCTGGCTCGGCATCTGGCTCCATAACAGACAGAAAGAAGTTGGCAGCCACAGCACAAGCTGTTGCCTATTATCTATGGGAACTTGCCAACACGTGACACAGGCTGCTGCCGAGTGCCTTGCGGAGGGTCGTCACTCGTTAATGCATGTGTCGAGCCGATCCGGCTCCACGATGCTGAGGCACGGTACCAGGGCTTCCACCCCTCAGTCGCAACTCCATACTGATTGCTGAGTACCATGATATAATGGCGCCATAATTATCTCACGGGAAACGATTGCCATATCTAACCTTTGTCTGCTCTGTAGTTGCTGCTATTGATGAAGCTTTTCTCATTATCAAGGGAAAATGCAATAACATTGACCGTTTCGTCCAGAGTCTCCTGTCAGCTGAACGTTATGGGCTCGGGTTTAAGATTCTCCATTGTGGGGGCCAATGAGTCTAGGCTTGCTTGAGTTCCCAGCAATGACCCGACGGCTCATTAATTCAATCCCATGTAGCTTATTATACCGACGGGTGAGAATCGACCGACAGACACGGTTCACTAGATGCTGATCTTGCCACATGGATATCATAATGTAATTGCTACCAATCGCTCTTTGATTCTATTAGGCTCAAGGCTACGGGTAATTTCAAGCCAATGTTCAGTCCCCTTGATCAAGTACGCCCACCCTTCTTCCTGTTCTTCGAGACGCGACCTAAACAACGAGTAAAGAAGCCTCTTGATCATTCTTCCCCAAAAATCGACATTGATTTCCACATACATGGCACTATACTTCCCGGGTAGGACCATCGCACTGTCGCATCTCGCTCTCACAGCCAGCAACAAATACCTCCCCATCTCGGTCGCATCTAGTCGACTATACTCTCAGCGCCGCACTATACATCGTTGCTCTATCCATCAATCCCGTCATTCAAGTCATAAAATCAGTACGCCAAACATGGGATCAATTCAAACATCATCACCAACACACACCTGTCTCAATCCCCCCCCGCTGGTAATGGGAGGGGCAGGCTTTAGTTACCAGCTACACCCTGAGCCACAGTCCCTCCCAATCACCAAGATTCTTCTGCGCGCATTTGAGCTTGGTGTCCGTACCATCGACACCTCGCCTTACTATGAGCCCTCTGAGCAGCTTATGGGTGCAGCCCTCTCACACGCAGACATCCAGTCCAAGTATAAGCGTGGCGACTATGAGCTCATGACGAAGGTCGGCCGGATCAAGGAGAATGAATTCAACTACTCACCAGACTGGATCCGCAAATCAGTCGCTCGGTCTCTGGAGCGTTTCCAGACGACGTACTTGGATGTTGTATTCTGCCACGACGTCGAGTATGTATCCATCGATGAGGCCGTCACAGCCGTGGGCGTCCTCTTGGAACTCCAGCGCGCTCGCGTTATCCTCCGCGTTGGGATATCAGGATACGACATGGATGTCCTTGCAGAGGTTGCTAGCATGGTGCGACAACGTTATGGACACCCTGTCGATGTTGTCCAAACATGGGCACAGCTTACACTCCACAACACACAAGTCGAGACACGTGGCTTCGAGCTGTTCCGTGCTGCTGGTGTATATTCTGTCTATTGCTCAAGTCCGTTGGCTGTTGGTCTGTTGAGAACTGGCGGCATTCCCACGGGCTTGACGGGCGACTGGCACCCCGCGCCAGAAGGCTTGCGAGCGGCTGCGGCTGAAGCTGCCCAGTGGGTAGAAAGAAATGGAAACGGAGAATCTCTCTCGTCTATCGCGTTGCAATATGCAATCCTGAAAGCTAGACAAAGCTGCACAGCTTCTTTCACGGTATCCACAATTACAGGTATCAGCACGTTATCGGATCTGGAGCAAAACGTCGCTGCCGCTAAGAGAATACTAGAAGTGGCTCCTTTCACTTGTGGCGAAGCGTCCGAGAGCTTGCAGAGCTACAACCAGCTTGACCAGCAGACTCTGGAGCGCAACGGACCCCTGTTTGAGCGAGTTCGCTCGATCCTTGGAGAATGGATAGATTATGACTTCTCAGGCAGCAAAGCCAAGTCGATGAAAGAGGTTAGTCTCCCGAACAACACCAACAGTGCCAAGAAAGACGCTGTTCAAGCGAGTACGATGGAGAAGGATAGCTTGACACAACCCACAGCAATTCAGGCGGCAGGATAGAGTGATGGAAGGGGTTGTGTATTCAAGGACTAGCAGTGCACGCTTTAGAAATTATCGATATGTGATCCATTTATATAACTCTATTGTAAACAACTCGAAACTCGACAAAGTAGGCTCAGCTAACTTGTTCTGTGTTCTCAACAATGCTTCAAGCTACAATCAAGACTCGGTGAGTGAATAATGGCTTACTGACTCGTATTCTACTTGTTCTTTTATATCCTTCTGAGCATCATTTAACATGATTGGACTAAGGATAGAATCCCAACGTCAAGTTATTTATTTACGACCCTTACATATATACAACGTTCATCACTGCTGCCGAAATGAATGAATTGTGTGAATATATCTTGAGCCTAAAGGAACTCTATATCTGTATACTCACATTTTCCGCACCTATGGGGGGAAAACGAAACACGTCACATCTATAGCGCCTTAACTCGAGGTTGCTCAATCACCGTCCTTGCTTCCTCCGTCCTCCACCAACTTTTCTCCCCGCCTGGGTATTTGTATCTTTCCATACTCTCTGGAAGCATCTCCACGCTATAGCCAGGCTCCAGCGGAGTTACATAACAGCCATTTTCGATCCTCGAAGGATGATGGAAATGCTCATGTAGATGATCTACAAATTCGAGCACGCTCCTCTTACCGCTAATAGCGACATAATCAACCGTGCTCAAATGCTGGGTATACTCAGGCAGACCAACACCGCCTGAATGGGGCACGATAGGGACACCAAACTTGCACGCGAGCAGTAGAATGGCGAGGATCTCGTTGACACCCCCAACTCGGCATGCGTCAGGCTGAATCACGTCCACAGCACCCGCCTGAAGCAGTTGCTTGAACATGATACGGTTCTGGCACATTTCACCCGTGGCCACAGAGATTGGGCCATAGGGTGTGTTGGATAATCCCTTGCGGATCGCGGCGTGGCCCAGAATGTCGTCGGGAGACGTTGGCTCCTCAATGAACCATGGTTTGAACTCGGCCAAAGCTTGCATGTGCGTGATGGCCTCAGGAATAGACCAGACCTAGGCAGTCGGGAATAAGTAAAACATCTTCTCTATGTCATGATAATGAGCTGAACATACCTGGTTCGCATCCACCATGAGCACATTGCCCATATCATATCCTAGCACTTCCCGCGCAATCTTTAACCTCCTGTGGTCCTCTTCGAGATCTGTTCCAACCTTGAGCTTGAAATACTTGAAGCCCTGTTGTACGCTCTCTTGAAGTAATCTCTTCATCTTATCCTCACTATAGCCCAGCCATCCCGCGCTGGTCGTGTACGCTGGAACAGCTTGGTTCTTCAAAGCTTCCTGGATCCTCTGCTCCTTACCGTGTTGCGCAGCTCTGAGAATCTCAAGGGCGTCATCAGGGGTTAAAGCATCTGAAATATAGCGGAAATCGATACACCGCACGACTTCTTCCGGCGTCATATCCGCGATCACGCGCCAGACAGGCTTGCCTAGCCTCTTGGCCCACAAGTCCCAGATGGCATTAACCAAAGCGCCGAGGGCAAGGTGGATAACGCCCTTGTCTGGACCGACCCAGCGCAACTGAGAGTCAGAGGTCAAGTACCGCCAGGTCTTGCCCCAGTCGGCTGTAAGTTCAGAGAGATCCTTGCCCTCGATCAGAGGTGCAAGAAGGTCTATCGCACCACAGACAAGCTCATTGCCACGGCCAATCGTGAAGGTCTACGATGACCGTTAGACAGACATTCAAAAACCCCAAGGATGAGATTACTCACCATGCCATGGCCGGTAAGCCTAGGGTCATCTGTTTCAAGGACGCAAAAAGCGGCTGAGTAGTCTGGAGATAGATTCATACCGTCTGAGCCAGCCTTGTCTAGAGAAGTCTGCATGTCTCCCGTCAGTCAGTCTTCTCCATATACTTTGGAGCCAACGGAGCAGCCATACTCACAGGAAATCGCACATCGTGTGACTGGATACTCTTGATGACCACCATGCTGCTCTTTTGGCTGGAAATCACTGAGACTTGAGAAAGGAGATGTTGTATTGCAGAGTTTTTCACGGGAGGGCAATGATGGGTAAAGGATAAGCAGCGCTTGTTCGTTGATCAGCTCCCAATTATTGGTATTGTTTACCATTATATACATCAGCAATTCTTGAGTTCAATATTGTAATGTCGCGCCCATATCCACACTGGATCCCCTTCTGAGACCAAGTGGAACTAATAGGATCACATCCTGTATCAAGAGTGACGGTCAAAACACGATTGACCCAAGTTCTCGGGATACTGCGGTACAAAGAAACATTCCTTTTACCCGATGGTTTACTGTAAAGGTCGTCTCTCCTACTGTAATGACAAGATCGTTCAGCTCGTTTGCCACCTACCAGGATTCATTTCCCCTCATCCTTCCAGCGATGCCTGTCCTACCCGGGTATCAGTTGACTGATGATATTATTGCCGTCGGTTCATTAGGCAAGCCAATCACCATTCATTCTTGCTGTCCTCTTCCCCCGCCTTGAGTGATGCTAAGCCATTTGTAGAATGCCCCGGCGGATAATAACCGACTCTCCCAAGACGAAAATGGACTAGTCAAGTTGTCACGGGAATGTTTGCCACGTAATAAATAACCGATATCTTGATCACAATTACCCCACGGTTATTTGGCACATGTTTAGCTCCGCTCATTCATCAGGAGCTTCCCTGATTGCATGAGCACGAACCGAAATCCGATATCGCGAGGACCCTAATCAAAATGGATACGGGGTACAATGATGGGCACTCTCAGATCGGTGGGGACAATGGATTCTCAGAAACACAGGTCGTTCAATCATTCGGTGGTCGCAGGAGAACAAGACGCGCTTGCGACAGATGTAACGCGCTGAGGGTGCGTTGTGATGGGCAAAAGCCGTGGTAAGTGTTCTGGATACCTACTGAGATATGATGCCACAAAGCACTACTAATTGGGGAGCAATGGGCTGACATTGTGATGTTGTTCGTCGTGTAGTCATCGTTGTCAAGGTAAGCAACTCTCACCGTGTCTAATGGCTCAATGTCGAAGGATCTGGGCAGTGGAGGGATGGTACTATCTTGTCCTGCAATATCACAACGTTATCTCTCAAATCATGATTAATAACTCCCTGTCTTGACAGAATATGATCAGAGCTGCCACTATGCCCGCAGCATTGGCCGGCGTGGTCGCAAGCCGAGCTCTAGGAAAGCTACGCGGCAATCATCAGGCTCGAGAACCATCCGGCAACGGCCAGATGACCATGATACCCGGGATGGCGATGGTGATTCCTCCGAAGCCAACCATGAGCTGGAGCAAAACATACATCCGCAGCTGCGTCAACAACAGCAACAGGAGCAGCAGTTGCAAACACAACCAGGCGAGAACTTGCAAGCGACATCACGCGAGATTGCAAATCATGACCCAATAGCTGCTGCTCAAAATATCTTGGACGCAGACGAGGGTATCAGTCATTTGTATGCTTCGCGCGTGCCACAGGACGATTCTAGCCGGGCTACGAACAATCACAACTCTTTCTCATCACACACTGATGCGCCACCACCTCAGTCATTGGAAAGCACGACAACTACATTAGCTTCTGGCCAAGCATATCACGTGGATGGTAATCAGTCT
Organism: Fusarium phalaenopsidis; assembly: GCF_050370095.1. NCBI lineage: Eukaryota > Fungi > Ascomycota > Sordariomycetes > Hypocreales > Nectriaceae > Fusarium > Fusarium phalaenopsidis. Next base: position 1,004,910 of record NW_028145414.1, on the reverse strand, counting down.
GCTTTTCATGCTCTACCTGATCTCTGCCTTGCGACGGCACCCATCCCCAATATACTTGCATCGCCACAGGGCCCACGTGTTTCCGTATCATCTGCACACGGGCAGAACCGTTCAGGAGATCAAGGTGTCTGGTTTACAACTGCGCCATCACAAACGACAGCGCAATGCCGAGATACCAGTAGCACCCGGGAATGTCGTTACAAATGTCTCAAGCCCATTGTCCCCATGCTAGAAGGCATCATCGACGCTGATCTTGCATGCGAGCTGTTGGAGCTTTACTTTGTCGAGCCTGGTGGATCCTTGTTTCGATGTTCCTCGCCCTATGTCCTCGTTCACGTCCTGAGAAAAGAGTCTCTCCTCCGATCTACTAACCCTCGAAGATCTACACCAGCTCTGTTGGTCACGATGCTCTGGGTCAGCGCGCAAACAGTTGAGAGCTCATTGTTTCTGCTGCCTGGCCAAAAGTCGCGCGTTTGTGAGGGGTTGAGAAGGTTGATGATGGGGTTGATCCAGGATAGAGATCGTGACCTCTGGAATAGGACTACTGGTGAGGCATCTGTCACTATTTCATGGGTCTTGCTAAATATTTCGTGATCAGATGGGCCTCTGGTCAAGGACTTCAAGTTTCCTGCCTCGGCTGATGCCACCTTTGGTAGCTTGCATCAGACAAGTCCACACGACTACGATTATCAGTTCTCATCCACTTCAGCATCTCCACCTACGCCCCTTATAGATGATGTCCTCATGTTCGTCCTCCTTACCATCGTGGTTTCGGGCGGTGACTTTAAGACGGACTGTATCAGGTGGTGGAACAAGGCACTGCGTCTGTCCAACAACATGTGCCTAAACCGAGAAGACACCCCTGAAGACAAGCCGTCGGGAGCAGGATCAACCATGTGTACAGGGGGCAAGACGAACGCGCCATGCGTTTGTAGACCTTGTGAGGCTGCGCGTACGGGATTGTCAATACCGGAAATACAAGAAGAGCGTCGGCGGGTGTTTTGGCTGATCTTCTGTCTCGATCGACACCTGGCTCTTGCCTTCAATGCACCCCTACGCATTCTTGATGATGAGTGCCAATTGTACGCACCTCTGTCAGACCAGGCTTGGGAGTCACTGTCACCTTCAGGGAATCCTACAATCACAGGCGACAACCCCATAGCTGTTGATGACTCGCAACAGCAGCAACGGCATCCAGGACGCGGTTTCGGGGCTCCAACACGAGTTTCAGGAATCAGTTTCTTTGAGTACTTCTTACCCCTCATGACAATTCTAGGCGATGTTATCCAGCTGCACCGTCAGAAGTGCCATCCCAGATTTGGCAATATGCGGCAGTCGAGGAACAACACGAACGGGGTTATGGGAGAGCAGCAACATGATAACGAAGATGAACATAGCACGGCCACGGCTATGATTGAACAGATCATGGCTGATTGTGCGCAGAGCATTGCTGACTTGGCTGACTTGTATCAAGTCGATGCCCTTGACGGCGCGACGATCCCATCCAGTCAAGTCCGCACTCCAAGCACCGTAAATTCCTCCCAATACGACGAGACTTTTCAACTTGGGCACAACACCCGCAGAGATAACAACGACACTCGCCACCATTCCAATACCACTGCATATCACAGTCGGCGAGCACCGTCCAACCGCCAGCATGCACAGGCAGAGCTCGTCACCGCATACAGTACCTTCATCCTCCACGTCCTTCACGTTCTTCTGCACGGAAAATGGGATGCAGTCTCCATGTTGGATAACAAAGATGGATGGATCCCTTCTGTAGGGTTTATGAAGTGTGCTTCGCATGCTATAGCCGCGTCAGATGCCATGTCCCGTATCTTGGCCTGCGACCCAGAGCTATCCTTCATGCCATATCTATTTGGCATTTACTTGCTCCATGGAAGCTTTATTTTACTCTTATTTGCCGATCGTATGCCTCAACTTGGTCCCAACGCGGCTGTTGAGAAGGCGTGTGAGATTATTATACGGGCGCATGAGGTTTGTGTAGTCACGTTGAGCACGGAATTTCAGGTAAGATCCTGCGTTTCTTTTACACGAGCCCAGGGCCTTCTATTTCGTTACTGAGTATCTGCAAATAAATCTTTTGGCAGACACAGCTGAATGCTAATTTGGTCGTGACTCAAACAGAAACGCTTCCGCAAGGTTCTTCGCTCAACCTTATACAGCGTGCAGAGTCCCGGGACTTCTCATGTCGAGGAGAGCAAAGCACGCCGACGAGTACTCCTGTTATATAGGTGGAATAATGGGTCTACTGGTCTGGCATTGTAGGTACTACTTGTAGGATATAACGCAGATGTGACGGGTGTGTTTTAACAAGCGTTGCATATCTTTTTGTATTCCTGCATAGACAGAAAGGGGGGGTCGGGAAAGCCGCTAAGCTGAAAGAGGGCCATTTCTGTGAGAACAAGCTCACGATGAGCAGCGTGGACCATCCTTTGTTGAATAACATGTTGCGGCGCTCTAATGCTGTGTTTGAGGCCTCTAGTTTCCGGGAGCAAAGTTTTGCTCGTTGGCGGCGGTGTACAGCAAGACTTCTGGCAGCACTCTTGTCCCCTTTGCAATGCAGTTTCTCGACTTCCTCTGCTTCTACTTGATCTTCATTGCACAGTAAAATATTAATCGTAGGAAGGAAAGTTAGAAACTCGAGGGGCCCCGCGGGCCGTCGAATTTATAGTACCCTACAAGGAGAGCAACTCCTAGGTTACGGTGTTTTACGGTATTGGATTTTGATGCCGCCACGTATTGATAACTGTGTCTTTTGCTGTTGTGGCTGATGGCTTCTTGTCATCGTTGCAGACAATAATAATAATGGGTTAGACGTCTCACAATTCAAATCTATGTTTCTTCTGTCAAAAAGGGGCAAAGCACTGGCGACGAAACCTGCTATTCTGCGGCCGCCGGTGCTGCGAGGTGGTCAATTTCTCGAGCCTGAGCCTCAGCCTGTGCTAGGTTTGGGTATGGAGATAGCCTTATGTTGGAAGCAATAGTCAGTGTTTGGTGGCTTTATCCTCCTCCTGAGGTGGTTACGGTGACACCTGGGAAACAGGTGGCAAAAAGTGCAGGTGGCTGAAGCACCCCGATGGTCGCTGCTGGGCTTGCCTTTGCCCATTGACTTCTCCCTGAAACCTTGATATGGGGATGATTAATCACAGGAAAGCCTAAACCTCGGTTTTGACAAGATCTCTTTTCTTTTTATGCTACCGCATGACATAATTCTAGTAATAAGAACACCACGTGTAGCCCCAAGTACTTGTGGCGTTCTGGTCCCCAGGTATTCACCAAATACTAAGTTTGCGGATGAGCAAAACCCCACCAGTGCCCTCAACAACGTCACATGCGAGCCACGCCTAGAGGAGGAAGTTTCGTTCCACATGCATTCTCGGGGATAGATCAAATTAGGATTTTGCTGAGTCCATGTACCCTGCTTGATGACGTTGACAGCTGATTGGGGTAAATGTGGCTTGATAAACCGCAGCTGAAGGCTGACCATGCCGCCATGGTCTAAGGCGCTGCATTGTCACATTCTATCTGCCTTTTACATATGTGATATTAGGGTGAGCGCCTCAATTTCCTGCCTTGCTTTCAGCTGATAGCCCCTGCGTTTAGCTCAGTTATCGAGACAGTGTTTCACATCAAGGCTAGGCTTCGTCCCGTGCCGCGCCCCGTGGCTGGCTGGGCTAGTCACATGCCAAGGTACTTTGTTCTTGGTTAAGATTTGTTGACTATTTTGTGTAGCTACCAAGTCAAACGGGCCTTCTCCACTGATACCTCCATGAACCCTTAACCACAAAGATACTGTAACGACAGACTCTCTCACAGTAGTAGCGTTTGCCAACTCCTGCTGTGCTGCCAACGGTATGTTGTAACTACTCAGCATTCACATAGCATTGCACCCTGTCCTCAACTGCTATGTAACAAGTGTACTCACAAAGACTGGAATGGCTAATCGAAGAGGCCAGGAAAGTCGCCATACAGCAGGGGAAAGGTGTATCCGCGGCTGGCTGTGCAACCATTCAGCTGCGGTCCAGACCCCTCCCTACATTCCACCGACTAAACCGCGTCTCTGACAACTATTATGGCACCATACTGTTGAGATATCAGGTCATCGGGCCGTTTTTCTTCGTTGATAGACACGCGCAATGGCGATAGGTCGTTGAATTCATCTCTACGTCCCGCTTTATCTATATATACTCATAGCCCTTCCCTCCAACTGAGTGAGGTCAAACCAACCCATCACTCGATCTTCTGGCTCAGTTAACCCATCAAGGGCCGGCCTTCAACTATAACAAAGAACACATTGTCAACACATCATCAACCCATCACTCAATACATCCAAGTCCATCATCAATACAACACCACCACAAACACTCTCACACAATGGCCTCCCTTGTTCCCATCGCACCTGAAGGCATCTCGGCCCAGTATCATGGCCAGGGCCGGTACCTCGAGCTCAAGGCTGTGGGCGAAATCCCCGGCTTCTTCTTCACTCCATTCTTTGAGCGAGAGGTTTGGGCGGGTGGCCTGCGCTTTTCCATCAAGGCCTTCAGCGGTGGCGATGGCAAGACGCCCCCGAGCCAGAACGTGGATATCAGCTTCAAGCTGCCGATCCTTCTCCCCATCGACCACTTCAACAACAAGACGGTCCTAGTTGAGACGGCCTATGGTACTTCCGAGGTCAAAATCGAGTACATCGGGTGGCCCGAGCCCCCCCATGGTACCGAAGTCTCTGTCAACTCGAAGGCGGCCGATGGTGTCACTACGACCAGCGACCAAGCCAAGAAGATCGACACCATCACTACTGTGCTTCCCCCAATCAGATCCCTCCTTTCCGATGAGGGCACGTTGTCTATCACCGCGGTGATCCCCAAGGAGGCAAAGCCGCTGCTCGATATTGAGTTTAACAGCGACTTCCTCAAGCTGGTTACTTCGAGCGTTGGCGAGGGTTTGATCAAATGGGAGCTCAAGTGGGTTAAGCCTCCCGTCGGCAAAGACAACCCCCAGCTGGTCAACGTCATCACTACTACCAAGTGGGACATTACTGTTCCCATCCTGCCCCCGGTCAAGGAGATTACCAAGGTCATCCAGCCGTACATCGTTTATCGGGTTTGGCTTGTGACCGAGTAGAGGGTGACAGGTGCATGTCTGGCCTGTTCCCACACTCTTCCACATCGGATGCTTCGAGATGGGGGCCTACATCGTGCTCTAGTCGATCACTATCATTCTCCCTACACTTATTCTGATAACTCTTGCCTTGAGAAATTTGCCTCGTGCAATCAATAAATGAGCATTCACTGCCATTTGCCGCTATTGTTCAGTGATGATCTTGCCCACATATGACGACACACTGACACTCTCGTTGCGTGCTGGTCTTTTTACATCATTGCCAACTGGTGACATGTTCTGGATGAAATATCTGCCATCACGGTCAATGAGAAGCCGCTCGAGAAACCATGCTAGGTACTCAAGTAATCAATTTAGAGCGGGTAAAAACTGTAGTCCTGGGCATTAACCAGAGGTTAACCACGACGCCCTCAGCTTTCCGTAAGCGAGAGGTCCACAGCCCTACGAAACTGGGAGAATTCAACATAACTAATGGACTTCACCACATGTGCCAAAGCGACAAGCTGGACCGTCAGCAAACGCGATTCCCAGCTGCACAAGCAAAGGTAGAGACGCAAACCAAAAGGCAAGGAACAACGACCTGGAACGGGTGCTTTATGGGCTATACAACTGTCAAAGACCACATCAACGACATCATCAGTGGTCTTTTATAGCTCAGAGGAGGCATATCCAACTATTTCTACCAGTTTAATCCAATAACATCCAAGCATTGCAGCTCTAAGAGCTTGCTGCTATCGTGAGGCTTCCCTATTCCCACAATACTTGCGTCCTTTGCTCTTGAAAGCTCTATCTTACCTAACTTCTAGATGATGTGGAATGTGGCTTCCACGGAGACGTCAGTCAGCCATGGCATGTCATTGCTATGCCCGACTGAGCGGAGGATCACGTTTTATTGCCCTTATTCCGCTGCAATAAATTCCATCGCTAGAGGATTACTGACCGTTGACCAACCCCCGATCCTCGATCCTTGTCTCTAGTCGCGAGCTTATCGACTTGGCCTCCATTTGACAAGTTAGGTTAACAAGACAGATTTTGCTACGTCACATGCAGCTAAATCCCATAGTCAGATGCTAGAGATGCTTACTTGTCGTACCAGTCACCCCATTACGTTGGATGAGTGAGCCCACGGCGCGCTCGTTCGTCAGAGTCCCACCACACATTAGCCCAACACTTCGAGATTGTCGCAATACAGACTAACTTATCTGCTTCTCTGATGCCTGTTAGTATGGGCGCCTTCATTTTGAGTCATTTTTCGACATGTATTTATAAGTGTCCCCTTGCTTTTGTGGACAACCGCCTCTGTCGAGGACATCATAATAAGAAAAAGCAACTCCGTAATTCTCTTCGGCCAAGTCTGTTTGCCGGCGATAAGTCAATTGAGTCTCGGGCAGCTTTTTTCAGGGCTTCTTGTCTTCTTTTGTCTCATCCACAGGAAAGAGTAGATGCCAAAGACATGGGCCACTGGCTCAGGACTCCGGACTGTATTCGCCATGACGGTTGCTAGTACCTAGACGCTCGAATAGAAGCCACTGTTGCTGACTGGAACAAAATCCTTTTCCCGTTTGTTTGGTCGTGGCGTCTCTGGCATCTCCGATATTGCAACAGATGCTATGCTTGGCCGATGGTCATCTCATCGTTTTGATATCAAGCTGACCGAGTCATGGCCCGGAATTGAGCATGGTGCGCCCAGGTTGGCCACAAGCGTTCACTATTTCACAATCTCCTTAAAGATGTCCCCTGCCAAGGCTTGATGTACCTATCAAGTCACCTTCGTTCATCGACATGAGTTGCATCCTGTGGTATTGGTCAATATCTTCCTCCTTGTGGGCCGAGAACTGAATCATCAATGGCACCGCAACTGAATGAATGACGGAGGCGATGAAAGTAGAAATTATTTACGGCTTGAAGGCCGATGTTAATGATTCTCTTTGGTACCAGATAGTATATCATAGAAAAGCTAGCTTTCGCGCACGTGTAAATTTGCTGCCAGGTTGACCGCGAATTGGATTCATGTACTCTAAAGAATTCCATCGAGACCTGCCGTCAGGCAGAATGCTCTCTGGGTGGCCAACTCCGGCTCAGTCTCAACGCCAACGACCCTCTAAAACTCATCCACTGGTTCATAACATAACCTGAAATGGCCTATCTCTAAACTGCTTTGGAGTGTGCAGCTCGCAGAGCCCAGGCCACTCCGATTCCTCCTAATTGCCTATAAGCCGATGGATCGCGATGCCAGCGCATGGCCAAGAGATGCCAACCTTGTAGAGATAAGAGCCTCTTCCAGAAGGCCTAGAGTGACGGGATAAAGACTCGGCGGCTAGGACGACATGGGCTCGGTCGGACCAGAAGATGAATGGGGGCGAATGGTACCAGCTTAAGCACCTAAAGGAACTGTCGCCGTAGGCACAGAGATCCCAGAGGACCCAGAGGAACAGGACTCCAGTGTGGAAAGCGAGCAAACACTAGAGTGGATTTATCATGACATCAAGACATGTATCGCCCTCTAACGCATATATTGAGAGAGGACGAAGTGCTGACTGAACAACAATGTCATTCATGAGTTAATTGCGGCACATCACTGTCGTCGCTGAAATACAATAGCGGGAATTCCCTTGACCAAGATTTCGTGCTTGCATTCGCACCTTTGTCGATGACTCATTCTCCATCGGTATACTCTCGTCTTGAAGCCGTCACTCTAACCTCGGCCAGATGGCATAGTTGAGACTCCTATCATGAAATGGGGTTATCTCGTCCTGCCTGGTCACTTCGGTGAGCCTCTGTAATACGACTACCACTACGGTGATGGTAGATCTGATGATCCTGAAACGTAAAATAAGCCGGTTAACTCATGGCAATTCTGCCGCCTTCTGGGCACGCCTACGTTGCGACCATCGTTTCTAAGGGAAAGACAGGCCTGGGGACATGGAACGCTGGATATGTATCGCACGCTTGTCCTAGCTTTTCCAATTCCCTGTCAGTTCTCCTCGAGTGCCTACGTTAGAGTACTTAGCGTTTTAGGTACTTGCTTGCACATGTCCACGACCCGCTTCTCTAAAGGGCCATCCGGTAGTTCCAGTGACATCGCAGAAACGCAAGTCCCATGATGAAGGTCAGGAAATAGCCCAAAGATGGTGCTTTGAGGACATTGTCGTGCTCACAATAAAGGGCTATCTTCATTTTACTTCAGTATGAGTTCCCTTGAGGGTAATAATATCCTTTAACATATAATCCTGAGATCGGATATAAAGCCGGGGCATTGAGGTGGATAGGCAAGTCAGGGTTGTTCATCACCAACGACAATACTAGGCAGTAACTGGTTCTCTAGAAACCTTGCAGCTATTCTATACTAATTGATCCACCATTTGTATGGGATTTCTTCATCTGTGCTTTTCCTGACTTCGCCTGTGTCTTGACCACCTAGACCCTACCTCCCAACACCACAAGCAACCCTACGACGTACATGCACCGTACATGCACTCTATATGATCATTCGAATGTCTATGGCTAGGAATTCTACTAGTGATAAGCGTTGGAGGCTCGCTTCGCTTCACATTTGAGGTCTTGGACACTATTGCTAGGACCCAATGACAACCTAACTCGCGAAATGATCCAAACATAAACGAAAAGCTCCGTTCAAGAATTCAAATATATAAATGATATTAAATCCTCCGTTAGTCGGTGTCGAATGCGCCCAATGGCTATTATTGATGGTTTTTCTTTTCGGATTGATACCGCAATGGAGAAAGATCAGCATATGAGCCCTTTTAATACTAGTTTCCAATGCTGAAAATCGTTGCTTGTCGTGTTTTCGAGACTTCGAAGTTAGACGCATCTTGGAAGCATATCAGCCGACCATTGGCCGCGTCATATCCCGCTGAATTGACTTATGAAACTGTTATTCCCAGTCCTTTGATCGTCTACATACGAAGCCTCATAATATTTTCAGAATTTTCAGACCTCTGTTCCATGGGTTCCCGACTCGCAACCCCCATGAAGGCGATCATGATATACCAGTAGCAGGTGACCTATGCACCAGGCTCCCCAGGGAAGGTTTGATCAGAATATCTTCCCGCAGTTGCAAGAAAAGATGTCTGTTGGCATTGCATAAAGAGATTTCCGGAACTGACGAGCTGATGTGGCCGAGCCGTGTCTCAGCAAGCGACTATTGATTCATCCATGCAGGAGGTTGAGTAGGGTGGCGTTTGGTAAATAGTGAGCCTGCTTGCGCCAAGCTATTGACAAACGCCACTCACATTGACAAGCAAACTGTTTATTAGGCCAGCAACGGTTTCCGTCTAAGCCGATTTCATAAATCACTGAGTAAGATTGCACGCAGGCGCGGCTTGCACATCATACTCTGTGCAGTCTCAAGGTCTGCTGGACGCTTTACAGGGACCTGTGCAAAAGTGGTAATCGACAAACATCTAGAATCAGGGTATTTGGAGACCATTGCCAAGCAGCTCACGTGTTAAAATTCAAGGGTTCGGGCCCAGACAGGGGCAGGGTAGATGATAATGCAGACGATGTGAGCCAATTCTCCGTGACAAGGCTGATCACTTGCAAATCAACGACCACAATTTCATGGATTTGCCCAGTCTAGGCTGACGGCGACACAGAATTGGCCATGATGACATTCTACAACAGATGTTTGCTTGTAAAAGAGAACATCAGAGGCTGGCAATAATCATATGTTTCTATTATCCCTTTCCCAGCAGCAGTGTGGTGGACAAAAGGCGATATTGTGATGATAGCCCGGAGCACCTGAAGAGTATGGCTGTATGTTGATCAACAGAGTCTTTTCTTGATGAAAGTGGTGATGATTAAAATGGTGAAAATGACTATAAATACTCCGAATAACCAGTGAAATGCAGGGTTGTTGGTGCGGAAAGGAGGTCCAGGGGCGAAAAGTGATGTTTTGTGGTCATGATGATGATGAAGTTGCTCGCAGGCTGCAGTCGCGATGCATCATAACAAAGTGGAGATCACGTGGGTAGGGTCACGTGCATCTCTTCGCTCCCAGTCTTGCTTCTTCTTCGTCTAGGGTAGCCAAACAGGAATGCCTTCTGCAAAGCTCAAACATCAGGCTGATACCACCCAAGTCAACTTTCGTCTAGTGTGTAGTAAATTAGAAGATGGTATCTCCCCGGATCGTCACCAGTATAAATGGAGGATTAGTAAAATATTGGATCGGTTGGGCTTGTACTGAGGATCGGAAGTGTCCTGGGCTATGGCGGAGTTGTGGAGTGCGTTAAAGACAGGTGCTTCCATAACGTGACATCACCACTGAGATAAGTGATTCATTTGACGTAGGAAGCGATAACGACAGCGAAAAAGGTTCTCGGAGACATAAAGGATCCAGATGCACGAATTTATTTATATGTCTTTACCAAATAGAAGTGTTGTCTGCTATACGCTTGTGCTTCTTCATATCAGTGTGGCTTGGCTTAATGTGATTGTCCCTCAGCCACGCGTACGCTACTAAATCACTATCTGAAACATTAGAAGAATTGGCGAGAGAGCGTTAAGCTCTTATTGCACCTTTAGTGGGGAAGGTACCCGGCCCCGGCGCAATTAGGGAGATTGTGCACAGATAACAGAGGCCCCACCTGCGTCTGATTAGCTGCACATGAGTAAACATCCTTCCTGCTTCACCTTTATTCCTCAGGTTATTCTCGTCAACGGCCTTATTTTTGACGATTTACCACGCACGTTGCTGAAGTGAACAGCGTCTTGACTTGTTTTGTTTTCTTTTTCTCTCTGGCCTGCTCTTGCCGACCAACCCAAGGCGCCCTCCCACATCCGCGACGTCTGGGAACATCGAGCCCACCCCTGTCTCTGCGCTTGTCTAGTCAGCTGGGCTAGCTAGTCTGGTCGAAGCATTCCGATTGAAGGCACAATTCCAGGCGACTGCTCGAGAGATTGTCGCTGAGTCGATTTGCAAGGAGATAGCACAGCTTCAAATTGACTACCTCGAATAGCGCGCCGCCATGGCGCGTCATTCTGGGTCTGGCTACACTCTTCAGCCAGCCTCTTCGGGAACCATTTCTTCTCCCAGCTAGAGGTGGTCCGCCATTTTGACCGAAGTATCAAGGAACAGGAGTACCAAGTTAAAGTCGCGGCTCTTGTTGATGGTTTGCCTTCCAACTGAGGATCCATCGTTAACAGTCGCAAGGCGCAGCATTGCGACAATCGGCCTTTCCACTCTTATTTGATATGCTGACACTCGTCGATCCGGCCGACGGTGATATGACTGATAGCTTTATCTCGTATAAAGTGGTATCGCTAATCAGGGAGGCCCTCGTCGGAGGGTCGTCGGAGGGTCCGACGCCAAACTTCCGCCACATCGCGGGGAAGCGGGATTGTGCCTGGGGCTGTCCTTTGAAGATAGGAATCATATCTGTAACATAACTTGAACGCTACCTTGTTGCTTTGATCACCTATGTTCATCGCTATCGACTGGTGCACGCACATGTTTATCGAGCAGTGATATCGCCAAGTTCCTAGTCCCTCATGGATGTCAAGTTTGACCTGCGCCCAGAGCTTCTGGGCTATCGATGGGCCCAGCTCAGGGACCATGAGTACGCCGGGCCAATGTTGACGGCGCTCGCCGTGGTCCTGGTGACCTATGTGCTTTACAATGTACGTTTTCTCTGTCACCACCCCTATGGTTTGAGCCGGCCCTGATCTTTGCAGTTTTTGTACGCTACCGACATACCTCATATCAAGGGCCTACCAGAGATTCCTGGTGCCGTCCCGGTGCTGGGACACCTTCTCCAGCTTGGTGAAGATCATGCCAGTACATGCGAGAAGTGGTGGCGTCAGTATAACCACTCTGTTTTCCAGATCAAGCTTGGAAACACCAGGGCTGTCGTGGTCAACTCATTTGAGGACTGCAAGAAGATGCTTCTCGGCAACCAGAATGCCGTCATTGACCGTCCAAAGCTCTACACCTTTCATGGCGTCATCAGCAGCACTCAGGGCTTCACCATCGGGTCCTCTCCTTGGGACGACTCTTGCAGGAAGAAGCGCAAGGCAGCTGGCACCGCACTGGGAAGACCCGCTCTGAAGAACTACTATCCCATGTTTGACCTTGAGAGCTACTGCATCCTGAGGGATATGCAAAAAGACTCGAGAAATGGCGAGATTGAGATCGACGTCCGGCCTTATATCCAGCGGTACGCGCTCAACACCACCCTGACCCTCTGCTACGGCATCCGAATGGACGCTGTTTACGACGATTTGCTCCGCGAAATCCTGCACGTGGGATCCGCCATCTCACTGCTGCGAAGTGCGTCCGAAAACCTGCAAGACTACGTCCCCATCCTACGATACTTGCCCAATAACGAAAAGAATGCTCGGTCCAAGGAGCTTCGAGAACGACGTGACGCCTATTTGAACCTGCTTCTTGACAAGGTCCGTGACATGATCAAGAAAGGGACGGACAAGCCCTGCATCTCGGCCGCCATCCTGAAGGACCAGGAGACCAAGCTGACGGGCGTCGAGGTCTCATCTATCTGCCTGTCTCTGGTTTCGGGTGGATTCGAGACCATCCCGGGGACTCTGACTTCCTGCATCGGCTCGCTTTCGACAAAGGAGGGTCAGCTCTGGCAGGACCGGGCTTATGAGGACATCAAGCGCCACTACCCTGACGTACGGGATGCCTGGACCAAATGCTACGTGGAGGAAAAGATCCCATACATCAATGCCATCATCAAGGAAGCTGGTCGATACTACACCGTCAGCTCCATGAGTCTCCCTCGCAAGACAGTCACCGAAGTCAACTGGAATGGTGCAATCATCCCTCCCAAGACCATGATTCTCATCAATGCGCAGGCCGGCAACCATGGTAAGTTCGCTTGGACAATTCACCGAGCCACAACGAGTGAAGCTGACGCAGTTCCTTAGACGTTGATCATTTCGGGCCCGACGGTGGTAAGTTCAACCCTGAGAGATGGCTGAAGAGTCTGGATCCGCCCACCGAGGCAGAGAGTGTCGGGCTTGCTCATCTGAGCTTCGGAACTGGCTCTCGTGCCTGCTCCGGCCAATACATTGCATCTCGCCTTTTGTACGCGGCTCTAGTCCGGCTGCTGTCTTCATACAAGATTGTCGCCAGCGAGGAGATGCCACCCAATACCGATTACGTCGAGTACAACCAGTTCAAGACAGCACTGGTGGCGATCCCCCGTGAGTTCAAGGTGAAGCTCATTCCAAGGGAGACAGCCATGACGGCCGAATGTCTAAGCACGGCTGAAGAAAGGACAAAGGAGCACTATAAGGAGTAAGGAGAAGGAACGGAGGGATCTCGGCTGGATGACCATGGGGCCAAGACGAGAAAGGATTTGATAAGATGTGGGAAGGACTGCTGTGCTTGAGGTAGATCTAACTATAAACTGGATAAAAATAACTAGAAAAGAAGGACCTTCGAGCAGGAGATCTTCAGACTCTGTAGAACCGTGACAAATGCCTCAGTTGAATCATCGGCCTCCCCGACAGCCACAATCTCGGCAGCTCATACATAAACCCTGAGACCGCCCACCCCTCGACTACAACTTCTCGCCAACCAATTAATCTGCACCTTTTATATAATTAAGCCGCCCGTCACAAAATAATGGCCTCGCTCAACATCGCACAACTCTTTAGCGTCAAGAGCCATGTCGCAATTGTCACAGGTGCCAGCAGTGGGCTGGGTTTTATGATCAGCAAGGTGCGCTCTGTAACATACAGCACTTGTTTTGATTCTGTAGCAGCTTACCGGTGATGGCAGGGTCTCGTGGTGAATGGGGCTAGAGTTTATGTGGTGGCTCTACCCTCGGAGCCTATCCAAGAAAAGGTGGCCGAGCTTAACGAACTGGGTCAATCCTCGGGAGGAGTTGCATTTGGGCAAGTTACTCCTCGGTATATAAATATCAACATGCGACTTATCCATCTCTAGCGTACCATGCGACGTGTCGTCCAAACGGGATATCCAGGAGCTTGCGGACTACGTTAATCACCGGGAGAGCCACCTCGACATTCTCGTCTCAAATGCCGGTATCCGACGAGATCCCCCGGTTCAGTGTGACGTGCTGACGGCGCCTCTTCCGGAGCTACAGGGGTCCATGTGGTCGTCGGTAGACACAGACTGGGCCGACACGTTTTCTGTCAACACCACAGCGCACTACTTTCTCTCCGTAGCCCTACTGCCGTTGCTCTCTGCTGCATCGCAACTTGACCTAGGCAACAATCAGCTCGAAAGAAACCAAGGTCGCGGTGTCATTATCATAACGAGTTCCTGCGCTAGCATGCACAATGCTACAAATGTGGACCTCACAAGTTACGCTACGAGCAAAGCAGCTACTGACCATCTAGTCAGGCTGCTGGCAGCAAAGTTCAGCAGGTTCTATGTCCGAGTGACGGGCATCAACCCAGGATGTGCGTCTAACTAGCCCTTCGACGGATATCATGCCTGTAAAACCGACCCTTGCTAATCTGACCCAGTCGTTCCGAGCAACATGAACCCAGTCGGGCAAGAAGGAAACATGTTCAGTGCATTGTTTGACCAGGTCCCTGCAAAACGGGCAGGGAAAGAAGAAGACATTGCTGGCGCGGTGCTCTATCTCGCCAGCCGAGCTGGGGTAGGTTCTTACAACGCTGAGACTGAACATAGGGCGTGATGTTGACGGTTTACAGTCATACGTCGATGGAGTTTCGTTGTGTGTCGATGGGGGACGCATTCTGCTGGCTAATGGTCAAAGGTAGACCTCGCTCCGGTGTCAAGGACTAGCACTATCATTGATGTAGAAGTATAAACAATGCGAACCAAGTCGCATCCGATACATTACAGGTGACATGTTCGTTTACCATGTGCATGTTACCTACAATCTAGTGGAGAAGGACTCCTGGTTATGGTTTAGCAGGTCGGGCCCTCCTTGCCTGGCGTATCGGCCCTTCCGACGCCCTGCCAACCTTATCAATGGCCCCCTGAAGGCTATGATTGGGAGACCGTTACTATTATTCAGCTCAAAGCAACTTTCACTTAGGACTACAGAGTACAATTAGAGTATAGCTGGAGCATTATTTTGCCATTATCTTTCAGCCCGTTCAAGATGTCTATCGTATCACTTGCAGACACATCCCTGTGAGTTGTTCCCCAGCTTCAAGTACTAAGTAGATACCATTATCAATCAGGGGTCTTATGTCTCGATCCTTACACTGAGTTTTGGCCCCCTCCCTTGTCCCTCGCCTTCTCTCTCACGCAACTGGGCTAACGATTGAAGCCAGTGACTCAGATGCCACCCTCGACAAGATAGAAGAGCTTGCCAGTAGGCTTGGCATCCGACTTGGCCATGGCCAGGACGCTAAAGATTACTTGCTACTTTTACAGTCCTTCGAAGAAGTGATGAAGCAGGTTGACCAGATGCCGGATTACACTCACCCTGCTCTCCAGGCTCAGCCCGTCGTGGGGAGCCGTCAATTCTGGGAACCAACGGCCGAGGAGAACCCCTTTAATGCTTGGAGTCATCGATGCAGCCTCGCCTCAGCAAAGCCAGATAGCCAACTTCTTGGCGGCCTGACTGTTGCTGTCAAGGACAACATCTCAGTCGGTGGGCTGCCAACGACTCTCGGGACCTTTTCCTCCCTATTTTCTGATGACGGGACGTATCCGGTCTCGGAAATAGAATCTACGGTGGTCTCTAGAATCCTCAGGGCCGGCGCTGAAATCAAAGGGACATCTACTTGCGAGAGCTTCTGTGCATCTCCCTTGTCATTCACCTCAGCAATTGGCCCCGTCCACAATCCCCTTCTCCATGGGTATACCGCTGGTGGCAGCAGCAGTGGGTCCAGCGCTCTTGTTGCTGCACACGCCTTGGCCCGTGGCCGAGACGGAAGTTGGGGCAGCACGGCGCAGATAGCCATAGGAAGTGACCAGGCTGGATCAGTCCGTATACCTGCTTCCTTCAACGGCATCTACGGCCTGAAGCCTACGTTTGGCTTGGTGCCATACACTGGCGCGACGTCCATGTCACCAATGATCGATCATCTAGGACCTCTCGCATCTAGTCTCGACGACATTGCCGCGTTGCTCGAGGTTATGGCTGGGTACGATGGCTTCGATCCTCGGATGACGCCTGAATCACCTCTGTGCCATCAGGTCAAGAGATACTCTCGGATCTTGATAGACTTCCGAGAGACGCTGGGTGCAGTCCCTAGAGACTCTCCTCCACTACGAGTCGGTCTGTTGAGCGAATCCTTTCTTATGCCTGGTGTCGCCCCCGCAGTTCGAGACACAGTCCTTGAAGCTGCCGGTCTCTACTTCCGAGCTGCGGGTGCAACTGTCGTGGACGTATCAGTACCCATGCACCTTGACGGCCCTGTGATCTGGACAGCATCGACAAGGCCGTCCATGTCTGAATGGATGTGCAAGGGAAAGACGTCTGGGCACCTAACTCACCTGCCACCCCATATCAAGTTTAGATGGCCTCCTACCCAGGACACATACCAACTGCTGACTTTATCTAACCCTGCCGTCGTCAACATTATCCTCAGCGGGCAATTTGCAGAGACTGAACTTGAACCACTGCTGGAGGCAAAGGCTCATCGAAAGGTCTTTGAGCTTCGAGCAGCCTACGATCAGGCGTTGGAAGACGTCGACGTCCTCGTAGCCCCTTGTGCACCAAGTGTCGCAATGCCCCATCCCGACCTGTCTATGGGTGGAGAAGGGCGATCAAACATCCTGGAGAAACTATCCATAGCCATCGGCTTGACGAGCAACACGTGTCCGTTCAACGTAACAGGGCATCCCTCACTGAGCGTACCATGTGGGTTTTCCAGCCCTCAAGACCAGCCGGGGGTCCGACTGCCCATCGGCATGCAAATCATTGGACGACGCTGGAATGATGAGCAGGTGATTACGGCAGCGGCATTGTTTGAATGGGGCCGTGGCTTGAACTCAATGTAATTTGTTTGTTGTTTCTTCTACTCTAAATAGCATGGCCATCAAGACAGCTTTAATCCCATCCAACTCTCTTCTCAAAATACATGATAAATCAACCTTTCAAGAAATTATCTATTGTCTTATCCATCCATTCCCTGTCAACTGGGTTGGTTCCGATTCCCGCTAGATGCCCCCAGATGGAAGGTATCACGTTCAGTGTCGCGTCCTGGATCCAGCTCGACTCTTTTTGACTCGCCTCCCAACGGAAATATTGGTCCGTCTGGCAAGGCATCAGCAGCACGCGTGCCTTGATCTGAGCTAGAGCGGCTTGGAGCGAACTCGAGCCGCTCAGGACCGTAATATCGCCCCTCTGCCACATGCCCAACTGGGCAAGAAGATCATCAGGCCCCCAGGAATAGTAGCTAGTGACAGCCATACTCAAATCCCACGTCTTCTGTGTCTCGTAGCCCATAGATTTGTATTCCTCTTGCTCGAACCACTCGGCGCTGGTCAGCCAGGCCGAGTAGGCCTTTCCAAAAGCGCCAAGTCCTCGAAGCGGTGGCGAATCTGGTGAACGGGTCTTATCCATATAGTCACACGAGTTCACGAGAGCTGCTTTTGGACCCTCCAAGAATTGGTGATTATGCCGACTGGTTCTCGCAGAGGAACATATGACTATGGCGTTTGCAATGAACTCTGGGTGCATCATGGCCCAGTAGTACGTGCATTGCCCACCCATGGAGAATCCCAATACAACATCAAGAGACTGGATGCCGAGATGGTGAAGCAAGTCTCGCTGGACACGCACGCAGTCACGATAGTCGACGGATCCTGGAAATCCCTGCGTGTTGGATGGGCTTGACGACTCTCCATTTCCAAACAGGGCTACGACAATGATCCGATGGCTCTGCAAGGCGCCGTTGGAGAAGCTGAGTGTTGACTGTAGCCGTCCACGAAAACAAGTGATGATTAGGGCCGTTTTGTGAGCCTTTGGATTCAGGTCAAGGTAGGCCAGCCGCGTAGAAGCCAGCTGAGTCCCGTCCTCAAAGACAAAGCCTTTGATCTCAAAGTGTTGAACTTGAGGCTCTGGTTGGGCGGACATGGCGCTTGGATACTCTGCTGTGTTGTTGTGGCCTCGAATAACTTGACCTGGATCACCATTTATTGCACTGGGATTTATCTCTGTCGGAACGTCCGATCTTTGATTGGGGTTTATGCCTGGCTATGTAACCCTGCCCTCTAGTAAGAAAGGCACGAAAAGACCACACAAGCCTAAATAAGCTCCGACTAATAGCATAAAATCTTAGTAGGTGGTATAGAGTTCAAATAGCAATGGCTAGAAAGTGGTGCAACTTGGCAGAACGGGAGCTCTAGGTCGAGCACCTCTTGGGAGATCGGCAACGGTTCGGTCCAAGTTTACCCATGCATCTCCTGTGCCAATATGCCTTGTGTGAATGAGCCGGAGAGTCCGATACACCCTCGGTTGCTGCTTGTTGCAAAAAATAGGCCCTGGATTGGATATAATTATTAGATCCAAAGGTCAGAGCAAGCCAAATTCTAATCACCATCTTTCAGGAAGTCAAATCACGATACAAGCACCAACACATGGTCAAGATCGTGCTGCACCCTTACTCCCACCACGAGAACCTTGCATTTCCTTCAGCCCAACATGTCACCAAACGGACAAGCATTTCTTCTTGATCCAGACACCCCTGAGGGCCCTACAAGATATCCCCACGCACGCATTGCACCAGCCTCAAACCACCGGACTCTTTACATCTCTGGCATGGCGTGCCGCCGTCCGGATGGTACCTGGGAGGGAGTGACGGAGAACGCCGACGGAACACGCACTCTGGACATTCGCAAGCAGACGGCTGCCGTCCTCAAAAACATCGACGACATTATCAAGGGAGCTACGGAAGGCAAGGGGGGCATCCACAATGTCATTGACGCTGTGGTATATATCTTGGACATGGGGAATCATTACGCAGGTATGAATGAGGAATGGAACAAGGTATTTGCTTCTCGGGCCAGCGCACCAGCCCGGGCGACCATCGGGGTGAAGGAGTTGCCAGATCCGCGGCTGATTGTGGAGGTCAAAGCTGTCGCTGTAGTTGAGATTCAGAGTTCCCAGGGTCTACTTAATCGAGGTGAGGGTTCGGGTGTTGCTCGAGTACAGTGATGGCGATGGCTTGGTAGAGTCTTGACGCTTCCCGTCGTCTTCTTTGTGATATTGCCTTGTCCGCTTTCTTCCAGGGCGGAAAAGCCGACCATCCGTCAGTGGAACCTTTGGCCCAGGGTATACAGTAGCAATCTCTTCATGACAGGTCTGATTTGTTTATCTCCGATCTCCGGCCTGCCCTGACTCCTGGCAGAAGCTGTCCCCGTTTATTAGCAGCACTGTACCCCTAAAACGGCATCGCCTGGGAGTAGGCCCTTGAAACTCTCCACCAAATGATGAATCGAAGAATGACTATCTAACCAGATATTTATCTATATGTTGTCATCAATTCACCACGCGGTTCTCCGCAGTAACTTCAAGATTGCCACCAGTTCCGCCACCGGAGCAGAGCCATGTCGACATTAGGGTACGTAGTGGAAGAAGCAGTCTAGAGGGGCCTTGGTATTTCGGATCTAAACTAAAGCAAGCAGACCAAGCTTGCATGGGGTAATCTAGTTACAATAATACATCTAGGCAGTGAGAGTCCAGCAACAGGAGCTGATATCGAGATGTCGAGATCTGGGGATTGATCCGAACTTAGCCGGAAGGGGTGGGAATGCGGGGGGAAAAGAAAAACCACCGAGATAAGCTATCAGGGTTACCTCGACCCTGGCATCCAACTTCTATCTACAGTCTTTATCCGGCTCGCTCACCTGGAACACCCACAACCCCTCTTCTGGCTACCCCATCTCCCCTGCCGCGGCGCCATCGCAGTAAGATGCCGTCGCAAAGCGCTACGGGCCAGGCAAGAACCTCTTGCTCTCGATGCCATAAACGGAAGAAGAGATGCGATCGGGGCTTGCCACAATGCGAGAACTGTCGGCGAGCCTTTATCGCCTGCAGCTTCTTGAACGATGATCGGAATACTGCCTCGTATCCTATAGCGTAAGGAGTAACGTGCAATCATATGCTGGTGTGCCGACTGACCCTGGATGTCTGCAGCTACGTGCGCGAACTTGAGAATCGAGTCCAGGACCTGGAGAAGAATCTCTCCTACCTTCGACGCACATCGCCTCAGACGGGAGCAGGTGAACCCCCGTCGGAAAGTGCCGTGACACACGCAGCAACAGCCGCCCAAGTAGCCCCAAGCGCGGTTCCCATCGGAAGTGATGTCGCAGCTGCTCATGGGCAGGACTACGTGCAAGATCTGCCTCTCCAGGCCCAAGATGGGGAATGGAGTGGTCTGGCAATACCATCGGAAGACGCCATACTCCCGGCCCTTCCCAGTCCTCCGCAGACGTTGGACGGAGAACTAAAGCACCTTTCACTAGAAGCCACCGCCGAGCGACATCTGGGCTCTTCTTCTGGCCTCTCCTTCGCAAAGCTCACTCAGACAGTGCTCCGGAGGCTGACGCCGGATAGAGCCGACTTCGTCTTTGGCAACGATGGAGATCAAGACATGCTGGCACGCCTCAATATTGGCTCGCCGTCAGATCTCCTAAACTCGCCCATGTTTGACAATCTGGGAGTGTCCATGCCGTGCGACCCGGCGTGGGTCAACGACTTTGTCTTCAACGACATCACAGAGCCAGATCATCACCTGGCCAACCTGAGCATTCCAACAGACCAGTCACATATCAACAGCCTCGTCGACTTTTACTTTGCTCACTCGCACACTCTCTACCCTGTTGTTGATCGTGCCGAAGTCCTGTCAACTCTTAGCTGCGTCCGTGAAGAGCCGCAATCGTCTTGGGCCCAGTCGCCGCTGTGCTTGTTCAGGATATGGATGGTGCTGGCGATTGGGTCAACAGCATACTGCTCTATATCTCTGGCTGACGAGTCTGAGTCGATGCTGTACTATAACAAAGCCCTTACGTATTTTGAGTCAGCTCTTGGGCTTGGGGATATGGTAAGTTCTACTAAACCTCCCAGGCCCACATCAGACTCACCCTTTGTCTAGGCTGCTTTGGAAGTAATTATTTTACAGGTGTCCTACTCTTTCTTCAACCAGCTTGGGCCGAGTAAGCTAGTACCCTAATACAGCATACCAGAGTGGCTGACAAGATAGATACCTGGTTTCTCGTGGGAATGGCCACCCGGATCGCTCTCGGCATGGGCCTCCAATCGTCCTCATCTTGCGAGGGACTACCCTTCGACGTGATTGAGAAGCGCAAGCGAGTGTTTTTCTCACTCTATATGATGGATCGGTGAGTTTGAAATTGTGAGTTTTCAGGTGAGAAAATTCTCAACTCTGGGGTACTACAGCGTGGTTTCAACGGCCCTCGGTCGACCATTTGCAGTCCACGACGACGATATTGATATACTGGTATGTGAAAGATCGGAGACGTATCACCTTAGTATACTTGTTTGCGACCTTGCTCTGAGAAAACAACAGCCTTTCGCGCCAGTCGATGATGAAAATATAAAGCCGGATGGGATCCGGCCACAGACATCTCTCAACCCTTCAATCATGGCCATTCCTCTTCATATCCTGGCCCTGCGGAGGATCTCCAGCAAGATCAACAGACGAGTCTATTCCAACCCGGACACGCCTCGGCTGACACTTGCTGAACGAGAAGAGATCATCCGGTCTCTCCACAAGGAGCTAATCCAATGGCGTCGAGACATGCCGTTCCCTCTGCCCAAGGTCGATGCCCAGGTGCCACATCTGACGAGTACCTGGTACGATTTCAACTACTATACCCACCTTGCCATGCTCTATCGGCCAACACCCCTGTTCCCTACTCTCGATCAGACCCGGATCAAAACACTGGCAGAGGCAGCATCCTTGTCAATCCGGCATGCCTCTAGTATGCACCAGGAAGGCAGATTTGCATTCAACTGGCTAAACTTTCTCGCCTTATATACTTCTACGATCTCGCTTGTCTATTCCGTTACTGCACAGCCAGATGACCTCTGCAAGGTTCTGGAAGAGACAAGGGCAACCGACGACTTGCGCCTCTCGATCGAGCTGTTTGATACTCTGGGGATCAAGTTTGTAACGGCTAGGAAGATTAAGGCCATTTTCAGTAAGATTGTAGAGAAGTACGAGGATTATCCAACTACATAGTAATACATGGTGTATGCTCTTGCTAAATTTTGTACCATATGGATAGGCCTGGTCAGGCTTCAAGTTGTTTGACCAGGCGATAGATGTTGCCCTTCCAGGGACAACACGCTGGTTTACACGGGGAACTAGGGCAAGGGGAATGGAGGTGAAGGGGCTTGTTCAGCAGATGGATCCATAATGAGTGCCTTGTAAGCCGTCTAGGCCAACCCTCTTTGATAAGCAGTATCGTGACATCATGGCGCCCAGACTCTACAGCGGCGCTCCAGGATACCGTTCGCTGGAGTCACTCAAACCCCGCATTGGTGGACTCTGACAGCGCCGTTATCTGATACCCCAGTCAAGGACAGCCAGAGCGTCGGAGCGTCCGACGTACCCTTATCGCGTGGGTCTGTGTCCTGGACCACCGACTCATCACGGCATGGTGTTCACTCACTGGTATCGGGTAGTCACCGCATCTTGTCCGCAAAGGCGAATCGGAGCTGCAATTGGTGATTGTCATGCTGTGTTGCCCGTTGCGTTATCAACTTATCCCGCTGAGATGTTCCCCAGCACCACCAAACCTAGCCCCTAAAGTGTTAAACCTTCGATGGTTCCAACTCTGCCGGTAAAGTCCGAGTCAGGCCTCTCATCTTCAGGGCTCTGGGCGGCTAATGGTACTGTCTGGCACCGGTGAGATTTTAAGGTCCAGGACCCAAAACAAGACTGTGGGGAGATCCCTCCACACCTCGACATGGACTTTTATGTTAGCATGGGCTCGCGGCTTGGAGCCGACTTGACAATGATCTGGCAAGTTAACTCAAGATAAAACTTTCGTCTCGTGATAGGAGGCGCACATACTGTTAAATATCTGGGGCCTGTCTCGACAAGTATGGCATACTTTCTTTTCCTCAATAGAGCCAACTTCTTGAACCACTGAGGAGCCATAGCCAACCAGCTGTTTCCCATGTATATTTATAACCGCTTTCTTTGCCACTATGTTGTCTTGTGCATGGTGCAGTCAAACAGGGGTTCGTTCTGTCGTGTTTTGTAATGTCAACAACAGCGACTGAGAAAGAGACGCTGTTGGACGCTTTGATGGCCTCCTTGAAAGCGCTGATTGCACTTTGATTAAATAGGGCATGTGTTGAAGCTCTGGTAAAGTGATATGAATGGCAAAATACAATATAGGCATCATGCAGCATGCTGCCCTCCTGAAGAGCTACATAACGCTGACTGCTTCGTAGGGCTCGGCGTTATGCTATACTTTGCCTGGTGCCATCTCTATTATCATTAGCTGCTAGCCCGGCACCAACTCGAAGGCAGATGAGTGCTGTCTCTTCTCGTTGAGAAGTCAAAGGCGCATGGCTGCATATGGAGAAGATAGAGAGCACATAGTGTTATGGGAGCCCAATGCAAAGTTGCTTTGTGAAAAACCCCAGTTAGGATAATCATATACATTGCTACTGCTTCTAGCCAACTTGGTAACATCATGAAGCTGATTTCGGGGAAAAGGAAGCACCGGATTATCGATCCTTCAAATCAGCCCAAATCCCAGAACAGCTTTCCCTTCTTCAGACACTTGGGAAAAGCCGGTATATCCCTTGAGCTTGGACTCGTCCGTCTCTACACCCGTACAGTCTGGGGGCGGCCGGCCGGCGAGAGCAGCTTTGAGCTGCTCTTTGATATAGCGTTTGTTAATTAGAGTAGTCGGGCACGAGGCTACGTAGACCACACTGGCATCTTGATCACCGAGTTGGTCGGGATCCACAGCATGGCACATCTGGGCAGTGTTAGCTTCTCCATTCCACAGTGGGCAGCAGATCAGCCTGGTAATTCCCTACATCAGTATGCCACCAGACAGTGTCTCCTGGCTTGATGTCCGGAATATACGAAAGACATTCCTTCAAGCGTAGGTGGGGATGTGAGCTTGGGCTTAGCCGCTGGCTTTGTTCCTTGATGGTGCCTGGAAACCAGTTGGAATCCGGGTCAAAGGTCCATTTCTCGGCATCCATCACGTCTTCTTGGTTGGGTGGGGGAGCAAAGAAGGGCCTCAGCATGAGATAGGCCACGGTTGCCTTGACCTCCGGGTAGAGCAGCAGGGTGCCTTTTGTTGCGGATGTCTGCGTCAACGCCGTCCAGCCTTGGAACGAGCGGAAGACGACAGAGTGCGCCTGGGCCTTGAACAGGAACTGGTCAGCGTTCTTGCGGACGTCGAGATCATACGGATCATGCAGCTCCGGGTGGCCCGAGAGGATTTCGCTGTAAACTTGGCGATACTGCGGATCCGCCCAACGGCATAGACTGCCGGCGTCGATGTGCGGTCCGAGTCCCAGAAAGCTCTGCCCTGAAGGCCGGATCCGGGCTGCATCGGTGTAGCTCAGGGGCTCGGGTGATGTCTCGCCCGACTTGTCGTGGTAGAGAGAGTTGAGGGCCCTCTGGACCAGGATGTGATTGGGATGGGTGCGGACTGCCACCTGGGTTGGGGAGTTGTAGACCTTGATTATGACACGAGACTCTGACGGCCAGCCTGGGATGGCGCCCTCGTTGTCTGTGAGAAAGGCCTTGAGGTCCTGGTACCGGTCAGTTGCCTCCTCTTCGCCGAGAACGCCCCGGATCACGCAACAGCCGCTGGATTTCAAGATGGAACGCTGCTCGTCCGACAGGCCCTCACGGGAGATATCCGCCAGCTCCAGGACAGGGATGGCATCACTACCAAGCCTTGCCAGCCTCTCGGTGACGGCCTCGAGATCCTTGCAAACCCTCAACCAGCTCTGTCGCAACGCATCTTGTCCATACTGCGCAATCACCTGGGCCTTGGCTGTGGCAGAGAGGGCAAATGTGTCCTCGGAGACGGTTTTAGGAGGTGTCAGGAACTCGCTCCAGGCTGGCCAGTTGCTGACTTTTCCAGGCATTGTTATCGGATTGTCACTTTGGGCTGCAAACAAATGATGGGCAGGATTAACCTGGTGTAGGTCTAGACAAGTCACGGGAAGAAAGGGTGATAGATGAGGCGTCACTATCGTCTTGTCTATATCAGGTTAATATACCAAGAGACAACACCATGCCTACTTCACAAAGGATCGGCAAGGGGCGGAGGTGCCGATAAAATAAGCCCAATTCGATTGGTGTGGCTTAAACCACATCGGATTCACCGCCCCCGCCTTGTTGGATCCTGGTTGCGTTTTGATAGGATAGATATCCGAAATCTAGCCTCCCCAGGACAAACCTTACAATTCCTTTCTATGCTCCCTCAGAGTTGGATCGGTGGGAGAGGTGGGAGAGGGCTCTAGGCGGACTCGCCGATCTCTCTTCGGATAACCTGGGGAACAGGCGATATACCAGGATAATCTATCGGCCCCATCGATATCTTTCCCGATATCTTAGCCGATAAGACCCCTAGCTCGCTAGCGAGGTCATGAAGTGCACATTATAGCCTCGCAACGCGGGGATCGGGACTATAAGAAGCCAAGGCTGATCCATTGGTGGACCAGACATCAAAACTCCACTGGGAGACAGAACGTGGAACTGCAGACTGCTTGTGGAGAGACGTCTCAGTCACTTACATTCTCGTCCTCTCGACGCCGCCATTATGTTCGCCATCAGCAAGATGATGGCGCTCATCTGCCTCGTCGCAGCGCTGAACTGTGCAACCATCGGCTACGACGCAAGCATGATGTCCTCCCTTAACATCCTAGTTTGTACTCCCCTCCCTGTGACTTCATCGATGCTAACCCGTTGTCTCAGTCCGAGTTCCAGACGCAGTTTGACATAGACACAAACCTCAAGGGCCTGTTGACTGCCGCTCAAAACCTTGGGTCCATCGTCACCGGGTTCTTCGTCGGTGCCCTAGTAGACAAGTATGGCCGCAAGATGGGCATCCTCATATCCTCCTGCCTCGTGCTCGTGTCTTGCGTCTTGCATTCCACGGCGACCACCAAGGCGCAGCTCTTCATCGGACGCATCATCGTGGGTATCGCAAAGTCAGTGGACATCGCGTCCGTACCGACCTATCTGGTCGAGCTTGCGCCACCCACGCGTCGAGGTTTTGTCGCTGGCCTGTACTGGACATGCTGGCTTCTCGGTGCCATCATATCCTCCGCTGTCGGCTACGGAGCTCGCAGCATTGCGGGATCTTGGTCGTGGCGTCTCATCTGCATCTGCATGGCCGGCCCTGCCCTGTCCTGCATCATCTGCCTCTTCTTTATCCCAGAGTCTCCTCGATGGCTGATCGCCCACGGTCGGGAACAAGAAGGCCTCAGCGTTCTCGCCAGGTTCCACGGAAGGGGAGACGCATCGAATCCCTTGGTCACTTCGCAGTTCAGGGAGATCAAGGAGACGATTACGTTTGAGCAGGAGAACCGGTTTGAGTCTTACAGGGCCTGGTGGAAGGCTTTCATCGGGACCAAGGAAAACCTCTACCGGGGCTTCATTCTCATGACCCTGGGCGTATTCGAGCAGACCATCGGCTCGAGCATCATCACCTTTTACCTGGGCAGCGTCCTCGACCTGGCGGGCATCACATCGGAGAAGGAGCAGTTCGCCATCAACGTCAGTCAAAACTGCGTCGCCTTCCTGTCTGCCCTGGTTGGTATCTGCTTCATCGACCGGGTCGGCAGGGTTCCCATGCTGGTGGCTGGCACTACCTTCTGTGCCGCCGTTCTCGCCACCATGGCTGGCCTGACTGCACGGGAGACGGACAATTCTGTCGGCCGTAATGGCATCATTGCCATGGTGTACCTCTTCCAGATCGGATACTCGTCTACATGGACGCCCTTGTCGTTCTCTTACTGCGCCGAGATCCTCAACTTTACCATCAGGGCCAAGGGCATGGGGTGGGTTTCTTCTTCCTTGCTCTACTTGACATGTCACTAACGAGCTTAACTATATGTAGTATCTACAGCGTGTTTACTTCATCAGCCGGTTTCTTCAATCAATACGTGATCCCCATCGGTCTGAGTGGCATTGGATGGAGGTGAGAATTGCCATACAGTCTATATTACAGGTCGAGTCAGCAAAACTAACAACGTCCAGGTTTTACATCGTCGGTACTGTCTGGAATGTTTTTGTTGCCGTGGTCATCTTCTTCACCTACATGGAGACACGTGGTCTCACACTGGAACAGATCGACCAGCGTTTCAAGGGTGTCCCCCGTGACCAGCTTGTTGATATCACGCAGGTCTATTATGGAGTGAAGTCTATCACAGAGGGGGAGTTGGAGAGCAATGCAAAGCTGGAAAGCAATGCAAAGCAGGATGTGAAGGACTCTGTCGAGCCCTCGCAGGCTTGAGAACAAATAGGCCTGAGACAATGACGACGGCAATAAGCCCTGGCCATGAGTTTACTCATCATACAGTACCAAGCATACGCCTTTAGCTCAACGGCACAAACATCTCCGGTGGACTCGACATGTTCTAATAGATTAGCTAGCTTTGTGGATATTAACTCCTGGGCTTATGGCCCTTCGTGCACCTTTTTATGTAATTCACGTGAAAGTAACTACAGTCTTTTAGCTCAGTTATCCCATCAAGGGCCGGGCTTCAACCATGACAAAGAATGCATTTAACCTTACTCACAGCCTCATCTGTGGCTACTTTATCATGCATGTAATGATAGGTTTACGGCGATCCCTCTCAATACGTCTTCTACTCGGGGCGGGAAGCTTGCACAATAGTGCAAAGAGGAACTATATTTATCAACTCTGTAACTCAGGCCGGGGTATCTTGGGAGGAAATGTCCAACACATCTGAAAGAAGCATAGGCCAGTACTCGTCCATAATCCATCGTCTCAGCCGCCGCAACGCCAAAAGCAATGAGTAAATACCCATTGGCGAGTCAGTCCCGCCGATACGCTCTCCCGTCAACAGCAAAGACTTGCCACTGCTATCCACGATGCTGGCCACAAATTGCCAGTTGTGACCCTGCACGATGATGCCCGGGAGGAATTCGATAGATCGCAAGCATCCACGACGATTCTGCCTTAGGCTACGCCACTGGGCAGAGTGCCAAGTGCCTATCTGCAGCTCCGCATTATCACCCTCCACGCCAGGACGCTTAGTCTCAATGGATAGGACAACAGGGCGCGTGCAGAGGTCCCCCAGGTCAGTGACGGCGTGACGTCGGAGGCAGTAGCGCCAATGCTATGCGCCGGTATGACAATGTTTGCACCCTTGAGGAGACATGGATGTGGCCCCGGCAAAACCGCCGGGATTATTGGCATTGGCGGGCCCGAGTACTTTAGTACTTTTTTTGCGAAAGGCCTCGGGGCTGATCGTGTTATCGGAATGTCTCGTCGATTAGATAAGAGAGACGATGCCCTTGCCTTGGGGGCCGATCATTATATCGCTACCAGCGAAGACGCGGACTGGGCTAAAGTGAATGCTCGATCCCTCGATATCGTCATCTGCACTGTTTCGAGTTCTAAGATGCCACTGACTGACTATCTAGCACTCCTTAGAGTTGGTGGCATGTTTATCTAGGTCGGATCTCCTGATGATGGCAACTTGCCTGCAATCAGTGCCTGGACACTGTTTGACGAGGTTGGCGTTACTCGAAGTGTCATTGGATCAAATGTGTTCTTTATTATAGTTACAGCTAGCCTTGAAGGTTGAGCCAGAAGCCAGCCAGTGTCATTGGATCACCCGATGGCATCAAGGAAATGTTTGCTGTCGCCGCCGAAAGCAGATTCAGCCGTGGATCCAGACGAGGCCAATGAAGGAAGCCAACCACGCCATTGTGAACTTTGAGGAGGGCAAGCCAAGGTTTCGTTACGTGCTCGAAAATGAGAAGCACCTGGAGTGAAACTGTGAGGAGTATGAATATGGCCTGAGCTGCATCAAAAAGTACCTAAGATTGGGGAGATTAGAGAGTCTGCACACTGGATCGGGTAGATAAACCAAAAATCAACAATAGGCTAACCTCTTGACGTGTCATTATGATTTTAGGTGAGTATTATACCGCCCTGTAGGAAGAGAGGGGCTGAGTTCAAACTACCCCGTCGCTTTCAGAGTCCCGTGTAAAAGCGACATATTGCTGCTTTCCACCATTCGTGCTGAAGTGGCGAGCATGTCTTGGCAGACTGCCAGAGACCAAGAGGGTGATGATGATTCAGATATCCCGCTATCACTCCTTACTTTGTGCTACTACTTGTCTTTCTGATTCCCCATACTTCTGTTTTTATCGCCGCTTCGTCTCGCCCGCATTCTATGCATCGCTAAAGAGCCATGAGTCACGAAAGCTCCGGTCATCTGAAATCAGAGACATACGTAACATTAAGAGGTCATATGCCCCAAAGGCCTATGAATCATAATAGCTATAGCCATATTGAATCAGAGGCCCACGTAATCGAAAGAGGTCATATGCCAAAAGAACTATGAGTCATGAAGGCTCTGGTCATCTGAAGTCAAAGGCCGACGTAACGTGGAGGACCCGTGTGTTCTCAAAGCACTCCAAAGGTCAATTTCCCGCTCCTATAAAGACTCCTTTCTCCCCCCCTCCCCCCCTTATCTTCTTCTTTCCATCATCATCAACCACACAACCCATCGTGGGCCTTCTCGCTTTTCTTTTCCTCTTTTTTCTATCTTTGATATCCCTACACCTTTATCTTTCTTTCTCTTGCTAGCCTGCACTTCCAAGCAGTCTCCGCCTCTCACAAGGTGCAGGCTTGCTTTCCCTCTCACCTCCACCATCTCCTCTCACTATCACCGTCGTACCGTCACTGAGCGCCGATTGAGCTTTCGCAAATCACGTTTACCACTTCGACACTCAACAGAGCTCTCCACTTCTCCTCGTGTTCTCAACTTCTCTTCCCATCCCTCAGCAGGCAGCTCCTATCACCTTGGTATGTCTGATGCTTGCAACCCCAGAGCGTGTCCACATACTAATTGTTCAGCTCTTTTCAGGTCCTGAATCGAGT
Organism: Fusarium phalaenopsidis; assembly: GCF_050370095.1. Taxonomy (NCBI): domain Eukaryota; kingdom Fungi; phylum Ascomycota; class Sordariomycetes; order Hypocreales; family Nectriaceae; genus Fusarium; species Fusarium phalaenopsidis. The sequence continues at coordinate 974,732 of NW_028145414.1, read as the reverse complement.
CGTTCACTTGTCCCCCAGACAGACTCCCATCCCGTCCGTCGCCGCGATGTCGAACAGTCCTTCCCACCAGCTTTCGAGCCCTGCCGGGCAAGCGAATTCGAACAAGGCACGCGCCATCATCATGACACGTGGCTGGGAATACCGAGATCAGCGATTCGCCTTTGGCAGAACGAATCCAGTGCCAGACAAGTATAAGCGCGATGGTGTGTTTCGTCTTCTCGAGAAAGATGAGGGGTTTCTTTTGGCAAAGGACCCCAAGAACGAATGGGGGCTTGGGGAGTTTCTACGAGAAGGCGTTCGAATCAAAGGTACGAAGAGACTTCATGGCAACGGAGCAAGCTTGCTAACATGTTCTCCAGTCATGGTGCCCATGAACCGGATCAGGGTCGGTGCCCCTGTGCGCTCCTTCGAAGACAAGCTGTCCGAAGGAGCGGCTATTGCTCCACTCCCAGTCGGGAGCATCGATGTCGGAGCCGGCACCTGTCTCGAAAGATACGTTCGCTCTTTTTGGGTCGGCATCAGACAACAAGCCAACGTTTTTCAACACCTCGGCATGAGAGACGAAAACACCCAGGCTGTTTTCTCTGATCAACTCTTCGTCAACAACGTGAACGTCGTCTTGAGTGGGTTCACTCCCCCCGCACGCAGTCTCCTAGAGCATGGACATTTCAGCGCATCAGATCTCGTTGGGTTGCGCAAACTCGAGGATGACTGGCCACCCAAAGATCTTTGGGCAGTCTATCTTCTGGTTTATACCCATCAAGACGACGCTCACGCCAATGTTGACGATCTAGCGATCTATGCTGGCCAGAGCACCTGGTTGCATAGACGTGCAGCCGCCCATCGCGAAGCCGTTGCACACAGCCAGTCAGCCCACTACGTGCTGGCAAGGCGATCCCCTCCCAATCATCGACACATGATTCCCATCATTCTTCTTGATCCTTCGGCTATTGGAGGAAATGCAAGAATCGTTCTTAATATGGCTGAACAGACAGCTATGTCGATGTTCAACGCCTATCACAAAGGACTCATCAAGTCTGATAACAGCCCGCCAGCATTTGCAGTGAGCAAGTCGCGTTATGCTCCCATCAAAGCTTCTCATGATACTGCTAGACAACTTAGTGGTTGGCCTCGACTCGTTTGTTCGGGGTGCAATGTGACCAGTCCTCTGTTTGGCTCATCCCTCCGAGACATATCACCTACTATCTACTGCTATCGTCACCGCGCAAACGACCCCGACTTCAAGCCTTTCACAACCTACCGATGCGCAATCAACATGCTTCCCAGTAGCGCCGGTGCCGTTTACCAATTTCTCTGGCGTCGTACCGATGGCGAGCAAGAAATGTTCCGATTCTACCTCAACCATACAGTGCTGGCCCTCCACAATCTCACGCCTCCCCTGACCGGCTATCTTGTATTTGAGGTGATGCAGAACGGTCAACCTCACCCTCGCCCGTGGATGCAAATGCCAAGCGTAGGCCCTTTCCAACAGTTTTCGCAGGCCAACTCTGTTGGAGTTCGGTTTGAGTTTCTCAGACGGGACCAGGGCAAATGGTTCTCCTGTTCAATTCCCATGGGGTCTATCAGAACGATCAGCTCGATGTGGAAAGAAGGCATTGAAGCACCAACCTTTGCCGAGGGTCGAGAGGCAGTGCTCAAGCCTTGGCGGAAGGCGATGACACTTATCCAGCTACTCGAGGGTATCACTTTTACTGGGCCGCTTAATGGATTTGAAAAGCGTGCCTTTATCGCCACTCGACAGGTTTTGGAGTTAGAAAACGACCACATCAACCAAAGGGCTCGCTGGGTATTACGTCGGGAGCAAAGCAGGCCTGCCCCTGCCAAGGCAACATGGGAGTATAACGTTGACTTAGTGATGAGAGAGTTCAACACCGAACATACCCTCATCACCCGTGATGGACCCCCAGACATCACTGAACCTTTTTGGAGCCCGACCGAGCATGACGTACAGCTGGCGAGAGGTCCCAAAAGAGCCTTTTGCGACGTCTGCAAGTTCAGCTACACACCGAGTAATCAAACTCGGTGTGAGCGCGATCCGAATCGCACCGATGTTTGGGTATGTAAGTGCTGTTCTCTGATGGGCAAGCCTTGCACCTTTACACCTCCATCGGTTTGCGAACGTCTTTGGGGTACAGAGAGGCCTTGGACCGAGCCCGAAAACTGGCAACGTGGCTACTCTCAGAATCCCACTGGTCCATTCAAGACTATGACATATAACCACCCTAAGACCGAGTGTTTCGAAGTTCCTGAGCCGTTTGGCGGCATGCTTGGCCTTCAGCTTGCGGATATTGAGGAGGAAGAATCTGATATGGCAGAGAGATGACAAGTTCAGCTGCATACCGCCATGTCCCATACGGATCTTGAAGACCCAAGCGTCTTTGAGTTGATCAGGTTGGTGGCTTTCTTGGTGTTTGAGAAGGATGATGGGAGAGAGGCTAGACCTTGGCGAAACTTGGGGGCAATGATCAAGTAGAAGTAGATTCATTGCTCAGAAATATAATTTGCTCACTCAACAAGCCAATCTTCTCCCTCCATTTCATTTATGTACTGAGAGGTTAGTGAGTGAACGTTGGTGAATGATGTATTTCTCGGCGCAACCAATTCAACTTACTTGCACTGTTTAACCAAACACATCACATTTCCCAAATATCGCCCCGTCCTACTCGTGTCTATTTCTCAGTATATTGGTTCGATGAATGTGTGCGTATAGCATTATTCATGGGCTCCTGGTGTGGCGCATGCCCGCCCGATCGCTCCTTCCTCAACACCAAGATGGCCACCCAGCACACAAAAGAATTTTCAAAATGGCAGGACCCCCTAGAACCTCTACATGAATCATAGCCCTCACCTTCGCCATGTCGCTGGAACCGTGGACAGTTCCAAGTGAAGTCAATTGGGCCGAGATGGAATGGCCTAACTCTGCTCCTCCTCCTCCGCCAAGTTCGCCGTCCCCGCCGCCCATCGAGAGACAAGAGGATGATGCCACCTCAGACCTCCTCTGTACGTTCTTCTTTCTCTCATCCCACTTGATTTTTTCGCATTCCTTTCTTGTAACTCATTATATTAACTACTATCAGCCTTACCAGACTCCCAAGCCGTTGCCACCATGTTACGCGGCATAAATGCCGAGGCAAGGAAGGCTCGGTATGGGCATTTTTATGCCCATCTCACCAATGTCACTGTGGATTGGGAGCTTCCTGGGGTTCATGTTTGTCGTGTTCTGGGTGCAGGATATAGTCCTACCCGCAGTTTCAGCACGCCCGGGAATCTACGTGCTCACTTGAAAGGCATGAAACATTGTAAGTTATGCCTCCCTCTTCTATATATTACTATTATTAACGGAGCTGTAGAAACATGATGCCTCCCTCCATGCTGACGAGGCACAATCTGCGCCTTCGTTGGTGGTGGGTGGGGAGCTAAACAAGCATGCGCCAAGGCAATTGGCAGAAAGACCACCCTCCCCAGCAGCAAAGAGGCGGCGAAAAGAAGCACCAGGCAGTGGAAGCACCTAATGGACTGGGCGGGCCGCACTCTACACAAGTCGTTGATGGCCTGTTCCGCATTGCTTCCTCTATCAGGCCGATAAAAGACGCAAAAGTCAATCATCTTGGATGGTGCTTCTTCGGGTCTGTATTCCGTGATGATCTGCGCGGCCTGAGACCATCGAAAGTCGACAGACCCATCACTCGTGAATTGACTTTTCCGGAAGACGCTTTGAAGGATCGGAGCATGAATTTCCCCATTCCATGACGTCTCACATTCTCGATTGACTTTACACTCCTCGGCGCGCTTCATTATTCCTTTTACCCAATCGAACGGTGGTAAAAAGCTAGCTGTCTCCTCGGTCTTGGATCGTGTGGCTTCGTCATGGTCGAAGGCGGATGGCGAGATTCTGGAACGGGGCGGCAACTATATAGTCGTCGAGGTTAGACAAGGCCAGAGTGGACAAAGAGATTCGGCGAGCAGATGTGCAACATCAAGACATCCATACCTTGTTCTCGAGGGACGCTGGCAGAATGCCCCGTCCTTCAGCAATATCGCGAAGCTCATTGAGCAGCTTATCAAGAGAGTCGGGGTATGTGTCGAGTATGAAACTACCAGTGTTGAACCCGGTATCGTTCATTTGGGCATTGCGAATCTGTCGCGAGGGCGATGTGCGACTGGATACTGATTTCGGCTTCTTCAGAACGGGTGCCGAGCGACTGGAAACACTCGACGCTAACGACGAGGTGCTGCGCGCGGTCGGGAAATGATGAGCCCATTCCTGAGGCTGGTTTTGTTGGAATCGACCGGGGCGTGGGGTGTTGTCATCGCCTGCTTCCTCTGATTGTGCCGAGTCGGTGCCGTCGTCATTGGGATCTCTCTGTCTCTTCTGAGGGGATGTCGGGGCCATGGCTGATTCGAGTCTCGTCGTCTCCGAGGCTGGCGGCGATGGAAGCTTGTGGGAGCCAGTGTTGAGCCTCCGTCGTTTGCGCGGTCGGCTTTGCTTCGTCTCGTTGGCTGAGCTATTCGGCAGGGAAAGGGAGGGGATTGTCTTTCAAGTCGGTAATGGATGAAAGCCAGCTAGCAACGGCGGCTTCAGTCGCGTACATTCTGTTTCTGACACTTGGTAAACCGCGTCATAAGCTGGCAGTTGCCGATTGTGTCGTGTCGTGTCGTGTCGTGTCGTCCCTTTTGAAGCGTTTGTTAATGCGACATTGCCTGAGACGGAGCGGGGATAATGGTTGTTGTGATTTGTCGCCCTGTCAACTGCTGTGGCGCTGTGAGACTCAGCATTTTGTGTGGCTGTCGTTTGATTACATTAGTGCGCGGTCCGGGTACAGGGTAGGTTCAACTTGGAGTCCACCTTGATAATTGAGACAAAGAGCGGGCTTGCAATTCACCCTCTGACGATAAGGTCGACAAGCTATTGCTACGGACAAGTCAACTCCCATCTTGTTGTTCAACCGCTATCATGCCGTGATCTGCGTTGCATCATGTCAAGCACGCGTTGCTCCACACCCACTCCTCCATACACCACCCGGTTGCTTGTGGGTTGTTCAAGCTATCGACAGGGTGATGACACGAGACCTCGATCCTCAAGAGCGAAAATACGGCTGCTTTGTTTCTAATGAAATGGTATGATTCATATCCAGGTAAGCCCAGCTTTTAGATATAGAGTGCATGCTAGAACCGACGGAGTGCGCCTAGTTGAGAAGAATTTTAGCACATGTCAGAGTCACGTCAGCGCGTTTGAATAACAGGCCTTCTTACGTGTGATCTTTCGTTCAATGCTTGAAGACCCTCATTTGTAGCTAGTCCATCAATGGTGCCCTTACGAAACGGTGCATAATATCGATTCCTTGTCGAACGCAGTTGACGACGCTCTATGATGCAAACCTGCCTCCATCTCAAAACAAAGACACAACATCTTCACCCCCCCTCAAGAAAATCTCAGCTACCAGCATTATCCGTCTTTGACAAGTCGAAATTTTTCTAGAGAGATCAATGATTTGCGGTGTTTCATAGCATTGGGTTGTAGTTAATACTGTCATGTGTATCATTATGTTCTTACCTAGTTATTGTGTCCGACGGAGACATCATTGAGACCAACAGAAAAAGAGCATCAAACATGAGTGAATCGGTAATCAAATGATTCTCGCGTTCCATCGTAGGTCGATAAAGTGGCTGCGAGCATGATATGTGAGCTGGTCTCGACTGACTGCTTTGAGGACTGCTATGCATCTTCAAAGTGAGACAAAAACCACTCCTTCGAAAGGAGAGTTTCAGATGCTCTTGACACATTTCCTACGGCCTAAGCCTCCTTCTTGTGTCTTCGGGTGCAAACCGCATCTTTATTAATTATGACAACACAGCTGGCGCTGCAGACATCCAAGTCTCAAGTCAAGCTGCCCTTTACTCATGAAGACGGCTACTGACGCTTGATAGGCGGCCTTGAAGGTCTCTTCATGGTGGCGAGATGATGTCCTCACGAGCTCTCCTGAGTTTTATTCAATGCCCTGAACCAACACTCTCGGATTGGACCGGCGTTGCAACTCTTCATCACTTATTACCAACGGTTTGGTCGCAATTGTTACCATCCCTCAACAGGGCAGGTGAAGGAAACACCGATATCGCACAAAATGTCCCTCACAGTAACCATGTTGACTATGTACCATCGCCAATGGACCAGGTCTTGATGTGATGTCGATTGGCAAACCAATCAGACCTTTGCAGTAAGTCCCACTCATTCTCCTAACATCTGATAAGCAAGGGTCTCGCCCACTAAACCTACAATCCTCCGGAAACAACCTCCCCTTGTAGCTCAGTAGCTCCTTGGCGGCCGATGCTAAAAGTCTCGTGGTACGAAGTATATTGCGCAGCTCTTCTGCTTCCGCCTTGAGGTAATTTCCGCAACATGCTGACAAGCATCCCAACTTGAGCAGGTGGTAGCCAGAATTAAATCATTCTGCAGAATCATGCATGGGATCACACCTGGCCCATGTCAATCACGATAGTTGATGGTTTTAGTCTTCGAGACTGTTATGAAGAGTCACATCCCACCGGATCCCTCATAAGAGTATCGGAATCTCGGTGTATGGCAAGCCCGTAGAGGACAAGGCGCAGGATTTTCTACACTAGAGAGCCACCGCATCTCGAGCCAACCCTTGTCTGCGTGAAGTCGTCATTCCAATGTCCGAGAGGGTAACTCTGCGTCTGGGAGCCCCTGACATCACACATCGGGTTGTGGGGGGTTGGACCGAGTTCGGACCACGCAACAGAGCTTTGGCTGGTCACCACGTGGTGCACTAGGTACATCATCCAGCTGCGTAGTTCGTCTTGGCAGGTTCGTGTTCCTGCAGAGACTCGGACTAGAGAAGTAAGGTTATCAATATCGGGATGAAATAACACTCAAACGGCCGGTTAAACCTGATCCTTCACTTGTTGGATGGGTCCCAACATCTGATTGAAGGAATCTTGCTTTCCACTGCAGCAAACTGCAGGGATGTTAAATTACGGCACTTGCTTTGTCTTGGACCCCTCACATCTAATCTTATCAAAAAGATCTTATCTGATCATGCCCATTGCATTTCTTGCTGGTTGTAGAAGTCGGAGGGCCCTGTTCCATCTTGCTGGCTCTCTATAAAAAGCAGCGTCAAGTTCGGTATGTTTCATCAGAACGCTCGTCACACCCTTTTCTCTACGGCCGTTTGTTCTCTTTACCCTCCCACCGGCATCGCCTCCGTGTGGGACGTGTCAAGATGACATTCATCAGGTCGTTCTTCTTTTTGGCCCCGCTCCTCTTCCTTTCCAACCTCGCTGTTGGGGACGACGTTGAGACCTTGTTGGGCACTCCCAGCCCCATATCCGCCGAGACTACCAGATTCATTGTCGAGTTTTCTAGTGCTGCCAATTTCAAGAGAGATGAGGGTGATTCTGTGTGTCCCACCTCCCTTCTAGGCGACTCGCGTGATGGATGAGACCTTTACTTACAGCTATGTCATATAGGGCGCGTCTGAATTTTATTCGGTTCTGCAAGACTCGGGTCAAGATGTCACTCCATCACTCGTCTTTGACTCGGAAGTCTTTCGAGGTGTTTCGTTCGATGTAAAGAACGCTACCAACAACACCCTTGCCGAGATTGAAGCTCTTCCAGAGGTTGCCAAGATTTGGCCTGCAGCATTCTTCCACTTGCCGGTTGAAGGGTCTGCTGTTGTTGCTGACAGTGATTCGCTACTAAAATACCCTGCTTGGAGTGTTCACAACGACACCAATGTGGCTGCCATGCACCAGGCTGGTCACTTTGGTGAAGATGTTGTTATTGCAATCGTTGATTCGGGCATTGACTATACCAATCCCGCTTTCGGTGGCGGATTTGGTCCAGGCTATCGAGTCGAGGCAGGCTATGATCTTGTCGGGGATGACTATGTGGCTGGGGGTGAGTACAAGCCCGACGATGACCCCATGGACTGCCTGGACCATGGAACTCATGTTGCTGGAATTGCTGTGAGTGGGGACTCGTACCTCCCCGGTGTGGCACCCAAAGCCCGTCTTCGTGCTTACAAGGTGTTCGGCTGTGGTGACGGCACCTACGAGGACACCATCGTGGCTGCGTTTCTCAAAGCATACGAAGACGGTGCTGATGTGATCAATGCTTCTCTTGGTTCAAACAGGGGGTTTCCGGACAGTCCAACAGCCATTATCGCATCCTCGATTGCAGCAGCCGGGGTTCTGATCGTCTTTGCTGCCGGTAACAGCGGCTCCACGGGCCCTTTCTACACTAGTAGTGGCGGCAATGGCGTTGGAAGTCTTGCAGTTGGCAGTGTTCAAGCCGAGGATTGGGTTGCCTACCAGTTCACAGCTACTTCTTCCAGCGGAGAGACCCGGGACATTGTAAGTGACAACTCTTGCTGACATTGATAGTAGTTAACAGTCATGTGAATAACATAGGCTTATCTCAGCGACACCTTGAAGCAGTTCAACTTGAACGGCACTTTCGCGGCTTTCACTCGTCCCGACGTTCGAGAGGAAACTGCATGTACCTGGGATCAGCTTACGGGGCCCAAGGACTCTGTAACGGTCATTCCGTAAGTGAGATGTGATCTATAGATAGGTCTCATGGGCACTGATGAATACAAAATATAGCAAGGGCACCTGCGCGTGGCAAATCCAGGACTCGAATGTCATAGGCAAGACCAACAGCATCCTGTATATCCAGACAGAGTCAGGGGACTGGGAACGTCCAGATCGCGCTGTTTACAGAGAGGATCAACCTCAGAACTGTGAGTATGGAGAGCTGGCCCCAGAACTGATGTGACTGACAGACTCTTCAACACAGCTGCTGTTATCCTGTACCAAGACGGTGACTAGATTATGAGCCAGGCTGAGGCTGGCTACGATGTCACATTTTAATTCATTCACAATAACCAGGCCATCTCTATCCCTCGGTCTGGCTTTGCAGGTGGAAGAATCAATGATTTCAGCTCTTGGGGGCCCACTCTTGATGCCAGGATGAAGCCTGAAATCTCAGTCCCTGGTGGCTCCATCCTGTCTACCTGGCCGGTGTCTTCGGGGTCATGGGCAACCTACTCGGGCACTAGCATGGCAAGCCCCTACATTGCTGGAGTCGGAGCTCTTTTCTTCGGTTCCCGGGGTGGACGCTCTGCTCTGGGCCCCAAAGCTGCCCAGATCGCTGTGGAGCGTATCATCGCGAGCGGAAGACTGGTCCAACACAACGATGGAACCAGTAACCCTGCGTCTGTTGTTAGACAGGGGGCAGGAATTGTGGACGCGGCCTCCGTCATTCTGTCTGGCACCTCTGTCAGTCCGGCAAACTTGAACCTCAACGACACGGTTCACTTCAACCCGTCTCACGAAGTAGTTCTCACCAACTCCAACGACGAGACGGTCACATACCAAGTGACTCATGAGGCGGGCATCACCATACGCACCAAAGGAAACAGGGATGCCTGGGTCTCCAATGAGCCTTCGTACTCCAGTGATGAGGGTGAAGCGGCCACAGTTTCGCTCTCTGATGATACCATCACCCTCGGTGCCGGCGAATCTGTTACTCTCCGCCTTGAATTTGTCGAACCTGCGACCGTGAGCCCCAGTTATCTCCCTGTCTACGGTGGCCGCATCCTTTTCGGGGGTTCGAACAGCGAGGTTGTTTCTGTCACCTACATGGGTAAGTCAGCATCTGAGCCACTACCTTAGCATCTGGGGATTACTGATCCTAATGTACAACAGGTATCAAAGGAAGTATATACGCAAGTGACACTTGGTAGATGGGTCGAGGGGTTCCCATGTGGCTCAGTGGCTATGGTGGTTTGATGGAAGAGGGCCACGAGTACTCATTGGAGACCGGCTCCGGTGTGTTCCAGCCCTATTTCAACATCCTGTGGTCCACTCTCGAGATTGGATTTGACGTAAGATTTGGGTTTCTGACTTGTTGAGAACCTGCAGCTGACCGACCCTGACAGTATGTGACCAAGGATTGGGAGCCTAGTGACTGGGTCTATCCTCCTGTTGCGGGTGAGAACAACTGGACCGGCTCGGTTCGGACTCGGGCCAGCGGTATCAATGATGAGATTATCAACTTCCCCCTGGTAAACTATCCTCGGGTCTCTGGGGCCTTCTATGTGGCATCTCAGGGCGACTTCGCCAACGGCTCGTCGATTCCCGATGGCGAGTATCGGCTCCTTGGCCGAGCAATCCGTACCTTTGGAGACATGAACAACCTCGAGGACTGGCAGTACGCGCTTTCACCGTGGTTCTCCGTCAAACGTGACATCCAGCCCACGGACACGACAAGCTCGGAAGTCGCAAGTTCTACCACCCTTGCGAGTAGCACCACCTCGGATGCTACGACTGCTTCCGAGGCACCTGTATGCACGGCCGGTGCTCCTCGTGCAGTGTCTCTGGCAGCATATATTGGACATGCTGGGGACGGCTACAAGCTTTATCTCTATTCGGACTTCATGGCCGCAGATCTCAGTGGTGAGCAGTCACCTCTGAGCTGGGGGCTTACAGAGGGCGGCCATCTCCAGTCCAAGTCTCTGACCACCGGCGCAGATATCTTTGCCGCTGTCCACATCAACACCAACAGCTTGGTGTACATGTATCCTGCGTCACGCATCACAGGAGCATGGTCACATCTTGAGTGCCGCGTTACCACTGAGGGCACACTGAGCTGTGTGTCTGGCGAGAAGGACAGGTTCTACATCTGCGATCTCGACACAGGTGTCGTGCGCCACGGCCCATCTATCGTGGACGGCTGCACAGCTATGACATTCAAGGTCGAGGACCTTCCGGATCCTTGCGCCACTACTTCTGTCTCTTCAGTCACTCCTGATACGCCTACAACCACCACTGGCAGTGTTTCAGCCTCGACCACAGAATCCTCTGCTGAGACTACGTCGACGGCTTCATTCGTCAGCTCCATCACGACATTGAATTCATCCACTACCAGCACAGCTACCGCCACCAGCGAGGTCACCACGTCGACAGAGGACATGATAACATCTCAGACTACTTCCGTTTCTTGGGAAAGCGAAGGGTCGACGGATTGTACATACACCGACTCTATATCGACGACTAGCATTTTGTCTGATTGGAGCTCGACGTCTTTAGACTTGACCATCATTACGGAATCCAGCATTACCTCTTCTGAACTAAGCACTGCTTGGGATACTAATGCCTACACCTTCGAGTCAAGTGCTTCTTCCGGATCGAGCCCTGCTACATCTGACTCAAGCACTGCTTGGTATTTCAGTGCTTCCACTTCAGGGCTCGGCACTACTTCTACCTTGTCCTCGGGATCGATAATTATCTCTGAATCGACAACTACCTTGGAGCTAAGCACAGCAACGGAATCAAGTGCTGCCATTGCATCCACCGGCGACAGCAGGACATCCGAGAGCTCTTTCATGAATACAGCCTCTCAGAGCGCCGCTGTATCGGTTACGGGGGACCCAGAGTCTTCGTCTCATACAACAGCCATTCCGACCTCGACAACAGTAGAGACGAGCTCATCTCTGGAGACAAGCACAAAGCAGTCTTCCACCGAATCAAACAGTTCTATTTCTTCCAAATATTCAAACATCCCTTCTTCATCTCCTGGTATCACACTGTCTGAAACTAGCTCAGGCGTTCAGACCCGTACACGGCCCCCTTTGAGCCTGTCCTCCGTCGGAGCCGGCACTTACAGTACTCGGACCCAACACTTGACAACGTCGACAATCTTTACCACCAACATCTTTACTATTACGGCATGTCCCTCAAGTGTGAAGAACTGCCCTACGTCCGACTACACGATGATGATCACCACCGAGATTATCGCTATCAGTACGACAGTTTGTCCGCTTTCGTCGACCGACGGCATCTCTCGGATTGCTTCAGAAACGAAACACCTCGACAGTGCTGGTGGGTTGAGCACCCCAACCACTTCCAAGGCCCCGCTTGTCACTGTCGCCGGATGTCCTCGCAGCATGTCCCACTGCCACGAGTCATCCAAAGCAATTGAGATTCCTTACGCGGCTACTGTGGAAAGTGAACAAGATCCCAGCACACACGTGGCGAGGGTCTCATCGCACGAATGGGACACCGATTCCACTAGGTCGGCCATGCCTATCCCACCAGCTGACTCCAAGGTCTACGCTTCGATTCCTACAGGGAGCCCCCTCGCTTCTCTATGGGGGCTTTGCAAAGTTCTGCACCTGGACATGATGGAAGCAGCCAGCGTCCCAATGGTGGACAACAGCCCACCAATGATGGTAGTGCAAGGCCTTCCACTCCTCATACAAAGGGTGTAGCGGTTCAGTCGAGCGATGAGTCAACCTTGAGAGTTTCTGGTACTGGTACTAGTGCTACCACCGGTCCTGGTTCTACTCAACTGGAAACAAGCCAAGGGCCTACAGCTGTTAGTAACAGTACACACCGGCAGAGGTTTAATAGTTTCGTGGTTGGTGCTACTTGTATTCTTTCTGTCTTTAATCTTATATTATAGTTGTCATTCTTTCTATACTTGTATTAATACATAAAGAGGGTAAGGTAGTAATCTTAATAAACTTTTATTTTAGTATTTTTACTAACGTACTTGATAAGCGAGTGAGCCACTCAAGCGAGTAAGCCACTCAAGCGAGTGAGCCACTTTGAAATTTCTTAGTATTTATACCTTATTTTAAGATTCTTAAAATAAATTCTTAAAAATTTAATTTAAGCTTATATAAGCAATAACTTTTTATTAAGATTAATTAAAAAATCTAAATTGTATCTTTAATTTTTTTAGACTTTTTAAAAAATTATATAATAGATTATTTAAGAATTTCTTATTTGCATTTTTTTTTTTTAGTATAACAATCGTGTGTTTCCCAAGGGATAAACCGGTCGTGCTAGGTTTATATTAGCAGAGAGTGCTAGGCATAGTCTGAGTAATAGGTTATAAGTCACGTCTGGTAATATGCTCAAAGGTATTAAGTATAACTAAGTTATATTAATAGCTAAGGTAGCTAGTATATAAGAAAGTATAATAAGTATATTCTATATACTTAATCTGGCTCATGGTTTATGAGTTAGGGCTCACGGTGAGTCGTGATCTAGATCGTGAGTCCCGTTCTAAGGCTCATAATATATACCCCCTTGGGGCATGAGTCGCGGGGTAGTTAGTGGGTATAGTGGGTCGCATGTGATCCCGGCGGTTATTATAACTAGTGCCGTGATATGATATCCCCTTTCTATTGGTTTTATCCTTAAGACTACTTCTTGCGACTATATCCTAAGGTGCGTTAACCTAGTCCTATAATTATTCTTTCGTCCTTGCTAACGCTATGTCAGATTCTAAGGCCATGCGCAACCGAAAAGCCCAAGCTCTTTTTATCGAGAATACTAGTTTCTTAATTATGCCTTGTGGTTATTATAAACCGCGATAGCTAAAATGCTAGGCAAAAGAGGGCCATAAGCATTATGCTTAATATACTCGACGTGGTTAGAAGTATGATGGTCGTGGTGTTACTTTTTTTTCTAGTATATTCTCGTTTTTGTCTTTCCCTATAATGCTTTTTGATTCCCGAGGTAGCTGATCGCTTAGTATAGGAAAAACGCCGTCTGGAGCAAGAGGAAGAAGTAGCGGAGTTAGAGTTGATTTCTTTATAGTAGCAGGTGAATGAGCGGCTTAGTCGTTTAATGCGTCTTTGTCGTTAGAAGCGTTAGTTAGTCGAGCGTGGAGTAGAGATGCTTCGTCGGAATGTTAAGACGCTAGATGAGTTGGAGGCCGTAGAAAATGCGGAATCCTTCGCAGTGGCTAAGGCGTAGCTGGCTGGTGCCGTGGATGTTATTAACTGGGATGACCTCTTTGCGCCTATTATTACTAATGAAAGTCTTTTAATAGTCGCTATGCACTAGTGAGGTATTCTAGGGGTTCTTATATATTTTCTGAGTCTAGGTAATTTTTCTATTTAATGAAATATATTATTTTTCTATTAATCTTATCTATATCGAGGATAGCTTTTATAATATATTCTTCTAGTTTATTAACTTCTATATTAGGTTTATTACTAGTTTTTACTTAGATAATATCTTATATTAATTTAAGTAATAAAATATAAAAGATTAGATAGAGCTTAACCTTAGGTAATAAGTCTAATTTATAGTTATATTTTAAGATTTTTTATTTAATTCTATAAGGTTTAATATATTTATAGTTAAGTTTCTTATTTTATTATTTTATTATAATATTTTTTATTATAAGGTAGATTATATCTCCCTCTAAGAAGATTAGTCCCTTAATCTATTTTTTATTAGCATAGCTTATTATTTTATTTCTAATAAATTTAAGTTTTATATATATTTCTTTATATAGGTTTTATAGCTAGTCACTAATAAGGATTGCTTTAGGGTTAATAATAATATCTCGGGATTACTAATATATATCTAGTATAAATCTAAAATTAATATAAGCTAGTATAATCTTTATGCTCTTATTTATAGCTATATTATAAGCTAGCTATGCGGCTAGTAGCTTTTTAACCTAGTTAGTTTATTTATAGTTAATATAGCATTAGAGGTATTATTTTAGTATTTAATTTATGCGTTTTATTTATTTATTTATTTCCTTATAGTATATAATAGAGAGTTTATAGTTAATTCCTAAGTATCCCGTGAGGCTTTACTAGAATTTTAATATAAATAGCAGTCCTCGGTTTATAATAATCTCGAGTAGTAATCTATATATTTTAGTAATATAAAAATAGAAAAGATAAGTGAATTCTTTAGCTATTATGGATTTTCTATAGGGTATAAAGTAAGAAAATTTCGTGAATTTATTTATAATAATAAGAATGCTATTATAGAAGTTTCTAGTAGCTAGTTCTTCTAATAGGGGTAGTTTAGTAATAAAGTCTATAGTAATTAAGTCTTATAATTATTATATAACTAGGAGTAATTATAGCTTTCTATATAGTTTATAGTATTATGCCTTAGTTTTTACGCAAAGGTTATATTAATTAGTGATAATTAAAATAATTTTCTTTATATTAAGAAAAATAAATATTATTTTAATTTATTCTAGGGTTTTATTAATTCCTTAGTATTTATATAATAAGTATTTATATATTTCATATATAAGATTATATTATAATTCTTATAGTATTTATTATTTATTTATTTTTTTATTATTTAAGAGGTATTTATTATATTCTAGGATTTTTATAAGTAATAAATTACCTTATTTTATTATATAAGTTATTATAATAATTTATTATATAAGGTATCTTTCTTATATAAACTATAAGAGTTATTCCTTTATCTTAGTTTTTCTTATATCTAGGTTAAGGCATTAACTAATAATATTAGCTTTATTATTTTTTATTTCTTTAATATAAATAATAATATAATTAAATTCTAAGAGGTATTTAATATATTAGAGTTATTATCCACTAAGTTTTTATATTTTTGCGAAGTAAGTAATATTCTTATAGTCTATATATACCTTAATCTAATATTAGCTTTTTAAGAGGTAATACCTAAATTCTTTAAAGGTATTAATAATTGCGAGGAATTCTTTATTATAAATAAGGTAATTTAGTTCTACTTTATATAGCTTATAGGAGTAGAATATAATTAGGTATAAGAGTCTTTTATTATCTTATTATCTAATCTATGCGCCTAGGGTAAAATCTAAGGCATTAGTTTTAAGTTTAATTAGTTAAGATAGGTTAAATATCTTAAGCACTGGTTCGCTTAAGATAAGTTTCTTAATTTTATTAAAGGCATTTTTAGCTTAGTTTTTAAATATAAAGGTTTTATCTCTCTTCGTGAGTTCTATTAATAGTATAGCTATCTATCTAAAAGCTTTAAGGAATTTATAGTAATAATTAGTAAATCTAAGGAAGGCTTATACTTCCTTAATATTAGTTAGTTCTTTTTAGCCCTTAATTACTAAAACCTTCTTAGGGTCTATTTATATCTTATTATAAGAGATAATATATCTAAGGAATTCTACTTCTAAGGCATAAAATTTACTTTTCTTAAGTTCTATTAATAACTTAGCGTTTTATAATAACGTACATGTATAGCGAGCCGGATAGCAAGCGAACCAGACACTTTTTTTAACCTTTAAGATAGAAATTACCATAAAAACATAACAAACTATTTAATTAATTGAAATTACTTGCTATACTCTTCCCTAGATGTCTTAATCACTACCTGATATGTTCTTATATTATGACCGGGCTTGCCGCAGACACCATAATGCCAAACCCCCGGTCGCGCTAACCTCCCTTGATTACTACTTCTCGACGATTCTGCCACTACCTATGCATCCACATCCATCTGATTAATTGCTTGCCTTCCTTCCTCTACTGTTATTACCCCTCTTTTCTATAGTCGGGTCTTTTTTGCCCTCCGGCGCCGGCTTAGTATCTTATTTGCCTATTTAAGTTCTTTAACCCTAGCCTTAAGTAAAGCAACCTTATGCATAACTATCTTTATTCCCTTAGAAGAAGACCATATAGCTTCTAGAATTAACTCTGGGGAGCTACTTTTGTGCCTTATAACTCGTCTCTCGAGGTAATCTGACTGAGATTGAGCCTTAAGCACGGTCTTTGGGGTCTTTAAAACCCAAGGGGTCAATAGTTTAGCCACCTCCTTAGCTGGTATTGGAGTCCGTAGCTGCATATTAAGCTTCGAGACGATACTTTCCGGGTCAAGAGGAATAAGCCTGGCCCCTCTGAAGGCTAACTTAATATTCTTTTCTGTTATAGTGGCCTAAAATGCGGCGTAGAAGGCCGGAAAGAACTTAGTCTTTGAAACGTAAGTTATAGAGCATCTAATTAGATGCTCTATTTCTTGGCCGTAAGCGTTCTTAAGCACGCTAAAGCACCCAACGTCAAGGGGCTGAAGTATATGAGATGAATGAGGTGGCATATAAAGCCTAATGATCTTTTTCTCCTTATAATATCTCTCGAATTTGATTAAGTAGTGACTTTCGTGGCCATTAAGGATTAGAAGATGATAGCGACTATTTGATCGCTTAGCTATGCACCGGTCAAAGTGCTTAAGCCACTCGAGACCGGTCTCGTTATCGGTCCAGCCATTTTGGGTCGTTGTAATAGCCCAATCGCCCGGGAGGTTACTATCCCGGTACTAGTTGGCGAGGTGATATTGGCCGGCACCGATGATGAACGGCGCGATCGCTTGGCTATCCGCATTGATCGCCTGAATGACTGTAATCCATTCCTGGTTTCTGGGCTGCACTGATTTTGGCTTTCCACGCCTATCTATGCCTATGACGACCATTCCGCTCTGAATTATGCCCATCATAAAGCCAGTCTCATCAATATTATAGAAATTATCTGATTGGATGCTATACTTCGCGATTATATTTGCTATAAGCGTAAACTAATTATAGATAATAGCTGGATCTTTGCACTTGGCTCTCTGGTAGTTGTACTTCCGAAAAAAATGCGTCTTGAGGTCTAGGTATCGCCTAACGAAGTTTGAAGCCCAATGCGCGCTAACTGGTGGCGCGTCGCGGTCGGCAAGTAATTGATCAGCTATTTCCTTTATACCACGAAGCCGGGGGGGAAATCCTCGCGAATCTAGGTCGAGAATAAAGTGAATAAGGATCTGTTCCTCTAGATTAGATAGTCGGCGTGAATTAGGAATAGTATTGACTCGGGCTTGGATGCCATTATATCGGTCAAACAGTGTTGAATGCTTGACTTGGTAGAGCTTTGCGGCACCTCTAAGACTTAGTTTTGGTGTATTTTGATGGGCTTGAAGTGCAAGAAGGATTCTAGCCTCTTTATTAGACTGTGATATGCTGGGTGGTTAAGAATCAATTGATTAAATAGAGATAATATAGGTTGAGGGATTTTTTGTCCGGTTTGCTTGCTGTCTGGCTCGCTATACATGTACGTTATTTATAGTACCTTATAGATATATTTTATATATTTTTCTTCTATTTTAAAGAAAATAAGGATATTATCTAGGTAATATATAATAAATATATCTAGATATTCTTATAATATATTATTAATTATTTATTAAAATATAATAAGTATATTAATAAGTCTAAAAGGCATAATAAGGTACTTAAATAATTTATACTTAATATAAAAAGCGGTTTTTTATTTATATCTTTCTTTAATCTAAATAAGGTTATAGGCTCCTTTAAGGTCAAGTGCTATAAAATACTTTATATTAAAAAGCTAATCCTTTAACTTACTAATAAGAGGTAATAATATATAATTCTTAATTATAATAATATTAAGTATTTTAAAATTAATATAAAGTTAGAGCTTTTTATTTTTCTTTAAAATAAATATAATAAGATATCTAATAAATAACTTACTTTCCCTAATATATCCTTTCTATATTATATCTTTAATATATTCCTTTAATACTAGTAGTTATACTATATTAAGTAGGTAGAGTTTACTAAAGCTAGGTTACTTTCTATTAATAAACTTAATTTCTAGGTTATAATATATATACTTAGATAGGCCTATTTTAAGTTCTTTCACGAAGAGTTTCTTATAGATATAATACTGCGATGGGATATTCTTAAGTCACTCTTTTTCTTCCGGGTTATCTTATAGTTTCTTTTATAGAGCTAGGTCCTTTTTGAGTTTATAAAACTATTATATAACTTATATAATTATTCTTTATCGCTATTGTTTTTATCCTTTTTGATATTTATATCTTATTCCTATAGGTAAAGAGGTATCTCATATTTGCCTTTGCCTAACTTCTTTAATTTCTTTAGTAGAAGTTTAAAATCTTATATTATATTTTAAGTTATTATTTATTATAGAAGGTATCTTATTATTAAAAGAAAATACTTAATTAATCTTTTAGTTAAAATATAAATTAAATTATTATAACTATAAATACCTAAGTATAAGATTATATTATTTATTTAATATAATATTAAATAAAATACCTTAGTTTTTTCTTTTAATAAAAACTTTAAGGTAATTAATCTCGCTATTAATAATACTATTATTATAATTAAAAGGGGTTCTTTCTAGGTTAATAACTAAGTAAGGCATTTATTTATATCTCTATAGTAGCTTAAGTCTATTTACTATTATTAAGTCAAAGTAGTTTTACTTAGCTTTATTATCTATTAAAGTATTTAATTATTCTCCTCTGACTTATACTTTTAGTTCTAGGTATTATCGCTTATATACTCCGGTGGTAGAGTAGAGGGCCTTCTAGGGTAATATATTCCCTTATTTATCTACTTATTGCCCTATATTAGATAGGGTATTTAGTTTTTTAATATTACTAGAGCATAGTTAATATAATTAAATTTATACTTACTATTTATATAGGCATCGTAATTATATATATTATTTTAGCTATATAGCTAGTCCTAGTATTACTATCCTTATTTAACTCCTAGGTTTTTTTTATTTTCTTAGCTAATTATTTTTTATTAGTCCTTAATCTTATAAGTAATTTATTTCTTTTCTTAAGTAGCATAATAGAGTTTTAAAGAATATTACGTATTTATAATACTAATAGATTTATATTAATGTATTACCTTATACCCTTCTATTTTATATTATAAATAGGGTTTATTATTTAGTTAATATAATAATAAGATAAAGAAGTAATCTTATCCTTATTTTTCTTCTTAATAGGTTTTATACTAGTAGTATTAATATAATATCTAAGAGATATTAATATACTCCTAATATATTAGATATATCTTTATATTATCTCATAGATTAAAAGGTATTTTTAAATATTAAGGGTTTTTAGCTAATTCTTAGTAATAAGCTTAAATATAAATTTCTTATTTATCTATTATTTTTATATATTCTCATACAGTCTAGATATACCTTTCCCTTAGGCTATTTTAATACCTATTATTATTTTTATTATATAATTAGGGGTAGTTTTTCTCTTCTTATAGTTCTTTATTACTCTTCTAGGGCTTCTTAAAGCGCTCTTAGCATAGTTCTCTTTATAGTTTTTAAGCCTTATACTTAAACTTAGTTTAATTAATATTACTACTACTTATTTTAATAATCTAATTATTATATAATAATTTACTATATTAGTTTATTTTTTATTATTTATAGATTTTATTATATTCCTATGATACCTTAATTTAGTATTAAGGGCATAAGGTATAGTTATACCGCGCGGGGTTATCTTATTAGTAGTCCCTTTAGTGGACTATAGCGGGCACTAGAAGTTATTCCTTTTTTTTATATCTTATAATTTATTTCTTATAATTAAATCCTTTTGCGGTGGCCTCTTAGAAGTTAGTTTATTTATTTAAGGGTTATTATGCTAAAGGGGATATTATAGGTTTTTTAGTTTTAGGTTTAGCGCGTCTAGTCACGGCGATAGTATGCTATGGCATTAGGTTGCCTAGTTATTATCTTCCCTTATTAGGCTCTAAGAGTAATTTCTATCTTATATATTTTATAATATGCGAGCGGTTAGTTTTTTAGGGTTTAATTAGTTTATAGAGTTATTTTTTTATAATATTATTAATTATATAGTTACCTTTTGCTTATTTTTCTAAGAGGTATACTTAGCTATATAGCATATCTAGCTTATCTAATTAGATACTAGTTTTATTATATCTTTATCGAGTTATTCTAAGTATTTTAATAGTGCAGATAGCTATCTAAGGTTTAGTATCTACCTAGGTGGATCTTACCTATTTCTTACCTTCTAGGAGGGGCTATTATAGCTTAGGTTAATAGCGCCCTTCCTTTATATCTCGCTACTTCTTTTAATATTTATTTACCTTATAGCCCTTCTTATAGTAATAGTAATATTTAATATCCTTACTATCTTTTTAAGCTACTCTAAGTTCTATAAGTCCCGCATAGGTTTTATAAGAGGTATTACCCTTAGTTTATTTTTATCTTTAAGATTAATTAATATTATTCTTATTACCTTAGATTTATCTTTTATTAGACTTCTTTATATATTATTTAAATTATTAATTATTAATCTTAATAATTATATTAATATAATCCTAGAGGTTATTAGGTTTTTTTATTTTATAGAGTTTATCTTTAATTTTATCCTTAAGTCTTTTATAGAAAGTAATCTAAAGGGCACTTATTCCCTAATTAAGAAATAAGGTAATTTATATAAATTTAGTTATATAAGTTAAGGCAGCCTTTATTTATTATAAGTTCTTAAGTTTCTATATAGCTTATTATTCTTTATTAATAGTTTTAAAGTTATATCTAATTATATCTTTAAAGTTCTTATACTTAGTGAAAAAGAGTTATATTTCCTTAGTAGGTTTATTCCTGAGAAAATCACATAGCTTAGGTTTAAACTAAGTAAATATATTACCCATAAGGCATTTACTAGCATATAAGACCTTACTTTTAGTACTAATTATCTTAGTAAGAAAATACTATTAATATACTCTAAGGGATATAAGGAATATCTTAATATAGGTAGCTTACCTATTAAATAGCTCTAAGTCCTTAGGTTTAATAATCTTATTAATATCTTTATAGGTAGTATTAATAGCGATATACTTAAATATTAGATTACTAAGATTATAAACCTATTATTATACTAGGTTATTTTACTAAGCTTAGAGTATAATAAGTTAATTAATCTAATTCTATTATTTATTAATTATCTACTAGTATTATTATTATTATTATTTTATAGCTTAGCGGAAATATTCTTATATATTATTTATAGATGCCTTTATACTAGCTAATTATTCCTAAGTAATCCTAGCGTTATTATATGCGCCGTCTAGGAGGTTATTATGCTAGGTGCTTAGGTGGTTATACCTATTTCTGAGCTTACGGACCTTATCCTCGTGTAAGGCCGGGACGATATATTCTTCGCTATTGTTATCTATATCCATCGGGATATTAGGTTCCTCTGGTTTAGTCGCGGGCTATCCCTGTTAGGGGGTGATAGGTAGCTTGCTGCGAGGGGTAGAAGGAGATCTAGTATTAGGTGCTATGGTAATAGTATTGCTCAGAGTATGCAGTGCACTACTAAATAAGAGCTATTAATATGTAATAATCGTATATTTCCTAAGGGATAAACTAGTCGTGCTGGGTTTATATTAGCAGAGAGTACTAGGCATAGTCTAAGCAATAAGTTATAAGTCACGTCTAGTAATATACTTAAAGGTATTAAGTATAACTAAGTTATATTAATAGCTAAGGTAGCTAGTATATAAGAAAGTGTAATAAATGTGTTTTATATACTTAATCTGGCTTACGGTTCGTGAGTCAAGGCTCACGGTGAGTCGTGATCTAGATCGTGAGTCCCGTTCTGAGGCTCATGGTATGTACCCCCTTGGGGCGTGAGTCGCGGGGTGGTTAGTGGGTATAGTGGGTCGCATGTGATCCCGGCGGTTGTTATAACTAGTGCCGTGACATTTAGTTTTTTAGTTTTTAAAAATTAAAAGAACTTATTAAAAATCTAGAAAAATTAAAGCCTTATGACTATTTTAGTTAAATATATAAAAATGCTCCTCTTAAGCTTATAGCTATTTTATAGCAGTTTTTATAAATTTAAGATTTGTATTTTTTAAGTGCACAGTATAGGTGGCTCACTCGCTTGAGTGGCTCACTCGCTTATCAAGTACGTTACTTACAAAAAAGATTACCACGACTCTTGCGCCTATTTAGAGTGGCAATGTCAGATTTTGTCACCTAGGACTCTCTGAAATGAAATCACTTACGCAAATACTCGCCAAAGCTTTTCGCAAGTTCATCTAGTTTGTAGGACGAGCTGATTCCATCTTCGAGAGCTCCCTTAGCCAGGAAGTGCACACAACGGAGGTTGGATGGGGTGTCATCTAGCTTGATGTCAAAGACCCTCTACACGAACCAAGCCACACAAACTGTCAAGCTCTTCAACAGATGCGACTTATGATTCGAAACTCCATGCAGTCATGCTGTCCACATAGCCCGCTGAGATCATAGCCACCAATAGCTCTTACCAATACATCCAAGGTCTCGGCCTTTTCTGCTTGAGCGAAAATACGGAACATCTACGTCGCGAGGGCTTGACTTGCTGCATCCGACCAGGGCGTGCCATACTCAGCATGTTGTATTTTGGCGCTGTCACGGCAATTCGTACACACTATGGGTGATGCCCCATCATAAGGGTGCAGTAAGCCCAAGTCGCCTTCTGGGGTTGCCACTCTCTAATTTGTCTAGCTTCGGTAAGCATCCTGGTTCCATCGAGACGAATCAGATAGCGAAATAGAGTGTGTGCAGTGCTACATTGACGTGTCGTGGACTCGTTTGCGATATCCATTGGCAAGGTTGGGTGCGCCTCGGACAGCAGCTCCAAGGCATCACACGCTGCGATCTAACCAATCGGTAACTACCAAGCAATCCGAGTCCGTCTGCCCTTTTGTGTGTATGCACGTCATCCAACCTGCGCTGGTTATTGTGTGGTATACTATTGGCACGGGTAGTTATGGTTGATTGGCAATCATACCACCTCAATTGGCCGTGATGACGAACCCCTGGCCTGAAGGGCGCGTCTTTAATTAAGGATCGCGGGGTCTCTACCCGTTGGAGTTAGGCAGGTGCCATTGTTGCTGACTAAAGATGGTTTCCTCGCGAAAGATCGGAACGGAGTTGACCGATGGCCTTGTTTAGAATGGCTCCTCCGGCTTATTCTCGCGGCACCTAGTTCCAAGGAAGAGACTCCCTGCCAATGCCAATGTCACCCAAAGCACAACTTCTCAATCTTTTCCCATGCTTCAAGCATTATCTACCACCGCTCCTGTGATGTGTCACTGTGAGATGGAGGAAATCTCATTGAGCCGGTATGGCCTCGCCTAGACGAGATCTGAGGTGCTTGGACAATTTGAAAAGTCCCGAGATTCGGTAGATGCAATCATGCAAGCAAGGAGTAGGGTAGCATGAATGAATCAGCAGATGTTCTACACGGAGGGTACTCAGGGCAGTTGAGAAACCTGCCCATAACCCCACAAAGCCACGCCATTTATCCCCCAGCCTGGCAGGTCCTGTCACCAGACTCTGACGCTCATCGTACGAATCTCGCGACGACCAGATCCGGCCCCCTTCCACGACTGAGGACCATGGCTTGTGGTCTGACTTGGAGCGACCTCACCACTACGGGACGGACCGGCCAAGATGAGCAAGAGATTGAAATAGCACAGAAGAGGGATGCGCGCCAAATGATATAAGAGAATGTCCTATTCATCCTTTCCGGACTCTCATTCAGATCATCATCTCCTTCACTCACCTACATTACGAAACCCCGACTTGATTGAGTCTCATTCACTCATAACAATATAAACACAACTACAACGCAAACTTCACAACCTCTAACCTTCATCATGACCACCAACTCGTTCGGCGGAGCTCTTCCTCCATTCGATTTCCCGCCCCAGCCAGCCCCCGTTATCTCTCGCATGGCTCGCGTCTCAAAAGCCCTTCCCATTGTGTTGATCACTACCGCAATAGCTGGTAAGTCTTCTCATCTCAAACTCCCGCACACCTAAGTCTCTATGCTAACATTGTTCTCTAGCTGTCGCCTTCAAGGCCACTCAGGAAGCACAAAAGCCTCGCTCCCCCATCGCTGCCTCCATGGCGTCCGGACGCCCTTCAGCAGCCCCCAGCTTGGTACTTCGAGGGCACGGTGACGTTGACAAACAAAGCATCGGCGTGGCGACTAAGTCAAACAACTCGGGCACTTGAAAATGCAGAGCAAATTCGATCGTCAAACTGGGCACATGGAAGCGAGTTAGGGATCTTATTTGAATTTCCGAGTTGTAGGGCCGGCCCCTGTACATCTCAATTTAATCATAGAATACCTTTTTCGATCTCTTCTCGTGACTATGCTTAATAGTTCTGAATAAATGGCATCTGATCCTGCTCATATTAAGAAAGGGCGCCATGATGCCAAAATTCCTCTCAGGCATTATTCGCATCGTGCATCCACGTTGTCTCAGCTTCTTGATCAGCATAACCATGTGCATCATGAAATGGTAAACCTCTCAGGGAATATTTAATTACTCTAAGCCTCTGCATGAGAAGTTACACCTGGCTACCAAGCACTGCTGCAGGCCAAGGATGCGAGAAGTCGCCAAGCCCCTCGTCACGGCCTGGTGTCGAATTACTGACACTAGACTTTATTCTAAAATAAGATGCATCACTACATAGCCCGAGACAGAGTGCGGATGAGTCTCTGTATCAGTTCATATGTGCCACAGCTGTCACGGTCTGAGTCTTAGAACTCAGCTGCAGGCGGACCTTGGCTGGGGATGCGACACTACCCTACAGAGTTGAGTCGCACAGTTGTGACACAACAAAACAACTACAACTGGCTGTCAAATTAATCTAAAAACTAGGCCTGTTGATCCTATTCATTGGTTTCAACTTCCACCATGCGATAAAGTTCTTGCTAATACCTTGACTAACTAGTGAACAGAATTGACTTCTGGGAGATGCTTAACTTACTCAATCGAGCGTTCTGCACATGGCAAATGGTCAAATATATGCGTTTTCCATGCACGCCTGTGAGAGTTTCGACCGCTGTATTGCGATCATAACACCTTTGAAGTGGAGAAAGTTGATTTATTTTGGGACTGGGAGCAGAGGGAATATGGTAAAAATCTACACGAAAGGAGGACATTTGAAAGATGCTAATGTCGTGACGAATCAGTGGACAGCGCCCAGGCCACAGCAACAAATGACCGGAGCACGGCCTCACAATCTTCCGGCACTAAAATCCGGAGTGGTGATGTAATCTCTTTTGGCGCATCCACCAGGCAAGGTCATGTTTCATTCCTCAAAATGACATCAGCATCAAGACTGCTTCTGGTTGTGCTGGTGTGCCTCCTCTTCGCTGGGCGCGCGTCCGCCTTTGGAGCTGGAGAGGTCGCTGGCGCTAGCGAATTCAATGGCTATGTGTGGCGGCACGGCGACATCGTAGAGGCACTTCGTTACCTCCCGGCCAGTTTCGTCACACATTATCGCTTCTCAACCCTCGAACGACGACAAATCTACTTTGGCAACTGGCTTCGCGACTTTTCTCAAATTATCGACACGACGGGTCTTGAAAATGTCCCCGAGCCGGTGCTTCGGGCCATTGTGAGCATCCTAGGCTTTCTCGAATTCGGCTTCGCGACCGACGAGTTTGAGGTGACGCGCGAACGGCTGGGATGTTACAAGCATGTGGAACACATTGACAATCCCAAGGGTTATCCAGAAAACGCGAAGGAGGTCGATGAGAGATTGAGAGGGCCGTTGGATCCGCGGGAGCTGGAGTTTGACCCAAAGACCGGCATGAAGAATTATATTGCCAACTCAGGCAAGGGCTGGGACACCTCTGCCGACTACGTGACGAGACAACTCCGCGAGTGCATCAGACTGGGTCGAGAAACAAATGCAAAATCCAAGAAGGAGGCCTTTATCCACCTCGGCGCTGCGCTACACACACTCGAGGACTTCTCCGCGCACAGCAACTTCACTGAACTCTGTCTGCACGAGCTTGGCGAGTATGACGTCTTTGCATTTGTTGGCGATGTATGCCGTGTCAAGACACCAGGATGGAGAGGTCGAATGGTACCGCCCATTGTGACTGGAACCTTTGGCATGCTTGACATCTTCCACAGTCTCCTAGGCGAGGCCGATGATATGGCCGTGCTACAATGCAAGGGATCACTACAGAACCTAGAGAATGTACGAAAACATGCCGCGGCGTTCTACATATGCTGACCGACCACAGGAGATGAATATCGGAGAAATCGCATTCCAGCATCTGTACGACTTGCTCAAAGCTGCCATTCAGGCATTGAGCAAATTGGCGGCCAATGCCACTATCAGTGACCCAATTCTAAAACAACTGGAGACTGTCGGTGTGCTTTTCCAAAAGGCTGAGGAATCTGCCAAGGCAGACAAGGAAAGTCAGACTGCCAAGAGTAGTCTCGACGCCGACCAACTCTGGCAGTCGATTGAGCCTATCTTCTACCTTCACGATCGCATCAAGAAATGGATACAGGAGCGCACTGAGCAACACGACGCCGAACCGCTTTCGGAAGAGTCAAGCACGCAACTGGGCAAGTACACGGATCAGCTCGTCTTCAAGTACCTCTCCCTCATGATTGAGAGCTCCATCATGCAGTTGCGCAATGCTCTGAAGGCTGCCAAGGAACGGGTCGATGCGGAAGCTGCAAAGTCCACTTCGGCTGAGATATATGAAGACGGGAATGCATCTGACCCTAGTCACTCGGACATCTCAAAAGACCACTTCAGCAACGTTCTCAACCAGCCAGCAGGCCTCGTGTCGACAGTCACCACCAATTGGACGACACAGCAAGTTGTCAAGTGTTGGGACGACCCTTTTAGAGACGAAGGAGAAACCATTCGCCAGATTTTGACCATTTTGCATCATCCCGCCTTTCCCGGTCGAAAGAAGACACCAATCCAAAAACACATGTTCAACGCCGTGCAGGAGTGGTGGCATCACAATACAGCCGAGGAAAAGAACAAGCTCCGGGGGATGCTGACAAAAGAGAGCGTCAGAGGCCGCCAACATGAGAATCATTCACTGACGTTGAAGGACCTGGAGGGGAAGAAGAAAGGCGTTGCTGTATTTCCTGGTTCAAGGCCTAAGCTCAGACAGAAGCCGGCGAAGCCATCCCCGCTGACATGGGCTATCGTTGAAGCCAAAAGCGACGCGAAGTGGATGTTTGGCGCCGTTAAAAGAGGTGTGAGGGACCCTGTTGCAGCCGTCTCTTTCGTCATAGGTGGATTATACATACTCTTTGCCCAGGCCATTTTGGCCGTGCTTGGCAGCTTTGGCAGGCCAACTAAACCGTCGCGAGCATGAGGCAAGATCACCACGGTCTTAGATAAACGCGATTTAGCATATAATCAATATACCAAGGCTCTTTCTGGTATATTTCATGACGTGCGACTGTATACAATACTAACTTGTCTGGCTAAAATCTTCACACAGCTCAGTGGATGTTAATCGACATACGCTAAAGCCCCGATATGTCTTCTATGTCTCTGACCCTGTGGAGGGGTGCACTGGAGCTCATGAATTCCCTTGCCGCTGTGCGTCCTTTGTGGAAATCCTACCCAAAGGCCATCTAACAGTCTTCGACTTCAAGTGGAGGAGTGCTTGCCCACTAACCAGAGATGCCTGCCTGGGAAAGAGTTTCCAGTTGTCAGTTCTACCAGACTCCCAGAGTTCCCACCATCCTTTCTCAGGCGGGTTCTCAATCTCTTTGATGAAAATCTCCATGTCTCTGGCCAGGGCCTGGAGCGTCTAGAACTGGGCGTTGCTATGGGTCTCGATCTCCTGGATAAAGTTGTTGTTCAGCTTTTGATACGGCTTGGCATTCTTCTCCGCTTTCTCAACGTCCTCCGCTAGTTCATAGGCCTTCTCTGATCTCATGATCTGAGCTTCTTTGTGACATGCCATCATGATGTTGGGGAGGTTATCGGATTCCGAGGTGAAGATGACTTGTTGGAACTTGAGTTTGGGGAATTTGGTGAAAGCATGGGGCTGTTCGACGCCAATCTAGCCGGATATGGAAGAAACGGCAGTCCAGATGGCACTAGATAAGAAGCTGAAGGTTGAGGGTATTATGTAATATAAGAGCAGCATGAGTACCAGAACACCTATTACCATACCGCAAAAGTACTTGACCAGTCTATTTCTGAAGAGAAAGCAGAGAACTCTCTCAAGGACTCTCGAGGAGAAGCAATATACCGTGGCCAGGGCCCAGAGCAGGCCGTTGATCACACCTTTCTGCAGCAGATTTTGTTCATCATGGCCTCTATCACCTTTATCTTGTCTATTTATATCTGGTTTCGGCCGTGGGCTCTCGTCGCTAGTCTCGGCTCGAGGGGGTGGAGTTTTCGAGAAAGTCTGGCCGCCTGTGGATGGTTGTCGCCGATGGCGGTCGCTGGGGGAGGAGATCATGGTGGCGTTGCGTCTACTTGCCAGAGAAATACTGCCGCGAACTCGGCGGGTTATCCTCCCAGATATCATCAAAGTTATAATCATCCTTCATGGTGACTTAATGAAGGGGAATGAAGGTCGATACAATGGGCAAAATGGATAGGCAGACTGCACGCACATACAATGAACTAATGAAGGAAGAGCAGAGTGCTGAGGAGACTATTTAAACGACTTCAAGCGATAATATGGCAATGGGCCGTTTGCCTGCCAACCTGGATCTCGGCGAGAGGTGAAAACAATTCGACGTTTCATCGCTTTGATGTGTCTCAGCCTGATTACCGTTTCGGCGTTTTTTTTGTCGCAACTGAAACCGCCATCTTCTGTGCCAAACTTCATGTTGTGAAAGAAGGTGGCTGTACGGCTGTGCAACGGAATATCATATGTCATATTTCCCAGGAAATAAGGGGGTCAGCTGAGCTCTCCATCCCCCATCCAACAACGGAGATGCGAAAATGAGACTTTCTGATGTAATTTGAATGGAAATCGGAGCTATGAAATGGATCAAATTCCTGTTTCTATATAGAGGGAATTTACAAAGGAGATAATTCATCTCTCATTGTCTTTGAAAGACTTGCCGTCAGCGCTCAAAAGGGGCGATATAAGCTCTACCAGCTGCATGAAGTTTGGGCCCTCATCATGAATTATCTTGAGTAATTTTGAGCGCGTGATACCACGGTCAAATCGTACGTTCTTTTTTTTTTTCGTTTTGTAGGTTCAAATAGAAGTGCTGAAGCTGACGGAGCTTCATCAGGTCGCTTGGTATGTTCTCTTCTTGCTTCTTGCCCTTTGGGGGCTTTGCCGCTGCTCAGGCGTCATGCTCGTTGGAAGTCATGGGGCGGATCGAGATGGTGGTAGGGGGATGGTATAGCACAACTGGATGAGATGAAGAAAAGGAAAGGTTTGTAAATACGGTTGGAGAGGATATAGGGGGTATATGTCTGGCCGATATATTGTTGATGGGTTCTGCCATCTCGTGGGAGAGCATGTACAACTGTATACCGTTGACAAAGAAAAGAGTCCGTCTTCAAAATACGCCAGCATTCTTTTATTGCCGTCCAGTGATGCAGCTACTTCACCTAGCAGCTGTTCAGATGATCAATGTCCTGGCTCAGGTAAGCCATCAAGGGCCGGGCTTCAACTAAAATAAAGAACACATTGACAATAAATCATATCATCATATCCCAATGCTAACACAGTGGCATCTTGCACAGTCGAGGGGAAGCTCTACTTGTAGTCGAATTCCTCGCGCCGCTCAAGCCCTCCTGCCACGAGGCAGCTCTCTGTTGTGTGAACTCACTGTGCTCACTTCTCTTGTAATTCAGCAACTATTTGGTGATGATAAATCATTTCCCCCTCAGCAACCTGTTTTGGGGACAGAGTCCATGTGTTCGTCGATACATAGAGACTTGATTTCATCACTGCGTCCTCCCCATCACTCGCGGGCATTGTGGGGAGCGGGGACTCCGTTGACAGTCTTTGGATCAGATGGGCGTTTTGTCACCTTGATCTCGGCCAATTGCCACTCATCATTGCTAGCTTTGCGCACAATGAACTCGTCTGGTGATCCCTTCGACAGACATGCCCTGACCTATGGGTAGAAGTACTCTCATCACATAACCCGCAAAGCAAACCAAACTAATAATACACCAACGCAAGACCTCAGCTCTTTCAGATCACCCAGCGCGAGGAACGGGAGTTTTGCTTCAATCTCATTCCACGGGGTCTCCGTGAACCCTCAACGGCCTCGAAGACGACGCAGAGTCGATCAAGCTAATGATGAAAAAGAAAAGTAAAAAAAACCACCTACGATATTTCTTAATCGAAAGAGGCGGTGGTATGGCCCATGTGTGTAAAACGAAGCGCAACAAGACGCAACCCTGCAGTTCATCATGGTCGCTCCCCATGGACCGAGAGAGTGATCAAATTCTAGACCTTCGCAGCTAGAGCGAGCCATGGCTTCTAACCGGCCAGTCGCTGGCTTCCGGCTATTCGGGGTTCTTTGATTGATGCCAAATGGCGCCATAGGCAAAAGAACCAGCTCGATGGGCATGTTGGCCATGTTGCCTGCCAAGCCTGGCTAGGGTGATTGCAGATCTCGATAACAGATCCCGGCGCCATATGGGATGGGGAGTTTCCCCCGGGCTGAGAACGTCCCATAGGTGGAGCTGGCGCCGGCTTAACCGGCACGCTAATCTCCAACTACCCGTTGGCTCAGACATTTGCCGTCTATCATATCTGAGATCAGGGTCCAATGAATCAAAGGATCTTTTGCAACGTCGTCGGAGGCTACATGAGGCTCACTGCTTGACTGTATCAGTACGACTTGTCTGCCTAGAGACCTTTTCCCCAGAGGAACTTCTTCAGGGGTGGGATGGCTTGCGTGCCGATCTTCCGACTCTATGCTCTGTACGGAATTTTTGCATATGGCCTAAATAGGAAGCTGTATTGTTGCTGCACTGTAATGGATATCACGACCGAACGACGACGAGGGTGCTGTGCTCACATGTTAATGACATGGGCGATTGGGCACTGGTCTCATGGCATCTTTTTCACCAAGTGAGTGTGTAGTAGCTAAGCCGTCATTCAGGCCAGCAAATTGAAGGCGAGGTCGAAGTGTTATTTTATGGCGACTTGACTTCAACCGCCCTTCATTTTGGCTTTTGATATAAGAGAATCCCTAGAAAGTCACTGCTGTATTCCCTAAGCCCGGCATGATAAGCTTGTCCGATCTTGCTGTTGGCACACTTGTATGGTTTGAAGTGTAGACTTATGTGACAGAGCTCTGCCTTTCGACCCACTGCCTGAAAAATTAGGGCTATGATGATATCGACTGTTCCAGGCACTCACGGTCCAGTTTTAGAGCTGGCCGCAAGATATTTTGGAGCCTGGACCTATTATAACTCCCCTAATCCATTCGAGTTGGTTCGCCGAGAGACCGCGTTTGACTTGATGATACGAAAAGTCAGCTGTCCACTCACAACCATGAACCATGTGCTGGGGGAAAAAGCTACGGTGTTCCTACCCAACCCTCACAATATCGCTCGTAGCTGATGTTTGTCTCGACCGGCCAGCTACGAAATAGACTCTTCTGCTCCCAACAGAAGACGATAAGGGTAAAATTGAAGTAAACACGCCTGATTGTTACATGGGCGTCAGGTAGATAATAAGAAGTCGAGCCTGATGTCATAAATCACTTCAAGGCAATAGAGCAAACAAGACTTGATCACAACATTGCTGCTTGTTCGTGGGATATCCATAGGTCTCGGGTGAGTAACAGCACAGAAAGGGCCAGGCTGAAATGCACACACAAGGAGCACGCATCAGCTTGGTTTGTTTCAACTGGCGGGCAAGAGACATACTTTGAGAATAGTGCGTCGTATCTACAACTTCGCGCCATGCTCTTCCCCCGGCACTTTCATGCGATGAAACCCAGCTGAACATGATGGTGCTCCAATCAACTGCCAGAGTTCATCTAGTCTGTTATCACCATCTCCACTCCCACATCCACGCTTCAGCATGGGTGTTAGTTTAAGTCATAGCGCCATTTTAAAAACGGCTTTTTAAAGAGGGAAATGGTAATACAACCGACGCGAGTAGAGAACTTCTGACAGTTCCCAAATAGGGAGGAGCATTCACCCTGGATAGACTTACTGCTAACGTGGTGCGTTTGAACAACCTCACCTGCCTTTCCACGCGAGTAAAGAGACCAGTCACCGGAAGAACGGCACTCGAGCATCACGCAACGAGGTGATGGTAGTTGATAGAATATCTGAGCAATTTCAAAGACATGATGCCGTGTTGCCGAAAAGGAGGGCATATGGAATGAGTATATATATGAGATGTTTGCCAAGAAAAATACACTCAGCTCAGCATCGACAGCATCGACAGCAACACAGACATCCACTTGCCTTCCTCAACTCAACATCCACGTCTCTACTACCCTACTTATCCCTTAAACTCAACTTCCATCAAGATGAAGTTCAGCCTCTTCCTCGCTGCTGCCAGCATTGTTGCCGCTGCTCCTGGCACCAAGCTCGTTCCACGCGACACTTCTCCCCTTGTTCCTCGCTCTTCTGCCCGCCGAGCCAGATACAGCTCGTCTCCTAACCAGAGGCTCTGGTCTCTTGACTCTTCCAAGGCCTCGAATGACGACTACTCGGGCAACTGGGCTGGTGCTGTCAAGATCGGCAAAGGCTACAACCACGTCCAGGGCACCATCACTGTCCCAGAGGTCAGTGGTGCCGACGGCGCAGCTGCTTCTGCTTGGGTTGGTATCGATGGTGATACTTGCCAGACGGCGATCCTGCAGACTGGAATCTCCTTCTACGCCGATGGCACCTTTGACGCGTGGTATGAGTGGATTCCTGACTACGCCTACTCCTTCAGCAACTTCGGTGTCAGCGTAGGCGACAAGATCAGGATGACGGTTGATGCGTCTTCCAAGACCAAGGGCATCGCCACGCTCGAGAACTTGACGACAAACCAAAAGGTCACGCACTCCTTCAGCAGCACCCCTTCCACGCTCTGCGAGACCAATGCCGAGTGGATTGTCGAGGCCTTCCAGGAGAATGGCAGCCAGGTCACTCTCGCCGACTTTGGCACTGTTACTTTTACCGGTGCGACCGTGTCTGGCTCTAGCGGCTCGACTGGCCCACAGGGCGCCGACATTATCGATATTTCCCCCGATGAGGGCCAAACGGTTCTTGCCAAGGGATCTGTTAGCGGTACCTCTGTCACCGTCAAGTATGTTGGCAACTGAAGTACCTTCAAGGATCTAAATCAAAGGAGAGAAGGCGTGAGTGAAGGGAGGGGGACGTAGTAAGGAGAGTTATGGATGAGATGTGGGATGGTGGGGAGGAGGGGGAGGGTGAAGGGACTCGGTGGCTCTGTTGATAGCTACTCTACAGGTTGAGTCTCGCTACACTATAGACAAATCCCATGTAGTTAGCGGTACTCTGGGCATTTATAATCGACAGCCATTTATTCCATCTTCATTGTTGACATGTGTGATTAATGATTCAGATACCTATCCATATCCATAGTCTCTATTACAAACTCAGATCAGTCTCACCCTATCTGCTTAACGCTATAAGAGTTAACTTATATATTTACTAGTTATAAAATTTCATATTTAACTTATATAACTCTCATCCTATCCTTGAGAGAATTACATAGCTGGTTAAGACTAGAACTAACTACCTATAACTAGTTATAACCCTTCGTGACCAGTTATAACCCTTTACAACTAATAATTACTAATTACAGCTAGTTATAACTAGATCTCACTCGTTATAATTAGATATTCATTAGGCCATTAAGTTTAGGCCAGACGCTGAACCACCGAAAAGAGTCTCTCCCATCCAAGTTTAACGAGTGTCCCAGGTACTGACTTGATCTATTGTTCCGCTATCTTCATATGAGTTGTCGCCGCGAACGCCGAGTTTTTTTTAGCAATAAGATGGTCCAAGCCCTGAGCGCGCATGCCGCCAATAGCAAATGTGACTGCTTATCGATGGCTTGGCATGAGACGTGCTTGACGAACAATGCGTGTACTTGCAAACAAGCGTGCCAGGCTTCTCACAATGCCAAGGCCTTGTGTGACTCGTCATCAAGTCTGTTGCCTTTGGCCAATCGCTTAAGACAGTAGACTTGACACTGAAGAATTAAGATGGTGCATTGGCTTTTGGAAGCTCGCCTTCGATTGGGGCAATTATTTCTATGCCAGTTTTTCCAAATTTTGTCTTCGACCTTCGGTCTTCTAGCTCAACTATCCCATCAAGGCCCTGGCTTTAACTATAACAACGAATGCATTAAATATCAGAGCCTACGGGATATACATGTCAAGAATCAACATGGGATGGAACAATGCTTAGGGAGTGATACAAGCTGTGGTCGCGTAAGGAAGACTTTAACATATAAAGAAATAGGGAGTGGGTGGATTATCCAAGGTCCCTGCGCCATGAAATTTTTTGAGATGCCCACTGGTTCATAACAGCGTGCTGGTCATCAAACCAAGGTCTAGAGGCAAGATTAAACGCCGAGATGAGAGAACAAGGGTGGGAGAGACTGTGTATTCGGTCGGTGGTTGGCAGAATAGGAGAGTTCAGCCATTCCTGTCACATTCCTCATGGTCTTATTGTCGGAAGAAATTCGGCTGTGGCATATTGTTGAGCCCTTGAGATACTCTCGGCGCTTGTAGAGACTTGAGACTGTCGTTATATACTGTAACGTAGGGCGTGACAAACAAACAGGTGGAAGTGATAAGAAGAATTTGATATGAGGGCATGATTTTGCGCCAGGGCATAGCTGCGAGGCCCAAGATCAGCGTCTATGAAAGTTTTGGAAGTGCTTGGTATATGTATTGCATTGTCTGTGTTGCCAAGAAAATAAGAACAACTGCTGTTGAGCCGATCACTGCGATATTGATGCGTCGGTTGTGGAATGCGTCTCAATCAGAACTAGACCATGTTGCCAAGTTAGTGTCAAGAAACAGCCATCTATGAAAGACATGTAGTGTTACATGTTGGGAGTACAGAGCTGATCTAGGATCGAGGCGACTCAGAAATTTAGGTATGGCCTGGGATCTGATGCCCTGGGATTAAGAGCTCTGGAACTAAAGGCCCAGGATAGATGGAAGGCGCCGGAATTAGGGACGACCAGGAATGCAGAAACAACTGAGAATCAAAGCCGGGGAAAAATTCCGAGGCGACCTGAAGTCTAGAAATGGCCCACAACTCAGAAACCTGGTATGTAGGCACGAACCGGAATTGGGAGGTGAACTAGAATCTAGAGACTCCAGAAACCTAGGGCTGAGAGCTCCAGAATCCACGAAAAGCAGAGATCACGTGAAATCCCGAGACAGACCGGAATTGAGGGATTTAAGACCTAGAGGCAATCCGGGATTTAGGGATGGTCCAGAATCCAAAGTCGCAACCGTGTGATGACAACGCATCGTTGTGCAGTAAGTATTGTCGTATGAGGGTAGCGAATGGGGACCCTGGGCGACAACTTGTAGACGTCTGAAGCCATAGGCAGCGGGAGACAGATTCAAGTTCTGAAATGGGAATTCAGCATGGTCAGCCCCTGCCAAGCCAATGAGCATGAATCTTGCACTTTCATTGCAGGAGAAGCGTGCATGGTCATTATCTCAGAGGATCAAATTCATCCAAGCAACGCCAACGGGTGCACTGGGCTGCTAGAGACGGGCAATGTCAAATATAAAGCCAAAGCTGATTAACACAGTAACTAGGTCAGTCGGTATAAAGGCATTGAATGAATTTAATATAGAGTCGGAATCGCCGCGATGGTAATTAAGTTGGGTTTCCCAGCTGCTGAGAGGCATTCACTCGGTCTGTAAGTGGTAGCAGCTGATTTCAATTGGCTCCAAGATCTCTGATGCCACACGTAAAACCACACTGGAGATCCGGAATCGACATGCATGGAGTCGCTTTGCATCCTCCACGGCGTATGATTGGTTACGGCTTGGGGCTTGATGAATTCCTGTCTTGACACATTGTTCTCGACACGTTGTGATGACCTGGCAGGCGGAATGACTTGAGTTGAACAGGCCGCATTCCACAGCAGCAAGCCTATGAACTAAGAGTGAAAGAGCATAATTCTGCCACAAAGAGAAGGGGTTAACATGAACCAGCGTTATGACATATGAGAGCAAAAAGTCTTTAATCCGCCAGGCTATGGTTTAAAACCCTACCTAGCCCTTCCTAGCATCTGGCCAACCTGGCATCGCGATGGAATAATGAGATAATGAAACCTACTCTTCATACAAAACCATTTAATGCCATCTGCCCCGATCCCTAAAGAGGTACCCTCGGCCGTCCAGTCCACATGGAGATGTTTGACCAGTCCTGGACCATGATTGGCCTAAACTTCAAGGCCGTAAGAAATCAAAAACCAGGACTTGTGAAAGAACTACTGGCCAAAAGTATCTGCTGTAGCCCAGGCATTCGGCCCATATGCTGCTGCCCGCTGCGGGATAATCACCGACATCGCTTCGCGATCCACCACCGTTACTCTGCCTTTCAGTGCTGGCTATGCGGCCGTAAAGGCCACGCTTGTATGCACAAACGGGTGCATTCAACTTGAGCTTGATATGGATAGTTTTGACAACTTGCGTTTTCCTCACTGCTGGGCGAGGGACCGTCCTAAAGGGAAGCTACTATGACTGTGAGCAGGACATTGTGTACGTTGTGAGCATGAGTGATCATGTGCGTGAGCAGGGATTGTACGACTTGAAAGTAGACTTCCTCAAGGGGTTGCCAAATGATGGAGGCATGATGCCAGATGCAGGAATATAGAAGTTGTGGAGAGAGTAGGCGCACGGTCTGCTCAAATTAGATAGCAAACATGTCTTGCCAAGCTGCAAAGATTGCAAGTATCCATGATACAAACGTATTGTTAGGAGACGATGATCGATCGGTGTAAACTGTATAGTTTTCCTTCCACAGGCTCAACCCTGCGGTGGGGAATGTGAGCACGCCTTGACTGCATATGATTCTGACTTGGGATGTAACACTGCCTACGGATGGGGGGACTATTTTCCCGGCTCCTCAGCATAAAAGACAAGTGGTGGTGCCGTGTAAGGTACGGTTGACGAATGTTGCAACTATCCCTGTACGGCCTTAGCCCATTTGAGAATCGCATCGCTTATCTTCTTGGACTCATCTATGTATTGCATGTGTCCAACGCTACCAATACTAGCCAGGCGGGACCCCCTTATCCTTGCGGTCATCTGCTGGTTCAAGCTCAAGGGACTAGCCATGCTATTCCGTGAGGCCAATGTCAAAGTCGGTACATTGATGTCCTCCAAGTGGCCTGTAACATTCACATTCCCGACAAAAAAAAATCACTGCAAAATGCTGCCCCCTCCACGCCGTGTTTGGCTAACATTTCATCATACTAATTTTGTTAATCAGGCAGAAAATCTGCCCATCTCATCGGTGCTTTTTGCGTTTGGATCGGAGCTCAACCTGGATACTGGCCGCGACCTCTGCCATCCAACAAGACACATTTTACGCATTGCCTCAGCTTGACTAGAATACAGCTGGGATACCATCGTTTTGAGTACACCACTATTGCTGTTAGCGGAGCCTCGATCTCTCACTCCCCTTGCACAAGTGGCTTACTTCAGTACCAGTGGCAATGACATGAGGATTGGAGACTTCAACTGGCTGCGTTGTTTGGCCGCCAAGGGAATGCTCATAATACCGCTGTGCTCTCTCCAGTTCAGTGCACTGGACGGCTGGTCACCCTATCGATAAATTCTACCATCTCATCTACCAGTGTGTCAAGGGTGTGTCGGAAGCCAGAGACATTGAATCTCCAACTTCTTCCCTATCCGCGAAGATCGCGACGTATAAATCTCGCTTGTCGGCATATCAAAGGCACCAAGGGAAATGTTAACTCTGTATGTCTCAGGACCCTTGGCTGGAAGACAATAATATCACTCTCATCGTGAGTCCACGGGTCCATGGAGTCTTCAACTTATAGTAATAACCCTAACCCTAAAAGTCTCCTAGAGAGACACAGGACCAGGCAAAGGAGGCTACACCGTAATTCCCGTTGGCCAATTGCCAGGCGAAAGGCTCACTCAAGACCATCATGTCTTACTGAGAGGGCAATATGACCGACCAAGACAAGAGCCGGGCTCAGTGCTGTAGAGGACTTGCTTCTTTTAACACACTGATCCGGTGATACGACCAGCTTTCATGCCTGCGGTCTCATTTGAAAAGGCCAAATTGTCTCGGCTGAGCGGGGTGGAATCAGGTCAGTCAAATCAAGACAAGGTCTTGTTGGGTCGCCTGACGACATGACGGCATCCCTGTCGAGAACTGCTCTAACCATTGGTGAAGGGGCCGCTGAGCCACACTCTGGTCTTACGAAACTGCATCGCCACGCAACTGAAACGAGCCTTGGAGATGAGTCATAATTCTCGATACAGTCAGGAGACCCACCCATGCTCTGTGAAATTGTGCTTGTCTATTTAGAGGCACCTGTGCGAAAACCCAAGACCTGAGCCTGTCTTTACCACAAGCAACAACAATGGCAGCAATCAGTTTCCTCCAACTTCCAACCGAACTTACCGAGCAGATCTGTAGCTGGGTCGATCCAGGCGATCTCCTGCATGTGCGCCAAACATGCCGTGAGCTCAACGAAAGAACTTTTCTTCTCTTCACGCAGCGCTTTTTCGAGTCTCGCTGCGTCATGATCCTCCCAGAAAGCCTGAAAAACCTACACCAGATATTACAACACCCCATGCTCAGCAAAGCCGTCCGCACACTGGAAATATCAACCTTGTACTTCGTGCCCCCTGATGAGCTCCAACCACTCCTGGGACACGAGCAAGACGAAGGAGGCAGCTGGTACCGTACACCAGCTGTCGTGGCCTATCAAGCCTACCACTCGGCTCAGCAAGAACTCCTAAAAGGCGACATAAATATCCCACCCCTGACAGATGCCTTGAAAGGATTCACAAACTGCACCAGCATCGGCACAGTTGACCTGCACACTCGTCTCCCTTGGGGTTTCAAGGCCCTCACACGACGCCTCGAAATCTGCTTTCCAACAAGAGCGGGTGGCCCTGGCCAGGGACTAGAGCTGGAGAGCTTCATCAACTCTCAAAATGTCACGCAGACGAGCCAGGAGAGCGGCCCTGGAGTGCTCGGCCTCATCCTCAGCGTTGTTATGGGGTTAGCCATGGATTTTCACGTTCCGGTCCGGCATCTGAACATCTTCTCCCAAGGCGACCCCGATAGTGCCTGCCACGTCCTCTCTGAATATCACTCATCAGAGCTGTCCAACGTCAACCGACTCGATTTCGTGCTTGTGTCGCCCAGTTGCACGTGCTGGGCACACGATGGGGGCAAGGCATGGAAGGATAGCGTGAAGCTCATAGCTGCGTGTCCCGAGCTTACGCACCTGCAGGTCTTCATGACGCACAGGCTCCGGTTCGCAAGTCTTTCCTACATTCACGCCCCGAAACTCACGACATTTGAGCTACATTGTATGGAGTGCAGGGACGCAGACATAATCGACTTCTTCCGCCGTCACCGAGAAACGCTTCGGTCCGTCAAAATGACCTTTTGTATGCTTCAGGCGGTCAATCTCAGGGTGAGATGGACTTCGGACGGCACTGATCCGAACTTTGAAGCGTGGAGTCAAGTACTAATTGTTTTGCGAGACGAGACGAACGTTGAAGAATTGCATCTAACGGAGATTCATTCTTCATATGGGGGCCATGGTCCATGGAGGGCGAACAGTAAAGAAGGCATTACTCGCGTTATTGGCGAGATGGCTGAAAGTTTGGCTTTAAAGTTACAGGCATGGCCATAGGGTGCAGGGGATTAACTAATTAGCATAGTATATAGAGCTTTTTTGCGTGCTGGCTGTGTTCACTTCCCGCGGTGACCCGTGCTCCTTGCTTCTGTATCACCTACATATTCGATCAGTTTAGAATATATCACGGCTCCAACAATGCTCCGGGTCTCTTCTACATTCCTCGTTCTGCAACGCAGCAAGCCGACCCTTGCTCTCATTTCATTTCGTACCACAACCCGGGTCCCGACCAGCGACCGTTCTGTCACAGCCCATACGCAAAGTATAACACGTACTGTCTCATGCACACGACAGTGTTCTCAGGCATGAGGTAGCCCTAGTGCTCGATATCTGCTTTCATGTGGTGGGCAGTTCAAACACTTAAAATAGGCCTGAACGGAGGACCTCCCTGCCAATGGCAGGCATATATGTAAAATGGGCATCGTCCTTGAGCGTGGATAATCACTCGTCGCTAGTTACACGCGATAATTCCTCGTTTACTGGATCCTAGACCTGCAGGTGTGCTAGAGGGTGCAGGATGGCACTATTGGGGCTAGGCGACCTTGTCTCGGAGCCCGTCTCGGTCATTATGAAATTCGTCTACCAGTTTCTGTTTCTCAAGTGTACGAGCCTCCTCAAAGCACCATCTGGAGTCGTTGGAAATGCCCCGGGGTTATAGTGTTCAAAGAGAGCAAAAAGCTCATTCAAGTCTGCTATTCTATTTGAGAGCCACTTGTAGGCTATTTAAATATACACCCATCTGTCGCTTTGTCTCTCATACACTCGAGTTGCATCTGGCGCCACCATGAAAACCGCGATAGGTTTCCCAGTGGTTGTAGAGAATCAGAGACATGAGCGCTGTGCTTAACAGCTTGGGCAAGGTTGCTGAGGATGCCTACGTGGAACGGACGTAATCGTAGTTCTGCCCGGAAGACATCATCGTCAAAACAACTTCATACAACGAAGTCAAGCCAGCGTGAATGATTCATCCATAAAGGTACTCGAGGTCCATATGTTCTCAGAAGCACGAGTAAATTCATCTACTGACGAACGTACATGTAAGCTCTCTTGTGTTTCATCATCGGTCGCCAAATGGTTGACGAGCTGCTGGGCCTCGAACTGCTCCCTGGGCTTGGACGTGCTATATGCCTTTGGTGTAAAAGCCAGTGCATAGTAGCTCGAGGATGACTTCATCATCATTTTCATCATGGTCCTCGTTATTGTTATCATCATCCTCTTCACCAACGCCTTTGTTGCCGTTTCATATCATCTTTTGCGGTCCTTAGATACTGCAATACGTACGTCTTTCCTTTGTCACTACCTCCCGGTGGAGGTAAGAGAAGATGGATTTTGTCTGACAAAATACCCAAGAGTGCAAGCAGCGGTATCTTTCCAGATGTGACGTTTGACTGCTTGTCAAGGATTTTGAGGACGCGGGAAGGGTCACTCATGAAACCGCAGCATTCCTGGTCCAGCTGAACGGTGAGGGGATCACCGAACAACGAGGCCCAGCGTTTTAGTTCTCGATACACATCTCTTGCCAAGGAGAAGGTGCAGAAGAGACATTGATGTAAAGCTTCAGCGATCGTTGGTAAGTTCAGCAACGTGGGTAGCAAATTGGGTTTTGTCGCCCTTTAGCTTCCCACTGTATCAAAAGCTGCTGCATCTATCTGTTGATGTAAACAAAACGTCGAATCGTCTGGCATGTGCACATTAGTCAGTTGCTTGTTCTCATTTGAGAAGTCCCGGTGTCCGGTTCGTGTTGAAACTGGATTGTTCAGTCATTTCATGTAAGGATCACTCATCGAAACTCTTGATCTCAGGCAACACGAAGCCACCACTTTTTAATATCACCTGCTCCCCCGACTTAATTCTTACCATGCTGCCAGATTCTCTTTCATGCGACCGGGCTCATACAAAGCCTGGAAGCTGCCATTCGCAACGGAGTTGAGGGCGTGTCTCAATCGCCACCACAATTTCCACACGACTACCCTACACGCCTCATGTTCCCAAACGGAGCCGACAATCAATGCCCCAGGTTTCTAGCAGTCACACCTCAGCGGCAATAACAGCCAGAAGCTTATTCACGTTATCAACGAATGTGTAACATGCATCCGTAATAACCCCAGGTCTCGGTTCCAACGGCCCCTGATCACCCCTCTCTTTGCCACGCGAGAGCGTCAGGATGGTTGTCGTCAGCCCCCATCGACCTTCCTAAAGTGGCCATTCGGGAGCCAATAACGGAAGCTCACCACTCAATCCTTGCACTCTGGAACCTTGGCGGGCGAATAGCGTAGCGCCAAGGATGTCAAAATCTTGGCTTGTCGATTGACTTGGGTTGAGTGGATCAGATAATCACGCAGCTGAGCGCCGAGAGGTCCGTCCTACGACCAGATATGGACTAGTCAAGACGTGATCGAGGGGTGTTTTGACGCAGGGGGCTCGCGTACTGACCACTAGTTCACGGGTGAATGGCCCAAACTGGCTGATGCCCCTATCAGAGCCTGTGACACACTAGAAAAGAGCCGCGGCTGTTCCGCCCCCCTTCATTTTATCTCGAGGGAATTCCCGCTGTCAGACAAAAGGACCGACGATCGTTTCTCCCTTGACGATGCGGCTCATGGTACCAAAATCCATCAACTAACTGTTTTTCAAGCTCTTCGAGTCTAAGGCTTTGGCGTCTTGGCAGCCACTCTTTCAAACACTGTTTACAATTCCTTCTTTTCTTTTTCCAAGCCACGGGCGAAGATAAAAACCTTTGGTTCCAGATGTCACATGACAAATCGCCAAAGACCACCGACATCACGGTCGAGGTGGCCCTCACACGCGATGTCGAGATTATCGAGATGAAAAACATGGCATCATCGCCGGCACGGGCCAAGGAGAACAACATGACATGGGCCATTTCTGCGCCGAAATCGGACGAGCCCAAGGAGCAGGGCGAATGGTACGATGGATTTCGACGCGCCGACCGCCGAAAGATGAAGAGGCAGTGGGACCAAGGATATCGACCTGAGCAGAAACCAACGATTCCGGGAGACCGACACTATGATATCCGTGCTGCGAATGCAAGGACGGCGACATCAGCGTTGGCGAGGGAGTTGAAGGGGCGACATTTGCAGATGATTGCGTTTGGAGGCACCATTGGTGAGACACTTCTCCTTCGGGAACGACTTGTGGTTCTCAATTAACTATCGATCGGGATGTTAACATGCTTCTTGAAAGGAACCGGTCTCTTCGTCACTTCTGGCAGCGCTATTCATGCGGGTGGCCCTGGCAGCGTGCTTCTCTCCTACATCGTCATCGGAATGCTGCAGTACTGCACAATGCAGTCTTTGGCTGAATTGAGTGTCATCTTTCCGATTGCGGGCTCATTCTCTGCCTTTTCAACAAGATTCTTGGATCCTTCCTGGGGGTTTGCCATGGGATGGAAGTGAGTCTGTTCCTCCGAGTGCTTGAGGAAAACCTCTTCGGTGCAGCAGCTTTGATACCTTGAGTACTAACTGAACCAGCTACTGCCTTCAATGGCTCTTCACACTTCCTCTCGAGATCATCGCTGGCGCTTTTACCATTGGCTACTGGAACGAGCACCTTAGCCAGTCGATTTTTGTCGGAATATTCCTCGTCGCCATTATCGTAATTAATCTTTTCGGAGTTAAAGCCTATGGCGAGGCGGAATTCATCTTTTCAATAATCAAAATCACTGCCATAGTCGGTTTTATGTAAGCCATTCCTCTTCTCTTTCGAGACCGAGACGCATATCAGAGAATATCAACAACTAACCCATATCTAGTCTCCTTGCCATTGTCATCAACATTGGTGGAGAGCCAACAAGTGGTTATATCGGCGGCCGCTATTGGATGGACCCGGGACTCTTCAACAACGGGTTCAAAGGCTTCTGTTCAGTGCTTGTCACATCATGCTTCTCGTTCACCGGCACCGAATTGATCGGATTAGCAGCGGCAGAAACTGTCAACCCTCGAAAGTCAATCCCGAGCGCTATCAAACAGGTATTCTGGCGCATCACGATCTTCTATATCGTCTCGCTGTTGCTCGTCAGTCTGCTCGTGGCATATGACGACCCTCGAATCACCAGCGGAATCAGCATCGCAGATGCATCTGCGAGTCCTTTCGTAGTGGCGATTGAGACTGCCGGAACTACCGTCTTGCCTAGCGTTATGAACGCGGTTATCTTGATAGCCGTGATAAGTGTGGGCAACTCGGCTGTTTTTGGTTCGTCTCGAACTCTGGCCGCTCTCGCCGATCAGTCGCATGCCCCAGCCATCTTCGCCTATGTGGACAAGCAAGGTCGCCCATTAGTGGCTATCATTTTCTCTTGCGCCGTCGGGTTATTGGCTTTCCTAGCTGAAGTCAAGGCTCACGGTGTTGTGTTTGACTGGCTGCTATCTGTCAGTTCCCTTGCAACGCTCTTCACGTGGGGAAGCATTTGTCTTACGCATATCCGCTTCCGCAACGCTTGGACACATGCCTCACACACTCTGGAACAGTTGCCGTTCAGGGCACGATCCGGCACAACTGGCGCATGGTTCGCCCTGGCTGGTTATGCTCTTATCCTTGTTTCACAGGTGTGGATGGCTTTCTCCCCCATAGATGCTGACAAGAACTCGACCACGGCAGACGTTGTGCAAAACGTCTTTCTCCAAGCCATGGCCATTCCGATTGT
The DNA here is from genome assembly GCF_050370095.1 of Fusarium phalaenopsidis. Lineage (NCBI taxonomy): Eukaryota > Fungi > Ascomycota > Sordariomycetes > Hypocreales > Nectriaceae > Fusarium > Fusarium phalaenopsidis. The sequence goes on along the minus strand of NW_028145414.1, from coordinate 929,737 downwards.
CGTAGTCTTTTATCTCGGCCACAAGATCTGGTACCGTACGGGTTTTGTGTCTCTGGACGAGATAGATATAACGACAGGGCGGAGATACTATCGTGTTCATCTAATGAGCGACCAAGAACGGGAGGCTCGGATGGCATGGCCGTTATGGAAGAAGATCTATTGGTATTTTTGCTGAAAGGAACACCGACTACTTTGCTCTTATTTTAATGAATCAGAATCTTCCTTGTGCGTCTGTCTCTATGGAGCGCAATCATCTTGGCTACTTGTGACTGGTTTAGGATCTATGGCGAGCGTTTTCCCAGGGTGCTCACTACCCAAGATGGCAGTGAAATGATTACCTGGAGCCCGTTTCTAGTCGACTACGCGACTAGTGAAGCTCACAACACAACCACGTTTCCCGATGTGATCTTTCCGCTCCAACATACATCTGTCTTCTCGATACTGACAATCATATATCCGGGATAGATTACTCATTCAGGGTGCCAGGGAGGCTAAGCTAGTAAATATCTGCGAGTGCCCATTTAAGACGTCGGTTCAACGTATGGTTTGTCTGAACCCACCATTATTCCTCAAAGATTTCCTCATCTTCATCATACTCTTCATCACCCACCTCGGCCTCTTGATACTGCTGATATTCCGAAATCAGGTCATTCATATTGGATTCAGCCTCAGTGAATTCCATCTCGTCCATCCCCTCCCCTGTATACCAATGAAGGAACGCCTTTCTCCTAAACATGAGTGCAAATTGGCTCCCGATGCGCTTGAAAAGCTCCTGTATAGCCGTCGAGTTGCCGACAAAGGTCGAAGAGAGGTTCAACCCGGAGGGCGGAACAGAGCAAAGGGCCGTTTGGATGTTATTTGGGATCCACTCAACGAAATACGACGAGTTTCTGTTTTGGATCTGTCCGATTTGATCTTCGACTTCCTTCATGCCGACCTTTCCTCGGCTTATGATTCTATTAGCATAAACAAGGGTTCTTGAAGGTGTGTTCACTTACAAAATAGCCGAGCAAGTCAGGAAGCGGCCGTTCCGATAGTCCGACGCAGACATGGCGTTTTTCGGGTCAAAGAGTTGTTGCGTGAGCTCTGGGATGGTGATGGCTCTGAATGACCGGCTGCTAAGACTCGTGAGGGGGGCAAATCCCACTGTGAAGAAGTGGAGGCGAGGAAAAGGGACCATATTCACGGCCAGCTTCCGCAAATCCGAGTTCAACTGGCCCGGGAACCGAAGGCAGGTCGTGAGGCCGGACATAACCGCTGAGATCAGGTGGTTCAGGTCCCCATAGCTCGGATCACTAAGCTTAAGTGTTCTCTTGCAGATGTCGTAAAGAGCCTCGTTATCAATGCAAAATGTCTCATCCGAGTTCTCAACGAGCTGGTGGAGAGACAAGGTAGCGTTATATGGTTCCACAACCACCTCGGAGACCCGCGGCGAGGGCAAGATAGAAAATGTTGCCATCATCCTATCTGGAAATTCCTCGCGCACTTTTGATATCAAGAGAGTGCCCATCCCGGCTCCCGTCCCGCCGCCGAGGGAGTGCGTGATCTGAAACCCCTGCAGGCAGTCGCAGGCTTCAGTCTCACGGCGGACGACGTCGAGGACTTGGTCAATGAGTTCGGCTCCTTCAGTATAGTGGCCCTTGGCCCAATTGTTTCCGGCGCCAGACTGGCCAAAGATGAAGTTATCAGGACGGAAGAGCTTGCCGTTGGGGCCGGCACGGATTGCGTCCATTGTACCCGGTTCTAGGTCCACGAGGACTGCGCGGGGGACGTATTTACGACCGGCTGCCTAGGGGAGGGGTGTTAGGGGAGATTTATATGGGAAGAGATAACTTACTTCGCTAAAGTAGACTGGCAAACGGTCGGACTGGACGTCGGTCGTACCACGAAACCTTCTAGAGTCAGCAACACAGTAGAGCCATGTTTCGGGGTTCACTTACACGCCGTCGCTGTCAAGACCGTGTTCGTTATGAAGGGTTTGCCTGTATCGAGTCAACTTGGCCATACAACTTGAACAAGCCGGACAAATAATACCAAAAGGCAGACCCAACTTGGTTGCCCTGAAAAAGTTAGCAAGTGGTAGTGTAGTGCTGTGTTTATGGAACCCACGCATTGGCCTGTCTGTAGATGAATCTTGGATTGTTAGCGGAATAATCATGGCAGCTAGAACCCAAGCTCTAGAAGGTTGAGCAACTCACGATCTCACGCATTGTCGCCGCTCAGAAGCTATGAAGCACTGGTAAAGAGCACAAGATACCTGAAAGTTGGCCAGACTATAGCTTTTATTGTAGACAAGTCTTATTGATCACCGCCGGACATGGCGGATTAACTATCGGCCCACTTTTTAAATCTCCGCCGACGGCGGCGGAAGACTCAACATCACCATCAGTGCATCACCGACTCTTCTCCCCCCTTTCCCTAAGGCACAACCTCATCCGCCGCGATCGGAAACCATCGGACACAGACTTGGTCTTACCCCCCTGACAGTCCCTTTCCAGTCACTGCCGTCATGTCTTCCACTGCGGGCAAGAGCCACATCCCCCCTTCGACCTATGCACCACCACCCAAGCGTCGGAACATCCGAAAAGGCACCCGCAGCTGCTGGGAGTGCAAGCGGCGCAAAGCCCGCTGCACGTTTGAGAATGCATCTGACACAGTATGCATTGGCTGCAGACGCCGGGGCTCAACTTGCGTGAGCCAGGAGTATCCCGAGGAGACATCGCAGGCCCGCCAGTCCAGCGAACGGAGGCGGGAACACTTTGCAAGGATAGGGAAGATGGTGGTACAAATAGTGAGAGAAGAGGCCATGGCTGAGCCTAGCCCTGATGTGGTCGATGATTGGAAGGCAGAGAGTGAAGCCGAGCCCGGGGCTGAAAGGCTTGATGGAGAACTTGGAGCCCACGGCGGAGTTCGGCATGCCGCCGCACATATTACGGCTCAGGTACGCCAATATCCAATATCCCATCAAGGGAAACTGACTTACAGAGAATAAGTCCTCACAGGAACGTATTAATACGCTGTTACCACATTCAGGTCTTGATATTCCGACTACCAGACCCATTGATGACTCTGGGCAACCGGCCAAAGTTACCTCTTCCGAGGCCCTCCCGACGCCCAGAGACGTTGTTGGCGTCAGTCAGTCAATGGACCGCACATCCGGATACTTTATGAATATCATGATCTTGCCTTACAGCGAGCTCCAGCCCTACAACTTCTGCATGGAAGTCCCAGACCTTCACGCCCCAGAAGTACACCCAATTCTCAAGGCCAAAAGAATGTTGGCATTGGCAACCAATATCCAGAGTCTTCAACCAAAGTCTGAAAAAGTATCGTGTCAACTGTCAGCACCGCCAGCGACACTTGTCCAGCAACTCATGAAAGCAGCTACACGTGTTGGGACGAGGACATGCCCCGCTGTCTTTGTCGAAGAGCTCGAATGCCTCATGCTTGAAGCTGTTCTGCTCGCCAACGGCGGTCATCTGCAGCGCTCCTGGCTTGTCTTTCGCCGGCTGGTAGCTGACGCACAGCTGATGGGTATTCATCGACGTCAGCATTCGGCAAAAGCCCTCGATCCCCACAACAATCTTGACACCAGATTCTTTTGGTTCCGAATCCTGTACACAGAAAGACTCCTCTGCTTGCTCCTTGGCCTTCCTCAGGCTAGCACAGACTGCACAATGGGCGACGAGACGGCATTGCTGGTGGAAGAACATCCTGTTGGCCGCCTAGAGCGCATGCATTGCGTCATCGCCTCAAAGCTGCTCCAACGGAACGACATGGAGACAAACTATGATCAAGAGACAAGAAACGTTGACCAACAAATACAACGGGCAGCGCAGTCGATGCCACCTCGATGGTGGTTGATGCCGAACTTGGCTGGAATCTCGGACGATGCTCAGGGCTTTGGAGAGACGATAAGGCTGACGAACCAACTATTTCACCACTTTCTAATTATTCAGCTTCACTTACCATATATGCTTCGTTCGACTGCCAGCTCTAAGCAGAGGGATAGCACGACGACCTGCGTGAACTCTAGTCGCGAGGTGATGGTGCGGTTCATTAGCTTTCGCAGTATCCAGAGCGTGGCCTTTTATTGCCGAGCCATTGACTTCTTTGCCCTTATAGCATCGATGACCCTTCTGCTGGCGCATATCGACAGTCACCAGAACAATGAAGGGGAGAGTCTCGCTCATCAGCGGCCTAGTGATCGAGCTCTCATCGAGCAGGCGATGGAGTATATGGATGACTTCAATAAATCCTCTCAGGACATTCTCTCCAAGAGAAGCGCTGAAGTGATTCGGAATTTATTGGAGGTTGAGAACCAAGCATTCAGCAAGCATGGGTCTGCAGGTGAGGCGCAGAGAGACACCCACAACAGACACTCAAGGGACGGGCATGGGCTGCAACTCAACATTCCAAACGTGGGGACGGTGCACATCTCATGTGATACTATCGCAAGATACGATGAGCCACCAAAAGGATCTAGTGATGACACATTGACGACATCATCGAAGGAGAATCGCACCGACCTGATCATGCTGAGCGAATTCAGTGGCCCCGAAGAACCAACGGTCCAGATCGCCGAACCGCGCGAGGTAAAGGATCAGCGTGAAGCTGCAGACTCGACCAACAGCTTTACAGAACCATTCCACCCGATTTGCGAGGAAGGGATAGAATTGTGGTTACATGGACCAGATAATCTCTTTCAAGGTATTGACCTGGCTCATTTTGACCTAGCTTAATACATAGTTATTGCTATTACAAAAAGAATAGCTCTAGAATAGAAAGATAACATTTACGATTTACTACCCGTAAAACTCGTACCGTACACGTCCATTGGACTTAAAGACGCGCAATACAGGCGGTCCGAGCAGTCTGCTTGCGCGGCTTTTAACCCTCTCTGTGCCAATAGTGTGTGAAGGACAGATAAGCTTCCGACAATTCCGGACTGGCTATTCTTAGAATTCTCTCCCTGAGCTGTTGGATTAGCAAAGGGAAAGTAGTCTTGCTCGGTCTCACGAGGGTCTCGGTCTCGGTCTCGGTCTCGCGCCCCTACCACCCTAAACACTTGAACGAGATGATGCTCGGGAGTAGGGAAGTCAACAAAAGTCTCATTTTTGACTTATTAAGTCAAAATGGACGAAAAGCTTAACAATTACACTAAGATGGGTGTTTATGGGAATCCTTCCATACCAACCAACCCTCCTCTACCGCCCTTCAACACATGCGTCCTGTTCACACACACACAAACCCCATTGATCTTCACCATGTCTGGACTACCACACGCACATGATAATCCGTACGAGGAGCATTACAGCGATCATTACGCCCGAAAAGAGGGTGCTGACCGTTTCGACCAAGACACCTCTTATGTACGAGAGGGATATTATCGTCACGATTCCACATCTAATTATGATTTCCAGTAAGTGCGACCTGGCGTTGAGAGTGGCGGTAGAGTTAATAAGAGAAAGTAGTGATGGTTTTGAAACTGACGGCAATCATTCGTACCGTGAGACGCCTGCTCGTTATAGTGACCATGATTCGGGCTCTTATTTCTGGCAGGACGGGCAAACCCACCCGTATGGCCGTGGCGAGAACAACGGCTGGAACGATGACTACGGATTAAGAGACGACGCGGGCCAATACTCAGCAACATCGTCCGAAGTCTTCTTTGGCGCCGATGACCCGGCCGCATACGACAGAGAAGATATCGACTACCCGCCCGTGGTGCACCCATCACCAGACCCGTATCCTGCTTGGGCTTCTGACGCTCGACAGCCACTGACTCCCGAGGAAATTGAGGAAATCTTTCTCCAATTGACCGGCAAGTTTGATTTTCAACGGGAGAGCATGCAAAACATGTTCGACCACCTTATGATACTGCTTGATTCCAGAGCCTCACGGATGCCGGCGGAAAAGGCACTCGTTTCTCTGCATGCAGACTACATTGGTGGTCGCAACGCCAATTATCGAACATGGTATTTTGCCGCATATTTCGACCTTGAGGCTGAAGACGGAACCTCGAGCCCTGGAAATACCATATACGCAGATGGGCACACCGACAGTGCAGGCGTCGAAAACCCAGAAGAAGCACAAGGAGGAGATGATTTTCAGCTCGCCGAAGAGCGTTGGCAAAGACGAATGCAGAACATGTCACCCCAGGAGCGCGTCCGCCAGCTTGCCCTCTATCTCCTTTGTTGGGGAGAAGCAAACCAAGTTCGGTTCATGCCGGAATGCCTGTGTTTCATTTTCAAATGCGCCGAGGATTTCCTTGCCGCACAGTCAAGCAACGATACTCATGCCGAAGATCTGTCCTTTCTCGACCACGTCATCACTCCTATCTACCGCTTCCTTCGAGATCAAGGCTATGAGATCCACGATGGAGTCTACGTCCGCCGTGAGCGAGATCATGACAAGGTCGTGGGTTACGATGATTGTAACCAGTTATTTTGGTATCCTGAGGGAATGCGTCGTATTGTTCTCAACGACAAGACTAAACTCATCGATATTCCTACCTCGCAGCGCCTGGCCCGATTCAAGGATATCAACTGGGGCAAGTCATTCTTCAAAACATATAAAGAATCACGGTCATTGCTACACCTACTTGTCAATTTCAACCGCATCTGGATCATCCATTTGACCATCTTTTGGTTTTACACTGCTTTCAACGTTCCGACTCTGATTGTTGGCCCAAGCTACGAGCAGCAGGTGAACCAATCACCCACTAATGCCAAAAAGCTCTCTGCTGTCGGGTTTGGCGGTGCCATCGCGCCTTTTCTGCAACTCGTTGCCACAATCGCTGAGTGGATGTATGTCCCGCGACGATGGCCTGGGGCAGAACCCATTGGCGTAAAGATGGTCTTGCTGCTGGTTGCCCTTATCTTAAATGTCGCCCCTAGTGTCAAGATATTCTTCTTTCCTGGCCCGAAGAAGCTTGATGATTATCTTGCCATGGGCCACGTTGCTCTCGCCACACAGCTCTTTGCCTTCCTCGCAATCATGCCCTCTGGAAACCTGTTTGGCAGCTTCTTCAAGAAGAAGTCCCGTCGTGCCACAGCAAGTGAAGTATTCACAGCGAAATACCCATCACTTCACGGGAACAACAGAGTGTTTTCATACCTGTTCTGGACACTTGTCTTTGGTGCCAAGTTCGGCGAGTCCTATGTCTTTCTCGCACTCTCCTTCCGAGATCCAGTACGGTATCTGTCCATCATGAACGTGAACAGCTGCCAGGGAGACAGACTTTTCGGAGCAATTCTATGCAGACAACAGCCGACAATACTCCTCGTTCTCATGATGATGACGGACCTGATTTTCTTCTTCCTCGATACATACCTCTGGTACGTTCTGGTTAACACCGTCTGTTCGATACTGAGGTCATTCTACATTGGCTCCTCAATCTGGACTCCCTGGCGGAACATCTTTTATCGGCTACCCAAGCGAATCTATTCCAAGATTCTTGCCACAGGAGAGATGGAGATCAAATATAAACCAAAAGTCCTTGTGTCCCAGGTGTGGAATGCGATCATTATCTCAATGTATCGCGAGCATCTATTATCGATCGAGCATGTCCAAAAGCTCCTATATCACCAAGTGCCATCAGACGAGATCGGGAAGAGAACGTTGCGAGCTCCCACGTTTTTCGTTGCCCAAGGTGACCATTGGTTTGACAGTCAATACTTTCCCAAGAATGGCGAAGCTGAACGTCGGATTTCCTTCTTTGCCCAATCTCTCTCCACGCCTATCCCTGAGCCTATGGCCGTCGATAGTATGCCTACCTTTACGGTCATGATCCCGCATTATTCTGAAAAGATCTTATTCTCACTGCGAGAAATCATTCGCGAAGAGGATCAATACTCGCGTCTGACAATGCTTGAATATTTGAAACAGCTACATCCTCACGAATGGTCTTGTTTCGTTAGAGACACAAAGGCTCTTGCTGGCGAAGATGAGTCCCCTCATGACTCTGGTTCGGAAGCGACTGGTCAGAACCAAATGGACCGCAAAGTTCAAGATCTTCCTTTCTACTTCATTGGATTCAAATCCTCGGCTCCAGAATACGCACTGAGAACCCGCATCTGGGCTTCACTTCGGTCTCAAACCCTCTATCGAACGGTTTCAGGGTTCATGAATTACGCTCGGGCCCTCAAGTTGCTGTATCGGGTAGAGAACCCGGAGGTGGTACAGCTCTTCAGACAGCATCCCGAGAAGCTTGAACTTGAGCTTGAACGGATGGCGAGGCGTAAGTTTCGCATGGTAGTGGCAATGCAAAGGTATGCCAAATTCAAGAAAGAAGAGCAAGAAAATGTCGAATTCTTGTTACGAGCCTATCCAGATCTCCAGATTGCGTATCTTGATGAAGAGGCTCCTGATGAGGGCGGTGAGCCTCGTGTCTATTCGTCCCTCATCGACGGACACTCCGAGGTGTTGGAAAATGGCTTGAGGCGCCCGAAGTTCAGGATCCAACTCTCAGGCAATCCCATCTTGGGCGATGGCAAATCTGATAACCAGAACCATGCACTCATTTTCTATCGCGGCGAGTATATTCAGCTCATTGATGCGAATCAAGACAACTACTTAGAGGAATGCCTCAAGATACGGGGCGTCCTTGCGGAATTTGACGAAATGAATATTGTCTCTGGCTATGGCGATGATCCCAAGGACAACTCTTCTGAGCCAATTGCCATTCTGGGTACGCGAGAGTACATCTTTTCTGAGAATGTTGGAATCCTGGGCGACATCGCTGCCGGCAAGGAGCAAACCTTTGGCACTCTTTTTGCTCGTACCTTGGCCCAGCTGGGAGGAAAGCTTCACTATGGCCACCCAGACTTCCTTAACGGAATCTTCATGACAACTCGCGGCGGCGTCTCCAAGGCTCAAAAAGGCCTTCATCTCAATGAGGACATCTATGCCGGGATGAATGCCATCATGCGAGGCGGCCGTATCAAGCATTGTGAATTTTATCAATGCGGAAAAGGCAGAGATCTCGGGTTTGGCTCCATTCTCAACTTCGTCACCAAGATCGGAACAGGCATGGGCGAGCAAATGCTCTCAAGGGAATATTTTTACCTTGGAACAAAGCTTCCGCTTGACCGATTCTTATCCTTCTACTACGCTCATCCTGGATTTCACATCAACAACATGTTCATCATGGCTTCGGTCTACATGTTCCTCATCAGCCTCCTAAACCTCGGCTCACTTCGACACGAAACTATTAGTTGCGACTATAATCGGGATGTTCCAATCACGGACCCGTTGTTTCCTACCGGTTGTGTCAATACTGACGCTCTGATGGATTGGGTCTACCGCTCCATCCTTTCTATATTCTTTGTGTTCCTCATGTCATTTATCCCCTTGACCGTGCAAGGACTGATGGAGTCTGATCCCTGGAGAGCGGCCTTGCGATTTATCAAACACGTCGCCTCATTGTCTCCATTCTTCGAGGTATTTGTGTGTCAGGTATATGCCAACTCTGTTCAACAGAATCTCTCATTCGGAGGGGCCAGGTATATCGGAACAGGTCGAGGGTTTGCTACGGCGCGTATCCCGTTCAGTGTCCTCTACGCACGATTTGCTGGTCCATCCCTCTACTTCGGTGGCCGGTTGCTTCTCCTTCTTTTATTTGCAACGCTCACCGTTTGGCAAGCCGGGTTAACTTGGTTCTGGGTAACCACTTTTGGCCTAATCTTTTCACCTTTTCTCTATAACCCTCATCAGTTTGCATGGGACGACTTTTTCATCGACTATCGCGAATTTATTCGATGGCTCTTTCGAGGGCATGCTCGTTTCCATGGCTCGTCATGGATCACCTACTGCCGCCTGGCACGTACTCGGATTACCGGTTTCAAGAAGAAGAAGCTTGGAGATCCATCTTCTTGGCTTTCTGGGGATGCCTCGCGCGCTTCACTAGGCTCAGTACTCTTTGGTGAGATTTTCCTCCCGCTGCTGTCGGTCATCATGACCACGCTTCCATATCTCTACATCAACGCGCAGACCGGCGTGCTTGCGAAGAACAACCGTGGCGAAACGGTTGAGCCTACAGATTCTCTCATTCGCCTTCTGATCATTGCATTTGCACCAATGGCCATCAACTCTGCTACCTTGGCCGTAATGCTAAGTCTGAGTTGTCTCACGGGACCGCTGCTCAGTCTTTGTTGTAAGCAATTCGGCAAAGTGCTGGCTTCCATCACATATGGAATCTCTGTCATTGCACTGATTATTTCCTTTGAGGCAATGCTCTTCTTGGAAGGGTTCAACTTTACCAGAGCCCTTGCTGGCATGATTGCCGTCGTTTCTTTGCAGATCCTACTCTGCAAGATCATCATCTCGACGACACTGACCAGGGAGTTCAAAACCGCTTCGTCCAGTACTGCCTTCTGGACAGGACATTGGTACTCGCTGGGTCGCCATTCTATCACAGCACCATTCCGAGAGATCGTCTGCAAGATTACAGAGTTGAGTATGTTCTCTGCTGATTTTCTGTTTGGGCATTTGCTTCTTTCCGCAATGTTGCCAGTTCTTCTCATCCCGAAGATTGACAAAGTGCACACGGCAATGCTGTTTTGGCTTCTTCCAAGGTCAGTTTGTATTTCGCCTTATCTGAATGGCGTTGAGGCTAACATTCTATCATAGTAAACAGATACGAGAGCCAATCTACTCCATGAAGCAGTCAAAGCTCAGGCGACGTCGGGTGGTCAGGTTTGCAGTTGTTTACTTTACCATGCTGCTTGTGGCTGTGGGATTGATCCTCGCACCTCTGCTTACGGGCAAGTACATTCCCTCTACTGTGTCTGATATTTTTGCAGACTTGGCAGGATTTCATTTACTGCAGCCATCTGGCCAGGATCGTGATGATACAAATGGGACGCAACAGACCGGGACGGGAATGCCTGGCTATACTGGAGCAGGTTTGGAATCTTCTACTTCAAGGTCTGGAGGTATAGCAGCTACCACTCAGTAGCATGCTTTAGTAGTTTCTCCTTACCAATTCGATCATACCCATGGGGGTTTCCACCAACGTTTCATCTAAGCTACCATAATACTAAAGTCAGTGCCAATCTCCGGTCCATGGTCAACTCAATTGTTTTGTCTCCTTCTCACGAACCACTGCTTCAAGTTCAGCCTTGTACAAGAGGCAAACCTTCAAGCCGAACCAAGTCACGGGGTACTCTTTCTTCCAACCGGGAAGCATTTCATAATTTTGACATCTTTTGTCTCTCCAGAGCTTAGAATGATGGTGGAGGGCTAGAAACTGCATCTATGTCTCGCATCTGACAGTCTCCGCTACTTTAAGCACTATTCGCTTCTTGACTCTGCTGGCAGCTAGACTGTTCGTTGAGAGAAGTGCTACGCCCCCGTAGCGATTCAACTATATAGTATTGCACTGAGAGTACCGAACTTTTGACGAGCCGAGCAGATTGACGATCTGTTCAGCTACAGCTGTATGAACAGAACGTTTATTCTTTATCCTGATTGAGTCTGTAGCGGACATGGTTTTAAGGTTAAGTTATGTCTCGCAACCCTTACTTTTTTAAAGAGTAAAGTTACTAGTTATATACGCTCTGACTTGTTTTATTATATCTACGATTTTTCTTTTTTCTAAGTAAGAAAGTAATTGTTGAATAAGAGGAGCGATTGCGATCGTGCTGAAAACTAGTGGCGCGCCCTGTTTTTTGGCGCAGTTGAATTGTTCAACAGTAATCATACCTTTATAATAACCTAATAGTAAGGGGAAGGAGAAGTATATAAATGCTTTATTATTAAATATATAACGTGCATAATAAGCATGCGCCGCATCCAAGTATGCACCGCACTATACTGTATAGGCAAAACTAGCAAAACCTTTAATTTGTAAAACTAGCTATAAAATAGCTAAAATTCTAAATAAAATATTTTTAGCTATTTAACTAAAAACAAAACTATATGGTATTTTTTTAAGATTTTTGAAAATTACCCTTTATATATAAATAGCAATTTATACAGTGTGAATAGGTTTTTTCTATACTAGCTTAGTAATAAATTTTTTTAAAAATCTAGAAAAATTATTATAGCTTTTATATTATATAATAAGCCTAATCCATTAGTTTTAGTCTATTGGAGCCTAAATAAAATTTTATAGAATTTTTTTAATACTTAATTTTAAGATAAAAATACAAGTGCGGCGCATACTTATTATATATGTTAACTTACTTTATAGTAAAAATATAATTTAGTTATTTTTATTTTATATAACATACTTGATATGCGAGCGCCGCAGTCAAGTGAGCGCCGCACCTAAACTGTGCACTAAAATTTAAATATTTTAACCTTAATAAAAACTGCATTAAAATAGCTAAAAACTTAAAAAGTAAGGTTTTAGCTATCTAACCTATAAATAAACTATATATGATTTTTTTAGATTTTTAAAAAATTTACTTTATAGAGAAATAGCTAAATATACAGTGCAAATATACTTTTTCTTACATATATAATAAGTAATTTTTTAAAAGTCTATAAAAATTAAGGTAGGTTTTATTATAAAGGAATAGCTTAACTTTAAAATTATATCTTATTTAGGCAAAATTTAAATTTCTTAGAATTTTTAAAGGAATTTTCTTTTTTAATAGGATTTATACTATAGGGTAAAAGTGCGGCGCTCACTTGTCTGCGGCGCTCGCTTATCATGTACGTTAAACTTATATTAATTAAATAAATAACATATATGATAAGCAAGTTGGCTATGCAAGCAAGTTAGCCACTTTTCTTAACCTATCTAATTAAAATCACGATTAAAATACCATAAACCATCTAATTAATTAAAACTACTCACTATATTCTTCCTTAAACGTCTCAATTACTACCTAATAGGTCCTTGCATTATGGCCGGGCTTACCGCAGATACTGTTAGATATGGCCATGTACAATATGATTAGTCAGAGCCGGCAAAAGGTCGCTAAAGTCTCGGCGAATCCCCGGACCTTGAGCTGCCTTTGTGGGCAGCCCCTGTGGCAATTGGGAACGAGGAACAATGGAGAACACACAATTCTGGCTTGACCTGTTGAACAATTCAACTGCGCCAAAAAACAGGGCGCGCCACTAGTTTTCGGCACGATCGCAATTGCTCCTCTTATTCAACATGACCCTACTTTCCGACAATAATATAAGAACGTATCAGATAGTTATTGAGATATCTGGGGAAGAGTATAGTAACTGTCAAATGTAACGATGTATTATATTGTTGTTCTCTGTGTGTTTCTCGGCGAAGCCTCGCAAAGGGGAAGGCGCATTTCTGCGACTTCCCAATTGAGCCTAGTGTCATCACATGACACCCTTCAAGGCATGTTGCAGGCTGTCACATTTAACAGTAACGTACATGTATAGCTTGCGTGACAAACAAGCATGCGTGACATAGGTATTTATACCTTATGTTGGATAGCGTACGGCATATTCGATCAGAACGATATGAAACAACACGATGTGGAGCCAAAAGTGATGATGTTCTTCCTTCATCCTCCTCCCGGCCCCCTCTTTTCTCAAGAGGGGGTTTTCTAGTCATCTGACTAAGGCTAGGATATCTGTGTACCAGGGGTTTATGCAAATTCGGGGCATATGCCGCCACACGAGGGGTCAATCCAACACCTTATAAAAAGAAATTAAAAAAGTTCTTAAAATTTAAGATAAAGCTTAAAATAGATAAAGTTTTAATATTAGACTTATTATAACGTATATAATAAGCATGCGACGCATCTAAGTATGCGACGCACCTATACTGTGTACTAAATCTTAATATTCTTAAGCTTAATAAAAGCCGCAATAAAATAGCTATAGGCTTAAAAAAGTATTTTAATAAACTTAACTCTTAAATAAATTATAGATAATTTTTTAGAATTTCTAAAAAAGTCTCTTAATAGAAAAAAAAGCTATTTATATAGTGTAGATAATTCTTTTTCTAAACTACCTTATAAGAGATTTTTTTTTAAAAAGTTTTAAAAAATCATAGTAGGTTTTTTATAGCTTAATTAATTTAACTCTAAGTTATTAGCTAGTTAAATTTTAAGCTAAATTTCTTAGAATTTTTAAGGCTATTTTAAAATTTAGTATAAATCCCACTATAGGGTAAAATGCGTCGCATACTTAGATGCGTCGCATGCTTATTATATATATTATAACGTGTTTGATAAGCAAGTACAACAGACAAGCAAGTACAACAAAAATCCTAACCTTCGTACTAGAGATCGCAATAAAAATACCACAAACCATTTGATCAATTAAAACTACTCACTATACTCTTCCCCAGACGTCTCAATCACTACCTGACAGGTCCTTGCATTATGCCCGGGCTTGCCGCAGACACCATAGCGCCGAATACCCGGCCCGACCGACCTTCCTCGACCACCACTTCTCGACAATTTCGCAACTACCTGCGCATCCACATCCATCTGATCAATTGCTTGCCTTCCTTCCTCTACTATTATTACCCCTCTTCGCTATAGTCTAGTCCTTTTTGCCCTCCGGCGCCGGCTTAGTATCTCATTCGCCTCTCGAAGGTCCTTAACCTCGGCCCTTAATAATGCATTCTTATGTATTATTGCCTTTGTTCCCTTTGTAAGAGACTTTAAGGCTCTTAGAATTAACTCTGGGGAGCTACTCTTATGCCTTCTAATTCGTCTCTCGAGGTATTCAGACTGAGATCCAGCCTCAAGCACGGTCTTCGGGGTCTTTGAGACCCAAGGGGTCGAGGGGCTAGCTACCTCTTCAACCGGCGTTGGAGTCCGTAGCTACACATCAAGCTTTAAGATCACATTTTCAGGGTCAAGGGGAACAAGGCCGGCTCCTTTAAAAGCCCCCCTAATATTTCTTTCCGTCATAGTGGCCTCATGTGCTACGTAGAAGGCCAGAAAGAACTCGGTCTTTAAAACGTGGGTAATAGAGCATCTAATCAGATGCTCTATTTCTCGACTATAAGCCTTCTTTAGTAGCCCAAAGCACCCAACGTCAAGTAGCTGAAGCAGGTAAGAGGAATGAGGTGGCATACAAAGCCGGATGATCTTCTTCTCCTCGCAATATCTCTCGAATTCGATGGACTAGTGACTTTCGTGGCCATCGAGGATTAAGAGATAATAGCGACTATTTAATCGCTTGGCTATATACCAGTCAAAGTGCTTTAGCCACTTAAGACCGGTCTTATTATCAATCTAGCTATTTTAGGTCGTCGCAATAGCCTAATCGCCCGGGAGGTTACTTTCTCGGTACTAGTTAGCGAGGTGATATTAGCCCGCACCGATGATAAACGGCTAGATCGCCTGGCCTTCCGCATTGATCGCTTAAATGACTATAATCCATTCCCGGTTTCTAGGCTATATTGATTTCGGCTTTGAACGTCTTTCTAAGCCTATAATAACCATTCCGCTTGCAATTATGCCCATAAGAAAGCTAGTCTCATCAAAGTTATAAATATCATCTAATCAGATGCTATACTTCGCGATTATATTCCCCACGAGGCAAAACTAGTTATAGATAACTATTAGATCTTTATATTTGGCTCTCTAGTAGTCATATTTCTAAAAGAAACGCGTCTTAAGCTCTAGGTATCGCCTAATGAAGTTTAAAGCCTAACGCACGCTAATTAGTGACACGTCGCGGTCGGCAAGCAATTAATTAGCCATTTCTTTTATACCACGAAGCCTAGGGGGGAATCCTCGCGAATCTAGATTAAGAATGAAGTGAATAAGGATCTCTTCCTCTAGATCGGATAGCTTGCGCGATTTCTGGATAGTATCGCGTCGAGATTGGATGCCTTGCTGTCAGCGATATAAGGTCCAATAACGGACCTTATAGATAGTAGCAGCACGTCGGAGACTTAATTTTAGGTTATTTTGAATAGCTTAAAGTGCTAGAAGTATTCTAGCCTTATTACTAGGGCCTGATATATTAGGTGGTTGTAAATTAATTAATTAAATAGAAAGATGTAAGGTAAGGGATTTTTATTGCACTTGCTTATCTGTTGCACTTGCTTATCAAACACGTTAGTATATTATTTTATATATTTTTTTAGAAAAATCTTATAATACTCCTTATAGGGTAGTATAAAAAAAGTATATTTGCACTATATATTTAATTATTTCTTTATAAAGGGCTTTTTTAAAAAATCTAAAAAAATTATTATAAGATTTCTCAAAAGGTTAGGTTTATAAAAATACTCTTTTTAGGTTTCTAACTATTTTATAGAAAAAGTTAAGAGGTCTAGGGTAAGTGGGATTTTAGTAATACAGTATGCTATCACGCATGCTTGTTTGTCACGCAAGCTATGCATATACGTTAAGTAGTTTTAATTAATTAAATAATTTATTATGTTTTTTTTGCGATTTATATCTTAGAGGTTGAGATATTTGATCGGCATGCTTATCTGATCGGCATGCTTATTAAGTATGTTATATCTAGTTTACTTTATTAATTAAACTTTTCTTAGCTAGTTATTAAAAATATATAGCTATTCTTAGATCTATTACATAAGGCTTAATCTAATAAACTCTATTTTTCCCTTTTAGGCCGTGATATAGCCTTCTTAACTAGGCCTAGCCCACCTAACTAACCAGAGATCACCAGGCTAGCTATTAAAGGCACGTGACCACCCTCAGAGCTATTATACAGAGCCCAATCTGACAAATATCTTCCCTGCTTTTCCGCACCTTAACTATTATATCTTACTCTACTACTCTCCCAAATACAGGCTATTCACACTCCAGCCGCCCAACATGAACAATTACACCACAACCATAAACGGCATAATCGTGACCGATACTAGCGTATCTCTACCCCTCCCACCCGTTCAAAGTGCTAGCATCTCCATCTAACTAGCGGAATCTAGATCCCAGCACCAAAGTATTAGATGAAATCTTTTAACGACATGGGGCGAGGGTTCGGGTTACGTTTGGTGAGGAGTTGAAAGAGGTCTACCTTTACCTCTTCGCTTATAGATAATAGGGATATTCTCACTCTTTTGTCTTTGATACAAGCTTCTTGTTTGTGCCTAGAGCTATATTTTGTAAGAGACTATACATCCCTAGAAGCGGGAAGTCCTCGATGGACTAATTTAGCGCGTAGGCAACTCCGACCCCGCGAACGTTTTATCACTGGATGGCCGCAAGCGTCACCCACATGGCGCTCCGACCGGGACTAAGACTCGGCAAATCGCCATTCTTAGTCATAAAGGGCTGCGTTGGCGAGAGATCATATACCACAGGACTGCCGGCTACTGAAAGGGGTTGTTCTGGATTTACCAAATACACGGACAATTCATTCCCATATTCACACCGCCAGCCGTCCGCTATGTCTCGAACCACTACCGCCCTTGTCGTGCCAGAACTCAACGGCCAATTCGAACTTCAGGAAATATCGCTAGATGCGCTTCAGTCTGATGAAGCTCTCGTCCAAGTCCATGCGTTTGGCGTGTGTCACACTGACATCTCGTGTGCCAAGGGCAAGCTACCATGCGGCCCGAACGCTGTACTCGGCCACGAAGGTAGGCAATGGCCTCACCCACATACATGGTCCACGGCGCAGGCTTGTTAACAACTCAATCTTGGAATAGGTGCCGGTGTAGTTCTTGACGTTGGCTCCGCTATCACCTCGGTCATGAAAGGAGACAAGGTGCTGATGTCCTTTTCCCACTGCGAGTCATGCCCATGGTGTGTATCAGGCCAGCCGGCGTACTGTTGTAACTTCAACAACCGAAACTTTGGTGGCAAGCGTCCTGACGGATCATCGGCCATGTTTTCAACCGCAGCAGGTCAGAAAAAAAACCTTTTCAGCTCCTTTTTTGGGCAGAGCTCCTTTGCCAGGCACACGGTGGTACACCAGTCTTGCCTAGTCAGGGTTGCGCCCGAGACTCCCCTGAATCTTTTTGCTCCATTGGGCTGCGGCATTCAGACGGGCGTGGGTGCAGTCCTGAACACTCTCCGAGTCAAACCTGGCAGCTCGGTAGCTGTTTTTGGCGTGGGCGCTGTTGGCATGGCGGCAGTAATGGCAGCTAAGTTCTGCCAGGCCAAGACTATCATCGTCATTGATCTACATCCTGGTCGACTAGAGCTCGCCACGCAACTCGGCGCCACTCACAGCATTCTTGGCTCAGACCAGCGCGTCGTCGACAAGATTCAAGAAATCTGCCCTCCAGTTGGTGTCGACTATGCTGTTGACTGTACCGGCGTCCCAGCCGTCGTTGAGAAGATGGTGGCAGCCCTGGGAACGAAAGGGAGGGCGGCGACCGTCGGTGCGCCAGGCAGCAACTCTCACGCCAAGATGGACATTATGAGCCACCTGACTTATGGTAAGGAATACGTGGGCTGTTCTGAAGGCGATAGCAATCCATCTAAGGTAAGTCTAAACATGGCGTTAAAGCCCCTGTGCTTATCTGTGTAACGATGGTGGTCTAACGGATAGGATACAGTTCATCCCTTACCTGATCGATTTGCACTCTCAGGGACTCTTACCTCTTGAAAGGCTGATCACCTATTACAGCATCCAAGATTATGAGAAAGCCATTGCTGATGTAGTTGGTGGACTGGCCATCAAGGCAGTGATTCTGTGGAATGAAAAACCTATCGAACTATAAGCAAGTGTACGCTAGATCTTAGGTAGAGACACTTGTCTTCTTATCGCAGAGATATGTTCCCCACCTGGAAAAAATAGCCTCCAATTCAAATACTAACGGAGAATCCCCTCTTCTCCATGGCGTTTTACTGAATACACAAGTTGTATCCCCGGAACCCTCTGACTGCCGCGGCTTCTTCTTGATATTTCAATCACACTATTCTGAGTTATTATAAAATAAACTTGGTCCTTGATCATATTGTTACAGCTTCTTTGCTAGTGCGGCCCTGAGAAGAGATTCCAAGAAAAGGAGCGATAGTATTGCGACGATCTTACAAACTAACTATGCATACAAGATATATCAATTTCTCATACTAACGGGAAGCTTCTCTAATGGCGTTTCCAACCACTGCATCGTCGCAGGGTCAAGGAACTGACTTCGAGCATCTTCCCAATCCTGCATGGCCTTTGCTTTCTTCGCCTCGGATCGCGGTGTAATTTTGGCCGGGAACTCCTCAGGCATGCACACGAATCCCTGGGTCAGCTTATCTGGGTCAGGCAGGATGGGCTCACCGGCCTCATCCAGAGCTGGTTCGATGTTGAAGGCCCAAAGCATGCGCGAGATGCCGAGGAACAAGCTGCGCTCGGCAACATGAATACCAGGACATATGCGTCGGCCGGAACCGAAGGTGAACTGATCGCGCTTGGTGGGGTCGCCGCTTGAGGCTGAGTCGCCCAGGCTGAGGGTGTCAGATCGATATCGTTCGGGGTTGAATCGACGGGGCTCTGGATGACGATCCTCATCCATGTGGATGGACCATACATTGTTGAGAACGCCAGCACCCTTGGGAATCAAGAAGCCGTTATAAATGTCATCCTGCGTCACAGCGTGAGGAACGGCACCGAGGATGGTTGTTGGCATCCAGCGGAGTGTCTCCTTCATGCACATGCGCACATATTGAAGGCGGTCCTGGTCATCAATAGACGGAAGGCGGTCATCACCAACAACATCATCTATCTCTTGTTGGGCCGCCTTCTGGACATCGGGGTACAAAAGCATCGCCTGCACCCAGGCGTAGAGCGTGTTGGACGTGGTATCAGACCCAGCCTCAAGCAACGTACCCGAGATGTAGGCGGCTTGCTGGTCGGAAAAGCCATGTTTCTTCTGTGCCTCTGCCAGACCTATGCAGAAGCATGGCTTGATGGTACCGTTCGCAAATTCCTCCTTGGCCTTGAGCCAATGGCTCAAATAGAGAGCCTTCTCTTTCTGGTGTAGGTCCCTAGCTTTCTGCTGCAAGGGCAGAAAGAACTCTGGGAGTTTCCGCAGCATTGGGAAGGAGTCGAGGAGAGCAGCAACACCAGTCTGGTTGAGGTCTGCGAACTTGGAGAAGCCTTCAAAAAGCTGGATCAACTTTTTGTCATTGTTCATGGGTGTCCGCCAGCCAAACACCATGGTCGTTGTGAGAGAATTGGAATACCGTCGAATGTTGTCTAGGAACTGTTCTGGTTGGACAACCATGTCATGAAGCATTTGCTTGTTCTCTAGAACCTGGTACGGCACATACTCCTTTGATACTTGTGAATTTAAAAGCCCATGTACCATTTTGCGGAACTAGTTTCCACTTGTAAGTAGCCGCACATCGGGGTAGCGGATGCCTCCCATATAACTTACCGATCTCCAAGTTGGACCATAACCCTAAACACCCAGGTTCTATGTTAGCGCCACTCTTCGCGAAGGACGACGACAGGCAGGTGGTAAGAATATAGCAACGAACCATCATAAGCAGTCGAAGATCACCACTGGCTAACTTCTGACCAACGTACATCTCCTGCCGGTGCGAGTACAGACTGCTCCTGCGGTCAAGCAGATCCTTGACTGCCTGATCACTCGACAGCACCACAAGGGTCTGTGTACCCAGTATCAGGCTGTACACCGGTCCGTACTGCTTTGCCCACTTCTGGAGCTGCAGGTGGATGTCCCGTTTTGGCATCTGAGAATCATCAGTGTCCAGTATTTTGCGAAGGGGAAAGGCATTTGCCGAGTGTTACTAGATGGATATTTCCGAGAATAGGAAGAGTGGGCGGGCCCGGGGGAAAGTTCTTTGGTCTTCTTCCAACAAACAACAACCGCACGAAGGCGGCCGCGAAGAGCAGAAACAACAACTTGATTGTGTGTGTGTTAAGCATGGTGGCATTGAATGGGACAAGGAGAAAATGGTCAGGCCAGTTACATGGAGAGATGGCCTGGACCGAGAAGCAAGTCTATTATAGACCAAGCAAGCGTGGGGTCTTTGATTTGAAGCGCTTCATTGCCGATATACTTGTCGGAGTTGATGTGGGATACCTCCGCATTCCCACATCGCTTTCTCCGCCGCTAGCATCCTTGGTCCTGGTAGTCACCACTCTAGCTAGCGCCTAATGTAACTGTACATTTTGGAACTCTGTGATTAGGTCATTGACCTGACGCATGCTTGTCTGGTCGATAACTGCAAGTATCGGCTCGGCTGATGTGCCGCTGCCACTGCCACTGTCGCCGAGAATGGCCGTCCCCATTCCCCACCGCATGTCTGAAGTGCTCGAGATGCGATCTACCACGACCGTTGCTAGAAGCCAAAACTCGGGGGAGTGGCGCATGAACCCGATTCGCTTCCACATATTGATCCCTGGAGAGCAGTTCTCTTTCCTTACCATCGCATGCGGTGGACTGCACGAAAGTTGGTCCGTATATATTTCCCATACCGACTTCCAAATCGTGAGAGCGTTGCGGATCGTTGTGCAATCTTCAGTAGCGAAGGCATTTTGCCTTAGGAATAATAGAGAGTGGAAGGCTATTACGAAGGCATTAATGGGGCAAAGCATAATAACTGTGTTCAAAGCCCTTACCGGAAACAATTGTGAACAGATTAAGAGGTCCGAGATCCGCAAACTGCACCCGAATATTCGGCTCAATGTTGTTGTTGCAAAAGATGTTCACGGCATCGCGGACGGTCATGTTAGTCAAGGCGGACCGCCGAAGCCAAACCTGAAGTTGTTGAGCACACTCGTCAGCAGTGGCAGCCTGAAATAGAGCCTCTGGCCAAGCCATGTGCATGGCCATTTCTTGGATGACCATCCTAGGGGGCAAATTGTTGAATATAACAAACGCATTGTCAAGTAGGAAGATCCAGAGGAAGATTCTGTAGGCCGCGGTTTGTGAGTCAGCGACACAACCCTGAGTTTCTCGGACAAGTTAGGCTCACCGTATGAGTTGTTCCCTTGACACAAAGTCTTTCCAATCAAACTCGTACTGGCTCACCATACTGTAGTCTGCATGTCTAGCAGACATGATGCCAATATCTCGTGCCACCTGTAGTACGTGTCAATCCCCACGCGAAATTCAGGAAGGGTACATATTACCGACACAACAGTGCTGAAACGATATCGGCGAATTCGTCTCTTGCTAGCATCTGTCCCCTCCCAGTTCTGATAAAGGCATACCATGTATGCTGCCTGCAAAGCCTCGATTTCGCGCATGTTGCGACTTGGGGTCCAAGGAGTAGTATCATCAGTAAATCGGCAATCACTGCAGAAATCTTCATCAGTGAAGACCATTTCCTCAATGCAGTTGTACCATTGCTTTGCCTGCTCAACATCAAGAACATCCGGTGAGACGGAGGCTCCTGTGAGATGTCAGCCAAGCATCCTATCACGGCAAGAGAAGTTGAACAGATAGAATAGATGTTTTCTCACCAATCAGAATCATGGCCGCAACAAGCGCTGGCTTAGCATTGGCTGGGTCAAAAGATGGTCGGTGAACAAAATTGACATTTGGATGCCATATTTCCCAATATAGGGCCAGGAACTTTCTGATGTTGTTTGGCGAAAAAAACTGCAGGCACCGCTGCTCTAAACCAGGAGACCACTGCAGCGTGACGGAGCTGTTCCTGGGCTTCTTTGTGATAATATCCTTGACTCGAAGGAGGATCTCGTAGGTTTTCAGGGCCATGTTGTCTTGGAGCCTTGGGGTGTGGAGCGCAGTTGGGCTTGTTGATGCCGGATCAGGATTTGTCACTGGTTGTCCAATGGTTGGTTTCATCAAAGCTTGCAAGAATACCGAGACAACTTGGTGGCGCTCCATTTCAGTTCCGCAGTCAAATGATTCAACCAGCCCAGTCCTACTAGTAAAGTTGTCTAGGAAGTGGAACGAGTAGTCGTTCGGCTCAGGCAAGTCTGGTGGCAACGTATCGGCCGCCAAGTTCAGGAAGTTGACCCAATTTTCGTTGTTGGCATGGTCATAGGCGAAAAGGTCAGAGGCGGAAAGAGAGCTGCCGAGATATGCGAAGGGTAAGGTATCGCCCAAGGCGAAGGGAGGCAGCACAGGAGGCGCCACAGGAGGCATCATAGGATCGGCGTCAGGCAGGGCCATGTTTTGACTGCCCCCAGGGCTGTTGTCCAGGTCCAGCGAGCATCCAGCTTGGCCAGGCATGGTCCCCACCTGCTCGGTCAGGTGGGAGGAGATGCACTCGAGGGACTTGCGGCGGCAGTTACTGCATGGTAGGCCGCCAGTGCAGGCCTTCTTCTGCCTGACGCAGGAGTCACAAGCCCGACGCCGGCGCGACGCGACAGTGGCCTTGCCAGTAAGAGCCTCGCGGCCCAGGCAAGTCAGAGCATGGCGGCGGAGCACGTCAGCGCGTTGATAGGAGCTGCCACACCATGAACACGGGAACGGTCTCGCGATGCTGTGGGTGGTGACATGGCGGGCGAGGTGGCCGCTCCGCTTGTACCGCTTGTGGCATATCAGGCACGAATACGCCGGCTTTGCATTGCGCTCGCCGTCGGACATTGCTGCGGGACAGGGGCTTGAATTGCGGGATGCTTGGTGGGTTTGCATCAGCTAAGCAGAAGGAGCAGGTATGGAGAAGTCGGACTGTCGTGGGACCAGCCAGGCGGGCTTGGTCACGCTTATACGCGGGGCCACGTGCGCTCCTACACTCAACTTTCCCCGCATTCGCACAATCGATCTTGCGGGGTGCATCGCCACGATCGACATGCGGCACGGGGCACTGGTCGGACTTAATGTGGGTGAGCCCACCGCGATTTTCTAGCACTAGAGTAGTCTGCTCCGTACAGATTCCGTCCGCAAACATTTCCATAGCACCTGGACAACCAGAACCAACCTTGGTTTCACCATGCTCAAGTATAACAGATGCATTTCGCCTCGGCAGGTTCTCGTCCTCGCCTGGTCAGGTCTCCAAGCAACAGAACTTGGCCCCTGAATCTCGTTCACCGACCCGCACCACAACAACCCATCATGATTGTTGATTCCTTTCTCTCGTATCTTTTCCTGTACCCTCCGGCCTCGACCCTGCTGTTCATCTCGGCCACTGTCTTTATCAGGACGGCAGCCTACTCCTACTTCTTCCATCCTTATGCAGACATCCCAGGTCCCTTCTGGGCCAAGGTGTCTCGACTCTGGCTAGCCCGTCAGGTTGTTCGAGGTGACATCGATAAGACCCAGAGGGCCCTGCACCAGAACTACGGTGCGTACGCACAAAAACTTCGGTGCGTACGCATAACAACTTCGAGCTATTCCGCCGTTTCGGGGTGCCCGCCTCTTCGCCTTTGCTCACTGACTCTCCGAGTCGTAGGTCCCATCGTCCGCGTCGCGCCCAACGAACTATCCATCTCTGACCCCACCGCGCTCAAAGTCATCTACGCTGTCAATTCCGGATTCAGCAAGACGGATTTCTATCTGCCTTTTGCAGCCCATCTGTCCCAAAATGAAGACTTCTTTACCCAGCAGGACGAGAAGCATCATGCCCCTCGCTGCCGGGTCGTCAACAACTTGTACTCACTCAGCAGTATCCTAGAGTCAGAGCAATACATCGATACCTGCACTGTGACCTTCATGTCTCGCCTGGATGAGTTTGATTCATCCTGTAGGCCATGGACCTGGGACTATGGCTTCAGATGTATGCCTTTGATGTCATCGGTGAACTATTCTACGGACATTAGTTCGGGTTTATGGAGAACCGTCACGACTACGGCAGGTACATCGAGTCGCTGGACGCGTTGCTACCGGCTGTTGCTGTTGCTTGCGTTCTACCGTCTTATGTGCGCCCCTTGCAAGTCTTGGGTCATCTCTTTCCTCCGCTTCACAGGGCACTCAAATGTTATGACAACATTGTGCGCGCCGCGAAACAAGCGGTGCGTGACCGCCAAGCACAGGTGGAAAAGAATGCTGAGAGGTAGGTTATCTTCTAGGGTTTAGTCCATTATTCCGACCAAGGACGCCGTTTACTGACTGGTAAGTCGAATATCCGATCTCTTGGACAAGTTGTTCAACGTCGCGGCTACTGAAGATGACTTCTCTCTAGCTGACGTAACTACCAAGGCTTGGGTTTCATTGTTTGCAGGATCTAACACGACTGCCATCGCGATGCGCTCCATCTTGTACAATATAATTAAGAACCCGGAGGTGAACAAAAAGGTCACGGCAGAGATCGACGACGCTGCATCTAAGAGCAGACTTAGCACCCCGGTCAAGTACCCTGAGGCTATCCGGCTGCCGTACTTTGTTGCTTGCTGCAGGGAGGGTTTCCGTGTCCATCCAAGCGTTGGCATGTCCATGCCACGACATGTTCCACCTTCTGGTGCAACTATTGCCGGCCGGTATTTCAAAGGGGGGAGCCGTGTCGGCATGAGCGCCAATGTCCTACATTTTGACAAAGACATCTTTGGTGAGGATGCCGACAGCTACAATCCAGACTGATGGCTGCCGCCTGGTGCGGACCTTATGGAATGGTATATGATGCATTTCGGTGCTAGACTACGTACCTATGTTGGGAAGAATGCATGTTTTGTTATTTGCTTATGCCATAGTCGTGGCCTTTAACTAATATATATTAACATACATAATAAGCAAGCATCACAGACAAGTAAGCATCGCACTTTTCCCTCTTATATCTAACTTTCCATTTAATTAATTAATTCTTAACCACTAAATATATTAGACTTAAATATTAAGGCTAGAACCCTTCTTGCCCTTTAGGCCCTTTAAAATAACCCTGAGCTAAGCATCCAACACGCTATAGGGACCTACCGGGTCTCTAAGCATAGGCTGCATCGGCGATAGAATAGCATTTAAGCTCGACTTAATACTATCCCTAAATCACGCAAACTATTAGATCTAGAGGAATAAATCCTTATTTAGTTTATTCTCGACCTAGATTCGCGAGGATTTCCCCCCCGGCTTCATAGTATGAAAGAAATAGCTAATTAATTACTTACCGACCGCGACGCATCACTAGTCGGCACGCGCTGGGCTTTAAACTTCATCAAGCGACACCTAGAGCTTAAGACGCGTTTTTTTAGGAAATATAACTACTAGAGAGCCAAATGCAAAGATCTAACGGTTATCCGTAACTAGTTTCGCCTCGTGGGGAACATAATCGCGAAGTATGGCATCCGATTAGATGATCTCTATAACTTTGATGAGACTGGCTTTCTTATAGGTATGATTGCAAGCGGAATAGTCGTCACAGGTTCAGAAAGGCGTTCAAAGCCGAAATCAGTGCAGCCTGGAAACCGGGAATAGATTACAGTCATCCAGGCGATCAATGCAAAAGGCCAGGCGATCCAGCCGTTTATCATTAGCGCGGGCCACTATTACCTCGCCAATTGGTACCAAGATAGCAACCTCCCGGGCGATTAGGCTATTGCAACGATCCAAAATGGCTAGACCGATAACGAGACTGGTCTTAAGTGGCTTAAGCACTTTGACCGGTACATAGCCAAGCGATCAAATAGTCGCTATTATCTTCTAATCCTTAATGGCCATAAAAGTCACCACTTTATTAAATTCGAGAGATATTACGAGGAGAAGAAGATCATCCGGCTTTATATGCCACCTTATTTATCTCATCTACTCTAGCCCCTTGATATTGGGTGCTTTGGTGTGCTAAAGAAGGCTTATGTTACATGCCCCAGTCACATAGGTCCCCCACGTGACGAATCTAGCTCTATAATGGCCAGATCTAGCAGCTTTTAGATAGAATCAACTTAGTTTTAGATTACCTCTTATGTGCCTTCTTTGCATTGCGACTTATGTTTGTTTTAACCTTCTAGCTGCTAGAAACAGCTCTCATCTCACCGCTTTCAGTAATACTTAGGCCTCTTACTCCCCTAAGAGGACTATAACAGCTTATAGTTAAGAAATAGAGCATTTAATCAGATGCTATATTACCTATATTTCAAAGACCGAGTTCTTTCTAGCCTTCTATATAGCATATAAGGCCACTATGATAGAAAGAAATATTAGGGGGGCTTTTAAAGGAGCTAGCCTTATTTCCCTTAACCTAGAAACTATAGTCTCAAAGCTTAATATATAGCTATAGACGCTAACGCCGGTTAAGGAGGGGGCTAAACCCTCTACCCATTGGGTCTCAAGGACCCCAAAGACCATGCTTAAGGCCAGATCTCAGTCTAAATACCTAGAAAGACAAATTAGAAGGCATTAAAGTAGCTCCCTAGAGTTAATCCTTAAAGCTCTATAGTCTCTTACAAAAGGAACAAAGGCTATTATATATAAGGTTGCCTTATTAATGGCTAAGGTTAAAGATCTTCGAGAGGCAAATAAGATATTAAGCCAGCGCCGGAGGGCAAAAAGGACTAGGCTACAGAAAAGAGGGGTTATAATAATAGAGGAGGGAAGGCAGGTAATTAATCAGATGGATATTAATGCGTAGGTAGTAGCGGAATTATCGAGAAGTGGTGGTCGAGGAAGGTCGGTTAGACCGGGCGTTCGGCGCTGTGGTATCTGCGGTAAGCCCGGCTATAATGCAAGGACCTATCAGATAGTGATTGAGACGTCTGGGGAAGAGTATAGTGAGTAGTTTTAATTAATTAAATAGGTTATGGTGTTTTTATTGCGATTTCTAATCTTAAGGGTAAAGAAAAGTGCGACGCTCACTTGTCTGCGACGCTCGCTTATTATATACATTATATACGCGGTATATAACTTAGTCTAGTTAAGGGTAAATAGCTATATGGCTGCCTATTATTCTTTATTTATAAGTTTAAATATGTCTTTTAGTGTGGCTTTAAAATTATCCTAATCGGCGTAGATGTTAATGGTGTCCTGGTCTTGGTCTGCTTCCTTATGGGAAAGGAAATCCCTGGTGATGGGTTCTATCTAAGTGGCTATGGTGCCTTCTATAAGTTATCCTATGAATAAGGCCCTTGCCTTAGCGCCCGCGAGTTTAGTTAGAAAGAGTTTAAAGTATCCCTTGTAGCGGGTTAAGAATAGAATAATGTTCTTTGCGTCTCTATTGAAAGGCGCTGGTTTGGGTGGTTTAATTACTTCTCTAATGTCCCTGGTGGGCATGGGGTTGATCACTAGTGGTGGCGGCGATGGTACGGCCTATTATTACTGTATTTATCCCCTGAGTTGGTTGATTATGGCGCGGAGCTGATGGATTTCAGTGACCATCTCCGCAGTGCTGGGGAGTATATTATATGTAGTTTAACTGTGGAGGAACAACAACACAACACACAGACCACCCACAGCCAATTGAGGCTGCGAGGGCTGCTTAATAAGCAGTTGAAAAAGAGGTAAATTAGAAGGTAAAGATGAAAAGGATGGCTAGCTAAGAGCTGCGGCGGAAGATGCCTCTTTTGATCAAGTGGTCACGTGTTCAAGCACGTGACTAACAGGCTCGCCCGAGCCCCAATTCAGTAGGCGGCTGGCCTTAACTAGTGCTTGGGGTGCTGGGGGTATTATTGCTGGATATATTGGCGATAGTATAGTATTACTCAGGGTGACGCTAATGATCCACTAAATAAGAGCTATTAATATATGACGATTATATAAGTCCTAAGGGGATAAACTGGTTATACTAATTTATATTTAGTAGTGAATTAAGTCGCATACTCTAAAAGTAGGTATATATAAGTCATGTCTAGTAATATACTTAAAGGTATTAAGTATAACTAAGTTATATTAATAGCTAAGGTAGCTTCTATATAAGAAAGTATAATAACGTATATATATAGCGAGCCGGACAGCAAGCGAACCGGATACTAATACTATGCACTTAAAAATAGCTAACCTTAAATTTCTTAAAACTATTATAAAATAGCTAAGAGCTTAAAAAGAGTATTTTCTTAAATCTAATAAAAAAAGCTATAAGTTTATAGTTTTTTTTATATTTTTAAAAAAAAAATTTAATTTTAAAAAAATAAAAAATTAATAAAAATAATATAAATAAGAAATTCCTAAATAACTTACTTATTAACTTTTTTAAAAATCTAAAAAAATTAATTATAAGTTTTAAGTTTTTTTTTTAATTTTATCTAAGTCTTTTAGCTTATAAAGCCTAAAATGAGATTTTTAAGGATTTTTTTAAGGATTTTTATAATTAGGTGAGATTTACACTGTAGAGTAAAAGTGTCCGGTTCGCTTGCTGTCCGGCTCGCTATATATGTACGTTAAGTATATTTTATATACTTAATGGTATACCTAGGAGCGCTTAGAGCGATAAGAGCGTTAGTATTATAAGCCGTCGCTCCTCCTGTGATTCGTTCATAGTGGCTGACTTATTACCCTTGTATCTTCTAGCGTTCTTGGTGACGTAGAGGGCGTTCTGCCGTTGTTTACCGCCCATCGCGGCCTAGGCCGTGACAAGTAATGCCATTCTCTCGATGAAAGAGAGTACTATGATGGACTTTATAGAGCTCTGCAGCGCGTCGGAGACTTATTTTTAGGTTATTTCGATAGGCAAGAAGGGCAAGAAGGATTCTAGCCTCATTATTTGCCTGTGACATACTAGGTAGTTAAGAATCAATTGATTAAATAGAGAGGATATAGGATGAGGGATTTTTATCCGGCATACTTGTCTGTCCGGCATGCTTATCATGTACGTTATAGAAAAATAAAATATATAATATAATTCTAGCTTAGCCCTACTTTCTAATAAAATGCACCACTAATGGCGCAATTCTCGTGATAGATTGCGCCGCTAGTCATAACTTCGCCCACTGAAAAAAACCACCACCAACACAGTAGCCTTTTATCCAACACCAGCAAAAACCCTGTTAGACATCAACATGACTCTCTCCAAGCGATCCTGGCTGCAAGGCTTGCCCAAAGCCGAGCTTCACCTCCATCTCGAAGGCACCGTCACGCCCGAGACCCTCGTCACATTATCACAACGCCATGACTCCACACCGCTCACTCTGCAGCAGGCCCGCGACCTATACGCCTACAGAGACTTTGTACACTTTCTACATACATTCCGGCTGGTCCTCGACCGCCTTCAGACACCAGAAGACTATGCCCTGATCGTCAAAGAGATGATGCGGAACCTGTATGATCAGGGCGTTGTCCACGCCGAGGTCTACATTTCATGGGGGAACATCCTGCATCGGAAGCCTCACCTTGTCATTGAAGATGTGATGGCTGCAGTCGAGGTTGCGAGGAGTGAAGTTTTCTGCGACCTTGGAGGTCCGTCTATTTTTTGGACTGCAGATGCAAATCGGGCCTGGAGTGTTAAAGAGGCTGGCCAAGTGTTTGGGCTGGCGGCCAAGCTCAAGGAGCGCTTCCCTACTATCGTTGGAATCGGTCTTGGCGGTGATGAAGCCGGTGGACCTGTTGAATGGTTTGAGAGAGTCTACGCTGACGCCAAGATGGCGGGCCTACGGCTCACCGCTCATGTGGGAGAGGCCACCGGCCCTAGGCGGGGTCCATCGCAGATCCGCGCTGCACTGAAGATGGGAGTAGAGAGAATCGGGCACGGCTTGGCTGCACAGCATGATGAGAGTCTCATGCACTTGCTCTCCAAGCAGCATATTCCAGTGGAGATTAATATCACCTCCAATATCTTGACTGGTTGTTGCCCGTCGGCTGAGGCTCACCCCCTGCCGAAGTACCTGGAGAACGGTATGCTCTGTGTGCTCAACTCAGATGATCCAGCTATGTTTGGCTCTACATGCCTAGATGAGTACGTCTTAGCTAGCGATGTGTTCTCCCTTGATCTTGAGGCGATGCGGGGGTTAGCTAGGAATTCAATCATGGCGAGTTTT
Organism: Fusarium phalaenopsidis; assembly: GCF_050370095.1. NCBI lineage: Eukaryota > Fungi > Ascomycota > Sordariomycetes > Hypocreales > Nectriaceae > Fusarium > Fusarium phalaenopsidis. The sequence continues at coordinate 899,110 of NW_028145414.1, read as the reverse complement.
CTACCGGAAGAGATAAAGAACCAGCTTCTATTAAGAATTGATGCTTATAGAAGATTCGAGGAACGTTCAATGTAGGTCAAGATTAGAAAATAAGAAATAGACAATATAGAGACGAGCCTACGCATATTTACTACCTTAGTAGCGCCTTGTAAAGTGGTAGTTGACAGTTATGCCCATGCTCAAGGTAACTCCTACTGCTCCAACATGCGTCAATTTCGATGCTAAGATACGTGCCGCGCGGCGCAACTGGCTAGAACTTCTCCATAAGTGCTCATGCTTTGGGGAATACGCCATCTGCCCCATCAAACGTGATAAAAATAGCATCCTGAATGCGATTGGCCATGCCCAGTTCACCTCTCCCAGGAGACTTGCCGTGGATGGCTATGAATTCGGCATATGCCAGGGATATATACCGTGAGGAAACCAGAAGACAGACCTTGGTGGACGTGAATTTTGACTAGGCTATGGGGTGGATGTTATGAATTAGGGGATATTCCTTGGACGCGCGTCATATCCCATTCGCATTCATTTGGTTGCTATTCCACTCGTCCGTCCTTCATCTGTGGACCCAGAAGCCTGAACAGGGAACCAAGAGTGGTAATGAATGCAAGGCCAGCGAAGAGAAAGGAATTAAAATCAATAGTGGAGATGCCAGGCCCAACGAGATGGCTCACAAGGGCGTGCAGATCGGCCTGTGAATGAAGGCAGCAAAGTATCTCAAGCCAGCTACTGTACGTTAAAAGGGCTCTTTCCTCGGGACATCATTGGCATCGACGGGGCCGCTTGCCTGACACATCGTCGCGCAGGCCCTGTCAATGTCTCTGTCCTCCCGATCTTGAGAATTTCTCCAATAACATCCCTCCTCATTCTTGGCATATGCAAAGACTGTTTGCAAACTATGCTGATAAATCCTCCTTTCTCAATAGGCCACGTCTAGGTCGCACGTGGTTTAATCTGTGTTCCAAGGATGAGAGGCTTCGGCTTACCTATGTCCTCGCCGGTGACGAGATCCCGAGTTACGTTGTCACAGGTTGCATACAACGATGCCCACTGCTTCTAATTCTCATCCCCTAGCCGCCACATACTCTAGGGAAGTCGCCATTAGAGTCTCCGCAGAAGCATCCACATTACAGCGACTCCAACAGCCCACGCATCTACCGTCACAATAAGCATGATATCGCCGTGGATCCAGCTATGAGAATGGAGAAGCTCCATGACTTCCAACAAAGATATTATCAAAGGCCACTGGCTTAGCATTGGGATATAATGCTATGATATGTTGACGGTCTTCTGGCTCAGTTAACCCATCAAGGGCCGGGCTTCAACTATAACAAAGAACACATAGCAGCTTCCCTTGATATGCCTGCACTTAAGGCTCTTCACTCTAGGTTCGGGTCTGTCAAACCGGCACTATTTAAGGGTAGGATGAAGCACATGCCGGCACCTGGGCATAGTGTATTCGTCTCTTCTCAGAGGTTTGCCTTCTGGGAGTTGAGTTACCTTTTAGATGCCATTCAAGACCATCCAAGCGTGGCTGGACTGAAGTGACTTATTCCGGAGTGGTGCGTCGGTATGAAGCTGCGGAAAAGCCGAGCGATGACGGCGTGGATAAAAATATGGGCGTGGATGATCTCGAAGATTTGGATAAAGCGTTTGAGAAGGATTCTTACCATGTAGTTCCGTACTCTAAGGAACGAGTCTTAAGATATCACATGGATGATGAAATGGAGGAAAGCGATGAAGCCGAGGGCGACGAGGGCGAAGAAGAATACAATGAGAGAACAGTGGCTAGGACAACAAGAAAGAAGAGGAATCGGATGAAGGTAACAAGGAGGAAAATAACGATGAGAACAACAAGGACGAGGTGAAGAAGGAAATCGTGTCCAATATACCGATACGGGCTGTTGCTAAGAAGCATGTCAAGCAAAGATAGGTGTCTGATAGACACATCAAGCACTTTGCCAGGAACTCTCTTGTCGTTAATATGGACAATAGTTGGACGAGTTATCTGCCACAATTATGATGCGTAGTACTATGCTTTCCGTGTAATTCTCACTGTCTCATATTGTGCGTACAACCGAAAGAAAAATAAGCCTAGAAGGGTTTCTTGTCCTCCATGGAGCGGATCCCCATTGATATGAGATTACTCATCGCCTTTTGGCCCATACGCAGCTCAGTGCTATTCTCTTGGCTGTTAACCCCTGTGTGCATGGGTTCCATGCTACATTCGCCAATAATCAACATGTCATCTACCAAGGATGGAACGGTACCGGCAGAATGCATAATGCCGACAACATTACCCCGCCCCAAGGTCGCGGTGCTTCAACTCTTCTTTCTTGGGCATCTGTCGAGTCATTTCCTTCCCTAATCAACGCCTCGTCTCTTATCTACCTACTGAATATCGTCTATCATGTACTAGAATACTCAAGCCGTCATTGAGCCAGACACTCACGACGACGGCGATTCGGTACTCACCCAGGACGCTATTCCATCTACGGCGTCGCTCACGGCTTCTATTCTGGAGTACCGGACCATCCACGGGCGCACTTTTCACAGTCAACGGGGTCCAGGAAATGCCGAGTACTGGGCACCCAACGATGATCAGCACAACACTAGCATGGACATCCAGCATCATGTCTGGACCCTGCTTCTTGACGGGAAGCTCCATCTTGCGCCGCTCCCTGAGCGAGTTGGCAAAGTTCTCGACGTTGGTACTGGGACTGGCATCTGGGCCATTGACTTTGCCGATGAAAATCCAGAGGCGGTTGTAGTTGGCGTCGACTTGTCACCTACTCAGCTGGACTGGGTCCCGCCCAACTGCAGGTTCGAGATTGATGATGTATCTCTCCGCTGGACGTGGCCGGAAAATGAGTTCGACTTTGTGTATCTTCGGACCATGTTTGGCAGCTTCAAGGACTGGCAGCACGTCTTTAACGAAGCCTACCGGGTCTGCAGACCCGGCGGATACGTCGAAGATTTCGAGGCGAGCTCTGACCTCATATCTGACGATGGGACTGTCACGCGTGACAACGGTACCGCTCTTGGACAATGGGGAAAGCTGTTCCATGAGGCCGGCTGGAAGGCGGGCCGTAGTATGGCTATTTTTTAAGAAGATACGCAGATCAAGTGTATGAAGGAAGCAGGATTTGTGGACATTGTGGTTAAAGATACCAAGTGTCCGTTGGGCCAATGGCCAAAAGACCCACGGCAAAAGGAAATTGGGTCTTATGACCAAGCTGCTGTTGAAGAAGGCCTAGAAGGTAGGCAGAGGTCTAATCATATGCATTCTATTGAGCTCGGTGCTGATTATTTTTGGTCCAGGCTACGTCGTTTATATGTTTACCGATATCCTGGGCTGGTCCATGGACGAGGTTCAGCTATATCTGTCTAAGGTTCGGAAGGAGTTAAGGGATAAGAGGCATCATACATACTTTTGGACTCGAACTGTATATGGCAGGAAGCCCGCTGTAGGAGAGACTTCAGGACAGTAAGGCTTATAAAGGTTGCATCTCAAGTCTAATGCAACTCGAGGTGGCTTTGACAGAGAAGGGACGTGAGAAGAACAAATAAAGGTTATTGAAGCCAACTGAGAAAGAAAGCGAAGGATGAAGGCAAAGATTGTTCAACAAGGGTTGTTCCGAGTCCTTCACTCGAACTCCACTAATGCACGATCCAAGGCACACCAGGCCGAAGACGAAATATGTTATTTGTGTTAAAGTCCGTGCGATGGTTAACAACCACAAGTACCAAAAATTGAGCGACTGGCAACCTCTAGCAACCTTGAGCTTAGTAGTACTAGCTGGCAGGTTCAAAAGTTATCTACGGGTGTTGGAACTTTTGGTGTGGAGCTGGCTTGTCTCTAACAGGTACCTGCTAAGGAGTAAACAGGGGAAGAAGATGACAGAGGGAAGAGAACCAACCAGTTGGCGATGCCCAATGTGCCGTTTGCCGCTTGAAAGGCTCATCGTGAAGATGCCGAGAGATTGCGTCGCTTTCGTGTCCCTGATTGGCGAGAAAGTGGTGTCCTATCTCGCGTGCCTAGCCAGGGGGCTCAAACAAGATGAGGCAGTGGTACACTGTGAGAGGCACTTAGGATCCTCTCAATGCCTAAAATGACGAGTGGTCGCAGAGACCTGCAGCGGGGTCGCCGAGATAAAGGAGGGCATCGCCTAACGATGCGGTCTCGTCATCGTCATCAGCTGGATCGTTGATCCAGTGGTGTATACAGCGTTGTTACATCCATAATCCAGTTGGCAATCAAACCGTTCATCTGAGTATTTTCCTTCTGCTTATCCTTCATGCGATCATGGATAGTCTTTTGGCACTTCTGCTCGACTAGCTTGATGCTTCATTATTGTCTTTGTTATTGCGGTTCATGCCGACGGATATAACGTTGTTCATCACAGCCATACCTATGATCAAGTTGGTCTCAGAATGGTTCCCTTGCCTTTGTCTCTTATGAACGGGTTAAGAGGACGGCGCATGGGAATTGACAACTACTATCCTCATTAGTTGCTTGCTGCTCCTACGTAAGCTTGAATAAGGGTCCAAAATCTAGTTCCTAGCAGTTGATGTATTTGACATCAAAACTTTTGTTTAACGTGTGGCGATAGAGGCTTCCGGGGAAAACAGGCCGGCTGTTAGCGTAGTTCAAACACCACGATGAAATTCCTACCATTATTCATGGTCATACAACCTGTCATCAGTAAGGGAATCGGCCGCAAATATAACGAGACTCAGGAATAAAATTAGTGAGGATCTAAGCTATCATTAACTTTTGACGCGTGGAGGATCTATCAGTACCCTGCCCGTTGAGCGCAACGTACCTTTTTTATGTTGCCGCCATTTTCACATACTCTTCTGGATAGTAATTGGAAAAGGCTACAAATCTTGTATAAATAGTGAATGGTTGCCTTGAGGCAGACAGACGTTGTAATTGACGAGGCAACCGGTTTCAATGATAGATGTCTCTGGGGCATACAAAGCGCCCCCTGGATCCGTAATGTGTCTTAAGAAGAGAATTTATGCCAAAAAAACTGACTGGTTCCGTGGTGAGCGTTCATTTGGCCTCTGTGATTAACAACCCGTAACCAGAGCTCTCGCAATCTTACTCAAGACGGGGCTATAGAGTCCACATTCGGCTTTATACTCTTTCTCTTGAATAAAAGACATTAAATTGTGGTCAGGATTGTCAACAGGGGGTTTTGCCAGCTTCTCCAAACAATCCGTTGCTAAGAGGACTCTTATTGCTTCCTACTTTAAGTGCTATCGATGGGATGCCGAGTTGATCGTCACTCACCATCTCCGCTTCGCCTGTGGGCAATTCCACCATGGCTCCCAACCAAAAGCTTTCTTCTAACCTCATTGGGTCGAGGTTCCTTACATTCTAATACATGGGCATCCTTGCTGCCAGCGCTGTCCCCTCGATTGATTTTTGAACCATGGTGAGGGCGATATGCATAGGAAAGAGCTGATTTGGCGCGCTTCTCGAATAAAAGGATGACTTCAAAAGTATTTAAGAGTATGTGAGGAAAAAGTGTACGTGGCGGCTACTTCAGCACATCCACTTAGTTATCAACCATCCTTTTGCATGTCTCAGGTCATATATTATCTGACCAGAAGTAATACCGATGGCGCCTGGACATGTCATGAAGCCTAGAGAAAAGTCAACAGCACTGAATCCCATTGAAGTGTTGGATGTATTAATTGTTACGGCTAGAGAGGGATTAAACTACAGAGAATTGTATTCTTTCTTTTTGAGCCCTTAAACCCACGCTAGGCACCTATGACTTCTCCTGCAACACGGTCGTGATCAGCCCCTGGATCTAGAGGCCACCCACTAACTTTCTGGCTCTTCTTCATAGGGCCATCCCACCGCACCCAGAAGAGCCCGTAGAATTAGTGAATCCTGATTGTAGATGGCCATGTGTTAATGAAAATGATATTTATTATCGTGGCTCATAGCTTCGTTGAGAGGCGTTGCTGAGATTAAGGAAATAATGGCGATCCTATTAGTTCTCGTGGCAGTTCACGATCTCGGAAAGAGTTCGGTGGTAGCCTCAGAGGCCCGTGATTTATTCGTGACGTTAGTATGGATAACGAGTTGGTGGCGCTGTAGTACCTCTCATTTATCCCAACGTATACAGTCTGATATCAAGTTGACTTGGCGTCATATCAGTCAAACAGAGAACCTCTGTGACTTATCAAAGGTCAATATATAGATCTTATCCCGCAGATTAACGTCGATTGGCTGAAGTAGATGCTGTCGGAAAGCCTCACCCCAAACACAGAAGGTCTGTTGCACAGCAGATGTAGCCGGCACTTTGTTCTTTATGTGCTCAAACAGTGAATTCGTTTGCATCATGGACCCTTAGCTAACAGCCGTGAGCACTATGGCATATTTACTTCACCATGTCCGACTGGCTTTTGTTCCTCGGCGATCTTATTCGCGAGAGGTCGGAGAGAAGGGATACTCAACACATAGGACTACGCGATGTGCTCCCAATGCCGTGTATGAATAGATTGCAGCAGGCACTTTGACTTATTGCCTAGCTGTCAGGCCCTCTCTATTCCTATTAAACCCTCTCCTTTTGTTGGTTTCATAACCGTGATGAGCGTCAAGATGGGGTATGACCTGCTTCGGCTGCGACCCGCTAACTATCACTCCCGACGATCTGTCTACTGAACGTGAGACCGCATTTTCACATCTATCTAACTTACCACATCGCTCTTCAGGTATCTTTCGAGGAGCTAGTGACCAAGTCAGCTTCCATCATCATCTATGAGGCGCATCGAGCTGTTGATGTTGCCATTCTAATTCTATCCCTCATGGCTCGGACTGATGGCCTTGGAGGCGGAATTGGCACCCCCATTCCATGATTTCCTTCGCATCTCGCCGCGCCAGCTGACCGATACAAGAGTTTGGCGCTAACACGGAGAAATGATATCATCCACGGCAGCAACTGTGTTCATCTATTTCATACAGTGTCATATGAATCAAGAATAGTTCCCGTGGGACAGACATTGCGTCATGCTAGACCAAATGTTGTCATATTCGAAGCTATCCGAGCGCCACTATGGGCGATCTCGCGTTCATCACTTGAGTATCTATTGGAAATAATAGACGATATCACTCGCAATGCTTGCCACGTCTGTCTGAGAAGCCAGAGCGCATTAAATTCTGCCACCCGACTGCTCTAAGTTCCCGTTCCTCGCAGTGCAGTGTGTATGCTCGAAGCGGCAATAACTATGGAAACTGATAGTGGTGGGGTCATGACCTCATGAATGTGTTATTGGCTTTGTTACTGTGGCTGAGGCCCTCTCATTTGGAGAAGTCATTGATAAGAAACAAAGTCCCCCAGGGGAGATGCCCTGTATGTCGCTGTTTTAGGGTTACCTCTCTGCAACCTGCTTATCAGGAAGATTATCATTGCCCACAAACTCGGCAACAGCCCCGAGATAATACCTAGCCGCATGAGAACCCTGATGATACATCACTTTTCAGCGCATAACGCACCCTGAATTCTCAAAACAAAAATCCCTCAAATGCTGCCAATTCCTGTGAATGCTTCCAAGGCCTTCTGAGTGAGTACCTTTCGATCAGTTAACCGGCGCGCCACCGATTAATCATTTCCAACAACTGTCGGGCAGTTGTTCTGCCACCGAGCTATTCGACATGATAAACCAGAGTCCAGCAACTCTTGGGCCCGATGAGCGGTCAAGTGATCGAAAAGAAGCATATGTAGACACTACTTGTGACCCGTCCGGCGCCGAGTCATTGACAACATATTCGTTCACTTTGTCTCCTGAAGATCAACTGATAGATCCAATCATTGAGGCGAAGGCGCGTAGGAAGTGAGTGTCCAAGACCCCAGAACGAATCAAGTGTCAGATTACTAACGTAAGACTAGAATCGACTTCTCCGTGCTCCTACTATTGGTGTTAGGATTTCTCGTCTTCCAGCTGGACCGTATGAACTTGGCAAGCGCGTTGACTGGCGGCTTTGCCGAGGATATCAAAGTCAACCAGGCGGCAATTAATATGGGGAACCAGCTTATGTTTGCTGCTGTTGTTGTCTTCGAAATCCCATGCAACATGGCCCTCCAGCGCGTAGGTTGCATTTTGTATTGTTACCTGGTCTCTCTCCTGATTAACAAAACAGTTTGGTCCCCGTAAGTGGATGTCGGGCCAGGTATTCATGTTCGGCCTTGTTGCGATGATGCAGACTTTTGTCCGCAACCGAACAGGATTCTTGGTTAGCCGGGTCATGCTGGGGCTTGCAGAGTCAGGCTACACCCCTGGAGCCATGTATATACTGTCTCTATGGTATAAACGTCGCGAACTAGCCAAAAGAGTGTCTATTTTCTTCTTTGGCATGTTTGGTGGGAATGCAATCAGCCCCTTGTTGGCTACTGGTATCCTCAAACTTGATGGCTCGAGAGGCATGGCTGGTTGGCAATGGCTCTTCTTAGGTATGGGCTCGATCTTATTGACTATCTTCCGTAATACTAATTCACAGCACAGTGGAGGGCTTATTGACTGTTTTTGTCTCGTCGTTACTACTGTTGTTTCTTCCAGAGAGCCCATATACCCCGCAGCCGCTGTTTGGTCCAGGTCTGGTACGCTGGTCGAGCGCCGAAAAGGACATACTACAGCAGAGAGTTGATGCATCGGCACGCATAAATCCAAATAATAAGTCTATCAGACTAGGTACTGTCCTGAAAACTGTGCTACAGTATCGTCGGTGGCCACACTATCTTTCTACCCTCGCTGTCTTCTCGACCTTTTCTCCTCTGTCAACTTATTCACCTTCTATCATCATGTAAGTAGTTACTGGATCAAAGCTTGATATTGCACTAGAGCTCGGCCCTCTGTCTTCAATATAGCGGCTAACGGCTGATTGAAGGTCGCTCGGCTTTGACCGTATTGCCGCCAATGCTCTGGCTGCTGTTGGAGCATTGTTGGCCCTTCCTGTTGTGTTTTTCTTCGGGTACCTTAGCGACCGAACCAACAAACGCGGAGCCACTGTGATTTTGGCACAGGTATGCTACTTGATTGTCCTCATTGTGACTAGGCAAGTACATCCTACATCAGGAAAGTGGTCGCGATGGGGTCTTTGGACCGCTGTGAACAGTGTAGCTGTTGGCTACCATCCCGTCCACAACTCGTGGACGCAGCTTAATTGCCATGACACAGGCGAGCGAAGTATAGCATTGGCGTACGTTGATCTATGAAGACCGCAGAAGCAGTCACCCCTAATGAGATATTTAGGATGTGGGTGATGTCTGCGACAACCGGCATGATGATAGGAACTCAATATTTCCAGGCAGAAGATAGGCCCTTGTGAGTCTATTGAGCCAAACACATCAACAGAGCATTTAGAAGCTGACGATACTATCTTGAAGCTATCACGTTGGTCTTCGCACGATGATAATCATGGTGGCCATCGGGATCTTTTCCGCCATTGTCCAGCTTTTTGTCTATGTGGCACATAATCGGCGGGTTGTGAGAGGAAAGTACCGGAATGGAGATGAAAGAAAGAACGTGTTGTTCACGCCGTAGGAGGTCAGAACACCCCTGAGTTCGGGGAAGCAGAACAACCAATCGTAAAGGCGAAGTAGCAGTTTATGCCAACACTGAGATCTCCTTGGTGTCTACTTGGTTAGAGCTGGTCATTAAAAGATTGGCATCTTATCGTTGGGACGGTGGTCTACCTGTTACATGCCATACTATATTCTAGTCAGAGGCTATTACACTTATGAAGCAAGTGGGGATCTATATGACGAAAGAAAAGTTCGGCCGTAACTGAGGGAATTTTCCCCAGGGCTAGATCAATTATGTTGGGCCTATTTGGGACGCAGATTATTCGTCATTCTTCATTTATTACACCAGTACATTTCTTGGCAAGTCCTGCTTCGATGAGCACCGCTTGGACACAATCAATCCAAAGAACTTGAGATTGAGCCCGGAATCTTTAGTGACAGGGTAGCCACTGTTAGACGTTTCCCTGCGTTTTGATTCCTTCGAGTATGTTCTCTCTCTTCGCTCCCCTGAATCATCTAGGGTAGTCAGGATGAGCCACCTAAGCACTCAGTTCAATCAGGCCTCGATTGCCATTGGAATTGGCTGAACCCGATATAAACGCCACAGTCTAGTCTCCTACATGACTTAGACCATGGTAATTGTAGAGGGTCTCACCTTTCCGATGACTAATGAATGGGATGAGCCATTTCCATCGCGTGAATGTGGTGAGCGCAAACTGCGATTTTGAGCTTAACGGGCTGACTAGAACTTAAGTCGCTTACAAGACCTTCCCAATCTCCTATAAAGTCTTTGACAAAGAGTGCCAGCTCGAGACGTATGAAGCCTCGATTTAGTTTTATGTTATGTGCTATTGGTGTACAATTACGACTTCTGGTCAGCCTGGTCTCAATCCCAGTGGCGGCTCTTCGAATCTCTTCTCAAGCAGCTGAGTCAAGTTTCCTCAATAAATGGATGGCATGTCGAGGTCTATGGAGGTTCACCGAGCTGCCCGCTGATGGAGAGCTAGAATCATCTCTAGTAGCAAAGTCTGTGCATGGACAACTATTGAAGTCTCTAAGTTGGTTGGCATGCCATCCATAGTTGACAATTTTGCTACAAGTGATATTTATACAGACCAAAGAGTCAGAAGACCCAGTGATTTAGAACACGATGCATTTCAAGGTTGGCAGCCTTAAGGCTATAACTCTGGCGCTTGAGTAGATTGTTCAAGGTTGTTCATACGTGCCCTCTGGGCGGTGAGGTTCGAGGACTGCTGTATACTTCCGACACCAATAGGTTTGACATGAGGGCTCATGAAGTGTATACACTGCAATTCAGCGGCCGTGCGGCAAATTAAATTACACGAGAAATAAAGGCGCTCCAGGCGATTGAAGGATATCAAGATCCAGACTTGGCACATGTTACTTGGACTTGGCGTAGCATCCAATGCGGCTCGAGTCGACCACAATGTCATCGTACCAGACAGTGTTGGACTCTCCACCATATGACTCCCAGCCGAAGTAGACGGCGGAGACCTTGGGCTTAATGTTGCCCCTCTTCCACTGGCCGTTAAAGTCGCTCGCGGTGTTCGGCTTGCTCGTAAGACCGCTGACAGATTTGCCACCCACCCAGGTCTCGACAGTGCCGTCAGTGCCGAGATGATACTCAATGCATTGCCAAGTGTTGGCCTTGAGGGTCGCCGAGGCGGCAATGCCTTGAGGGGAGAGATCGGGCAGGGTGGCGTCGTCGGACTCGTGGTTGTACATGAGGATCTTGCTCTGTCCACCGATGCGGAGGTGCTTTCCAGCAGCCTGAGCAGAGTCAGGCATGGTGATGAAGGTGACGTGGGCGTCGGTGATGGCCTTGGAGGGCTTACTAGTGGGTGTCAGTGTCGAGTCTTCCAGACAGAGTAATATCCAAACTCACATCCACGCTCTGACGTAGACCTCACCGTCCGGAACCGCTGTGGTGCCGAAAAATTTGTGTCCACAATAACCGCCAGCGCCATCAACTCTGATTGAGTTCTTACCGCTGCGAGCCTTGCTCGTGCTGTCGAGAGTGACCTTGCCGCCCTGGTCGCAGTCCGGCGCGTAGGTCGGCCATGCGACCTTGTCCCATCCGCTCTCAAAGCTCTCGCGGACCTGCGCGAGGGAGGGAGTCGCAATGGACAGTGCGAGAAGGGCGGTTTGGAGAAGCATCTTTGTTGTCGAGTGATGGATATCTAGCCAAGAGAAGCACGCTCAAGGAAGAGGAGTTGGACCAGTATTTATGCGAATTCCAACGTCTACAAAATTAATTTTGCCGTTCTAGGGTCTGAAACATGACATTTCTCCGGCCGAGATACCCGAACCGACCGCTACCGTCAATACATGGACCCTGATTAATAAAACCTGAAACCAACTCACACTGCCATTTCGGCTGCGTTTTGCTGCCAATGAGAACAATGACCCAGCCGCCATAAAAAGACTACAGTTAGCCAGTGCCGCGAAGGGAAAGTGCTGTGACTTGCTACAGGGGTACAACACCCTTTCGTCCTCTTAATGTGAGACGAGGGGCTCCCAGGAGTTCCGGCCCGCTTGACAGGTGCCCAGAAGCAGGCTAAGCGCAAGGTATACCGAAAAGTAACGAACCCTTGCCTAGCGAGTTATTGATGTTGATTTTAGGCCGCGTTTGCCCATTAGCGAAGACGGTGAAGCGGACAGATTGGGGCACTAAGCTGCTGCTAGGGAGCATTGAATCTTGACACTGAACTCGACATCGTTTGGCAGTCTCTGGACTGGACTGCTTTGGTCAGGCTGCCGAGCCGAGTTTCCGAGACCGGTGATGATTTCTCCCATCAAGCGAAAGTATCAGTTTCGCCACACTCCAATAACAAATAGCTACTATAGGAAGAGTCACTCTCCTGTGGACTGCTTTACCAGATCATAGAGCACATGATCTAATACTGCCATTAGCGAAAGGCCATAGAGCCGCAATGTGGTCTCGACAAGAGGGATACTCCGCTGTTCCCGACGATGCAAAACCCCGGGCCCTGGCCGGATGTGCAAAGGTTTTGGTACGAGGTACTGGAAACGCACACTGCGGGAGCTGTTACGTTTGGAAAGTATCAGTTGGTCGTGATTCCAGCGTTTAGTGGTCTTCACTGTTTCCATCAAGGCGCATTCGAAAGAGTCATTCTGCCACCGTAATAAAGAAGAGAGTTATCAACACTCAAGAATATGAGAATTTAATACCTCAAAGGATAATAAACTGTTTTTGACGTCCCTCGAAGTTCTATTGGAAGGTTCGCACGGCATCGGCCTGTAAGATCTGAGCTGCTTTCGCTGGGGTTGCTACTTGTCAAGGTAAACTATTCCGATAAACAGCAGGAAACGGTCTATGGAGATCGCCCTTGAAGCCGGTACCTTCTGCTGTGGCTAAAGGCCTCTTGCGGACTTGTCGTTTCATATAATAATAATAAAAAGCCGGTGGCTTGTCCCTCAACACTACTGTTTGAAGCATGGGGCTGGGACATTGGTTCAGGTGGGGAAGCCCATTTGCGTTCGAACCTCAACTTCACATAGAGGGGAGTGGTTACGAAGCTATCCAATTTCTACACCACAAGTTTTGTTTCAGGCCCTCGTAGATATAGGTTGGGGCTGATTCTACCTGGGGATAGCAATGGTCTCGCTGGGGTGCCAAGTGCACGTTCGAGCGAGGACTGCTAATATTGAGGTCTGCAATCACAACCTCGGCTGTATATAATGGAGCACACCAGGACTAGAAGACTGTTGAATCGTTAGTTAGCAGTGCCCAAGAGTACACTTTGACTATTCTACGCAAAAAGATTTGGCGAGGGACACCCCCCGGCGGGCTCAGGTCTGCACTGGTGGATCTAACATCAAGATACTTCGCACCTTTTGATCTGAGTGTCCCTTGAGCCAGGATTTACCACCGAGAGCAAAATCTTCTGGACTGAAGAAGTAGTCCCACTGCTGTTCGCAACAGCTAGAACACGGAGGTGGAGGGATGCACTGTCTCAGTGTCTGTATAAAAGAGACTCTGGAAGTCTCGTACTCAATCTACGAGGGTTATGCGTGTATGAATACCGGGCTAGGGGTGAAAGAAGGATCTTGTTAATACGATAAGGAGGTAAGATTGCAAAATGTCTCTTTGTTTACAATTCAAGAAGTGTTGATAATAACTTGAGAGTTGAATCGAGGAGAAGGACAGAGACAACACCTGAATCATAACCCATTGCATGTCGAAACTTACTACTGATGTGTTCTTTATTATAGTTGAACCCCGGCCCTTGATGATTTAACTGAGCCAGAAGATCGAGACTTACTACATCAACAATGAAGGACCGCTCACGACTGACGAGCTCACGCAAAAGTTTTGTTGCAAAGAACCACCAAATCGAAACCACACAAAGCTGTTTTTAAACATCTTCCTATTCATAACCGCTATGTGTCCCGGCTCGACTCCTACGAGATCACCTTTTGCCAGATTTAATCCTTGTCATTCCATTCCAACAAATGGCCCCAAAGGGTTATGCAGGTGAGTTTTCGGATCAGAATCAAGTACCAGCTACGTTACTCACAGAGACTATAATAGCTAACACTATATCATGATTTTCGATGCCTCTCCCAGCTTTGAGGAATCTAAGGTAGCCGATAACGCAAAATGTTTGCTGGGTTTTGATGATATCATGTATTGAGAAATTTAACACAAAGCGACCAAGGGAGTTCTCAAAGATCTGGTTTGAGGCAACTGTCCAGGATTCCTCTGATCAATGCCGTATCCCCTAGACCATAAGGTGATCTTGGTGAGAGATGTACTCGATGACGGCGTGGTTGAGTTCCTACCCACGGCCTACGGCCCCGACATGGCACTAGGCTGGGTCGAATGCCGGGAAAGAGCATGGCCTACGAAGCACTCCAAGTCTTTTCAAAGTGTGAATAGTCGAGGCTAGAACAAGTTTTATTTCATGGGTCGGAGTGATTGGAATAACGCTGTAACTTAAAAGACCCTATAAACTACACACACTTTCAGAAGAACCGGTGTAATATTGATAACCTCAGGGGGTGAAACTAAGACATGTTGGTTCAAGTCTGTTGGGGGTAAAGAACCCATCCCATTTCTAACTGTCCAGCGTTCTAAGATACAAGATAAGATTAAATACCCAATTAATGACAAGTAATAAGACTCTCGTCCCGGTTGTAGCAATCATCCCGAGACAATAATACAGTGCCAACTTTCCGCATAACGAAGGGGTTATAAACCTCAATGACAACCGAATATCGTACCATAATCCATGCCCGCCACCATACCCAGGATCCAGGAGTGAAAGAGCGGCTTGCACACAGATCACAGTAGCTGGAAACCACTCCAGTAAAACGGCCATCCCAACTGGGCCAATAATCGCAGCGAACAAAGCCAATACCCACGTCGAGTTTATTTCGGAAGTTGCTTCATCGGTTTGTTGTGGGATGACGCCCGGGTCTTGGGCGGTCTGTCTGAAAGGTAGGGCAGCGGGCGAGATGATCAGTAGTTCTACTGCCTCGCACGCTAGTAATGTGCTGACATAGTAGCCCCAGGAAGCGAAACTAACGGAGCGAACAGAATGGGCCAGGTTTTGCAGGGAGGAGCGATTCCCTCGGACAATTGCCCACGTACGCAAGAGTTTCAATGGGGCGCAAAATACGATGGCGATGATGGTTTTGGCGAAATGTCCAAGATACCGATCGAGAAAGGTGATCAGGACTTCTCGGAATACTTGTTCAATGACCCAGACACAGAATGGCTTGAAAGGAAATATGAATGCGGTGAAAAAGTTGGGCGAGTCGTTAGGGAGCTTATCGGACCCGGTTGAGTTTGCAAGAGCCGAGTTGCGGGCAATTGTGAGGACTGGGAAAAGGTAAAAGTAAGGATAGGAGACCTAGGTTTTCTGTGAGTATCTTTCTCTGATGGGGCTGTGGCACATACCACCCACTGAGCGGCATTCCTAGCATATACCCAGAGGTCTAGACCTGTTGCGGCCTGTGCATCCATTTCGAGTGATTTCGTGGACTTTGTGGTTTGTGATCTAAGCTTGGACGGAATCAATGCCCGTGGATGGGGATGGAGCGATGTTTAAGTACTGAGCATTGGTGAAAAGCCTGCTTGAAGAGTGTTGGTCGTGAAGTCGGCGATTTCCAGATGCGGCATTCCATTTCCATCCGTGCAAAACAAACAGGGATTCCGTAACGTGCCAAAGGTCCCCTAAATTCAGTTACGTTCTTACCTGTCATGAGCCTATTGGTGCGTTGGTAAGAATGCTCAGCCTTGAAGGATTCATCTCGAACAGGCTGAACCGTGCGTAACTGCACCATTATGGTAAGCTCCGAGGTGTGAGATATATGGGGCATTTCATTGCTGCCTTATCTTGGATCCCGTGGCCTACCAACTGTTGTACTGGTTGTTGTTCTCATTGCAAATCTTCACGCACTGGATGCGGCTTCAAACAGTATTCTCGTTGAAGGCATAGTCATCATCTAAAATATGATGCGCTTTGTTCAACGAAGGAAGAAATTAGGGGTCGAGAATATAGTGGCCTGGCCAAAATTAATTCAGTGGCAAATATATTCCTCTCAGCGGGCTGCCTCAGATTCTTTGATCTCTAGTTCTCACAGTGAATAGACGCCGTACCACCGAAGACACGGCTCTTTGTGTAGTACAGGAAGCAAATGATGCATCCTGGCAGAGTAGCTCGGCTAATGGCTTCTCACCCAGGGATAATCGGAAAGGCCAGCTCGATTGGAAAGTTGGTTGACTGCTCTAAGGAGAGCCTCACATTTAGGCCTTGATATCGGTCGATGCTTACACTTTCGAGCTTGTTGTCTCCCCTTATAAATTTTCACTTGGCTTATTCCGTTCTTGAACGTCGGGTTTATCTCCGTCGCCTCTCGATCGTGCTGTAGATAAGTTAAACATGGCTCGCCTAGGCCCATGGACCACTTCCTGGGCTGCATAGCTTACCGACTTAGACCAGGCAAACTCAGCCACAGACTGTGATGTCGCTACCGGGAGGCCATGGATTCAAGTAACAGTGGTCATATGGACTCGCAGTTTGGCAGCGGCCGAGAAAAGGTATGCCGTTACATTTCAAGTAGGCGTAGAGATTAGATGACGGAATGGAAAGGGAGCTGTCGATTGCTTCATAAAGAGAGTTCAGCAAGTAAGAATGGTAATAGAATGTGGTTCGGTGATGGACGATTACAGCTAAGGCTACCACCTCGCAACCCCTGGCGTCCTGGGTTCCAGAACATGGCAGGATTCGGGGAATGGCCATGTTGGATTTGGTATCCCCTAAGATCCAAAGCCTTTCAGTAAGATACTACTGTACTGTTGGCACTGTTGAGATGTTACCGGGCACCGGGAACGAGCTCAGTTTATGCCCATCAGAGTTCTACTGGTCAAAAGGCTTAGCTTCAACTAGCAGTCACACATTAGCCTCTAATAGCACGATCAATTAGGATAAGGGGCGTATTAGAGGCCCAGTCATTATAACCCCTCAGTACAACCACTGAGTCTGAGACTAGGAACTAACAGTAGATCTGTCTTGTTGAGTAGTGTATGACGAGGTGCGACTTTCGGAGTATGCCGAAATGGAATTATGCTAGCGAACCCAGCGCGTAAGTGATGTCGGCCGGACTCACTGCCTCGTTTTCGCAAGATGTTAATCAGCCATCCCAGCAGGCCTTGGCGAGGCCGTACTATGTCGACACTACATCTTTAAAAGATTTCCACAGGACTTGAACAATAGGATAGCGCTGGCGCTAGCAGAGATTGGGCGCCCAAGCGGAGAACCCGTCGTTGAATCCCTAGGCAAACTAGTGAGTGATCAACATGCTGCTCAACCCGGTCTGCTGCTAAAAACCCTATTTATCGGCTTCGGTGAGGTAGGCATGTTAAGACTAGCTTCAGAACCACATTTGAAATATACTGTTGGTCTGTTTAAAGAACCTGGTTATGTCCATGGCTGGAGGTTGGAAGGGATCGTATGGTCGTCCTCGTTCCGACCATGCACACAATCAGCATCTAGTATCACAAGTTCAGTTTAATACGCAGACGCAGCGTTGGGTATACTACCCTCGAGGAAACCCCCAAAAGATGTTCTGGCAAAGCTGGGTCCAGAGCCAGACTATCTTGAAGCCCCGGCTAAGTGCAGCAATTTTGGCACCCTATGATGCCTCGAGCTGGCTTACCATCAGGCCGGACACTGGTACATTGACAAGTTTCTTGGCTCCTCTACTCGTTAACTTGACGTCTAGATCAATATACCGCCCTGAATATTCACCTTTGACGATAGCCAAATGCGGTGTGGTACAAACTGTTCAAACGGCCAGGTACCTAACGAGCAAAATCTGTCACTTTTGGCTTTGGTATGACAGTTATTGTTTATGTCACAGTGTTTGTATTGGTGTTGATGCTGTCATGCATTAATAACCGTCTCCTCTGCTGTTGTGGCTAACGGCTTCTTGTCATCATAGCAGATAATAAAGAAGACGATAACAATGGCAGTAATTGTGTACGACAGCGATGCACCCACTTCAGCTGGAGTTTCGATTGGTCCCTCGCGAAGGTGGAAGTGAGGTAGATCACCAAACATGACACGTAGAGTTGGTGATCCCAATGACGTCTTCAAAAGAAGACATAGGCATAATATTAAAAAACGCAGTGGTGTACTAATTTTTGTTATCATCAATGATGACTCCACAAGGGGTCATCAGCCACAACAGCAATAGATACAGTTATCCATACAGGGCAGCATTAAAACACAATGTTCCTTGACTGGTAAGATGTGCTTAGCTTTCGACATCTATAAAGCCGCAGCATCGCATCCCGGCTCACAGACAGGGTATCTCGTACACGTCCTATCTTTAGGTCGTGGTTGACATGGGGTAGAGCGGTCAAATGATATAGGGTCGTGTCAACTACCTACTTGTACATAACTAAGCCCATGAAAAACACGAAACTTCCCTCCGAAAGGCGCCGAATCAAAATCAGTTGTCAGTAGAAGATTTAAAACCCATACACAGGATCCCAAGGACAGACGTTTCCACCACTTTAGCTGTGGTTTATCCAGGAGCCGCGGAGCGGTCTGCAATTTCTATCATATCTAATCTCGGTGTCTTAAACTTCCAGTGATGGCAAAGTGATTAATGGCCCCTATGCTCCCAGGAAATCCCAAGACTTTAAGTTAGGCTCTGTTGTACGGGGCTTGTGACTAGCCTTTCAACTAAACAATCCCTCTGCACTTTGTTTTCTACCTCATTAAGCTACGCTCAACCACTTCTAATACCTAAGGTAAGACCATTGGGCCATTTCGTAGAAGTGTTCAATCAATGTGTGCTTTATTATAGTTGAAGCCCGGCCCTTGATGGGTTAACTGAGCCTGAAGATCGTAGAAGTGTTCAAAGGCTATATACTTCATTGACCAGAAGACGAGTTAGTTGGCTGAAGTAAAGGCTGTGTCCGTGGCGACCAGGCTTCCTGACTCGGCCACTGCAATTGTAGCTGATGTATCACCACTTGTTGTTGACGCTGTTCTCCGTAAGGTTGGCGTGTCTCTGTAAAATGGACTGTATGTTCCTGAGGCCACATCAGGTCTCTCCTGACCTGTAGAGGTGGAGTCGTGAGTTGCAGCCAATGTAGGAAGTGCCGGTGTGTCTGTGTAAAAGGGTCCATATGTTCCAGAGGCTACATCCGGTTCCTCCAGGTTACCCGAAGTGAGATCACCTGTCGTCGTTGTGGAAAGTGCCGATGTATCAGTGAGAAGGGGCCCATATGTTCCCAAGGCTATATCGAGTCCGTCATGGCTGTCTGAGGTGAACGAAATGCGCCCTGTGTTAGACGTGTTGGTAAAGAAGCTTCTGAGCGTCCCAGAGGTCCCCTCTGAGCCCGTTTTGTTATCTATATCAGGCTTATTTGTCCCCAACGACGACGGGATAGCTGGTGTGTTTGTGTAAAGAGGTCCGAATGTTCCAGACGCTATCTCAGGGCCAGCCTGGCCATTTGAAGTGGGCGAGTCACCCAGCTCACCCGCATGAATCATGCTTGTGAAAAACGTCGTCTGGGTGTTTCTCCGATCATCCTTGTCAACTATCATGATATTAGAATGTCATGGTCGGGTGAGGGAATACAACGTACATGTAGGTATGGAGGGCTGAACTCGTGAGCGAACAGGAGCCAAATATGTCGACAGGTAGGTAATGCACTGGACCCTGTGATTCTCTTGGATTAACTTGGCATCTTCACTTTGCGGATTGGCGCTGGCGGCATTGATGCCTCCAAGCCAAGCAACGGCCAAAACAAAAATCTTCATGATGGCGACTCAACAAACAGAAAGAGGGGACAGAAAAGAAGGGTTTCATATAGCATACGAGCCTATGTTTTGGCATATGCAACACTCTCAGGCGCTCCCTCCTTTTTGGATGGTCAGATGGCCGGTTTCTCTCTGTCTCAAAGGGAGAATACAAAACCTGGTTCGGCGGGAACAGTCTTTTACTGGGTAAGGCAGTCTGAGACATTTTGCATGACTACGCCAATCACCGACAGCCATGTCAGGGCCTTGAGCGTTTGGATTGCGGCGATAGAATTTGGAATTCAATAATGAGGCTTGGCAAGGAATGGCGGTGCCTTGGTTGGAACGGAAAGTCCATTGAATTTTGAGACAACACTGATCTCATAATTAGCTAGTCAACCACTCAATGCACTCCTCTTACATGCTCTTCTTTGACAAAGGGATCTGTCTTACATGATAAAGTGAAGGAACGCATTGTCTCTCCTCAATAACAAACAAGTTCCTGCTACCTGTCCATCAGACGAGTTGCACCCTCGCATAACAACATTTCAATGACTTTGCAGCGCGCACGAACAAGATTCATCTTGCCGTTCACCTGCGCCGTCATAGAATGATACTTTGCCATTATTAATTCAACGCTGGCTCATCATAATCGTCGTTCGAAGCCCAGAGTGGTCAAACTAATCATAGAGTAGCCTGCTGCACCATCTACGTTTTCATCCAGGGCCATGTTGGAGAATATGCACCCTGCAACCCTCCTACACTCTTCTAGGGTAATACCAGGAAAGCTTGTTTGCGGAATGGTCGGCTAGGCTAGCATTCCATGAGCACGTTCGTGGTATGAGATGCTAGGATCATCGGTTCTTCCCACTCACTGGCTCGGGCCTTCTCAGCTCAGAACGTGCAGTAGTGCCTGGGTGCCGCACCAACAATCAGCCAACCTTCCATTGCCTGTATGTGGTGAAATTGGAGTCACAGAGGTCATTCTAGGCTTTAAGTATCACTAGCTGACAATATTCCAAGCTTCTCCGCCAGGCCCTCTGTGCAATCGTGTTATATTTCTCGGCGTAGCCGATCTAACTTCCCCTATTTGACCGAACACGATACAATATTACCCAATACGGCCCACTAGAACATCAATCTCATTCAGTAATTATCCTTTACGGTCGCCAACATCGGCATGCTATCATCTAGCCGTCTCTTCGGCTGAGCTGGAAAAGGTTGAGTGATCCAACGACAGCCGAAAGGCCATTCCAGAAATGCTGTTGATGCATCTCAGTTCCTAATGCCTTTCCATTCGCACTACATGTTGTTTGTTCGACAGTATTGTTGCATGAAATCTGAGTTTAAAGTCCGGCTCCAAGCCTTTGCCACCTTTTCATGTTCTCATCCTCTTTCACCCGTTGTTCAGCTCTCATACAGATCTCTAGAACTCTAGAACGAGTTGCACCAGATTCCCTCACTCTCTCGTTTGTCCACAAAACAAACGCGATGCAGGTAGACAGGCTGTGGGCTTGCTCCCACAAAGTCTCACTTCTTTCTCTTATTCCTAAAATAGCCATTGATCAATTGCCTACCTATGCACAGAATCCTTCCTTTCATAGGTCTTATCAGCCATGTTGGCGGCGTAGATCTGAATCATGTAGCACTTGTTCCAGTTGCCTATAGAAAGTTACCAGATTGGTGTCCAGATGGCATGAGGCCAGCCCTAACTCTAGGTTCCGTTTCCTAGCTTTCAACTTGCCGCTGTCTCGAGTGAGTACGAAGGTCATAGCAGCTTGGCTTACCTGAACCAGGCCCGCTATCTTTTCTATCCAGGTTTTTCTTCGAGAAGGGAGCCAAGTCTGATACCTCTTCCATTTTGAAAAGAAACGCGGCCGACTATCGATATTTTAGCATGTCAAGAACTTTTCTATCGACATCGTCTCCTTAATCATCTGCGGCCCTAGCTTCCGATCTAGCTCGTAGCCACCAAGATTCTTTCCCTTCTTATTCAGCGCCTCGGGCATGAGACCTCGAATCTTCTTCTTTTATATATAAAGTCTACAAAGTAAGCATGTCAATGTGTCTAGGGATCGTCTAACCAAACCGAGGGTCCGTTGAGAACCTTGTCGAACTTCTGGCACCAAATTAGTACATTTTCCACCAACATGTGAACTAAATCTAAGACGAGCGATACTCACAGCCACAAATACATACTTAGCCAACTTCCCAGTTGTTCCCTGATGACCAGTATCCAACTGCAGAGTGCAAATGGAATTCTCCCACAGCCGGTCATAGAAGCCCCTTCCCAAAGATACTCCAGGCATGCTCCTGCACATATCTCACAAAGTCCTCACTACTCCTGACATATGACGCTACCCTGTTGTGGGATATCTAATGCCAAGCATGGGGAACACAGAAATATTCTGAAGCTGCAAGGAGGTACCAGTAAGATCACCAGGCTCTTCTACACGTCCGAGGGCAAGAACAACATACTTGACAAGAAACTACTTCCAATTGCGTCCTCCAGGTTATGTTACGCTTCATCAATGCACGAGGAAACTGTGAGTTGATCAAGCTCTCAGACTGGAGATCGGTTATGCTCTCGAACTAAAGATGGCTCTCAGTCGATGGAAACGACAGGTGACCTTCAATAGGCCATGATGGGTTCGGCTGGAGATTTGGAACTGCATCACTGCTTGTTTATTTCATGATCAGGTGCTAAACTATTGGCGAGATTCATAAGCTTGGTATAAGGCTCAAAATGAGCCAATATCAAGCCCTTGATGAAGCTTGTTATCGGATCCAGAGCATCTTCTGGTGGAACGTGGGCCACGTCCGATTCAAGTTTTCCAACAACTTCCGAGTCTTTGTACACTATGAAGATGTCCTAAGATCCTACAGCCTGGGCCGGATTAACAGAACATCAACAGTTGCAGTAGATGAGATCGGTGGCTCTTGTGATAGTTTTCCGACCCGACACCTGACAAAGCATTTTCAATATCGCACGAATTTTTCCAGTGCCAGCAGTGTCCAACGTAATAGCAATTGGCTTTGTGAGGAACCCAATCCCAATAGTGGTTGTCGTCCCCTGGTTGGACAAGTCAAGGAGGAGTTTCATGGACCGTTCTACAAAACGGTCTATCAGGTGTTTCTCATCGGTCTGGAACATGGCCAGTCGTTTGTTCTCCTCTAATTCGCTACTTGGTTGCTTCTGAGGAAGGGTCGCTCTCAGATGTGAGCCAGCATTTAGCCTCTAGTCTTCTAGGTTGTAACTTTGCACTTTTGAGTCTCAGAGAGCACGGGTATAGCTACCATTGACTTTACAAGTTATAACAATGCGGCTCTAGAGCTAGGTTCAAGCCTTAAGCCAGATCAGCATGGATTGGCAACTGGAGGAAATCCGAGACTGCTCAAGATTATCGAGTCACTTGGTAGTAAGAGTAGCTAACGCGTAGCTGGTTGGCGTGGCGGCTAACTTCCAGTCCGTACTCAAGTGGTGACATGATTTCCTGGGGGGAATAATCGTATCTGCCTTAGGGTAACTACCCAGGTAAAAGCTTGCACTCTGTAGGTACAGTACTTACCACGACGCTGAACCAAATACTGCTCAAAATCAATTTCAAGTTGAATTTTGAATTCAGCCGCAAAGCTTACATTCAAGCAAAAACAAAATTTCCAGTTACTTTCATTTATCTCTTTGAAGAACGGGTGTTCAACCTGTACCGTCTTCCACATTCACACACAAAATGAGACAATCATCAACTTGGGCCATGATCACCAAAGACCTCAACGCTCATGTCAAAACTATCAAAAGCAACGCATCCTCCGTTGCATAACGCACCACACCCTTGATAACCTCTTATAACCTTCAGCCATCTGCAAATCTTTTACCCGAGGGTCATCGGATTTTGGTCCCATTGCCAAGCGGACGTTATCGAAGCCCCTGAAGAGTGGAGACTCATCTGAAACGATCTAAACCAAACACAGTAATCATAAGCTCGGCTACATGCCCACTGATAAGAACATCCCTGTGGGGAAACACCTCTCTTATCGGGAACTCCTCTCGGTGACTTGAGGATAACTCGTCGGCGCAGTGGACCTCATAACTACATATTATTGGAACTGAATCACTCAGGATGGGGTTGCAAGCTATTGATCTGGGCTTGAGCTCATGAACCACCCACATAGCCGCTTGCTCTACCTGAACTGCGCCTCCATCTTTAAATAATCAAGCGTGCAACCAACGGCGCGATATTACATCAGACCAGGTTTTGGCCCCCACCATGACCGCGACTCACACTTTATCCACCCATCTTTCAAAGGCTCTGGTTGCGTCATGGAACGAAAGCCGCTCTCCAAAACCGCTGTCGCCTATGGCTGGACCACCCTCGACTACACCATTGACATTCAAGACATCAACACCTTTGCCAAAGGAAGAGAGGGTCAAGAGCACTGCATTAATGGCATGGAACAAATCCTAGGCCCGAATACTGGCAGGCCATAGAAATATCGATTGGCATGGGGCTGGGAAGACACATTGTTAGTGGAGAAATCAGGTTCAAAGGATACAGGCTCAAAAGCTCAGCTTTTTGTAACGCGAATAAGTGACATTCTATTATCCCGGCCAGTTGCTATTCATCTAATGTAAGAATGAAGTGCTCTGATTTGGAAATAGTCTTGTGGGATCTATTGAAGAACTTCCTTTTCACGGTAACCTGTGGCCTACTCCCTATACGGGCGAGAAATGACCCCCTAGCCGTGAATAATCTTTCATGAGGCAGCAAGGTATGAGTCTGCTGCTGCTAGTAACAGAAAGACTTAAAAAAGGCCACTGTGTTAGCATTGGGATATGATGCTATGATGTGTTGATGTTGTGTTTTTTTCATATAGTTGAAGCCCGGCCCTTGATAGGATAACTGAGCCAGAAGACCGACCCCCGAACCGTCCCCGAGGCCTCAGCTCTCAGTCCGTTCTTCTCCTCCATGTAACGAACACCTGCCAACCGTCTCGAGCTCACCCTCAGTCGACTTCCAACCCTCCTGGTCCTCCTTCTCCATTCTCACGAGGGACAGATCCATCAGCAATGCAACAGCAGACAGAGCCGCCCCAAACCACAACGCGGACCGGAATCCCAACACCTCGCTTGAGTGACGCTTGGCTATGTTGGCCTCGACCGTTCCGGCAAAGCCCAACCCTAAGCTATTGCCGTAGAGATTGAGCGTTCCGATGAGGCTGCCCGCCAGTCCTTGCTCCTTTTTGCTGACACTGTTGCTGGCAATGACTTGGGCGGCGACATAGACGAAATCGGGGCAGAAACTGCCGAACAAGGTAGAAGGGAAAACTTGGGCCCAGTATGATTGCTGTTCCGGCATGGTGGCCAATAGAAGTGTCGCAGTTAGCGACGTGAGGCATCCTATGGCCAGAATCCATTGTGCCTCAAGTCGCGGGATCAGCCATGCAGCCAAAATCACGGCGAACGAGGCCCCGAGCCCATATGGAATCCAGCCAACAGCGACTTCAAGGACAGACCACTCTCGGATTAGTTGCTGCCAAGCAACCATATACCAGAGTGTAATGCCCACTGCCATGTAAATGAATAGAACCACGATAGTAAGGGCCTTAAAGCTTTTCCCACGAAAGATAGAGGGGGGCATAATAGGTTCCTCAGCCCATCTGCTTTCCCAGAAAAAGAAGAACACCATGAGGATCAAAGAAAGAATGAGCATGACAATAACATATGGAGTCTCCCATCCATATGCCGGAGCTTGACTTGACATTTTGTTAGCAAGATGTCACATGAGAGAGCAAGAGAGAGGGGAGAAGAGAGCAACAATGGAAAGAAAATTCTCACTTCCATGCCAGGGAGAACAACAAGAGCCCTCCCAGACCGACAATGATGCCGACATAGTCAATTTTTCCACCTTTGTCGACAGGTGTCTCAGAAGGCAAAACGATGACGAGCCCCCCGAAACAGGCAGCCCCGATGCAAGCCCTAACAACGCTTCAGCCAGGGCACGTGGTTCAAAGATGTGCTCATGACCTACACTGAGACAAAATGCCATTTCCATTCAGAATACTGAAGAAAAGCGCCCATCATCAGAGCACCAATCCCGGCTCCGACAGGGGGGGATGCCGCGAATGTGGCCAGAGTAAAGTTGCGCACCTTGCCAGGGGGAACCATAATTGTCAGAGTTGCCACGGCGTTGGGCATCAAAATACCACCGCCCACGCCTGTGAGAGCACGGATGGCCACAAATGAGCTATACGTGGTACAGAATGCGTTGGCAACTGAAAAGGCGACAATGACGACGCCGCCGAGAACCAATAGCTTTTGGTGACCGTAAACAGCCCCGAGACGGCCGCTGATGAGAACAAAAGCGCTTTGCGTGAGGCTGAAGGCATGGAATCAGTTCTGGTAAGTAGTGTTGTCAGGCTATGAACGTACGAGTAGGCTGCCGCCATCCAGTTTGCCTTTCCTGGGCCTACGGGCTGTCCCAGAATCTTGCTGAGCTCGAAACCACCCGCAACAGTCGAGAACATGGAGATAAACTGGCATTCCGTCAATAAAAACTCGGAGACAATCTGAAACCAAGTTGAAACCAACTTACTTGGGTCAAATTGCAGATTAGAATCAGAATCGTGATTAAATACCGCTTGGCTTTGCCCAGAGTGACCGTTGATTCGACCTGTAACAGCCCTGGTAGCTGCTCCAACGTTTCCGCAGTTTCTACCTGATTGATGACAGCAGAGGTGTTCGTAGGCTGATTAGGCGGCCTCATTTTGACGTGTGTTCGATGGCGATGGTGCCGTGTGAGTGTGAGGTTTCTTGGGCGCGGCTATCTGACAACGCAGACCACCTTCTCTTTGAATAAACATTTCCCCGAGAAAGTCAATGGAAAAATGAAGGGGGCTAAGTGGAAGGGCGTCACGCAAAAACCAGCGTGTCGCTGAATGCAGTTATCTTTAGCGAGCTTTGTATTACCCAATGCGGAAATCTGTCCCTAGGAAAGAAGCTGCCCTCTAGGTAGTGGCTGAAATGCATTCCTCAACCCGCGCCGGGCCGTTGTGGACTGCCTTCCCTCGTAACTAGACATTACACCGCCATGATTCATAACAGCGCCTTTTTCTGTTGTGCCTGATGCCTCTTTTGGAAACGTCATTGGCGACAAGAAGAAGACGCCGGCATGACATGTCACGTTCGCAGGCCATATTGAAGCCGCCTTCTTCGGGTATAATGACCCGCGAAACACCCCTTAAGGGCGAGCTCTCCAGCGTTGCAATCGCTGTTATCGGTATTGGGTCTTGATACCGTCATGTAATTATGACTGTGTCTTTAGGTATTGTGGCTGATGGCTTCTTGTCATCATTGCAGACAATGATAATGGCTGTTACTGACGTGAGTCACTGCCTCCCGATCATTGTCTTGCAGGATGTCGGTAGAGCCTGGGATGCATAAAGGTCCAGTCAGAAAGGTAAGGGCAGCGAGATGGTTAGTAGCTTGAATATAAGCACCGGGAACTTTCTTTCCCCCCAAGAGACCCCAAAGAGAAACCAGTTCTGCCCCGGAGCAGTAAGAAATTGGATGTGCCTGCGCATCTCAGGGAACTTGATATACGCGGGAGGCCACCCAAGGAGTCAGAAATATGTAACCACATTCTCATATCTAGTCTAATGCGAGGTCTCTGAGACCTTCTTGTCTTCTACATTGCTTAGATTTAGCGGCTAGTGGTTGCTGGACCCTTCACATATCAAGCTCCAGTCACAATGAGCGACTGATTCTTGTCGTGTCCACTAGATCCTGCGGAATCCTTTCCCTTGGATGCTTGCTCATCAGCCTCGAGATCCACATTCATCCCAATGATAACGTCATTTGTTTTCACCAAGCTCTCATCGTTGACCGGTGGCTTAAAGAGTTTGCGGCCTTCAGTTACCCACGCCAAACCCATGACGATAGAAAAGCCCCCCATGACCAGAACCGTGTAGTTCATGTTCAAGCTCGTCACAGGGTGGGATTGCGGCAACTGTGTGTCTTGTGAGTTCGTTGCCTTACTTCTCAGGGAAGCACTTACCGCTGAGACAATAACCACCAGGATGCTGTAACCGACCGAGACCACGTAGATAGGCTTGCTAAAGGCGCCATAGTTCCAGTGGTTATTTGCTGGTAATAACTTCCCTTCGGTCACCAGAAGGACCAGGGAGGGGAAGCCTAGCATTGCTGCGTTAGCCGACATCCAGTGGTCAGATGGATCGAGGTGGAGCCGTACCAAAGCTGATGATCATGCAAGTAGCTTGAGCTCCGACCAGTGCATTGAAGGCGGCATTCGAAAACAAATATCTAAGCTGAGATAAGCACGGCGCTGAGACAATTTCCCTGAGTGTTAGACACTTACATGACTCCAACCAGAGCGACAATGAGGGATGGCAAATTGATGGACCACAAGGGGAGGTGTGATCCTGGACTTAGCTCGGTAAGCCTGGCTTATGTTAGTCAGGTTATGGACCAAGGGACCGGATGCACCGACTTTGCGTTCCAGATCAGACCTCCATCTCTGGCAAAGGCGTAACCTTGTCGGCTCATAGTCACAGCGCTCCCGAGGGCTGAGGTGCCGTTGTTGATAAGTAGAGTGATGCAAAATACCATTGCAGCAGCATCGCTTCCTGTTGCTAATCTGATAAGCTCCAAGACGGGTATTCTGGGCCTTTTGTAAGCAAAAATCCCATCTTGTAATCTCAGGCATACACCTACCCTGTCTTGGTCTGCACAACCAGGTCCATGTCGGTGATGGAGAAGCCGAGAACTAGAATCCACACTACGCCGATGACAGCCTGTGATATGATGACAATAAGCATGACCCGTGGGAGGTGCCTCTTGGGCTGCGGAATCTCCTCTGCCAAGTGGGCAGGGCCGTCAAGACCCATCAGGGTTGAGAAGCTGCTGAACAAGCCAAGTAAAATGGCAAAGGAGGTGGATGAGTATCTGGACCTCTAATTAGAGACGTCTGATGGTGGCTCTCGGATGTTTCAGACTTACCCAGTCGAATTGTGCGTTTCAACAAAGACAAAGCTGGGACTGGCTTTTGGCGCCTTGACCAGAAGTGCAATTGTGTAAGCAATGAATCCAAATGCTGTGACGTAGCCTTCACAGGTCAGCGTTCAGATGAAGAATGGGTGGATACAGTGGTAACCTACAGCCGAGTATCTCCAAGGTTGGGATGCCCTTGAGACCCCACAGATTGATCAACCAACACGTGGCGACAATGGCCAAGTAGACGAGGAACAGCTGCCATCGCGTTGACACGTCAAAATCAGGACGGCAGAGATTCACAAGTCCTAGAGTGAGATTGGCAACGATCGCACAGCAGCCGGCGTGTGTAAAGATCCAGCCGAGCCAGTTGAGCCAGCCAAGGGGGTAGGCTATCTGACGTCTATATTTGTCTGGCACGAGGAAGCATGCGTAGTGATAAGCACCCCCTATTTTTTTTATGGCTTGTTAGCTATGTCTAGACCATCTAAAGCCGTCGCCATTTTGTCATACCAGCAGTAGAGAATCTCGAAGCACATTGTGCGAATGTGAGAATGATGCATATAACGGCCAAACAGGAGCCGATGCTGAGCGTGAAGGAGTCAGGAGTCTACCCAGAGTACCAGAGGGTCTAGTGAGGGAACGTACAAGCCATAGAGGATCGCCGGAATACCGCCTGCGGAGAGGCCAAAGAAGATGATGAATGACATGCCGCCAAACACGTTGAGCGTAAGCCATCCCAGACTGATGGCGCTCCAAAGCCCAAAAGACTGGTGCAGACCCTCGGTTTCATGTTTTTGTGAAGCCATGGCCATGTTGTAGGGAGTATATCAAACAGGATTAGGAGTGATCTTTGGATATGTTGAGCCTATCCAAATCGCTAGACTTGTGCGACTCTCTTGCTTTTAACATGATCCTAACCCATCGATTCAGACAGAGTGGTAAGTGTCCAGATGATGTTTTCGATAGGAGGGCGCATCGACCAGCTCATCGCAGGCCGTTAATCTTGACATGGCGCCCTGGAAGGCGTCGATAGCAACTAAGAGATAACGGAAAATAGTTTAAAGCGTAGGCGATAGGGTGCAAGCCTTTATCATGAGGTGGTGCGCAGATAAGAGATAACAAAAGTCATACTAAACCACACAAAGAAGTAATGTTTAGCTAGGAAAACAGGACCAAGTTTGGTATGGTCCGCCTCTTTTCGCATTTACGGTGTTTGAATCTCTTTTGCAGACTCGTTCTTGGCCCCCAGTGGGCGACAGGACGCTGAACCCAAGGATGGAACACCAGACCCGACGCCCGCAACGGAAATAATGGACCCGGTTGCCGAGTCAATGGTTCTGGTTGAATGCCTGACACCGTCCAAGTCAGTACCTATCCAAGACAATCAACAGTTCCATGTTATGGGCATAAGGTTGAGCCAGCACCGAGCAGGCCATAAGTTGTGCTATTGTTGTGATACTGTACGAACGCTATCGCTTATCTTGTTAGCGAGATGTTGATTACTTCAGCTCCGTGCTGATTTGCCCACGGATAATGCCGCCGATCAAGCGGATATCCTTCCCCGCGTCAAGCCCACTCTTCACTCACACACACTCCATGGCCATTGTAACAAGCATCATTGCAAGATACCTCTAGAGACCATGGGAACAAAACGCTCCAGGAGTGGTTCGTAATCGCATCTGATCCCACTGGCCCCCTGTCGAGCCTAGACTGATCCCTTCTCCTGACTAGGTTGCTGGACATGCCGTAAGCGCCATCAGAAATGCGACGAGACGAAGCCGGCATGCTTAAATTGCCGCATCCGAGGTGCTGAATGTGGAGGCTACGGCATCCGTCTCGCCGAGTTCACTGTTCGTGGCGATGGCCAAATGGTGTCTAGGGTGTTGAGAGGAGGCCCTCGACAAGCAAAGGACCAGGACTGCAATCCGAACAAGAGACCCAAGCATCGAGAATCAGAGGCAGGCGATGTGGAATGTGCTTCAAATGCGACACAAGACATCAGTCATCGAAGCACGCCAATCAACGATAGCTCAGTTCCATCGAGTAGTCCTGAGCTTGACTTGAACAGCCCGCCGCCCCCTAGCCCGAAAGCAAGCTTGGAATCGAATTTGATGGTGGCCAGGGACGAGGATTTGGCCCAGATTGCTGACCATACCTCAGCTCCTAGTCATCACTCCATCACAAGTCTCTCTCCAGCACAGAGTGATGGAAATCAGATCAATCGCGATGCTCAAGAGTCGCCTACTGGCGCTCCTCAAGTCACACAAGACGCGGAAGCCCCGTGGCAGAGCCAAGGTGACCCGGACCCGTATGATGATGCAGTCTTGGATCTTTCTGGTGATGGATCCCACGTACCATCCCTTGATCTCGAGGCGGTGATCGGGTCGTTGGCTGTGCATGTTGATCCACTGGACCACTTCATTGATGACGCTGTACTTGACTTTGGGCTAAATCCCATGGAAGATGACCAAGAAGAAGGAGAGTTAGAGGTCAATGACACCGACGAGCCACAGACGGCAGATCAAATCTTATCACGGTTCAGCGGCAGCTCATCTCTGCCACCCTCGCCAAGCGACCCTTTCGAACAATATCTATTCTGCCATTGTAAGACAACCCCTTTCCCCAACGTCAAAGAGTCAGGCCAACAAGCCGGATGCAAGACATGGAAAATCTGTCCATGTGTCTTTACCCTATCAGGCCAGATCTCAACCCATACCGTGAGATATATGGTGCCCTCGCCGCTCGATCTTCTCCGCTTCGAAGCACGATAATGTTCGCCTCAGCCTTCCATCTAGCAAACCTCGGAAGGCTACCCAAGTTTGCAATTCAGCCATACCGCAAAGCCATGAGAGAGGCATTCCGAAAAGCCCTGGCCGCGGAAAATGACATCGAGGGACTCGCCGCTACGGCTCTGCTCTCGGTAGTCTTTGACGTATGGAAGCGCAACACGCACCCCCCGATACACATCCCTTCTGGTTCGTGTCTAACAAGGACAGGTTATTGGGACTGGCTTAGATGCCTGGAGCTCGAAACTTGTCGGTTGTAGGCGACTGCTGGAGAGTGCCATTCTCAGGTCAAATGGGACCGTGGGCGCATCCCTACAATGCATGATCGTCCAATACAACTGGGCTGCCGTTATGAGCCGTACACTACTCAGGGACGTCAAGCCAAAGGATGTAATTGACGAGCTGAGTACCGTTGTTCGTGGTTAGTATCTTTCGTAGTATCGGTTCTTTCGAGTTTTCACGCTGACTTGCATGTCTGACAGCATCTAATCTTCAGCTGGCTGACGATGAACGTTCCCAGGGGGCCAAGAGCCAATCGCTCTGGTGGCATAATCTCCCCGACCATACCATGCACTTGATGCTCCGTGAGGCAACAGATCTTGCCTCCCAGATCCATCACTTGAAGTCATCCTGCAGTCCAGTAGACGAAATCCTGCAACTGATGCCGCAAGTTGGCGACCTCGTGGAGCGCTTGAAAAATTGGGATCCAGACGTTTCAATGGTAGATCTCGAGTACGCAGATTCTGTCGACCACTTCAACGCCATCTGGCAGCAGGGCATGCTCTGTTTCGTCTATCATGAGATCTATGCTCTCAAGTCTGAGGACATGCGTATTCAAAGATGCGTAGACGCGGCCATTGAACCATTGAAGAAGCTTTCTTGGCTACAAGCTTGTCTTTTCCCCTTATTTATGCTCTCTGTACATGCCCAGACGCATGAGGCGCGGTCGGCGGCCGAGAATGCACTTACCAAGATGCATTCATCGCTGGCATTTCAGACACCATTTTCGATGCTGCTCTCCCTCAAGAACATCTGGGAGTTCTCTGACTCACATGGGGCTGGCAACTCCAAGTGGAGGGACTTGGTGAAGAATCTGTCAATTGAGCTAAACATCTTGCTGTGATATGGGTCATCGCAGTTAAAGAAGTTTTAATTTGATCATCTAACGTCAGACATGGGCTGCAGCAACAACAGCCTGAAAGGACCTGGTGTAGGAACACTGTTCAGATGTTGGCACGATCAATCAATACAACTACCGGATAGCACTCAAGATATTGTGTCATTCAAAAAGTGGTACTTGTGAGAAAGTTCGTATACTGTTTTTGAAGTTCACACCCTGCACCATCTCCACATATCTAGGCAACCTTGACGACCTGCTTTCCCCCAAAGTCGCCATATCCGAATGGATCACTCTTGCTTCCGAGGAGTGAGATAGGATCTTTCATGTCCACGTGACCGCAGTTGGGATGACTGACTGAGTATCCCAGAAGCGCCTGAACCTCGGGATCGAAGGTCTTGATAGTGTCATGTTCGATCGCCAGATATTGGTTCTCATCAGCTCTGAGGGAGCCGCGGGTCATGTGGCACGAGTAGATGATTCTTCGCTCGGGGGGGGTTGTCTTGTTCTCGCCTGCACCGTGCCAGATGCTTCCAATTATAAAGACGGCATCACCTTTGCTCATTTCGCAGGTCGAGCAGAGGGACCTATCGGCAGGGCCTTTGATGGCAGCTTCGGGCCATTTGTGAGATCCAACGATGACTTGAGTCGCGCCATTCACAAAGTTGGTGTCCTGTGGTTCACATGTCAGTCTGTTGTTCAGAGCGACAGTCAAACATTGGTGATTCTTACCACTCCAGCAACCAAAAGTCCAAGCAGTGAGCTTTCGCCACTGCCCTCAAGATGATCAAAATGCTGTGCCATGTCATCTCGGTGAAGCTGCTGGGCAGTCGAGGGAGAGCCGCGACTGAAGGCTTCAGAAACAGCCAAGACGGGGTTTGAGACGCAGGTGTATCTCTTTCCGTCGCGGTACACGTTGCTGAGTAGATATCTCTTAGCACAATTGCTCTTGAAGACGAGACAAGTGGCAAAGACTTACGATTCCTCCTTAAGAAGGGCTTTGGCAACCTCCCTGAAGGTTGGGTGGTTGATGGCCTTGTGGGCAAAGGTTGGCGATTTCCCTGCAAAGCCGCTGGAAGTAGGTCAGCTAATGGCATCTCTACTTATGAACTGATAGTCAGATACCTCAACGGGGGGTCGCCGGCGTCAAAGAGCTTGCCCTGGTAGGTTCCAAGCTTTCCCCAGTAGGGTTGAGCTTCCTCGTGGATCTTGTCGATGGTCTCGGGGCTGAGAAAGTTCTTGATGATGATCCCGCCATCCCCTTTGATGACTTCAACGATATCTTGAATGGGTGCTGAGGCATCAAGCTCGACGACCTCAGGATTGTGGGCCTGGTGAGGGGGGTTGGGCATCTTGTGGGATGTGGTAGAGGTAAAAAGGAAGATGGTCTCAGAGATTGGAATGGGATGGTTTGGATTCAAAGCCATTCCTTCTTGATGGAATTATCATGGTTATTTATCAATCTTTCTGGCTTTCCAGAGCGCACACAGGCTAGGTGATACTAGTCTTGGTTTGGCGTGGGAGTGATGCGTGAATCGTATTGCAAGCCTAAGCCCAAAACGTCGCTGATAGCCTCGGAACCGATAACTCGAATTAGTCGAGTTTACCGCGCATAGAGCTACGCCAACGGCCTGATACACAGAGTGTTCGACAAACAGCATGCCAATACGAAGGGTCGCTCGGTAAGATAAATATAGCATCGCTTGACGAGATTGCCCAGCTCAACCAGCCTTACCCTCGATTCTTAACTGCCATCTGCGTTAAGAAACCCAACAAACCCAGCTGTGTCTACCTCTTTTATGACTATTCCTTGATATACTTTTCCTTCCTTCATCATGTCACAAGTCAAGCACTTCAGTGCCAGCGCCAGTGCCAGCGAGGTCTTTCAACATCTGAAGGCTGACGGCGTTGTCGTGATCGAGGGTGTGGCAACTCGTCAAAGCATCGACGCTGCCTTGGCCGAAATTGGCCAAACTTCTAGTGGTCCAACCTTTGGACTCGCCGCCAGGAGTCCCACCTTTGCCCAAGAACTCCTCATGAGCCCGTTGTTCCTTGATATCGCGGACCGCGTTCTCACGGATACCTGTATCATCTACTACGAGAAGGAGAGGACGGTGTCCACATCGACTCCTCAGGTCTCTCAGACATCCATCATCACGGCTGAGCCGGGCTCCGCTCCATGGGGGCTCCGCAGACAAGATCAGTGCCATCACATCACCCATCCTGCCAAGCGCGAGGCCGATGTGGGTATTCTATATGCGGCCACCGATATGACGACTGAGAATGGAGCTATTCGTGTGGTTGTTGGCTCAAACCACTGGACCGATGATCGCGATCCACTCCAGGAAGACGAGACTCTAGTTGAGCTTCGAAAGGGCGATGCTATCATATGGTAAGTAAAATCCCTTGTAAATTTCCCATGACTCCTTCCAGGCAAGGAAGCTGACTGGGTTATCATTAGCTTGGGGTCAGTCTACTACGGACAGGCGCCCAACAAGACGGACAAGACAAGCGTACTGCTCAGCGCATTCTCCACGCCTGGATATCGCCGTCAGGAAGAGAACCAGTACCTTGCCGTTCCTTGGGAGGTGGCAGAGAAATATCCCACCAAGGTGCAGAAGTTTCTTGGTTACTCTGTCAGCCGTCCTTATGGAGGAGCCGTAGAGCACATGGAGCCTTTGGATTTCCTCAAGGTCAAGGGTGACTGGACAAAGTACATTCCAGTGGACCTCATCTAGTGTCAATTGATGGTCTCCAGCACGGGGCCCGGATCGAGATTGAGTTTACGGTTGCAAATGGTATCATATGGAGCAGTGTAAAATTGGTCTGTGGATCCAAGAAAACAGCGCTACACGGACTGTACACCCGTTTTGGCTCGACGCACGATCAGATTCAATCAGTGATAGGTTCAAACATCACTATTATAAGAATGTTCCAAGCCAATCTACCCATTACTGTTCGAAAATCTTGACGTAGACTGCATTCATGTCGGGACAATTAAGTCTGAGTTTTGTGATCGACTATGACCTCCATGAAGATAGCCAGGATGAAGGTCCGGTCCTCACTCAGGGGTGTGTTCCAGGGGTCGCGTGCTGAGAGCCAACTCAGCCTGTGGTCATAAGTTGGCCAAGGCACCCAGCCGAGAAATAGAAATCCGCACGGAGAAGAGAAAGGGGGTCGGTCACTGTGATTGGCATCTCCCTCTCGGAAAACTCGCCTGTTTCTTGGTTCGCCTGAGAGCTGACGAAGGTATTGCTTGGCTGAGCCCAGAATGTTCCTGCTTCTGTCCATCCAAAAACAATGGGGTTGCGTCAATGCTCTCACCTGCGTTCATTCTCTTTTCGCGCAGGCTAGATCTGAGGAATGTTGGACAAGTGCAGGCATACTCGTCATGTTCGTGCTGCGGGTGAAGAATCCTCATGCAAAGTTACGTTGGCCTTAGTGCCTAATGTCAATTAGCGAGAAAGGTCGCTATGAGGGGGCAAGTTGGAGGGGAGGGCCCCAAACCTCGTCGACGTAGCGATTCTGAATGATTCGAATTCTGGCTCAAGATTGATGGAAGTTCGAAGCCGTTGTTGATGCCACACTCTTAGGCTTCTGGGGATAGAGACATCAGACGGCAGGTTTCCACTGTCTATGCAAGATTGAGAGGCTGGTGCTAGAAGGACAACTGATCGAAGTCAGATATACATAGACGTCCAGTGTCAAACGTAGCTTCAAGCTTTTTGCTTCACCTAAAAAGCATGGGCAATTGACATGCTAGAGCTAGAATCAGGGGAGACAAGCTTGTTGTCTCTCTGGATGACGGTAGCATCTCACAAGTCGTCAGCCACAATCACAGGGAACACAGTCATGGGCAGAAGGCAGTAAACTCAACTCCATGGAACACCATGATATTTAAGCGATATGAAAACGGAGAGGTAAATTTAATCTGACCAGCAGTCAATGAGGCGTGTCTTGTCCCGTATTGGTCGTCTCTCTATGCATGCCTCACGTCAGAGTCCCTTGGAATCCCCCATCGACGTTAATAAGTCACTGGAGAGTAATTTCTTCGCAGGCATGCCCGCCTTGCTCCAGCTTTCAGGTGAAAACTCAGATCCTCCAGGCTGGACAACCGTCGAGGGAGTCCCGTTCGCGAGCGAAGCAATGGGCTAATGTCTTGGTCCCAGAAATTTGGAGGATGGGACGGGCTACCCGAGAGCGCAAACCGGACGTCTCGGAGGATGCCATCAGGGCACGAGATACTGGACACAAATGAACAGATACCTCTGGCATGAGAGGAAATAGATTGTTTACTTTATCGTTTACTAGAGATGACAATATTAACTTGAATGTGGTTGTGAAATGGGATAATACCCTGACCTTCAATTTAAATACCCGCACCGTTTTCTCTGAACCAGTGGACGCTTCGCAGAGCCAGAAGGTACAGTAGAGTGTCTCAACGACCCATAGCACAGACGAATCAGCCAAGCTCTCTGGTTGAGATCCTTCCAAAGGTGGACACGTATGAGAAGATAGCCCAATGAGCCAGTGGGAGTTGAGACAGCGAGCGCGACTGTGACGGCGAGAAGGTCATGCCTCATTACTATGCCGCGATTCAGGGTCTCAGAGGGTAGGTCACGAAATTACCTGTAAAGGAACTACACCCCGGGTCAACCATCGTGCTCCCGTCCACAATCGTTCAGGAGTCCCGTTGCCTCGCGGTGATCCACCGTTTTCCATCCATCATCAAATAAATATATAACCAACATCCTCTCAAAGTACGCCGGTGGACTACTTCCAGGCGCGTCGCAACACCAAACGGCGTCAACCCCGGTACTTAGGCCCGGTGCCGGCTAGGTGTCGACCCGATGTCGGCCCTGTCAGTAGATTGCAATGGAAGCTAGCGGCTGCTCCCTAGCGCTCGCGTTCAGGTCACGGTTCGACCACTGAAGGGCGGGGTTTGACGCCACCAGTGCCGCGCGCTTTCTTCAACATCCAATTACTGGCAATGGGCTAACGACCAGGCTCGCGTCTTCTCGGCGGCAAGGTGGCTGGGACATCTCGCCCAAGTACTTCTCCCCCCGGTCGTTGTCTCAGGCAACGGAGATTGGCACTGGCCCTGAGACATGTACACGGTGCGTGGGCGACCAGCCGTGTCTCTCTCTCATCGGCACTGTATGCGTAAGTTAACGCCACCAGGTCAAGCATTCTGTTTGTCCATGTCTGAGAACAGTCACCTGTGGCTGCGAATCTCGGCTGGCGACTATGTCAGCTCACGGGCTGCTCTACGCGGCAGTCTCGTCCTGACTTCACCGAAGGATCGCAGCATTCATCACCACAAACACGCATTGTCACAAGAGACATGCATAATACAGTTCAGACACACCGACCCTCGGCGGCAACACATCGCAACTTTGCATTTGGCGCGACCGGCGTCCCTACGTGCCGTGGTGACGCGTCAAGCCTCGTTAGGCTGGGTACTCTGCATAACGGCAGCTCAGCCTGCATAGATCCTGCACAGTGACGCTCTGCCACCATCTTCATGGAGTCGACTTGCGGGCATGGCTTGTTGTCGTTGTTGTTCTCTTGTCCAGCCACCGAGCACAGATCGGCCTCTCAATAGCATCTCGTTGGGTAGTTAAATGCCCCTGCACTCCTTGACAATCCAAGGGTGTTGAGGCATCCAAGTGCCTTGCACGTCATCGGCGCCTCAACTGAGTTCCCCTACGCTAACATCTGCACCGCTCCGAGCTTCGATTCGAGTCTTTCTTTCTTGTTTGGTCCCCTCCAGGATTTGCAAGACTCGGAGACGCATGTGCGCGCAAACGCAGCACGCAGCAATGAGTTAGTCAGTGAAAAGGGTCGGTCAGCATTCAGCACACGCAATCGAGAAGTGGCTTTCTTTTTGGAATGACTCTTGAACAGAGACAAAGGCCATTGCCAGTCACTCCAATCCCTGCACTTGACCCAACCCCTGCGATCGAGTGTACTGTATAGTCCTCAGCACCAGCTGCTCTTCAACCTCACTAGCACTCTATCTCACGATACTTTCACCTATTCTTTGAGCCTAGCTCCCTTCCTGGCCCGCACCAGCTGTGCTGAAAGTACACTTGGGTCAGACCTCTTCATCACCAAGGACGGTATACAGTATGCCTGTCAAACCTGGTTTGCCCATGGTGCCACTTGTCGTCGCTCGTCGCGGCCGCCAGCCGATATGTACAGACAAGCAAAATTCTGCAACACCCACCATGCATGCTACAGCCATATCCTACAACAGCCCGAACGCCAATTCACCCGCGTAACAAATTGACGACACGAAGGCGGCAAGCAGCCAGGAGTAACCGAAAGATGGCATGCCCATGGGTCAGATTCTTCACGTCTTCCGCAGCTGGACTCGTTTCAACCAACTACTGAATCCATCGTTCAACTCAGCTCACGAAAGTCGGTCAACAGTGAGTGAAACTCATCCAGGCTGCTAGAATTGACTATTGACTCCAATGGTCGTTGACAGATCTGATCCACCAGGTCCTCTATCGAATCCAAGAGTCCCTTGGCTGACTCTAATCCTCCATGTCCATCGAATTTATCCAGATTCAGATCCAAATTCCCCTCACAGCTCCTTGCAAATCTCTCTCCAGCCTCTTTCTCCATTGGCCTCGATCTTGGGCAACACTTCTTTGGTGTATATGATCCGCGTTGTATCGTTCAAGAGCACCATAGCAGCCGCTGAGAATGTGTCTCTCCAGTCCCGCATATTCCCGTCGTGCTTATCCGTCACTTTGGCCCACGCATCAGTTATGGCTCGTCGGGCGGCGCGATGGTTCTCGTTGTAGGGGTATGCGCATTTATCGGATGGGTACAAAGGCTTCTCGGTATGGTCGAGACGAAGGACCGAATAAATAGTCACAGGCGTATCGGGAGATGAGGGTTGAAGCCGAGCAACCGCATTGTCCTGAAGTTCATTGTCTGATCTGACAATGGATGGTCTTGTCATCTGGACAATGAACGCCTCATCATCCACCATATCTCCTGCTTGCGTGGCATTCCTCGTCGTAGATGATTCGAACCCACCCCCGTCCGGCGTCCCTCCATCTCTTAGCCGCCGTTGCAGCAACAATATTCCGGATCAGTGCCTTGAGAACTTCATCGGGCACAGCCTCTCCCTTCTGGCGTCTTTCTTGATTTCCTGAGCGTGCGAGCATTGTCTG
Source organism: Fusarium phalaenopsidis (assembly GCF_050370095.1). NCBI lineage: Eukaryota > Fungi > Ascomycota > Sordariomycetes > Hypocreales > Nectriaceae > Fusarium > Fusarium phalaenopsidis. Next base: position 859,158 of record NW_028145414.1, on the reverse strand, counting down.
CTCAGTCCACCTCAAGAACGTCTTGACCCGACCATGTCATCTTCTTCATCAGCACAGTCGGACGTTTCGACAACCCCATTCAGATGCCATTCCAGCGAGTCCAGCTGCACTGTCCTTCACGTCTTCTTCCCAACCAGAGATGCCGAATGGACATCACCTTTGTCCCTTCCAAGTTGTTTCATCTCCGTCCTATCATCCAAGCGAGTTGTCGGTTCACCACCACGTCTGAACTCTCAACGAACTTGCGCCCTAACATCGAGCCTTCACTCATGTGCTCCATCGCAGTGCCTGGGCAGGTTTGAGTGAGGATGGACCATGACCCTTGAACTACTCCTTATCGCATCTCCCGACGACTAGTCGAAAGACCCGAGGACCGAGTGTCTATTCTCACGCCCTCGCTTGATGCCGGATCAAGATCCAGCGACAATTCTTGACATCCAAGACAATCAACACCTTGCGAACTATTTTTGCCCCTTCCTCTGACGCTTGACCGCGATCATGACTCACAACGGAGGCTCCCCAGTCGTCGTCGGTTTCTGTGCCTAGTCCGCGAGAATCTTTGATATCATTCCGTCCTCACCCTTTGATGCCAGATCTAACATTCTCGACCAACTCAACCAACTCAACCAACTTTCCTTTGTGTCCATCCTGTCAGCTCCCAGACAAGACTGACCGACCCCTCCATTCAACTTTGTCCCTCTCCGAGTCCCCTCCTGATCCTGTTCTTCCCACCTCATGGGCTGGCCACCCGCGTGTTATGAGGATCAGGATGAACTTTCAGGATGGTGCGACAAGGAGATCGTGACAAAGAGTGTCTTGTGGACGCGTCGTGTCGCTTGTTTGGGCAGCAGTTCCATGTACTTGCGGGAGGTTGCTGTCTCGCGTTGCGTCCTCCAGATGCCCTGGTGTCGTCAAGTCGGGCATGTGCCGAGGAGATCCAGTGTGGCGTCTAGGATGAGATATGACCGAGCGCATGCAGCCTCACCGCCAGGGGGGGTTCCTGTATTCTCATCACATCCTCCTGTGGCCTGTGTTTTGGGTTGTTGAGTGGTCCGGCCAGCCATTTGACGACCCGAGACCAGCGCCGTAGGTTGCGATGTGACAAGCGTTGATCATGTAAGTTCCTCTTGTCATGCTGTCCTCATGACCTTCGTCGAGAGTATCGAGTTAGTCTAGCCAACCGTCCGATAACTCGATGTTGTTGTCATGAGTGACGCCTTGACGGGAGGAAATGGGGGTTTTCTGATCAAAATACAGGGGGAACCTATGCCAAAATCTAGCGGAAGTTGTGCCAAAATTTCAAGATGAAATGCGATCCTTATAGAGAGTATAACGTGAAATTGCTGAAAGTGAGGCCATCTCTATCTCCATTTTCTTCGCTGTGATGTAGCCCTCAACCTAATCTCATGACTGGGTTGTTATCCGTTGATTCTCTAGTATTACAGTATATTTCTGTCAAGTTGGTTTGACTCCCAATGGGTCATTTTTCTGGGTCAGTGTGGACTTAGCGTTTGTCAAACAGACTGGCATCTCGGCCTGATGAGAATAATCAACCCTAACAAGAATATCTGGCCTGGTTCTCTGATAGTAATTACTCAACGTGGCCGAATTGTAGGTGAGAAATTACATAACAAGACCGCGTATGCCATGGTAAGTAAAACCAATCACACGACGTTGGAGCAAGATCAGTACATATGCCTCACTCTGCCAGAAACAAGGATAAGCGGATAGTTTCCGCCATCGCCATCGACAAGCGAAATGGCTATCTTGTAAAGAATCTCATGCAGGACTCCGGCAGATCTACGGCTGATCTACGGCTCAGTTCGACCTATTGGAGTCCTCAAGAGAGGCGGGACCAGACTTCAATTCGGGCCGATCGTATTGTGTGGCTAGCTGCTATGTGTTCTAGCTCCTATATAAGCATAAGGTAATAAAGCTATTCCTCTCTAAGCCTAAATACCGCCCACAAACCCCAGACTACCCCGGATTATGTCTCTGCAATGCTGCCACTTTCACCCCTGTAGGCCCACGGGAGGCCAACGTTCGGACTTGGGACACATTTCTAGTCAAGCTTCATAGGCTTGCCTGTGGCAACATGTTATGTCGACCGCTGCATATGGCAACTTTAAGCCCTCATTCCTTGCCGGGGCCACCCGTTTGTCTGTGCTCTGCAGAACGGATCACTTAGAGTCTGGGGAAATAATGCTAAATCGTGAAGGAGTGGGGACGGGCATCAAGCTCAAATTGATCATCGATCACGCGCTCCTAGAGTCCTAGCCCAGCATGATTGGATTGAAGTGCGCAATTTGAGGAGGGAAAATGGCCAAGATGCGGCGCAGTAAGCCCGGCATAGCCGTCGGCAGCTGCGCCGTCACACCATGAGTGTCTAAGAGGACGGCAATGGATCCAATCTGGCAAACGGCAGGAGTTGTTGGATGGTTATTAGTATCCCCGAGTCATGTATATTAAGATCAGGGTCCAAAAGAATCTAGTATAAATTGCGATAATCCCGCCTCTCTTCGACTCCAGTTGGCAGACTCCCCTAAGCCGTGCTGTGACTACTCTCGCACCCACAACATCTTTCTGAAAACACACACCTAGCAACAAGCCAATTGATGACAATGGCCAAAGACAACGCAGGCGAAAAGTCTGCAAAGGCAAATGCGGTTGGTGAAGAACTAGCTGCTGTCTTGCCCAACGACGGGCCATGGTATAAGCAGAAACATCTCATCAAGCTCAACTTTTGCATTCTTTCGCTCATCATGTTTTCTTCATCTAACGGATACGATGGGAGCTTGATGAATGGGTTGTTGGCCCTGCCCCAGTGGCATGGCTTCATGGATAGTCCAACGGGTGCGTGGTTGGGATTCATCAACGCGATCTACTCGCTCGGCAGTGTCATCGTCTACCCCACCGCGGCATGGATCTGCAACAAATACGGTCGAAAGCTCGGCATCTGGATTGGATATTCCTTCCTCGTTCTTGGAACCGCCTTGCAGACGGCAGCTAATGGCGACGTTGCCTTTGTTTTGGCTCGATTGTTCCTGGGCTCTGCCTCGGGATTCTTCCTTTCGGTGCCGCTCCTCATCGCCGAGAATGCCTACCCTCCTCAACGCGGCGTTGCCTCCAGTCTGTACAACTGTGGCTGGTACGTAGGCTCTGTTGTTGCGGCATGGACGACTTTCGCCACAAGAAACATGGATCACTGGTCCTGGAGGATCCCATCTCTGCTCCAGATTGCCATTCCTCTCGCCGCATTGCCGGGCTTCCTCATGATTGACGAGTCCCCTCGATGGCTCGTATCTGTCGATAGGGTAGAAGAAGCACGGAGGATCCTTGCCAAGATTCATACCGGAGGAGACATGAATGCGCCGCTCATCGCATTTGAGATGACCGAAATCGAGGCGACACTCAGGGCCGAAAAGGAAGCCAGTGACTCCACCTCGTGGTCTGATCTATATAGCACTCCTGGTAACAGGCACCGTCTATTCATCAGCGTCAGCCTAGGAATATTTGCACAGTGGAGTGGTAATGGGGTCGTCAGCTATTATTTGGCTATGGTCTTGGTATATTGCCCCTGGACTGGCCATCTTCAACGACTCGGATCCGCAGGATAGGTGCTGACAAGGTATTTAATAGGAAACCGTGGGAATCAAATCTGTCACAGACCAGACCTTGATTTCAGCATGCCTCCAACTTTGGAACCTCATCTGGGCCTCTACCGCTGCGGCACTCGTTGACAAAGTTGGCCGCCGGGCTTTATTTCTGGCTTCTGTAAGTCAAGATTCCCCAGCTCAGCCCTGTTGAATGTCGCTAACTCCACTTGATAGGGAACCATCATGTTGATCTCCTATATCATCATCACGGGCCTTTCGGCAGGATTTGCTGCGACCCAGAATTCTTCGACGGGTATCGCCGTTATCCCTTTTCTTTTTGTGTATGTCAAATCAAAGAATACCCCTTCTCAAACGCACTCCTCTCTTTCAACTACTCACGCGGGATCAACAGCTACTTCTTTGGATATGACATCGCCCTCACTCCACTTCTGGTTGCCTATCCTGTCGAGATTTGGCCTTACAGCCTGCGTGCCAAGGGGCTCTCAGTTACTTTCCTGACTACGCTCGCCGCTGTCTTCTTCAACATATTCGTCAACCCCATTGCGCTTGACGCCATTCAGTGGAAGTACTACTTCGTGTTCATCATTGTCTTGGTGGCAATGCTCATGACGGTCTGGTTTTACTACCCCGAAACTCGAGGTCATACTCTAGAGAACATGGCCTGGATTTTTGATGGGGATAGAGCAGCTGCTATCGTTACCATGGCGGAGGATGCGATCAAGATGAGTAACATGACTCATCTTGAGAACGTGGAGAGTGCGGACGGGCCAAAGGCCAGATGAATGATGGCAACACGACACGCTTCGAGGAAGGGCAAGTCTGAGTAGCAGCACACCTTCAACCGCTCAGACCAGTGAGCGCAGGATTCAAGCTAGAACGACAGTGACAATTTCCAGTTGGAAAGCTAAAAGTCTTTATGACTGACCCAATGGAATTTGTCTGAACTGGTTTATCATGATAAGATAAGATAGGTAGCAAATGCATCAAGTATTCAGAGTCAGTGGAAAGCGGCAACAGCTTCGGATTTTTACTTGGCATGGGTAGTCCTTACACCGCAAAGTCCTTCCGCTGGATTCTGACCCAGAGGAGTCTCGAACTCCTGTGGGTCGCCGTTGGAGCGGAATGCGGGGGCGGATCAAAATATCGGCTCGTCACTCGGCACTTGGTCTGCTATAAACCCTGGGATGCATCATGCCTTCATTGGGTTAGTCTAGCGCATGTCGAGCCAAGGGCCGTCTGATCCTCTCTTGGGAGCCAGCGTATGGCGGCGCGTCAGTGGCACGTGGCATCCCTAACGTGCGACTCACAAGACAGCCAATACAGGGAGCAATCTGCTCGGTTGTCAAGCAATATGACAAAGGTTGCGAGAAGACGCACAAAGCGCAACAGGCTATTCGACTCTAGCTACCTCGACAATCTCTTGGGCAGTAAGCTAAAAGCTCCTCGAATGCCCAAAGACTGATGACGGGGCCCTGTCAGGTTAAGCATAGGGTAAGCAAGCTCCTGTCCCCAAAAAGACAGTACCTAGCGTCCTGTCGCGAGGAAAGAAGGTGGTGATACCTTTAATCTTATTTGTAATTCAGTCTGAAATTGCTATTGCGAGTCAAATCAGACTCAAGACATATATCTTTAAATTAAGCATCAAAAACCGTGCTGAACTGATTCCAGCACTGAATTCAGCCATTCATGGTGGCGACATCCTGGCTCCGTCTCTGGTATGTTCCGTCTCGAACTTGAACACGAGGGTCGATACTCTTCTGGATGCTAAAGCTCACCATATTTGACATCAATATCAAATCTTGTTGGCCCACCTGAAACTCCCTAATATTGAACATTCTTCTAAGCCAGGAGAGACAAGGTGCTATTGACAACATTTCCTAAGCAGGACACGCCCGGCGCCCATCAACCGAGAGGTTCTAGTGCTCCCTTGTTACTGATCTCGTCCACTGGAACCTCCCTGACCAAACTCTTCCACTCCGGCAAGGCGGCCGCCTCGACCCAGTTCCCGTGGATCTGCGCCTTCACGTGCAGCGGAAGCTGTGCAATGGCGATGGGCTTCTCAAAGTCCCTCGTATCTAAGATGACCAGCTCACTGCGGCCGGCGGCCCGCCGTTCAACCATGGCCACGATCCATCCGTCGCCCTCGGCGGCGTCAGACGCACGGGGGACAAAGGCGGGCTCCTGCACCAGGGAGTCGTCGCCGGCATAGAACCAGCGCGTCTGTCCCGTCTTGTGGCTGTGCATGGCCAACCCGTTGAGGCCGTGAAAGATGTTTGCCGAGCCGTCCGAGTTCTCCGGGATGAAGACGTTGAGGAAGACAAACTCGTGGTCGTGCGTGAGGAAGCGCTCGTCAATGCGCGGGAACTCGGAGGGTACGTCGAGCACGACGAGGGGGTCCGGGACCACTGACCCGCTCGGCTGGTTGAGGTCGATCTCCCACCGGACAAAGTCGGCCTTCGCATCCTTTGCCGGCATCCTGCCGTCGTCTGGGGGGAAGAACGGGAAGGCGTTGTCGTGGACGCGGGAAGACTCAAAGTAGAGCTTGCCATCCTGGTCCTCCCACGCACCCGCAGTGTGGATGGGCATGCAGTTCCTCCACGAGTAAACCCTGTGCTCTCCCTTCTTCCAGCCTTCAGGCAGGGGTGTTGACTTGCGCCTCGGAGCAGCGATGAATGTGGCGGGGAGATTGTAGTCCCACGCCCAGTGCTGCTTCTTGGCCTTCAACCGGGTCATGTTTGCCTCGAAAGGCCATAAGACCAGGATGATCCAATTGGGCGTCAGGGCACAGTCGTGGATGAAGGCACACCACGGTGCCTGGATCCACTGCTCATCGCGCTTCTTGCCGTCTCTGTCGAGAGCATAGATGATAATGTCCCGTGTGGCGAGTCCTTTGGCCTCGTACCCAAAGACGACGAGCTCGTCCGTGAAGGGATCGACCTTGGGGTGGGCTGTGAAGGTTTTGGACTTGACCTGGCCTTCGAACGGGTCGTAGCCTCTCGTCTCGAGAGTGTCCGGGTCAATGGCATAGGGTAGAGCGACTTCCTTTAACGCCAACAGGTGATTCGCCCAATAGACGAGGTTCGTGTTGGCTGTGGAATCAACAGCTGCTCGCACGCACGGGTGATGCGTGAAAGGGTTGCGATATAGGCCAAAGAGGGCCTTGTTGGCCTTCCGCTCGAGCTTATAGCGCTCGGTCTCGACGTACTTGATCTTCATGTCAACTCGCCCATCGCGGATTCTGAAGGCCGAGATGTTCCCATCTCCGTCAATAGGGACGTTGTTGGGATCGGGAGGCACAAAAGGGTCACACATGACCCGGTAGAAGGTGCCGTTGATTTCCGAAGGAATCTCGCCGAGGACGACGAGGTCGCTGACTTCTCCTTCGATGCGACAGGGGAGGTTTGAACCGGCCAGGTCGAGGGCCATAGGCCATTTCGCCTTGAGCCTTTCATACTGGAACGTGGCAGTCATTGTGGTGTTGACAAACTCGATATTTTTCAGTATTTTATTAGATCAGAGTATCCTATTATTCATAGTCCAAAATCGAGATCCAGCTGCCTTAAATACCTTCAAAGCCAGACCTAAAAGACATGCTATGTGATGCCGGTGCTGAAAGAGGATGGAGACACCACATGAAAGCTACTTATCAATCTTTGCGCCCGGATTGGCTAGAAGCGTCTCGGTGGGACGGGCAAATCCCACCCCCTCCCTACCTGATGACGATGCATGTGGCAGGGCGCCACCACGCGGGGAAATGGAGATTCAAACAAGACTCCGAGATTTGACTGGGTCAAGATGCCATGACTAAACCAAGATCTTTATCCCCCTCATGCCTCGCCGTGATGGAGAATGAGAACAGGAGACGTTATGTCTGTCAAGTTTGCCCAAGAAGCTACACGCAAGTGGGACACCTTCGTCGCCATGAACGAAGCCGTAAGTAAGACTCTAGAGTTTTCCCGGTGAATTGAATCAGAAAAGGTACTGTTTGCTTACTCATCCCTCACTCTTTCCAGACAAGGACGAGGAACCCGACCTCAAGTGCCCGTTCTGCCATGGAAAGTTCACTCGATCGTGAGTGCGGCTAGGCCCAAGTCGTCCGTCAAAGAAATAGGGATTCCTTTCTAACCCAGAGACAAACGCCTTCAGAGATGCTGTCCGCCGACATTCCAAGACGTGCTGCCACGCGCATGGAAGGCCGCTCCCCGTGACGTCTAAACCAGGCCGCAGGTACCACGCCTGCGACTGCTGTGCCCGGTCCAGGATAGGCTGTGACGGCCGGCTCCCATGTTCTTCTTGCTGGGCTCGCAAGCAGCTCTGCACGTACAACCGGGTGTCAGAGAGCCTGCCCACTGGCAGCAGAGTCAACGGGTCCCCAACCCTTCCGGATGTTGCCCTGGAATCCGGCCGGCGGGGGCACGCGGACCTTGATCCTCGGGCAGACATTGGTCTGACGGTATGCGCTGTCGAGATCAAGTTCCCACACGACTCTACACACGGGAAATCGTCCCAAGTTACCACCGTGGTTTTCCTACTGCACTATACTAATCCGCGGAATGACAACATCCAAGATTACTTCATGTCGCCTTCCTCGCTGTCAGACAAGGCGGCTGTGGTCGAGAGCGACGGGGCCATGATTCAGGACCAAGACAGAGGCATGCTCCAGCCCTGGATCCCTACGCAAGCCGGCATGGGAGGGGCCTCGACCGAAGGAATCAGCGACCTGGAACTCGTTTGCGAAGTCGACTTCTGGGTAGCGGACCGGCTGGATAATCACCGCGAGTGGCTACCGCATTACGGGACAAATCCCGACAGCAGCCTAGACCAGCTACAGATAAACCTGTGCAGCATCTCCTCAGCATTGTGCGCAACCAGTAAAGGTCAACTCTCATTCACCGCTTATTCCATGCTCGTCGAGGCAACCGACTTCATCTTTGCACCGCAGAGGGCCCGCACGTATGTCGAATCCTACTTTGACAACTGGCACCCGCACTGTCCGATGCTGCACCCTGCGTCTTTTGACTTTGCACACGCCTTCCCGCCTCTCTCTGCGGCCGTAATTCTTATGGGGGCCTCTTTCTCATCTAAGAAGGCTGCCATGGCGGCCCAGGTCTGCCTGGACGCCGCAGAGGAGTACATTTTTGGCCACCAGAACTTTCTACAGCTTGTCGATCCGGCTTGTGGGGAGAAGCCGCTCCTAGATGCCACACCTCTCCAGGCGGCGTTCATTCTTGTCCTGTTGCAACACTGGAATAACCACGGTACGGCTTGGAGGAAGATCCGCCAGTACAGGTACCCCGATATTGTTCGGGCAGCGCGGAACATGGGCCTCCCATCACTTAGACACCGGGGCTGTCTGCATGGTGAGGCATCGGATGTAGCTAGAGGTGAGAGCTGGGGGGCCTTTATCAAGACAGAGGAGTCCATCAGGTGAGTTGGAATTATTTTTCATTCTTAGCCTTTATCAGCCTGCCCTTGGCGACCTTGCCTCTGACTAGAAAACATCCCGCAGGCTCATGAACTACATCTTCCTCGTCGATTCTTCTCAGGCCATCTTTCACCGGACTCGCCCTTTTCTTGCACTGTCTGAGTTAACTGGCTCGTTCCCGTGCTCTGAGCACTTATTTGCCCACCGGTCCACCGACTCTCAAACTCTCCACAACCCGAGAGAGTTTTCTGGCGAGATGACGTCTATAGTGGACGGTGTTGCTCTCCTTATGCGGGAAGTCTGGACAAGTGATATCCCATCTCGATTTGGACAACTCAGTTACCTGGATTTGTTCATTCTAGTATCTGGTTCGTATTGCAAATCTTGGCTGTTCCAAAACCAACACCCTGCTCTCAGGGCTTCGCATTCTACCAGCTAATCTTTCAGCGCAGGGCTGCATGAGATCATCTTCAGCAGCTATACCGACTGTTCCCTTCGGGGGACCAAGACTGCCCTGCGCCGAGCCCTCGACAGATGGAAATACCTGTGGAATTCTAATATCGAGAAAATGGGGGATCTAGAGAATATTGGCTATGGATTCTTCAGTAAAGCCGATGAGTTTTGGTGGCTAGCAACCGTGCTTCTTCAAGAGAATAGCCCTTTGCTAAGAAATGGGGGGGAGGGATCTGCAGATAGCGATTACATGGAAAGCATGCATGTTTTTTTGAGGAAGTTTGATGAACTCAGCATTGAGTCGTCATAATAAGAAAATCGACTGAAGGTGCTGGGTCGGCACCATGCATCATCTGTCCTGTTGAGGAGCCTAAAAGCCTTATAGGGATCTAAGTATCCTATTTGTTTTCACTCTTGCTCCTCAGCTGGTGTGCTTCTTTAAGGTTGCTCTATCCGCTGGCTTCTCAAAACCATTGTTGTCAGTCTCATCGTCTTCAACGCCCTCATGTTTGCAAGCGAAAGCATCCATCGAAGCTTCTGCCACATTGCGCCGCAGGTAGCCACTCCGCTACTGGCCACGGCCCTCACCGACATGGCCATGTGCGTGGTGTCAACTCAGGACGCCCCCTCGATGAACAGTGACAACACGCTTGACGGATTCGTGGCCATGATCCCCCCTGTTTGGGACTTCCTCTCCAAAACAGCGACATGACGGTCAGAGAGTTCCCCGAAGGGAAAGTGGGCATGTATATCAAGGAAGACTTTGAGACCTTCAACGCCAGATTCAGAGATGCCACGAGAGAGATGCAGGTCTTGGAGGATGAGCTCACTGAGAAGCAGAAGCATCACTGGAATGTCATCAACGACTTCATCTCCAAGTTTAACAATTTTCCGTCGAACGCCGTATGCTACCGGTTTCTGGACCCGAAGGTATACGACGCCAAGGCGCACTGTTCGCACCTCATTTCTATACTTGAGGACGCACAGAACCACACTCGCCAATATCTCGACTGACAAGACGACGGGTAGCTATGCCAAGCTGTTCAACTTCGAGGTGCTGGCCATCCACGAGGGCGTCTGTGAAACTTTTATGGGGACCTCTGGCGTGCCTGGGTTATCGGTCGTATATGACGATGTCATCAATTACTGGACGGTAGGGACCAAGACGAGTGACTTGATGACGAATCAGCTGGCGAAGCGTAGAAGGATGCTGGAAAAGGATGAGCAATGGCTGAGGGGGAGGATCGACTCCGCGAGACGAAGAGCAGAGGAGCTGGGGCTGGGCAGAGGAAAGGAGAGGTAGGAGTTGTGGGACAGCCAAATCGAATGGACTGATGGAAATAATAAGAATGTGGCGAAAGACTGGAAGTGGAAGCTGAAGATATACTTTGTGGAGGAAGTAGTTGATATGGACTGATCTGGCCTTCCAAAGCAAAGATCTCTCGCCACCGGAGTTCTTCTGCCTTCCCGATGGCGGTAGATATTGGTTTATTTGGCAGTATACTTTGTGGTCTCGGACTTGCTTTAGAGGTTGTGTCAATGATAGCGTTACTTATCCACCGTCTAAACCGCCTTCCAGCAATTGCGCCCTCCTCATTCAATAAGACAGGCTTGCCCATTACTCTAACAACCACTGTCGACTATGGAATGCGTAGAGGTGTGAAGACTAAGACAGAAGCGGAGAAATGCTTAAACATAGTGAATTCATGGGACATCCTTTGCCTTGTTCAATAGCCTGCATCGTCAACCCCAAGTGAAATCCCTAGGCATCATTCAACAAAGGCCATCAAGGCACCGGCCAAGCATTCACAGCATCTAGGCACTCCCGTCTCAAATTTCACATGACATGGATGATTTCTTTTATTACAAGTCCCCAGTCATGATCTCCTTTCCTCCCCATTTCTTCCTTACACACCATCTGTGATTGATATCCAGCTTTGCATCGCCGGATGCCAAGGGCACCTCTCTCTCTGGAGCGACTATTATCCTATGGATACTCACTCATAGAGATAGTGATGGCAGCTCTATAGGCGTCTCATTACGAGAGACTTTTCTCTTTGAACAGCCTTGCCACTCCCGGCATAATATCGCTTGGTAATATGTCCACCTTTGCATCGCGAGATATCATTGTGGTCCCCCCTAGCTGAGATCTCCCTTACGGCGATACCAGCTTTGGTGTCTTTCTCTGGCAGCTCTGCTACTTCGCCAGCTATGGCATCTCTATCTCTCTCTGGGCAGCCTTGTCCCCTTTCGTCAGTGGGCGTCTCTCTCTCTCTCTCTCTCACACACACACACACACACACGGCTCTGGAATCTCTTTTTTGCAACTTTTTAGCTATCATCAGCTTTGATGGGAGATGGAGATATTGGAGTATGATCGTAACCCTAAGTGATCTTACCGGTGATCTGAGCGACTTTGTGAGGAAAGGAGGCTAGCTCTAGGGTAGGTCCATACTCCATGGGGGACAGAAGAGTCTGCTTCCAGGCATCAGTCTCCATTGTCCCGATTATTCTCTGCCATTGTCATTTTTCTTTGCCTCCACATTCACCAACTCCTTCTCACTGGGAGCATAAAGCAAGCAGTCCATGATATCAGCGAAAGCCTAGGTTGAGAATGGATATGGAACAGAGAAGAATGCGGGATGCTTTGATGTTAATTTCCGATAGCTTATCCCAATGTTATAGGCTGCAAATGGCAATCTGACATTGCATGTGCTGGCAAGTAGGTGTCCTTGTCTTTCTGTCTAAGTTATGCATGCCTTATCGCCTATGTTAATCATGCCTACGAGGAGGGTTTATAGCGACGTTTCAATCTCGCCGGATGGAAAACACGGCATCTTAGGTATTTCTGTCTAGATAGCATAATCCCCATCTAGCGGTATTGAAGCAAAACGTGAACTCGTGACTGCGAGCAGCCAGGTTGGTCATGGCAATAAATGTGTAGAACAAACAGGTATCGACGCCGTAAGTCTTTTTACGCGAGTTTGTAGCTGCGCATCTGTTGATATGTTCATGGCACTGATATTTATGTTCGTCTTAGTAGCCGAGACCCCAGGTTCTACACTTCACGACACATGGATGATCAACCTGTCGTGGTGGCTTCGGCACGGGGTGGGATTGTCGAGATAGGACATGACTCCATTTTAGCATGGACTGAAGCTGGGTTACCGCGTTGGTCTGTTTTGAAAGACGCTGTGATGCCGCTTTGGTCGATCTTGGCCTCCCGCTTGGTTTATCTAGGAATATTCGGTGGTGTTCCCATAGTCTTCCACAAGCTGAAAGACAAATGGCAGTCTCAGGTGGCACGATTATTCATATGTTCAAGAGGCGAAGTGTCCTTGAGAATAGGGATGTTCATGCGGCGCATATTGAACGTGAAGCATCCGGTGAGCAATGCGAGGATTGTAGCACGTCCGAAGGCTATATATGACTTGAAGATATTTCCGGATGCATGCGATAAGAGTATGAGAAGATGAGGGATAGATTGAGGCGGATATCCTTTTAGAGTTTTTCTTGAGAAAATAAACAGCCCTTTGGGATGAGGTGGCACCGTGGCAGGTGATAGCGACTGCAATGTTTCGCACAGTTGACCATTAATGGGGCCGGAGTTTGACAGAAATTCCGGGTATATGATGGCAGGCACCGAACCGATCAGGCCGGCAACTAGAGGCGTTCAGTGAAAGAACCCTCACTACCTAGATGCTCGGACCGACCGCATCCCAACGGCGCTTCTAACACTCGCTGACGGCTCAACTAAAGCCTTGTCTAGCGTCTCTAGAATAGAGTAATGGGGTTGAGCTATCAATCGAACTCATGTACAAGGGGCCAACGGAGTTGCTGCACGAATCCGGATATCCTTTCGAAGCACTAAGATCCGGCGATGACAGAGAGAACTATAGTGACCAGTCCAATCCGTTTCTCAGAGGGATTGACAAATTATCCAGCATAGTATAAAATAGCATGTTCCCTTAGTTAATGGTAGCTTTCAATGAAGCCTTGTGCCATTAAATACCAACGAACGACGGTTCTCACAGTTGACGATCTAAGCAACTGGAACACGGACAACGGGCGCAACCTCACCTTCATCGCCAACCCGGCCTCCACATGCACGACAGGGTGTGATGTTTGACGAGTCCCACCGAGCTGTCTCCCTCAAGAATCGCATTTGGATATCATTATCGGATGCTGTAGCTCGTGTGGCCAACTATGCGCTGCCAAAATTTCCGTGATGGGGACCCCAAGAGTCCTACTTGACCCCAACGGCACAGATGAATATAATGACCTCAATTAATTCATTCACCACCATCGGTATATTCCAGTGTATTCGTGTAATTATATGGCATGGCTGACGCTCCCTCAGCGCTTGACCCTTTTCCTGAAATTATAAGGCTGTGAGATTCCTGAAGTGTTTGATGCAGAAGCACATCCAACCACCCATTTCTCGAGGATGCTTAAGTATCGGGGACCGACGTTTGGGGTGTTCAATGCACTACTAGCCTTCTATTGTTGCTTCTCGGCGTAGTATTCAACATCTTTTTTTACCATCGTGCGCAAGACTCGCGGTGTTTTCGACCATCATCAACCTCGTGCCCATCCAGCAGTAGGTACCAGCCAGGCATGGAAAAGCTAAGTATGGCGCCATGAAGTCTCTCACTGCGAGACTGACCCGACTAAGAGCGAACGCCGCTAAGCCTCTCGGAATGACAGGCGCGGCCAGGTTACTTGACAATACCAACGCAGGGCCACCTCGGACACAATGGCTGCGGCGGTTAGCGATGAAGCTGACATCATAGCCACATGCGCGGGATATGCGATCAGAAGGCCGGTTCAGGTAGCTTATTTCCTTGTATCATTCTAGCTGCAACTTGCCTGCAACAAATAATCTACCAATCCAGTCAGGATCAAGGCTTTCGACACTTGTTACTCCTTTAGATCAGGAGCTGCTATAAACAGATCACGATCCTCCAACAGTAATGGAAACTGCAGTGCGCAGAAATTTTGACCAGCTGTCGAGGTTCAGTTCTCCCCCAAGAACCTTCCAAATGAATCGGTCCATGTCTTGCAGCCTACATTTCTCACCATTCGGCGCCCAAACAATGGTGTAGACCCTCATCGTGTTGTACTCTCTCTTCTCGATGAGTATCTTGTCCTCATTGCGTTCCACAAAGGTCCTAATGGAGGACCCTTCGAACCCTCCCCAAGGCCCCGCAGTAATGAAATTCTTGTCTCCCAAGGCCTCTTTAAAGTCGTCCGGCGGAAGCATGCGCTCGGGAGCCTTCTGCTCTAGCGCGGTATAAGCTCCATCTGGCGTGGGAAGCTGAACCTTGAGAAGGACATAGTTTGCTTTGATGGGAGTAATGTGAGCCAGCACCTTATTGATAGTGGCGGTGTTGGTAGTGATGCGATAAACGATGGAGCCATCCTCACTCCATGAGCCGTAGTACACGAACGTGTCGTCCTTAAAGCCGCCATCGAGCAACCATAGCTGCTTGTGTGGCGATTCTGAAGGAGAGTGTAGAAAGTCCCAGAAACCGCCCATTCTGGAATGCGCAAAGACACGTAGTGTCGACCGACTGCTAGAAATCGAGGTGTCGTCTGTTGGACTTCGGATGGTTTGGCGAATACTGTAGGGATACAGGTTCGTAGAGTGTCAGGGTGGGTTAGGTTAAATAGACGAGGGAGAAGACGTTCAGCAATTGCTCTGGCCATCTGCTAGAGTGGCCACTTGAGAACAATAATTAGGCGGCCTTGCTGCCTCGCGAGGCGGTTTTGCGCAGGTCAAACGCCTTGGACAATATAGTTAGGGGCTGAACGCCATGCTTGCCTGATTGGACATGATCAGAAACGATGCAAGCCTCTCCGTTCGCACACGGAGTTTCCACCTTGTACAGAATAATAGCTCAGTTCAATGCCCAAAGTCAAGCCATGGATTGTGGTTAACAATAATGGGCGGCGGTTACGCCTCCAGGCAACATCCGCGGCAAGGTTTTTATGTCGTGATCCTTGATGGTGTGGTCAGCAGCTGACTACTCCCCAGATTTATCAGGCCATACCGAACACCTTGGCATTGGTGGTATTAGGCTTTGGCTAGCACGGGCCCTCCAGCCTTGGTTTTACAGTACAGGGCAGTGCCCCATGATGTGCCTTCGTCGCGTGCCAATGTTGTAACGAGATGTATCACGCAATGGCTGTTAAGCTGAACCTACTACGTAGTGACAATAACCAATGCGAGCTTAGCGTACACGTTCCATATCATGGGCTGGTGAAGTAGAAGCTTCACCCATGATCTGATGGAGTCGTGTGACCATGAGCCGAGGTTTCCGAATCGGCTATAATAGGGTTTCATCTTGGCCAACAGCGTCTTGGTCTTGGCCGATAATTTTGCAACCACTGCCAACATCATCTTTCAAGAATCTTTCAAGACACAAATTCCATCATGTCCAATTACTCTGATCTTCTGTATCATACCACGCTGACCGTCATTGACTACCATGAGGACCCCTCAGGAGCCAAGCACTCGGCCTATGTCCTCGCAACACATGCTAGCATTGAGGCGGCCAAAACCTTTGCCCGAGACGCTCTACATCTCCTCAAGTATGAGCCTGATGACTTTGAGGAGTACTCCGTCTATTCAAGCTCTCACGAGTGGAAGCATGGTGATGGGGTAGTTGTCTATGCTCGTGCACCCGCCGGGCAGGTCTTCCAAATTGGAGTCCGTACAACGCCGAACAATGAGTCTCTCTTGGCGAACCCCAACGGCACCGTGGTTCTTCCCAAGGGTGCAGAGGTTTTACACTATGTGGTGCAGACTACGGTCGACTACAACAAGGACCGAACTGGCTGCGCGCAAGAAGTCGACATCCAAGGGTCATATGTCCTTCGTGCCGATGCTCTTGCTGCCGCTAAAGCGTGCCTTGCACAGGAAAACTTCGTCGAGTACGATTTGCGGGACGAGTTCAAGGACGAATGGCCGTTTGGCGAGGATGTCGTTGTCCATGCTGTATCTGAGACCGGCCAGAACTACACTGTAGCTGTGACAACAGTTCCAGGAGCACACAGGAGGCACAGCAAGAAGAACTAACTAGTATGATTGTGACTGAAGACTGTTAATTATTGCGATCGGGGCTGGGGAATTGACGGAATGATATCAGGGGACACGGAGGTTTGAGATTGCAGCTAATCGTGGATCTGTCTTTTAACAATCACTACTTTCAACTAAATAGTATAACACAGTGAGCGTATCTAAAAATTTCTTTTTTTCGTATTATTAAAAGACTATAATAACGTTATAATTCAAGTATCAAGGCAAAGCACTTTCGTAGTCAGCAGTGATCTGAGTAACAAGATTGAGGCGGAGATAGCCGATAAAGCAGACAAGCAAGTCGTTTGACGGTTTGCTAAATACTCGGTCCATTTATGACGACTTAGAATGATGAACAAGTTAGATAGCTCTCACTCCGTGGCTGATGGTGAGGTGGATGGCTTAGTCAGGTTCATCAGGCGCACTACTGTCTTGCGGTAGCGCCCGGCCAGTCTGTCCATAACCCTTATGGCCTCGAAGAAAATGAATGGGGCGAGCTGCTGGCTGAAACAATCGTGGACTCGGAACCAGGATCGGCCGATGCCCGGATCGGTCGTGATCTGGATATGAGCGGAAACGCCATTGTAGTTCCCAATAGCCACCATCAACACTGAAAAACCGAATAGAATCCGGGATTTAGGCAGGGCTATCCCACGTCCTGCAGCCAACAGTTTCAGGATGCAAAGCGAAGGTATTGACTGGTATGCCTCGGCCATGAGTTCACCCAAGACAGTGATAATTGGAAGCAATATTAGAGAACGGACCAGGACATCCCCGGACGACTTGATCAGCGAGCTGACACAAGCCCAGATGAATATTGGCAGTGGAGACTGGTCCGCGATGAGATAGAGATAGTTCGGTACTTATCATGACGTTTTTAATGATCATAGAAGTTGTATCGACAGGTGTCCGCTGGCGAAGCAGCGGGCAATATGTAGGATATGTCACTAACTGCACAAAGCATGCAGCCTGGAGAATGTTCTGTCTTCTGGCTCAGTTATCCCATCAAGGGCCGGGCTTCAACTATAACCAAGAACACAATAATTATCAGGTTACAGGTGGCGATCGAAGCGCCTCAGCATGGCAAACATGGATCCCAGCTCACGCATGTGGAGGTTAAAGTAGGTAGCATGACAGATGGAGGTCCATTCCTTGCGCATTACATCTCTTGTCGAACAACAACCTATGAGGCGATGAAGGTGCATATAGATACAAGGTGCTCGAGTCTTTACAGCCTCCCGTAGGCACTATCAACACATCATAACATCGCATTAATCGATGGACAGAGCCTCCTGCTTGACCAGCAAATTTAATGAACCGCCTCATTATTCCGACTAGACTAGCTTAGTGTCTACGAGAGATTTGACCCGCAGTGTGATGTTGAGACCTACAACATAACACCCCAAGTTCCCAAAAAAGAGTCGACCACCACCGAGCCACGAATCCTTCAACAACCCTTTGACAAGCAAGGGGAAGCAACCGAGAAGTTCACAAGATGTTTACATGCGGATTATAAGCTGGAGGGCAAAAAGGATGGTTCCGCCCGGGATCGAACCGGGGACCTTCTCGGTGTTAACGAGATGCCATAACCAACTAGACCACGGAACCCGTTGGTTGATGACGTCAACAGATGCGTTTGCTGCTCAAGTGTAGGCTAAGCTTGAGTGGAGGAGGTGAAAAGGGAGGAGCGTGGGGTCTGGTGAGAGTTGCGGAGGAGGGGAAAAAGAGCCGTTACCTCGTTACGGTCTTGTCTTTGCGTCTGGCTTTGAACCTCGCTGAAGATAATATGCAGGATTGCCACCTGATTGTCCGCTTCAAATACTCTTCCTCCAAAGCCCTGAAATTCAAGTATTTTTCTGCTTCACTGGGGCCGAGAGAGAGTCCTTGACGGGACGGAGGACGCGTTCGAGTTCCGAGTAGCGACCCAGATTCAGTCTCCGAGGAAATTAAATTCAGTGTCTCTCGCTGGATGGACAGCTGCCGTGGTTTTAGTCCTAGTCTAGTCTCATCGCCAGCAGACTTGGGGTTTTGCCTGATAGAGATTATATCTTCGGTTCAGGATCATCAATACACTACTACAGCGTCCGCTTTAGTTTGACTGGGTTTGGTGCTGATAGTCTCATGCTGGCTGTTAGGGTCTGGCCTGGGAGGAGTCCCAAAACGAAGAATCCCACCAGAATGGTTTGCCAGACTGGTCGCAGTTGTGTATGACTGCAACCACTATTGGCCGCCTGGTCGGCGTCAGATGCTGTCGAGGTCATATTGGAGTTTCTGATAGTGTAGGTTTAGGCAGGAGGAGGTTACTCTGGCAGTACGATGGAGCGCAAGATGGGCGTAATTGGTGCGGCTTATATTTTCGCACCTGAACTGCACGGATCTTACTGCTACTGGAAGGCGTAAATAGCTGCTCAACCCCTTTCTACTGTCTTGGTGCATTGCCAAAATAATAAAGAGTCAGGTGGGGGGGGTTGAGCATGTAACCCTCTGTGCCAATCATTCCACTCAGATGTCCTGGGCAGAAGGTTTCCCCACAACTCGTCTTCTCGCACATCACCATAGATCTATCCAAGCCGCTTGTTGAAAAGTCAAGGCAGAGTTCTCGGACATACCTGATAGGACAGGTCTTGGTGGTTGCTGGACTATTCACGCACGGCGTGAAATCACCTCTAGCTGGCGAGAGAGCATCGGGATGGAAGTTCCCAGCAGTATCGTTGAATAAATAAGACAAGGTTTTTCCTTCACGTCGTGCATATTCCGTACTCCGCTTGATATCCGACTTGATGCTTCCTCTAAGGTTCAAAACAGCGCCCCTTCGTTCATGCATCCAGTATGTGACATCCGGGTTGATCTTTCTGTCACGTCTCGAAGAAGACACACCTTGTCAAGCATGCGCGCGGGACATTTGACTCCTATCCAAACACTCGGGTGGTTGCTTATTATACGGGGACCCCACGACGCTATCGTAGGCCACTCAGAGCTGCTTGTTCCGGCGCATCAAGCGATCGACTCCCCGACTTTCCCGTACTATTGTCCTCGACTAAGGTGGTGTCCGCTGACACATTTTAGCATCTCTGATAAGTGCGCCACGAAGATTATGACTCTCTGGAGTGAATTACATGAGAGTTTCACGACAATGTGGAGGGCTTGGGAGGCCTTGAGCTAACAATCGGTCAGACAAAAGGAATAAGGAGAGATCCAACCACCAGCGCGGGCATTCCCTCCCTCTCCTTCATCGTCCTTGATTCCAGTGCGCGAGCTTACGACGCTCAAGTCGGTGCTGTTTCAACGGCTGTGATAAGCGTATGCGGCTTCTGGGCCAACTTGGTCGCCAGAGAATATTCTGAAGTGCTTTTACGCATTTGTTCCGATATAGGATTTGAAGCTGATAACCATTGACTATTGTGTCCATTTGTTGTGTCTTTCGTTTACCTTATCCTAGAACTTTGTCTCTGAACGAGTGAAGTCAAGAATCGGTCGTGCTGACGGTTGGGTGGGCTCAGAGCAAAGCGACATAGGGGAGAGGAACGACGTCGCATCTGCATCTCTCATCTCTGTGTTTTGACTTTGAGGAACTAACTTCTCAGCATCTTTCTCCTCTCCATCGATCTTTCCGGGCCTTTGCTGCACCGGCGCTTCAATGTAGGACCACCAGTTCATTCGCCGTTGGTATAACCCACAGTCAGATTTCGTTGCCAAACGCCATGCAAGATTTGCAGTCTCACTTGTGCTCTCTCCGCATCAATAACTTACTGCTTTCGATATCTAACGATTGGTCCATACTCGAGCTTAGTACAGCAGTCGTGAACTACTCCCGGCTAAATCCAATTTCTCGACTCACTCCTAGTCTTTTGGCTTGCTTTCAGTTCCTTCAAGACCATCAACTACTGGTCGAGTCGGATATTGTGGATTATCATCCGTTACTGGTAGAGCCCGGCACTCCGGAGTCTTTCCTGGCTCTGAGTTACTTGCCAGTGTGATACTTATGGTTCAAAAAATCTCTGATGAGCGTGCAAAGTGTGCGGGCTCTCCTTAAAAGAAGGAGGACCACTATCGGGAAAGACTAAGTCAGCGAGCATCTTACCCATCAACAAAGCTAGAGCCTCAACTCCAACCAATGCGGCAGCCCCGGCTGGTATCTGTGGTCAATAAACCAAAACACGAAGCCGCTGAGGAACCCGGCGATGTTGATGTCAAGCAGTGGCATGGGAATTCACAGCAGTGCTGGGATCTTCTTTCACTGGTTTCGGCTCCAACCGAGAGCAAATGGGCCTGAAGGGAGCCCAAGATGGCCGAGCGTTCTTGTCAATTTGGACATTGCGAGAGTATGTGCCATAGGGACGTGGATAGAATCATCTACTCCAGGTCCAGACCTAACCAGGGACATGTTTCCTCCACCAGATTGCGACACTGAGCAAATTACAATTCTGTTACCGCTCAGCACTATTTTCATAGCCCAAGGCCACTTCAGTCAATGCAGCGCAATTGAGGTTCAATTCAGTTTCGAGACTTGTTTTGCAACCAGCCTCGAGGACCGAGGTAGCTTCAAACATATCCCGTCATGAACATTAATCTGGCTTGATCTTTTGTCACTAGATTCCTAAACACCGTCCCTAACACTGTGATGCCAATAATAGTGCTAAATATATTTACTAAGCCCCTCTTTGCTCTTTATAGCGCGAACAAGATCCGCGGCGGCCACTGGAGCGCTTCCCGTAGCCTGCATGAGGCAATGTCGGCCACTCAAACCATGTTGCTTCCGCCAATCGCCTTCCCTATTCCATTCTGTCTCCCTGCGACGTCGAGCTTGACGACATCTGTTGCAGACGGAGCGAGTCGGGGATAATCCCAGACCAGTAGGATGGCGGCGGTGAAAGCAAATGTCGCAACGGTGGTATTGCACAGTGGATATCATTTTCCTAGGAGCCATATGTCCTATTGCGGAACACAGACACCTCCCGTGCCCTTTCTGTGGTATAGGAGAAACAATACTAGTTTGCTCTTAAAATGGCGCCTTGCTTCTGGTAGAGTCCCGCCTACAAAAAGGGATAGAAGCAAGAGACACATGGCGCCCCAAAAGTTTCTTCTCAATACAATCGGTGGCCTCCCATGTAGTCGTTAGCTTTGGGTCTCGAGATGTGACTATCCCTCACTTCCAACTCTAAGAAGCTGTGGCATCTGACTTCTACATTAAATCCGGGGTCCAAGTGTCCAAACCTCATCATGTTAATTAAGTATCAAAAAGTCCATCAGAAATCTCAGAAGCGCCCCGAGAGCCTTAATTTAGACATAGATCATAAAAGAGAAGGCGACGAGTCTTTGCTCTTAAGCACTGGCGCTCTTCCTAGCTCCAAGTGGAAGGAAGGTCTTCAATGCTGCGAACCAGAGACGGAGACCCTCATACCAATCAAGATATCCCGCATCGAGCTATAAAGTGCTGTTTTCTCTCAGCTTCCGAAGCCCTTTACTGGTGTTTTCTGCTTTTCCTCCTATGGGCTTCTTGACTTGGCCAGAAATTCGTGATGCAGGCCTTCACCCCGCGGTAGGACACCTCAATCTCTTTTTTGGTAGAGCCTTTGAGTCTACGCTAAGCTCCGGCGGTCGATCTTACAATCTCATTCGCCCTCTCGTCAAGATCTCCCTGTTCCAACTCGGTTGGATCACCTCACAAATTTCTGGACCAAGTACCATCGGCACAGCATCTCTTCTCCTCTGACACTCTCGTAGTAGCATCAAGCATCTCACTAAGACACTATCTGCCCAACATACACTGCAGGTCTTCTACTTTGGCGTCTATAAACCGAAAGTTGGATCTGACCTGTCCAGGGTTCAATCTGACAGATGTCTTCTGTTGATTGCATGCATCAGAACACGAAAGCAAGTAAAGTAACAGCTACCAACTCCCAAGAAAATGGCTTGCTCCTCTCTAGGGCGATATTAACCTCAAGCCTGGGCGGCCTGCTCACCTTGTTCGATCGGCTGTGCCCGGGTGAACAGCAGTGTCGATACATCGATCCGCCCTATCCACATTCTCCGATGACTGGCTAAGTGCCAAGAGTAAGAATAGTTGTTTCTACTACTTAACTCGGGTCCCTTAGCTTAGGGTCACACGTGGCCACTAGGTCTGCAGAAATTGCTCTCAAACCTTTGACACATCCGAAGCTAAAGATCTATTTCTCTTTGTTCTCAGTTGCGATGTACTTGACAGATAAGGAGCAGGTCCCATGATGTGGACTTGACTCCCGACAGCTGGGCAATCCATTCCCTGTATCGACAGGGTGGCGTTCATGAAGTTATCCCTCCCACTATTCTAGGGCATATCCAGGACCAGCTTGACTTCCTTATGCTAATTCAAGAACTCTTCACGATAGCATAAGGGGCCAGCACCGATGCAGTAGTTCCCTCGCTACTTTTGCTCACCGAATCGAAATTAACTGTTACCCTCAGGGGCTTTGATTGTGCCTGAAATTTCCTTCAATGACTGACCGGTCAGGGGTGTGCCGCTGAATTTGAACAGCCTACCAAGATCACTTTCAGCGTTCCTTCATCTCCTTCCTGCTTGGCTGGAGACATACTTCTCGATGTTGGAACTGGGTCCCCTCCAGCCACACAGCTTAAGGTCCTAAAATCAAGGTTTATCAAGGATGGCTGGTTCGTTCGTTTCAAATGTGCCGATATGGCTCTTATCTAAGGGAGAAAGAATTAGCACGACGCCGTTAGTGTCACGGAAAGATTAAGTGGACGTAACGGAGTGCATAGACTCGACATAACATTCGCCGAGCCCACACCCCCTGACAACATCACCACCATGCCCATGCTAAGGTTATTGGTGGTCTGCGATCCTACGATACTTGAAGCTATACCATAGATCGCACACCATTTGTTGGCAACTTTGTTCTGCCTTGAGCTGGACTCTTTCCTAGTCAGAGCCAGAACGGAGTTCCAGGTAAGCGGGCGTATCCTCTGCACACGGAAGGGAAACGACCCAGCCATAGCTACTTTTCGCAAGCGCCTACTTCGATCAACGATTTCTGTCAATGGCAAGCCTATCTCGTCCATAACAGGGACTGCTTCCGCCAGATGAACGCTGGATCCCAAATGGAAGGGTGCTGCTGACTTGGACTCCTAGTCTAGTAGCAGGTTTGGCGCCCAGGGGTATATCTCTACCGCCCAGATCCTCCGTTCATTTGCGTTGCACAGGCAGGTAATCTGGTACTTTGATGCTGCCTTTGTCGCCACGTTAATTGATTCGCCAATTTTTTGGTGGTTGGAAAAGAGCCAAGGAGGACAAGTCAGCAAACGGCCAACGACGCAGTCTGCTGAACAGGAAAGTTACGGAGCTACTTTAATTTGAGAAGGTAATGAGAGCGACCAAAGGTAGCTCTCTAATAGAAGGCTGAATAATGGCTCTGATTGGTCTGGCTCACACACCAGTTTTAGGCCTCACCAGGTTCCGGGTAGGCTACAAAGAAGAACTCAACACTGCAAATCTTCAGACGATTGTGGCCCCGGGTGTCGACAACCGTCCTCTTTGCCGGAAAAGTTTCCAGCACTAGACATGAATTCAAGAATCGGCCGACTGTTACTTGCGACGTCGAACTCTTTATCGTAAGCATCGACATCATAGAGACTAAGGTGATCATACTGAAGCGAGAGGTTGCCTCGCAAAGCGCCCACCTGGTCTACATATACATAGCTCCTCAAAAAAAAAGCAGCCAAATTCATTAAAATTACTCCCACCGCTCTTAAATTTTGCAAGGCTCAAGAGAAAAACGCGAAAAACACATGGCTCATGTATTGATTTGGATTGCGATGACGCAGTCTGAGATCGAGTCAATTGGTGATCGCAGCGCCTGAGGCGCCTGAGGCTGTGCTATGCACTCCATTTCTACTGGTCCGCTCTCTGAGCACCTTGGGCGCTCGAGGCGCAGAGTTTTTTTCTTCATATCCATTGGCTCGTTTTGCGGGGCCTGAGGCGGCGGATCATTTTCAAGTTAATTGGTCGATTGGTGCCTAGCGCCGAAGGCGCTCATGTGGGTTGAAGAAATCACCGCCGCTCTCCCCATACAATTTTGGTGCTAGTGCCGGCGGTGTTTTTTTTCAACCCGCCTGGCGCTGTCTCAGGCTGTCACGTGCTCCTGCAGGTACAAGGGCCCACTGGCGGATTCATTTCACTCTCGCGGAATTGAAACGCTGCTATTCCAGTATGATTCTTTCCATCGCGCAAGATCGATCGAGTGTGATTTGTCTGAGTCTGTTTGTTCAACCAATCGAATACACAGACAATTCGCCTCACGAGTTGAGCTCTGCGCCATGCTCGAGTAGCCAGGGGACGCATCTGAGGTAGCCACCGCGCGTGCAAACATCAGAGGCGAGGTATCTTGGGGGCCTCGCACGTTGAAGTCGGCACCTAGTTCGGCCAGGTACCGCGCATATCCTGGACTTCCGTTTTTCGCCGCCTTGGTTAGCGGAGTGGCTCCCTCGTCCCTGGCTTGGGTGTCGGCGCCTTGCTCGACGAGGAGTTTCACGATCACCATGTTGACTGGCTCATGGCTGCAAGCTTCGATCAGAAGGTGCCTTGCTTCCGCTCCTCTCTCCAACAATACGCGGACAACCGCTTCACGGTCGTTGGTGATAGCGGCGACGAGGTGCTCATTCATCATCTCCTGCGCGTGTGCCTCGTCTTTCATGTCCTTAATGAAATCCAGCAAGCAAGGAGCTGTCTTGGCCCGGCCGCCGATGACAGGCCGCTTTAGGCAGTCACTAATGTTGATGGGGGTGGATGCCGTCCTTCGAGCAGTGTCCAAAAACGCCTCAATGACCTCGAAGTGTCCCAGGAGGAAGGCCTGGGCGAACGCGTGATTCTTGTTACAATCTTTTCCCAAGACATCGACCCCGTGCTGATCTAGTGCCTTGAGGACTGACGCGCCACTTGGTGAGGTGAACGAGGATCTCGGAGTGACCTTATGTGGCGGCTACGATGAGGGCATCTCTAAGAGCGGTATCCGATTTCCACGACTCGCTATCCTTGAGGACCGGAATCCGTTCAACGATTCCCCTGGAGCCCACGTAGGTTCCCTGAACAAGTGCTATCGACACATCGACAGAAGACGCCTCCTCCACTGTGTTGTCGAGCCAATCTTTGAGGAGGTTGACGTCCTCAAGCGCAGCCACAAACGGCAGTGCTAGGTGGAAGCGCTGCTCGGGCCGACCTGTCGTGCTCCTGCGTGGGCAAAGTTGGAGTGACTTCCTAGGACGGCTTCCAACCTAACAGTCGGGCAATCGCAGGATCTAATTTACCAAAGTGCTGAGGTATATTAAGTTCAGTCGCCTTAGTTGGCTAGGTACAATCTTTCTGCGACCTCATATCTGGTTGAGACGCGGGTTCGGGGCGGCTTGCTGTCGGCTCTGTTTCCTCCAGTTCGAGGCCTGCTAATTTTCCAGAGATATCGTCCAGCACTGACTGCTCATCGTCCAAACTATTTCGGCCTTGACTGAAAGCGCAGGTTCCCTCGCCACGGTAGTTAGTGTTGTTTGCGTTTGACCGGTAGGGGTGGCGTCGACGGGCGAGACGTGATTGTCTGCTTGAACGCTGTGGCATCGTGCTGATCTCTGCCAAGCTCCAGAGTATGTGCATCAGTAGTATTCCTGGCATAAGTAGAGTCAAGAACTCTTGCGGTGGTTGTGTCTCTCTTGATGAGTTTCTGTAGGAAGATTGACAGGAGGAAGAGGAAAACTGGATTAAAAAGGAAGCCCGGCACTCAAGTCATATTGAAAGAGTTTACTGTAGATGCAACTATTATATATAATAAATAACACGGCCTTCAAAAAGCCTTCTAGCTGTTCGAGACACAGCACAACTAGCTACCTCCTCATCCCCCCTTCTGACTACTTCTACTGAGATAGTTCCCTTGCTATGCTCAATCAAGACATGTCTTGCGTAATAATCCATCTCTTGGACTCCCATAATATCATGGGGTGGTGTACGCTCTGGCGTTGGCGGCAAGGGCTCGTCAGAACTTTCTCGTGCTGCCAAGTCAGCCGCGATAGTTCCTTTGATGCTGACCGCGGCCCCCAAGCATACCGCACCCGTGAGCTGAAGGCTTGTATGAGGGAGCCCCATCGAGTAAGATAGCACACGAATGTCGGGGTTCTTGGTATCCTTGTCCGTACGGCATGCAGGAGATCGAAGGAGAGCGATCTTGGGTGTACCCCGAGTCTGCGCCGCCGCTTTGAGGCTAGGGGCCAGGCCCATCGCAACCGCACCGTGGAGACGGATCGACTCTACCAGATGGTGCCGGGCTTCCGGGGACGGTAGAGTGCTAAGGATAGTTGAGATGGAAGACGAGTCCACGAGCACGAACGGATTTGCCGCGTCTATGAGGGTCACCCGAACGCTAAACGGCTCAAGGTAAGCGATGGCGGGACAGGATGAGATGCTCAGGGTTTGCTGTCTCTGGCCCGATGGGAACAGGCTCCCTGTCATGCTTCCGGCAGGGTCGACAAAGGAGCACTTGACCTCACTACCGGGTGACTTCACCCCCGGGATCGTGTAGTTGCCGTCTTCATTGTATTGACCCGTCTCGTCGAGCTCGAGAGTCTCGACGACAATACGCTCGGTGTTGGTGTTGAATATTCTGACATGGATCTGACCATGGTTAGAAAAAGAGGTGATGGATTTAAACAAACTGATGACACACCTCTGTCTGCCCTGGCTGCGGTTTCACCAGGCCTTCTTGAACAGAAAATGGACCAACTCCAGAGCTCATGTTGCCGCAGGTACCGGAGAAATCGACAGATTCCTTTCCGACCGCGACCTGAACAAAGGTGAAGTCGACGTCGGTGTCTGGCCTTGTCGATGGTGACACGACGGCTACTTTTGACGTTGTTGATGTTCCACCGCCTACACCATCCACCTGGCGGGGGTCATTGTTGCGAGAGCCCAAAGCTGAGATCAGATGGGACGGCCATTCGGTTTGTTTTTTTGGTAGGTCGCTCCGGTGTAGAAAAAGGCCCTTGGAGGTGCCAGCGCGCATAAGGACACATGGGAGACTGTGTCTGACGAGGCGTGGCCCTTGCTCGCGGTCTAGCCGAGGAGCCATGTTGATAGTATCATGTAGAAGTATGTATGTGGTTGCAAGGTGGAATAGTCGTTATCTCGCCAAGCACCATGGGAACGTGCCATGTGCCATATTTAAGTCCACGCCACCACAGCAAGGTCTACCGAGGAGACCATGCCTGGGATATGATGGGAAACTTGTTCCTTCATTCCCCATATTCCTCATAGAAACGAGGATGGTTGATCCCAGGGTGCAACCAAGGAAGCTGACTGACCCACAACAACGGGAAGACGGCGGGAACAACGGGCAGAGTTGGAGTGAGGATGACGGGAACACGGGAACAAGGCGGAAATGGGACGGGAGCAGAAACAATCGTCAAATAGGAACGGGGCTCGCCTCCCATCAAGGAAATTCGGCCGTAGATGAGCCATTAAACCCAAAGAGCGGGTCTTCCAGCAACGACGTCTCGTAGTTGGTTGACCAAAAGGCATGTTGCCACTGAGAACCCGTGTCGACTCCTCCTCCTACTCCAGTAGCCCCCCCAACTGCGAGATGGTTCAAGCCGTCCGTCGTGGGGAGGTTTGCCGGGCCGGGAACGAGCGGTAGAGGAGGCCTCGAAGGCTGGTTCAAGTTGTTTGTGAGGCTATCAGTCAAGTTGAGGTCATTTTCCCGCAAGAAACTCTGAATGATGGCGTCAATGTCGATCCAGTCAGACTCTGGTGGTGTCGGCCTGGCTGATTGTGTGCTTTGGATCGGGGACTTGTGCATGTTGCTATCGCCGCGTAGAAACTCATAAACGGGCTGCGATCGGGCTCGCTGCTGTGGTTCCCTTTGAAGTGTGCTCGACTCAACCTCGAGCGCATCCTCGTTGACCATAACCTCGTACTTGTTCATTAGCCTATGTATGATGGCAGCCGCCTTTTGCACGGCCGAGTTTGTCTCCTGGTTCTCCTTGAAGACGGCTAAGCATGTCATGAGATTGGCATAAGCTGTCGAGTTCGTGCCGTTCTTTGCAGCAATGCGACAGTGGATAGTGGCCGCTACGTAGGTCGCGTATGAGATCAGGTATGGCGCTCGCCGTACGGAAAAGGCACGATGGTACGCACGTAGGAGGCTGCAGATGCTGGAAGCTGCCGAGGCACACTTGATGAGGGAATCGACTGAGATGGAGCGGAATGTGTTGTATAGGTGGCCGTCAGCCACGAAGGGACGGTGTAGAAGAATCACAAGTACGTTGTACATGGCGCTATCAAGTATTAGTCCGACCATCTTGTGAGGCAAGGCTATGTCTGGGGCGGCTAACTGACTGGAGACTCAGGACATGAGGTGGAGGTACTACTTCGCTCACGACATGGGCTTGAAGGTAGTTGGGCAGCGAAGTCTGCCATTCGTTCAGCTTGAGCTGAAGCTTGTCCAGCATGCTTGACAACTCGGCCGGGCTCTGGTCCGAGGTTCGTTCAGTATAGATGCAGCTCAGGATATCGCTCATTGCGATGGACAACTTGCAGAGAGACGTAAAGGTCGAGATGCTATAGGCCGGTGAGCCGGGATAGTCGCGTGTCGTCTGGGTAGAGTAGGCGAATGGTTGCCAGGACTCGAGTTCTTCGTACGTGTCGAGGAATTTGATTGGAACCATGGCGTCGGCCTCTTTCAGGGTTACCGGTCTGCCCTGATAAAGGCTTTGGATCTTGTCCACAACTGCTCTTGTGTTAGAGCCTTATCCACGGTGACCAAGCAGGGATTTCATACCAAATGCACCCCAGAAGACTCTTCGGCGAATCTCGAGGTCCTCGTCAGAGAAGGGATGTGAGTGTGTCAGATTCACGTGCAGGCCCAGATCGATGAGCATGCGAAATGCCAACCCGGCGTATAACCACGCCGCGCTTCTCTCATCACCCAGGGCGAACAGGG
Source organism: Fusarium phalaenopsidis (assembly GCF_050370095.1). Taxonomy (NCBI): domain Eukaryota; kingdom Fungi; phylum Ascomycota; class Sordariomycetes; order Hypocreales; family Nectriaceae; genus Fusarium; species Fusarium phalaenopsidis. Next base: position 829,614 of record NW_028145414.1, on the reverse strand, counting down.
AATTTGTCATGACCAGCAAGGCCTGGATCGTTGTGATGTCGCTCCGATCCAGAGAGCCCCCGAGCAACTCACGTACCCTCTCACGGTACTTCCAGCCCGCGGTGCGGACATCGCTGGGGTCTTTACGGACTTGAAGCCTCGGGCTGAACTTGGAGGATCCGAAGTAGATGGCGTTAAGAAGAAGCTTGGAGAAGTAAGGGCCGTTGCAGGCCATGTCTCTCATGAAGGCCGGCCGATAGGTGATGAGAAACGAGTGGTGTTGTCGGTTCCAGTGCAGCGAGAGGAGATGCATGCCTAGGTCTGGATCAACACCGTCAAAGTCGAGCTTGCCCTGTCGAAGGTTGATCTCTTCCAGTTGGCCTGAGATACACATGAGCTTCTACCCGTCGTCACATCACTACGACTCACGTTGTCTCGCAGCTTCGGCCATCAGGCCACGCTCTACCCACTGGTCCGGCATTCGGGGACGAGCATCTTGCCCGACAGGACGGTCCTGGACGTTGTCCTCGAATAGGGTACTTGTGCGGCCATGATAGCTTGACTTGCCGTTTGCCAGCACAAGGACACGAGCGACGCGGCTGGTGGAAGCTGCAGCATCCCATGGCCCGTCATCATCCACGACTCCATCACCACTTCTCTGTTGAGCATGTCCAGTCACTGTGCCAGGGGGCTCGGCACCATGGCCATTGCCGCTCGATGACGCGGCTAGGCTGGGCGGCCGGACCCGGTCGGCCGAGTCGGTGCGATGACGGTTGCTACGGCGCTTCATGCGCTGGTGTCGTTCCCGCCCGGCCTCCTTGACGACGTCGGGGACTGGCTCATAGACACACTCCTTGTCATGGGTCTGGCAATTGGCGCACGAGGGGCGCTGACCGTTGCACTTGATCTGCCAGCAATCAGTATCGCCACGGGAAGCAGGGCCGGCCAGGGTTTGCCACGACCTTTCTCTTACGACAAAATGTGCATGCCTCGACCGCCCGTCGACGGGAACGGACAGATGCCGGTGGCAGGGCGGCCGAACGGTTCTCAGGGGCCATTTCCCGTTGCTGGTTGTGCGAACAAGGACGTTGTAGAGGGCGAAAGGGGGAGAAAGCGAAGAGAAGAGGGCGAGAGGACGGGCGGGAAGAGTTGCTCCCCGGTGCTATACCTATAGCGGGTAAAGACTAGTTTAACCTCCTTGTCTAAATTAGTCTAGCCTTCCCGTCTTCAGTTCCCGTCTGGAAGACTCCAAGGGAACAAGATGACATGAATGCAACGCAAGTGCAGCTGGATAGTGTTAGATCATTTCGATAAAACAACTTTTAATCCGCTTCTTCTTTTCCATCTTTGCTAAACAACATCTCGCATTGGCCTCCAAGCAAGCAAGTCATGGCTGCAGTCACAAAATCCGATATGACCTAGGCATCACTGCTCAAGCAACACACGCCGCCATCAACGACGACGACAAAACGAAAGCAATTCGTTACTCCTGGGGTGTCGCTGGCTGCGGGAACTGTTGCAGGAGGCATAGAAGCCACCATCACAGTAAGTAAAGGCCCCTCACTCTTCCCCTCAGCCTCCTCCACCTGACGTGTCACCTACTTACCAAGGCCACTCATTATTCTAGTATCCCTTTGAATTCGCTAAGATGCTGGCGCAGCTCAGCTCTAGGCATGCCGCTGGTAGCTCAGTCAAGGTCTCTCGCTCCCCATTTGCCCTCATTTCTCGAACCGTTCGAAATGGTGGCTTCGGGGCCATCTACGCCGGCTGCACGTCCTTGATTGTCGTGAGTCATACATACAGAGCCCGAGTTTCTGCAGCCGTACCGTGGATTAATTATGTCGTCTTGATTAGGCCACCGCGTGCAAGGCTGGCGTGCGCTTCCTCTCCTTTGGCGCCATCAAGAACCAGCTCGCAGACTCCGACGGCAAACTGTCGCCTGGGTATGCTATCCTTGCCGGCATGATTGCGGGAGCTGTCGAGAGCGTCACTGTGGTGACACCAACTGAGCGCATCAAGACTGCTCTGTGAGTCGATTATCTCTCTTTGTTGCCCGGACCAGTCTGACAACATGATTACACAGAATAGATGATGCCACATCTGGTAACTGACGGCTCAACAACGGACTCCAAGCTCTACGCGTCACTATCACTGAGAGAGGCATCCAGGAACTTTACCGCGGCCTGCTTTGCACCAAGGTGAAGCAGCCGGCCACCTCGGGTGTGCGCATGGGATCTTACAACATTCTCAAGGATCTCGTGCCTTCAGATAAGAAAGGTCCAGTCGTCACGTTTGGGATCGGGCAGCGGCCAGTATCATCACCGTCTACGCGACGCAGCCCTTTGACACCATCAAGACGAGAACCCAGTGTGCTAAAGGTGCCACAACAGTAGAGGCTTTCCGGCAGGTGCTTCGAGATGGAGGGATCAGTGGGTCCTGGAGCGGCAGTTCCATGATCTTGGGACGGCTGATCCTTAGTGGTGGCATTGTATTCACGGCGTACGAGAATGCGGCCTCGTTGCTTATAAGTCTGTATAGATAGCTCGTAGCGCTTGCTTTGTCAAGGTAGAATGCCGTTGCAAACAATGCTCGTTGCCTTTGCTGCTTGTCTCCTGGCGTAGCTCTTTGACTCCTGAGCCAACATTTATGTAGGCCGCAAGTTGCGCTGCTAGTCTTGCCTACGCCAGTACGTCACCTCTCGGACCCCAATCTGATCCCGAGGATACTTCCCACTGCAATCTGAGATAGAGTATGAACGCCTCTCCGTTTTCTTGCATTCAACTGGAGTCACGCACCCCTGAGACTCGCCTGGCCATGATGGGAGCCCTTGTTCCCGCGGGAGTGAGACCTTGCCACCCTAACCACCCCCGCGAAGATCGTCTGTCAAGCTGGAACCCAGGTCTCAGGGCTCTCCGCATCTTGGTCATGCCCCATGGGGCTAGCCCGTTGGCAGAGAGGGGACGTCGGGGGACATCCTCAACGAACGGCCAAGGCTTGCCTTCGCCTGGATAGATCTCCAGTATATAAACTGTAGCAAGCCCTTCCTGGCCTTTTTGCTACAGGGACTTGACATTCGCACTCAGTCACTTCTTCAACTTCAGTCTTGAAACGTGAACCAGTCCATCGCCGCCATGTCTGACCACAAGACTTCGGTTCAGCCCCATGACGGCGACCATGGAGACCATGTTTCCGATGAGAAGGCCCAGGAGGCGCAATGCATCGAGAATGTCACCATCAGGGACGGTCACATTGCACCTGGGGAAATACAGGCGCGGTTCGAGCTCCTCCGCCACCTCTCGGCCGACCAGATGGAGACCCTCAACAAGAGCGTCCGCAGCAAGAGCGACTGGCACATGATGCCCTGGGTCACACTCATGTTTCTGATGAAGTGAGTTTTGCCCTCTCGCGCCCAAGAACAAGGCTGTATTGTTGGGAACGTGGCATTCCGCGCAATGGCGCAGTTATCTCTTCACCGGGGAAAGAGACAAGTGCACCGATCCACTGCCGCTTTTGGTTTTGGTGGGAACCCTCCTCGAATACGCCATTGACGGCTTGTTTAACTGCTTGCAGCCACAACACCCCCATCGTAGGGGTCAAGTCTTACAAGCAGGGCGGATATGATGAGCACACGCTAGATAGGTACCTAATTACAGGTAGCTGATCTTGCCCTGGCGGGGATACATATGGATTAGACCTTCGGTGGTGCTCAATCAACAGACGAATGTGAGAGGTGAGAAACCCTAAAGCCAAGAATGCTTTTATCCAACTAGGCGGGTCTAGGAGTAGGCAAGACGCAATTACCTCTAAGGAAGATACATAAGAAATCGTGGTAGGGCAGTGTAAGGGAGGAACTATCGACTCGGCAGCAAGGGAGACCGGATTGTGAATCATTGGCCGTGGTGCGGAGGTATCTTGCCTTAGTTTGAGGTGACACGGAAGGTTGCAGCAATGACTGGCTGAAAGCTTGTCGATTGCTCTACACACTCCGTCAGGATCAGGTCGTCGTACGGCAGACCGGCTCACCCCGTGCATCTCGCTTAGAGCCGACAGGATGATCTGCGTTATCTATTCGCCCTCGGAGGGAAAATCAGAGTGCTGCATTGCAGGCGTTGGCTGTGACCAACCTTGCTCTTTTGTCTCACAGCATTACCGGAAATGTACTGAACTAGTATTGCCTAATGTTCAGACAGCATTTGCCGTTGTGGATAATTATTGTGGACCACACCCTGCGGAGGAATGAGGCAAGATAGTCCCAATACTTCAGTTGTGGCTGGCTGATGCCCTCCCTCAAAGCTGTCCCCATGTAGCCAGTATGATTCTTGATTGTCCCTAAAATGCCTGTATCAGGACGTATAATCTCACATCGAGGGGAGCCAAAACGATCCAGCGAATCTTTGCTTCACATCTAGTTGGAGGCAACCCACCCAAGTACGAAATCGACAAGTCCTGCACAGCATGCAGCCCACAAAAGATCTCCTTCAGCTTGTACTAAATTGGGGAGTGGGCTTTTCATTTCTTCTTTTTTGGTTCCTTTTCGGGGACCGGTTATAAAAGGCATGTGATAAGGGACTCCATATGGCCCAGGCAGGTGAAATGAGATTATTGTAAGGTAACAAGTTTTTGTTCCCGGGCAGAATCAGTTCTAAATACCACACCAACAACCGCGCTTCGCGTGGCCAATCTTTCGAGTCGATACGGTATTCGCAATCGCCAGCATGTGACTTCTTGACTTGGTTATGTGACAGTGTGGCCTTGGCGCTCAAGTGTATGGGTCGTAAGACAAAATGTGCTGTGCCGGCAGAGGCAGCATCCGGTGTGCTTAGGAGATCTTCTACATGCCGCTGATGAACCAATGTACTCTGCATTGTTTTCTCTCATGAGAATGGCCACTTGTAAGTCATGACCTCAATGAAATGTGCGTATTAGTGGTATAGTGCATTAGTGACGGACGAAAAGAGAAGCGCCTGCATCATCTCACAAGCAAGTTGTAAGCCAAAAGGCCTCAAAGCTGAGACCTGCAGAAGCCGGCTCGCTCTGCCGTCTGCCGTCTGCCGTTTCCCGTCTGAACCTTGTAGGTAGTTTAGGTAGTCAACCTCTTCTTGGTAACAAGTGCCAAGTAAAGCGGGGTAATGGGCCATATATGGTAAATGCAAGACACGGCCCGTTCCGGATGTGGTTTGTAGTGCAGTGTATAGTTTAGGTTGACGGAAAGATCTTCATGATGTGCGCTGTCACTGGCAACTCATTGGTAGGGGATGAGCTGAAATACATGCATGTGTTGAGGTAATTTTTTTTCTACAACTTGATATGTGATTATCAAATTTGGCCTGGCTGAGAGCTGGGATACATCTGGCGTTTTACGTTGTAATCATGACGGAGCTTCTGCGTAGATCACGATCGTGGAACAAGCCATAGATAGTGTTGTAGGCCAAACTCGCACAGATGGTACCCGTGAATTGATATAAGACGCGGGTTTAAATACAGTGACTGAATGCTGTTGGAAATCAACCCAACAAACTCAACTAAGCAACTGCAGTTTCTGTCATAAAGCATTACCATTATTCATTCTGACGCCAGTCGCCATGGCTCCCAACCAATCCAACCTCACTGACCCAAAGTACGGCTATGACTTTGTGGTCTCCACCACCCAGGAAAGTATCAACTCCGGCCTGGTTCAATACCTCCAAAACACTGGAAGTAAACAGCCGTTCACTTACCTCTGTTTCCTGGCGGACGAGAATGGAGACCCTACTGACGAGAAGTCTCTCGACGAGATTCTGGAGTTGAGTGGGGGTATCAACCCTTTTGACATCCCTGACGGTACAGACTGGAAGGACGAACGCATCCAGAAGCTGTATCAGGCCCGTCTGGTCTGTGCTATCAGAATGCGGACTGGCATTCCACCAGGCTGCATCGTAAATGTTCCAAACAAGGGACCGCAGTTACAGTTGCCTGAACCAATCGTCACTTTGGGTAAAACCTCTGAGGCTGTTCTCTTCAACATGTACTGCTCCGAGGTGGCCATCATCAAAAACAATGTCCCAAGCGGTAAGTCGTGAGAGGTCTTCTACCGCGAACATCACCAGACATGTACCACTTACCCAGAACGAGCTTTGCTGACACCAAGATTCTGAACATAGGATGGGGATCAAAAGGATCATGGAACTGGTTCAAACAACCGTCAGGGAAGCCGTGGTATGTCAAAACGCAAACCAACCTTCTCAACTCAGCTCTGGACAAGAATCTCGACACTCCATACTTCGATGCTCACCCAGAGGAGCGTGAAGCGCTCAAACGCAAGTTGGAAAACATTTCGGGAACCGCGTTCAGCCTGCAACAGCTCCTGTTCAACCTCCAGAGCGCCGTCGCACAGACAGCCCCAACGTTTGTCGGTGTTACAGACGAAACTGCTTCATACCTGTTGGGCAAATCCTTCATCAATATTTGGTCCAAGATCGCGAAAGAACATGGTCTACCACTCATTGGAGTCACTGCTGTGGCTCAACACCCAGACGGATCGCCACTTCGATTGACTGCTCTTGAGCGCTGGGTTAGTCCGGTTGTTGATCCTACAACTGGAGAGAAGATCAAGGATCCATCTGCGCTTCAGTTATCTGCGACGACACTCAACTACCTCTGCGCAACAGATGGACATCCGCTGCCAGGAGCCTCATCATTCAATTGGAACTGGGTCGAGCCACAAGACGTTGCTCAAACCAGCGGTGTTATCTCCATCAAGCGGAGCACCATGGCGCAATACTTGGCTAACGAAATCCTCCCCTTGGCTCGGAAGTCTTGTATCAAGCCTTATGCGTCTGTAACAGCGAACAATGTTGTTGGCAGTGTCACGTACAACTGGGGCTTTACCAATGGACAGAACCCAACAGTCAAAGTCACGGATTCTGGCCCTATTGTTGCCACGTTGGACTACAGCGCTTCAGACTCAAGCTGGGACAAAATGGCTGCCACTTACGGCGAGCTGAAACTCACTTCAACTTATTCTTGCAGCATTGTATTTGGCGATTATGACATGACCAAATTTCCTCCTGTCTACATAGGTGGCAATACCTTCAACGTCATCCAGAACCTCAAGGTTTACGTCTATGTCCAGTGGGCAGCCACGGGCAGGGATGCCTGGGTTATCGACAAGACTCTCACAGACGAGTATGTCGTTTCTGTTGATGAGATTGGTGGCCTGACCTCTTCACCCACGGGAAAATCGACTGTCACTGATAACTCGAAACCAATCGATGTTGGCGTCATCGTCAACTGGTTCACCGGTGTCAAGGACTTGCTCGAAGCCGTCAAGAATAAGAGCTCGGAATTCTTGAATACTTCTATCGAAACTATTCCCTTCAACCAGATCAAGAACTTTGTGTTTCCCGGGGCCCACGTTTTCTCTTACAAGACCGCATCTTTCTCTAATTTCTCGGATCTCGCATGTCTGATCACGTATGTGAACCCAACAGACAACCAATGGCAACGCAAGGACCTCACGCCTCATCGCCGGATCGAAGGTCCTCCCAAAGTCATCGAACTTGATGAGGTGCCACCTCTTGCTGCATTTGTCATGGAACTCCGGGCCGAGGAGCTCAGCCGCTTGGTGAAAGAGGGCATGGCCAAGAAGTCAGGATTGGAAATTGAGGGTCCACCTGACGTAAAGGGGCGCTTCACTGTCGACAAGGTCGAGAAAGGCAAGGAGGATCCCGAAATCGAGGGTAGGTCTACCTCCCCCGAGCACCACGAATCTTCCGGCGTCGAACTCAAGTCGAAGCAACCTGAAGAACGAGCAGTCGTCACAAGCAATACAGAGCTGATGCTCAACTACGTACAGGGAGAGCTAGTTAAGCCCCAGGGCAAGTTTCGGGCTCTCCAGGCCGCAGATGGAACCGCGTTACTCTTCGCCATTGACTCCTCGGGCGTCTTCAACGTCATTGAAGAGACCGTGGCGCAGACGCAGACCGGCTGGAGGGCCATCGACATGTCATCCAAGATTATCAACGAGAAGTTCTCATCTGGTGCAAAGGCCACGCAGTTCGATGTAGGCCAGAGTGTCATGAACGAGAACACCATAAGCTTGGCCATGTCAGTCCGTTCCAATGGTTCCGATACTTTATTCCTTTCACTTCTCAATTCACCTTCTTCAACTTCTGACTGGATCTCCAACCCCTATTGGAGGTCCCTTCCTTTCGATGCGGAGAATCGACCGAGCTCGATTCAAATCACCAACATTTACATTTCTGAGACCGATCAGCAACAGCAGTATATCATGGTCGACATCCTGCGTGATCCCGAGTCCGAACTCAAGGCTACATCCCGCTACGTTGTCGACCCCTTCTCTACGTCGGGAGTTTACTGGACGCCTCGGACCCTGCCCTTTGAGGTTGAGGAGGGTACCTACCAAAGCTGTCTGGGTCGTGTCTCAGGTGGCTTTGTAGACGGTATTTACACGGCCGGTGCCGTTAAAGGCGTTGCTCAACTGTCCTACGTGCCCCTTTTCAATCTTTCAGGCAGCGCTCCCCCTATGCCAACTCGTCTGCCTCTCCCCAACAGGACATTGGCAACAGCAATCGCCTCAGCTCGCTATGATGACGACAACTCGTCCTGGTATGGCACCACCGATCTTTACGCTGTCGGTAATTCCACACTCTACCGATGGAATCCTGATCAGCAGCTGGACGACAACACCGTGGGAACAGCGCTGCTGACCAACCCTGTGTTTGCTGGCACTGACACTCTGATTGCGCTTATGCGTGGCAAGATAACCACCATCTTCGGCAAGAATGCCAGCAATGTCGTCTACTACACATCGTGCCACATCGATCACCTTGCGGACCCAGCGTCTTGGAGTGCTCCGGTCCCTGTACTCCGCGGCATCGAGCGCATCACCTCATTCATCAACCTCAAAGACGGTGGGAACACAGTCTTTGCAGCAGGGGGCAGCAAGATCCAGAAGCTCACCCAAGCGACTAATACCGACTCCAAGCTCTGGCATGCTCAACCCATTATGCTCGAGGCGGCCCCTGAGAGCAAGCCTATGTCGTTCAACTCGTATACTACTACGATCAATGTCAAGGGACAAAATGGTCTGCCCTTGACGAAATCTGAAATTGTTCTTACAACAAAGGCGCATACCCCGGTTTACATCGATGGACTTTACTATATCCTATCAACCATTCCGGTGACTGTCCCCGTCAACGAATCTGGACAAGTGATCGTCATTCAGGCAACTGACAGCATCGTTGGGGCTACCATCTATGTGAGGCTGGGATATGCTGAGTATACCATCAGCCCCATGGCCAATTCGTTTAAGAAACTGGCCAAACTCTCCGACAAGAATGCTCTGAAGAGTGCGCAGATTCGGACAGATACTATTGCTGGTGGTGTCGTGGGAGAGTCCAAGACCGATTCGTTGGTTTCATCTTCAGTAGGCGACACAGACCTCAAGGCGACTGCGGACAGTATCAAGTTGTTGACTGATGCTTACAACAAGCATCAAACTGAGGCTCAAAAGTCACCGCTCCGTATGGTAGCTCCAGTCACTTCAAATTTGGTGATCTCGCAAGGTAGCGTAACATACGGCCTTGGTGATTACATCGCTATAGCAGCTGGTGACTTGTTCAATTGGCTGAAGACGGGAGTTGAAAAGGTCATCAATGTCATCAAGAACGCTGTCACGGGTGTGTGGGAGTTCATCGTCAAGATTGGCAAGGACATTTATCGTGCTGTTCTTGACACAGTGGATGCTGTCGTCGGGGCCATCCAATGGGTCTTCGACAAGATCAAGACGGGGATCGAGAAGCTCATTCGATATATTGAGTTCTTGTTTGAATGGGACGATATCCGCCGTACCAAGCAGGTCACGCATAACTTGGTCAAGTACTATCTCTTTGAGATGGTAGCTAGCATCGAGACGGCCAAAGATGCATTTGACGACTGCATGGATGGTGCGGAGAAAGCAGTGGCTGAATGGTCTGGTATCAAGGACTGGTCAGCACTGGGCGATTCGGCTTCGAAGCCACCTTCAGGAAATGCAGCCGATGCTACCAGAGACCAAACATCCGGTTCCCAAATGTTGGCAGGCCATTTCAGGAATCAGGCCGACAGAATCACGATACGAAAGGGAATGCCTGAAGCGAGCTTGGTACAAAGCTTGGTTGATGAAATGATGGCAGCAATGGAGTCACAAGGGATGGTCTTTACACGGACCTTTCAGCAGCTCAAGGACCTTGCCCAAGATTTCCTGAAGCTCAGCCTTGCAGATATCCTCAAGCGCCTTGTTGGGATTCTTGTTGAATCTGTCCTGGGCACAACTAAAGTTGTCGTCGATGCCATGTTGGATGTCTTGTACAGGCTCGCTGGGACTGTTGTTGAGGTCCTGGACACTACCATCCACATCCCCATTATATCCGACATTCTCAACGCGATCGGAATTCCCGATATTTCTTTCCTTGATCTATTCACTTGGATTGGCGCAGCAGGAATCACAATCGTTTTCAAGATCGCTCGTGGTGAAGCCCCATTCCCAGACAATGCTTCAACTCGCGCTTTGATCGATGCCCAAGATTGGCCTTCATTTTCGGCAGTCTTGAAGCAGCCAGTCTCCGTGTCATCTGACGAGAAAGACAAGGGAGCTTTTGACTTGGGGATATCAAAGGACATCGGACAACTCATCTACAGCGCGGGCCACGCCCTTGCCGGTTTCGTTGCTTTCACAGGAAACTTCCTGTTTTTTGCTGAGGCTATGGATGTCAGTCCTACCAATGTATTTGGCATGCCTTCAGCCATCATGGGTGTGATCGGTGCTCTCGCAGCGGGGGGTGCAGACTTCCTCGTTGCCAAGATGCCCATTGAGAACAAGGCCGTTTCTACCCTTCGCACCATCACCACTGTCACTACCGTCATATCAAAGGTCATCTTCTCCGGCCCGGGTCAGAAATACCTCACGGGGGGCAAACTCTCATTCATGAAGGTAGATGACAACAGAAAGGTCGGGGCTGTATTCAACACTGTCTTGGTGTTCCCTGCCCTTTTCTGCACTTGCTACCACTTCTACGAACTCTCGAACAAGCCCGTGAGCAAGGAACGGTCGTTGGCCATCATTGGAGAGACGTCAAGTATGGTGCAATATGTTGGGCGAGTGTCGTATTGTGTTGCCATCTTTGATCCTGAGCCAACAACGAGGCTCATACCAGCCAGCGTTATGGCAGGATGCAATGTTGTTATGTTTGGTTTGGAGACGGCAGGTGCTTTGGTGTTTTAAATTCCTTTATTAAGAGAATATCTTCTTTTATATAGTAAGTAGGACATCCCCTTGTCAAAGTCCCTCTTAAATCCCACTTTGATGTCGGGCGCCCACCGTCCTCCTCCGTCCTCCTGTCCTACCATGCGAAGCAGGTCCTGCCCCAAGGCGTCAGAGAGAAACTCTTTATAGCAGCTACTATTTCCACTATATTTTGCCGTGCATATGACCTTGCCCTTGTCTAGCGGTGCATGTTCAGGGGTCAAGAGAGATGTTGGAAGCCGTAGTTGACGAAAAGAAAGTCACCATCTCTCTCAACTATGTAGTAGCCTAGATAGCCTGTGAATCCGTTCCGCCTGTTTTGCCTGTTCTGGTAACTCTCTTCAATCCGGTCATCGGGAAATAGGAGATAACTCGCCCAGTTCTTTGTCTCTATATCAATAATTCACCCACTCCATGATCTACGCAGGAGCCTGGGTAGTCAGTGAAGGAAGTCCTTCTGCCTACTCTGCTGGTCATGCTTCTCCTTTGCCGGTTTCTATTAGATCTTTCTTAGTCATCTTCCTCTATTTCCTCCGTTCCCTCCGGGACGATGCCTTGGTCCTCCACGATCCCCTCTTATGAGACCGCTCTTATGAGAGACAACCACAATTGAGCCCGCCATTGGCGATACGCGATGATCACGGCGTTTTTCGCAAGCTCCATCTACCAAGGGTCTGCAGGTCTGCAAACCTCGCTCTCATGAGTGCGTTTTGGCGAGCACACTCTAATGAGTTCCGCTCTCTGGAGTCTGCTTTGAAGATATTCGCTCTTAAGAGTTTCGGTCTCACGAGCCCATCTCTTATGAATATCTCTCTAATGAGCCCGCCCTTATGAGTCCACTCTGATAAGTTTCGCTATACGTAGGTGTCCCGCTCTCACGAGTCTACTCCGAGCTCGCTCCTCAGCGGCTCGTGCCCACACGCTAGCCAATTTTCTTGTGCTTTGTAATCCTTCCTAATAAAGAAGAAATCGCATGCTTGCCTTACCGGGATGGGGGGCAAAGGCCGTCACTTCTAAGGGCGCCTTTTCTCTTTCGGAGATTCCCTGAGCCATCGCTTTTCGGCTACTGACTAATTGGGCCCAAGCAGCGGAATTATTCCCACATACCCAGGATTTAAGCCTCAGTCGCCCTTGGCTACAGGGTAGGAGGCTTCATCCAGGTTCGTCAACCCTCTTGTTCGATGTCTGGCTTGTAGAACTCTTCATTATCAACGGGAACCTCGTCGTCTCGACTGTGCTTGTTGAAGGCTGAGTGGTGGCCAGTGGGATCGCATGAACACAGGCCCGTAATGAAGATGCTGCGAGAATGGAGGGGATATGAAGAATGGCTCAGAATAAGGGTAAAAGACTAAGCTCTTGAGTATGTGAGAGGGTTGCTTACAACACGAATGGGGAAATGAAGGACCAGGACTCCTGCAGAAGCAATTTTGTCGAAATAAAGAATTATAGATATGACAGATTATGTAGAACGAGCGGTGACGATAGCCGCATGGGGACAGGCCCTAGGCTTCAGCCCAAGCATCGTCCATGCCTCCAATGACGTCTTTGGGATTAACGTTCATTCAAGCAAGCATTATTCATCGCAGCTTTCTACCCCGTTTGTCCCGGATCAAGCGAGTTTCATTCTCTCTCTTTTCCTCATGTCTGGCTTATTTGTCACGACCTCATTCTCATCTCCATCTCGCGTGTCATTTAGCTCACACCAAAAAGCCTAGCTCCTCACACACTACTACGAAAGTTGACTGGTATACACTTGGCAGCTTGCTCGTGGGGGAGGAGAGAATTTTCATCTGAGGCGTTCGTGCAGTAGCAAGAAATCATTTTTCAGGACGCTGTCTTTGTCGAACGAGCAGGCAGTCGCTCTTAGTCACAGGCAAAAAAGACAGCGGCTGATCCTTTCCCCAAACATCGGGCCCGTGCCATTTGCAGCCCGTAAGCATCGCGAGATAGTTTACCCGACAATGGAGAGGGTCCCCTCATCTGTCCGAGTGACATCTCCGTTAGTCAAGCTCAAATATCACTGACAAAGGACCTCCCCAGCCTGTGTAGTCGTCTCTGTCGGTTGAATGAATACTGGAAGCACACGCACACCACGAATCATGACGCCTTTGAAACCCCGCATTCTTTTCTTTAACCCCGTGCGCCATGCGTTGGCCGCATACGAGGCCCTCTCTGCCGTTGCAGCGCCAGAGGTGGTGACAAGCAAGTCTCGGGCAGAGCTTTTTGCAGACCTAAAGGGTCGGTATAGAGATATCAGGGCCATCTATCGGACTTCTGCCAGCGGAGCGGTAAGAGCTAAGAATCCATCGTGTGCGGCCAGGACCTGAATAATCTTGGGACAGATTGCTGGAAACTTCGACAAGGAGCTCATTGACCATCTACCATCATCGCTCAAGTATATCTGCCATACCGGTGCCGGATACGACCAAATTGATATAAATGCTTGTACTCAGCGCAACATTACCGTCACATATGCTCCGGACCCCGTTACTGACGCCACTGCGGACTTGACGATCTTCCTCCTTCTGGGTGCTGTTAGACGACTTAATCCGTCTCTGAAATCACTCCGGGAGGGCAAATTTAAGCAAGGGATCGACGTCGGCCATGACCCCAAAGGGAAAACATTGGGAATTCTTGGCATGGGTCGGATTGGACGGGCAGTTAAGCATAGAGCGGCACCATTCGGTCTAAAGGTTATCTACCATAACCGCAAACCGCTGTCAGCTGACCTTGCTGCCGGCTGTCCATACGTATCGTTTGACGAGTTGCTGAGGACGAGCGATATCATATCGATCCATATCCCGCTTTCGGCCGCAACTCATCACTTGATCGGTGAGGCCGAGATTGCCAAGATGAAGCCAGGCGTGGTCATCGTGAATACAGCCCGCGGGGCGATTATCGACGAGGCAGCGATGGCGGCCGGGCTGGAAGACGGCCGCATCGCCGCTGTTGGTCTTGATGTTTACGAAAAGGAGCCAGAAATCAATGAACGGCTAATCAAGAATGACCGAGCGATATTGGTACCCCATTTGGGTACGCACACCGTCGAGACATTGACCGAGATGGAGTCTCTAGCTATGGAAAACGCCAGGCGAGGAGTGTGCGGGGAGGAACTGCTGACGATTGTCCCTGAGCAATTGGCCTAGGGCTCGTCATCATAGCGGTTAGACGTGAATGTGGAATAGTTGCTATGAATGAAGCAGCCATATCGCACAGAAATACGCACGCCAATTCACACTTGTTCCCTGACCCTGTGTTCGGATCCATTGTGAACTATAGAGAAATACTAAAAAGATTGGTAACTTCTTCAAGACAGCGGACGCCCCAGGGCATGACTTCAGCGCCGTTTTTTCGGTTGTTTGTCGAGATTCGTTGAGTCGAGAAACCCTTGGGATCCTCTGCTCTGCCATTCTTTCAAACATAGAGAACGAAACTGCCTCTTCATTTCATCCTCCGAACCTGGGGCGCTCAAACAATTAATCGGCGGCCAAATAGTAGAGCCGGGATAGTTCCTCCATCTCCCGCTGCGGTCAAATATTCACCCGCCCCCAAGCGAATGACCTCTAACACTTCCGCCTTCTCTGTCTCGGAGCAGCCACAGGAATCAGGTGAATACCGGTCCCGATATTCTGTTGCATGCATGCGCAGCACGGCTTTTTGACGCTTTTAGAATTGTCCATGTCAATCTTATAAAGCTCGGCAGTCCACAGAGATTGAGTCGAGCAAGCTCTGAGCTGTGAGCTCAATAAACACAACACAATAACAGCTAACTCCCTCCGCATTTTTTTTTTCTGTGTTCGAGATGGTCAAAGTCGCTGTGCTGGGCGCCTCAGGACAGATTGGACAGCCGCTAAGCCTGCTGCTCAAGTCTGTACGCCCCGCCCTCTCCACCTCTCTCCCCTTCCCGCAACAGAGTGCAATCTAATGTGCTCTTCTCCCTAGTCCCCTCTCGTCACTGATTTGAGGCTGTATGATGTCGTCCATGCAGTTGGCGTGGCGACCGACTTGAGTCACATTGACACGCCCTCGACTGTTAAGGGGTATCTACCGGACAATGATGGTCTCCTTCATGCATTGACGGGCGCCGAGTTTGTCATAATCTCAGCTGGTAGTTATTCCTTTATCCAACAAAAATTAGAAGGCTGATTCAGGGCAGGAATTGCGAGAAAACCCGGCATGACACGTGATGGTGAGATGGAACAGACTTCAATATGTTCTGACCTGGCTAACTAGAAACTAGATCTCTTCAAGATCAATGCTGGAATTATCGCCAACCTGGTGGCTGGGGCTGCAAGCTATTGCCCCAAGGCTTTCGTTTCTATCATCACCAACCCGGTCAACAGCACGCTCCCGATAGCAGTCGAGGTTCTCAAAAAGCATGGCGTTTTTGATCCCACCCGGCTCTTCGGTGTAACCACGCTAGACGTTGTTCGTGGATCAAAGTTTGTTACAGATATCCTCGGTAATATCAACCCCCAGGAGCTCAAGGTTCCAGTAGTGGGCGGCCACTCCGGCGCAACCATCCTGCCCTTGATTAGCCAATCTCAACCTCCGGTGGAACTAAGCCAGACACAAATTGAGGCCATTACATACAGTGAGTATCACCATGGGATAGAATGACTATAGCTAACCACTCAACCAAGGGGTTCAATTTGGCGGCGACGAGATCGTAAAGGCGAAAGCTGGCGCCGGGTCTGCAACAACGTGTATGGCCTACGCTGGATTCCGGTGGGATCCTCCTATTTCTATCCAAATGCCACTCCTTACTAACAATGGAAACACAGTTTCGCCCAGGCTATCATTAAGGCCTCTCAAGGCCAATCAGGGGTAGTAGAGCCCGCGTATGTTTATCTTCCTGGTATTCCCGGAGGGGAGGCGATTGCTGATGAGCTTGGCGTCGATTATTTTGCTCTTCCGGTCAGCTTTGGGCCTAACGGTGCCACATCTGTTCATCCAGTTGGGTCGTTGTCAGACTACGAGGCCGGCCTTCTGAAGATTGCGGTGGGAGAACTAAGAGGAAACGTGAGAAAGGGTGTAGAATTTGTGCAGTCTAGTCCATGAGGTGGCCTAATGTTGGGGTATGTGGGTCTGTTATTCCAAGTTGGACCCCTCCCTGCTTGGCGGAAAATGGTTCCAAATGACCGCTGCCAGCTCGCGATTTTATCCTTTCAGGTCAGAACCGGCTGTGAGGTGGAAATCCTGTGCTGGTTGGTCAAGTGAGTTAGAGTAGATAGGATGACAGGGGAATGCCGTAGAGGGAAAAGGTTATGCATGTCATGGCTGAAGCTCATTATAGGCCTAAGGCGATCTCTTCGACGTGTCGTGCTAAAGTACACACAACCTACTTTCTTCTGCGGAGACGACCTACTCCCTCCATCTACACACCCTAATGCTACTATTGAATTAGCCAGATATAGACAGCAACTGCAATCGACCACTATTCGCACAAACATTCTGGAAGACGATTCACTGGGCACAGGCGATTCACCAAGATCAGACTAGCCTAGCAGCTAGTTCTATAAACTATTTACACTACCCAAAGGATAAAACGGACGCAGGTTATGATTGATCCTGACTGTGCAATATGACACGCCCCAACCTCCATGGCGAGTGACTGCTAAGTCAAGGCCTTTGAACGGGATGTAAAGAAAGGAGAGAACAAGATCATGCGGCCGATTTATGACTCTGCGAGAGCATGGGTAAAGAGCCATGCAGAAGGCTTTGTACTCGAAAACTTCAGAACGCGCATGGAAGAAAACCTCAAGAAACCAGTCGCCACAGAAAAAGAGGGAGATCAGAAGGATTCAGCTAGCACCGAGCCCAGGTCAGTCTCAAAGGTGGACACCAATGATGTTCGAGTACGACTTCGGTCTTGTGGAATTAGCGCTCCCGGCTGATGAGGAGCCCCAGGTCAGAGATCCACCGTTTAACCCGACAGGCATCAGAGCTCGGCCACCAGACCTGTGATCAGGTATAGAGTCTGGTTGGGCCTCAAAGGTACCCTCTTAAGGGGCCCCTAGGGTTAACCATTTCGTAAATGACCTTTCCTTCTTTTATCATATTAGGCTCTGCCTTCCAGCATCACCACCAGGGGCTAGCGACTGACATCGGTCTGATAGATGAATAGGTAGAGGTACCAATCAGTTTCGGTAAAGACATGCTGGCTAGTGTATTCCTGCTGTTTATTTCGCGTGAGTTTCTCCAGAAGTCCGGGTTCTTCCCTATCTAGTCGAGGCCTCCGCTGTGGTCGATGGCTCTCCGTATCTACGCATAACAAGAAATAGTGCAGAGAATGGATCATGTTACGGGATTGCATGCTCCGTGGTTGTTGCCAGCCTACCTTGAACTCTTCGGACATTTAAACCTCCGACCAACGGTACCCACCCTATGCCGAGATCGTCGTGCGGGGCCGAGTCGAGGTCAGCCCCTCATCCGCGGCAAAACTCTTGACCGAGCTTCATCATTCCCTTCGCTTCATCTGTCCGCTCGCAACTCCGACAGACGCTCGCACGATCAGCCGGCAGCCACAATGACAGAACGACCCATGAAGAATCAGGGCCCGAAGCATATCCGGACCAGCGGGGCGTGCAAGGCCTGCAGGTCTAGGAAGCAAAAGGTACGCGCTTTGGCATGTCGAAACTGCTGGCGAAGCAGCCACTAAACGGAGTGTGCAGTGCAGTGGAGATCGGTTCGTCCTGTTCAATTACAGTGGACTTTGAATGCATTTGGCTCATCTCCACAGCCCTCAGTGTGTTCGATGCCGCATCAACGACGTTCAGTGTCAATGGCCTCAGCCACAGAAGCGGTAGGCTGCAGCGTCTGGTATGGAAATTACCAGGGAATTTGGCTAACCATGGATCCATAGCGGTCCTCCAAAACATTACACCGCGATTATTGAGAAGCGCTTGATCGAGACTGAAGCCATTCTACTCGCTCTGATGTCGCAAGTATCAGATGAACAACTCATGTCTGCCTACGACCATCTACAGCAAGACAGGCAGCCAAGTGCGAACCTCGACGAGCCCTCTGATGCCGGAAACAGACATGGACTGACCCGGAAAGACAAATTTGGGCCCGTGTATTGGAGCAACTACCCCCTCAACTCGGCTCAAGATACCAGACGCTGGTGGGCCGACCGGATGTCGACTGCCGCGAATGAGGCCCCATCCAGGCAATATGAGGTCATTGGCCATGCGTTGATAGAAACGAACGTCACCAGTGAGCATGGGAAGACTACGCTTCAAGAGGCAGATGCCTCAGAATTTAGGTCGAATGAGCTGAGTCCTGGTGTTGAGTCTCCGATCGCTCCCCGGCTGTCTGTCACGCAGCAAGATGATTGTGATGCCACAGTCGATGAAAGCTCGAGGGCAGAGCCTACCTTGTCAATACATCAAGAAGCAGGGACAAGCCAGTCTCAAATGATGCATCTAGAGCAAACACCAATACGGAGTACTGGATATCAAAATTCCAGAGACGTTGGAGGGTATGAGAGTGCCTACCTATGGTAAAGGGGACCATGAGACACGAGTAGGGGGATATTGTATGTTTACGTCAAAGATGATTAATCTGCAATGATTAATCTGCAATGATGTTTCTTGTTTCTAATTCAGAGTCAGTCGATGCTCTAATTAATTCAGTCATCATGATAATTCAGTTTTGACACGGATCTCAGCCAGGATCCCTCCGATCACCGGCTGTACCTTGTGATATCGCTACTGTAGCCCCATATAAAACTGCCAAAGGACCATGTGCGAGAAATCAACTGTCATTTTCGTACATGGTTTTGTCACCCATGTGGTAATGTGCGACCGCATATACGCGGCCGGCCCCGGAGCAGCCCGGACCAGTTCCCCACACTTTTCAACTGCCGTCTTCTCATCTCAATCTTCAATTCTCATAGCCCCAAAGCCATTGAATACTCATCGGCCAATCCCCTCCGCGGCCACCCGCAATGACTCCCGAGATTGGAAGCCTCCGAGCCCTCAAGAACGGCGACAGCCAATACGTCGGCAGCTCCTCAGGCGTCTACTTCATCAACACCGTCCGCAGGGCATTCGCCACCACCCCGGATGCAGAATCAGAAGAGAGGCAGCACGCCAGCGAAAATGGAGAACATCTACTCAATGACCCGTCACCAGAGGACTGCATCGTCGGCGGAGATGAGCAGGCCGGTCGCAACATGGTGGATGCTGGAGCATCAGGCGAAGCCGGCATTACCCAAACGAACGATCAACGCCAACCAGCAGCTGCAAGCCCATCCTTTGATTTGAGCAAACTCCCTGACTACGCCATAGCCAGGCAACTAGTCTTGACATATTTCCGCATCTGGCATCCCCTCGTTCCCTTCCTCCATGGACCAGAATGCCTCTCCCAGCTAGACGCCCTCTACCACGACACATCTACCACACCTCTCAGCCGTCTCGTCACCTTCAAATGCATCTTCAACATCGCTTGCCTCGAGAGTGACAATATCCCTGACTTATCCTCCATCTCCATCCGCTCGGCTTCTGATCTCCTCCCCACGCTAGGCCTTCTCGCTCTCCGGTGCGACATCCCTTCAATCCAAGCCCTGCTTGCCGCTCAGGTCTACTTCATATCCACAATGTCCCTCCGGCACGCGTCATCTGTCGGTGGGCTAATCTCAAGATCCATCTTTCAGACGGGCATGCACCGTTGTCCGTTCCGGTACTGGCACTTGTCCCCTGAAGACCGAGATATGCGGAAACGCATCTTCTGGAGTTTTTACGTACTTGACCGGTTTCTGAGCCAGTCCCTGGGGCATCCGAATGGGATACAGGATTCTGATATCGATGTTTGTGCGCCTGGTCATCGAGACTTGCATGAACCCGTTGCGCAGTCAGTGCTTTCACCGTCGAGTGCGGCTGCAGCGGATAATCTGATTCTTCACTTGCCGGCCAACCACCCCGACAGACGTCTAGCATCTCCACGACTGCGAGCCCAGAGCAGAGATCCCTCGCCTGAGGAGAGTGCAGACCTAGGGCGGAACCCAAGTGAGAGTCCAAGCGGGCCATCGAGGAGAACAGCGGCCATTCTCCAGCACCGCCGAGAAACCCAGTCCGTTTTGGAAAACCATGTGCGGTACTCCCAGCTAGTAGGAAGGTTACTCGAGATATTCCACAAGTCTATACCAGATAGAAGAGCCGACGATCAGACTGTCCTCTTCCTAAAAGCAGACCTGTCAGCATGGGGAAACGGTTTGACGCAACCACGCCTCGATCCAAGAACTAAACAAGAAAATCCAGAGCTTACACCAGAACCTACAGTCTTCCCTTTTGTTTTGTATCATTACTGCGTCCTCCTTCTCAATAGGCCTACACTGTCCCTTGATACCTCGAGCGCCGAATTCAGGGCCGGCTTGCAGGTATGCATCGGAGCTGCGAGCAGTATCATCGAGACAGTTGGGAAGTACTCGGACCTTGGGGGACCGTTATTCTGGCCCGGATATATGACGGCTGTCTGGATGAGTGGCCTCATTTTGGCTCTTGCCACATGGCTCCAGTCATACAGTCCAGCCAAGGCCATATCGTATGTATTTCTCTTTATTATTCCTATCTAGCTGACTCTCGAAGTGGGATATCGTCCGCCTTGGGTCTCCTGACTGCCATGACCAATCGCTGGCGCATGGCAAAGGATTGTAAAGAGGTCTTGTCCATGTTATTGAGGAGCATTGAGGTAAAGACCAGAGAGCGGAAGCGCTTTCGACCAGAAGGAGACGTTGAATCCGGTTACTCAAGCAGACCTGCTCATAGTGGTCGGTCGTCGAGCATTGGACCTGGTTCAACAAAGCGACGTGCAACAAATAGTCCCAGAACGCGTCTCCGCTCTGAAGCCCAACCCCCACCACAACTTCCATCCAGGGCCCTTAGAGGATCATCAAACGCCCGTAATCCATCAACAGCGCACAGCCCCTTCCCAAGGTCAAGCCTACGCAATGGCCCTGATACTCGGCACGACAACTTCCCAAGAAACGACCACTACAACCCAGACACGCCAAGCCACGATCCAAACGACTACCAGTCAGCCACAGGTCTATATGATTCCTTTCAATTCGACGCCTTAACATCCCTCCCGGATTTAAGCATGCCAAATAGTGAACGAGTCTTGGGGCCCTACCATGCACCCATCCCCACGACTTTCCCAGACAGACGCCAGAACTTTGATCAGAATTTAGGCCAGTTTGACGGGGCAGATATGATATTTGACATGTTTGATGGAGCTACGTGGGGGTCTCTGATCGATATGGTTAACGATGCGGGAATGTCTAAGCATATAGAATAGATAATTTTCAGAGTCACTCTTGTTTCTGAATTGAAATGCCCTCGAAGCGCCAACTCGGACACCACGATGACGCTGTTAACGCAAACGCAAAACGCCGACACTTGGAGCCATTTTCGAATCTCACATCTCCGGGACTCTATGACAGCATACATGCTCCTGTTGCGCCCGGAAGCAGGCAGTCCAGGAATGGGAACGACATTGGTGGGGTGGTGATGCGAAGCCAGCCACATAACGGCAATCTGGTGCTACGACGGATGGCACAGAATCAATTGAGGATTGTTCCACCCCCTGCGGGAAGACACACGATATCTGTCTTCAGAGGTTGAAATTCAAGAAAGTGGAAAGCGCGTGGCCTCTCTATTGTATTCTTGGTATTTCAATAGCTGTCAACTGTGGCACAACTTCCCAGATGAGGACGACGACGACGACGACGACGACGACGACGATGAGGATGAGGATGAGGATGAGGATGAGGATGATGAGGACGACAGTGACGAAGACGGACAAAACAACAGAAGTGATAAAACGTCGGGGCCACAAGCACCGACGAATTTGGCGGAGATGGTGGAGATACGACGGCTTTTCACAATAGTGCTGCATGCTCCTCAAGACTGGGAGCAGCTGATGCCGGTCTTCCTTGAGGCGGGTGGCAATGGATCGTGGAACAATTTCAACGACATCACTGGCGAAGGGATTTTCAATCCATTTTGGTCGGCTTTCGTTGTTATGAATCTTGCTACTGCCTACCGAATCATCGCAGAGGAGATTCGAGACTACGCACCAATAGCCGAGCCCGAAGCCGTAAAGGGCGTGCGGTCCCTATTTCAATTCATTTTGATAGCTGACGACCAGAACAACTTCTACGCACCCAGGCCTGACAAGCAGGAAGAGCTCGGAACTATGCTTCGACAAGTCATGGAGGACGGACCTGGATTCTCCGAGCAGCAACTTTCACCCTTTATCGCACGTGGGATGCCTGCCGCGGGCAAGGACGCCGAGGAGGTCCTGGAATATCTAATCAATGAGCTGGGTCATGTAGATGGGCTGCCAATACATCACTGGACGCCGAGCTGGATTGTATGCGATCTGTAAGGGGCGGTTTTTTTTGGAAGCGTGAACCTTGACTGATGGGTTCTGGTGATCTGGCAGCAGATGCCGTGTTGGTCTGAGCCGGTGGAAGGAAATAGGGATTGTCAGAAAGTACGTGTATTCGGTCCGTTGGTTGAATTAGTGTATTCGTGTTGTTTTCGTGTTTTCGTTGAGGATTTGCCCCTGAAGGGCTTGCTTTTAATTTGAAGATCTTAACCCACATGCGACACGCAAATAATCAGGTTCGGGGGAGCCTTTGGAGAGCTCACCTGGCGTCTCCAACAGACAGCGCCGTCTTCATTGACATGGTATGCTCAAAACAAATTGTGTTCTTTTTTATAGTTCAAGCCCGGCCCTCGATAGGATAACTGAGCCAGAAGACCGACACGCCACAAGTGTCTCAATAGTTGTTTTGCCAGGTGTCTTCGCGAGAGCCGATCAAGGGGAATGCGATACTCAGCCTCGTCTGACCGGATAAGCCCAGTACAGAATGCTTAGCAACCGCAAGATGCCAGTCGATGATATTGAGAGTTCAGGGATCACCTTGACCGAGTATCACATCGATAGAGTCCGGCCCTCACGGTGAACCCGGCCTCGCCCCGGCCTAGCCCCGCTCCGGGCCCGCTCTGTGCCGGGTGGCTGGTCGCTAGCGCGGGCTCCGTTCTACCGGTCCGGCCGGCCCGGAGGCTGTCATGAGCCTCCCAAACAGGAAATATCTGGGCTGCCAATTGGGCTGCGGAGGCCGACGGAAGCCGGCGGAAGCCCGAAGCATCGGCCTGAGAGAGCAATGTAAGGAAAGGGAAAACGCATACAAAGCAAGTAGGGCAAGAATCAAGACCGTCACATCTCATTACCTACCTGCACGCAGCTCCATAGCAGCTTGACCTCCTCACTCTCTTCTACAACCTTTGCCACTGACAGAGGCAGACTGCTTGCGATGGAAATCTAGCAGCCAGCCCCCCCGTCAACCATGCTTCACCATGCCTTAGGCCACTACAGCGTCGAAATTGATAGAAGTATGACCGCATGCTTCAAGAGCCATATTGTTAAGCCGTTGCGATAAAAATGAAAGGTACCTCTCAACAGGTGCTGCATACAAGCTGGGTTATATCATTAGCCACAAGCCCTCTGGGGTCGAAACATAAGCCGCTGCGTCCCCATCGGCGTCTCGGGTCAAGTAAGCTTGGGTAGCTAACCCGATCGAAGCTTGACGCCTAAGATCAAGGCTTTGATGGTTGGCTTGGTCCATTATGTGTCCCATATGCTTTATAGCGATTACTACCTTATTGATATGGGCCCGGGTGAAGTGATTTGATCCTGAGCCTGACGCCGGGATCATACTAGTGACGGCATAAATGAAGACGGCTTTCACAATACATGTCCGCGGATATTGATCCAGAGATTTGGGGCAACCTATTTCAGCACTTTTAGGAAGAATGAGGCCTCTCCTTGAACTGAGAAACACCACCGTTCAAAGTTCCTGAAGCATATTAGCTGGCTTCATCTTGCCTCCCTTCAAGAGGGCAAAAAGAGTGGATAACAGTGGAGTTTAACCACCTGAATTTGGACGAACAGGGAATCGAACCCTGGACCACTCCCAGAGGTGGCGAGGATCTTTCTGAAGAAACTTGCTAAGGGAGTATTATACCACTAAACCATTCGCCCGGGTGATGTGCGGTATATGATGGGCGAGCCACCACAGCTGGATGAACGGCGAGGACGCACAATGCGTACAAATCCCCATGCCAATCTGCCTCTATGAAGTGACTCAGGTAGGCCTAGACCTTCAAGTATTCGAGGACTTCCTAGTAGGATTTCCCATAAGGATACGAAAATGCCGTACGGTATTGGTTTTTGATACCTTCATATTTTATTGACTGTGTTTTTTGCTGTTGTGGCTGACGGCTTCTTGTCATCATTGCGTTGTCATCATTGCGGACAATAATGATACGAAAATGCCGTGGAAATAAGGTGAGGGCATATCCTCGGCCAACTGTATCCCACTGTGACTTACAGAGTTAGCAAAGAGCATCTCTCAAACCAAGGCGTGGGTCAGAAGTGGACAGAGGAAGTCGCCATTGAAATGGTCCATACGAGATTTCACTATGCTTGGGCACCATTCCCAGCGCTTAGACCTTGAGGGGAACTAAGTCAATATATTTCCCTACGGTGATAAGTTTGCACAATTGTCTCCTGACCATCTAAATGTGTTCCAAGACATCGTGTACATAAAACACGACTCCTTTCAGACGTGTTGAATCGTAACTGAAGACTTATAACGGCGAGTGTCTAAGAAGAGGCATTGTGTTCAAAGTTGATGTGTGCTAACCAAAGTTTGGTAATTCGCCGAGATGTTGTATTTAAGCTCTATCCGACATGTTCCTCCCTGTACTCTTGTTGACTTACTTTAATGGCGATAACTTAAACCCTTCCCCCTTTATGTTGAGAATAAACAGGTTAATTCTATATAAACTTGTTCAGAATCTGTGCAGGAACCTTAGTCATGACGGCCACTTTGGTTGCAGGAGCACGTCACCAAATGGGGTATCAGTATTAATGGTCTTCTAGCTCAGTTATTCCATCAAGGGCCGGGTTTCAATTATACCAAAAACACAATAGCTTCATTCCTCCTGTTTCCGTCGCGAATGGCAACATCCCTGCGCTTCGATATGACCCTGCCACAAAACTCGAAACCCATGAATAAAGAGGTCAAAGGCCAGGACCGGAAGAGAATACTCCGGGACCTCGATAAAAATTGATGTGGCTACAGTTGGTTGCTACAGGCTTACTCCCCGACTGATAACGTGTTTATAGCGATCTGGCAAGGGGCGTGAGGGTACGGGCCAACTCCCGATCATACAGAGGAAATATCAAGACCATCCTTTGTGCCAAAGGTAACCACCAAGCGGCCTCCCGTGTCTCAGGGTGGGCATTGGCACCTGCACCCCGGATCCGAGTGGATTGTCTGGCGAGAAGAAATTTAAGGAGAAGAATCCCAGCTTTAGCAGGATTTATTAAAGTGTAACATATATAATAAGCATGCGTCGCATCCAAGTATGCGTCGCACTTTTCCTAGACCCTTAACATAGAGATCGCAATAAAAATACAATAAACTATTTAATTATTTAAAATTAGTTACTATACTCTTCCCCAGATATCTCAATCACTACCTGACAGGTCCTTGCATTATGCCCGGGCTTACCGCAGACACCACAATGCCAAACACCCAGTCGCGCCGACCTTCCTTGACCACCACTTCTCGACGATTCAGCCACTACCTGCGCATTAATATCTATCTGATCAATTGCTTGCCTTCCTTCCTCTACTGTCATTACCCCTCTTTTCTATAGTCTAGTCCTTTTTGCCCTCCGGCGCCGGCTTAATATCTCATTTGCCTCTCAAAGGTCTTAGACCTGGGCCCTTACTAAAGCCATCTCATGCATAACTGCCTTTATTCCCTTCGCAAGAGACTTTAAAGCTCCTAGAATTAACTCTGGGGAGCTACTTTTATGCCTTTTAATTCGTCTCTCAAGGTATTCAGACTAAGATTAAGCCTTAAGCACGGTCTTTAGGGTCTTTAAAACCCAAGGGGTCAACGGTTTAGCTTCCTCCTCGGCAGGCATTGGAGTCCGTAGCTACACATCAAGCTTTAAGACTACCCTTTCTAGGTCAAGAGGAACAAGCCTAGCCCCTCTAAAGGCTGCCTTAATATTCTTTTCCGTTATTATGGCCTAAAATATAGCATAAAAGGCCAGAAAGAACCTAGTCTTTGAAACGTGGGTTATAGAGCATCTGATTAGATGCTCTATTTCTCGACCATAAGTATTTTTTAGTACGCTAAAGTACCTAATATTAAGGGGCTAAAGTAGATAAGATGAATAAGGAGGTATATAAAGCCTAATAATCTTATTCTCCTCGTAATATCTCTCGAATTTAATAGAGTAATGACTTTTATAGCTATTAAGGATTAAAAGATAATAGCGACTATTTGATCGCTTGGCTATATACCGATCAAAGTGCTTGAGCCACTTGAGACCGGTCTCGTTATTAGTCTAGCCATTTTGGGTCATCGCAATAGCCTAATCGCCCGGGAGGTTGCTTTCTTAGTACTAGTTAGCGAGGTAATATTAGCCCGCATCAATAATAAACAGCAGGATTGCTTAGCTATCCGCATTAATCGCCTAAATAACTATAATCTATTCTCGGTTTCTAGACTATACTGATTTTAGCTTTCCACGCTTATCTATGCCTATAATAACTATTCCGCTCTAAATTATACCTATTATAAAGCTAGTCTTATTAATATTATAAATATTATCTAATTAGATATTATACTTTGCGATTATATTTGCTATAAGCGTAAACTAGTTATATATAATAATTAGGTCTTTGCACTTAGCTCTCTAGTAATTATATCTCCAAAAAAAACACATCTTAAGCTCTAGGTATCGCTTAATAAAGTTTAATGCCTAGCGCACGCCGACTAGTAATGCGTCACAGTCGGTAAGTAATTAATTAGCTATTTCTTTTATACCACATAGTCAGGGGGAAAATCCTCGCGAATCTAGGTCGAGAATAAACTAAATAATAATCTATTCCTCTAGATCAAATAGGCGACGCGATTAGGGGATCCAATCGCATCGCGATTAAATACCATTCTGACGGCGACGTAGGTGATGCTCAGAGATCTTATAGGCCTTTATAGCGCGTCGGATGCTTAGCTTTGGGTTATTTTAAAGGGCCTAAAGGGCAAGAAGGGTTCTAGCCTTAGTATCTAGGTCTAATATATTAAGTGGTAGAGAATCAATTGATTAAATGAAAAGTTAGATATAGGAGGGAAAAGTGCGACGCATGCTTATCATGTACGTTAATAAATTTATTATATTTATTTATTAGCGTACTCTTTTATGAAAAACCTATCAGAGTTACTAATAAATTTGCCGCCCAGCTAGGATAGGCATTATATGATACTAGCAGTTTTACTTACTTCCAGCTACTCGCCGACCTCTGACATACACATGAGCCATATTCCGATCATCACCCGTCATAATAAACTTCTCAAACACCCTTCTCGGTGAGTCCTGGGTATCTTGCGGGGCCATGGCCGACTGCAGTCCCATCGTTGTCGTCACCCAGACAGCGTCAAGTTCCTTACCAACCTCAAGGCTGCCTATTCTTTCCTCTAGACAGAGGACCCTCGCACCACCCATTGTCGCGAGGTAGAATGCTTCGTCTAGTGACAGTGCCTTATCCCCACCCTTGGACAAGGCCTCTTGTGCATTTGATGCTATCATGGCCTGGCGTATGACAGCAAGCATCTGGGATGCCCATCCACCACCGCTATCCGTCCCCAGACCGATCTTGATGCCGCGGCGCAAAAAGTCCCTTATCGGCGCGACCATGAAGCCTCCTCCAACCGTCATGTTAGCAATGGGGCAATGCGCGACGCCGCACTGTAGCGCCTTGATCCGCTCCTTTTCGTAGTCGTTCATAATGGTACAGTGGGCTAGGATAGCTCTGCGGTTAAGCAACCCGTAGCTTTCGTATAGGTCCGCCTCGCTCCCGCCAAACTCTGGGAAAAGCGCCTTAGTTGCGTCTATCTCCTGTTGAGCTTCGTTGAAATGTGTCTGCATTGCCAAGGTATCGTCGCCCCGAATCATATCGCCCAGACCCTTGAGTAGCTCAGGTGTGCAGCAGATGGCAAATCTGGGCGTCACAACAGGTGTTACTAGAGCATCCTCATTCCCATCCAAGGCTCGGATATGGCGGATGCACTCTTCGGTCTCACGAAGGGATGCAGATGCATCCTCTTCACAGATGTAGTCTGGTGCATTCCTGTCCATGTTGCATTTCCCCACCAAGGCGCGCTGGCCCTTTTTATGGCATATTTTCGCTAGGATTCGTGTTGCTTCTGCATGTCGCGACCCATAGTATGATGCCGTAGTGATTCCGTGACGTAAAAAGTCCTCAACAGTATACTCATACATGCTAGATGCGTAGTCATGGTCGGCAAAGCGTGCCTCAAAGGGAAAAGTGACGTCGTTGAGCCAATCCAGGATGTGAAGACCTTGGCCGAGACCGCGCATCGGCCATTGAGGAGCGTGGTTGTGTATGTCAACGAAGCCTGGAATCAAAAAGTCTCCAAATGGGAGTTTATGGAGCTTGGCTGCCGGAGGGATGGCATCTTGTGGTATCTCATCGGTGCACTTATACAGGCCAGTGATACGACCGTCGTGGACTATGAGTGTCGCATTCTGCGAGATTTCTAGATTTTCGGGATCGAGGGAGTGAATGATTGTCCCCTGGAAGACCAGAGTTGAGGACATTGTGAAGGGCGTAGGCGGAAGTCAATGCTGTTCAACTTGAAGTAAAGCTGAATATTCCACTATTATATTGATGGCCTTGACATCGGCATGTGCCGACGCTACCTTCGTCGGATGCCGGCGGTAGTCGGTCTTATCTGCCCACCCAATTAGATCACCGACCATCCTCGGGTGAGTTCGGCCGGGTTGAACCCCGGATTTTATTATCTTCACGTATCCTTGCCCACTAACTGCTCAATCTTAGAGAACTCAGTCATGGGCAGCACCGGGATACCCCTTCGCACGACGCAGCGTGCACCCCGCAGCTGCTTGTCGTGTGCCTCTCGCAAGGTAAAGTGCGACAAGTCGGTGCCATGCTCGCGCTGTATCAAGCGGGGACAAGCCGACGCTTGTGTGAGGGAGATGGTCATCATACGCGGCGAGGTGACAACGTATGTAGCCAAGGCCAATTAAGTGGTTGAGCTTGGCTAATCTTTTAATTTCACTGCGTCTAGGTGGCAAGATGGTCCTCATGTGCTCACTTATGAGGAACTAAGCCGTGAGAATCAGCGATTACGTCGAGAGGTTAGTGTCTTAAGAGCTGAGAGAGGAGAGCTTCCTCAGAGCAACCCAAGGCCAGTAACACTCGGAAGTATCAAAGAATCCCAGTACAGTAACGGCCCCGAAGAACAACTCTGGCAGAATATTTCCACGACTCCAGAGACACGCGCCAGTGCAGCCATCTTGCACTGGGAAGACATTATCATACCAAGCCCTGCTTGCGGCGACCGGTTGATTGCCTACGACAGGACCTGGCACTCGTGGGTGCACTATGCACTCGAGTATCCGCACTTTAGTCATGAGTGCACCGTGTTTATGGGGACCATGCAAGAGAATTCATCACTCGACAAAGCTGATGCTTCATGGATGGCAGTCTATTTCAGCGTTCTGAGTGTAAGACCTCCTGTGTCTATCTATATAATTTACGCTATAAGGTTGAGAAGCTAATGAATATCAGACAGCGCTTCTGATGATGGATGACGCTGAAGCGGAGAACCTGCCACTCCCAGATGGTGAGCACCTCTGGCTCCAGATCCATACGTCTACTAACTCGTCTTCCACCGCCGGTAGGCATCAATCACCAAGAAGCCTCAACGAACTGGTATCACGCTGCCATATTTTGCCTGCACAAGGCCGACTTCATGCGGATACCCAGCATACGCTCTGTCCAAGCTATAGCAATTCTGGGCATTTCCTTCAACAACAGAGGAGACTCGGAACTAGGGGAACATCTTTGGAGTTCTGCAATACGCATTGCTCAGAGGATTGGCCTAGACCAGGGCTACTCTGAGATGGCTTCATCATGCTTGAGCGCAGAAGGACAACATCGACTGTGGTGGACGCTTGTTATATGTGATTGGTAGGCCTACAACCGTTGAAATATCCTCTATTCTATCCCATTCCTGATAGATGATTAGGTTAATCCTGCCGTATCGACCACCAAGGGTTCATGATACTGATTTTGACGTTCCGCTACCGTCAGCCACATCCACAGACGAAGAGGAGAACGTCACCCACCCGGTTCACTACCACATCTTTATGGCAAGGACATCCACAATTTTCTACTACTTCCGCCAGGCTATTCGGTCTGGTCCAGCGTCTTTGGCTGAGATGGCCCAAGTTGTTAGGAAGGCAGATGAAGAGCTAGCAGAGATCATAGATACCCTGCCGGTACATTTGCGGCCTGACGCCGATGAAAGCGACGAGATAAGGCGGCTTGAACAGGCCCAACCTTGGATCAAGTGGCAACGTTTCGACCTCACCCTCGTGTTGCTGCATCTCCGCCTCCAAATTAACTGTACGCTTCAGGAACAGTGGCTTTCATACCCAGGCCAGTATGACTGGGCGAGAACAATCAGCGTTAGATCCGCCATGAGCATCGTTTGGATAAACCGTAACTGGGATCAGCCTATATCAATGCGGAAGCAATGGTACGTTTGCAATCCCATTGACTAACAAATGCTCAATATTAAGTAGGGCGCTTTCATACCACATCTTCGCATCTGCTCTAGCGTTACTCTCTGAATGCCGAAGCGACTCATGTACCGAGGACGAGGAGTATACCGAGACGATACAAGGCGCTGTTGAATTACTAGAAAAGATCAAGGAGCACAGCGCGGTGGCCTACCATGCAGCCAGGATATTACGAGAGAATATGGTTAAAGGCAATCAAACGGACGGTAGTTTGGACTAGATGTATGAAATATGAAATTGGATATACAGAATCCAGTCAAGGGTTACGCAGTGCCCAGAAGGTGAAAGCCAAATGCTCGACGTGCCTCATCTCCGAGTCCTCCCAGGCCAACGTATCCTTTCATTGCAGTTTCATCTAGATCATCATTACCCTCCGCATAGTCTGGAGCCGGGCGTCCTCCCAAAATAGCGGCCAGTTGTCTCTTGACGTATACTTCGTTCACAGGGGTCGTAGGGCATGCGGCAATGAATGTGACCGATGCGTTGTTTTGACCTAGGTGCTCGGTATCTACGGCATGACACATCTTATAAAGGATCAGCGACAAAAGTAGAGGGTGGGGATTAGAAAGACATACATCGCAATGCCACCATACGGTGTCGCCTGGGTTTATCTGGGGCATGTACACCATGCATTCCTCCAGTCTAAGATGAGGATGCGACGCCCGGCTCAGTCGCTGACTGTCAGGCTTTGTTGTTCCGGGAAACCAGCCGGTCGAATCGTCCAGCGTCCACTTCTCAGCGTCCATGATGTACGCCAGATCTTGGGGCGGAATGAAGAACGGTCGTAGTAGCACGTACGCAATCGCAGTCTTGACGTTAGGGTACACCATGATAGTACCCTCTCTCGGGGCTGTGGGTGTAAGAGCCGTCCATCCCTGAAACGTGCGTATGACGGTCGAGTGTGCCATGCCCTTGTAGAGCTCTTGGTCTGCGTTTTTACGTACGCCAAGGTCATATGGGTCGTGGTTGTCTGGTTCACCGGAGAAGATGCTGTCATAGACTTTGCGGTAGGTCGGGTCCGCCCAGCGGCAGAGACTCCCTGCATCTATATGAGGGCCTAAGCCAAGAAATGGCTGTCCCGGAGCGCGGTCGCGAACGCCGTCAAGGTACACAAGAGGTTCTGGGGATGTCTCGTTGGTCGAGTCGTGCCATAGTTCGTTTAGCTTGCGCTGGAGCTTGAGGTGGTTCGGGTGCGAACGTAGGGCATTCTGAGTAGGAGAGTTGTATAGGACAAGCATCGATGGGCTTTCTGCCGGCCAAGCCTTGATGGAGTCTTTGTTGTCTGCAACGTATTGCTTCAAGTCGCTGTAAAGGCATGTCGTCTCAGTTGCTGGAACGGTTCCCCGGCAGACAAAAGCGCCAATTCGCTTGATTTCCTGCTCTTGAACAGCCGTGAAGCCATCATCGAGGACTTGGGAGGTCTCAAACGTAGGAATGATTGTATTTCCCTTGTCTGCAATCTCATCGGTGATGGCCTCGAGTTCCTTGCACACTTTGATCCAGCTCTTGCGGAGGGCTTCGGCGCCGTATTCTGCGATGATGGCCTTTTTGATAGCCAAAAACTCTGGGTCCTTGACTGATGCAGCGTCTTCGCTGGTGTACTCTGCCCATGCGGGCCACTCTCGAATAGAAGTGGGCATGCTGACGGGCTTGCGCTTGTAACTCAAACTGATTATGGTCCTGGAGCAAATAGAGTCGGTGTAGTCCTGACTCATGCCCAAGGACTCGTATCAACGGCCTAAAATACCCGAGATCTTATGTTACGTGGAGAGGCTGTACAAGGTAAACTAGTGGGCGAGCTCGCCCGAGCTCACCCGAGCTCACCCAAGCCTCGCCAGGGTCTGTGGGGGTTCCCCAGAGATCTACTCCGGATGCGGATAAGCATCTGCCAGATAAGACTCTATCTCTACCCCAGAGATAATAACGCCCCTTGTAGCCAATAGCCGATAAGAAATTACAGATAGGAACAGTCATGCTTGCGAAGTATAAGATACTTCTAATAACTCTGCTTCTAGTATTCGGATCCCCGCAGGCTGCAAAAGACCAACTCCTAAGTCTCTAGTTCTACCATTAACTCTTCTTCCGCCAAGTTCAGTTACCGCCAACACTGCGAGGATGGGCTTTGGGCGAAAACATGTCTCCAGGCTGGTGCCTGCGGACCATAGGGTTTTAATGCCCCTGCTACTCGCTGTCACTATTGTCAATTCGGCAGTAAGTCAGCCGAACTACTATATAATCTCTTGCTAATGACTGTCAAGACCCTCGGATATGATTCGTCTGTCATGAATGGGTTGTTGATCTTGCCCTCTTACTCAGAGTACTTCCATCTCAACACCGCTACCGAGGGTCTCAACAATGCTGCCATGTGGATAGGAGGCATCTTTGGTGCTTTTCTCATGCAGCCTGTCCCAGACTACTTTGGTCGTCGACGTGCCATCTACGTCGCCTCAGCCGTCAGTGTTGTCGGCATTATCCTGCAAGCTGCCTCCCAGAATATTCCCATGTTTGTCATTGCGAGGTTTATCGTCGGTGTCGGCTCTGCAATTAGCAATGGAGCTGCACCTACGCTGCTCGGTGAGCTGCTTCCGCCTCACCGACGTGCGCGCGTTCTGGGACTCTTCTTTTCCTGCTACTACGTTGGCAGCCTTGCTTCGGCTATTGTTAATTACGGCAGTCAGAACATCCAGAGCACTTGGGCATGGCGGTTGCCTTCTCTACTTCAGTTCGTTCCCAGCGCGCTGGCTGTCCTCATTGTTCCGTTTGTGCCGGAGTCTCCTCGCTGGCTGATTGCACACGACCGGAACCAGGAGGCACTCGAAGTTTTGATCATCATGCAAGGCAAGAACAATGTGGACTTGCAGAAAGCAGAGGAGCACCTACGCGAGGTCAGAGCCACTATTGTCCGTGAGGCGGCGGAGTATCCTCGCAATCCATGGAGAGAGATTGTTGCAACCAAGGCGAACAGGCGGAGACTTGCAATTCTTTGCAGCTTCGGTCCTATGATCAACATGTTTGGCAATTTTATCATCTCGTGAGTAAGGACTTTTAATGCGACGTGCCTTGGTCGCTGACCATTATGTCCAGTTTCTACCTGACAAAAATACTCAGCCAAGCAGGCATTACAAATCCGGTCACCCAAACACAAGTACAGGTCATCATTAACTGCTGGTCTTTTGCTGTAGCCATTTTTGGCAGTTTCATGCTCGACGTCCTTGGTCGCAGAATCCAGACGTTTATCGGTGTCGGCGGTATGACAGCAACGCTGCTGTTGATCGGCGGTCTTATCAAACGTGAGTCCTTTCATCCGGTTGGTCAAATATGGCCCTGACAGCCGTCCATAGGGTATGGCGAGAGCACCAATACCTCGGGAATTTATGGCACCATTGCTGTCATTTTTGTCTTTCAGGGCTTCTACGCCTTCTCCATCACGCCCATGACAAGTCTGTACCCAACAGAGGTGTCGCCCTTCAAGCTCCGTGCTACAGGCATTGCTATCTTCCGCATGCTCGATTCTGGATTTGGGTAAGTTGTGACTATTTAACAAGTCTCAAATTCCTGACATAAGTTGACGAATGCCTCAAGCCTTCTCGCCTCCTTCGCCATGGCCTATGCTATGGCTGATCTGGGCTGGAAGTTTTATTTCATCAACGCATCCTGGAACTTTGCGTTCCTCATTATTGCTTACTTTACCTTTGTTGAGACCAAGGGGTTAGAGCTTGAAGAGATCAACAAGATATTTGAAGGCTCTGCGATACTGAATGGTGTCATTGAGGATGCTGCCTCGCAAAAGACTGATACTGGGATTCGCAAAAACGAAAGTATCACAGATAACGCGTAAGAGGTGTGCTATTTAGAGGTAGGTGTTAGTCGTCACATGAGGGGGATAGTTACCTAACCCTAGATACTTCGTAGTTAATTAAACGCGCTAATATCCTAGTACTAGCCTAGGTACAGGAAATAAAGGTCGAGAGATAAGCCTTAAGTCCCAGAAAGCTAGGAAGACAGAATTTCAAGACTGGATTAAACAAGATATCTATTATACAAGAAAAGGAGAGCGCTCTCGGTGGTTCTCTAACTTTTCTCAAGACAACAAAAACAGAATTCAAGGCAAAGCGAGATGCAAACGTAGGGCGCGGCACGATACAGTGATGGTTATCTAATATTGTCCCAAGCGAAAGGCCTGGGCTTTGCCAGTCTGTTGGTGTAATGGCCATCATGGAATTGACAAATAGCAGCTAGGCCGGACGCGCGATGCGCGCGCATGTATCCCGGTTTCATTGTACGTTTTGAGATAAAGAAGATTATGGGATAAGAAAGAAGTCTCAGACACGGATGCTTGTAATTTGGCTCAAACCCTGGGGGCGGGGGTCCCGAGCATAATCGGTCTTCCATCCCCACGGGTGGGTGCCCTGTTGATAAAAGCAACACCACAGATGCATATATGCCCCTAGAAATGGTGAATCTGGTGTTGCACGTACTCATGTGGTATACCTGGCCTTGGCCACGTTTCTGCAAACAATTTGAGGCCGTGATTACTAGGTAGGCTCAGCCTTTTGTTCTTGTATCACTCTCATTTCGACCTGTCGGCGCTCAAGGGTATTTTCTACAAACTCAGTTATTCGAGAATAGAACAGTCTCTGGACTTCGCTTTACCTCTCTTTCTCTCTATATCTCTCTGTCTTTCTTCTTTTCTCTGCCTCTTTTATTTCTTCTCACTGAAGTCACCATTATTCCAGCCCTTCTCCCCTCATCCAAAAAACAACCCCATATACGTCCAGTTGTCCCGGGCCATGATGGCTATTTTCTGCCCAACCTTGGTCACTTAACCCCAATTCTTTTTGATCAGAACCACACAGAGTCCTAACCTCGATACGACGAGGCGTCTCACTCGACAAGCCACAGCCATGACCTAAATTGATGACAAGAATCGAGCGCTCACAACCGAGTCAAAATCGACCAAGAATCGCCCAAAACCAAAGAACGAGGCAACTTGTTGACCCACATTGATGTGCCTACTACGTTCCTTGATGTTGTCCCACTCGCTTTGATCACCTACCCTCCCAAGAGACTTAGTGTGCTCCAGAATATGACCGCTAGTCAAGACGACGACGACAACATCTACGACGATGAAATCGATTTCAAACCCCTCCTGCAATGCGAGCACCGGTTGCAGATATAGAACAGCGAAGTTGCGAACAAACGAGTGTCTGTGGGCAGATGGCTACAGCCCGCCACAAGAAACACAGGAAGGTTGATGCAAGTCTTGAGGTTCTCAGGCAGATCTTTCTAGTACATTGTTCATGCACTTCTCACCTTTTCTGGGGGATCTTGAGTTGGTAAGATGTCTGGAGGTTGGCGTTTGTTCTTTTTGCCCCTTTCTTCCATATATTGGTGTTGGAATGAGTAGCGGGATGCCCGACCATGAATTCCTCTGCCGAATATCACACTCCGCGAGCACGCATCGCTACAAGCGTCTTCCCCCCCAAGCCAAAGAAGGAGTTTTCAACATTAGTCTCGCATTTTCGAGCTATGGAATTCACCCAGAATAGCACGGCAATTGCCGAGACAATTACGCTCAACAGAAAACTTGCACGACTGCAGGCCATAGAACAGTGCTACAGGGGGGGAATATTGGGCTCTCAGATACCTCCGTGGATTCATACCCACCATCTCAATCAAAGGTAGTTTCATTGTCATTCAATCCGTCGTCCTTATGCTTTTTAGTGTGCTAAAGCAAT
This sequence comes from Fusarium phalaenopsidis, assembly GCF_050370095.1. Taxonomy (NCBI): domain Eukaryota; kingdom Fungi; phylum Ascomycota; class Sordariomycetes; order Hypocreales; family Nectriaceae; genus Fusarium; species Fusarium phalaenopsidis. The sequence continues at coordinate 792,889 of NW_028145414.1, read as the reverse complement.
TTTCAGAAGAAGCTTTTGTTCAGAAACGCTAATTGCGAAGGCGTCCGTTATATCCTTGAAAGACATGTCACAGATTCTTTGAGCCCCGTTTCATGACGACTTGACCTTATACATCATGAATTGCTCTCGTATTCGAAGGATGTGAAAATCGGCGAATCGCCCCAGGTAAGTCTACTTTTGAAGCATTGCATTTTACTCAAAGCAATCTCTATCAGTCGAAAAGACAATGAATGATGGGACTGGTCATTTATGCGGCTTACCGCAAGAGGTTCAATCCCACAACGAGAACCCCTGTGCGAACGGTCCACATCTGCTAGATCCGCAACATTTCACCAGCGTATAGTGGTGTGACGTGACACCCCTCCATCTCAAACGCACTACCAAGCTAAGAGTGAGGAATTACATCAACTTGACGGCTGGGATAACGACACCTATATCCCTGCTGTCAAGTCTGCGGTTAGTCCCCTTCATATAAATGATACTACTATAGCTACAGCTAAAGTAAGCAACAGCGGAGCGAGTCTTCATTTTATTGTTCAGGCTGTACAATAAAGTGTGACTAAGAGATTTACTAGCCGCTCGAGCATTCATAATAGCATAAGCCGATTATGCCGTCTCATCGTTGTTGCCTCATGTATCAAAAGCCGGATTGCCGTCTACGTCGCTATTCAAGTAGAGAGATGGGCAGTGTAGAATCAGTTATTTTGTGGTGGGCTCTGCCGATGGCATGATAACTACTTGCTCGGACGCTACTAGAGACTGAGTGGGTGGGTGTAACTGGGATGGCTTTCTGGATTAAATGCTCACTTGTGCCTCGAGTTCGCCATGTTCACCCGCTGAGGACATGACCTTTTGTTTACATATATAAGAGCAACTATTTACAGGCGGGCAGTGATACCTAGTAAGTAAATAGCTAATTGCGGCTCTCTTTCTTGCCCTTCTTAGTCTAACTTGTAAAAGCTTACTGCCATACCACTAACGAAGATTCAATAACAGCCGAGTGTGCCGTCTCACGTATTGTTACGCTATTTAATGGCCAAAATCAGCGGCGTCATTGGTCAAATGGAGTATAGGGTAGGTAACTGTAAGCCAGAGATCGCATGCACTTGGCCATGGGAAACAGAGCGACAGAATGAGAAGTACCTCCTTCACCTTTCGGACGCGTAAGATAAAAATCATCGAACCAGGACAGTGTAAACTTTGGCAGCGAATTCATTGATTTTGTTTTCCCCTCGCATGTTGGGCGCGTTCGTTGAGATAGGCAACCAGGGCGCGCTGCCTTCCTTATTTAGTTAGTGCCGGAGACGCAACAACAATAGACCGGGGTTCCGCCCTGGGTTTCTCGGCCAACCAACCATTGCGAACTAACAATATTAACAACCCAACTGAACAGGTATTCCCAGCGAATCGAGTATTTCAAAGGACACGCCGGGAATGGCATCTGAACTACATACGGCAAACAACCGGTGGTTGGAGGATCTTCCTCAGCCGGACGATCGATTTCTCATCGACGAGCTCCAGCCGCCAGCCAAAAAGCGAAAGATCCATTCCTAAAGCATTCACCTCCCATCTCCTGATAGTGATATACTCGCTCTTGTTTAAGCGAGCCAATCACAGTCTACCTAGCTCTTATCATTCTTGCTTATCTTATCTCGTTTATTATTCGCAAATCTCATGCATTTTAAGATCTCGCCCATAACCACCTGATTACATTCATATATACAGCTATTAATATTAATACAGAGAGTTTCTCTTATTTAATAGTAGCGCAGTAAGTTGCAAGTTATACGATATCGCTTTTAATAGCCTTAGATAAGAAATGGTTGCGTGCAAAAAAGATCTTTAAGGAACCCATAAGACTCTTAAGTGGAGCCACTGGCGATTGCACCCTTCAGACCGTGGTTATTCTCCTTCATCTGGACCTGCACCCGCCCTAACCCTATCCCTTTGTGACATACCTCCGTAACAGGAACTATTCCGGTTCACATGGCACTTATTATCCCGCTCTTCGCATTTATTTGGAGTATTTGGGTTCTTTACCTTCTTCCAGGCTCCAAATGGTGGCTCTCTCTAGGAAGAAACCTCATGGGGAGACAGCCTCGCCTCCGTGACCCTAGAGGATGACTCGTTCTCGATAAACAGACTAGCTAAAGAGTGTCGATCATTACCGATCTATCACCCAATATGGGACTATCACCATCACCAGCAGCGGGACTGAGAGTTCAAGTCCCCTTGAGAAGTTACTGATGGGTGCCCGTCCAGGCAGGAACTACTGCCCAGGATACCTCTGTATTACTAACAAGGGGCGCCCAATAGTCGGTATGTCAAGCGACTCACTCTTGGAGGGCAACAGGCCTCTGTTCTCACCCAAAATGTCCATGGACGCAGCGGTGAATTCCTGGGAATTAGATGATGGGGTCGGTAAGGCTGCTCTCTTTGGGATTTGTGTAGTAAGTCTCCGAAGAGATTATAATGAGGTAAACCTTTTGTGGCCGTTTAAAGCCATGAAAGGGGACGCCTCGAAGGTGATTCTGCCCGGCGTGATACCCGGTTCCCTGGGTTCGTTATTAGTAGGACCATGGTCACCCGAGCGTTGCTGGACATTGAAAGTTGAAGGGATCTTAGGGTTAGATTCAGGTACCCATTAAAGGTGTTTACAAAGTTGCTGATTCAGGCGTGTGTGTTGAATAAATATGCAGGCTCGCTGCGCTTGAGGACGAGAAGATAGTCACTGTTGCTACTGAACTCGAATAGAACTTTTGACCCCCGTCCCAATTATTCCCCTCTAAGTACCCGGGCTTATCACGAAGGACCGGCGTTAATGAGCCTGGCTATCATCCAGCGCCTCTAAGATCGATCAAATTCGGCCGCGGACGCGAGAGACTGGAGAGGCTGACATAAATAAGTCTGGGAATATTGCGAAATAGGGAATTAAAATGAACTTAGTCGCACTAGCCTCGGAAGGTGTCTTGGATAGAAACAGTTCTAATATGATGGGCTCATCGACGAGTGTATCTAAGCTGATTGTCAAGGTGCTGTTAGTGTAGAAGCCCAGCTGGAGACCATCATCCAATGCCACAAGAGTTTAGGTCAAAGGAGGGTTTCTGCAAACTCGCTATATCAAAGAAGGGAAGAATGGATTTCGTTGTCATCCGAGAAGCCAGAGTGTTGTGTGTCGGAGTCTCCCGCTTCCAAATTCAACCGTCCCCTACTCAACCTAATGTTGACTAATGATGGAGGAGCTCAATTCAAGGCCACTGCTGCAATTGCAAGGGCTCGAGTGGAAGGCGTTACTACCAGTCGAGCTGCGACATACCCGATTGTTCCCTTGAGCTTGACTAAAGATAGCCGCGAGCGAGGCAGAGACCACAGCCATTTCCCTAGCTTCTGTATCTACCACTACCTTTAAGTCCTCATGTAATGTATAGACGCCAGAAATCTCGTTACAGAGTTTGCTGGCAGCTTGCTAGTCTTGCTTCTGCCATTCTGTGGCGAGTCCACTTCTAATCCACGTTCTCAAGTGCAACTTTGCCCACACCTGGATACTTCATTCCGAGTTCCCCAACAGTTCGGGCACTTCTGTTCATCGGTATCTTCGGTCGAGGATCGTACGAGGGCATAAAAGCGGGAGAAACCTTGCCTGCTGCCTTGAATCACGGTTTACCATTCATGGGCCTCGGTAATATGTTCGGACTAGCAGAAACGCAAGCTGTCAGGCATGTATGCTGTGATCCATCGTAGGGTTAGGTCGCACTGGAGCGTGCCTGCTAAGTATCATGTCAGTGCTGTGATGCTGTTCTGTGACCCGCGTGTCTTTCCTTATGGAACTCGGCGATCTGAGCACCAGTTGGTCGTGTTTCTGAACTCTCGGCTCATCGCAGATTCAAAGTAAAGCCTTTATTCATTATCCAGGATAATCAAGTAGATTGGCGGAGTCCTTCAAATTGTTCCGTCCAGAGCCCTAGTCGTTTCCGCAAAGGCAGTCCCAGTCCTGCGAACTCTTGGCCATACCGTATCGAATTACACAACACCTAACCTGACAGCTGGTACTCAATCTGAATCTTTGATTACTCTAACAAACTGCGTGTGTCTTTCCCATCTTTCCTTGAAGAGAATGGGTCTCGTTCTGTTCCCTGTTAGTGGTTTCTGACTTGACGCAGATCCAATAGTCACGTCCATGGAGGAAGACTGACCTTGTATTCGGGATGAGCACCATCACTCTTGCCCAGAGCTGTCAGGTGCTTATTGATATATGCTTCAAATCTCTTGGAGCTCTCCTTATCCATGTCTTCGAGAAGCCGACAACAAAGGGCAATGTCACTTATCAGCGAGTCACACCGGGCCCGTGTAAAGTCCTCCCTCACAACAATCCTCAACATCTTGACCCCAGACTTGGGAGCCATCGTGTACGCTGGAACCACCCATCCTCGAGTTCGAAGATGATGAGCAAGAGCAAATTCATCGTAATGCCTGCCCTTCTCATCACTGCCGTCGTCCTCGGGTGTACGGAAGCGGAAGGCAACAAGTGGCAGGCCTGCCCCGTTGCGCTCTGACATGATGATGAAGCCCTGCTTCTCAATGGCGTCGGCGAGGTAGTCGGAATTACGGGTGAGATTGCTCATGATACTATGGTAACCGTGCCTACCGAGGCGGATGAGTTGGTAATACTGGCCGATGACCTGGCATGCGCTTTTGGAGAAGTTGAGGGTGAAGGACGACTGATTGGCACCAAGATAGTTGATATTAAAGACGAGTTCTTGGGGAAGATACTCGGGAGCCCGCCAGATAACCCAACCGACGCCTGGGTAAACAAGGCCATACTATTGAACAGGTTAACAGAAATAACAGGCATGGATGGAATAAATGATAGTACCTTGTGGCCAGACACGTTGATGGACACAACCTTTTCACACCGGAAATCCCATTCTAGCTCGGGTACGACAAACGGAGCAACGAAGCCGCCGCTTGCGGCATCAACGTGAATAGGCACGTCGACTTTGCGGTCGATAAGAAGGTCATTCAGCGCCTTGACGTCTTCGTACTGGCCGGTGTAAGTCGTGCCAAGGATGGCACAAATACCGATGGTATTCTCATCGCAAAGGTCAACAGCTTGTTCGGGATCAATAACGTAGCGATCAGGGTCGCAGTAGATGAACCTTTCTTCGACCTCGAAATAACGCATCGCCTTCTCCCAGACGACCTGCACAGCCGACGACATGATCATGTTGGGTTTGTCGACAGATTTTCCCTCAGCCAGGCGACGCGTCTTCCAGCGCTTCTTCATTGCGAGCACGGCGAGCATGATGGCTTCAGACGAGCCGACAGTAGAGGTGCCCACAGAAACGCCAGCCGGGGCATGGAAAAGGTTTCCGATGATGCTGACGCAGCGGTTTTGGATATCAGCGGATTGGGGATATTCTTCATAGTCGATGAAGTTTTTGGAAAAGGATTCCGTCATTAGCTTCTCAACTTCATCTTCCTGTGATGATACCATGCTGGTTAATGTGTCTGATGGGATGGGCAGATATGGAGATGGACTGAGTTACCATGTAAGTGGTGACAAAGGACGCCAAGCTTTGAACCAGTCAGCGAAGTTGCAACAGGCATACCAAGCAAATAACTATATACTTGAGGGCCGGATTATTATCCAGGCTGAGTTCATCCTTGATCAGGCGATACGCGATGTCGCGCGGCATCTCACTATTGGGTAACTGGTGGCGCGGCAGCTCCATGCACGCGAACCGCGAGCCATAGTCGCTTGTCGTGAAGGTATCCTCCTCGTCGGCGGAGAGCTCGGCACGAGGCGCCTTGCCTGGCTGAGTTTTGTGGGAGTGAACAGTGGAGAGATGAGACATGTTTACTGTTGACGGCCGCTGGTGCCTGTCTGGGGAGTGAGTAGTTGCTCGTCAAGAGGTGCACTTGATGATATAGATGGGCTCGGGAACTTCGGTGGATCCTGCCGGTGATAATCCATGACGTACAAATGCGTCAAGGCGTAATTCCGTCACCGTTACGTCGTGATGGCTGATTTGAGTTTGCGGTAGTGATACTGTACGTCGGCAGGTCGGCAAGTACAGTACAGTAACAAGTGGCTATGTCAGGGCTGAAGCTGCAAAAAGTGCATCAGAGGCTTGGATGGCTTTAAAAATATTTCCCAGTTGCTAGAGGCAAGCTGATCCATGGCCGAGTCAGGCCAGTCAACGTCAGTTGGGAAAAATAACACGATTGATGGGAAACAGAGTTAACGCCGAGGTCCAAGTTTGACTCTAGTAGCCGCTGGAGAAGTGCGCTTCACTCAATGACTAAGCTTTTACAGTACACCAGATAAATATCAATGGCTAGCACTGTGCAGCGGTCTTCGCCGATAAATGGGGCACGAAACTGGGCAGTGACATCATTCACACGTAGCACGTAGTGTGCGATGATAACCTCTTTCAAGAACATATGATACTTTTGGAAGGAAATACTTCACGCAGTAGGCGAACATAGCCGCAATAAAGTCGTGTTTATAGAAAGATTTAAATGGCGTCAAGCACAGTTGTCGCTCCGTAAACATGGCATTCCCATAAGGCAGGGGTTAAAAAAATTTAGTAGTTACCTAGGAATATTATTCATATGCTTCCTGATCCAAACCAAGCGGGTAAAAGTGCCGTTCAGTTATCAAGGAGCAACAAGTGATGCTGCAATGATCTAGAGGTCGGTAGGTCAAGCTTTTTAACGCATGAGGGAAACTGCGGCATACCGCTTGCCACAGACGGCTAGTATTACCAAAAGAGTGGAATAGAAAGAGCCATTAGTTATACTGGCATCATTTCTTACAATACTTCGCCTTGCGGACTGCCAAGACGAGTGCCAGCCACGATAAGTCTAACAATATTTGCTAGCTATAAGAGGGGGTTAGAAATCTTTACCGAGATAATTCTAGTTAAGGAAGTAAGTGCCGTGTCAAAGGGATTCTATTTCGCGGCCCTTTACAGCATTGGGTTTACACGCTGTCAGATATTAACTACTGTCTTCTTTGATATTGTCCCTGATACCTTCTGATGGAGACGCCACTGACATCAATAACCACAGCTGCCCTTCACAGCGGTTGATTGCCAGGTTGGCTTTCCTGCAGGAGAATCGGGTGTCTTTTACAAAAGGGGCTTCGAGACAGATGACAGCACCATGGCGTGTTGGGTGCCACCTTCAGCCATGGCGTCAACTACTGTAGCTATCCATGCAAAGACGACAGGAATACATGCTCTGGCAATGGGGATGGGTCTGGTGGAGACTTCACCTCCAGTCAAGTGGGTTTATCAGCAATTCTTTTGCAATGTATTCCCGGCATCAAGCTAGATTTTACGAACACCAACTGCAATTGTCGGTAAAAGATGCAAGACGTAGCCTGAGCAACTCTAGGGCCCTTGCGCAGACTGGAAGCTCACATGTCTAAATTTCTCAAAAACCATGATGGCCATTTTCCCGTCGAATTAGCTTCAACAGATAACTAGCTTTGAACAGAAGGAATCACTTACATGTTCGAGATAATTGGGTACGAATTTCGGCTGTTGATCCATATGGATAGTCTTACACACATGTGGCCCATCTGCTAGTAGAGCGAAGCCGAGGTCTTTCTTTAGTAATTCATAGCAATCATCATATTCAGCAGGTTTCCAACACAATGGCTCAGACTCGCAAGAGATAATTTGAGGAGTAGAATCCACGACGACGTGTGGGGTTGCTATTTCACTCCTACAATGTCAAGTGATTTGGTACTAATTATCCCCCTTCTCATCTACATCCGCCTTGCCTTGCTGCCCGACATGCTCTACTGTAGCCTCTACCTTCTCAGTCATCAGCTCCTTGACACCCTTAAGGCAAGCAACAGCAACAAGAGCCAAGACAGCAAATGGGATAACGCTTGACCAAGCCAATCGATACGCATGCGCATATTGCCATCTGCTCTCCGATATGGCAGCATTCCATACCGCACTGTTGGCGCCCTCGACGTCACTGGACCCGATTTCGCCTGTGGCCAGGGCCTGCAGCAAGGCCGGCACACTCTTTTCCGGCAACCCTGCAGTCACGGCCGCCTTGCCTACGGCAGGAGCGTAATGTGAGGTTAGTCGTCCGTTTATGATTGCATCAAGAACAGCAGATCCAAATGCTCCGCCAATTGCGCGAATGGAAAAGGCAAGTCCGGTGGCCGTGGACAAGTATGCGTGCGGAGCGGTGAACTGAACGCAAGCGACCAACAGCGTTAAAGGTCCTGACTGTCCGATGCCCATGAGGACATTGAGAACGTGTTGGACGGTGTTCCATGATGGTCGGATGGCAGCGTAGCAACTTGATCTATTGGGGTGTTGTTAGAGCAGTCAGGGGGGAGTGTGGATATGGACCTGATACTTACACAGCGATGAAGAAAGTAAAGGACATAATGAGAGGAGACTTGAGATCCTTAAACTTGGTGGCATAGAGCATGATAGGAATCGAAAGACCGAGATTCACCAGCGTGAAGCCGAGGATCCTGACCGAAATTTGCCATGGGTCTGTCTCGAAGCCCAAGTGAAGGATGATCTGTGGCACTATAGAGTTGACAGCCGAGTAAAAGACCCAGCCCTCCACTCCAAAAGCGAAAACAGAGAGGGCAAAGTTTGCGTTTTGTTGGAAGAAGATATGGGCCACAAGGCCGTCTGATCTTCCCTTCCATTCTGAAGAGAGACAGCAACGTCAACATCAACCCAAGGCGGTAGAGTCTTCAGGTAGGTACATACCGTATAAACCAAAGAGGACAAACAAGGCTAGACCAGCAACGAGCGGGCCAATTACGTGGGCATCGGACCACGGATAGGTACCTCCTGCCCAGTTCAGGGCTAGCAGCATGAGCGATACACTGCCGATGTAGAGGACGGACCCAATAGGGTCGCACGCCCACAGGCACTCCTTGATAGACATCCGAGGATATTCGGTTCGCTTGGGTGGCCAGTAAAAGATGAACAGTGCCAAGGAGGTGGCCCCGTGAAATGCAGCCTGCATCCAAAAGATGTACCTCCATCCAGATGCGTTGGCATTTGTGACAGCCCCGGCTCCCAAAGAGCCGATGCTACAGATGATATCATTAGGATTGAAAAAACCATGACTTGTGGCAGAGAAAGACTCACATGCTGCCTACAGCGCCGCCGATAAAAGCCAGTCCATTTGCAATTGGTCGATACTTGAGAGGGAGGATTTCCGAAGGGATGGCCTGAACGATGGAAATCGTGGATAGCGTCGTTCCAATCAGGATACCGCCTCCGATGAGCACGCTCATAGAAGTTGCCTTGGCCGACATGACAGCTCCGGCAAAGGCGATGAGAGGCGGAACTGAGGCGAGATACTTGCGGTCAAGGACATCGGAAAGGCGCCCGACAATAGGTGAAAGTACGCTTTGCATCAACAAAGGACCCTGCACCAGCCGTTAGAGGGTAACCCCAGAGGGAATCAATCAGAGGAGGTGGTACTTGGATAATCCATCCGGCGACAGCCCCGTCACCCAGGTCACGGATGATGAATGCGATCACTGATCCAGCTGCAACCACGACAAACACCTGGGCCATGATGCTGGGCATTTCTTTGTTAAAACCAAGAAAGGATTAGAGGGAGCGAGGCCAGAAAGACTCACGCAAAGCAGGTACAAAAGACCACAACCTTTTTTATTGTTAGCTCAATACCCATTGGACGACGCGTGGCTGGAACCGTTGCTTACCCATGATCTCCAGCCTAGCTTGATATGGTAGGCATCCTCAACAGCAGCCTCCTGAATCGGGGTGACGTCGAGTTCCTTTCGATGCGGCTGCGAGGGCGGTGCCTCGTCAATGTTGACAGAGGGCTTGTCGTCAGCAGAGTTCATTTTTTTTCGCGTTTATATTGATCCACTGTCATGGCAGGTCAGTGCCAAGGCAGCACGCCGCTGAGTCGCATATCCTTTATACATTTTCAGTCGGCCATCGAGGCTTGTCAGGGGCTTTGACATACCCGAGGCAACAGGAAATTACCCCTCCCGCTATTGCATCTCGCTTGGCGTGACCAGGGACAGATGCGAGCTCGGGTTGGCTGAAGTCGTTGAATGGCTTCTGGCCCTTGCCGCTTTGAGTCTGGGGAAACCTCAGCTGGGGATCGGCAGTTGTACCAGGTAGATAGCGCGGGGAACCTTCTGTTGCAGCGCCATTGGTTGCTCTAATTCACATGGCACTTTCAACACGTGGCCCACCAACGCTTCTGGTGCTTCCACGTGGGGGTGGGGTGTTCGTTCTGTCGCGTGATGCCTTGAGATATTCGGACGTGACAGCCCATCTCAGGACAACCCATAGTTCTTGCCCAGTCCTGGCCAGGTCAAAATCACTGCATCGGCCTAACCATGATACTGCCCGCTTATAGCTAGAGCATGCGGTGATGATGGCCGGCTCGGACTTTTTTTGTGCAACAGAGATCCGTGGTTGCGTGACATGCTATCGTTTAAAGGAAGCACAAGGCATTGGTGCAAACCGCTAGGCCCGTGGATGATGAAATGATCTAGCGGTGATATGATGAACTCGGCGCTGGGAATGCTTTGGTCTAGCCGTGACAGGGACAGCTCTGGGACATCCTCGACACTTGCTACCATAACCTTGACGGTGACATAACGGCTCTGTTGAGTGTCGCGACACAGCCACACCGTGCCATAGCCACCGTAGCCAGGCTTGTGCAGGGTGCGATACCGATCAGACAGGTCAAGATACTCATCAAGGTGCACGGGATGGTAGCCGCCTTGCTTATACCCATGAAGCCCCTCAACGTCCTCTTCCAGGCAGTTAATTATGTGCCTTGAGGAGTTGCCCAGGGATGGCGGTGCCGAGCGGGAGGGCGATTCTGGGGTAGGGTTTCAAGATGGCTTGCCCTCTCATGCTGGGGCGAGCTGTTGGGAGTTGGAAGGCCGCTGCCAGTGTCGGGCATGGTCAAGATGGTCGGGGCGTCTTGAGGGCCTTCAGATGGGTCAAGGTTGTGCGAAAGTTGCAGAAAAGTCCGAAGAGAGGGAGGAGATGGTGAAGATGCCTCGGAAGGATGCGAGGCGTTGCAGGTGAGGTGAGCTGCACAGCAGTGATGAAGGAGGGTGATTATCGCAGGAGATTATGCTGTGAAATGTAGAATGATTCCTGTCGGCCGAGGCAGGGAGAGGAGGTGAGAGGGATCGCCGGTTGCATGAGAAAAAGAGGAGATGCAGGAGAGTTACACCATAGTTACAGTGAATGCCGACAAGGAGCGTCTCTAATGTGGGGCTGGCGGCGCACAAAGCTATTGTCAATAGCGATTCGGCTGGCCTAACACTCTAACTAGTAGCCCCTATCCCATTCGAGAGCAGACTGATTGACCACCATCACTCAGTCCTGGTATACTTGCAGTTCTGTCTCCAAATAGGCCCGTACCGAAGAATCAGCAGGGGGATCAAGGTAAGAGTTAAGCTGAGAGTTCCAAAGCTAGTAAATCCCCAACCGTAGCCGATATTTTCAATCAGAAGTGCCGTCAAGAGCGGTAAGAATGCACCCGCCAAGCACCTTATGACGATGACTCCAGTCAAAGCGGAAGCTGTGTACAAGCCGCAGGCGTCCACGACATATGCCATTATCGGGAGGAAGGCCAGCATTAGAGACACGCGGATCCACACAACTGACAGCATGAAGAGGCTCAGCGGCAGCCTATACTCTGCACACCAACCATACAAGATTACAGCTGGGGCTAGAGTGAAGGAGCCAATGATGCTTATCGGCAGACGGTATTCAGGTAGGCCGATCCCATTATTGGCCACTCGCAGCTTGATGTAGATATGATCCACGGACACGTTGCAGAGGAGGATTCCGATGAGGGAGCCCAGAGCTTGGAGAGATAAGTTAGCTAAATTGCACGTAGTTATTCGATGGCTGTTTCCTGTCTTACCGTTTGCAAAAAAGGAGCATCCTGTCGCAGCTGGTGAGAGACCATATAAGTCTTGAAGAATGCTCGGGAGCGTCACAGCTACAAGGTAGAAGTAGGAAAACACGACAGAGCCGAATAACGATAAGGCTGCTAAGACACCAGAGCTGAAGAGCACCGCGGCAGGACGCATCATGGATGTTCTCAATCCGGCACGGTCCCTGTCTAAGCCCAAGCTCTTGGTCAACTCACCGACGGTGGACGCGGTCTCGGCTCTATTGACCAGGCTTGCTCCCCTTCGCCGAAGAATCGTCACCTTGTAAGTCTCCCGAAAGGAAATCAGGTGAAGTAACTCGCAGAAGCTTGCTAAAGCAACGCTTACCCAGAGCACAGAACGCCAGCCCAGACTCTGTGATGTAACACCACTGAAGGCGGGTCCCACGGCGCCGCCGACCAGGGGGGCAAGCATCATCAGACTCATTGCTGTTCCTCTCTGTTCTGGCGCAAACATGTCGCCGACAATGGCCGGACTCAAGACGTTGGTCGCCACCGCCATACCTGTCAGCGCACGCGAGGTGATGAGAACAACCGTGGTCTGCGAGACGGCCGAGAGCATCGTCGCCATGGCCAGTAGTATGGTGCAGATATTTATCAGGGGCCAGCGGCCGAACATCTCGGACAGCGGTGCAATGAGAAGGGGACCTGCAGCCTCGCCCAATTCCCATATGGTGACCAGAGTGACAGCAGCAGACTTGGTTCCCCTTCCTCCGCTGAGTTCATCGACAATGCGGCTGGCAACTGGGACAACCGAGATGCAGTTGAATGTTCTTGTCGTCATATCAGCTCGATACCAAAAGTAATACTGCACAGGCGTTGCATCAATTGTCAGATTAGGCACATTGTACTTACACCATGAAGCTGGTCAAGGCTAACATGGCCACGATTCTCCATTTCAAGGGAGCTGGCCAGTCAAGCGGGTTATCGGGGTCACCATCTGGATCAAATTCGATCGTTCCAAGAGAGTCTTTGTTCAGAGGGTCGCGTCGTACCCTATCTACCCCAACAAGGAGAGGAGTAGTCTCGTCCGGGGCCGGTGAAGCCATGATGCCTTGGATTGTTGGACAAATCTTTTTGCCTACCTTCTCGGCCTTGTCTTAAGTTGGAGAGGGAGAAATAGCGTGTCCATGGACATTCGATGACCAGGCCTTGCCCCGGAGGTGCTGGCTAACCTACCAGCCCGGATTCCCAAGTCAGCTTGTTCCCGTCCGGTGTCATCCCGTCCCGTGGTGACTGTTTATCCATATCCAAGACATAGCGGCGGGGCCAATGAGAATTGTCGTTATCGGTCCGATGGAATGCCGGCGACGCAACTTGTCAGACGTGTCTCACACTGGGTAAGGAGGGAGATAGATCGCCACTTGAGTGCAACACACGCAAAGAGATATCGAGTGAACGAGCCTGTGACGCAATCTTGGACCAGGGAAAGTGGCATGGAGCGGGTCGAAACTGGTCAAGACCAGGAAACCTGACGTCGATGAGGAACTGCTCGAAATTGATATCTTGCAGGCACTTAACCACTCGTCACGGCAAGAGGGAGACGGGCAGAGCCTGGCAGATAGTTCTGGGCAATTCAAGTGCTTCTGAGATGGCTGGGGTGGCATTTCAGCCCGACATCCGACCTATGAGAGCCGAATCGATATGGGGAGTGGTAATATTGCTGGCTGGTCTAGCGACTCTCCTGTCTCATTTAGAGCCAATTCCTCTTCTCTCATTATATTTTCCTTGTCTCGTTCTCTCTGCTACTTTCGTCTTGCATTGTTGGAAAGTAGAAAGGTCAAGTTGACAGGATAGGATGGAGGGTCGGTGCCGATCCCTGTACACGGGACCGAAACCCAGCACGGCTGCGATCCTGCGACATGGTGCTGAGACACGGGAAATGAAAGATGCTCAGCTTCGCACTCATCTCAATACTGCTGTTATTAAATCGTCTCTATCGCATCAAATACATTTGCATGACGAACTGGGCAGCAACCTGGCTATCCGGACAACCCGAAAAGACTGCCGTGTGGCTTGAATTACCATGAGTCGCTCAGTACGCATGTGTCGTGCAGCAGCAGCGGCTTATCGTATTGCTCACTATCACCACAGGGTTGAACAACTCTGAGACACGCAGCAAGTATCAACCCACCCGAATGAACCAAAGGATCAAGCCCCACGGGCCAGGGGGGAATTCGTGCAGTAGCTCTATGATCCAGCTAGGTACACTCACGACAGCAGTCACACAAGAACAGTCACTCAGCGTGAGGAAATAAGAAAAGAAGGAAAGAGGCAGCAAATCGCTCATGATGGAAACAGTGATATTCCTTCATTTAATTGATTGTGCAACATGGCATGCCTCCTGTAACCCTCACCAGCCCGTTCCGCGCGCCAAGTGTGATGTAATGATTCATAAGACGCCTCTCGAACAGTCAATCGAGTCTCATGCATATTGTGGTAGCACTTGAGGCGTATGAACCTACTCTTGACCATTTAGGAAGCCCGCAGTGTGAATTGAGGTAGATTGTTGGGTGGTGTAAACTATTTCACCACAAGCTTCCAATTTTTTAGGATCAGAATCCACATGTCATTCGCTTTGAAGAGACACTTTTGTATTATATAAATCTGAAGGCGGCGGTGTCTGGTGGCTGTTGTTTCGAGTGTATATATGGTCGTAGTTGGGCATATCATGGTAGTGGTGTGCACCAGAGAAGCGCGAGTGGAACATACCTCTTCGTTGCCCCTTGGTTCCCACTATTGAGTTTTATCTCTATTTAATTATACATTTATAGTCCACTTGATACGACGGCAATGATTAACGGCTGAAGAATTACTAAATATAAACCCAAGGAAGATGCAGACCTTCACCTGGTCGAGTATCCACATGCCCCGAGTTTTGGAAAGATTGGCTAACAACTAAAAATCCCGCTGACATCTGGCACCCCGAGATGCTTACTAGCTGGGACTTGATGCAGCATACGTAAAACCCAACGACTCGGCCAAAGTCCCAGCATAGGGAGGGAATGGCTTACTATAATACTTCAGCCGTGTACCATCAAGCACCAGCAGACCAAGAAATTGCTGGAAAGCGTTTTGAATGAGGATGCCCAGGAGAGTTGGAGTGCCTGGAACTGCGAATAATGGCTCAACGATCCTTGGCGTTTCCTTGGGGGGTACGAGAGTCTTCCTTGCTAAACAGGAGCGAAGTTAGCAGAGCAATCATCACACACAATCAGAGTTTGCTGCTGGCGAATAGAAGCAGCAGCTCAACTATGGAAACTTCACCTAACAACCTCATTCAAAACATCAACATTAGTGAGTATAGAACATCAAGTAGCACGTCGCGATTCGACATATCTACCACTAGATACAGACGAGATGTCGGTTGAGCAGAGGATCAAGGCCTAGCTACAAGAGACTACACCAACTTGCGAATCAACCACCACTCATCTAGCCAACGATATCCAGCCTTTCCGAAAGCGACGCCGCTTAAACCCTCTAACCCCCAAGACATCGTGGAGTCGCGATAGTGGCCACCACAGCATGTGCCTCAGCTCGTAGCTATGGGAGTCCTGGGAAGCGCATTAAGTGACTTGTTACTGACCATAAAGCACACGACAAGCTAATAAAGGGTCACATGAGAGGGCTGGACTGCATTGCGGCATTCCTGCTATTGGATGGATACTCATTAACGAGAAGTCAAACGAGCAGTACCACCATTGTATACCTTGGTACTAAGCCTGGACTGGCTTCCTGAGACTGTCATTAATTGTGGCGTGTTCAATCCGGCTTCGCTGATGGCTACCTGCACGATTTGCCACACAGGGCTGGTTTACACAATAATGCCCTCTCGCCTCTTGCGAGCTAGCTGGATGGCGGGCGCAATCCTTAGATTCTCGCACTAATAGATAGTGCTCCGCCTGACTGGGCACGCACGAATGCGCCTCTTAGCTTCGTCCAGCCATCGGGTGTCATTGCTGAGCTGGGTCCAGGAAACATGCCTGTGGCAGAGATTGTAATCATTGTAATCTAGGCGATAACAGCGAGTTGATAAGAATGCTGGTACGGAGCGGAGCGGCTGTGGCGGAAAAGCTATTGATGAAGGGCTCCTGATGAGGTGACGGGCCGAGATCCGTCCGTCTCCATTTCAGCGCGGAGTCGGGAATCGAGATCCCTTCCGGAAATCGGCTGTGTAGGATTCGAGGTCCTCAACTAGGGGGCTACTAGTGTGGCGAACCGAACTCGGGATAAGTCTAGAAAAACAAGACAGTTCCCCCACCTGAATCAAGGCATATGCACTTTGCCTACAGCACCTAGGGATTATCTTATCTTGTCAAACTTTGTTCATACTATCCCGTCATGACTCAAACATCCTCAGCAGATGCAAAGGGCCATCAGTCGACCAAAGAGATGGATGGGATCGAGGCTGGCATTGGCAACCCTGCCAACGACGTGGCCGAGGGCAAGGTCCAAGACATCATTCTCGACACAATCAGCGCCGCTGATGGCCAGTACACTGAGGCAGACTACAAGAGGGTTCTTTGGAAGATTGATCTCGTTCTCCTGCCCCTGATGTGGCTCTGCTATGGCACCCAGCAGGCGGACAAGACGTCCATCTCCACTCAGGCAACCTTCGGCATGCGAGAGGACACTGGGTTAGTCGGCCAGCAATTCTCATGTGAGTGATGCCCAGAGCCGCATATCGGTCCCTGCCTGCTGCGTGTGGCGGATTGCCGAGACTGACTTGTCAAATTTCAGGGCTAAGCACTATCTTTTACATCATGTACCTTGTTGGCGAAGCTCCCGGAAACTACCTGATGCAGCGCTTCAGCCTCAACAAGACTTTGTTCATCTGCATGTTCTGCTGGGGAGTCATTGTTCTCTGTATTGGCTTCACGCACAATTTCGCCCAGCTCATGGCGCTCCGAGCCCTTCAGGGCCTCTTCGAGTGCACCATCTCCCCAGCGTTCCTCCTCATCACGGCCTCCTTCTACGTCAGCCGGGAGCACACGATGCGATCCATCATCTGGGGCACTTCGAACAGCGGAATGGACATCCTCACACAGCTCGTCATGTATGGAATTGGGAAGGCTGCCAAGGCAAACCCCAGCAGCTTTGGTCCGTGGAGATACATCAGCATTTTCTTGGGTTCTTGGACGATCATCATGTCTTTCTGTTCGCTGCTAGTGTTGGGAACGCCCAATGAGGTTCGCTGGCTGTCAAAAGAGGAGAAGCGCATCGCAGCCGCCAGAGTCGTCAGCAACCAGACCGGTACCAGCAGAGAGCAGCAGAAGGAATGGCGTTGGGGCCAGGTCTGGATCACATTCAAGGATCCGCAAACCTACTTCTTCTTCTTTACTGTCATCGTCAACTCCCTTCCCAACGGCGGAACCACAGCCTTTGGTAACCTGGTCTATGTGTCCTTTGGCTTTACCAACCTCGAGACCCTCGTCAAGGGCACCATTCCTCAGAATATCGTCACGATTGCTTGGTTTCTGTTCGTTGGCTTCCTGACGCTGAAGAAGCCGAATCTCCGCTGTGAGTGCTACCATTTTTCTTTTTTCAAGTTGGCCTGTGAATGGTAAACTGACGTGAATTTGTAGTTATCCTTATGGTCGTCTCGACCATTCCTGCCTTTGTCGGCATGCTGGCCCTGGGACTACTGCCCAAGGATGGCATGTTGTGGACTCGATGGGGTCTTTACCTCATGACTGTGACTGGTCGCTTGCCTGGTCTTTTGATCTGGACCTTGCTCCCGTCCAACGTGGCCGGCAGAACCAAGAAGTCGGTGACTGGAGCCGTAATGTTTATTGCGTACTGCATCGGCAACGCCATTGGCGCCCAGACCTTCCAAGCCAAGTGGGCGCCCCGATACGTCCCCTCTATGATTATCTGTGGAGTCATGTATGCCTTGGAATGCGTCTTGTTCATTTTGTGGAGGTTCTACTGTGAGTGCCCTGAACCTACAAATTCCGTCGCGTTTCCTGATAAATGAACAGATATTGTGCAGAACCGTCGCAGGACTAAGCTGGTCGAAGAGATGGGGTTGACACCTGAAGAGTCTGCACACCAGGGACAAATCAACGGAGAAATGGACGTGACAGACTGGGAGAATATTCATTTCAGGTACAGTATGTAAGAGGGAGACAGTGAAAGCGTCGATACGGAGAACCAAGGATTGGAATCGCGAGGTAGGACCAGTCCTGGTTAAGTTGCCGGGTTGTGTAGAGTGGGCGTGGTGGATATCAGTTCAACAATCATCAAGGTGCGGCGCGTTGTCACGAGATTGCCAACCTTTTTGTCGAGATTTATTACGATAGAAACATTGCAGAGTGAAAAAAATGAGCAATATCACTGCCATCTCAGGTGTGCCCGAAGTCTCTGAAACTCTCTATTGGGGTAATATATCGTCAAGGTCCTCACGTCACTTCTGCCTTAGGAGTACGTTACGCAATTACAAGGTCTTAAAAACGTGGTTTAATCACAATTGTGTCTTTTGCTGTTGTGGCTGATGGCTTCTCGTTACTATTGCAAATAGTAATGAATTAAAAAAAGAAAGAAAATGGTTTAATTACCCTAGAGGTCCTCGCGCACTGAGGAGATAAGGAGTTCAGCCCCTAGCCTTCTGCAGCGTTTTTGACTAAGAGGAGATAAGCAGATGGTGGTCTCCGTCTCCGGAAAGGAATTCAGAGAGGGGCTTTCTATCCATGACTCGATCGTGGCTCTTGGTCGCAGTCAGACTGACTCGACCGCGTTCATATCCTTATCTTGGTCAAAGGGCTCAAAGAAAGGATACAGTGTGGGGCTGATCCTTCACAAGATAAGGGCGCCTGGGGCATACAAAATACTAGCGCCCAGAACCTCCTCTTTGAACCTTGCCCAGCGGCTGGTTCTCTTCCGACGCTATATCCGGTACCCGACCGCCCGCCGAGGCGCCCCACGTCTGTCTCTACAATCCAGGCTCTCCGGCCGGATGCCGGAAGAGATCCGGCCGCGTCGGTATAAAATCATTTCGAGGTTTGTGGTTGGTTACCAGGCACCAATCAAGCCTGGATCTTCCTTGACGAGCTCCCCTCCATTATCAACATGACAGCTCAAGCAATCCGCGCCGCCCGTGTGCTTCCCAGCAGTTCGTCGCAGCTGATCCAGGATGGAGTTGTCCTTGTCCAAGGTGACCGGATCAAGCTGGTCGGGCAGTGGGCGACCCTGGAAAAGGACCTTGAAGGTGTGCCTGTTAGAGATTTGGGCGACGTCACTCTTATGCCCGGTTTGTTCGATTGCCATGTTGGTCACGCCTTTGCTGTCGGCCCCAGATTCACACACTGACAATGATTCGCAGGTCCATCTTCAGCTTGACCCCAGCGGAATAAACACCAGCACTGTGGTTTCCGCTACAGATGAGGAGCTCATCCCATTCATGGCAGTCAACGCCTCACGGCTGCTAGATGCGGGCGTCACCACCGCCCGCGACCTGGCATCTCGTGGAATGACGGCTATCCTTCTTCGAGACAAGATCAAGAAGGGCGAAGTTATCGGCCCTAGACTTCAGTGCGCAAACGCACCCCTTACGGTCGAGAAGGGTCATGCCCATGCCATGGGTGGTGTTTGTCGTGGTGTTGAAGGGGTACGTGCAGAAGTTCGGAAACGACATGCCGAAGGTGCGGACCTGATCAAGGTCATGGCGACTGGAGGTTTCATGACAGCAGGCTCTCACCCCTCCAAAGCCTGCTTCTCTCTAGAGGAAATGACTGCCATTGCCGATGAGGCGAGGCGACTTGGCATGCCCGTCACCACTCATGCCACAGGCACCGAAGGAATCGAGAGAGCAGCCGATGCAAGGTTCAGCTCGATAGAGCACTGCGCCTGGATCACGGAGAGTGGAAACGCAACATTTGACAAAAGGGTAGCTCAGAAGTTGCTTGACAACAAGTTGGCTGTCTGTCCTACGGTTAGTTTACCTCCCCTCAACCCCGTATAGCTCTAACCTGCTTTGAGTAGATGAACACAGCCTGTGTTGAACACGACTACTTCTGTCCTTGGGATAAAAGAGAGGTTATTGTATCCAACCTCAGGTCCTTGCGTGATATGGGAATAAGGATAATGGTCGGAACAGATGCTGGCATCGGATTCTGCCCTTTCGAACGCTATGCCGATGGACTCACGGTTCTCGCAGATGCGGGCTACACGCCACGGGAGATCATCGCGGCGGCAACTGACATCGCGGCCAAGGAGTGTGGACTGAGCGAGGAGACTGGTAAGCTGGAACCTGGGTACGCTGCAGACCTAGCGGCCTTTTCTGGGAACCCGCTTGAGGACATCAGAGCCTTCGCAGAACCAAGATTCGTCATGGCATGCGGAAGAGAGCACAAGAAACTTAGGCCAATCCCTCCGATGGGTGATGTTTCGGAGGCCAAGAACATGACGTTGCAGGTTCTTCGCCGGGGTGCGGGCTTGCAAACCCAAGCATAGTATAGTGGTAGATTATAAGTATGACCCATAGATCTTCTATGCACAATGGTCTCCTCTCCCACGCGTCATTATTAGAAACTCTTCAAAGAGCGGGGCCAATACCACGATCGCAGGCCAGCAAAAACTTAGCATGGACTCGGGACTTAACTTGGCCTTCGTGTGCGCCCCCAGGCTGTTAACCTCTTTGCGGTTATCCTCAACTCCTACAGTTTGATGCCACCCGAGCTGACACTTATTGCGTCGAAGTCGTCTGCAGAGATACTGCAGCCTAAAACCTTTTGTTTAAGTTGTAAACTTTAGAGTGAATCAGCGCTCCTAGTTCGATCAGGACCTCTTCGCACATCGGAATGCCGGGCGAACGTCACGGTTGGCGCTCTCCATGGCCTGCCGATTAGTCCTGCAACACTGTGCAGCACACCCAAGGCGTGTATGCATTATCATTCTCTGGCGCCAATCCCCAGCTCCTGTGAAGCAGACCTCACTGTCGGGTGGCTGACCGCAATAAGTCACCAGGCCAATGTCTGTGCTTGCTGCGTGAAAAGACGCTAGAATGCCCGACAAATGACGGTCAAGCATTACCAGCCGACGGATGTCTCGGCGCAAAAGCCCGTCTCGGCGTCTAGGGGAGCGCGGAGTTCAATAGTGCAGCAAGATTGGGAACAGCTGGCCTTGGCTCAACTGCCGGGCGAAGGAGAACGGTAGTGGTCCGGTAGCATTAATAAGCGACGGCGTACGGTCCGCTCGGCAGATCCTAGTGGATCCTCCTGTCAACGGTGTCGTGCTCTTCCGTAGCCCATGTCCGTCGGCTCCCACGGACCGGCCTGCCTCCGAGTAACTCTGGGGCCATAACATAAGTCTCAAACCACAGGCAATTAATAATCAGACTGAGGGTCTAACGATAGGGCAATTGAGCCTCAAACTCCGACGGGGTTTGAGGCTCAATGGTCTGGAAGGGGGAGGCGACACAGTATAAGAGCTGAGGTACACCTAACCCCCGGTCATCATAAGTTGCTTCACCACGCAACCAGATACGTCGGATTTTCAAGCAGTCTTGCATTAACCACCTCGCCCACCACCCTCCATATACGACCCGCCCCCTTACGAATACGATGTCCGAAGAAACCCTCCCACAGAGATGGGTTGCTGCCTGGTCCGCCGACGATCCGGCCGCCTTTGCCCATTTGTTCGCCCCTAATGCTATCTACATCGACTACGGTTCCCAGCTGCACAGAACCCGAATGGACAACCACCACAAATCATGGCGCAAGGCCATCCCCAATTTCACGGCGGTGCTTGACCCGTCCACGCCCATTTGGTGGGCCAAAAGCGACATTGTGGACGGGAAAGCCAGGACGAGCTGCGCGTTCAGAGTCATCATGAACGGAACATTTTTGGGGTCCCTCCCTCTGAAGTCGGCGACGGGAAAGGACTGGCACATGGTGGCAATGGTCAGCATGGAGATCGAAGATGGGTTGATTGTGAGGCTGGGGGAATTCTACCGGGACTCCTTCGAGAAGGGTGTGCCCGAAGATCAGTTTCTCAGAGACGTGTAAATCGCCAGCCGGCGGAGCCGGCGGAGACAAACCGACCTAAGAGTAATTATTATAAGAAAAGTAAAAAAAAAGATATGGAGACCAACCGACTTTACAACGTCCTGGGCAATCATCTTCGGTTTTTCAAGTCAGGTTACATAGTCTCGCTTGCCGACTTCGGTTTGATCGGCTGGGTCGATTTCGCAGGTTTGGCAGGGGTTGACATCGACCGGCTTCCAGCTTTGAAAGGGTGGGAGGAGCGGTTCAGCGAGGCATGAAAGCACCGTAGCCACTCGACATTAAGGAGGCCTTGAAGGATGAGGGCAAACTCGACGCCCTAATAACTATAGTTATGAAGTTCACCGACGACCAAAATGATGCGATACACGATGAGCTTCACAGGGATGTTTGATATAGCAGTATTTCTGGTTTATGAAAGCAAATAAACTAACGCCCGTGCGTTTACCATCGCCAGTAACGTTTCAACAACGAGAGAGTCATGTATAAAATTTGAGGATTTCTTCTAAGCATGCACACCCGTCTCGCAAGCCAGAATTTCTAGCATCAAATGACTCAGTTCAAGCAGTGAGGTGCAACGAAGGGTTTCCAAATCAACAAAGGCCCCTGATGGAGTTGGCAGGTTGAGTAGGTGACTACTTCCGGGGACGATAAATACGTCGGCGAACACGAATAGGATTTTCAATTCGAAACATCTCAGCATGAATATCCAACTGTCATAGAGAAAACAAGGCAGGTCATATCTCCGCTTCAAAATATTAAGAAGCGGGCCCCAAGCGTCTCTAAGAGGCATAGAATCGCAGCGATTAGATATCACTTAACGTACATGATAAGCGAGTCGGAAATACAAGCGAGTCGGAAAAAAATCCCTTAATGCCCCTTCTTTTCATTTGATTAATTATTTCTTAACTACTAAATATGTCATAGTTAAGTAAAGAGATAAATATTATCCTTGCCCTTTAGGCTCTTTGAAAGAACCCGAAATTATGTATTTACCCTACTGCAAAGATATATAAGGTCTCGCCTAGTACCCTCTATGACTGATATCATGGCAAACCTTCTCGAGGCGATATTATCCCTAATTCACGTAAACTATCCGATCTAGAGGAATAGATTATTATTGACTATATTCTTGACCTAGACTCTCGAGGGTTTCCCCCGCGACTTCGTGGTGTTGAAGAAATGGCTAACTGATTGCTTGCCGACCGCGACGTATCACCTGTTGGTAAGCGCTGGGCTTTTAACTTCGTTAAGCGATACTAAGAGCTTAAGATGTATTTTTATCATAGATATAACTATTAAAGAGCGAAATGCGAAGATCTGACTACTATTTGGAAGTGGTTCTCACTTATAGAGAATATAATCGCGAAATATGGTATTACCCTTGCTAATATCTATAACTTTGACGAGACTAGCTTTATGATGGGTATTATTATAAGCGGAATGGTCGTCACAGGCGTAGAAAGACGTGGAAGGCCGAAATTAGTCTAGCCTAGAAATCGGGAATGGGTTATAGTTATCTAGGCTATTAATGCGGAAGGCTAGGCGATCTAGCCGTTCATCGTGGTTGCGGGCTAATATCACCTTGCCAGCTAGTACCAAGAAAGCAATCTCCCGGGCGATTGGGCGATCGCTACGACTAAAAATGGCCGGACTGACAATGATACGGGCCTTAAGTGGATTAAGCACTTTGATTAGCATATAAAGACCTGATTAAATGGTCGCCATCGCCTTCTAATCCTTGATAGCTATGAAAGCTACTACTCGGTTGATTTTGAGATATATTGCGAGGAGAATAATATTATTACGCTTTATATGCTGCCTCACTCGTCGTACCTGCTCTAGCCTCTTAACGTCGGGTGCTTTGGGCCTCTTAAGAAGGCATACGGTTAGCAAATAGAGCATCTGATTAGATACTCTATAACCCACGTTTCGAAGACTGAGTTCTTTCTGGCCTTTTACGCTGCATTTTAAGCCTTAATGATAAAAGTTAATATTTAGGGAGGTTTTAGAGGAGCCGGACTTGTCCCTATAGACCTAGAAAATGTACTTTTAAAGCTTGATGTGTAACTATGGACTCTAATACCGGTCGACGAAGAGGCTAGCCTCCCTGACCCTTAGGTCTTAAAGACCCCAAAGACGGTCCTTGAGGCTAGCTCTTAGTCTGAATTTCTGAAAAGACGAGTTAAAAGGCACTAAAGTAGCTCTCTGATATCTATTCTTAATGCGATTGAGTTATTTTCGAAGGGAATGAAGGCAATTATATATGAGATGGCTTTAATGAAGTCTGAGATCTAGATCCTTCGATAGGCGAACGAGACCCTTAGTAGGCGGCGGAGAGAAAAAAGAGCATGCCTCTGTAATGGAGGAAAGATGACTCTAGATGAGGGTAGGGAAGTAATTGATTAGATGGGTGTTAATATGCAGGGAGTGGCTGAATCGTTGAGAAGTGGTGGTTAAGGAGGGTCGGCGCGAGCGAAGGATACCCGTTGTGGAATATGCGGCAAGTGTTACGACCCAACAGGTCTTACATCACGTGGGAAGAAGGACCCACAATTCACTGGAAGAAGCCGGCCTATCACAGCTTCACTCACCTCCCCGATCGTAAGCCTCACGATCTCGAACGTGAGCCTCACGACCCCCAACGTGAGCCTCACGATCTCTAGCGTAAGCCTCACATACACAAACATAAGCCAGCTAGGACGACTTAGTATATAAAATATACCTATTATACCTTCTTATATACTATACTACCTTAGCTATTAATATAACTTAGTTATACTTAATACCCTTAAGTATATTACTAGATATAACTTATATACCCCTCTTTAAAGTATGCAACTTAATCTACTACTAATATAAATTAATATAACTAGTTTATCCCCTTAGGACTTATATAATTATTATATATTAATAGCTCTTATTTAGTAAATTATTAGCATTACCCTAAGTAATACTATACTACCGCAAAATATATTTAATAATAATACTCCTAGCACCCCAGGCAATAGCTAAGGCTAACTACCTACATATAATATACCCCCTAGCACCGCGGAAATAATCACCGAGATCCATTAGCTCCGCGCTATAATTAATTAACTTAGGGGATAAATACAATAGCAATAGGCCGCGCCACCATTACCGCCACCACCAGTAGTTAACCCCATACCTACACGGGATATTAGAGAAGTAATTAAACCACTAAAGCTAGCACCCTTTAATAGGGACGCAAGGGACATTATTCCATTCCTAACCCGCTGCAAGGGATACTTTAAACTATTCCCAACTAAGCTTACAAGCTCTAAGGCCAGGGCCTTATTCATAAGATAACTCATAGAAGGCACCATAGCCGCCTAGATAGAACCTATCCTCAGGGACTTCCTCTCGCACGAAGAAGTAAACTAAGACTAAGATACTATTAATATCTACGCAGATTAGAATAACTTTAAAGCCGCCCTAAAGGACATATTTAAACTTATAAATAAGAAATAATAAGTAGCCGCATAATTATTTACCCTCACCTAAACTAGGTTATACGCCGCATATATAGCCCTATTTAGATAACTAGCCTTAAAGATAGAATTTAATAATAAATCCCTTAATATATATA
This sequence comes from Fusarium phalaenopsidis, assembly GCF_050370095.1. Classification (NCBI taxonomy): domain Eukaryota; kingdom Fungi; phylum Ascomycota; class Sordariomycetes; order Hypocreales; family Nectriaceae; genus Fusarium; species Fusarium phalaenopsidis. Next base: position 767,317 of record NW_028145414.1, on the reverse strand, counting down.
ATAAGCGAGTTGGCCAGGCAAGCAAGTTGGCTAAAAATCCCTTACCTAATATCTTCTCGATTTAATCAATTAATTCTTAACCACCTAGCATATTATCTATTAATTATAAGGCTAAAATGCTTCTTACCCTTTAGGCTTATTAAAATTAACTAAAACTTAGCTTCTAATAGGCTATAAAGATCTATAAGGTTAATCACAATACTCTTATTAATCGCCATAAAGGGATTTAATCTCGACGCGATATTATTAATAAATCGCGTCGACTATCTGATCTAGAGGAATAAATTATTATTTAGTTTATTCTCGACCTAGATTTACGAGGATTTCCCCCTTAGCTTTATGGTATTAAAGAAATAGCTAATTAATTACTTACTGACCACGACGCGCCGCTAATTAGCACGCATTGGGCTTTAAACTTCATTAAGTAATACCCAGAGATTAAGATATATTTTTTTCATAAATATAATTACTAGAGAGCTAAATATAAAGATCTAGTTATTATTTATAATTAGTTTATATTTATAGCGAATATAATTATAAAGTATAATATCTAATTAGATAATATTTATAATATTAATAAGACTAGCTTTATAATAAGTATAATTTAGAGCGGAATAGTTATTATAGGCATAGAAAGGCGTAGAAAGCCAAAATCAGTATAGCCTAGAAACTAAGAATAGATTATAGTTATTTAGGCGATTAACGCGAATAGCTAAGTAATCCCGCCGTTTATTATTAATGCGGGCTAATATTACCTCGCTAACTAGTACCGGGATAGTAACCTCCCGGGCGATTAGGCTATTATAACGACCCAAAATGGCTAGACCGATAATAAGACCAGCCTCGAGTGGCTTAAGCACTTTGATCGGTGCATAGCTAAGCGATCAAATAGTCGCTATTATCTTCTAATCCTTAATAGCTATAAAAGTTATTACTTAATCGAATTTAAGAGATATTATAAGGAGAAGAAGATTATCAGGCTTTATATGCCACCTTATTCATCTCATCTACTTTAGCCCCTTAATATTAGATACTTTAGCGTACTTAAGAACGCTTATAGCCGAGAAATAAAGCTTCTAATTAGATACTCTATAACCTATGTTTTAAAGACTAAGTTCTTCCCGGCCTTCTACGCCGCATTTTAGGCCACTATGACGGAAAAGAATATCAAGTTAGCCTTTAGAGGGGCTAGCCTTGTTCCTCTTGACCCAGAAAGTATAGTCTCGAAGCTTAATATGTAACTACGGACTCCAATACCGGCTAAGGAGGTGGCTAAACCATTAACCCCTTGGGTTTCAAAGACCCCAAAGACCATACTTAAGGCTTAATCTTAGTCTAAATACCTCAAGAGACGAGTTATAAGGCATAAAAGTAGCTCCCTAGAGTCAATTCTAGAAGCTATATAGTCTTCTTCTAAGGGAATAAAGATAATTATATATAAGGTTAACTTATTAAAGGCTAGGGTTAAAGACCTTAAATAGGCGAATAAGATACTAAGTCAGCGCCGGAGGGCAAAAAGAACCTAGCTATAAAAAAGAGGGGTTATAACGGTAGAGGAAGAAAGGCAGGCAATTGATCAAATGGATATTAATGCATAGGTAATAGCGGAATCATCGAGAAGTAGTGGTCAAGGAAGGTCAGCGCGACCGGGGGTTTAGCATTATGGTATCTGCGGCAAGCCCGGTTATAATGCAAGAATATATTAGGTAGTAATTAAGATATCTAGGGAAGAGTATAGCGAGTAGTTTTAATTAATTAAATAGTTTATTATATTTTTATTATAATTTCTAACTAGAAGGTTAAGAAAAGTAGCTAACTCGCTTGCCTGGCTAACTTGCTTATTATATATATTATAGAAGTATTTTATAGAGGACTAAAATTAGAAGTTAAGGATAAGCTATATAAGGTAGATTAACTTAATAACCTAAATAAGTATATTATAATAGCTATTAAGATTAATAAATAATAATATAAAAGATATAAGAAAAAGATAATAGAGAGAAATAAACTAAGAGGGGCTAATTTTAACCCTTATTTTCTTAATTAATATTATTAATAAGGAAACCCCCGTGGGAACTAGTAGCAACCGCGAGGAGGAACTTTATATAGTACCTACCTAGGACTAATAGAGTTAAGAGCTACTTAATAAAGCTTAAAGAATATTAAATGCTACTATTACTATAAGAAAGGCCATAAGGCTAATAAATATAAGAAAAAGTAAAAGGATATCTAGGAAGGACGCTATAAGCTAAAGAACCCCTAGTGACTTCCAGAAGGTAAGAAGTAATTAAACACGACTAACTAAGATAATAGCCCTTAGACAGCTATCCGCACTATTACTAGAACCTTAGGAATAGCACGATAGGGATATAATAAAACTAGACTTTAACTAGGAGAAGTTACTATGCCCTACTTAGCCGCCTACCTAACGGAGAAAAAAGCGGAAAATAACTACGTAATTAATAATATAATAAAAGAATGACTATATGAGCCGCCAAAGATCCTAAAGGTCTAATAATTAAACCTAACTAATTCTAATATATAGAGCCCACTACTAGAACCTAATACTAAGGTAAAACCCCCTGTAAAGGGCTAAAAAACCATCGCTATAACCTAACCGAATAGGCACTATAAACCTATCAATCGGGACTAATACTCCTCGGGAGTAAGAGCATAGCTGGAATTTAACCTTAGTTAGATTTAATGGCATAGGCGAGATAGATATATATTACTCTGGGAAGATAACTATAAAATCTAGGTTAAAGAAGCCACGGGCCTATAATACTAGACTAACCTAAATGCCTAATATATCTACCTCGCTAGAGAATAATAAAATATAAATAACGCAGAAGATATCTATATTAGAGTATACTATAAGGAAATTACTATAAACCCCTAATAACTAAAACTATAAATTAATATATAAAATAATCCCCGCATTATATTAATATACCCCTAATATAAAGAAATCTCATAGATCTCATATAAAAACCACCGCTATAGCATATATATCGCAGATAAATAATAAAATAATTACTTTCTAGTCTAATTATAGTAACTAAATAATAGACCCTACCTAGCTTATAAAACCTATTAGTATAAAGTTAATTAATAGTTTAACGGAATAGGTATTACTATGCTATGCTTCTACCCTATAAAAGAAGGAGCTATTAGCTTAGAACGATAGGTTATTATCGCTATATAGAGGACTATAATAGAATAGCAAGAAGAACTAAAAGGAAGCTACCCCAACGCAGAAGTAACCCTATGCTATAAAGAAATATACCCACGACATAGACAACAAGTCCTAGCCACACATAAACGCATTAAACACATAGCTATAGAAAGATTTAACTTCCTTACCCATCGAGGCAATAAAATAGATAGAGAATAGTATAAAGGAATCTAATTATACCTCAGAAGGGATCATAGACCCACCAATAAGGTCCTATAGGAATACGCAGATTATATTAGAAGGGGAGACCTTAATAAGGTCTACCCCAAACCATAGGAATAAAAATATACCTATAATAAGGAAGAATATAAAAAACTAAGCAATGCCTAGTACGCAGAAGATAGAGCTATAAAAGAAGGCTATTAATAATAGTAAGATAGCCTAAAGGATAACTATAACTATAACGCCTACGCAGATAGCAAGTATAAATTTAACCATACTAGCTATGCCTTAGTAATATTAAAAAACTAGATACCCTATCTAATATAGGGCAACGGGTAGATAAATAAGGGAATATATTACCCTAGAAGGCCTTTTACTTTACTACTAGAGTATATAAGTGATAATGCCTAGAAATAAAAGTATAAGTTAAGGGAGAATAATTAAATACTTTAATAAATAGTAAAGCTAAGTAAAACTACTTTAACTTAATAATAGTGAATAGGCTTAAGCTATTATAAAGGTATAAATAAACCCCTTATTTAGTTATTAACCTAGAGGGAACCTCTTTTAATTATAATAATAGAGTTATTAACTATGAGATTAATTACCTTAAGGTTTTTATTAAAGGAAAGAACTAAGGGATATTATTTAATATTATATTAAATAAATAATATAATCTTATACTTAGGTACCTATAGTTATAATAATTTAACCTATATTTTAACTAAAGAATTAGCTAAGTATTCTTTTTTAATAATAAGGCACCCCCTATGATAAATAATAACTTAGGATATAATATAAGATCTTAAACTTCTACCGAAGATATTAGAGAAGCTAGGCAGAGGTAAATATAAGATACCTCTTTACCTATAGAGATAAAATATAAATATAGAAGAGAATAAAAATAATAATAATAAAAAATAATTATATAAATTATATAATAACTCTATGAACTTAAGAAGGACCTTAAACTATAAAAAAAACTATAAGATAACTCATAAGAGGAAGAAAAATAACTTAAAAATATATTATAGTAATATTAAATCTATAAGAAACTCTTCGCGAAAGAACTTAAGATAGGTCTATCTAAATATATATACTATAACCTAGAAATTAAGTTTATTAATAGGAAATAACCTAGCTTTAATAAACTCTACTTACTTAATAAAGCATAACTACTAGTATTAAAGAAATATATTAAAGATATAATATAGAAAGGATATATTAAGGAAAATAAGTTATTTATTAGATACCCTATTATATTTATCTTAAAAAAAAATAAAAAGCTCTAGCTTTATATTAACTTTAAAATACTTAATGCTATTATAATTAAAGATTATATATCACTGCCTCTTATTAGTGAGTTAAAGGATTATTTTTTTAGAATAAAGTACTTTATAATACTTAACCTTAAGGGAGCCTATAACCTTATTTAAATTAAGGAAGGATATAAATAGAAAACCGCTTTTTATACTAAGTATAGACTATTTAAGTACCTTATTATGCCTTTTAAACTTATTAATATACCTATTATATTTTAATAAATAATTAATAATATACTATGGGAATATTTAGATATATTTATTATATATTACCTAGATAATATCCTTATTTTCTTTAAAATAAAAAGAAATATATATAAAATATATCTATAAGGTATTATAAATACTATAAAATGCTAAGTTACTAGTAAAACTAGAGAAAAGTAAATTCTATGCCTTAGAAGTAGAATTTCTTAGATATATTATTTCTTATAATAAGATATAAATAGACCCTAAGAAGGTCTTAGCGGTTAAGGACTAAAAAGAACTAATAAATATTAAGGAAGTATAAGCCTTCCTTAGATTTACTAATTACTACCATAAGTTCCTTAAAGCTTTTAGATAGATAGCTGCACTATTAATAGAACTCATAAAAAAGGATAAAACCTTTATATTTAGGAATAAGGCTAAATACGCCTTTGATAGGATTAAAAGACTTATCTTAAGCGAACTAGTGCTTAAGATGTTTAACCCTTCTTGATTAATTAAACTCGAAACTAATACCTTAGATTTCGCCTTAGGCGCTTAGATTAGATAATAAGACCATAAAGGACTTTTATACCTAATCGCATTTTACTCCTATAAACTATATAGAGTAGAACTTAATTACCCTATCTATAATAAGGAATTCCTCGTAATTATTAATACCTTTAAAGAATTTAGGTATTATCTTTTAGGAAGTAAATATTAGATTAAGGTATATATAGATTATAAGAATATTACTTATTTCGCTAAAATATAATAACTTAGTAGATAATAACTCTAGTATGCTAAATATCTCTTAGAATTTGACTATATTATTATCTATATTAAAGGAAGGGAGAATAAAAGAGCTAATGCTATTAGTTAATGCCCTGACTTAGATATAAAAAAGACTAAGACTAAAGGGTAACTACTATATTATACGCTGGAAGGATAGCTATAATAAAAAACTATTATATAAATTATTAAAGCTATACTATTACCTAAATACCTTATACTTATTAGGAAAAATAAATAATTAGGAATAGACTTCGCCGAGTATATACTAGGCTACCAACAAAGGAATAACAGAGTATAGACCTATAAAGGAAAAATCTCTATCCCTGACGAAGCATTCTAACCTATTTTTAATTACTATTACTACTAGGTTACCCGCTATAGCAACCTAGAGATAACCACTTAAGCTATAAGATAATACTATAATAACTATGACCTAGATAGCAGGATATAAGGAAGGATATACCGATATTAGAAATACCATAAAAACACACCACTATGCACCGCTAGCACTAAGGAACCTATTAAACTAACACCATTACTAGAACATATCTAACTCATTAAAAGATATAAGAAATAAAACATTAATAATATTAACTACGCGCAGGGATATTAATATAACGAAGATAGACTCTTAACCTACTAAGAAATAATTATTATCCCTAATTAAGCCTTTAAAACTATCTTTAATTACTATCACAATAAATCCCCGCATAATAGAAATTATAATCTAACCTAGAGACTAATAAATTACCTCTATAATAGCTACTAGCTCGAGAAAAAAATAAAATAATAGGTATAATAATATATAAAATACTACTTAGCGATAAAACCTATTATCTATAAATAAAGTAAAATTACTAGTACCTTATATTAAATTATTAGAGTAACCTATATAGTAAAATAAGGTAATTTACTCTTTATAAAGATCCTAGAGTATAATAAATACCTATTAGATAATAAAAAAAAAACTAATAAGTAATAAGTACTAAAAAAATTATAATATAACCTTATATATAAAATTCATAGCTATTTATTATATAGATATTAAGGAATTAATAAAACCCTAAAATAAGTTAAGATAATATTTATATTTCTTAATATAAAGAAAATTATTTTAATAATTACTAGTTAATATAACCTTTACGCGAAAACCAAGGCATAATGCTATAAACCATATAGAAAACTATAACTACTCCTAGTTTTATAATAACTATAAGACTTAATTACTATAAACTTTATTACTAAACTACCCCTATTAAAAGAACTAGCTACTAAAAACTTCTATAATAGCATTCTTATTATTATAAATAGATTTATAAAATTCTCTTACTTTATACCCTATAGAGAGTTAATAATAGCTAAAGAATTTACTTATTTCTTCTATTTTTATATTATAAAAATATATAAACTACTACTCGAGATTATTATAGACCGAGAACTACTATTTGCATTAAAATTCTAGCAAAGCCTTATAGGATATTTAGGTATTAACTATAAACTCTCCACCGCATATTATAAAGAGACTAATAGATAAATAAAATAAATAAACTAAATACTAGAATAATACCTTTATTACTATATTAACTATAAATAAACTAATTAGGTTAAAAAGCTACTAGTTACTTAGCTAGCCTATAATATAGTAATTAATAAAAGCACTAAGGTTATACTAATATATATTAATTTTAGGTTTATATTAGATATTTACTAATAATCTAAAGACGCTATTATTAACCCTAAGGTAATCCTTATTAGCGACTAGCTATAAAACCTATATAAGGAAATAAAAATAAAACTTAAATTTATTAAAAATAAAATAATAATATATACTAATAAAAAAAGAATTAAGAGACTAATCTTTTTAGAGGGAGATATAATTTATCTCGCGATAAAAAATATTAAAATAAAATAATAAAATAAAAAACTTAATTATAAATATATTAGATTATATAAAATTAAATAAAAAATCTTAAAATATAATTATAAACTAGACTTATTACCTAAGGTTAAGCTTTATTTAATCTTTTATATTTTACTATTTAAATTAATATAAGATATTATCTAAGTAAAAATAAATAAAAAACTAAATATAAAAGTTAATAAACTAAAAGAATATATTATAAAAGCTATCCTTAATATAAGTAAAATTAATAATAAAATAATATATTTTATTAAATAAAAAAACTACCTTAATTTAAAAAATATATAAAAACCCTTAGAATACCTTACTAATATATAATGCCTCTTAAAGAACTTTTATTAATAATAAGTAAAATAATATTATTAAACTCCTCGCCTAACCCTAGCAAAGACTAATTCGCCCCATTAGGAATGCCTAATACTTAGAAGTCTTATATTATATGCCTCTCATAAGAATTAAGCGCCGGGATAAGGTTATCCTCTGCCTCTAGCTCTATTATACCCCGCTTAAATAAATTATTACTCTACTCCTTCACTTTCTTCTTTATTATCTAAATCCTTTATAAATAAGCCATAGCTATTATAAGAGAGGATTAAAGCTCCACTAGCTAATTATAGAGGAAGAAGATCTTATTACCTGCTTTATCCTCCTCGCGATTTAATCTCCCTTACTAATTAATTAACTTATTTACTATTTTAAAATTAGCTATAAAATACTAGAAACCTAAGATATATAAACGCGACGACGCAATATAGATATTATCGCAAGGATAACCCCGCCTCGTATATTACTTATATTTCGCTAAATAACTAAAACTATCTATCTTATAGATAAGCTTTTACTTAAAATAATAAATATAAGGCATATTAGCGGCGATAGAGTTTTAAGAAAAATATTATAATAAAGCTTATTAATTAGAGGTACTAGACTTACGCGATTTTTTAACTCTTCCTGATATTATATTAGCAACGCGAAATAATTATAGGAGGAAGTTAGGGACTAACTAATTAAAAAAACCCAGGCCTAAAGAACTAGTCTCGAGGATAAGGACTAACAAAAGGGGGGAGATCGTGTTACGACCTAATAGGTCTTATATTACATGGGAAGAAGGACCTATAATTCACTAGAAGAAGCCGGCCTATCATAGCTTCACTCACCTCCCCGAATATAAGCCTTACGATCTCGAATGGAAGCCTCACGACCCCTAACGTGAGCCTCACGATCTCTAGCGTGAGCCTTACATACACAAATATAAGCTAGCTAGGACGACTTAGTATATAGAATATACCTATTATACCTTCTTATATACTATGCTACCTCAGCTATTAATATAACTTAGTTATACTTAATACCCTTAAGTATATTACTAGACGTGACTTATATACCCCTCTTTAGAGTATGCGACTTAATCTACTACTAATATAAACTAGTATGACTGGTTTATCCCCTTAGGACTTATATAATCGTTATAGCAAGACCGGCCATAATAAAAGAATATATTAAATAGTTATTGTGATATCTAGGGAAGAGTATAGTAATTAGTTTTAATTAATTTAATACTTTATTATATTTTTATTTTATATTTTATATTAAAGGTCTTAATATTTTTCTAACTCGCTTGTATTTCTAACTCGCTTATTATATAACGTATATATATAGTAAGTGGATTAGGTAAGTAAATAGATTAATTTGCCCTATAAATAGATTTATACCTAATATTAAATTAATATAAAAATTTCTAAGAAAATTAAGCTAAGCCTAAAATAAATAAAAATTAAAAGTTTAAATATATTATATAATAAGCTAATATATATATATAGCTTATATAATAAATAAGCATATATAATAGCATATTATATTATTAAAATCCCACTTACCTTAGACCTCTTAACTTTTTCTATAAAATAGCTAGAAACTTAAAAAGAGTATTTTTATATATTTAATCTTTTAAGAAACCTTATATAACGGGCTGAGCCCGTGGGGGTCTCGGCTTGCACTCTCGACCAAGACCCACATAAGCTCAACAGCTAAAAGGGGCTCTTTTCGCTTCTCCTTTTTTACTTTCTTTTCCTTTCTTCCTTAGCTTTAAGATACTCATTAGAGTCATTCAGCTAGTTATTAATATACTCAGCTAGACTATTATATTATCCTAAAGCTCCGTCCTTTAATAAGAAGACTAATTAATTAGGTCAATTAGTCTAGTCCCTACTTGGCTTTCTATGTAATTAAGCCCGGAAAAGCAGAAGGCTCCTACCTATATGGCGGTCGAGCTATATATATACCTCTACGAAGACCTCGTGCTAATCACGAGTAATAGAAGGCTCCTGCCTATATAGCGGTCAAGCTAAGTATATCCCTGCGAAGACCTCGTGTAAATCACGAGTAGCAGAAGTTCCCCCCCCTAAGACCTCGCTACCGGAGCGATTAGTAGAAGATCCCCCAAAGGGATAAGCATTTGATCAATCGACCCTGCCTAATGAGACGAACCAATACGAATGATCAATATAAGCAGCTTCCACGATAGAAGCTCTTAACCAAGACGGGGGCTCCCCTAGCTAAGCCTCCTAGATAATAATGTAAATAATAATATAAATATTAAAGGAACTGCGAGCCCTACGCGCTAAACGAGAAACCAACCGCGAGGAGACAAGGAATTAGATTCGCGCCATCCAGTCGGCGATTATAATACCAGCTCTAACGCCGCAACCGCTAGAGCCCCTAAATACAGCTAAACCTAAACTTCAACGAAGCTCCTCGCTAGAATAACTATTAATAAAGAGGAAACTAATCCTCCTAGACCCCCTATGATTTAATAGAACTTAATAGAAATTCTAGGCCTAGTAACTTAAAATATAAAGTAAACTACGTATTAATAACCCTGCCCTTAGCGAATTATTAAATTAATTCGCCTATATCTACTCTAAACTAGCTAAAATACCATAAGTAATAGTAATAGCCTTCTTTAAAAAAGGAGGCTTAAATTAGTAATTTAAGCTAAGCGAATTTATAATATACTTAGCTAGCTACTATAGGGACCTAAATATTAAGCAGCGAGCTCTTAGCCGGCTAGAGACGATAAGATAAGGAGATAAGGAGAGCTTTATATTCTTTCTCCCTAAGTTTAAGAAGAAGCTTATAGATAGCGGAGGAGCTAACTAGGTAGACTCAGTATAAATTAACGCCCTTAAGCATATAATTAACTAAGAGCTCTATTCCTACCTTACAGGCTAGCTTAGTTTACCGAAGATATATCCCTCCTTTATTAATGCGCTATAGAGCCTTAGGGCCAACTTAGAAGAGCTCCGCTTCTATAACCAAAAGCTAGGCAACCAGCAGGAGCAGCGACGAGGCCTAAGCCCTAACTAGGAATAACCTAGATAGAGGTCACCGCCGTCAAAGGAGGCATCTAATCATATAGATTAGAAACCCACGAAGGTTAAGAGATATAAATCGAAGCTCCTAGATAGGCAGAAATACTATTAATATAGCGAGGTTAGCTATATTATTACTTATTATACTTAACACTAAAGAAGCTAATAAGACTTAGAAGAGGCAAGGAAGCCTAAGTGTAAAACTAGGGCTATAAGGAGTAAGCTAAGAAAGAAAAGGGACTAAGACCTAAGCAATAAAGATAAAGCTAATAGCCTAAGCGAGGTAGCCTCGGCGGAGGAATTAGAAAATAAGTAGCTCTTAACTAAAATCGCTATTAGGAGCACTAATAGGCTTAAGCTAAGTAAGAGAAGCTAGAGGATTAAATAGATAGTTAACCTTTTTATATTAATATAGGGATTAATTAAGAATATTACTTAATAGCCCTTATTAATAATAGATATCTATGCTATGAAATAATCGCTAATGCCCTTACCTATAAGCTATGCCTGCCGTGTATTCCTATTATCCTATAAATACTTAAGCAGGTAAACATATCCTCGCTAGGTGCTATTAGGCACATAATATATATAGATATAGATATTAATAGCTACTATAAGAAATAAGTCTTTTTTTATATTATAATAGGCTAGGGAAATAAAATTATCCTTAGATAAACCTAGATAGATAAAGAGGATATTATTATTTAGCCTATAAGAGGATAATTATATATAGGCTTATATAACTACTAAGTAAATAAGCGAGACCCTAAGAGCTTTTAATAACCTAATCTACTAGGCCTAATTAGCATAGTCTTTATAAGTCTAGTTTAATGCGCTAAGAAATAAAAAGGAAAATATAATAGCCTAAGAGTATTTTCTATAAGCCTCCTAGATATTAAAAAGGCCCTCGCACTAAAGAAGAGATTAGATCTAAGGGAAAAGCTCCCTAAGTATTACTATAAGTTCTTAAGAGCATTTAATTAAAAGCTTATTAATTAATTACTACTATATTAACCTAGTATTAACTATAAGATCTTATTAAAATAAGGGCCTAATAAAAGAGAGAAAGAGCCCCCTTAGGGCCCTCTATATAAAATATCTCGCGAGGAATTAATTATTCTTAGAAGAACCCTAATAGAGTTACTTAATAAGGGATTTATATATGCTAGTAGCTCCCCTGCCTTAGCCCCTATCCTCTTTATATAGAAGCCAGGGGGCGGCTTATAGTTTTATATAGATTACTAAGGTCTTAATATAATTATTAAGAAGGACTAATACTTATTATTACTTATTAAAGAGACTTTAAGGTCCCTATCTAAGGCAAAGTGGTTAACTAAGCTAGATATAATTACTGCCTTTTATAAGGTATAGGTATAAGAGGGAAATAAATAGAAAATAGCATTTTATACCTAGTATAGCCTTTATAAATAGCTAGTTATACTATTTAGCCTTATAGGCGCCCTAGTGACCTTCTAATAATATATTAACTATATACTATAAGACTACTTAGATAAGTTTTGCTCGGCCTATATTAATAATATCCTTATCTACTTAGATAGGTCCCTAGCTAACTATAGGAAGAAAGTAAAGCTAGTCCTCTAGAGGTTATAAGAGGCAGGCCTATAGATTAATATTAATAAATACGAATTTAAGACTATAAGCATTAAATACTTTAGATTTATTATTAAAGCTAGGCGAGGAATTTAAGTTAACCTAGAGAAGGTAAAGGCAATCTAACTATAAGAGCGGCCCTATTTAGTTAAGGAAATTAGAAGGTTTTTAGGCTTTATAAATTATTATTAATAGTTTATCCCGAGGTTCTCCTTTATTATATTACCTCTTATAGCCCTAATAAAGAAAAAGGCTATATTTATTTAGTTAAATAATTACTAAATAGCCTTTAAGGAGCTTAAAGCACTCCTTATTAGCGCACCTATATTAGCCTAATAAGACCCCGACTAAGAGATAATCCTTAAGACTAACTCTTTTAGATATATTACTAGGGATACCCTTTTATAAATAAAAGAAAATAAAATCCTCTAATTAATAGCTTTCTTCTTAAAAAAGAACTTACTTATTAAATATAATTATCTAATCTATAATAAAGAGCTACTTATAATTATCTATTATTTAAAATACTAAGATATAAAATTAAGAAATATAGCTTTCTTCCTAATCCTTATAGATTACCTTAACCTCTAATACTTTATAAAGAAATAATAGCTTAGTAAAAGGTAAGTCCACTAAGTAGAGATATTATCGCGGTTTAACTTTATAATTTAATTCTGACCTAGCAAAGAGGCTATTATCCTAGATGCCCTCTCATAACGAGAGCAAGATATACCAGAGGATCACGAGGATAACCAGATTAGAGGCCAGTACCTATAGCTCTTATAGCTAAGTGAAAGGAAAGATAAGAAGTATCTAATCATAAGGGGAAAAGCAGGCTATATTTCAAAGGGTGATATAGATTAACCCGGAGATTAAGAAGTAAACTAAGATAGATAAATTAAGAACCTTTTTGCTAATAATTAACTATAATAACTATAAGACTAAGGATTATAGTAATATAACTAATATTAGCTAATCTATAAGGCTATATAATAAGGCAAAAGGCAACTACCTTTATAGTAGGGACTCCCTATTATGCTATCTAAATGCTTAATTAATAAGGGAGAATAGCTCTATTAGCATAAGCAGATATAAGTCCCGAGCTATAAGCCGCTCTATACGAGGATTATCTAAGACACGCACGATTCAGCGCTTACTAGTCACCTAGGATAAGATATATTAAAGTCCCTTATTAGTAGATAGTTTTATTAGCTAGGACTTAACTTAGATATATAATAATTTATGCGGAATTATAATACTTATAGCTAGAGCACTATCTAGAGAGAGAAACGCTATAGCCTCTTAAAGCTACTCCTAATCCTAGATTAGATCTAATTAGAGATATTTATTAACTTTATTATAGACCTCCTACCTACTTAATTAAATAATTTTATAAACCTTATAGTTATTATAGACTATCTCTTAAAGAGTATTATCCTTAAACCTATAAAGGAGATTATAATTAGTACTATTACTAAGACCTTATTATAGTGCTTCGTCTAATATTATAGTATCCCTAGGGGAATTATAATAAATAGAGGGACCTAATTTATAAGCTAAATATAGAAGAGGCTATATAAGCTACTCTGCATCTAACGAAGGCTATTAATAGCCTGGCACCCCAAGACTAATAGAGCTATAGAGAGGGCTAATTAGGAGGTTAAGAGATATATCTATATCTTCGCTACCTATGCACAGGATGACTGGGACGAACTCCTGCCTACAGCAGCAGTGGCTATCAACAACCGTCTAGCAACATCTATAGGACTAAGTCCGTTCTTCCTCACGCACGGCTATAACCTAGAACCTATCGAGATCAATAAACGGCTCTAACCGGATAGGAAGTCGCCGGTAGCTTAGGCTAAGTCTATCATCTAAAGACTAAAAGAAGCTGCTAAATAGGCGTAGGCCGCGATAGCCTCAGCGCAAGAGCAACAAGAGGAGAACGCAAATACCCGACGGCAACTATCTAATTAATTTAAACCAGGAGATAAGGTATAGCTATAACTCCATTATATATATTTAGACTAACCCTCTAGGAAGTTTAATTAGCTCTTAGCTAAGTATACCGTCCTTAAGACTATTAGATTATATACTTACCGCCTTAATACCCCCCCAGGGATCTATAATATATTTTATATTTCCCTCTTATGGCTAGCTGCGGATAACCCATTGCCTTCCCAGCGGTCTAATAACTATTAGTTGCCTATTATACTAATAGATAATAGCGAGGAATATAAAATTAAGGAGATCTTATAAGTTAAGAAGGTATATAAGTAATAAAAAGCCCTAGTGAAATAGATAGGCTACGTAAAGCTAATATGGGAACTACTTGATTAAATGATTAATATAGCAGCTTTAGCACGCTATGAGGCTTAGCATAGCAGGATAGGATCTGAACCTCCCCCTAGAAGAGGAGAGGAGGGGGGTATTATAATGGGCTAAGCCCATAGGGGTCTCGGCTTACACTCTCGACTAAGACCCACATAAGCTTAACAGCTAAAAGGGGCTCTTTTTGCTTCTCCTTTTTTACTTTCTTTTCCTTTCTTCCTTAGCTTTAGGATACTTATTAGAGTCGTTTAGCTAGTTGTTAATATACTTAGCTGGACCGTTATACCTTATAATAATTTTTTTAGATTTTTTAAAAAAGCACTTTATAAAGAAATAATTAAATATATAATATAAATATATTTTTTTTATACTACTTTATAAAAAATATTATAAGATTTTTCTAAAAAATATATAAAATAATATATTATATAATAAGTCTAATATTAAAACTTTATTTATTTTAAGCTTTACCTTAAATTTTAAGAGCTTTTTTAATTTTTTTTTATAAGATATAAATACCTATATTATATATACTTATTTATTATATAATATATATAATAAGCAAGTTAGCCAGGCAAGCGAGTTGGCTAAAAATCCCTCACCTAACATCTTCTCGATTTAATTAATTAATTCTTAACCACCTAGCATATCATCTACTAATTATAAGGCTAAAATGCTTCTTACCCTTTAGGCTTATTAAAATTAACTAAAACTTAGCTTCTAATAGGCTATAAAGATCTATAAGGTTAATCACAATACTCTTATTAATCGCCATAAAGGGATCCAATCTTAACGCGATACTATTAATAAATCATATTAATTATCTAATCTAGAGGAATAAATTATTATTTAATTCATTCTCGACCTAGATTCATAAGGATTTCCCCCTCGGCTTTATAGTATTAAAGAAATAGCTAATTAATTACTTATTAACCGCGACGCGCCGCTAATTAGCACGCATTAAGCTTTAAACTTCATTAAGCGACACCCAGAGATTAAGATATATTTTTTTCATAAATACGACTACTAGAGAGCTAAGTGCAAAGATCTAGTTATTATCTATAACTAGTTTATATTTATAGCGAATATAATTATAAAGTATAATAACGTACTTGATAAGCATGTGTCTCAGATAAGCATGTGTCTCAAGTATACTGTGCACTAAAAGTATAGATTTCTAAGCTTAATAAAAATAGCTTTAAGATAGCTATAAACTTAAAAAAAGCTGTTTTAGGTATTTAACTATTATATTAATTATATATAATTTTAATAGACTTTTAGAAAAGCTTCTTTATAGAGAAATAGCTTATTACACAGTGTAAATAGACTTTTTAAATACTAGCTTACTAAGATTTTTCTAAAAATATATAAAAATTATTATAAGTAGCTTATTATATAAAATAACTAAAGTTTTAATTCTAGCTATTTTAGGCTTAGCTTGGTTTTATAAGAGCTTTTTTAAAATTGCGATTTAAGGTATAAATATTAATGGGACATATGCTTGTCTGGGACATAAGCTTATCATGCACGTTATCTAATTAAATAATATTTATAATATTAATAAGATTAGCTTTATAATAGGCATAATTTAGAGTAGAATAGTTATCATAGGCATAGAAAGGCGTGGAAAGCTAAAATTAGTATAGCCTAGAAACCGAGAATGGATTATAGTTATTTAGGCGATTAACGCAGATAACTAAGCGATCCCGCTATTTATCATCAGTGCAGGCCAATATTACCTCGCCAACTAGTACTGGGATAGCAACCTCCCGGGCGATTAGGCTATTATAACGACCCAAAATGGCTAGACCGATAATAAGACCGGCCTCGAGTGGCTTAAGCACTTTGATCAGTGCATAGCCAAGCGATCAAATAGTCGCTATTATCTTTTAATTCTTAATAGCTATAAAAGTCACCACTTAATTGAATTTAAGAGATATTATAAGGAAAAAAAAATTATTAGGCTTTATATACCACCTCATTCATCTTATCTACTTTAGCCCCTTAATATTAGATACTTTAGCATACTTAAGAACGCTTATAGCTAAGAAATAAAGCTTCTAATTAGATACTCTATAACCTATGTTTCAAAGACTAAGTTCTTCCTAGCCTTCTACGCCGCATTTTAGGCCACTATGACGGAAAAGAATATTAAGTCAGCCTTCAAAAGGGCTAGCCTTATTCCTCTTGACCCGGAAAGTATAGTCTCGAAGCTTAATATATAGCTATGGACTCTAATACCGGCTAAGGAGGTAGCTAAACTATTAACCCCTTGGGTTTTAAAGACCCTAAAGACTATACTTAAGGCTTAATCTTAGTCCAAATACCTCGAGAGACGAGTTATAAGGCATAAAAGTAGCTCCCTAGAGTTAATTCTAGAAGCTATACGGTCTTCTTCTAAGGGAATAAAGATAGTTATGCATAAGGTTGCCTTATTAAAGGCTAGGGTCAAAGACCTTAAATAGGCGAATGAGATACTAAGTCAGCGCCAGAGGGTAAAAAGAACCTAGCTATAGAAAAGAGGGGTTATAACGGTAGAGGAAGGAAGGCAGGCAATTAATTAAATAGATATTAATACGTAGGTAGTGGCGGAATTATTAAGAAGTAGTAGTTAAGGAAGGTTAGCGTGACCGGGGGTTTAGTATTATAGTGTCTGCGGCAAGCTCGGTTATAATATAAGAATATATTAGGTAATAATTAAGATATCTAGGGAAGAATATAGCAAGTAGTTTTAATTAATTAAATAGTTTATTATATTTTTATTGCGATTTTTAACTAAAAGGTTAAGAAAAATAACTAACTTACTTGCCTAGCTAACTCGCTTATTATATATATTAAGCTATATATATATATTATAATATATTATTTTATATATTTTTTTAAAAATCTTATAATACTTCTTATAAGGTAGTATAAAAAAATATATTTATATTATATATTTAATTATTTTTTTATAAAGGGCTTTTTAAAAAGTTTAAAAAATTATTATAAGGTTTTTTTAAAAAATTAAATTTATAAAAATACTTTTTTTAAGTTTCTAGCTATTTTATAAAAAAAATTAAGAGGTCTAAGATAAGTAGGATTTTAGTAATATAATATATTATTATATATACTTATTTATTATACAAGCTATACATAATATATATAATAAGCGAGCGCTATAAATAAGTAAGCGCTGCACTTTTCTTAACCCTCTTTAGTAAGATTATAATAAAAACATAATAAATTAATTAATTAATTAAAATTACTTACTATACTCTTCCCCGGAGGTCTTAATTACTACTTAATATATTCTAGCATTATAACTAGGCTTACCATATACTCTATAGTGCTAAACTCCCGGTCGCGCCGACCTTCCTTAACCACCACTTCTCGACGATTTAGCTACTACCTACGCATTAATATCTATCTAATTAATTACTTACCTTCTTTCCTCTACTATTATTACCTCTCTCTTTTATAGCTAGGTTCTTTTTGCCCTTTAGCGCTAACTTAGTATCTTATTTGCCTATTAAAGATCCTATACCTTAGCCCTTAATAATACCATCTCATATATAATTACCTTTATTCCCTTAGAAAGATACTTTAATGCCTTAAGAATTAACTCTAGGGAGCTACTTTAATATCTTCTAATTTATCTTTTAAGGTATTTAGACTAAGATTTAGCCTTAAGTACTATCCTTAGGGTCTTTAAAGCCCAAGGGGTTAAGGGCCTAGCCTCCTCCTTAACCGGCGTTAGAGTCCATAGCTATATATTAAGCTTTAAGACTATACTTTCTGGGTTAAGAGGGATAAGTCTAGCCCCTTTAAAAGCAGACCTAATATTTTATTCTATTATAGTAGCTTAATAAGCGGCATAGAAGGCCGGGAAGAACTTAGTCTTAGAAATATAGGTAATAAAGCATTTAATTAGATGCTTTATTTCTCGACTATAAGCCTTTTTAAGCAAGCTAAAGTACTTAATATTAAGAGGCTAAAGTAAATAAGATAAATAAGGCGGTATATAAAGCATAATAATCTTATTTTCCTCATAATATCTCTTAAAGTTAATAGAGTAGTAACTTTTATAGCTATTAAGGACTAAAAGACAATAGCGATTATTTAATCGCTTAATTATATACCGGTCAAAGTGCTTTAGCCACTCGAGACCGATCTCGTTATTAGTCTAGCCATTTTAGGAGGTTATAATAATCCAATCGCCCGGGAGGTTACTTTCTCTATACTAGTTAGCGAGGTGATATTGGCCCGCACCTATGATAAACGGCTAAATCGCTTGGCCCTCCGCATTAATCGCCTAAATCACTATAATCCATTCCCGGCTTCTAGGCTATATTGATTTTGGTCGACCACGCCTTTCTGCGCCAATAATAACCATTCCGCTTATAATCATACCCATAAGGAAGCCAGTCTCATCAAAGTTCCAGATATCATCTAATTAGATGCCATACTTCGCGATTATATTCGCCACGAGCCAAAACCACTTCCGGATTTCCTCTAGATCTTCGCACTTAGCCCTCTAGTAGTCATATTTACGAAAAAAACGCGTCTTTAGCTTTTCTTATCGCCTGACGAAGTTAGAAGCCTAGCGCTTGCCGACGGGTAGCACGTCGCGGTCAACAAGCAGTCAATTAGCCATTACTTTAATAGCACGCAATCGCAGGGGAAAACCTCGCGCATCTAGGTCGAGAATGAATTGAACTATGATCTATTCCTCTAGATCAGATAATCGGCGTGAATTTGGGATAGTATCGCGTCGGGATTGAATGCCCTGCTAGCGGCGACGTAGCCGCCGCTCATTAATCTTATACATCCCTGCAGCGCTTCAGATGCTTAGTTTTAGGTTATTTTGAAGGGCTTAAAGGGCAAGAAGCGTTCTAGCCTCAGTATTTAGGTCTAATATATTTAGTGGTTAATAATCAATTGATCAAATGAAAAGTTAGGTATAGGAGGGAAAAGTGCGGCGCTCGCTTGTCTGCGGCGCTCGCTTATCATGTACGTTATATGTTATAATAAAGTAATTTACTAATAAATACTTTATAATATAAAGTAAGTAATAATTAAGCGGTAACTTATAAGTTACGATTTAATAAATAAGTTAAGAAAGAGTGCCTAAAATAACGAAATAGAATCAGATCGAGCGTATGGCACTATTGCTAATATGGCTTCCATCGTTTTACAATGTATACAGAAAGCCTCCGCTCTATTCAAAGGACCTCCCAGAGAGTAGATCGAGTTAGAGCTGTCTAGTGACGGCCTCCGCGGGCAGCGAAGGCCGAAATAGTGAGACCCATGGGGTTACCCTTAATAGAAGCCCAACGGAGAATGGATTAGCATTCTGACGGAGGAGTAGACTTTTATACCAACGGAGATGCGCCGTGTCCGTTCCACCAAATGGAAAACTCGGGTCCCGACTCTAGACCGAGGTCCATCGTATTAGCCTTCGAGGCATTTTATTCCGGATTAGCAGGGCATATTTGGCGTATATCCGTAGGACTTAAATATTAATCCCGGGTTTGGACTTTTTGTAGCCACATAGACTTAAGCTCTACTGCCATCTTCTAAACAGGCTTATCGTTAATAGATCCTAAGGCGAATCTAGAAAGGGAGTTAAGTTAATAGCTTCGCAAGAAGGCGTATATTTGTTGGACTGGGCCCTGTACGCAACAAGCTCACATGGAAACCGAAGGCCCAAATTAGCCTAATTAGGCAAGAAGGAGGGCGTGTATCGTGAGTGGCGATGACCTTAGACAGTCAGATTAAACCCAATAAGAACAACAACACAATTGTAGTCATCTTGGTGCCACACGTGCTTTCCGATGCTAATAAGCTAGGGAGTATGCCGGTCCATCTCGTATAGAAGTGCCGAGCCGGACGAACTAGGTCCGCCGGAGACTAGTAAATGCTCGATCGGACCGCCGCGAAGACCGAGGCCGTCGACTTCACAGCTAGTATTCGGATGGCAGCGCAAAGACTTGAACAGCTCAGACTGTATAAAAAGTCGAGCCTACGACCTAGAGCGAAGAAATCACAAGCTGCAACCACTTTACTGTTATACAAGCAAACGCCATCATAATGGTTCCTCCCGCTCATTTCGTGGACGTCATTATTGTCGGTGCTGGCCTCAGCGGCCTTCGTGCAGCGACTGAGCTCCACTCAGCTGGACTCTCTTACGTTGTTCTCGAAGCAGAGGATCGTGTTGGAGGAAAGACACTTTCTGTTCCTGCAAGCTCCAACGGAACCGGTCTGGTCGACATGGGGGCTGCCTGGATCAACGATAGTAATCAGTCTGAGATATTTGCCTTGGCTGAGGAGTTTGACTTTGATCTTATTGTGCAGAGGGCTGAAGGTGACTCTCTCTTCCAGGATGAGGAAGGTAAAGTCACGCCGATTGAATACGGGTTGCCTGGTGCTGTAAGTGTATCGCTTCTGAAGCTGGGC
This sequence comes from Fusarium phalaenopsidis, assembly GCF_050370095.1. Lineage (NCBI taxonomy): Eukaryota > Fungi > Ascomycota > Sordariomycetes > Hypocreales > Nectriaceae > Fusarium > Fusarium phalaenopsidis. The sequence goes on along the minus strand of NW_028145414.1, from coordinate 745,945 downwards.
ATTGCTGATCTGATTACATAGCTTACGGACGAGCAACTCAAAGAGGCCCAAGCTCTCATGGCCAAGCTATCGGAGTATGTCGACCGATCTGATCTTCAGAACCCTCATCTTGGCCCTGATGCCAAGCGCCTCGACTCTTTGACCGCCTTGGAGTTCGCCGAGAAAGAATTCGGGACTGATTTCTCTAAGATATTAGTCACTACTTTGACTAGGGCGATTCTTGGTGTGGATGCAGACGAACTCAGTGCACTATACCTGATTGACTACGTCAAGAGTGGTACTGGGTTAGGGAATATATCGTCGGATCTGAAGGACGGAGGCCAATATCTACGAAACCGCCAGGGTAAGTTCTGACACGACTATAAGCAACTAAGCTGACGGTATACCCAGGCAATCAACACTTCTCAACGAAGCTGGCTGAAAAGCTCAGAAAGGGCAGCGTCAAGCTTTCCACACCTGTCGCTCGTATTGCACAATCCTCGAACGGATGCACAGTAGAGACCCGCAACAGACAACGGTTCTACTCCAAAAAGGTCATCGTCTCGGTCCCGACATCCCTATACCCTCTCATCGAGTTTCAACCCCAACTCTCGCGAGATAAGAGAGAACTTGCCAAGTCTACTAAGCTGGGCTACTATTCCAAGACTGTGCTTGTGTTTGACAGCCCCTGGTGGCGTGACGCTGGTCTATCTGGCGTTTTTACTTCTCCCAGCGGTCCTATTGTGTTTACTCGAGATACTTGCGTCCCCGAGGATGAGCAGTATAGCATCACCTGCTTTCATGTTGGTGGACCTGGACGAAAATGGTCCGCCTTGTCTGCCCAGGAACGACAAGACGCTGTCTTGAAGCAGTTTAATGCCGCATTTAGCAGCGTCGTTGATCATATTCCCAAACCTATCAGCATTGTCGAGAAGGAATGGACGAAGGACCACTGGTTCCAGGGTGCCCCCAGCCCTGTTATGTTGCCTGGTACTATGACGGGAGCGGGAATGTCTATTCGTACTCCTTTTCAGAATATTCACTTTATCGGTACTGAGACGGCTTTTGTTTGGAAGGGATATATGGAGGGAGCTGTTCGGTCTGGTGACCGGGGTGCCAAGGAGGTGATCAAAGCGCTAGGCAAGCGGACATATAGTCTTTGACTTGACTATTACTGAAGTCTGTATTGACGTCTCTGTTTCATTCTTTATATGTATTTTAGATAAGAGCTGACTTATATACCGAATGATATATATACCCAAATATACTTGAGGTGCCCAGAACAACGCGGTCAACCACCAGACTTGGCCATAGAAGACGGGCGCGGTATACTGGGGCTTAGTCGCCAGTGTTGCCATGTATAGATGATAATCTTAATACTTAATTGTATATGAAATATGCAGCCGCCTCCCTCAACAAGCTTTGAAAGAAAAATCCAGCTTGACGTCAAATGTTTCGCTCCCAGGCCAGGATGGTGGACCATGTTGCTCAGGCGGATTCGAGAGTGCTGGTTGTCGAGAGGCCATGAACCTGTGAATCCGTATAGCAGCAGAGATCCACGAGGCTACACGGGCGAAATACGAAGAGGCGATGGCGAACCCGAGGTGGAGAGGCTCTTGACACTTCGGCGCTGGCAGAGCTGGGCATTTGTACGTCGGCGGACATTTTTGAGGCGACACTGGGAAACCACAGAGTGTCGAGTGGGAGTGGGAGTCGCCTAGGGAGGTCGTCGGCGGTGCGGAGGAATAATTTCCTAGACGTGGAGCGCAACATACAAGACCTGACCGTGTCGAGGTCTGAATAGGAGAGGGTCGAACTGGAGGCTTTCGGGAAGACTACAGACCCAGCCGTCAATCGGCTGCTGAGAAGCCTATCGCTGTACGGCTACCGTCAGACGATGTCGAGGGAGAGCCAGTTGACCATGCGGCGGAGTTTGGTACGGGGTCCCCGCGATCTGGTTCACTCTTAACCCGAACGATATCACAAATCCGATAAAGGTCAAACTAGTGACATACCGGACCCGCGAGACTAGTGAAGCTGAGGAATTTCTGACCAGCCTGGATCAGGCATACAAGAGGGCTCGATTCGCGATATCAGACTCCCTCAATTCGACCACCTTCTTCCATAGATAAATTTCCATATTCTTTTAATATTACGCGAGGGTTAGGAAAGATTTGATATTCGGGCAATTCAGCTAACCGTTTAACTTCTAATTGGTGGCCGATGACCTGGAGGTTGAACGTCGCGAAAGAACAGCGATACTTAATTTCTTCCACCGCTATACCAACAAACTACGGCCTGTTGTATACTTTTTCAGGGCTTCTGTGATTGGAACCGCTTCTTTCAGGTAGCTTCCCCAACATTGTGACTCCTGTCCATTGCTTGTGCAGGAAGACTCATGGCATGAGAAACGAGCCATACAAGGCCGTCCCCTTCGTCACGCAATTGAGTCTCCGTCGCCGTGGCTATTCATGCCCGTGTTTTGAACGTAGCCAAGTCATCGGCCTAATTGGAACCGAACAGCTCGGCTGGCCCTGAGCAGGACCAATCGGGAGATAAAGGTACAACGAGCTCCCTGGCGGCGTTGTCGAGGGCCGAAAACCGAAGACCGAAGACCGAAGCAGGGGAGCTGGGCTGATGGGTCACCAGGAGGACCGAGCACTGAGCGCCATAGACCGAGCGGAGAAGGAGAGTCGGAATAATCGAATCCGTCGACGGAACTAATACTCGAAATAAGTGTGTACCACTTAGTAGTCGATGGGAATTAAGGCCAGTTAAAAGACATCAGTTGTAACAACATGAAGAGACAATGAAGGTTGGTTTTTGCTTCCACATTCAACTGTATTCCTGACCGAGTCAACCCTCGCTGAACCTCAAGCCAAAATAGAGACCCGTGTTCGCTGATACAATGGCTGAGCATGCGGCCTACACTCGCTTCGCCTGCATCGGCGCTGGTTTCTCCGGAATTGGGCTTGGGGTGCAGCTGATGCGATGGTACAACTAGGACGATATATGTTTTTTCGAACGGCACGGAGAGCTTGGCGGCACCTGGTGGATCAGCAAGTATCCTGGTAAGTCAAGCTTGAGAAACACGCCCTAGCACTGGTCCCTAATGCCAGCTCAAAGGTTGCGCCTGTGACGTTCCCAGCGCCTTGTATAGCTATTCATTTGAGCCGAACCCGGGCTGGAGCCGACTCCTGGCAGACAGCAGTGAACTCCACCAGTTTCTTCGGAATGTCGCCGACAAGTATGGCTTGATTAATAAGATGACCTTCCGGGCTGACGTCAAGAGGTGCGAGTGGATCGAAGAGCGTGCCCGTTGGAGGTTGACCGTCCTGGACCTCGAAACAGGAACTGAATTCTTCCATGAGTGTCAGTTCCTCTTCTCCGGGGCAGGTCTGTTGGTGAACCCACGCGGGTTTGATGTTCCCGGCGCTGAGAGCTTTCCCGGGCCCATCATCCACTCCGCCCGCTGGGATAACGATCTGGACTTGGCCGGTAAGAGTGTCGTCCTGTTCGGTAACGGCTGCACCGCCGTTCAGATTGTACCCAATATTCTCGGCAAGACAAAACACCTCACCCAGATCGTCCGCTCCAAGCACTGGATCCTTCCGTCTTTCGACCGGGCCATCGGACCGGTGGCTCAGTGGATGCTTCGATATGTTCCGGGGGCCAACTTCGTCCTGCGCCCCGTCGTCTACCTCTTCACGGAAAGCGAGGCCAAGCCATTCTCCATGACCGAATCGGGGCGGAGATTTCGGGAACGGTGGCAGAAGGTTTCCGAAACCTACATCAGGGAGACTGCGCCGGCTAAATACCACGATCTGTTGATCCCAGACTTTGAGATTGGCTGCAAGCGCCGCATCTTCGACTCGGGCTACGTGGAAAGCCTCCACTCGGAGAACCTGATGCTGACCGACGACAAGGTTGTTCAAATCCTGTCGGACGGAGTGCGCACGGAGAGAGGCTTTGTTGAAGCGAACGTGATCGTGCTGGCGAGCGGTTTCGAGACCAACCATTTCCTGAGTGGCGTGGAACTGGTTGGCAGGGGGGCAAGACCGCCACGGAACACTGGGATGAATTTGGAGGTCCAGAAGCCTATAATACCACCGCACTCAGTGGATTCCCAAACTTTTTCATGATGTACGGTAAGTGGCAGGTAGCCTTCCAGCATGGCAGTCTCATGCGAGACGAATCGAGCCTCAACCTGTTTTTCTGACACTGACAATAGGGCCGAACTCCGGCACTGGTCACACATCGACCATCATTAACATTGAAAATGCCATCAACTTCGCGCTGCGGGCCATCAAACCCGTCATAGATGGCCAAGCAAGCATTGTCAACGTCAAGCGAGGCGCCGAGGAATGGTATTCCGACCGAGTCCAGCAGAAGTCAAGAGCAACCGTCTGGTACTCTGGATGCGTCAGCTGGTATTTCAAGACAACCAAGAACGGACAGAAGTGGAACTCCATGATCAATCCCCTTTCTCAGGTGCAGTTCTGGTTTCAGAGCTTGTTTCCCACCTGGGGCCACTGGGAATATTCGGTACGTCATTGGGCGCCCAAAGAACTTATACTTGGAGATGACTAAATAAGTAAAGGGGCGAATCCAGCCCAGACGCGGACGCTTCGGGCAGTGCTTGGGAACTCTAGCCAGCCTCGCGGTGGGGCTCTACGTTGGTCGTCTGCTCTACCAGTCTTCATATACCCAGCCCTGCACCAGGGCTTTTCTGGCCCAACTTTCATCGAGGCTTCCAACGTTGGAGTCACTGAGGAGTGTATTATCCGTCAAGTAGCTGACTACCACTACTTGAATATGAATGAGAATTGTAAAGCTTTCAAATACAGCACGATTATCTATTTGATCCAAGGTCACATGTAGTTGGTTGAATCTTTCAATTGCAAGAGCTCTGCTACCCCTGAACTCTCCCTGTTTCAGATCTCACGTTCCGTCATTAGTGCCATGGGCATCTGATGTCCCGAAATTTGATTGGGCCCAAGCAGCAGGGGTTTGCGCGGGGCTGCAATGGCAGCAGCCCCGAGGCAGGTAATAACATTTATTCTCGGGTCCCGCGGGCCTCCGTTGTTTTGGAGACTATGCTTAAGATGGAGAACCCCATGCTTGCGTCCCCTCCCGTGCCGAATCCATCAATGTCAGAATGTCGACAAACCAAGTAGAAACGGTGGTGAGAATCAACAAAACTTGCGATCAATGCAGGAATCGTAAAGTTCGATGTATAAGTATGACTCCAGCCTGTCCACCAACTTCTCTCTCTCTCTCCTGCTCCTCACCCTGACACGCCATCTGTGTTTGCAGTCCCGGATGCGCCGCGCGGCACAACTCCAACATGTGTCTCCTGTGCCGTAAGACATCTTCAGCAACACAGATTTTTGAGGATTGGTGTGGTCTGACGATCTATTTGTTAAGAGACGAGATGATTCTTGCCACTTCAGCCGTTTCAGACGCAAAGTCCAGGTGAAAGGTTTTCACAACTCCTAGACATCCTACCTACTCCAAGGTCATATACCGCTAATATACGGCCAGTTGCCGAGTCCTTTTCGGGAGCCTCATGCGCACAGCCTCCTCGAGCGCTCCCCAGCGAGGCATACATCGATCGCATACTGCAGTCTGGCCCTCAGGATCTTCTTCTTTGCCACGAGCCGTTTGTAGTAAAGGTGAGCAATGGTAAGTAGCCCTAGCGTTAACCATTTTCACTGATCACGCGTTCCTACTCAAACCAGGCGCCTGATAAACAAGGTGGGCTTTACTCTCAGGGCCTGCACGCACGTTAGGATGCTCACAGACTTGTAGTTCCGAGCTCCGGCTTCGCCTTTTTCTCTGAACAGCGAGTCAATTCGCTCATGGACAGGTTGAAGACGCCTCGACTCCGGGATCTCATTGAAACCCTGGATGATCTCGTCGCGGAGCGGCTCAGTGTCAAGAACAATTCTCGCTGGAAGCCCATCCACTTTAGGGAGCCAACGCACACCGCACCACTCTCGTCGGAAGAAGTGCACTTATTCGTTCAAGATGAGCTTCAGATAACCCCCCCTGGCCTGCCCTTCTGGCTAGCACGGCGACTCCAACAAGACTAAACATAACAAAAGCATACTTCACACGGGTTCACCCTCTTCATCCGTTCCTCGATAGGCAACAGTTCCAAGATCAGGTTTCGAGCCCCGGCCTCAACCAGCTTCTCATAGACAACCCGGCATTTTCTGCACTCTATCATGCTGTAATGGCATTGGGAAGCCAGTATTGTCAAGAGGGCAGTTTCGAGCCTGGGGTTGGCAAGGCCTGGGAACTGTTCCAGGTGTCCCTGGGACACATGGCGGACCTCATTGCTCCAAGGGAGTCGTTTGAAAGTCTCCAGGTATGCCATCTCCATAGGTGCAGGCACGCTTGTTTGATCTCATTGCTGAAAACCTCCACCTGTGTAACTAGGCGTTGACTGCCATGGTAAGCTCTACCTAATATAGGTAAATGTCTGTCTTATAGATCCTAACAAGAATACCCACAGTCCATATTCGCGAACAATGTCTGCTGTATCCAACTCGAAGCCAGGCTAGTTTCTCAGGCCGCACGGATAGCAGAGAGCCTCCGGTATCACAAGTCCTCCCACGCTCAACCTATCCACCTAAAAACCTTTTGGGTCATCTACGCAATTGAAAAGCAGATCAGCTTCCAAAACCGGATAAATTCGGTGCGACAGCCTTCTATTGACATGACTCTTCCAACCCCAGCTGACTAGGGATTGCAGATAATCTCCGATGACGACATCGGCTGCATGGTTCCTGCGACTCCGGAATCGCATTTCGGGGAATTCAACTGGTTCTTGTCAACAATCCGCTTTGGACGGCTGTTGACCATTGCGTACCAGTCCCTGTTCTCGTTGAGCGCCTCGCTGCGATCCGTTGAGTCATATCTCGCTGCCATTCACCATGTCCGTAACTTGCTGGAGCAGTGGAGGCTATCAATCCCCGTCGAGTACCAGCCTGGTGGCTCCACGCGTTTTGGAAACGTGTTCGATCCCAATGAGACACTGGTTGCCCTCCAGACGCACTTCTCATATTACCATCTTGTTATTGGTCTCGAGCGGCTGACCCTCCATCTTGATAAGGAGGAAGGCCCAAGGAAACAGGACAGCATGCTGAGATTGATGAAATCAGCTAAATCCATCGTTGAACTGACTCGATTCATCGATTTGGAGCCTCACGTGCCCTTATTGTGAGTCTGAACCACCTGAAGCATACCTACCCAAAGTATTGACGCTTTGATTCAGCATAAACTGCCTAGTCCCGGTATCAGCTCTATTCATTCTCTTTGATTTTGTGATTCATAACCCCAACCACCGTGAAACTAGGGCCAATTTGTCGCTGCTAGATTCTATTTCTGGCTACTTTAGCCTTGTGGAGTGCGCCTCAAAGGGAGGATTTCCAGCTGGCATCCTCTCTGGATTCTCCAGTATTGCCAGGGAGTACTTCTGCCAGGTCAATGAAGGGCGGCCTGCTGATACCCGGAAGCAAAGAGAGCCCGCCAATTCAGGGGGTAACGCGTCTATTCCGGACCAACATGACACGGAGGGATTTAATATCGCGTCTGAGGCAGATACCATTTTTGTGGTAAGAGAGCCAATCATTCGGTGTGTGTCGGGTGACTAGTGTATATATCTAACTTTGGCTCCAGGAGAATCCGACTCAATCAGAGCCTTTAGGGGGCACTCGAGACTTCTCAAGCGGCTGTATAGAAGAGTTAAGCAGTTCACATTCCTTGAACTACCCTACCCCTTCTTTTTTCGATACGGCTGCCGAAGCTCCGATGCTAGGCTCAGGAGATTTAAGGGCCTTGTTTGGCTGGGTGTTTCCTGACTCTGATATGAACGATGTTGAATTTGAAGTAACAAACTAGAATGGCGATTAAATAATTCAAGCCCGACACTTATGCCTTACGTTAACGTAGAAATGCCTTTCGGTACGAAAGGTCTTCTTAAGCTCTGGGGTTTTTCACCCTCAAAGAATCCCCTTGGCGAAATTACCGGATTAAGTGATTACCATTTGGAAGCGCAAACGCACATCTTGTTGGGCCGGACGAATACCACACCCAGGTCCCTCCAATGGCCCCTATCCTCCCACGCTCATTTGGCACATGCAGATGAACTCCGAATTCACCCCTCCTCGGGATTGAGGGTAAAGAAGTCTTCTTTTGGAGGGTTTTGCCTTGAGGAACGAAGTGACAAAACGTTTTATGCCGGCAAACTGGGCCCCTTTCTCCAGCATCGACGCACTCGATCAGCCGCTGCCGGTATGCCGCTTGGCCTTCCCCGAACACGTCACTGAGGAGAGCGCTCAGGTGTAATCAAGGGATTGGAATCCTCTCTGGAAGTCGACTACATCTCTAAGCGCCCCAGACAAGCAATTTGACATTCACTTATTGGTTTGATTTACTTTCTCCATCTCAGACAAAGAATTTCATTTCATCTGACCTTGTCTCATCCTCACCGACTTAGACCTTGTTAAAAAAAAAAGACAGCACGCTAAGGCCTGTGTAACCGCGAATCTGCATCCTCATGCAGCTTTGAGACCTCCTGTCTCCGGATTAACGGTCTGCCTTCCGTAGAACGTGTACCCAATTTTCTCGGTTTGTTGCCGTATATAACTTAAGACCCAATCCGGAGCTCCTCGCTACACGGTTCGTATCGTGTCAGTGTGAGACACTTTGGAGTGGCAGTCATGGAAAACTAACCATGGCAGTCAAGGGCCGGACGACCCATGGCAAATAGATTGTCTTGCCTCGGCCGCTGTGGAGGGCATTCTTGATAGCCTCGGCCACAGAATCGGCTTCGAGCACCGGGAAGATAAACTTAGACTGCTTGGTGTCTCCGGACATGATGGGAGTACGCGCAAAGCTGAGTATGACAAGCGACGTACGTACCTTTGGCGCCCTGTACGCATATTTCAGCTCTAGTTGAAGACTCTTGAAGCCCCATCCAAGCATTAGTATACAAGACCCAGTATATTCACGGGTGGGTGGTTCGAAATCTCACCTCATGCAGCGCAACGATGCCGGATTTCGTCGCCGAATAGTCTGCAGCCTTTGCGGGAGGGATGAAGGCACTCAGTGAGCTGATGTTAACGACATGCCCGTGGTTGTTTTTGACCATGTCGGGGAGAAATTCCTTGAGGATGAGCATTGGTGCAGTCAAGTTTGTCTTGGTCGTGATTTCAATGTCGGAATATTCAGCTTTAATTATCGATTTGCCCCGGATTAAACCAGCATTGTTCACAAGGACTGTGGGATGGCCAACTTCGTCTCTGATGCGCTGGGAGAGCTCCTTGATGGCTGCAGAGTCACTCAGGTCGCACTGGTAGTAGAAGACTTGAGTCCCCTTCGGGGGCTTCCATGACAAAGGAGCGAAGTCGATGATGATGATCCGGGTCCTTGGGTTCTTTGCCAAGAGCTGCTGTGCGAGGCTGGCGCCAATGCCTCCGCTGCCACCTGTCAGAAGAACCAGTTCCTGATCCCAGTTCCAACCACGATCTGTTGTCCAATTGTTGGCGTAACCATCAGTGAGGACACTATTTAGGGTTGCTAAGGAGCCTGCACATGCGAGCGTGGCCATGATGAGTCTTAGTAATGGCTTGTTCTGGGTGACGTAGTCAGGAAGATGACCTGCGACGGACGATGGCGTGCGGATGAGGGCTCCAGCGATCGGGATTGTCAGGAGGGGATTGAAGACCGCTTTGTTTAGCAGTCGAGCAATGGTGTCAACAGTGAACCCTTCACGGTAAGAAGCCATGTTTGTTTGTATGTAGGTTCTGTAAGAAGAGATCGAATAATGAACTGGCCTGAGTTGCAGGTTCTCAACAGGCGGATTTGATGGGTAGCTTGTTCGGTGCGATAAAACCCAACGGTATGCACGCTGGTTTAATACAAGCTACAGAAATGCTTGGGCCAGTAATACTGTTTTACGTTGACTCCGGCGTATAATTAAATAGGATGCAATATTACTCTCCGTCTCCTGTGTTGGTAAGCGTGATGACGAGCGTGATGATGAGGTAGCTAATCTTGAGAATCGACAAGATAAAGCTTTTGAACTTCATGACATTTTAATTGAAACTATTCATACTATTCAGTCTTTACTTCACCTTCCCTCTTCTCTTTTTCACCGATCACTGTAGCGACCAGATGGCTGATCATGCCTCCCATCACCGCTAAGATTAACCTTGCCTCGTCACTTAATCAGAGTCTGTATACTGAGCATCCAGACCCAACCACCCAACAACCCGGCACCGAAATGGATGTATCAACAAGGGGCACCATACCGAGACAAGAAACGTTGTGGGAACACTGAAATAGCCGGCGGTGTTTCTATTCCCCCGATTCCCCCGGGTATCCCGAACCTCGGTGTTGGGGGGCCGAGCTCTCGGGTGGCCCTAGTGTTTACGAGGCATAATCCAGGAATTGAGGGTGGGGGGACTATCTATTATTACATTCATACTCAAGGAACATTCAAGTTCTTACCTGTGCGCTATCTCCCGGATTCCATCAACATTGGCTTAATCTTGTTGCTAATTCCACTCGTCATAGTTGACTTCCTTCCACCTGCCCGAGTGGGAGCCCCTCCCAAGCAACGAAAACAAATAGCCAATATGGCCATTTTTCGCATTACGGGCATGATTGACTTGGCCATTCGGATTATGTTCTTCGGTAGGCTCTTCTCAAAATCGCCGCTCACAGAAACACCATTGACATACCACAATCAGATCAGTGCCACCCAAGACAATTTTTGGCTTTCTATGGGGTCTGCCCTCTGCTCTTCATAGAGGTGTGCCTGTTAAGTTCTTCGTCACTTGCACGGTCCTTAGGGCTCTCCTGGGTACTTTGTACCCTCTTCAGATCCAAGCCTTGTTTCCGTCATCGGTTGCGGCGTACAATCGATGGATCGGCACCAAACTGGCCCAGGAGAAGATGGCTGGTCGGATATCCTCCAAGAAACGGCTGCGGAACGATATCCATGCTCTTCCTGGCACGTCTGCCTCCATATTGTGGATTGGGGATCGGAAAAGCGCTAGGAAGTTTGTCCTCTTCTTCCACGGAGGTGGTTACACTATGCCGCTTACTCCGGGTCACCTGGAGTGGTGCTGGGAGGCATACATCACCGGCGGCCCGGGGCAAGATGCCGATGTGGCCGTTGCTGTGCTTCAGTATACCCTGGTACCCCATGGAAAGCAACCTACTCAAATTCACGAAGCGGCTGTTGCCCTGTCTTATCTCTGGCAGATTGGAGTGTGGCCGGGAGATCTTCTCATCGGAGGTGACTCAGCTGGAGCCCACTTGACAATCCAGCTCCTCAGACACCTCATAGAGCCTCATCCAAAAGTTCCGCCAGTCAATCTGGAGGGTCACCTAGCTGGAGTCTTTCTAGTGTCACCATTAGTCAGTGCAAAGTAATCGTTCCGATCCTTCACTGAGAACGACTGCATTGACATGCTCTCACCCCGAGCCTCGGCGAATGTCCTGGCTGAACTACTACGTGGAAGCCCCAGTGGTGGGTGTGAATCAGACAACATCAACCAGATATTTGCAACACCTCTAGATGTGGACATGACTTGGCTTAGTTCTCTGCACGCCATCACGAAATCTATCTATTTGACTGCTGGAGAGCAGGAGATATTACGAGACCAGATAGTAGCCTTCGCTGAAGCAGTTCGCCGGAGGAACTCTACACTCTCAATCCTTATTGACGTTCCGGAAACAGAGGCCCATGATTTTATTGTATTAGAAGGTCAAATGGAACGACCTGGAGATGCGACAATGAGAATGCAGGAGTGGGCTCGTGAATGGTTGGCTCCGTAGGTTAGATAGACTGGGTATTGTGATGAGAGATGACTTCAACGGAAAATGATTCCTTTCCATAACCCTTGCGAGAGATAGTAAGAGGCGCGACAGCATGCCAGTATTCAACATATTGCTTCGGTATCACTATAACCTATGAGAGGGTTAGAACCGCCCTGCAGGACGCATAGGAATGGCAGGATCAGTCCATCATTCTTGAACCGTACGAGGAACGCGACATAGAAGAACCTACACTGTCATCCAGTCAATTTACCACAGTTTCTTTACAAGGACGCTACATGTGTTACAATAGACTGAATATCACTCGCCAGCCTCTCTCCAAGACTGGCATCAACGACCCCGTCCTGCCAGCTGATATCAATGGTCAACTCCCGGCCTTTGACAGCAACGGGGCAAATGTGAAAGAATGCACCAGGAACCTCGGCACTCAGCTAGAACTCGGCTCTATCGATTCCCCAGTCCATCTCGTGGCCCACTGCGTGGGTTAATTCGTACCCGCCGTCGATTACGCCAAGATTCGTGACAAGCCATCCTGCTGTTCTGGGCTTTTTAACCTGTTGTTTTTGATGCGCCCGTCAGTCCCGGACTAATCTCATCAGGCCAACAATGCTATTTTCCAAGCCCGAGTCCAACTGCTGTTTGATCTCTCGTCGGACTTGGGCTGCAGTGGACCATATGAGATCCATCAAATCCGAGCCCCAGTCGGGCCAGCACCTAGTTGCTCGTCGCACAGACGCTACCAGGGAAGCATTGAATTCGTGGGATGTCTGTGAAACGTAGTTGGCCACAGTTCTGTTGGGCACAAGCCAGGGGTAACCCTCTGGTCTGCAAGGTAGAAAGGGTCGCGTGCTTATCGGTGTGAGTCCTGTGAAAGCCGCTGCGTCCTTTTCGGGCAGACGGTGAGCGAGGGAAACGACAGTCAGCGCATGCACAAGACCGGTCAGTGTGGTCCCGTGTTTTCGGCCGGCAGAAAGAACGAGCTGCAGAATATCGTTCCCGATGCTGATTGCGCGAAGGTGCGTTCGGTATGGCAAGGTGCGGATTGGCGCCCAGGTTGCATATGTACGAGCCTGGTGACCTTTAAGCGGCATGAACTCCTCCCACATCATGACAGTAGGATACTTTAGAGTGATGGGGAACTTGGCGACTTCCTCCTGTGGTGGTGGAAATGTCTCTGCAGTGGCAGTCGTTTCAAATTGGTAATTCTCTACAGCAGGAGATTGGTCATGGCTGCGAGTCAAGTTGAGATTATGGAGGAGATCCTCGTGGAAGATCCTGCCGCTCATCCCATCGGCATTTGCATGGTTCCACGTGAACATTACGTCCATGCATCTTTCCGCTCTATACTTCAAAATGGCCACTCTCCAGCCTGGTTGAGTGTCGAGATTGGGGAATCTGGTGTCGAGCTGAGCTTGCAAAACCTTTCCATGGAGGGCACCGTAATCACCCGACAGGTCTGCGTCGTGCCATTCGACGTGTCGACGGAGGTTGATCCTATGAAGCTCAGCCCACACAGGCTTCTTGGAAGCTTCTCCAACGAGGCCAACTTGCAAAGCGGGATGCAATAGGACAGCCTTGGCTATGGCTCCTTCGAAAAGCACCTCCAGCTCTGAACTCAAAGAGGAGACGGTGTCGGGGATGACATATCTGCAGGTCACAATGTTGCTGCAGTACATGCGTAGTTGATGCAGAGCTGATTGGTATCCTTCACTGGATAAATGTTAGTATCATGTCCAACGGGATGCTAGGGTAAGAACACTGACTTGTCGCCGAGTGGCCGAATGACTCTGGGGATTGCCTCATCGGGATTGGGAGTCTTGGGCATCGTAACAAGTTTTAGGACTAGATGATTCGGTGCGTGGCAGGCGAGTCATAGACTAACAGGTAGGGAGTGGCCCTGGTGGTAGTTGGCGCAACATATATGGAGTATCAATACTGGCCGATTTCGTCTGCACTTAGCTCGGATGAATTGGGTGATGAAATGGAGATTCTGGTTGGTGTATAAGAGGTTGCTTTTGCGGGGCGTCATGGACTTTGATAGATTGATAGTCGGCGATGGACTCACATTAAGCAAACGGGGCTGAAGGAACTACTTGAGCAAAACCGCGACCGACCTGCGGGCTTGGGGAACTGATGAGGCGAGCTAGCTGTATGTTAAGACTTAGTTCGTGATGTTCTTTAGGCGAGCAGCTCACTGGTTAATCTACCATGATATTCCCACCTTTGTTGGCCCAGGGAAAACAAGTAATTACTCGCAATGTGCCGCGCAATTTCTTGACGTGTAAGGGGGATCAATTTACCACTATTCTGATAGCTGCTGCGCGTCTTGTGCTACCAGACCGCATTGCTAGAGTTACAACGACTACAACCACAGTAGTCTCAACACGAGACCCGTCACTAGTGTTTCTCCCGCCATCCTTGTCTAAAGAAAGAAGAGAGAAAACTGAAAGCGATCAAAGTCTCTGTGATGCCCGTTTCTGGTACTGTTCAAACAATCGTGTCAGAACCTGGGCGTCTTTCAAGATATCAGTGTTCTCGGGCCGTGAACGTGTGTTGACGCGGTCTTTAATGCTGGCTAAAGCCTCAAAAGAGAAGCTGGCAATCCTAGTCGCGATGCGATCGATGTGACTTTTCAACTCGGCAGTCCAAAGCTTGATTGATCCAGCCGATTCTCTCAGCCGTGTCAGCGTCGACGTCTTCTCCAGTGACCAAATACTGAAGGGCTCGACCACGCCCAAGGAGCCGAACCAGGTAGTCGATACCCCCCGCGCCAGGAACAATACCGACCGTCACTTCTGGCTGTCCAATTTTGGTCTTGGTTCTATCTGCAAACCGCATGTCGCAGGCAAGCAGGAACTCGCTGCCGATTCCACGGGCAACACCAGCAATCTCGGCAATGAAGATAATCGGAGACTTGGAGATTTTGAAGAGGATATTGTCGAATAGCTTCTGCGGCTGGACCTGAGCGTTGGGAGCTTCTGCGACTGATGGTTAACACTCGCTACCAGAGAAGATTAAGCAAGGGCACTTACCTGGACCAGTTGGTCTGAGGTCATAGTGGGCAATGAAGTAGTCGGGATTGCCACTAGAAAAGATGACAACCTTGGTTTCTTCATTCCCTTCCAAAGCATCGAGGACCTCAGCCAGGTCTTCTGTTATCTTCCAGTCCCACAGGTTTGAGGCCCCATGATGAATAGTGATACGCAAAGCACCTTTCCCACTTGATGAAGTGCTCAGAGTGTTGTAACGAGGCTGTTCAATACGCGATTGATACGTATGTATGTGAATCAAACCGAATATGATAACTCACCATTTTCGTAATGTCTTGAGATATTATCCTTTTCAGGGAGTGTTGGTGTATAAATCGGAAGAAGAGGTGCTTTAGCTCTGTGGGCCGAGGCCATGCTTATATAGCTACTCAAACCTTTGGCACAAACGACGAGTACACTGAACCAAAAGCCATTGAAGCCAGCCCAAATAGCGTGATTCGTAATTCCAGTCGCTTAGTTCGGCACTTTCATGATGCACTTGAACAAACCAGTATCCCACCCCGACCGAACACAGGCAGATTTCATATCAAGTTCCTCCGACTCCGAGGATGGGACTAAGCAGCAAAGGCGGTAGGCTCGACCAGCGCGGGTTCCAGGCTGAAAACTAATTCGGCGCCGAGTAGGATTAGATTCGCAATTAACGAGCCGATTGCTGACGCCTTGCTTGACCAACATAGTTGAATTAAACAATGGCCCACTTGGAACCTCAGTTCCCTTGTGGCCTAGATTCGATATGGCCTCAGCCTCAAAACCTTAATACTCTCTGTCCCGAACATCCCGGCCATTACGCGGGGCTGCCCCGGCTGTCGTGTTAGCGTCCTGCCATGTGAGAAGCCGGACAAGAGGGCGTTGAACGGGCCTTTCATGCAATGACCACACTTCATTGTCTACTGGAGAAGCTTCTTACCGACCTAGCGAAACCGAGGGCTTCAAGGCCACCATTGCCAAGAGAGATGAGCCGGCGAGGGCAGAAGAGTATCTGAACGCCTTGCAGAGTCAGCCTTCTTCCACTCAGGGGCCTATTCATACGCTAGGATAGGTCCATATTCGCCAGTTCACTTGCAAAAGAAAGCGTTATCAAGGTTGTATGAGTGGATTGGTTTACTACGGAGTACCAAGTTCGAATTTTGAGGATTAAATCCATCATGATACCACTCCCTCCCTTCACAAGCCTTTCATAAACGACTAGTACGGTCGGTGCAACTTGTCCCAGTTATAGACCCAACAATGTCTCGAAGCTCTGGCATGCGCTTAGCATACACGCCTCGAGGATTCGTGCTGTGCTTTCTGCACAAGTGTGCCGCTGCAGCCGTAGCGATGGCATGTTGCGCCCCGTTGCCCATAAATTTGGTACTGGACGAGGCCACGTGGGTCACGCTGATATGCTTTCCCGCCATCATCAAGTTATTGATGTTGGTAGAGTAGAGACAGCGGAACGGAATATCATAGTCTTTTCCATCACGCTCGTCCCATTCCCAATCCTTCAGCCGGAAATCGTACTTGTCATCGCCTGGGTAATGAAGACAAAATGCGCCTCCGTTCTTGACCACAGCATCGGGGAACGGCTTGTGAGAGCGAATGTCGTTTTCACTGAGGACGTAGTCGCCCTTGTACCGACGGAACTCCCCTTGGGCGGCCACAAACGCAATCCAGTCAAGGTGAAGATTGGCATACTTCTCGGGCTCGAGAGCCTTGACATTGGAAAAGGTGCCATAGATGGCCCGCAGTAGATGGTCGCGAATGTGTTCGCCCTGTGTATAGGGGTCAAGATGTTGACCATACTCCCAGAAATGGGTCATAGGGCGAGTCATTCGCCTACGAGTCGGCTGGTGGGTTGCCTGACTTGTAGACACTGAAGGACCTTCTCCGTTCTCGATGCCCGGTTTGACGAGTTGGCCTCCGAGGTTTGCATAGTCTTTGGCTACTTCGGTTGCCCACGGCAAAGGTGGACATGGCACTGGTGAGTCACCCATACAAGTGCGGAAGAAGACGGTGTTTCCATGATGAATATGACTCTTTTCTGCTGGGGCCAGCCCTTCTCGGTATTCATCTCGCGATTCCTCACCAAACTGGGTTTCTGCCCGAGAATACTGTCCAAACAGAGCCCTGCCAGAGCAATCGATAAAGACGGGTGCTGTAAGACGGACCTCGCACCCACTTCGAGCATCACGGGCGTCGACAGAGACAATGTTGAAGTCTTTCACGTCGGCTGCAAAAACCGTGTGTTCAGTAAGTAGGGTTACATTTGGCTCCCTGTCGAGCAACTGCTTTGCGCCGAGGTCACCAGCAGCGTCCCGCTGGCAGATTTCGTCGACAAGAGGGCCAGTAACACCTCGTGGTCGGAGCCCAATCTCAATACTCGCGTTGCCGCCTAAAAACGGTCGATCTTGGATAAGGGCCACCCGCTCCCCTTTTCGGGCTGCTGTAAGTGCAGCAGCAATGCCTGTGACACCTCCCCCGACTACTACGACATCGAACGTTCCGCCATCAGCTGGCTCATCTGGTAGGCCGCGGAGTTGGCGCCGCCATGCCCGTGATGCTTCGTCCGTTCCATTGGGCGGAACTGTATCGTCGGTGCAAAGGAATATGGCATCGCAGCGTCCGTTAAATCCAGTTAAATCATGCAACACGACGCTCACGTGGCCCACCGGCAGTTCGATCTGGCCCCCGAGCTGCCAAGACCAGTCCTGATCATTGGCACCAAACTCGGTGTCAAGCGTCGTGTCGTTGATCTTTATGGTAAACCTGCCCGGGTGGTATTTTGGAACCCAGTCCTTGGCACGAACCCAAATTTTATAATCGCCAGCGGTGGCAATCTGGATTTCTGTTGTTGCGTCTGCAACTGGACGACCTTGACCGTGGGCCATGAGGTACGGCGAGCCCATCTCAAGGTCGAACTGCGAGTCTAGAACCCATCCGCCAAAGTGAGTGAAGGACTCGGCCTCGACGAGAATTCTTGAGGGTGATGGTGGCCCCATGATGTGAGCTGGATGAGTTCTTAATGCTGGTAAATAGGGAATCGATACAGTGATGTGTCCTTTGTTATAGTTGAAGCCTGGCCCTTGATGAGATAACTGCCCCAGACGATAGAATCGATATAGACTTGGCCACCATTAAGGACCGAACATGGCTTTGAGTCGAGATTTGTCAGCTTGGGTTTCTCCCACTTGCTTGCAACACCTCGGCTGACCCCGCTATGTGTTCTGGCGACCTCGGCACATCTATCCAGCCTGGTGAGGCCACTGCAGATCGGCAACACAATGAAGCAGTCTTGGCCAAGAGCCTAGGTTTGTCCAGGGCACACCACTTGGGTCCATGTTGAGTCGTGGCAAGTGGCTGACGGAACATTCTGAGACCTCTTCGCAGCACAGGCACTCACTAAACCAAGAGCAACGTTTCGCGAGCTGGAAACATTGGCCAGATTCCAGGTCAAGAACTGCTTCTCTAAAAAAAGGAATAGCATGGCCAGTTCTATGAAGACGGGTGGAATGCCCGTCGAAGGCGGCATCCAATGTGGGTCGGGTGTGAGCGCACTGGAGGAAAAGGCTATTTATGGAGATGGAGGAGACCAAGGAAGAAGCCTGGCAGATTATTTCTGCTATTCGACATCTTCCTCCATGATTGGCGCCATCTTTCAGATCGGAGAGTATTGTCATTTTTAATAATAGACAGATTCACTGCCAACATGGCCATGTCAGGGCCGCGCCATGCCAGCTGCCGACCTCCCTCTATTATCTCTCCACACCAAGTCATTTTAATGACTCTTCACTAAACCGAGTTCCTCATAGAATTGCATGAGGCAAACTGCTCTATCCTAACACCTTCTCTTGATTCCTGCCTTTACTGCCCCTCTGTCGTCATCCAAGATTGGCTCTCTCTCTTCCTTGGCCTCCTTGATCTCCTCTTCGATCCTTGCCTTCTCATACTCCAGGTCAATGAGTTTCGCATCCAGCTTCTGGCGTTTTATCTACACATCCTCTGGAAGGCCAAGCGAGCAGTCGTCTGCTTCCAGGGCTACAATTTGGGGGTCGTCCAGCATAGAGGCCTCCTCTATGTCACTGGTAACAGTCGTATCGTCACCGAAATCGCCCGCCCTGTCTTCGGGAAGGCTTGGACTTGGCGGCAAAAAGGCCCCGGCATCGCTGTTCTCCTCCGCTTCTGGTAGTTGTCCGAGATCCTCCCCTTCTTCGATCTCGAAGTCGTTTTCATCGGCTATAGCCATCTTCTCAGGGTCATCAAAGATGTCGTCGACCCATAACTCCATGGCACCTCTTTCCATGTCGGCATATTGCCACGAGGTGGGGTAGGGTTCCCCACAGAGCCTGGGTTACGTTTCGGAACGGGATTAGCTAATATTCCGGCACCATGAGTGCCATCGCGACAATCGCATCGAGTTGTAATCCAGTCAACACACACTTGTCAGATAATCATGACCATGAAGCGACCAAGGCTCGATGAGGCTCACTCGAACACGTTGCATCCACCATCCAATTCACAACCGAGAATCTCGAGAAAGGTTCGCGCCTGTGAGTGCAGAAGACGTTGCTGTCCCTTTGGATCGGCCAATTCCTGCGAGCTGACAACGATGGCACCTCAGGTGAACATTGTCAAAATCGAAAGATCAAGTGTGAAAGTCTACCTGGCCAGGATCAATGCGCGCGATGTGCGCGCCTTGGGCTGGCATGCGTCATCAACAAAAGCCTGCAAACCCTCCTTGATGACGAGAACGAGTGGAAGAAGGGGATAGAGACGCAGGTTCAAGAGCTACAGAAGGCAATTGCTCAAGTCCAGCACGTTTTAAATCTACCACGACTAGATAATCCTAACTTTTCAACCTCCGGCGGTGCGACCACGGGTGGTCACAGTGAGCCGTTGCGACTGCCGCCTCCGAGACCAGAAGCCCGATCAGAGGCCAACCCTAACTCCTCGTCTGTAAGACCTGGCGATGTCACAGCCATGACGAGGCAGAATTCTGCAGATGGAGCGCCCCAGGGTCGACATGAGGAGGTCATTCTCAACACTCCAATGGCAAGCCTCTATGAGGTGACCAAGCTGCGAAACATCCGTAGCAACCCCGGCGTCTTGTCCACCGGTGGGACGCAGCAATCAGATTTCATCTCACAAGGAAAACTCGGACTCCAGGACGCCAAGGCTCTCTTCTCCACGTTTCGCGAGACCCTCAACGCGTATCTCTGGGGTGGTCTCGCCTTGGTTCACACTACCCTCGAGGCAGCCCGGGCCTCATCTACGATTCTAACGGCTGCTGTTCTGACCGTGACTGCACTGCACATTCATGACGGTGCTGCCGCGTTTGACATCTGCTATCCCATATTTCTTGAGCTCACGAGCCACTCGGTCTTTGCTCGATACCACACTCTCGACGACGTCAGAGGTCTCTGCATCGGCGCATTCTGGCTCTCCGATGTCAGCTGGAAGTTATCTGGCCTCGCTGTCCGTATCGCCATCGAGTTGAATCTCCATCAATTCACCACCGAATCCCTCAAGAACGCCACACCCCAGGAGTTCGAGAAGGCCAGACTATGGTACCTCCTATATGTTTGCGATCACCATTTCAGCATCGCATACGGCCGGCCTCCGATGATAAACGAGAGTGGCATAATCACCAGTCATGAGAGTGCTCTCCTAGCACCAATGGCAACAACTTCTGACCTGCGACTTCACAGCCAAGTCAGTGTTTTCAGCATACTCAGTCGAATATCGCAAACATTTGGCTCGGAACGCTCCAAGATGATCAACGACAGCGAGTTTGGGTCTCTTCGCCAGTATGATCTTGAACTGGGCCTTTGGCGAGATCATTGGGAGCAGCTGCTGGGTAAGTGACTCGATCCATCGCTCGGCCTCCTTGGATCTAACAGCTCTCTAGTCCCGGATCAGCATGTGTCCCAATATCCTTCCAGAGGAGTTGTTCTGCACTATCATTTCGCCAGGCTACAACTCTTCTCAGTATGTCTCCGTGGATTAAAGCCATCCGAGGAGTACACCATGTCAACTGAACGACGAGACTTTATCAACAACGCCATCCAGAGCGGCTTTTCGGCCTTGAACCTTATCCTCGACGATCCAGACATGCGAAAGGCCGTATTAGGAATGCCTCTGTATCTCCTCACAACGATCACGTATGCGTGCCTTTTCCTCATCAAGCTGCAATCCCAATGGACTCCAGCTCAGCTCAACATTAACACTATGGACGTCGTCAATGTTGTGGAGAGAACAACGACCCTGCTGCACAATACGCATCACTGTGAACGACACGTAATCCACTATGTGAAAACGGGCCTCAGCAGCATGTTGAAGACACTCAAGGAGTATTCTGTGCCGGATGGGGAGGATCAAAGCTTTCAGGACGCAGGAATGCAATGGCTCGAGGATATGGCCTGGGATGGAGAGGACTGGAAGGCTTGGTTTAATGGGGATGCGCTAGATCCACCAAGCAGTATTCTCGACTTGTTAAATTACCAGATGACGCTATGAAAGCCTGATACGATTATCTTGTTGCATCTTTGACAACTGAGTCGCTAGTTGGCGGCTGTAACGCAGCGAGACTGAATCTAGAGAGTATCGCAGTCACTGATATTTCCATGAAGGTCTCACTGCTTAAAGGAAATCGTGCTCCTATCGTGACATCATGAGTTGGAGCATTTTCGTCAGTTAGTGCATGACAAAGTCGACAGCCAAGCCATTGCCAACCATTCAGTCAGGTTATCTTATCATTATCAGTATATTTTTATGGCTGCCGCCGCAGAAGGTTATGCTAGGTTACTGTGTTTTACGGCATTGGGCTTCAGACCCGTCATGTGTTCATCCTTGTATTCCTTGTCACTGTGGTTGATGGCGTCTTTTCGAGACGTCACCAAGATCAACAACCATAATCAGCATCCCAGCTTAGTGCGCCTCTTCTTCAGCAGAAGCCGCAAGCTCCCTCTCTACCTCAGTGCCTTTCCAGTCAACCATCTTGTCCAGGATGGGAATCAAAACAGCGAGAACCATGCCTGCCCCCAAAAAGCCAGCCGTAACACCAAAGCCAAGGTGGTATGCCGGAGAGTCCTTCCTAGGCCAGATGCGGCTTCCGTAGACACTCGAAAAGTTTCCAAAGGCGTTCACCATGGCCAAGACAATCGCGCGCTTCTCCGGAGGCAGAGAGATGATACCGCTAGTCCAGGATAGAATGAGGGGTAGCGCAGTCCAGATGCCAGCCGCGACGAAGCAGATCATGACGTAACGGACAATGGGCGTCTGGACGGCGGTACAGACAACGCTGCATGTAAAGCCAAGAGCCAGCGCGCCAGTGATGTGCCATCGACGCTCGAGAGTGCGGTCAGAGTTCCAGGCGGTGATGTTGAGACAAACTGAGGCAACGGCGTAGATGGGAACCGTCATGTACTGAGCGGTGACGGTATCATAGCCAAGCGTGACAGTAATGGTCGGGATGAAGTACGAGATGGTGCCAGCACCAACATCGAGCATAAAAAGGACAATGAACAGATATGTTCGCGGATCCGACGCGGCGGCAATGAAGGCTTGCCAGTGAGTAAGACGCTGGTGGCTCTGACCTCCTGCGGCGATACCATCATGGATAATGCGGATCCTTGCAAGCTTGCGTTCGGCAGGCGTCAGCCGCTTCGATGTCGCGGGGTAGTCGAGGAGGACGAAGAAGGCAATCAAAGCAACGCCGACAGTGGCCACCCCTTCAACGATGAAGAGCCATCGCCAGCCAGCTATGCCGTGCGCGTCGTGGAGGTTCGAGGTGATGGCGCCAGCCAAGATGCCGCCGAAGGCACCTGATAGGACTGCGGCGGTGTAGAAGATGGCAAAGCGCTTCCCTGGATTTAAAGGTCAGCTAATGAATGGCATAGACTCAGTCATCTCGGATGTAACGTACCCAACTCAGCCCGTGTGTACCAGCAGCTCAGCAGATACAGGACACCTGGGAAGAAACCGGCTTCGACGCAGCCCAGGATGAATCTGAAGGCAAGGAGGGCACCATAGCTTTTTGAAATGGACATGAGGGCGCTCAGGGCTCCCCAAACGAGCATTATGCCAGGGAGGAAGATGGACGGTCGACTGCGGCTGAGGACCATGTTGGAGGGAACCTCGCAGATGAGATATCCGAAGAAGAATATGGAAAGGACCCAAGCGTAGTCGTCGTCCGTAAGGTCAAGGTCGTCCTGCATGCCGGCGATCTTGGCATTTCCCTAGATAGTCGCGTCAACTCATTAGTTGATAACCATCGGGATGCCCCATACTCACAATGTTGGTTCGGTCGACGTAGTTCAAAATGTACATGATCCAAAGCATCGGCATCAGGAACATGTCGATCTTCCTGACGAGCTTCTTCTCTTCTGTGGTGTGGGGAACATAGTTGCGTAGCTCCTGCTGGAGCTCGTTGTCGGCCTGCTGCGCCCCGTCCTCCTTCATATTAACAGATGACACTTTGTCGAGTGAGTTGGTCATTTTGCTAGTTGACGCAGCCGCGATCTGAAGGAGAGAGAAGAAGCGTTGGAGATATAGGGGGTGGCAGAAAAGAGAAGACTTCGAGACAGCAGCGACCCTAAATATAGTGCAAAGCTTCACCAAGGGCAAGGCTCCGCATAAATCTCAATCCGGGGTTGCGGTTGCCCATGGGGTAGGCGAGATGATGGGGAACCTTGCGGGGGGGGAACAGGGGCTTCCAAGTATGAGGCATGATTGGATAGCTGCAAAACGGACCTTGCTTAGCGCTGGCTACCATTGAGACACAACATGGCGCTTTCCCTTGAAAGGAAAGAGAGCGGAGGGAACACCGCGGACTTCTGTCCGTTCGAGGAGCCGAGTAAGGCCATTCATCGGCAGGGGGCTCGGCTATGACCGAGAGAGGACAAACCCAACAACTATTTCTGCGCCGAATAATCTGGAGCATCTTCTGGTCAGCATTGCTTTCTCTACTCTCCCAAACTCCTTCCATCCCCGGTCTTTCCTCTGTTATCCAACACATCCCACACCACACCATCATGAGCCCTGTCCAAGTTGGCTTCGTCGGCCTCGGGGCCATGGGCCTGGGAATGGCATGCAATCTTCTGAAGAAGAAGAAGAAGGAGTACTTGGTTAAAGGGTATGATATCTTCCCACCAAGTGCTGCAAAATTTGCGGCTCAGGGCGGTCACACATCTCAGACACCAAAACAAGCTGCCGAGGAGAGCCAATTTCTCATCGTCATGGCTGCCAACGTACAGCAAGTAGAAGAGATTCTCTTCCACCAAGGAGATGGAGCCCTTGGAGGTTGGTGATGAAGCTTCAGGAGAAAAATCGGTTGTTGACAGTCACAGGCCTGCCGACTGGCGCCATAATCCTCATCTGCTCAACAATACCACCAACATTCTACGACTCAATTACCACTCGGTTATCGGAAGCCGGTAGACCAGACGTGCTTCTAGTAGACTGCCCCGTCTCTGGCGGAACGAAGCGCGCTGCTGAGGGAACCTTGACCATCTTCGCCTCAGGAAGCCCCGAGAGTTTGAAGCGATCAGACCAGCTGCTACAATCAATGTCCGAGACGCTGAGCACCATTGAAGGCGGTATCGGGGCTGCAAGTAAGATCAAAATGGTCAACCAGCTCCTTGTGGGCATTCACATCGCCGTCGCGGCCGAAGCCATGGGCCTCGCCGCAATGGCCGGCCTCGACACCCGAGAGGTCTACAAAATCATCACCACTGCTGCCGGCAACTCTTGGGCATTTGAGAACCGTGTGCCGCATATGCTTGATGGGGACTGGAACCCTCTGTCCGCTCTCGATATTTTTGTCAAAGACATGGCAGGTTCACACACGTCGAAGCCGTTTTGATCAAATGACTGACGCTGCGCAGGGTATTGTCGTGTCAACGGCTCGGACGCTTCAGTTCCCTCTCCCCCTTGCGTCAACAGCTGAGCAGCTATACATCTCAGGCTCCGGCCAGGGCTACGGGACTGAAGATGATGCCGGACTCGTCCGTGTCTTCTTGCCCAAGTCACCAGATGCCGTCAAGACACAAGCATCACAAACGGTGGATCGCGAGGTTCTCACCCCTAGCACCACGCCGCTTGAGATCTCGACCATTGGAGTGATTGGGTTGGGAGCGATGGGACAAGGCATGGCCTCATCACTAGTCCGTGCCGGGTTCAAGGTGCGCGGCTATGATGTCTTCAGCCCGGCTGTTGACAAGTTTGCCGCAAACGGAGAAGAGGCCATTCCCACTGCATCGCCTGCCGAGGCAGCTAAAGGAGCCGACGTCCTTGTCCTGATGGTTCAGAATGCGCAACAGGCCGAGGACGTTCTTTTCGGATCTGGTGCAGCAGCCGAATCTCTCCTAGATAACTCGATCGTGGTACTTTGCTCGACCGTCCCTCCTTCTTTTGCTCGCAGACTTGAGCTTCGATTGAGCGCGCTCGAGCGTGGGATCAGACTTATTGATGCGCCTGTCAGCGGCGGTGTTGCTAGGGCTGCGGACGGGACACTTGCGGCAAGTTTTCTGTGACATGGTAGACCTACCTGCTTGGGCTAACTGAGACGTACAGATTATGGTCTCCGGAGATGATGCAACCATCGACAATATCAACGGACCCCTTGCTGCCATGACGGGCCTGCCCGAAAATCTTCACAGATTACAGGGAGGCGTTGGCGCTGCATCGTCTGTCAAGATGATCAACCAACTCCTTGCAGGAAGTCACATCGCCGCGGCCGCAGAAGCTATGGCATTCGCAGCCCGCCTCGGTCTTGACACAAGACGAGTCTTTGAACTTCTTGGCCATGCAGCAGCCTGGAGCTGGATGTTGGAGAACAGAGTTCCTCAGATGCTTGATGCAGACTGGACACCGCACTCTGCCTTGGCCATCTTCGTCAAGGACCTCTGGATCGTACTGGACGAGGCGAAGCGGCTAGGATACTTTGCGCCTATGTCTTGTGCTGCTCATAATCTGTACCTATCTGGAGCAGCGCATGGGTGGGCAAAGGAGTCTGACGCTGGCATTGTCAGGCTGTGGGAGCTGACAGGCATCTCCGTTGCGTCCAGCACCAGAGGCGAGGAGAAATTGGAAGACGGTCCTCCAGGGCGGCTGCCGGCGCTGGAGACGATCAACGCGCTCCCGCCAGCTCTCTCTGACAGCGTCATCGAAACTATCCAGAGCGTTGTCCACGAAGGCCAAGTCCCTGTGCTTGTCGTGCTTGACGACGACCCGACAGGAACGCAGACGTGCCACGACATCAATGTCCTCACAGTATGGGATGTTGACACGCTTCAACAGGAGTTCAGCCTCAACCCTACGGGCTTCTTCATCTTGACCAACTCGCGAGCCCTTCCCTCCGTCGAAGCCAGAGCTCTGGTGACTGAGATATGCCAGAATGTCAGGATCGCTGCCGAGAAATCACAGAAGGCGTTCGAAGTTGTGCTTCGTGGGGACTCTACTCTCCGTGGACACTTGCCTGAGGAGCCAGAAGCTGCAGAAGAAGCTCTCGGTTGCTTCGATGGATGGATTGTTGCTCCATTCTTCTTCCAAGGAGGGCGGTATACTATTGACGATGTCCACTACATCAGAGAAGATGGCATGCTGGTGCCCGTGAACCAGACACCTTTTGCCCAAGATGCAACGTTTGGATACAAAAGCGCCAACTTGCGTCAGTACGTCATGGAGAAGTGCGGTGGTCGTTTCGACGAGTCTTGCTTTATCTCAATCACACTTGAGGATATCCGTCTGGGAGGTCCTGCAGCGGTAGCCAAGAAACTACTCTCCGTCGAGACTAGCTCCAACCGCATCTTCATTGTCAACGCAGCAGCCGAGTCAGACATGCATGCCTTCGTGGCGGGTCTGTTGGACGCCGAGAAGAGAGGAAGGCGATACCTCTACCGTACCGCAGCAGCCTTTGTCTCGTCGCGGCTGGGGATAAAGAGCATCCAGCCGCTAACTCTCAAAGACCTCGGTGTATTGACAGACACCCCAAACTCACCGGGCGGCCTAATCGTCGCTGGGTCTTATGTACCAAAGACCACGGCGCAGCTGGAAGTTCTGAGAGAGCGGAGGGGGGACAAGATTACTGTGCTAGAGTTAGACGTTGGAGAGCTAATTACTTCCACAGAGGTGGCAGATGCTATAGTCAAGGCTGCGGCCGAGCAAGCATCGGCCAAGATCGCCGAAGGTCACGACGTCCTGGTGATGACTTCAAGGTCTCTGATCAAAGGCATCGACGCTCTTGGCTCCCTCCGCATTGGATCACAGGTCGCAAAAGCCCTGGTGCAATTCGTAGAGGCCATCGACGTGAGACCACGATACCTGATAGCCAAGGGGGGCATCACTTCCTCGGATGCAGCGACAAAGGGCTTAAAGATGAGACGGGCAAAGATTGTTGGCCAAGCTGCTCCGGGGGTCCCGCTGTGGAGGTGTGATGAGGAAACAAGCCGGCATCGAGGGGTTCCGTATGTTGTTTTCCCTGGGAATGTAGGCACCGATGAGACGTTAGCAGATGTCGTAGAGGCGTGGTCAGCGGTTAGGTCTATCTGAGAGTAACATTATTAGAAAGTAGAGCTATTTTTATAAATGTCCTTTAGGTAAATGTTTTTTAGTATTGGGGTTAGACTTAGGTTTATGTTTTAATAAGTATTAAACCACCGAGAATCCCCCCAACATAAATCTTTAGAGCCGTGCCAGTACTTCTGTTTTCGGCGGCGAACATATTTGTGCCCATCATTCCACTCAGCATAACCGGCGGGGCCCACGCAGGGACGACCTACATGGCATGGCATGGCATCATAACCATCGAAACCATTGACAGTCAAGACGGAAATTGCAGATCGAAATGGCAATGCCATCGTCGATTGTATCCTATCGGCACAAAACCTTAAATTATATATGCTCAGGCGAGACTCAATGCAGCAGGACGAAGAGATGCTAACCTTTCTAACGCCAGACCTCCACGCTAACAGCCAATCAGACTTAATCATTTCTTTGCAAAATGAGCAAGGTAAACTTTTGTGTCAACTGTCCTAGAGCAACAGCGATAGATAAGCTACAATCTACCAGGGGAATACAACGGAATCAGTGTGGGCTCCCCGTTCCAAGTCCACGGTTATGGACATGACGAGAACGGGCGCCGCTGATATGGTACAAATATACCCAAGAGAACTCAAACTCACCTTGCGAAATCTCACTGCAAAACCTGCTACGTCGAGACACCTAGGACTGGGAGGTGTTGCCGAGACAGATACACAGTTCGGGCTCGACAATACAATTAGTTGGTTTCTCTTAATATACTCAGGGGGCGAGAGCCCTCAGCCTCGTATGCGTCACGCAGAACTTCCCGTCCAACGCCTCTAGCTAAGAATATATAAAGGACAGCTCGTGTATGTACGCCAAACCAGGAAGTTCTAATATAGGACTCGACCCCCCGGGTTAAGTTCGCCCTTGGGGCCCGTTTCACCAAGGCAAAGGCTGGCCAGCCATGGAGTGTTCCGTCCATCCTGACCCAGGATTTAAGGAAGCCTTAGGTTTCCCGGCGAAACTGACCGGTATAGGCATCGGCTCCCGTGGTTGGGATTCTACGGCCTCAGAAAAGAAGCACTTACCGACATCCCCGTTTATAGCAAGCCAAACAAAAAGATACTTCCTTGTCGGCTCAGAACTCTTTGGGAACCATTTCACACCGATACCCCATCAAATACAACTATGTACAGCTCTCGGGTGGACTGGAGGGCTTACAGCTGTGACAACTTGGAAATTATTGTCTGGGGCTCTTCCAACCATGTGGTCACGTCCGTGAAAAATACAGATGACTTAACCACAAAATCCCTGGCCTTTGAGGTGTTAATACAAAAGACCTACAGATAGGCCGTCGTGATTAGCCAGGGAAGAGATGGGCCGGGGCTTGAGTCGACCAACGCCATCGATGTCACGGATCAGATCTCAACCATCAGAAAGTACTGTCAAAGGCTTCCCAAGATCGGGCTTAAGTCCCAGATCGACACTTTATCACTAAAAGACCAGCTACTATCGTCTCAAACAACAGACCACGACCCTCTTCGGGCTCTCACAGCCGCATGGAATATCCATCACGTCAACAAGAGGTTCGCTTAGCCTAATTAACGCGTGACAAAGATGATAACGTCATCACCAAGTGCTACTCAGAAGTGCGATTGTTTGCCGCCGCTTTTGAGCATTGTGAGGTGCACCTACGGAACTATGAACATCACAGGCCTATGGGCAGGCAACAGTCCCTCCTAATATCTAATCTTGAAAACACAACGTTCATTGTGTTATTCTATGAGTACTCTACTTCAATCTTAAACTCATCATCCTTATCATCAATTAGAGTAATTTTAATACCCCATCCGGACACTTCATAAGATTTTGTGCCACTCACAGACAGAGTTGCATCATTCATGGGTTCCCACCCACTGACTTCGCTACCGCAACTGTCTGATCCAGGCGTGGCATCAAGAACGCGAATCGGCCCCTCTCCTGTTGCGCGGGTAGTGTCGATCGTATATAAGAGGACACCAGGGGCACAGATCTTTTCATCTGCACCCTTGGTGGTGCGAGCTTCAGCAACAAGAGCAGATGTCTTGTTAACTGCTACCACCACAGCCTTGGTACCCCCCTGAGTCTCTAGCGGTGTGAGAGTATGTCTGGTAGTACCATGTTCGAGAATACAGTCGACATCCTCGTCGGCCAACCATCCCAGCCTCCACTTATCCCAGGCGAAGAAATCGGGGGCAATTCCTCCGACGTTGCCCATGATACTATAGCCGCCTACGTATTCGCCAGTAGGAAAGTTGATATCCAGGGGGTATAAGTCGGGTAGACACATGGAGTGGCCAGTTTCGTGGTTGAGTGCCTTGTAGCCCCAGGAGTTATATGGATCAACGCCGAAGGTAATGGCCCTGTTGGATACGAAGGTATTGTTTCTTGTGAAGGCGCCGAAGGACGAGGCCAATGAGCGAGTCATCCATGCCGCATTGCGTGTAGGTACAACGTAGAGGATATCTGTCACAGGAGGCGGTGGATTCTCGCCGTTGTTCATGTATGCGTCCAAAGCGTCCTCGATGTAGGCGTATTGTTGCTGGTTACTTAAACCCGAGTCCCAACCGTATGACTCTGCGGAGTTCGGCATGCGGTAAAACTTGGAAGTATCGGCGGTGATGTTGAGGTCAAGCTGGCCATGGCTGATTTCCTGGAACCACTTGTTTGCGTCGGGAACCAACAGATCGTACGCGTCTTGAGGAGATTCTCCTTCGAGGGCCTCTGCGTCAGAAAAGTCGACAAAGATCATACGACCCTGGATTGTACCCTTGCTATGAACACAGTCGCTCATAAAACCATGTCCAACGCTCAACCATGCGAAGTCATGTCTGGGTAGTTTGCATGTCGGAACCCAAGGAGTGTCATCTTCGGGGATGGTTCCGTTGGTAGATCCGGTCCCGTTCGTAGGCGCGCTCGGATCGAATGGGCGTGTCTGGTTGGTAGGCTGAGTCTGATTGTTTGCTGACAATTGACAAACTCGAGTTGACGCTGCAGCGGGCAATACCAGCGACAGCAGAGAAGCCTTGGATAACATGATGGGCGTCTCTGAAACTCGGAATGCTCAATGTTCTCGAAATTCGATGTTGGATTTCCATGCCGTCTTATATGGACCATCTTGATATTTCAATGTCGCCAACGGACGCTAGGTTCGGCAGTTGGTACCCTAATTGTGCTAGTTTATCTTGGCAACGTCAAGAAAAAAGGAGCTTTAAAATCATCAGGACGCGGGATACGAAGGTTTGAAACCGTAACTTCAAGGAAACCCCTGCTTAGCTCGCTCAAACAGGAAGAATTATTTTAGGAAATGGAGAACTGACGGCGAGTCCGACGATTCCGCGCACGTGAGGTACCATCGAACAATGCGACTCTAAAAGGATATAGCATAAGAGAGCGCTCACCTACCAAGCTTTAATATCGCGGCATTATGTGTCAACTATGACCGATGGTATGGCTATGTTTTGTTTGATAGGCTTAGAGTCAAGGGCGCGTTTCCGCCCAGCCGCGCCCAGCAACCAGGTCCCCTGCGAAGTGGAAGTTATTTACTCAGCCAGTGCCAGGGGTCCCCCTTATGGAGCTCTGCTGAACCGGAAGCTTAGCTGCGGATTATTCTCTAAGGCCTAGACCTTGTGTTCGGTAGGGCAAGAGCTACACTCGATCGAACGCCATATACGTCTCGGTGTTGGCTGAATATGTTTTCGAAAGATGCCTTCTGGCCGCATGGATTTCGGGCCATACCAAGCTTCAAGAGATACCTGGCGACATGGAAAAGACCTATCTGCTTTATCTTTCGTGCTCTGCAATACCCGGCCGCCTTGGAGAAACGACATGATCTATGTCCGCCTATGATCCCCCAAAGTCCTCACAGTGGATGTCAATTCTGGGATTTGAATCAGCCCAGCAATCGTTCACTGTCTCCTTGACTCTGTCCATCAATGACTTTGGCCCGCATACGCAAATAAGGATTTGCTCATGACTTCCCATATTGAACATCGCGTTTTGAACCACAGCCTGGGGATTCATCCTCTCGTATACGACACTCGCCTTGAGGTCAGGTTGGCTATCCCCGCTTGCAGTACTGGTCAGAAGTGGCTGTGCCTCACTATTCTCTGACTTGACGCCAAATTCGGCAAATTCTGGGAATGTCACCAGGCCGTCACTGCCAATGGGACCTGGCTCCTCTTTCGTGATGTGCAAGAACATATTGACCGTTGAATCGGCACTTGCGAGGTCCCGAAGGCTGTCACCAAACCAGGCCAAATGTTCTAAATAATTGGTTACCAACAATGTGTGTGCAGGCAATTGGTGAGACATACCTGTGTGCTTGACAGCCCACACAAAGTCAATGGGCTGCAATATTAACCCTCCAGTGCGGTGCAGAATACGGTTCATGAAACCGAACGTAAACGCCGCGCCGCTCCCTCCGGCAATGAAAACCAATTTATCATAAACTATCGTATCTGGCAATGCGCCGTATGGCCCATCCAATGAAGCCCAGATTGCTCGACCTGGCTGCTTCATTGCAAACTCACCAAGAGCTTCAGTAAAGCCTTGCTGTGACTTTATCACGAGCTCCAAGCCTGAAGGCCCGTTGCTGACAATTGTGAAAGGATGCAATTGGAAGAATCGTACGCGTGGAATCCATAGATAGCAATGTGATCCTGGTATGGCGCCTTCAATGGATGGCTTTTTAAGAAGCAGCCGAGTTCCACCGCCTGGGAGAGGATAACAAAGAGCCTGGTTGTTGACGATATTCCATGATAGACGTGATGTTCGTAGGGTGCGATCTATAGCCCATAAGCCGGCAGTAAAAAGCATCACAATGGGGAGCTTTTTGGCCCAGAGCGGTCTGTGCAGTACAGCCAGGATGATGGTCATCACAAAGCCAGCGATGTGACCGATGAAAAACATCTCATAGTGACGATATCGGTAAAGACCTGTCAGTAGGAGAATAATCATGGCGATGCCGGCGCCGATTCCTGACAGGTCGGATGCCTCGAGAAGCTTGGCCAATCGGCCCTGGCGACTGAGGAAGATGGTGTAAAGGATGGCGTGTAAAACAATGAGCAAGACTGCTACGTAACCTACAACTCGATGAAGAACATTTAGGCTAGCGTGTGAGACCGATGAAACAAGGGCCAGCGGCGTGTTCTTCATTCCAAAAAAGACGCACAAGGCCATGTTTGCAGATGCCATCCTGAGCAGAAGGTCAGTAAACGAGACAGCCACGCGTGATGTTGAGAGCAATCACCATCCGTATCTAGAGGCAAAGTGGTTGACTGCGTGGCTAGCAAACAAAGTCGAGCAGAGAAAAGTGTTGGCCGCTAGGAAGACGCCGACCAACGTGACAAGGCCGAGAGACGGCCGGCCGAACCATTCCCATGCTGAGCTCAGTTGGGGTTTGCTGCCATCTGTCAGTACACTTCTTCTTTTTGTGGCAGTCCGGACATTGCTCTTACCGACAAGCGAGGACAGAGGCTCGTCGTGTAGCCTCTTGAGCCTTTTTGACCGCTGACCGCTGTTTTTGTGGCGCCCTTTTGCTTGAGGAATGCCACCGATGGGCCGAAATAACGAAAATGAAGAGGCCGCAGAGGAGGAGGGCATATACTGTTAACGTTTCCTTATTTTTCTGCTGCTTGGAGGGTGGTGGCCTGGTTGCAGATGCCATGGTTGAGCTCGGTGTATCGGCAATATTGGGAGCAAACAACCGAGGTCACGAGAGGTCAGGGGAGGGTGACAGGAAATAAGTCATGAGTCGGAGATTGATATGATTTGATTGATAAGATAAAGCGGGCCCTCACATGGCATGGCTTGGTTGGTGGAGAACAAGGCTCCTAGCGCGATGCTCGTTTCTCACAGTGAGAGAAAAAATATTGCGCAAACCCCGGACGACAGGATCAGCCCCGACCTCAATTAGTCACTGTGAAGAAAGCGACTGTAACGACGATGGCGCTAGTCGACTCGTAAATGTGGGTGTGGTGGTGGTAAAAGGGACTCGGAGTTGGGTGTGTCGATACCATCCTCACCCTCCCTGATCCAGGAGCGGAAAGGAACTGCGTCGATGATATTCAAGGTCAATCACGTTATGAGACAAAGATAATCGATGTTTGGATTGTGTTCTATTGACTGGGCCCATATATAGAAGCCAAAATTTACAGTGCAGGACAATTCTACCTGGTCCTATGCTAACCTATCCTCCGTAGAACTTTGCATTACAGTAGCAGTTGATCAGTGATGCATATTCACGTCCTCGATACCCAGAATAACGATCCAGTTTGCCAATGCAATCACAGCAAGCGTCCACAGCGGCAACCCAACGAAGTTGTTGCTCAGTCCCCAGCCGAGAACTGCGCCACCCATCGTCGGTCCAATGATCCGGGCAGCGCTTGACGTACTCTGAGCCATGCCGTGTACAGTTCCTAGAGTATCGGGTGTCGGTGCACAATCGTTCACCAGCATCACAGTTGCTGGGTTGACGAATGTACGAGACAAGACCTGCATCGACAACACGGCCGATAGGCACATCCACACAAGGGCCGAGTTGTTCGCAGGCAGCAAGACCAGGTAGGGCACCAGGACATAGGCTACGATTCCAAGCGGCAGAAAGTAGCGGTACGAGTTCTTGACCCCTAGGCGGCCAATGAGCCTTGGATAGAGGAACAACTGTAGTGGTATGCCGATCATGCCAATTGTGGTGTTGGCGAATCCCATCTTCTTGCTCGAGAGCCCAAGACCACCACCGAATCGGAACGGGAGGTGGAAATCGTGTCCGTCCGCTTGGGGTGCTGGAAGAAGACTAAAGAACATGGAGTTGAATGATGAAACGTGTAGTGACTGGAGGAAGCGCTGCGCCATGTTGAGGCAGACCTTCCTGGTCAATATAGCGCGGAAGGACGACTTTTGTTTGGGCTCCGGCTCAAGCTCCGGTACCCCCTCGATTTCGTCTTCCAGAAGACGTGAGGTTTGTGTTGGCAAATAGTCATCTTGGATAGCCTCATTTTCATAGCCCGACTTCTTGCGTCTCATGATCGTAGCCATGATTGACTTTCCCAGCGCGCGGCCGAGATCCCGCCGACGGTGCAGTTGCGGATGTGTCTCATCGAGGCCCAAGATAATCCCAAGTGCTGCTGCTCCAAGGGTGATGGCGAAGAACAAGTTGGGGAGGGCGTAAGGAAAGCTTCTCATCCACCGGACACCATCTACGCCTCCAAGGAAGGAGCCTGGGCCAAAGAGGCTCGACAAGGCATGAATTGGGTCTGCGAGGAAACCGCTTAGAAGTGGCCCAATGATGACACCGACGTTGAAGCACATGGGGAGAAGGAGAAAGGCGCGAGCTTGGTGACTGTGAATCATCAGCATAGGATCTTGCCGCCGATTGTTCTCATCATCGACACTTACCGCTTGTCGACAACAATCTCAGATATCATAGTCCTTAGGACGCCAACATTCCCGTTTAATGCACCGGCCAAGCACCGAAAGAAGAAGGCCGTGTGCAAAGACTTTGCGAATCCCATCCCCAGGGCCGATATGGCCGTACCAGAGAGTCCGATGAGCAACACACGCTTGCGCCCAAGTCGAGGGTCGTCAGCAGCACGCCCCCACCACATAGACGTGAGGCATTGTGCAGCGGCAAAAGCAGCAGTGAGGTAACCAGCTTGCCTGGCAATCTCAGAGGCGTCCAGGCTCGGGTCGAACCATCGCAGCTGGTAGAAGAGGTACGACGTCAGGGACCGCTCGCTGATGGGCTCTGCCAAGCGAGCGAAGAGGATGACGGCCAGCTGACCCTTCTTGGGAATTGAGGCCCATGAGATATCCTGATCGCTCACTGGGGGAGCCGGGAGAGTCACGTACTGCGCCGGCGGGTCCTGCTGGAGAAGGGGCGTCTCTTCCGATGTCGCCCTTCGCTCGTCGGGCTTGTTGGCACTTGAGTGGTTCCTGGTCGCCGAGCCCATTGGATCGATCAGACAATTCGCAGGAGTTGGAATAGAAGAAACAAAGTTGTCTGCGGGGGGAAAAAAATGTAAGAGATGGTGAGCAATGCAGAGCCGGGATGAACTTGAGTAGAGGTGGGTGGGTGGGGGGTGCCCGGAATATATCCACTCCCTGTTCACGACTAACGAGTGCGTGCACTACTATGTATTAGCGAGGGAACCCATCCATTGCCTCAGAAAAATCCCTCCCCCTCCACTTCACACCAAGCTGGTTAATTGCGCGTCTACAGACCAGAATTAAGCTCTGGGAACCAATCCCGGCAGCTTGGCAGCGGCCATGCGAGAGTATCGCACCGTTTACAGACACCTTCGGCCAGGATCAGCTCACAGACAAGGGAACTACCTTGCCAAAGGATCACCGTTGCTGCAAGTTCAGAGGCATGATTGTGGATCGTCCTACTCCACAAGTAGGAAGGTTGTGTCTCACACCGACCCGCTTCCTACCTACCGACCGGCGTCGTGGCGACCTTGATCTCATCAGATAAGATATAAATCTGCCATCGCCGCCTCAACGACAACCTCAGTAGCAACGTCCTCCCATGACTTCTTCCACTTCTTTCTCCTCCCCATCCCCCTCCTCCTTGCCGCTTAGCCAGTCCCCAACCTCGCAACTCTGTCACCATGGCTACTGAGAAAGCCAACCCTGACCCCCAGCAGGTCGCTGACAATGCGGTCGCGACGCCCCAACGCTCCGCGTCTGAGGACAAGGAGAAGGGCGTCATGGACGTCACTTGCCCTCTTCCAGATGAGCCCGAGAAACCTGGCGAGTTCCCGTTGTCCTGGAAGATCACTGCTCTTGTCTGCGGCCTGATGCTGTCCTGGGGCTCGTCCTTCTCGGAAAATACCCTTGGGCCTCTGAAGAAGACTCTCATCAGGGAATTAGACATCACCAATGCTCAGGTAGGTAGTTATATATGCCATCTATGTCCTGAAACTATCCCAAACTGACACTTTCTCCTCAGTATGGCGCCATTTCTTCGGCCACCTCATTCGTAAACAGCATTCTTCCCATTTTGGGTGGATATGGTCTCGATCACTATGGTGTTGAGTGGTAAAGAACTTTGCTCCTATTAGGC
Source organism: Fusarium phalaenopsidis (assembly GCF_050370095.1). NCBI lineage: Eukaryota > Fungi > Ascomycota > Sordariomycetes > Hypocreales > Nectriaceae > Fusarium > Fusarium phalaenopsidis. Next base: position 709,456 of record NW_028145414.1, on the reverse strand, counting down.
ATCCCAGGGTTGCAATATCGATCTTCTACTGACAGACATACTTGCTCACGATTAGGGGTTCGTTGGTCTGCTCAGTCGCCATCTTCCTAGGCGCCGTCGTTTCAGCGGCTGGTTCCAACCAAGACTCTTTCGGCCTCGTCATGGGAGGTCGAATTATCATGGGCTTTGGTAGTACCGTCATTGAGACTTGTACATCCAAGGTTAGTCCATCGTAGTAATAACCTAAGAGTAGAAACTAGTTATTAATAGTAATTTCCATGGTCTCGATAGTTGAGTCGCCGTCAAGGCTCAACGCCGACATCATCACCCAGACCCGAGGATCAACTGAACAGCTGGCTGGATACACATCAGCGCTGCAGCAAGTTATTCCTGTTGTCTGCGCTCCCATTATCGGTACTTTCTTCGACTTCTTCAGCTACAGAATGGCGTTTGTGAGTGTCACATCGGTCATCTGGATCTTGGTTTGCTGCCTCATTGGTTTTACCAAGGTCAACGCTCTTGGTGCCATGATCATCGCCTCCGTGGCATCGACAATGAATACCCTTCCCTTTCTAGCATCCATTCCCCTCATGGTTCCAAGCCAGCTTGAACTGGGTCTTGTTTTTGGCATATGGAAGGCTTTCAACAACAGCGGTAGTGTTATAGTTGATATGATTGCTGGCCGGCTACAGGACCTCACCTTAGGGCAAACCTATGAGCGCGACGTCGGCTTCTTCGTGGCTGTCAAGGGACTCGAGTTTTGCCTAGGACTCTTCTATGGCGTCCTCGATAGAAGGTATGTTGCCGAGAAACTGAAATAGGGTTCACTAGCAAACACTTACTAATGAGTTCCTCTGTAGATATCTTGCGGGTATTCTTACGATGAGTGAGAAGAAGCGGTTGGTGGTTGAAAAGGCAGGCGAACTCGGAACACCTGTCGGACGGAAACCTGCCAAGCCCTTCACGTTTGTTGGCACTGCGCTCCTATGCAGCATGATCATTATCTCTTGGGTCTTGTTTATCCGTTACTCGATTTAAAAGGCAGGTTGAGGGTTAGCCGGTTCTGGGGCCGTGGCTTGTTCTGGGGCCATGGCTTTGTGCTGTAAAGCCGATTGAAGATTGTGGACGATCTCGGATGCCTTTGGGCGTTGCTCGGGCTCGAAATTGAGCATGTTAGTGACCATGCCTAAGATTGACGCGAGAAGTGCTCGAGAGCTCTCCAGATAGTCGTTGGTTTGATCTTCCATCATCACTAGAGTTGTGGCGATACTGTCCGGCGTCTTTCTTCCGTCATGGAAGGAAGTCCTCGGCATGTGAGGCATTTCATCGGTGGTTTGGGGTCGCTCCTCATAACTCGCCCGTTTGAAGAGCTCGATTCTAGGGTGTCCGAAAACTACCCATAGCAACGCTTCACTGCAAACGCAGCCTAAAGACCAGATATAAACTGCCTGCGTGATGCCTGGAACTTCAGAAGGGGTCTTGTCCGTGGATGCCTCGCCCCGCCGCGTGGTTTCCAGGGATCCTGCCAGAAGTTCTATTTCAGTAGGGTCTTGCATAAGGGTAATGAATTAACGCTTATCATATACCATGTTTCCATGGCTATCCCAATCAATTATCTCTTCCTTTCCAGCTTTCTTACACTCCAAGTAGCTGAGTCCAAAGTCGGCGAGCTTGAAGTGAATATCATACGATTCCCCAGATGTGCGACTTGCGAAAGAACATTGCTGGGCTTGATATCTTAATGCCATCTGAAGACTCATGGGTTAGTCGGTTTGTACCCTCATATCTATCGACATTCTCTTACCCCCATATCCGTTCGCCATCCTGGACAGGGATTTGGTGAAGAAACGACAAAGCCTCTGCCAGCGCCGAAAAGGCGACCCAAAAGCCATGGACATCTTTTTCAGTTACTGGAGCCGAGGTTGACTTCCAATACTGCTCGAGATCCCCTCGATCTATATACTCTAGGATGATGCTCTACGTCGGCGGGCAGCTGATGTAGCCGTAGAATTCAATGAGACCGGAAGGTCGGTGATTGGCAGCTTGAAGATGCGCGAATTCCCTCATCTCGGCCTCAAAGAAAACCTCGGAGCTGATAGTGTTGAATGTTTTCAAGGCATACACTTTGCCGCTGGCACTGCTCTCGCGGTTGATCTGGCTCTACTCACGACGGATCAGCCACCTTGCAAGTTTTATGGTCGAACAACTAAAAAGGAGGTAGCATTAGTACCAAGTGCTTCTCCTGTGACACTTTGCTGAGGCTCGAAGCCCGGATGAAAGCGGACCTTTTCGAGGACTGCACAACAGCCCTCACTAACATGCATTCGCTCAGGGATTGGGAAGATTTCCTGTGGCGAAACCTCAAAAATATAACTCTCGTTCCTGAGCCAAGTTCGAGACACACAGAATGCCCACTGAATCTGTTGAAATGACCTCCAAATTCCATCATCATTGCGTGGAAAATACTTCGGGCGAGTCTTGAAAGGGAGGCTGGAGGCGGAAAGGGAGACATGGGGGAGAAACACCCTGATGAGGGCTCCTCGATTCAATATCAGAAGCATTAGAAAGATGCCCCGTCGTTTACCTACCGATATGCGGTCGCTATTGATACTGCTAGAGTGACCGGGGGTAACCGCGGCGATGAGTTTCTTGGTAACGTCAGGAGTATCGCAATAGAAGGACTCAAGAGCCGGACTGTCGATGAACCAGACTTCACGAAGTGCGCCGTTGGACTGATGCTTAATCCCTTGAAGAAGTAAACCGATGACCCAGTCTTGTAGCTGATCTTGAAAGTCTGGGTCGCTGGGAAGCAGTAGTTCTGGGGTGCGGGAAAGGAGAGATTGGTGATCGCTATCAGCTTCAGCGTCAGGCTTGGTGTCTTTGAACTTGGACAACTTGCGGAGCCTCCAATCTCAGGATATGAGTGCGTCCATAGAGAAAATTCTCGAGGCATGTTGAAGAAGGCTGCAGCGCCGAATCTCGACAGAAAAGCCAAGCCGGCAGAGATGCGATGATACCGCAGTTAGCTCCTCTAGGAGGGCGAATTTGACCGCCTCAGTCAAATCCCCAATGTTTTGCAGAGCCGACTTGACGTGTGCGTCCCCTAGAGCTATGAAAAGGGAGGCGAAGCCGATTGAATGGAACTGGGATTTTCTCTACCAGAACCAATCAATATTTCCATGGGCGATCACATCCTTGGGCTCTCCAATGCTGATTTTCCTCTCCACGTCTTGAGACACGAGAAACTGACATGTAGAGATTGGGCAGAATTCGGCGGGGGAGCTTTGGGATAGGCTGCCTCCAATGAAACTTCGCTTGCGAATGACTTTGTCAACGGCAATTCCGACATGGCATGGCTGAGCTCCATGTGTCTGCACCTGCTCAGCCCATGCATCTGCCGAAAATTCTGGAGACAAGCTTGGTGGATCGTTGCTAAATAGAGTAAGATCAAGAGCCTTGCAGTCGGAGGCAAATGAAGACTCAGAGAGGTTCTTGAGACATGTTACCCAAGTTGCTCTCTGGTTTCGACCCGGAACTAACAGTGCATTTTAAGCGAGGACAGCAAGAAGCCTTTGACGCGGATTCCTGGGGGGACCAGAAGGGGCGGAGGGGTTGTTGACAGAGTCAAGATCCTTAATCCACGTTACCCGGTTTACTCCCCTATCCAGTGTATCTGTCGCAGAGACTTCGCAAAGAAGGCCATTACTGGTAGGACGATCGAAGCCAGCCTCGAAGAGACAGAAGTTGGAGGAGATGCCGTTAAGCAGGGAGAAGAAAGATAGTCGGTAGAGGCGGTCACTAATCAAGATTGCGGTCAGAATGGTTCAGGACGTCACGTCTGAAAGGGCGTGTTTGAGGGAACTTCGTATGCGATCAGGTAAATACCACTAACATGGACAGTTTCCTAGAAGATCTCTCTAGGGTTGGCATAATCACATTAACGAGAACTTCCTTCACTGCATGGGCGACTCAATCTTGAAGGGAAAAGGCGAATGGGTCTGGAAGAGCGTCCGCTACCAGGCGTGTGATCTCAGTGCCAAGCAAGGCTCTGGCTTTTCCCCCAGCAAGGGCATCACTTCCAGCCCTGAATGGCTGGGTATTGAGAGTCGCAAGTACTGACAGAAGTCATCCAATTGAATTTTGAGAATGTCCTGGCGACGAAGGCACACAAGGTCTCGTTTCGGGATAGTACGGGAGTCAAATGAGGTGAAGATAAGTTTCGAGAAGTCGGTGAGATATGATTACATGTGCTCTTCGGAAGAACATGTACCGAAGTCTTCGCCCGCTCGAACCCAACGAAAATGGTTCGACAGGTGATGGGGCCTCAACAGAAGGAAAGAGAGTAGACGACGAGATGGGACCATACGCAGCATGAGAACAAGCTGAATAGTATCTTCAGCAAGCCCAAAATGATGTAGAGTGGTTCGCAACGCTTCACGTGTTGGCTGAGCCACACTGCTTGGATGGAGACAAAGATCCTGTCTAATACTCAAGCTAGGAAAGCAAAGCCAGAACGGGCATCTGGGACATCTGAGAGCTGAAAGAGAGGGCTTTTACCTCCCCTAACTCCTCTCCTTGGCAACCAGAGCCAACCCAGGACTGCGTGCAATGAGCACCCTGCACGTGTTGGCTCCTTTCAACGAGGACGGAAGAGAGTGCCAACATCATGAAGTTTGCACGTATGACAGCCACTTCATGCAGGCTGACCACCTCTGCGATTAAGGTCTCCGAGAGGAGAAGTCATCAGATGAGCAATGCAGGCTTACCACCGCCCAGAACGACAACCCCAAGGCCGACATTCGCAACAGCAATCCCGCTCAAAGACTTGAGTTCGTTTTGACGTTCCACTCCTTCCAAGAACTCCTCTCTGTTCGGCAAACAAATCCATAGATGACCTCTACCTTTTCTCCAGCACCTCAGATCATAGTCGAGTACTCGATCATCATCAACAATGTCAGAATCAAAGCGCGCGATTCTATTCGATCGTGTCTACCAGTCTACGATTTATACAACTGATGACTCGCGGCACTTTAAGGGGCATCAGTCGTCACTTCTAACCTCAAGGCTGCTGCCCATCGCAGACCCGCGTGAAGGTAACATCATCGAAAGCAATAGTAAGTTGATCAAACTCCCCAAAACAAGTTATACCGAACGACAGCTCAGTCTCGGCCACAATTTCACCACCGCTCGACCAGGTCTGGCTGTCTGGCATCCAAGCGTTGATTTCATAAGGGTCGGTCGAGGGAAGAGATTGCTCTCCAACCTTGGGCTGAATAGTGCACGAAAAACCAGAACCGCCGTTAACCCACGAAGCTGCGTGGTAGAAGTAGGTCAATCTGTAGTTGCCATCAAGGTTATTCAAGGTCTGCGCAAAGTCGGCACTCCCAAAGCCGTTGAAGAAGTTGACGATCCTAGTACACCGTGTCAGCAGACAGCTCCTCTCTGTGCTTGGAAATCGATTAAACGTACCAGGCATGGCTACCGGAATTTGGGTTGTTGGTGGTTGTGGAGCCACTGCCCGTCCAGGGAGCACCGTTGTTGTCGTCGAAGCTTGGGTTTACAACAACCTGAGTCTCCACGCAGGACGGCGCTTCGGACGTCGTCGAAGTCTCCAGAATAGTAGATGAAGTCTCTGTAGTAGTCGTCGATAATGTCTCCGCCAGAGTGGTAGTCGTCTCAGACAAAGACCTCGATGAGGTTTCGGCAAGGTCCGTAGATGAGGTTTCCGCCGTGGCCACGGACGAGGTCTCAGTGAGGCTCATGACGGTAGTGGGTCGACAAGGACCGGCATTGGCGCCAAGGACGCCGATGGCGACGACGGCCAAAGTGAAGAGGGAATAGCGAGCCATTCCGGAAAGGTAACGATGTAAAAAGTCGAAAGTAACTAAAACGAGTGAAAGTGGCCAGAGACAGCTAAGAGAAGCAAGTGTGACAGGTTGCGAAGATGGAAATTTTTATAATTTCGTTGTTAACGCGAAGCCTTCGCCTTAGATATCAAACGATTCCCTGAAGAGAGCTGGCTATGATGAAAATAGCTAGCGTGCGCTGAACTATTGCTCACTAGTGCGTACCAAGACCAATAGTTTGCTGTACTATTGGGAGGGCGAAATTAGTTACCAGGATAGCAGCACTAACCGAGCCAATAGTAGAACAAAATGGATGGCAGACGATTTCCAGGTCCCTTTTTCCATTATTCCGAGCTCAGCACGCTCCCTGTCAAGCTTTTGATGAAGCCACCCAGGCCCTTAAAACGGAGGGAGCATGGCCAGCTTTCTTCATGATCGGCCAACTCACGGCATAGGTCTATCTGCAGGGCGCAACAGTGAGTGCTACCACACGCATATACAATTTAAACTTGTTCCTACGCAAGTCCGTGGCCACAACCGATTCCGTGGCTAACGACCGAGCAGATCCTTCTAGGGTTGTAGAAGAGGTTAAGAATTGTTAGCAACAAAACTGCCCAACCGAAGACTTGCAGTTTCGCAACGTCAGCGAGTCTGTGTGGTTTTGTTCTAAATCAGAGACAGGCTTTGTAAAAGGAATTGATGTATTCTCACATGGTGATTATCCCGGATCGGGCATGCGTTGAAGCCATCGGGGCATGATTAGGAAAAGGAGACAAAGGAAAGATTACAACTGATAGTGAAACAAAGAGACGATAAGAAACGAAGCGTTCCTATTATATCTCGAATACTTGACCATTAGCAGACTATAGAGCATTAAGCTTAAGGTCACGAGCCGCACCTCGGGTAAGCTAAATTTCATCAGATTACATTTCGACCCCTCTCAAGGACTTCCCTATGCAGCGGCAAATAGATAGATTGGATTAAGAACGTTCTATCTCACACTTGGCGCCTTTTGCCCACTGGATCCCCGCCACCATATAGAGACGCTTGAAATGACGAGAGAGAATACTAGGACTCTATCCAACTCACCACGTTGGCGTCTTTGAGAGCCTTCTTCCCACAGGCGTCGTCGAAGGGCATGATCTCACCATGCAACTCCTCAAAATTCCAACCCTCCGCCCACTTCTGGGTTGCCTTTGCATTCGCGGAAAGCCCAAGTAACTCTCCAAGTAAGCTTGCCCAGCCGTTGAAGCGGCCTTCGAGCTCCTCAGAGTGCATGAGCTTTGGGTTGGAAAAACTCTTGTCGACCTGGATATCCTCTGGAATGAGACTGTCGGACCATGTGATCTTGGCGCTTCTGGGATCACTTGGGTCGGACAGAATCTGACCCAGTCGGAGAAGGCCATTTGGCTGGTAACTGACCAACCGAATTTCCAAGACTTGGGAGTGTTTGTCATTGTGAATAGGTGGCTGGATGGAACAAGACACCGAAGTAATTGTCTGCAAAAGGCTTGAAATGTTTTACTGTGACAAAAGCAAGAGCATGCAGACAGAGTGCAAGTCCCCCACTAACCAGTCAGGGTAACCGCCAGCCTGATTTCTCAGACGCATTCTCAGAGCCGACAAATCCCTCGTCAGGGTCTAGCTGATTCCCACTCTCCTCCCTTCCCCTAGACCTCGATGATCTTATCATTCGCCACGAGAGACAATGCCGTTGAAGAATCTCACCGACATCGAGCTGCTACGCCAAACTGCTCTAATCTTGGGAGACGCCCTTGCCCAGAAGCAAAAGCGTGGAATTAGAGTTGAAGCAATTAGTTGCCAGCTCCACCTTGTTACTCTCCATCTCGATGATCTGGTTGAGACTAGGACGAGAAGAGACTGCTGGGATGAGCTCAAAGGAGTGATTCCGTTAAAATCCGTCAACGATATAATCTCAGATGACGCTTTGCTGGCCATAGAGAGGAAGGTGGAACTGAACCATGTGAGCTTGAAATCCTCTAGTCATTGAACTGTCTTCAAATTCGACTAATATGAAAACAGGCTTGACTCATTGATATATCTTTTTGGCTCCAGATGACTGAGTGAAGACTAGAGCATGGACAATATTTCACTTTTCTGCCACCAGGGAGCCCACGAGGGCTTCCTCAAGATCAACATGAGGAAGCCATTCGTGACAATCACTCGGGGGAAACCACAGATGCCATCCCAAGAATATTACGAGAGACAAAGACAAGAACAGGATGGCGCACAACACCATCACCCCCAGATGCTCAGATTGGCTATTATGCTGATGGAACTCAGGCTTGGAGATCGCTTAGCAGCAATTTATGGGTCAAGCAGGAGACTCGAAGATGCTCTACATGACTCTCACCCCAACTCTCTCTGGAAGTTTGCCCAGAATCTGCTTCAAGTGTGCCAGAAACGGTACTCTCCGAGATCTTGTATACTAAAGATAGCGGAGAGGTGCATTCAACGTGAGCCGTACCTGTGCCTTCCTGGAACGGATGCCGAGTTTGATAGCTACTCGGATCCCGACTTGCTCGACCAGATGCAACACCATATTATCGCGCCGTTGGAAAGGCATGTCCTCGAGGAAGCAAGATATGATCCCAAATGCACTAATCACACTACTATCGGTTCACTCACATGTGAGGAACCTGAAGATCCCATCGTTTCGCCTGGGCCGCTATCGCCTTCTATCTTCCGAGGGCTCCGTGCGGAATCTTTCACGTCCTTCGATTATGCACAAAGGACACTGTCCAAGGGCGATGACGAGGGAGTAAAATACAAGTTAGAGGATTTTGCAGGGTCACAGCCTCAGCAGGAGTCTAAATCGATGAGCTTAGCCTGAAGGTCTACGCCGGAGCGGTGTTACCAAGGTACGGTTCATTAATTATGGCCCGAGTCGCATCCCAATACGAAAGGTTCTCAAACGGCTTCAAGGCCACATCGAGTAGCCATTCGTGGATACGGGCGTTCCAACAGGGTTCGGGGAGGTTAAGCTGGATAGCTTCTCAAGTTCGCTCACACACCAGCCTAAGTTCCTACAGTTCATCGAAAGCATTCCACGGGTTGGCCCCATGCTCCTTTGCCCATGACTCGGCGTCATAAAAGGTATGGTTATCGAAGGCTTTCTCCAACGGGCCACGGTCGGCTGTAATGGCATAGTGCACTTAACACGGAACAATGTTCCGCAGCTCTAATGCCTCCTTAGGTCTTTCAAAGAGTGGCAGAACATCCGGTGTGAGTTGGTCCAGCCTCTTTAAGACGATATGCTTAATGTGCTTCTCTGCGAGTGCAAGGTCGGTCATATCTCTAACAGGGCTGCGCCGGCTTAACTTTTTACTCGGAGTTACCGGAGGCATAGATACAGCCGGCGCTGATTAAGTCACCCACGCATTGCCATCATCATCGCCCGTTCCAACTAAATATTCTGATCGAGTATCGGTTATTAGTCGCAAGGGGAAGACGCTTTCGGCGCCGAGGTAGATAGGGATTGGTCCACGCGGCGTCTCTTTGTTAGGGATTCCGGTCGCGATATATCTCTCAGATCAACAGGGAAAGGAAGGCCTTCACTGAAAGGCGGCGACATGAAGCTAGTAGTCTCGTGGGGTCGCTTGCGTTTGGTCGATATCGTCGGCTCCGGCAAAAATAACAATAGAGATGAGGGCTCGAGGAAAGGGGAAAATTGGGAGGCTTCGGCTATCCAGGCCTCTATTTGAGCATAATCCATATTCAGAAAACAAAACACGGAATTATAAGGCTACGAGGCTGCAGATTCCATTGCTCGTTGATCTTGATGATGAGGTACGCGACTTGGAGGGCGCCGTTGGATTTGTGACGTCGCGTGGGGCAACCCGTAGCCCCGCCCGCGGCAAAAGTTCGGTACATTCATGGTGGGAAAAGCACCAAATTACTTATTTCTTGCTGTGAAGTCAGAAAATAAAAAAAAATAAAAATAAAAATAAAAATAAAAAAGGTTCTAAAACAGCATAGCAAAGGAGGCAGGGCCTACAGGAATTTCATCGCCTTGTCATGATTGATCAGTGCGGTAACTTGTGGTACTGTATGTGGATGGCAGGAGAAATGCTTCAGCGAATCAGAGTGGACTCATGGTGACCCACCACAGTGAGTGGAACAGCTGGGACACGATGATTCCTTCAAGACATGACAGACGCGTCGATCGTGATCAAGAGCGCTTTCTCGCGATGAGCACTATTTCATGTGTAAATGAACTGGTAGAGAGAGAGAAAGGCGAAAAAGAAAAAGAAAAAGAAAAAAAAGAGAGAGAGAGAGGAAGTGTTGCTCTGACTAACCTTACTAGCGCAAATGAATTAACACGACTGCGGCTTGCGGGCAAACATAGTACAATCATCCAAGGGTACATATTTTCCGCTACGCACACAGCGCTTCACCCAAAAGCAAAGCTCAAAAAGCGTTTCTCTCCAGATTAATCTGGTTTCATAATCATAGCTCGCTGTTTTCCTTTACGCACGCGCCTTGAATGGTATAGCTGAGGATCCGAGGTTTGCTCAAGGCTATAGGGTAAAGCTAACCTGTGTTGTTGCTTCGGGACATCAAGAGAGGTTATGTCAAATACGCATCTTCTCATAGCTCCCTCTCCATAGTATAAGAAGCACGGATAGCAGTCAGTAGTCGTCAATTGAGAATGAGGCGATAGGCTAACTCTTAAACTTACGCGTGCTCACAACTCGATTTTTCGCACCAGCTCAATGGTGTTTTTTTCTCACAAAAGCCACAAGTCAGGAAGCTCAGCAATCGTTCCGCGCCCCCACAAGCATACGTGACTACGCGTAACACCGCGATTTGTGCTGCTTCATGGGAACGACGCGTCTTTATTTTCGTTTCCAACGTTTCCACCAGGAGGCACCTATCTTGGCTGCAATTGGTCATGCTTTCGCTTTACTGTTTCTGGCCTAGCCTACTGTTTCGCACACCATCATCCTGCCGGATGTAAGATCTGTTAGATAGCGTACGGCATATTCGATCAGAACGATATAAAACAACACGATATGGAGCCAAAAGTGATGATGTTATTGCTTAATCTTCCTCTTGGCCCCTCTCGAGAGAAGAGGGGGTTTTCTAGTCATCTGACTAAGGCTAGGATATCTATGTACCAGGGGTTTATGCAAATTCGGGGCAGATGCCGCCACATGAGGGGTCGATCCAACACACCCCCCCAGCTGAAGCCGGGTAGGTTGAAGCTGCCGATATCAATAGGATGACCCCGGACCCTCTAGCTCTTCCTTCAGCTCCTGCCACCTCCGTTGCCCTAGCCGGTCTGAGATGTCAACCAGACCTAGCTGCTGTACGGACCATTGGAAGGTTAGGTTGCTGACTGTCTTCGTGAGCCCATCTGCGATCATTTGGTCGGTTGGTATGTAGTCCACCTGGATCCTGTTCCTCTGAGCTTCCTGCCTCAGCCAGTGGTTATGTATATCGATATGTCGTAGCTTAGTTTGTAGCTTATTAATGTCTTTGTGGATGAGCCGGATGGTCTACTAGTTATCACATTAGATGTGAATCTTTTCCTCTTCCAGCTGGATCCCTAGCTCTTTAACTAGCCGGGTAATGAACATAGCTTCTTTAGCTGCTTGAGATAGTGCTAGTAGCTCGGCCTCGGTCGTTGAGGTCATAACCGTAGATTGCTTATTGGCCCTCCATCCGATCGTTCCTCCAAATAGTCTCATGACATAGGCTTAGGAGCTTTTCCGGTCTTCTAGGTTATCTATGAAAGAGGCGTCGCTGGCCATAAGGAAATAATTATCTTGGCCGAATTGAAGGGCCAGGTTGTTGGTCTTCTTGAGATATAGAAGGACCCTATCGGCAGCTTGATGATGCTCAGGCCCTGGGTTCGAGTTAAACCTCGCTAGCTAGGATATAGCAAAAGCCATATCCGGCCAGGTTATCATAGCTGCATATAGGATCGATCTAATCTTCTGTTAGTATTATCTTATCAAAGGGATCAAGGCCAGGGTATTTAATCAAATAAGGTCTTCCCTTTTCATAGGGGTATTATACCGCTAATCTAGGTCTTCCATAAGGTTAGCTATCTTGTCTAGATATGCAGATTAGGATAACCAGATAAGTCCTTTTATTTAGTCTTAAATAACCTTAATTCTAAGGAACTATTAAAGATCCTATCTGCCTATTAGGTTATATTAACCTTTAAGATTTATAATAATCTTTTATATATCTTAATATTTATTTCTTTAGTAGGCAAAGATAATATTATCTATATAAAAGAAAATAATAATCCTATTCTTTATTATATAGTAAGACTTATGCTAAACTAGCTTAAAGCCTAGGTCTTAGAGTATAGCTATAAGTTCTTTCTGCTATAAGAGAGGTAATTCCCGCAGCCTATATAGAGCTTTCTAGATAAGTAAGATCTTTCCTGCCTTTCTATATCCAGGGGGCTTTCTCATTAAAATCTTCTTATTTAGCCTCGCATTAATAAAGGCATTAACTATATCATATTATATAAGGTCTAGGTTAAACCAGGCAGCAATTACTATTAGGGTCTAGAATAACCTTCTAGCTAAAGTCATAGCATAGGTCTCTTCGTCTAACCCTTTTAGCTACTAGTCTCCTTAAATAACTAGCTAGGCCTTATATTTAATAAATCTGCCGTACTTATTAAGCTTATAGATATAAACCTATATATAGTTAAGGGTCTATTTGCCTAGAGTTTAAGGGTTATCCCAATTAATCTCAATCTATAACTCTATTTCCCTATAACTCTACAAGTGGTCTCATTTAGCCTATTTAAATTAGGCCCCTATTAGGTGACCTTATAGATCCTAATAGTGCCGAGGCAGCTATGGCAGCTAACTATGATAAATAGACCTTAGTTTCTTTAATAGCTATTATAGCTTAGCTTTATTAATAATTTCCCTATTAAGGGTTCCAATCAGGCTAGCTAGTCTTCCGGCATTAAAGGTAGCCTTCTAGACATCAGACTATTTAAACCTAGGGTCCCTTTTATTACTAGGGCCCTTTAGATCTTACCTACCCAGTAGATCTAAGCTATCTTAGATCATTATCGCCAGAAGGGCAGCTGGCAGCAGAGACATAGGAGTCAAGTAGGCACGATCATAGGTGCCAAGGGATCTAAATTAACTATCTTAAATAGCATTACCTTCCTTAGGCTTTCCTTAATTACCTTCCTTAATTCTAGGTGCTTATACTATAATAAAGTCTAGATTAATATCTTTAGTTAAATCCCTTAGGCCTAGGTTATTACCCTAGTCCCTTAGATCATAATCTTAATTATTATCCTAGTTAGGATTAATCTTATTAACTTAATCCCTTAGGCCGAGAATATTACCTTAGTCCCTTAGATCGCGGTTTAGAGTATTATCTAGATCGATCTTATTAGCCTGACCCCTTAGGCTAAGGATATCGCCTTAATCCCTTAGGTCTAGGTCTAGAGCATCGTCCTAATCCTCATAGTGGTTAGCATTCTATATTTTACTGCTAGTTACTATTTTAGCTATTAATTAATCCGGTTAAGCCTCTTCCACTTAGTTTAATAGCTAGTCTAATTCCTCCCTACTGATTCGCAATAGGTTGTCTTTTAGCTAGTTAATATCTCTATTAAATTATTTATCTTTATTAAAGATAATATCTCTCATAGATATAACTTTCCTAGTAGCTAGGTTCCAGATCCGATAGATATTAGTTAACTAATAGCCCACGAGGTAGCCGATCTAGGCGCGGGGATTTAGTTATTGCCGCTTATTGCGGCCCTTCAGAGCGTCTTAGGTTATTATAAATGCCTTAGATCCATAGGTTTGTAGGTAACCTAGATAGGGGACCTTGCGTTCCTAGCCGTAACTATCTCGCTAGGCTATTGCTATGTGGAACTATGTGTATAGGGTATCCCAGTTGTTAATTCTTCGAGGCGTCTAGTTATATAGATAAACAGCAGCTTAATAGATCTTAACTTAAAAGAAGTAAGGAAATTAAGCTCTAGCTCATAGGGCCCTAGCCCTAATTATAATAACCTTGCCGGATAGCTTAGCCCCGCTATTTTAAGCAGGTATATCTATGGCTATTAACTCCACGATAATATTTATCCCTCTAAGGAATCTAAACACTAGTTGAGGCCAGTCTTTAGACTTCCCTAGGATTTCTCTATTATACTTAATAGCCTAAGGCTTTAGCTAATACTACCTAGCTAGATAACCTAAGAAGTCTTTAATAACTAGGACTAGCTCTTTATATTACCGAGTCTTTAAATAATAATCCTAGATATAACTAGAATAATAGTCTATTATTAATATTAGGCTAGCCCTTCCTTTTAGATCTTTATCTAGGTCGTGGAAGTTAATAGCTAGCCTTAGACCGGGTCTAGCTAGAAGGTCTCGCGGCAAGCGGCTAATCTGCCGGGTTATCTTAGAAGTGCCATAGTTATTACATTTAATAGTTATAATCCCTTTGATCCGGACCCCTGTGACCTTATTAACTAGCCTTTCTAGGGCTTAAGGCCCCGGATAACTAAGCCGTAAATGCCAATAGCGGGCATCTTGTTTAGTTACCTTAGGTTGGGTTAATGAGTTAAATCGATTGCATTGGGTAGGAAATGCGGCTTCTAGCTAATCTAATAGAATATCTTTAATAATAAATTAATTATAATAATTAGCTAAGTAGCAAAAGATCAATCCGGTTATTATATAGAGGCAGTTAAAGTTAGGGCGAGTATCCCACTAATAGCCCTGCCGTTATAGCCACCGTAAGGATATGAGATTATAAGGGAAGTTAGGGCAAAAGGCTATATTAAATAGAGATATTAGCCTTAGGCCCTTAGTCCCCTTAGTCAGGATATTAACCTAACCATAGCCTAAGACTAGGATATTATATTCTCTAGCGATTAAGATATTATTTACCTATATATATTAATATCCTTTAAACCGGTTAATTTAATTAAATATATAGATTATAGCCCTGGAGTCTAAGATAGCTAACTTCTATAGGGGATACTAGGCAGTAAGAAAAGCGGCATTAACTATACCTATTAGGCTAGAATAGCGCCCTATAATATATCCTAGTTAATCTAACTCTATTAGTCTAGGTAACTCCTTAAGAGCTTTAACTTTATCCTTTAGTCCTTAATTAAAAAGTTAATATTTAACTCTATCTCTAATCACTAGGTTCTCTTTAAACTAGGTAAGAGCCTTTAATAGAAAGAGGTAATAGTAGTCAGAGAGGCTATAATAAAGGCCCCCGTAGGCCTCATAGCTTAAGTTAGTATTTCTTTAATCCCAGGCTTACTTAGACTTCGTCCTTTTTAACTAAGAGACGGGTTGTTTAGACTTACGTTTCTTAGAGGTCCATTTTAGCTAAGAGGGCCCGGCAGATCCGGAAGATCTAGCCGGCTGTTGGCCTTCTTGACCTAAATCCTATTCCTGATCCGATTGATCAGTCGGATCCGGATCCTGCCCATAGGTCGGGCCAAAGGCCCCTCTTTTAACCCGGGCTGGGGCCGTCTTGGTTAGCTGCAGCAGGCCCTTCCGGCTAACCTCTGCTCGTAGGTTCTTAGCGATATCTCAGATAGATAGGGTCTTTGCCTCTAGCTTATCCTAATAGATGCCATGATAGATCGAGACCCAATTTCCGTAGCTTGGCTAAATAACCTTGCATAGGTCATCAAACCATACATTCGGGTTATCTAGGCCTCTAATGCCTTTAGCCTAGGCCTGGTGGGTTACTTACTCCTAGTCTATTAGCCAGCGAGGGAAGTCCTTAGCTACCTTCGGCATTAAGGCTAAGGTCTTCTAATATTTAACTCGGGCCTCAACCTACTATTCAATTATTATAGCCCCAACGCTATCTCAAAGGTTAATATACCAGCTCCTAAGATCCTATTCAGGATCAAAGGCACTAATAATCAGCCCCATAGCCACGGTTTCCATCATCCAATCCTTCATCTTATCAATCCGGCTTTATTCCTATTCAAACTCTCGATAGTCTTAGTCATAGTCCTTGCGTTCAGACTAGAAGGAAGCCTTATCTTTAGCAGTCAATTCACTGATATATTGAGCCTGCTGGGTTAGATCGGTTGATTCGGGCGTATAGGTCGGGGCGAGGGTCTAACTGGACCCTCGGGTCTGCAGGGGTCGTTCGAGCTCGACCCGCTGTGGAGGGATTCTTCGATAATAGGTGCTAACTAGCGGTCTGATTGGGCGCGGCATCGGCTGATCAGATGTATCTGGGTTAACAAGCTGCCAGATACGGGCTGAATTTGCCTTTAATTTAAATGCCTTATCCTAATTTCCCTAATCATTAAAGGTCTCAAGATAGACCTTCCGGGTGGATGCGTTATTTTCGGTAGACATCATGATCTTCATATATGATTAAATCGGCAATATATATCATAGCGCAGATAGCTTCTTTAAGCAAATAAGACTCTTAATTATTAAATAATATACGGCATATTCGATCAGAATAATATAAAACAACACGATATAGAGCTAAAAGTAATAATATTATTGCTTAATCTTCCTCCCGGCCCCTCTCAAGAGAAAAGGGGGTTTTCTAGTCATCTGACTAAGGCTAGGATATCTATGTACCAGGGGTTTATGCAAATTCGGGGCAGATGCCGCCACATGAGGGGTCGATCCAACAAGATCTTAATAAGGAAAATTAACCGGAATACCGGGCTTTAACTGCCGAGACTATTTTAAGTTCAGTTTTAAGCGATAAACTTAAACTGTAACATATACTCAGCTTATGTATGTGTGTTTTTCAACCTCAATCTCCTCCCAAAAGCTAGATCAGGGCATGACAATAGAAACAGCACTTATTGTATATACTATCTTGAATAAACAAAGTTCTATCAATTGGTCAGTTGCCACCAACTGCCATGCCCGAGATCCTGACACGCTCGTGCAAGGAGCAAAGGCGAGTTATCATGTTGGAATTGAAGTATCTGTGCCTGGGGAATAAAACACATTGGCCTAGACCCTCAACTCAACCCTCAGTGGGAGTTCAAGTGACGTTATCTGTCTTCTGGGGCCTCATAGGCACGCCTCGAGCACGCAAAGGCATGGGGATTATGCATGACAGCCCTTCATGAGACCCCGAGCCGTCTTCATCACCTAGCCACCAGGGTTCGTCTGTAGACTACCACTTGGGTTCCAGGGGAACTTTGGAATCTGAATCTCCCCGACAAAGCTGCTCAAGTCGGGTGCCACTTTGTTCATATCAAATGCACAGGTCGGCTGCTTCGTCCCGAACGTCTTGGCATCGGTGACGATGGAATGCTCGTTGTAGGAAAGCCGGGCTTGATGAATGGTGCGTCGCGACACGTCGCCGGCAAAGTAGTTTTGCGGTGCAATGAACATCGATGATACAGCTGTCGTCATCACCGTGTTTGGTAGATCGGCAGTGTTGGGGAGATGGTGCATGCCTAGGTTGAAGTACCTCGAAAAGGGGAAAAGAAAAAAGAGAGTTAGCTGTGCTGTGACAACTATAGTGGCGCAAGTACTTACAGAACGATGTCCTCTTGGTCTAGACTCTCCCCGTTGAAGAACTCGTCAAAGTTCACGGCTGGGTGATGCGGATCGTGGCTGTTGAAGGCGTATGCACTCTTTGGTTCGGTGTCGTGGTGCTGAAGGGCGTAGAGGTTATGATTGGCCCAATTGGCGGATTGACCGAGGGCTGAGGATGACTGAACCGTCAGGTGGGCAGTACTACCACTGTCTGTAGACATCCTCCGTTAGCAATGTTAGGGCGCGTGTGTGAGGGAGGTTGGCACACTTGGGAAAATGTGGTAGCCGGGTGCCTCTCCAAAACTATTCAGCTTATCCTTATTGACAACGGCGTATGCAGCAGCTCCGTTCTTGGCCCAGGTAATTTTGCTGTCGTCTTCGCTGGTGATGTAGGAGCGGTTGACCTTCATGGTGTTGATAGGCTGACCATCAGACCACGGGTAGCTGATGATGGTCAATAACTTGCTCGTAGAGGGGACGGAGGGGATCATACACTTGGGTAGTTGGCACAAACTCAGTTTTCAACAGACTGTTTTTTCTGCCCTTGATGTCCAGATCGAGCTTGAAATTGATGACATGGTCATGCATGGACCCTGACAAGTTGTCGTGAATATGAAAGCCATAATCACCGTCTCCTGACCAAAAGGCACCCTGAATGTAGCCTGAGGCCCGAACGGTGACGGCGATGGAGCCGTCGTAGTGGAAAGAATACTCGAAGAGATAGTCGTAGTTCCCTACCGTCGAGACGCTACGGATAGTAAAAACAATGTTTTTACTCGCAGACACATGGGTTGATGTTAAATGACGCTGAATAGGAAAGCCAGTGTCGTATTCAAAGAGGCACAGACTGTTGGGGTGCACATGAGTAGTTTCGCTGATGTAAAACGTCGTGTTGAGATAGGTGGCATGGGACGGGCAGTCGAAACCGTCGACCAGATTCCATTGGCTGGTGCCAATGCCGTATGAGGAATCGAGATATGCTGATGAGGCATGTAGCGGGTCCTGCGAAGCGTAGTGCGCAAGCGCCTCCTGGAGACCAAGCTCATAGATCAGACGCTCGCCCTTGTATCGGATATCGTGAAGCTGCAACCCCGTCTCCTTTTGGTTGGAGACGAAGAAGCTGAAGTCCACTGTTTCGCCTTGTTAGCCGCGTGTATGCAAGATAACGACATCAAATGCACCTACTCCATTCAACGTAGTTCTGCTCTCTGTCGACCCCGAACCGTGGGCCCTCTGGCTGTACAGAAATGGGAGGGTACAGATGATCGCGCGGCAGCTTCTCGCCTTGCTGGTCAGTAGAGGTCCATGATCCATCCACGTTTGGTCCTGGTCTTCTAGTTAAGGTCTCGACGCCTTTGCGAAAGGCGGCAGTGGTTGGCCAATAGTTGCCGTCGTAGTACCAGCCAACTACCCTCCACTTGGAAGGATCTCGGCCCGTTATATCGGCTTTGAATTGCAAAGAAGTTGGTAATATGGTCTCGGAAAAGAATTCGCCGGTGTGAGCAGAGTAGAACTCGTTCCACTGGTAGATCCTGTCGCCGCTATGAGTCAGAGGATCACTACCTGCAATCAACAGTTTGTCGTCATCTGCGCCGGTTGCGGTCTATTTATGCCATCAGCTAAAAGTTTCTTGGATGCACGTAGGGAAGATGTACTAACACCGTTGAGAAGTCGCTTGGTGATGTCTTGAATTTCAGCTCCGACCTTCAGATTGAAAGCAGCGATGGCATCACCATCAGCGTTGTACACGTTGATTCGGCCGCGGCCAGATGTGAATATGTAGTTGAGCTCCTCGTACCGGGTCGAGCCCTTCTTGACGGGTAGAGGGCCAACCATGTACTCCTGAATGTAGGGTTGCAGCTGCGAGTTAAACTGCAAGGTTGCTCTCGCATACCGGGCTGGAGCAGGGCCGCGTCCCTCGAGATATGCCAATGCATCGGTCTTGTTCGGCTGCAACAGGTCCAGAGTCACAATGACGTTGTCCCAACTACATACCATCAGTTGAAAGGTATCGGCATAGTGATATATAAGAAGTAGGGATAAGTCACTGGGGAGGTCATTTCAGGGGTAATGCGAAAAGACAAAACTTACGAGGTCGAGTTAACCACAGCAGTCAGGTTGAGTTCCTTCTGCTGATGGAGGTAAGCAGTAACTTGAGCATATTCATGATCTGTGAGGCCCTGGAAGATGTTCTTGCTTGGCGCCGTAATGGTGACTTCTTTACCGGAGCTGCATCCCTGCCGCTTCGAAGGACGACGGAGGGAATGTGACCGTGCTGCTGGGCCAGGGATGGATGGGCGAGCCAAGACCCCGCTCAGGAAAGTCAGCAGACAGAGCCTCAAGCAAACGATGAGAAGCATGGCTGCTCGTGTTTGGAAACATGCGTGAATACACCAGGCCGTGGACGCGATGGGATGGTATGGGCAACCTAAAATAGAGGAGTACGGGCAGTCGACGGGTTTCGGACTCTGAAGACCGGCTTCCATAGGGATTCTTTTCCGTACTACCTGCTGCAACACGGGAAGCGCGGCACGGCACGGCGCGGAAGGGGCGGCGACAAGGAGAATCGAGGATACCATGTAAACTGATACGTCACGTCAGCCAGCCACCTACACAACCAACTGCATCAACTAGGCACGGAAGCTACCTTCCCGCGCATTAGAGAGCGGAGCAAGCGGCAAAAACATAGTCTCAACGCACTAAACCGGGAAAAAGAGTCGAGGTAGATCGAAATCAGATCATCCGATCGACAACACATGGCACTTACCGAAAGCCCAACACAGGGGCCATTTGCAAGGTCCACTTAGGGATGGGTCGCCTTGGAAATGAGTCTGCAGGACTTGGATCCACCCCTGCGAGCATCTGGGATCGACACAGACGCGCATCTAGTGAGTATCATCGGGTGTGGGGGAGTGGCACTGCTCGTTTCCCTCGCGAAAGTCAGAAAAAAGCAGCACAATCTGTGATGTTCAAATAGCGCCCTACTAGACGGGCTTCATGACCGCCAACGGGGCTTGAGATGAGGTAGAGGGACCTGCATTATGATATCGAGAGAGTAAATGTTGATCTTTTACTGCACGGGGTGGATTATATGGCACCACCACTTTGCCACTGATTCTAGCTTGTGCCAAATCTTCAGGCGCCTAGCTCGAGCAATCACGCTCTAATTATCTTGTACGGTGCAGGCTATAAATCGTACTCGCCCTGGAACAAAAGCAGGGAAGCTTCAAGGGGCATCTTAGATGAGCTGTATTGCACAGTACAATCATTCCTCCACAGGTAACTGGTAATCTGACTTCTAACTATTCTGACAATGTTTCTCCCTCTTCTTCTTCTCTTTCTTCCTTCTTCTTTTCCACAGCCAGTTTTTCGTACAGAGCAGCAAAAGCCGAGGCCTCAGGCCCCTTTTCCAAAAGCTTTCGCGGAGGTCCAAACTCTTGCAGCTCGCCTGCATCGAGAACAGCTACCATATCGAAGTCATCCAGAGCCGACGCAAGCTTATGAACAATGGCAATTACTGTGCGATTCTCAAACCGCTCACGCAGGACACGCTGGACGAGCTCATCGACGTGCGAGTCCACGCTGGTTACGGTGTTAGTATCTGGTGCATGAATAGGGGGTAGATGGAGGGCGTGACACTGTACCTGCTTGTGGCTTCATCAAGAACGACGACGGGCGATGGGCGCAGGATGGCGCGCGAAATGCAAAAGAGCTGCCTTTGGCCATGTGAGAGGTGTAGCTCCTCGATGAGCACATCAAGCCCGCCCTTTTCGACTACAATGTCCCACAGGTCTACAGCTCTCAGTGCATCTTCAATTGCAGCATCCGTGAGTCCAGAAGAAGGGTCCGCATTCAAACGTACGCTGCCTCCCTCGATGAGGAACGCATCTTGCGGCACAGCGACTAGCCGGGTGCGAACTTGCTCACGGGGCAGCGTGCTAATGTCAAGCTCGTCTATAGTTATGCGGCCACCGTGGAGGTCTACCATGCGGAAAAGGCATGAGACCATGGAACTCTTACCACTGCGAGGGCATATGGGTTAGCTAGAGAGGTCTGACAAGAGGAACATGTTGGAAGGGCCTTACCTTCCAGTCCGTCCGCAGATGCCAATTTTTTGCCCTGCCTCGATCGACATGGATATGTTCTTCAGGACATGTTCAGACTGCCTGCAAACGGGCGGGTTAGCAAGTGACTGTATGATGGCGAAAAAACGTTGACGTACCTGTATCCGGCCGAGACATTGTCGAACACGATGGTTCCCTTGGACGGCCACATGGGCGGCGGCTGTTCCTTTTCCTGCGGTTCGTGTTCTGAAACGGTGTGGGATGTGAAGGATTTGATCCTAGAGATTGCACCGATTTGAGTCTCCAAGTTTGTCCAGAAGGTCATCAAGAGCTTGAGATGCTGGCTAAACTGGATGATGTTGACCAGTGCCACTCCGATCAACCCCGTCGGCAGCACGCCTCTGAGCTGGGTAACGAGGACCATGACCAGCACAGCGATAAAGGCCACAAACATGTCGAGGACAAAGGTCAGCCACCGCTGGACCGCGTAGAGAAGATAGAAAGGCTTCTGCGACCGGTCCAGCAACTCGTGGTGCTTCTTCTCAAGGGCACCGCGCCACCCAAACGCGCGCAGTGTTACCAGTCCAGTGACGGACTCAGTGAACAGGGCGTAGAGCGGGCTCTTTGCCTCAAGATCCATAAACCGGAGCTGGCGAGATGTCCGTAGGTACGTGTGCTGGACCACCCACAGCGCCGCGAACAAAAAGGGGAATGCAACGGCCGTATAATACGAACCAGCGGCGATTAGTGCCATCTCGGCGATGCACAGCACGAACGTAGCAAAGGTGTTGAGCGCCGAGAGGGGCAAGTCCATGTCGATGAGCTGGAGATCTTGGCTGAAGCGGTTGATGGTGACGCCAGCGTCGGTCGCGGCGAAGAAGGACATTGGCGCGTTGAGCACTGTCTTGAGCAGGCTCTGGTGGAAGTTGTTACCCGACAGCGGTACCATGGTGACGATCATCTGCCAGGTGCTCACGACTAGGAAGATAATGGCCAGTCCACCCAGCATGGCGTAGATGCCTAGGTAGTAGCCGAGCCGTGTAAATGGGTCCTTGGCATTGGCGGCTGCCCACCAGTTGAGCCAGATGGTGGGGAAGGATTGGCTGAAGATGAAGGCGCAGATGGCGGCGACAAAGATCAAGGTTGGGATCCAGCCAATGGCGCGGATGTAATATGTGTAGATTGCCACGTCCCCAGTGCGACGACCGGCCTCGTCTTCGAGGTCCTCGAGATGGGCGTCTTCCGAATTCACCAGGGCACCAGCCGATGCCTCGGTAGGAGCAGAAGCCGCATCGGAGGCTTGCTCATATGTCCAGTCTGCCGAGGATACAAGGGAGCGAGACACGTAGCCGCCAGACTCGGTCAGCTTGTCCAAGTTCCCCTGCTCGCAGCCTATGCCGGTTCCATCGATACTAAGGATGTGGTCTGCGTAGGGAACTCGCGTACCGCGTGAAGAGGCGATGATGACGGTTGCCTTGAGCTGCCGCAGGATGCCATGAGTGCCAAGGAGATTGTGAAATACGGCGTTCTCAGTGTGCGCATCCAATCCGCTGAAGACGTCATCCAGGACAATGACATCTTTCTGCGCGTACACAGCTCTTGCCAGACTGATTCTTTGACTCTGGCCTCCGCTGAGAACAATGCCCTTGCTCCCTATCGTGGTGAGATCTCCCCTGGGGAGTTGGGAGAGATCTTGTCTCAACGCACAAGCATCCAGCACCTGCTGGTACCAGCGCTCATCTGCTGGTGAGAAAGCGATGATGCTATCTCGCACGGTACCGTTCATGTGCCACGGGGTCTGGTCGCAGTAGGCAATTTCGGAGCTCGATACTTGGACGGACCCGGCCATGATACCAACCTCTCCAAGAAATGCCTTGAGAAGAGTCGATTTGCCACTGCCGACCGGCCCAACGAGAAGCGTGAACTTGCCCAGGGGGACTTGGACATCGATGCCGCTCAAGATGGGCTTTTTGGTGGTGTCGTATCCAAAAGAGCCAGCCTTGACGATGACAGCGTTGCCATTCAACGAACCATTTGACATTGCACCTTTCAGTAGCTTGGGCTCTTCTTCAGGTGAAGAGCAGTTCTTCTCGGGTTCACTGCCTGAAGACCTGGAGCCCAAGGAGTCGTCGCCTTCGATGCCATCCTGAATGACTCTATCGTCGACGCGGACGTCTGTGCTGAGGAAAGACTGGATGCGCACAAAGCTTCCGATGGAACCCATCAGAGAGGATAATGACGTAACAAACGAGGTCAGGGGATCCTGCAGGAGTGCAAACAGAGACAAAGACGTAAACATGCGGTTTGTGTCCAAGTTACTGCCTGCCCCCCGTGACTGGGCAAGCACGCTGTACGCCGTGAAGGTTAGAATGGGGGCGAAGATAGGAGCAAGGTAGGCTACAGGTGCCACAGTTAGCGAGGTCTCTTGAGAGCCGAGCTCTTGACATGTGAAGCGATTGCTACTCACCCAAGACCATATTCCAGATCAGCAACCTGCGGAATTTGCCCGAGATGTGCATCTCCTCGTTCCGCATGGCCTGAATACGTGTGCCGAGCACGTCGGTCAGGCCACACATTTTGACCCCCTTCATGGCCCCCAGCATCTGAGATGTTGCGGCAATTCTCTTTTCGATGGCCTCGAGCCACATAGCTTGTCGAGCCATGACGAAGCTGACGGCAATAACAGACCCGATGATGGAGACTAAATGTATGCCGAGTTAGCAGATGGATCGTTCGTTCCAGCCTGAACTTACAAATTGCGGCTCCGACAGGAATGAGGCACACAACACCGAGCTGACGTTCCAACAGGTAGACTGCCACGGCAATCTCAACTAAGTTGGCCCAGACGTCGTGAGCAGTGCGCCATCCCGTGTCAATCCTCTCAATATCAGCGCTCATCAGTGTCAGGGCTGCGGTAGGGTCGGCAGCCGTGATGTCGATATCTGTAGCCTTGTCATACAGCATCGTGATGAGCTGACCGCGTGCCATGGTGATGGCGCGATAGGTCAGGTGCTGGTACTGACCAGTCGTCACCTGTGATGTCAAGCGTCAGTGAGGTGCTGCTATGGCTCGTCTGTAGGGAAGAACGTACTCCTATGCCGACGTAGACAATGAACCAGGCGCCTATGAGGCCGTAACCCTGGTTCATGTCATCAGAGTCGCTATCCTTTTCGGCCCACGCCAGTGTCGTTGAGATGAGGAAGGGCTGGCAAAAGGTGAAGCCGATGAAGCACAGACGGGGGAAAATGATGGACAGAATAGGCCCCTTCAGTGTCCTGAGAACGACCAAGATCAAACCGCGGCCCTCTTTTTTAGATGCTATGCGACTGTTAGTATCCTGCAGGGTGCGTGCATGTGCAATGCTGGAGGTAGGACGACACACATTTAGCCCAGGCAGTCTGTACTAGGCCCTGCAGATACGAAGACTTGAAATGCTTTGCAAGAGGGAACAGAGACTCAATCTCCAATTTCTTTGAGTAGCCAGCCCGGAACAGAGGGAGCTGCCACCAAAAGACCCATTGGGAGAAGACGCCGCTCGTCACCTCGGGAGGCAATGCGCGGTACTGGGGACGTAAGAATCCGCGCTTCTCGATCGCCTCGACAACCAGCATGGCAATCTTTATCACCGTCGCGACAAGGGCGGCAATGGCCGGGGACCGATTGTAGCCCTGGAGCCATAGTGTTCGGGTTCGCGTAGCGTCAAAGAGGACCGAGAGGAGTAGGAAGAGGTTGAGCACCGTCGATGGCCGATACGAGTAGACATGCTCGACATAGGACAGGCCCAACAGGCCAATGGATGCGACAAACGATAAGGCGGCGGTCGGCAAAGAGGCTTTGGTGATGACGGCTGAAGATTGAGTCAACAAGACGAGAAAGCCGATTTGCGATGCGGTGAGGAAAAGGCACAAGATCTAACAATTGTTAGAATACGAGTCACGGGAAACATCAGAGAGGTCGACTTGCAAGTTTGCAGTACAGCCAGTAGCTGGTTTCAACCTTTACCGTGTTCTTGCGCAGGAGGTAGACAGCTCGACAAGGAGCTGCGAGGAGTAACAAGGCATTGATGGGCACAACAAGTATCGACTCCTCAAAGAGCAGCGTCAGATCGAAGCCGCCTCTGCAGCCAGCCGCATGTGGCCCGAAAGAGTCGTCGTTGCACAACGCTGAGGCCATGGCGGTCGCGGATGGGACTTGTTTCCCAACCTGCCCAGAGACCCGAGGGCAATGAGCGCAATTGAAAGTTCAACGGAGCTGCAAACGGACAGACGGCCATCTGTATCCTGCCTCGAGGGAAGCAAAGTGGCCGAAGGAACACAAAAAAAAAAAAAAAAAAAAAAAAAAAAGAAGGAAAACAAAAAAAGACACGTCAGACATGGTTCGGACATGGTTCAGACAGACAGGATATTGTGGTGTGGAGTGGCCCGCTTGGCGCGACATGATATGAGCAAGGCGGGTCGAAAAGAGCGCCTCACTAAAATTGTACGGTGCCAGTAGTTATGGAGAGATCAACGGTGATTCATTCTGATCAGATAGTTATGGGGCCGGGACGGGCCGGGACGGGCCGGAACAGGCACGATAGATCACATTAACTCAGCTCGACGTCCAACTGCCGTGCCAAGACATGGTGCCAGCTGGGCTAATGCGGGACGTTGGAGGTTGTGGACTCACGTGGCGCGCCTCATCCTTGTTTTATGTCGATCTTGGTAGTATCGGTAGATCCGTCACCTGGGCAGGGGTTGACCAATGGATGAAGACAGCGTGCAAAAAAACCTGGATGACCACGAGGTGCTGAAGAAAACATGGGGCACCGAAGGAACCCCGTCTAGATGCCAACGCAAGAAGGACTAGTCATTTAGTTTGAAACTGCGAGAGAAGTAATAGTAATAACTTGATAGAATAATAAAATAACTATGTGAATATGTGGTTTCTTGAGTTAGCCTTTTAGTTTGCCCCTGGTTCGGCTATCAGGTTAATCCTTGTGTGCCGTCCTAACTTGGCATCTTAAGATCTTTTTTCGGCTGCGTGATGGCGTGCTAGTCGAAGGGCTGTGTGGAGCTATTTCTTCTCTCCTTGTTGTTGGTACGTGATCGAGTCAGTTTCGCTAGTGAAAGACTCGGACAAGCCAAGAATTTGACGGGGCGTCCCACAAAGACTCGTATTTCTCCCCCCGGTCTCCTACCCCTGTGTCACCCCTGTATTTTCTGGAATTGTTGGATCGTGGCCTCCCATACGCTGCCCCGTGCATACGAATGCTACACTCTCGGCTGATCCCCGCCACCATCCCGAGAAGAGAGTAAGATCGTCATTGCCCAGGCGCCTGGTGTTGGTTGTCTGGTCTTGTCAGGAATAACCGAGAGAGGCACAGACGCTCAGGGACCAAAATGGACTGGAAAAAGTCAGCGATGTCATATTTCTCTCTACCCTAGCATTCGGTTGATATTTAAAAAGAAATCTCATAGTAGTAATTAAAGCCCTAGATCTTCTCCGGTTTTATTCCCGCTTAAGTAGTTATCATCATGTTAGGCCTATTACCGTATAAGGGTACCCAGGGGATTAGGTAAGCGAGTTACGCAACCCCTCTGTTCATCACAGAGGGGGCATCACAACCTGTAACTGCGTCACTGCTGTAACCGCCTTGCGCACCGTAATTGCCTCATTTCTCCACCAAATAAAGTCCAAGTTCAATAAAAGTATAATCAATAGATAGCGCTTTATCTAGTCAATTGATTCTGACAATTTGAACTTTCTTGAAGCTATTCCCACATTGTTATGTGTAAGTGAATGTGATGCCTAGTCTCGGGCCCGCGACGGCGGCACGGGAATTGTCATCCCGGCCACCACAATGCACGCCTCGACCCTCTCGTCATCCGAGTAGTTATTAGGCACGCGATCATAGCCGAATCCGCCCCAATCTTCTCGGCGTGATAGATCCTCTTCTTGATCGCTATTTTCAGGCGAATAATCCCCTCCTCCGGCCGCCAAAGCGGCTTGTGTGAATCCCTCGATCTGTGTGTTCATGATGACCTCAACATCGTCACAATCCTCCTCCTCGTTGCCGGGCAAAAGCGGCGTCAAGTCTCCGGATGATACCGAGAGCACATCTTCATATATGTTATCTAGCTGACCTCGCAAGGCTGCAGCCTTGTCAAGGTCGGCCAAATAGTCGGCGGCCTCGGGAATAGCTTCAAGAACATGCCGGCCCCAAATTCGATGCTGGAAGTCCCGGTTTTCCTCGTCAGCTTCAATCCAAAGGTGCCGACGGTTCTGGAGGACATTATTCTGCTGCCGAGTCAGTCTCTTTGACTCTAGTCTTTGCTCCTCTCGGTCTCGTGCTTCAACCATACACTTTAACTCTCCTACAGTAAAAGCTCCATCTTTTACGCCCTTAATTTGGCGTCGACTTCGTGTGCGGCGTCCCTCGAGTCGTATATGTTCCTTCTGTAAAGTGAGGGTATTCTCATGTGACTTTTGCGTGATAATGGTGAGATCAACACACGCTTCAGCGTGCCGGATAACTTTCCTCGTTGGTGTATCAAGGAGGGATATAGACCTTTGGACAGAGCGATCAGAGAGTTGCTTTTTGACTCTCCTCGGGGTCACCTTATCCCTGTTTAATTTGACTGGGAATAGCGGCTTTTCTCGCTCTTCAGCGTGCCGGCGGAGCGGACCTAGGATAACTTCTGGGTTAATAGGGAAGATGCCTGACTTCTCAAACCCAACGTATATATGACAGGCCTTAAAGGCGGCTGCATACATACGATTCCACTGGTTAAGAAAGTCAAATCGAGAGATCTGCATACCGCCGGCCATCATGAAGTTTCTAAGAGCGCATTTCTGTTCATTTTTAAGGTGTTGATAGACGCCAACGTCAAGAGGTTGCAGACGATGACTCAGGTGACTTGGGAGGCGGTACGGGATGATATCAAACATCCCACAATACCATAGAAATTCAGGATCCTCATGAGCGGAAAAGGAGTCCATCAGCAGGAGCCGATACGAGGTCGGAGCCTTCTTGACTTGGTAACGAGGTTTGAGCGCATATTCCTCGTCAAACTGGGACTTTGTGATAGTCGTTGGGTAGCCAAACCACTCCTCAATAGAGGATCCGGCGAAGGTCTCGCTGGCGGCAAAGGAACAGCGGTTAAAGTGTTGCAGCCACTGGACAGCTCGATGAGAGTTATTAAAACCCGTATCAGTGAATGTGAGGACAACCCGGTCGTCAATATCAGCCCGCGTATATTCCTCTAATAACGTCTTCGCCGTGAGTATTAGGAACGAAGGAATTGACCTCCCAGCTGCACTGACGGCATCAACAGACGTCAAAGACTCCTTATTCCCGGGCTGAAAGACAGTCGTCCGTGTGTTTCGTTTCATCCGAGTAGAAAAGAGCTTAAGGCTACCATTTACCCACCCAATTTGTAAGGGGGTCTCGTCAAAGTTCCAAAGATCGCACTTTTGGATACCAAGGGTGCTCATCAGGGCGTCGAATTCCGTGAACCAATTGTCGATGTGTTGTATATCTGTCTCGGCGGCGGCACGGGTGACTTCCTGAACCTTTGGGGACTTATATTGAAGCTCTGGATGACGCTTTTTAAACCTCCGTACCCACGATACTGATACAGGAGGCTGTGGGTTGTCAAATCGGTGTCCCCGAAGGAAACTGGCGTAGTTACGGATGGAGGCTTCTGACACAGCAAAAGCGCTCCTTTCAACTGAGCGGATAAAGGTCACCAAAGCCCGTTCGACGGCCCAGTCAGCGCCGACGGAGACCCTCCTTTGGAATCAGAAGGCAGCGGTCTCCCAGCTTTCAATAGATATATATATTTCTTAGTCAGGGCGGCATTTGCGTGGTGAAGCGCGGCGGTGTCATTGATACTATATTTGCCTGGGGAGGGGTTCGCCCGAGTTGTCGGTGGCGTAGATGCCCCGGATAGATACGCATGCGCCGCGCGCGCCGCAGCAGCGCTTTCTTTGGCTGAAAATCGAGGCATATTTAATTCCAATTGAAAATAAAGTCGATCTTTAATTTGAAGCTATTCGGACTTCAATTCGTGGAGAAATGAGGTAATTACGGTGCGCAAGGCGGTTACAGCAGTGACGCAGTTACAGGTTGTGATGCCCCCTCTGTGATGAACAGAGGGGCGGCCTATTATTAGTCAGCCCCCTGGGTATGTCTGATTACCTAGTCTAGTGTTTTCTTGTTTGTCCATGGCCAAGACTGCGCATTTCGCCAACCAACATGATGTGGGGCAGTATCGATTATTTCTGAACACCGAGGATTCCGCGGCGTTGCATTGGTGGCTGATCCATTTGAAATGTGAGTGTAATTAGTTTCTGCATGCAGCTGTAAAATGTATACTGTTTCCTCCATTGCTGCTAGCCGAGGTGATGGGTGTGATGCTTTCAAAAGTCTTAGGTATTATGACATATCCTATTAGTTTGCTTTGATCTGTTTTTTGCTATCTAATGGGAATAAAGTTAAAAAAAAAAAAAAAAAAAGGTCCGCCGTTTACATTCAACAGCTGCAAGTCTCCCAGCTTGTAGGCGCTCTTCTGAGCGGCATGCATCCTAACCGAGGATCTCAACGGATACCCTATTCAGATGTCATGTAACTGCTCAGTTTCATGACCCCATCGTCAGATCATCCAGTGTGATTGTGTCATCTAGCTGGTGATCAAGCCATCACTTGGAACCAAAGAAATTGTCAGCAGTGTGAATAATCTATTTTCTTCATCACTGGGATCCCGATAGCTATCCAATACCGGGCCTGTTATCTCATTCTCGTGTTCAGCCTAGTCGTCATTTCAAACTCCGGTGGGTTAGCTCCGTTCTCCTGATGTCCGGGTAAAGAGAAAACTTACCTACCTCGCAGTGGCAATTCCATGCAGCTCATCATCGATCCGAACTTTTGTACCGGCATATTTCCCCACAGGCCTACAGACGAGACTACGGATGGAGAAGATCCAGAGCTGAAGCGCCGGAGTGTGCATGGCCTCAACCTGGCTGTAGTTGTCATTGGTGTGCGTGTGGACCGAGTGGGCAATGGGTGGAGATAAATAGGTTGTTTTCCAGCTGAATCCAGGATCTATCTGCCTTGAATTCCCATCAGGGACCAGCATAGTTGTTGTCTCCCGAGTCAGTGCATCCACCTACATCATGACAATGCGCACAATGTTGCTCCTGCCTTGAAGGTCAACCCCCTGGTCGGACGTGGCTTGCTTACACCCACGCGCTCCCCTTTCAGGGAATAAGGAGTTCCCGCCTTGCTTTGAGCCTTGTTCGTAGCTAGGTGAATTATATCTGCTTCATGATCCATCCCAGTAGCCATACGTACGCTTGCCCATGAGGTCTATGGTTCCTTCGACGCAGAAGCCTCAGACTCTGCTTCATGTTAATCAACTGTTTCATCTACCCCCCTCAACACACACTATATGCACACAATATCGCCAAACCCTTTCAAGACATTCCAAACAATGGAGCCACCTGCTTGCGGTTGTATCCAGGTGTCTGGTCGATCAATGCAAGATTTGGAGCCCAGCATCTTCCCGGCATTCGACGTGGGTGAGAAGAACGAATCCGATCTCCCGGGTTTCACCAGTCGGTTGAGATCCAGTGTACCCGGGGATCTGCCTCAGACGTGCAGTGTTCTATGCACAGCATGGGGAGTTCTTCTCGGATGTTTCACTGGACTTGACACTGTCTATTATGGCTTCGATTGCGACCATAGCATCACCACAACCTCGGGACGTGGACATGATACTACGCCAACTGCACAATTGAATGTGCCCGCCAATCAGAGTGTTCAAAGCATCCTCGCCGGCGGCTTTTGCACACTGCTGTTCCTACCAGAGACCAAGGCACAAACGTTGTTCAACACCTCACTTTCCATCCTTAACCTTGCCCGCAAGCCGAGCAATGATAATGATGAAAGTCGAGCGAGGAGTCAGGATTCTGTTTCATGGTGCAAGATCCGCATGTCCGTGGACCCTACCACTCTCGACACCATCCTGTCGTGGGACCCCGCCTTCATGACCCGAGAACAGGCGGCGAACATCAGCAACACTTATGACAAGATTGTCAGTGAAATGATCAACCACCCGGAGACTCTGATATCAAACCTCGACTGGTTTGGTGACCGAAACGAGCGGCAAGTCCTGGAGTGGAACAGCAACCCAAAGAGCAATGTGCAGGAGTGCATACACCAAGCCGTGTCCAAGCATGGAGCATTGCGACCCGATGCAGAGGCGGTTTGCGCTTGGGACGGGAGTTTTACATACTCCCAACTTCTATCTCTATCCGATCGCCTCGCTTGTCGCTTACAAGCCTCAGGCGTCGGGCCCGAGATCTTTGTGCCGATTTGCTTCAACAAGTCCAAGTGGACTGTCGTTGCAATGCTGGCCGTGCTTAAGGCAGGCGGAATCTTTGTGCCTCTTGATCCTACACACCCATTACCGCGCCTACAGTCACTGGCACGCAAGGTGCAAGCCCAAACTATCTTGTGTTCTCCCCAGCACCAAGCCATGCTTGAGAGTGTGGCGGCCGAGTTAATCCCCGTCGACGACCAACTATTCATGCAGCTGGCCGATCACGACGGCAGCGAGGTCGACTGTGGCTCATGGAGCAACGGCGCTTACATGATTTTCACAAGCGGCACTACGGGCGAGCCCAAGGGTGCATTGATTCAGCATGGGGCCCTCTTGTCGAGCGCCCTTGCTCATGGGCCTGCCATGATGATGGATTCCAACACGCGATCACTACAGTTCGCCGCGTCTACTTTTGATGTGAGCATCACCGAGATCCTCACGTGCTTGGTTCTGGGTGGCTGTGTCTGCATACCCAGCGAGGATGCCCGGCTAAACGCCATCGAGGAAGCCATCACACAGCTCCGGGCCAACTGGGCGCTGTTGACGCCAACCTTTGTCAAATTCATAGACCCTGCCAAGGTGCCGTCTCTCTGCACGCTTGTTACAGGTGGTGAAGCCATGACGCAAGCTGTCATTGACTCGTGGTCTCACATCAACCTCATCAACTGCTATGGCCCTGCAGAGACGTCTGTTGTCTCGCACGTACACCGAGGTATGAGGAAAGGCAAGAACCCGTTGAATATCGGCCATCAGGTCGGCATTCATTGCTGGGTTGTTGACCGGTACAACCACGACCGACTGATGCCCGTTGGGGCGGTCGGAGAGTTGGCCATCGAAGGTCACACGCTTGCACGGGAGTACTACAAGGAGCCCGAGAAGACGAGCGAGGCTTTCATTGTTGATCCCGCGTGGACACGCAACCAACCCCGGCAGAGCGGTCACAGGCGCATGTACAAGACGGGCGATCTCGTCAAGTACAACCATGATGGCACCCTTCATATCGCCGGGCGCAAAGGCTCTCAGAT
Organism: Fusarium phalaenopsidis; assembly: GCF_050370095.1. Lineage (NCBI taxonomy): Eukaryota > Fungi > Ascomycota > Sordariomycetes > Hypocreales > Nectriaceae > Fusarium > Fusarium phalaenopsidis. Next base: position 676,659 of record NW_028145414.1, on the reverse strand, counting down.
CAAGTTTCACGGACAACGCATAGAGCTGGGTGAGATTGAGCACCATCTCAACGCCAGTGCTAGTATAAAGCACGGCATGGTCGTCCTAGCCAAGGAAGGTTTCTGCAAAGGCCGACTCCTGGCCATTGTTCAGCTCAGCGATGCTTTGAACCAGGACCTAGTGCCCAAGGGCCAGCCTTACAAGTTGATTGATGGTCAACTCGAGGACACTGCGCGAGTCAAAATCGCTGAGGCAAAGCATCTTCTCGCCGAAAGGCTGCCACCGTACATGATCCCTTCCATGTGGCTCGCCGTCGAGTTCATCCCTCGTCTTCAGTCGGGAAAGCTTGACCGCAAGCAGACTGCGAAGTGGGTTGATGACATGAACGAGGCTCTGTACCGACAACTCAACCCCGTCACGGCCACCGGGTCCTCAGAGGACGTTGAGTTTTCTAGCAAGACCGAGTCGGAGCTACACAAGATCTGGATGCACGTTCTGAACCTCAAAGTGGAACAGCTTAGCCTTGGGCAGTCCTTTCTGAGCGTTGGCGGCGACTCCATCTCGGCGATGCAAGTGATGAGCGAGTGCAGGAAACGTGACCTCGGCCTTACCGTCTCGCAAATCATTGCTTGCAAATCAATCAGAGCGCTGGCACTGCAAGTCAAGGATATCAATAGGTCATCGTTCCACCTGGAGACTCTGGAACAGCCGTTCGAGCTCTCGCCCATACAGAAGCTCTACTTTGCTAGACCCAACCACGCCCAAGGTCACTACAACCAGAGCTTTCTCCTCCGCACAAGCCAGCGCATTCTTGAGTCAGATATGCGCAAGGCCATGGAGACCATTATATCGAGACACTCGATGCTCCGTGCCAGGTTCAGCCAGGACGCTACCGGTGAATGGAAGCAGCGAGTCACCAACGAGGTTGCGTCCTCGTATCGGTTGCGTACCCTAACTCTGGCTTCGAGTGAGGAAGTTGGCAGCTCCCTCGTTGACAGCCAGACTTGCCTTGAGGTTACAACTGGTCCACTGATTGCTGCTGACCTCATTGATATAAATGGGGAAGAAGAGCTCTTGTTCGTGGTCGCGCATCATTTGGTCATTGACCTTGTCTCCTGGAGGATCATTCTCCAGGAGCTAGAAGAGCTGCTGCTACGGCCTGAAGTGGTCCCTGGTACAGATCGCCCGTTGCCTTTCCAGGTCTGGTGCAAGATGCAGTTGGAACATGCCGAGACCCAGACACCGGAGCAAGCTTTGCCAATCCACGGCATCCCTGACGGGAACGCCGAGTACTGGGGAATGGTGGACACACCCAATGTCTATGGGCAGATGGCCCGTGAAGGCTTCGAAATTGGACCTCGACAAACATCTCTCCTCCTTTCAAAATGCCATGAGTCGTTGCGCACCGAGATTCCCGACGTTCTCTTAGCAGCCATGATCTTCTCTTTTGGCCAGACATTTACGGACCGCCCGATTCCGGCCGTGTTCGCTGAAGGACACGGTCGGGAACCCTGGGACACTTCCATCGACCTGTCCAACGTGGTTGGATGGTTCACAACCATTTACCCCGTATTTGCTGGAGCGGAGGCGCAATCCAGTCTCGTTGACACGGCGAAGCTGGTCAAAGATGCACGGCGCAAAGTTCCTGACAGTGGGAGGCCTTACTTTGCGAGCCGGTGGCTGACAAAAGCCGGCGATGACACCTTTTCCCGTCACTGGCCGCTCGAGATTACCTTCAACTACCTTGGCCAATATCAACAACTGGAGCGCGAGGGTGCTCTTTTTACCCCTGTGAGCGATATCGCTGGCGAGGTCAAGGGTGCCACCGACGGTGCAGACGTTGGCCCGTTAACAGCTTGCATTTCCCTTTTCGAGGTTTCTGCTGTCATCATCAAGGGTTCTCTCCGGTTCTCGTTTGTCTTCAATCAAAACATGAACCACCAGCCCGAGATCCGCCAGTGGATTGCTTCTTGCCAACAGAGTCTCGGCACCCTGATTGAATCTCTGAGCGTCATTCCCCCTGAGCCTACGCTGAGCGACTTCCCACTCCTCTCTCTGACCTATGACCGCCTTCGATTACTGAAGGAAGAAAAGCTCCCTGAGGCTGGAGTTGAATCCATGGATCTAGTTGAAGATGCCTACCCTTGCTCTCCTATGCAATCAGGACTCTTGATCAGCACGACAAAGAACAGCGCCTTTTACGCCGCTTACACGCTCCATGAGGTCAAGAGCAGAAGCGGTCTGCCTGTGGACGTCACCAAACTTGCCAATGCTTGGAAACGCTTGATTGAGTACCACCCCATGCTCAGGACCATCTTCGTTGAGAGCGTGGCCCAGCAAGACTCACTCTACGATCAGGTAGTTCTCAAGAAAGTCGACTTTCCGCTCATTGTGTCAGAGAAAGATACAAAAGAGGACGCACTGGCCGCTCTGAGCGCCCCGCCTCTGCACCAAAGAGACAACTCTCAACTGTTGCATCACTTTGAGGTTTGCACAATCAAGAGCGGTGAAGTCTTTTGCAGACTTGACATTAGCCACGTAATCATGGATGGTACCTCTTTGTCAATTCTCTTCCGGGATCTCGCCATGGCATACGAGGGGAGCTGTGGATCCGGTGAAGGTCCGCTGTACCGCAACTACATCAAACATCTCCAAGGCCAGGCCATTCAGCCCGGCATCGACTACTGGAAGTCGTACTTGGCGGGTGTTGAGCCGTGCCACTTTCCTGTTCTCGACGACGGCAATGTTGCGGAATCAAAGGACTTGAGATACCTTAGGGTCAAGTTTGGCGAGTTGGCGGAGTTGCAGAGCTTGTGTGACGATCGGGGAGTCACCATTGTCAACGCTATTTACGCCGCCTGGGCATTGACGCTGAGTCTTTATACCGCCTCGGCAGAGGTCTGCTTCGGCTATCTCACGTCTGCTCGTGACTTGCAGCTCCAGGGCATCCGTGATGTTGTCGGGCCCGTCATCAACATTGTGCCATGCCGCGTCAACGTTGGTACGTCTACCACTCTGGGGGATGTTATGAGCCTCGTGCAGAGAGACTACCTGGATAGCCTGGATTACCGACACACTCCCTTGGCCGAAGTCCAGCACGCACTGCAGCTCTCCGACGTCGCTCTGTTCAACACAGCCGTGTCGTACAGAAAGCTGCTTCCTACCCTGCAGAACCCTCCGGACCTTGTATTTGAGGAATGTCGCCCTACGTATGATCCCGACGAGTACAACGTGTCCGTCAACATCGAGGCAGGCGAGGACGACATGGCCATTGACCTGATGTACTGGTCAGATACCTTGTCAGACGGACAGGCCGCGAATGTTGCCAGCACTTTCACCAAGGCGCTCAGCAATGTGCTTCATCATTGCAACCGCCCTGTTGCTCAGCTCGATCACATCGGTCCCTGGCACCGCCAGCAGCTCTGCGAGTGGAATAAGGAGATGCCCGAAGCCGTTGAAAGCTGCCTCCACGACTTGTTCAAGCAGCAGGCAATGTCGCGCCCTGACGCTCCCGCGGTTGCTTCGTGGGACATGGATTTCACCTATGCTGAGCTTGATGACGCCTCTACCAAGCTTGCCCGTCACATCATCTCCTTGGGTGTTGGCTTGGAAGACTTTGTGCTCGTCTGCTTCGACAAGTCTGCTTTCGCCATAGTGGCCATGCTGGCCATCTTGAAGGCTGGTGGCGCATGCGTGCCCCTGGATCCAGCGCATCCGGATACTGCGTTGCGACTTCGCGCCGAGGACACAGGCGCGTCTGTTGCTCTCGTGTCCCCTTCCGTGGTGTCCAGGATCAGTACCATGGTCAAGACAACAGTAGCTGTAGACGCCCAGCTGCTCCAGGCCATCTTCATGACACAGGAGGACCTTTTCCTTCCCCAAGTCACACCCCACAACGCCTGTTTCGTCATTTACACCTCCGGTAGTACCGGCAGACCCAAGGGCGTGGTGTTGGAGCATAGGGGGATTGCCACCAATGCTGCGTACTCGGGCCCCAGGCTGGGTTATGAGCAAGACTCAAGGGTGCTGCAGTTTGCCTCTCACACCTTTGACAACAGTCTTGCCGAGATATTCACTACACTCACACATGGAGGCTGTGTATGCGTACCTTCGGACCACGAGAGGTTAAATGATTTGGCCGGTGCCATCAACCGCTACGAAGTCACCTTGGCCGATATCACCCCTACCGTCGCTTGCTTTCTCCACCCGTCCGACGTCCGGACCTTGAAGACGTTGGCGTTGGGCGGTGAAGCTGTGACTGCCAAGTGCGTTGACATCTGGCGCGACTTTGTGTCTCTGCAATGTTGCTACGGGCCTTCGGAATGCTCCGTCAACTCGACCTACAGTGGCGATATTGCCAAGCCAGGTAGAGCCACGAACATCGGCCGCGCCATCGGCAGTGTCGCTTGGGTTGTCGATGCTAGCGATCACAAGTCTCTGGTTCCCATAGGGTGCGTAGGAGAGCTTCTTATAGACGGCCCTATCGTCTCTCGAGGCTACCTGAACCTGCCCGAGAGGATGGCACAATCCTTTATTCCTCCACCTGCCTGCGTGGAAGGGATACTTCAAGGCGTCAACCTGGATCGTAAGCTTTACAAGACCGGCGACCTGGTATGCTGCAACTCCGACGGTACTCTTACGTACTTGGGGCGAAAAGATACCCAGGTAAAGCTCAACGGTCAGCGCATCGAGCTTGGGGAGATTGAATACCACCTGGAAAAGCACCTTCCCGAGACCTGGTTGTCTGCTGTGGAGCTCATCGTGTCTCAGGGCAGGAAATCTCTGGCTTGTTTTGTCTGTGCCGATGCAGATGCCTCTCTCCCCGACACTAGCCACGAAAGCATCATACAGGACATAGACGATGCATTTAGAGCTCTCGCCAAAGCCTTAGAGGGGCATCTGTCTATAGTCGTTCCCGCTTACATGGTTCCATCCGTGTGGCTGCCCATCCGCAAGATGCCACTCACTGCGTCTGGGAAGTTGGACCGGCGCAGCCTCCGACTACTGGCGCAGGCGGTGCCGACATCGCTGATGAGCTCTTACAAGCTTGTCTCCAAGTCTGGAAGGGCCCCATCAAGCGAGGCAGAGAAGCAATTGGCCGGCATGTGGGCTCATGTGCTTAACATTGATGTGGCGTCCATCGGCGTCGAAGATCATTTCTTCAGGCTTGGAGGCGACTCGATCAACGCGATGAGACTTGTGACACTCGCACGGCAGTCTGACATCAACTTGACTGTGGCTAGCATCTTCCAGAAGGCGACCTTGCTGGATATGGCCAACTCGGCATTCCCCATGTCCAAGGCTACGGTCACGGCCGTCCCCCCGTTCTCGCTGTTACCCAACGTGACCTCGATGGATGTGTTGCAGCGAGAGGTTGCAGCCTTTGCTCGCATCAACATCGATGCCGTTCAGGACATTTACCCTTGTACCGCGACACAAGAGGGTCTTATGGCGCTCTCAACTAGAGACCCTGGGGCATATGTTGCCCAGCTCGTCTATCGCCTCCCAGACAACATAGATACCGCCAAGTTCAAGAGGGCTTGTCATCTCGTTGTCCAAGCTGAGCCCACACTACGAACAAGGATCGTCCATACCGAGGATACCGGATCTGTGCAGGTTGTGCTGTCCGAGGATGCCCCCCAATGGTCTACGGTCTCCAGCTTGTCCGATGCGGAACACTCTCGGTGCCAGATTCCACTCCACAACGGTGGGAGATTGACCGACTACAACCTCGTTGCCGATGGTTCCACCGGAGTCTTTTTTGTCTGGACTATTCATCACTCGCTCTACGACGGTTGGTGTCTACCTCTGATCCTAGACAAGATCAAGCGATGCTATCAGGAGGCTCCTCCAAGCCCGGCACAACTCAGCGGCCCCTCGTATTCCAACTTCATCCGGTATCTTGCCCATATTGACTTGAATCAGGCAAGCGAGTTCTGGAAGTCCCATCTATCCAACGTCTCAGCCCAGCACTTCCCACGTCTGCCCAGCCCTGACTACAAGGCAAGCGCTAGCAGTCTGATGATTCACAAAGCAGACCTGATCCGACAGTCTGGATCCGAGATCACTACTGCTACGAGGATCCGCTCAGCTTGGGCTCTAACGGTTTCCATCTACTCGGCCACAGACGACGTTGTCTTCTGGGAAACCCTCACGGGACGTGATGCCCCTGTCCCCGGGATCGAGGAAATGGTGGGGGTGACGTTGGCGACTGTACCGATGCGCATGGTGCTAGAACAGTCGACAACCGTTGCTGAGCTTCTCGGTTACGTTCAAGCTCAGTCAGCAGCGGTGAGAATGCACCAACATACCGGCATTCAGTATATCAGGCGTATCAACGCCGACACGGCCCTTGCATGTGGCGCGCAGAACCTCGTGGCCATCAATCATGGGTCGCGAGAGTCAACCGATTCCTTCTGGGACGAGCAGACCAATGAGATGGCTGGCACCAACTTCTACTCATACCCCCTCATGCTCTCGTGCCACATTGGAGATGGCGAGCTTGAGACTGTTGTCCATTTTGACCCGGACGTCATCTCAGCATCGCAGATGCAACGCGTCATGGACCAGTTCGCCTTGATGTTGCAATCCGTCTCATCTTCTGAACTGATGAGCGAAAAGGTGGAAGACCTGTCCATTTTGACCCCCAATGACCTTCAGACACTGCAAGATATGAACCGTGCAACAACACCACTCGTGGACCGACTCATACACCATGTCATTCAGGATCAGGGTAATGCCCAAGCCCAAGACAAGCCGGCCATTCACGCATGGGACCAAACGCTCACATATGCAGAACTGGACTCTCAATCTACCAGCCTTGCATGTGTCCTGGTCGAGAACGGCGTTGGTGTGAATTCCATTGTTCCATTCTGCATGGAGAAATCGTCCCTTGTCGTCGTCTCCATCTTGGCCATCCTCAAATCGGGTGCTGCCTTTGTCCCACTGGACCCGGCACATCCAGATGCCCGAATCAATGACATCCTTGCTGATGTTGATGCTACTGTTGTCCTCTGCTCCCCCCAGTACGCTGAGCGCCTGGAGAATCTCGGAACAAAGGCAGTCCAGGTCTCACGGGCCTTTATTCATGGCATCCCACCGCGCCAACAGTCGGCTGTTTCCGTGTCTACCAATAGCCCGGCCTATGTCATCTTTACTTCTGGCACAACTGGAAAGCCCAAGGGAACCATTGTAGGCCACTCGGCCTTTTGCACTGGTGCGACTGCGCATGGTCTTGCCATGGGCATGGACGAGTCATCTCGAGTTTTGCAATTTGCTTCGTACACTTTCGATGCTAGCATTATGGAGACATTGACGACTCTTATCCATGGCGGCACGGTCTGTGTGCCAAGTGACGAGGAACGCATGGGTGATATTGCGGGGGCCATCAGCCGTATGCACGTCAATTGGGCTTTATTGACGCCCTCGGTCGCTCAGCTGATTCAACCGTCCCTCGTCCCTGAGCTCAGGACACTAGTCTTGGGCGGTGAGGCCATGTCGTCAGCTCACATCTCTTCTTGGGCGTCATCTGTTCAGTTGATGAACGCCTACGGGCCTAGTGAGACTTCTGTCGTTGCTGCCGTCAACCCGGCCGTCACGCTTTCATCTGGCCCTTCTAATATCGGGCGTGCGGTGGGAGGTCTTTGCTGGATCGTCGATGCGACCAACCATGACAGACTGGTCCCTATCGGCGCAGTTGGTGAGCTCATGGTAGAGGGCCCAATCCTAGCTCAGGGCTACCTCAAGAGCCCCCAGAAGAGTGCGGAATCCTTTATCACCAACCCAAGGTGGTGCTGCAAATTCCCCAATGCACCTCTAGGCCCTGAACGCAGATTTTACAAGACTGGAGATCTCGTCAAACTCGACGAGGATGGATGTATTCTCTTCCAAGGCCGCAAGGACAACCAAGTCAAGGTCAACGGCCAGAGGCTCGAATTGTCTGAAGTTGAGCACCATCTCAGCGAAGACCCTGCCATCCAGTATGGCCTGGCGGCTGTTCCATCATCTGGCCACCTCAAGGGGCGCCTAGTCGCTATCCTGTCTCTGCAGTCACTTGCTGGCACCAAACAAGAGATGGTGGGAGATGAAGACATGCAGATCGTCGGACAGTATGCTTCCCCGCATTTGACAGGTATCCGCGAGCGTCTAGCAAGACACCTGGCGGCTTGGATGATTCCATCCTCGTGGATCGTCGTGAACCGAATTTGTCTCCTCCCGTCCGGCAAGCTTGATCGCAGGCGCGCGGTGGACTGGGTCGAGAAGATGGCTCACGAGCAACACCAGCTGGTTCTCAACGCACAGGAAAAGGCATCTGCTTTAGGCAGAGAAGCATCAGAGGTTGAGGTAAAGCTTAGGGCTGCCTGGGCTAAGGTTCTTAACCTCGAGGTGGACATGGTGCCATTCAAGCAGTCGTTCCTCCATCTGGGAGGCGACTCCATCTCCGCAATGCAGTTGATGGCCGTCTGTCGGTCTTTCAACATGAGTATCTCAGTTGGCCAAATCATGCAGAGCAAGTCCATCGTTGAGCTTGCATCTCATGTCACCACCGTCAAGGACGTTGTGCATGACCAGGAGCGGGAGAATGAGTCTTTTGACTTGTCGCCCATTCAGAAAGTGTACTTTGAGTGTATGGGTACTCAGTCTACTCATTTCAACCAGAGCATGCTTTTAAGAACTAGGCGAACCATCACTTCCCGAGAGCTGTCAACAGCGTTGGACACCATCGTCAAGACACATAGCATGCTGCGTGCTCGGTTCTCACAAGACAATGGCACCTGGTCTCAGCGCATAACTGACAACGTCACTGGCTCGTACACCCTCCGATCACATGCGAACGTTGACCAAGGTCGTCTCTCTGCATTGATCGAAGAGAGCCAGAAATGCCTGGACATTGTCGAGGGACCTCTCTTCGCCGCCGACATTTTTGAGGTAGAGGGAACCGACAACCAAGCGGTTTCATTTGTCGCTCACCACCTCGTTGTCGACGTGGTTTCCTGGAATATCATCCTGCAAGATCTGGAGGGACTTTTGTCACCAGCCACCTACAACCCTGCCAAGCCACTCTCATTCCAGACTTGGAGCCATCTCCAAAGCGAGCAAGCTCAAGTAACGACACTACAGAGTGTATTCCATGATATCCCGATGCCTCATCAAGATCTCTCGTACTGGGGAATGCAAGGCGTACCGAACCTTCACGGCGACTCAATCACCGAAACCATGGAGATTGCCGTCGACGACTCACTTCAACTCTTGGGTCCTTGCCACGAGGCCCTCCAAACCGACGTTGTCGATGTCTTACTAGCCTCGCTATTGGCGTCTTTCCGCCAAATCTTCCCAGACCGCCCTTCAGTTCCATCAATATTCAACGAGGGTCATGGAAGAGAGCCTTTGAGTGACGAGCTGGACCTATCACGCACCGTTGGATGGTTTACCACCCTTTGCCCCGTCTACCTCCCCGAGTCCTTGCCTCCTGAGCCAGACTTTCTCGATATTATGCGCTGGGTAAGGGACTTTAGGCGAAAGCTCCCCGGCAAGGGCCGTCCTTACTTTGCTCACAACATGCTATCTCCGGAAAGCCAGGCGCATACCCGGGAGTGGCCTGTGGAAGTGGCTTTCAACTTTCTTGGCCAGACACAGCAGACTGGGTCTGAAGAGTCAGTGTTCAGGCCCCTTGAGGGAGGCATGTTGGACTCTGTGAGTTCGGAAACCGACATTGGGGCCAATGTCCCACGCCTCGCACTCATTGAGATCTCAGCCTCCTTCTCTGGCAGCAGATTGAGCTTCAGCTTCTCTCTCAATCGTCACATGGATCGCCAGCCAGGTATCCGAAACTGGATCGGGGCCTGCAAGGACTACATCCACAAGGCTGTTAAACAGCTGGCCCAAGTCAGACATGAACAGCCAACTGCCGACCTGTCGCTGCTTCCCTTGGCTTTCGGGAGCGACTCCCGGATCGAGAGAAGGCTTACCGAACTGGACATTGCCCATCTTGGCGACGTCGAAGCCGCATACCCATGCTCTCCAGCTCAGCAGGGTATCCTCTTCGCCCAGATAAAAGACCCCGAGTACTACTCGTACTCGGTCACGTTTTCGGTGAATTGCGCGCAACCGGGCCATGACGTAGACGTGCAACGCCTAGCAGATGCATGGGGACATGTGGTACAACGGCATTCCACTCTTCGAACCGTGTTTGTGGACAACTTACTACAGGAGGGCGCGATGGACCAAGTTGTTCTCAGAAAACATCTTCCCAACGTGTCCATCTTTGAATGCTCCGACAATGAGCAAGCCGAAACACTTGACCAACGTTCACGGCTGGGTCTTGCCACCAACCAGCCACCTCACCGTCTCAACATTTCAAAGACTTCAGCAGGAACGGTCCTCTGCGTCCTGGAAATGAGCCATGCTATCGCCGATGGAACTTCGATGCCAATTCTGTTCCGTGATCTGGCTTTGGCGTACGAGGGTATCTTGGCCGCAACCACTCTTTCTGTCTACAGCGACTACGTTGCTTTCTTGCAACGAAGCCGGAGCTCTCGCAACGTGGATTACTGGAAGGACTACCTGACCGGATTCGATCCTTGTCATTTACCGTCCCTGACTGATGGAGCCACAGAGCCCAAGGTTCTACGAGCGCTCGACTGGGGCATCTCCCATGCAGCCAACCTTCAGGCATTCTGCATCGAGAGAGGTGTCACGCTATCCAACATACTCCAGCTAGCCTGGGCACTGGTGCTTCAGGCATACACGGGCCTTGACGACGTAGGGTATGGGTGCTTGGTTGCTGGGCGGGACATCCCTGTCTGCGACATTGACAAGGCAGTCGGCGTGTTCATCAACATGTTCGTGTGCCGAGTGCGTCTCGACCCCTCTACTAGCCTCGGTGATGTCATCAAGACTGTCCGGGAAGACTTTGCGGCAGCGATGAACCATGGGCAAGTCTCGCTTGCTGACTTACAACACGCGATGGGCATATCCAATGAACCTCTCTTCAACACTGCCTACTCATTCCAGAGAAGGTCCGTCTCCAAGTCCATGGCGACAGGTCCCATCTCGTTCGACGTCAGTGACGCCCAAGATCCTAACGAGTACGACCTGACCGTCAACGTCGAAGTTTGGGATTCGAACGTAGAACTGCAGCTGTGTTACTGGACAGACAAGATTTCCGATTTACATGCCAGGAACATTGTTTCTACATTTGACCAGATTCTGACTTCAATTGTGTCGTGCGACTTGGAGATGCCTATAGGACAACTCAATATGCTCAGCAGCCACTGTTCGCAGCAGCTGGCGTCGTGGAACAATGCCGAGCCTGAGTTCCTGGACAAGTGCGTGCATCACGTCTTCGAGCACAACGCTCAACAGCGACCCAGCGAGACACTGGCTATCCAGGCATGGGATGCAAGCTTTACATACCTCGAGCTTGATGCGGCAGCCACAAAGCTTGCTCAGCACTTGGTATCTCTTGGGGTCAAACCCGAGAAATACGTCCCCCTTTGCTTCGAGAAGTCAGCATGGACAGTCGTCGCCACCATGGCGGTCCTCAAGGCCGGCGGCGCTTTTGTCCCCCTGGACCCTACACATCCGCCTGAGCGCGTCAACTTCCTCGTCCGCAACGTGGATGCTGAGCTGATCCTCTGCTCACCTTCCTTGACACACAAGTTTGAAGGTCTGGGTATTCCGACCTTTGCTGTCGGCCCGGAGACCGTATCGCTGCTACCTGATGTGCCGGTTGGCTCGCTTCGAACCCAGGTCGGACCCAACAACCCGGCTTACATTATCTTCACCTCTGGTACTACTGGCTTGCCTAAGGGCACAATCATCGAGCACGGGGCCTTTACCACTGGAGCCACGGCGCATGCCAAGGCTATCAAGATGACCTCGGCATCTCGTGTCCTACAGTTCGCGTCGCACACGTTTGATGCCAGCGTCATGGAGATGCTGTCCACCTTGATAGTAGGCGGTTGCATCTGTATCCCCAGCGACCAGGAGCGCATGAACGACCTGGCCGCTGTCATTACCAGGTTGAACGTCAACTGGACCCTGCTCACACCATCCGTGGCAAGTGTGCTCCGACCGGACAGCGTGCCTACTCTCAAAGTCCTTGTCACAGGCGGAGAAGCAATGCCGAGTGACCATATCACCAAGTGGGCAAACCATGCGGCTCTTGTCAACGCCTATGGACCTAGCGAGACGTCCGTCATAGCCACAACAAGCACCAAAGTTGACCATGACGGCAACATCCTGAATTGGGAACCTGCCACGATCGGGCATGCTGTCGGGTCTCGCTGCTGGGTCGTCGATCCGTGTAACCATAATCGTCTCATGCCTATAGGGAGCATTGGAGAGCTACTCGTGGAAGGGCCCATTGTGGCAAGAGGCTACCTGGGCAACGAAACTAAGACGAGAGATGCATTCATCGAGCATCCGCCATGGCGCACAGGCATCAAGCTCGCTGGTGACCGAACATATGCCATGTACAAGACTGGTGATCTGGTCGCGTACAACTCAGATGGCTCTTTGAGCTATAGATCCCGCAAAGACACTCAGATAAAGCTCAACGGACAACGTATTGAGCTCGGCGAGATCGAACATCACGTCAAGGCCAACTTGCCAGCCAATGTTCAGTCAGCTGTGGACTTGGTGGTTCCCCAGAGCCAGACATCAACCAAGGTATTGGCTGTGTTCTTCACAGGCGGCGACGAAGAGGTCGAGGATGCAATGTCTCGAGAGACGGAAGCGCTTCTCCTACCCATGTCAAGAACTTCTGCGAAACTCGGCCGGTCGCTCAAGACGGCACTCGGGGGTGCTCTACCATCACATATGGTGCCAACCGCTTATATCCCGGTGGTCAAGATGCCCTGGACCTTGGCCGGCAAGCTGGATCGCAGTAAGCTCAAGGCCATTGTTCAGTCTATACCGCCTATACAGATGGCCCCCTACAAGCTCGCCGGGGTCAGGCAAGAGCGAGCTCCTGTCACATCGATGCAGCGCAAACTGCAGAAAGTCTGGGGCAAGATTTTGAGCATCAATTCCGACAGAATCAGCAGAGACGACAACTTCTTCAGACTCGGCGGTGATTCCGTTGGCGCCATGAAGCTTGTCGCCGCCGCCAGGATGGAGGATGTCGTACTCACAGTCATGAACATCTTCAAGAATCCCATCTTGTCGCACATGGCAACATCATGCAAGCGCGCCAATGATGCTCCCATCACTGTCGTGAAGCGTCTGTCGCTACTGCGAGACGTTGCGTCTTCCTCTGCTCTCCTCGACGAGCTCGCAGAACGCTGTAGCATCCAGAGAAGCCAGATCCAGGATGTGTACCCGTGCAGCTCCCTTCAAGAGGGTCTTGTGGCTTCATCTATTCAGCAGCCAGGCGCATACGTCGCCAAAAATGTCTTTGAGCTGCCTCCCAGTATCGACGTTGACCGTCTCAAGCTCGCATGGCAAAAGACTGTTGACCAAGTCGACATCCTGAGATCGCGAATCGTCAACACTCAATCCCTCAAGTCCTACCAAATTGTCTTGGAGCCTCATGAAATCGAGTGGGACCACTACAGCAACCTTGAATCTGCTATTGGCAAGACCCGATCGGTTCCAGAACACAACGGCGGTGCCCTAGCCCGGTACGCAACTGTCAGCCCGGCTGATTCTGACTCCCACTACTTTGTGTGGACCGTGCATCATGCGCTATACGATGCCTGGAGTATGCCTTCTTTGCTCAAGTTGGTTTCGCAATGTTACTACGGAGATGATGCTGAAAGCCTCGCTCCGGCTGTTCCCTTTGCCAACTTTGTCAAGTACTTGGCCGACATCAATGTACAAGCCTCGGATGAGTTCTGGAAGGCTAGGCTGCAAGGCATTTCTACTGCATCTCATTTCCCAACCATGCCCCCTACGACAGGCATTGAACCATCTACTGCATCGCGGAAGCATACGATTCAGTACAAGAGAGAGGGTCTTGGTGTTGACGTAACGATTCCGACGATCGTTCGAGCAGCATGGGCTCTTGTCCTGGGGTCTCAAACCGGTTCAGATGACATCGTCTTTGGCGAGACCTTGTCGGGACGTGATGTTGCTCTTGACCGTGTGGAAGATATCATGGGCCCCACCTTGACCACCATACCTTCAAGGGTTCAGATCGATCGAGCCGCTACTGTTGGTGACTTCCTGAGGACGCTCCATGAGCAGGCAATCGAGGTCATTCCTCATCAGCATGCTGGTCTCCAACACATCAAGCGCCTTGGGGGCGCCATGGCAGCTGCCTGCGACTTCAGGAACCTGCTGGTCATCCAATCTACCGACGAAACAACAAGCCAACAGGACTTGCTGCAGCCACTGCAAAGCGATATGGAGCAGGCAAACTTCTTCACATACCCGCTGGTCGTTGAGTGTTTTATCGAGCCTCACAACCTGGGCTTGGTGATTCACCATGACGAGGCTGTTGTAACAAGCTGGCAAGTAGAGCGCGTCGCTCATCAGCTCGAATCTCTGGTAGAACAACTCATCCGTCTGTCGCGAGAGCCTACCCGCAAGGTCATGGAACTTCGACTCTACAGCCAAGAAGATGTTCAGATGATCAATGAGTGGAACCGCCCAACTTATGAGCCTGTCGAAGAAACCATTCCCAGCTTGTTCTGGCAGTCAGCCACGATGCAGCCCGATGCCACCATCATCCGTGCTTGGGACGGCCATCTCAGCTACGATGCTGTCTCACAGTACGCCGTCCGCCTCGCCAAGCTACTCATACAGAAGGGGGTACGAGCTGAAACGCTGATTCCATGCTGTATGGACAAGTCTCTCTGGACGACGGTCGCAATGCTTGCTGTGATACTCGCTGGTGGTGCTATCGTTGGGCTGGACCCTGCGCATCCCCCGGCTCGGCACGCGGAAATCACTCGCGACTGCGCGGCCCATCTTGTTCTGTGCTCACCACAGTATCAAGACCGTTTCAATGGCCTCGTCGAATCTGTCGTTCTGGTCAACGCCGACTTGTTCACTGCCGACCTATCGTCCCCGCAAGACCTGCCAACCGTTACAAATCGAGATGCCGCATTCGTCATTTACACCTCTGGCAGCACCGGAAAGCCAAAGGGCATTGTGATTGACCATGGCTCATTTTGTGCAAGCGCCAAGGCCTTCATGCAATGCATGAATCTTACCCCAACGTCGAGTGTCTTTCACTTTACGTCTTATGCGTTCGACATTGCAATGGGAGAGACGTTTGGCGCCCTGACCAGCGGTGCTTGCCTCTGCATTCCCAGCGAGGAGATGAGGCTGACAGACCTGCCGGGCGCCATGAACACCCTCGGAGCCACTTGGACCTTCTTGACGCCCTCGGTCGCCAACATTCAGGATCCCTCCAAGTTCAAGACACTTCGAACACTCGTCTGTGGAGGAGAAGCGATGACCCCCGAGACCATTAGTACCTGGGCAGACAAAGTCGAGTTGATGAACGGCTACGGGCCAGCCGAGTGTACAATTTTTGCCGTTGCCAATGCAGACGTCTCCGTTACCAGGGACCACACTCAAATCGGTCGCGCTATGTCTGGCGGCCACACGTGGGTTGTCGATCCCAGAGACCACAACTGCCTCGTGCCCGTGGGCTGTGTGGGTGAACTGCTCATCAGCGGTCCTATCGTGTCTCGTGGCTACTTGAACGACAGCACAAGGACGGCTGAGTCGTTTGTCGAAAACCCTGCGTGGATGCACAACTTCATTAATGAGGGGCATCATCCGCGATCGCTGCGTCTCTACAAGACGGGTGACCTGGTCAAGTATTGTTCTGATGGAACATTGGTTTATATGGGCCGGAAGGATCACCAGGTCAAACTCAATGGCCAGCGCATGGAACTAGGCGAGATTGAAGCTCGTCTAGAGTCTGACTCGCGCATTCGCCATGCCCTCGTCTCTCTGCCCAAGTCTGGGGTCCTCAAGGGCCGTCTGGTGGCGATCGTTTCTCTCGAGCAACTTGTATCTGACAAGTCATGCCTTGAATCATCAGAGCTTGTTCCTTTATCTGCTTCCACGGTGGAACACGCTCGAACACAGATCTCCGCGTTTCAAAACCATCTTTCCGACAACCTCCCACCTTACATGATACCATCGGTTTGGTTTGTGGTTGAAGCTATTCCCCTCTTACTGTCTGGCAAGCTCGATAGGGCCAGTGCTCAGGCATGGCTCATCAACATGAATTCGGAGATGTGTAGCATGGCGCTCAGTTCAGAATGCAGTGAAGACGTTGTGGACTCCGAAATAACGTCCGTTGCACGTCAACTCAGACGTATCTGGGCATCAGTTCTCAATATTGCTGACGAGACGATGCCGATGAACCGCTCCCTTATCAGCCTTGGTGGAGACTCCATCATGGCTATTCAGATCACCACTCGCTGCCGGGACCAATCCTTGAGATTATCCATGCAGCAGATCATGAAGGCCAAGTCTATCAGTGAGTTAGCCACGCTCATCGAGACGGAAGACCAACAAACACGGAATGACGCCCCCGAATATGAAGAGGAAACCGATGAAGCAGTTGAGTTGTCGCCAATCCAGCAATTCTTCTTCAACAACAGCTCCGACAAGGACCTCGGAGACCGCTTCAACCAAAGCCAACTCTTGTCGATCAGAGACCTCGTCGATGAAACCCGATTCAAGCAGGCTGTTGACGCACTCGTGCACCGACACCCAATGCTTCGCGCGCGCTTCAAGAGATCTCCCGATAGACTGTGGACCCAGCACATTGAGTCGGATATTGCAACTTCCTACAGCTTCCGCTCCCACAAGTCCGTTGCGAGGACCGACATGATTTCATCCATCGCCACTAGCCAAAGGGATGTTCACATTTCCGGTCCGGTTTTCGTCGTCGATCTCTTTGAGCAGCCTGATGGCTCTCAAGTGGTTTCGCTCGTGGCTCACCATCTGGTAGTCGATATCGTTTCCTGGATCAATCTCATCCAGGACCTCGAGACATTCCTCTCAACTACTTCTCCAGTACTCCCCAAACCCTTCTCGTTCCGGAAATGGCATGCAGCGCAGGTTGAACATGCTAAATCTCTCGAGAGACATGGAGACAGCTTGCTGCCATTCCCTGTGCGGCCTGCTGATTTGGACTTCTGGGGCATGTCAAGCACCTCCAACACCTATGGGGATGTTATCCAGAAATCCTTTGTCCTGTCAGATGCCGATATCACATCTTTGGTACTGAGAGACTCGCACACGGCACTCAAGACAGAACCTCTTGATTTGTTCATCTCGGCTCTGCTCAAATCATTCGGACAAACCTTTGAAGAGCGAGAGCTTCCGACCCTGTTCAACGAAGGTCACGGCCGTGAGCCTTGGGACGATACCATCGACCTTGCCCAGACCGTCGGATGGTTCACCTCACTCTGTCCCGTTCATGTGTCTCGACACAACATTGACCCTGAGGATATCGTCGACTGTGTTCGCAAGGTCAAAGACGTGCGTCGCAGTATCCCAAGCAACGGTCGTCCGTACTTTGCCCGCTGCTACCTGACCGAGTCAGGGAAGCCCCATCGCAGCAACCATGAGCCCATGGAGGTTTTGCTAAACTTCCTTGGCCGTACTCAACAAACAAGCCAGGGAAATTCTCTTTTTGACTCGGCAGATTTATCCATGATCGAGGAAGAACTAGCGGCCACTTCCGACGTTGCACCCGAGACGCACCGTACAGCTTTGTTCGAGGTTTCCATATCCATTGTTGACCAAGGCGTCAGCTTCACCTTCATGTACAACCAGCACATGCTCCACCAAGATCGCATCGAGAAATGGGTGTCCAAATGTGAGGAGGTACTCATCGACACTGCAAGAAGGCTCAGCGAGGCCACGCCTACTCCCACGCTGAGCGACTTCCCTCTCATGCCTATCAGCTACACGGAGCTGAAGGAACTCATGACCAGGTCTCTTCCTGCTGCTCACGTCCGCTTCGATGAGGTAGAGGATATGTATCCCTGCTCGCCCATGCAGACAGGCATACTACTCAGTCAGCTCCTGGATCCATCGCAGTATCTGTTCCATACTGTCCTTGAAGTAACTTGTCCTAGCGGT
Source organism: Fusarium phalaenopsidis (assembly GCF_050370095.1). Lineage (NCBI taxonomy): Eukaryota > Fungi > Ascomycota > Sordariomycetes > Hypocreales > Nectriaceae > Fusarium > Fusarium phalaenopsidis. The sequence goes on along the minus strand of NW_028145414.1, from coordinate 658,616 downwards.
TCGACGATTGATACCGCGAAGTTGTCCGAAGCTTGTCACCAAGTCATTGACCGCCACCCTGCACTTCGAACTGTCTTTGTTGACAGCGTCTACCGAGGTGGCTTCTTCGACCAGGTCGTGTTAAAGGCTCCCAGATCTCGAATCACTGTCATCGAATGTCGAGAAATCGATGTTATGGCAAGATTGAACGCCAGATCCCTCGAGAAGACCAACAAGAAGCACGATGGCCCGATGCTTCCCTATCAAATCACCATCTGCCAGACACCCCAGGGTAAAGTGTTCATCAAAGTCGAAATGAACCACGCTGTCACAGACGGTGCTTCCACGTCGGTCATGCTGCGTGACATCTCAACAGCATACATCAACAGCCTGCCTTCGACCGAGGCCCCTTCCTACAAGGAATACATCCAGTACATCTCCAACCAGTCTACTGAGTCGAGTCTCAGGTTTTGGAGCAACTACCTCTCCGGAGCGCAATTCACCGGATTTCCAACAATCAATCCCGATATCACAGCTATCCGCAGCCTGGGCTCTGTCGCGGTCGAATTTGATCGATTTTCCGAGCTGCAATCCCTTGGCCGCGAAAACGGAGTGACGCTCTCAAACATGATCATAGCTGCATGGGCTCTGATACTTCGGAGCTACACCAAATCCTTGGATGCCACCTTCGGACTGCTCGCATCTGGTCGTGATGCCCCTATTGATGGCATTGGCGACATTGTTGGTCCTCTAATCAATATGCTGGTGTTCCGCTTTCAGTTCGCTCCGGGCATGCTACTCAAGAGACTGTTCCTCGAAGCTCAAGAAGATTACATGGCCAGTCTACCGCACCAGCACTTTTCTCTCGCTCGCCTCAGCAATGCCATGGGACAAGGGAAACGAGGCTTTTTCAACACTGCCATATCCATCCAAAACGCCGGTTCACCGAGTGACTCAGATCTCAACACACTCACATACGAGTCAGTCGAGGCGTTTGATCCAAGCGAATACGCCGTTACCCTCAATGCCAACACCACTCGCGGCGATGAAGGCATCGTCTTCCGGTACTGGACGGATGTTCTTTCAGATTCGCAAGCCGAGGACCTTGCCATCACAATGTCCGAGTTGCTGAGTGATTTCATCGATCACTATGAGAGCGATCTATCCCATTTGCGGATCTTCCAGGATCCGCAGCTACCTACCAGTGGGCGCACGCACACAGATGAGGTTGACCACTGGGCATTTCAACGTGGCAATTCCAAATGCGAAGACACAGTCCACAACTCGACAAGCAGCGAGTCTTCGACAGATCTCAGTGCAGAAGTTTTCTCGTCACCCAACCCCTCTCATCCCTCTACCCGTGACCGGGACCATGTTCACCACAAGCTGTTGGCATTGTGGAGAGACTCTTTGGGCCTTGGAAGTGCTGAAATCTCATACGATGACAGCTTTTTCGGACTTGGAGGTGACTCCATTATCGCCATGTCAATGGTGGGCAATGCTAGAGAGCTAGAACTCCCACTCACCGTGGCCGACATTTTCAACAATCCCAGCTTCGGGTCAATGCTCGATTGTCTCCTGGATCGATCATACAAGGATTACGACACGGCGTCGAGTAATGACAAGTCGTACCTCTCAGACTCCAAGAACGAGGGACCAACCGATGCTGAACAAGTCTACCAACCCTTCTCCATGCTTGGCCAAGAGGATGCTGAGCAATTCGTCCGAGATCATGTCTGCACTGTTGCAGGTGTGTCCCGAGCCAGCATCATAGACGTCCTCCCAACAACCGACTTTCAGACCCAGGCCATCGCGGGTAGCCTACTGGACTCGCGATGGATGCTCAATTACTTCTACTTGGATTCTTCAGGGCCGCTTGACGTTGGACTACTGAGAGAAAGCATCACAAACGTCGTGACCTGTTACGACGTGTTGCGCACCGTCTTCGTCCCCCACCAGGAGAGATACTTGCAGGTTATCCTTCGTCACGTCCAACCCCAGCTAACTGTCCACGACGTCGACGACATCGAGCTATTCACATCGGAACTTGAATCCAGCCATCGGGACGAAGTTCTGCGCCCTGAACAGTCCGCCCTCCGATTCCTCGTGGCGCGACTCAAATCGTCGGTACGACACCGGATTTTCATCAGGATATCTCATGCGCAGTATGACGGCGTCTGCTTCCCAGCCATTCTTGAAGCATTGAAAGCTTGCTATGAGGGAGAACCTATCTTTCCCACACCTTCGTATGCAGCCTACATCCGCGGGGCCTTGGGCAAGATCAATCCAGGCCACTACGCGTACTGGAAAGCTCTCTTGAAGAATTCCACTCCGACACATGTTATCCAACGACAAAACACATCTCTGCACACTACTCCTACACAAGTCTTGAAAAGGGTTGTTTCCACACCCTCGCTCGCGTCTTTCAACGTCACCACCGCTACTGTCGTCAAGGCCGCCTGGTCAACAGTGTTGACAAAGGTCACGGGCAAGACCGATGTTGTCTTTGGCCACCTCATCAGCGGACGCAACGTAAGCAGCGTGCCCGGCATTGAAGCTATCGTTGGCCCTTGCTTGAATGTGGTCCCTGTACGCGTTTGTCACCAACCTTCTTGGACCGTACTGGATCTTCTTCAACACATCCAAAAACAGCAGGTGGACAACATGCCGTACGAATCACTCGGTTCCAGGGAGATCATTGACAAGTGCACCGACTGGAATGATGACGGAGCAAACGGCTTTTCCACTATTGTGCAACATCAAAGCATGCCTCAGATAGGTGCTCTGGAAATCGGGGGGAACACGTACCATGTTGGTGCAATGGCCTCACAAGAAGATGCGGCTGATTTCAGCGTCGTTACTACGCCACAAGACACGAACAGCACAGAGGTCTGCTTGCTGTATTCTCGAGACGGAGCTGTGGACGCGGCCTTAGCAGAGGACATGTTTGACTCTCTCTGCAGCAACATTACAGCATTTTCCGAGAACCTGGACACTTTTGTTGGAGTTTCTTGATGCGGGTTTTTATCAAATGGAGGATCTCTTTTGTTATTTATTGTCTTTTTTTTTTTCCTTAGTAACTCACAGTTTTTGTTAACTACGACTTCTCATTTGCAATGATGAGATTTGTCGAGACCTTTTTTTGTCGTGTGTTTTCTTCCTCTCAGCTGTAGTCTCCTGTCTTGTAGTCCTTAGTGGTGTTGTGTTTATGTCTACCGAAAAATTATACTACGACGATTACCACGCAACACGCGGGACACGCGGAGCACGCGGGTTCCGGATAAAATTCCAGGATTCAGTTATATCCAACAGGCTTCCCCTAGCCCCGAGGGAAATCCTTTTTAGACTGAGCTCTTGCTCCTTGGATAATTCTCATCAATTCGATGATCTCAACTCTGATCCCTGTGAAGCCAGTTGTCTCACGCGACGGGAATTCAGCAGAGTTCGCCTTCCGAAGCTAAATGTTCCTTCATATCCGAGTCAACCCAACAGTGGGCGGAGGCAAAAGCCAGGTAGAATGACTCCGCCTCGGGCGAGATACGGATGCGAATCGCAGCAAGGAGCCCACGGAGTCCGCGCGACCCGGAGCCCCAAAACACGTTTCCCGCTCAGGGTCATGGACACTGACTCCGAAAGTGCCGTGATTGGCTGGAGTAGGCTCTCCGTTAGATCCGGGGATTAAAGAATAGGTTCTACTAGAAACAAGGAGCAGAGCCAACGGTGAATGATATTTTACTTAGAAAGCCCTTTGGAGAATGCGAAGACTCTTTTCGTGTCTACCTTTCATTTTCGACACACCCCTCCTTTTCTGCATCTACTACCTTTAGCCATGGGGTCTTGTAGCTTACCGATCTTACGATATAGTTGTCGCAATGTTCATCGGGCTGTGCTCAGCCAAAACGCTCGATTATTATCTACCACAAAGGACCTCACGCCCAAGTCCCGTCCGACAATCTTTGACGAGGAAACTGATGTGCTGATCGTCGGCTCTGGAGCCGGTGCCTTGACGGCAAGCCTGCGAGCTACTACTCTCGGCTTGCGCAACATCGTCATTGAGAAAGAAGAGACTATTGGCGGTGCATCAGTCATATCGGGCGGAGGACTTTGGATCCCCTGCAACCCTGTATCCAAGGCGGCTGGTATTGAAGACTTGGAGCAAGATGCTCTGAAATACTTCGAGCAAGCCGTAGGTGACGTGGGGCCAGCTTCTTCTCTAACAAAGAGACAAGCCTATCTCACCTCTGGACCCAAGATGGTCGAGTTCCTCCAGCAGCAAGGCTTTCGTTTTCATTTCAGCAAAGGATACCCTGACTATTATCCACCCATAGAGGGAGCAATGGGTAAAGGCGGTGGCAGAACGATCGAGTCCAGAGCTTTCAATGCCAAGAAGCTCGGGGCATGGGAGTCGAAATTGCCGCCTTCCAGGATTCCTGCAGCCATCTATACGAATGATGCAGCGGTATTCTCACGCCTTACGTCTTCGATAGGCGCATTTGTATACGCAACTCGGAGAATGCTTCCGCTCATCGCCAAAGCACTTGTTGGCCAGAGGTTGACAAGCATGGGACGCGGCTTGGTGGCACAGCTTCTCTATCTCAACTTGAAGAAAGGAGGGGGGGATATTCGCTTGAAAACACGGCTCTCAAAACTGGTCCAGGGGCCAATGGGCGAGGTGATAGGGGCGGAGGTCAGAACCTCCAAGGGCCTCATGACCATTGGAGCGACCCGGGGCGTGATACTTGCTGCTGGAGGATTTGCTCACAACCGAACAATGCGACAACAGTTCATGCCAAAGCCAGTTAGCACAGAGTGGACCAACTCTCCCAAGGGAGACACGGGCGATGCTATTCAAGAGGGCATGCGACTTGGTGCAGCAACAGCTCTCATGGATGATGCCTGGTGGGGACCAACTATCATGGACCCTGTCACTGGTATGCCGAATTTTGCTCTTTTTGAGCGGGCGCGACCCCATTGCTTCATTGTGGACTCTTCCGGTTCTCGGTTTATGAATGAGGCTCAGTCATATACCGATGCTGGTCATGATCAATACGCTAGAAACGAGAAGGTCAAGGCCATCCCCGCTTGGCTGATAATGGACTCGAATCACAGGAACAAATACATGCTTGGTGGCCTATTCGCCAGAGTGAAACCGTCAAAAGAGGCCTTAGCCAGTGGAAGGATCTTTTGTGCCGCGACCATCGACGAGTTGGCGAGACAAATCGGGGTGGACCCTGAAGGCCTGGCCAAGACTACCAAGAGATTCAATCACATGTCTCGAGAGGGGATTGGCAAAGACTTTGGCAAAGGGAACTACGCATATGATCAATTTTTTGGTGATCCTAGCGCCGGAGTCAATCCCAATCTTGCTCCCGTCAAAAAGGCGCCGTACTACGCCATCAAGATTTGGCCTGGAGACTTGGGAACAAAAGGTGGGCTCCTGACCGATGAGTTCCAGCGTGTTTTGGACAAGAATTCTCGCGTGATTTTTGGATTATATGCTATCGGCAACACAGCTGCGAGCATAATGGGACGGACGTATCTGGGAGCGGGATCAACACTGGGACCGGCGATGACACATGGTTATATCGCAGCTAGCCATTTGAGCGGTATGCGGTAGAAGCATCATTGCATGAGCATATTGTGTATGTAGTAATATTGTTTTATTTGCTGCGATTATTAAACCGGGATTTTAAAGGAGGTCATGTGCAGCATTGATGAATCATATAGTCAGGACTACCCTATACCTTGAATTTCCGTAGCTACTCGGTCTATATTTAGGCGAGCTAGAAATAAGATCGTTTTTCCCATATAGGCATGTCAACTCGTAGAAAGAGCTATGTAAGATTAGGGACCTTGATTCAGTCCCTCATGAGCAAGCCCCCCAACTGTAAGCGTTATGTGTTACTGAACAGTGTCAATACGGTCATCGTGGCGTCTGCCAGAGGAGAACTGAGCCACCCTGTCTACATGATAATAACGTCACTAGCATAAACAACTACATGTCCCAAGGAACCAAGGTCACAAACCGTCGCCATTTGGTCGCAACGGAATCATCCCACACTCCAGGCACCGAAGATGGCTCGTAGCGACACCCGGGCCCCAACACCGGCGGTGAAGTGGCGTGGAAACTTTAAACGAGGTGATTTTGGGCTTGTGATCAGACCGGTCAAACCAACATGCATTTCCTTAATTTATTGTCATGGTTGATTGACTGACCGAGAGCTGTTGGTTGAAGGTTTTTCAGCAGAGGCAACAAGGAGGCACACCGTTGTCGGTGCGATGAGTGTGGGTCCGGCTCGGGGAAAAATCTGTGCCCAAGGTACCTACGTTGGTTGGCAGCGGGACCTCGTTTGAGCTCGAGGACGAATGAGGCATATCGTATGACGAGGGCGTGTGCGTGGGCGTCGAAGTGCAGGAAGCAAGCAACCCCCTTTCGGCCGCCAACGGAGCCTGGGAGAGAGTGCCGACTGGACTCGGATCGTCGGCGCCAGCGCGCTATGGCACCGACATGTTCCTGTCTGGTCTGGTAGAGCTGCCCAGATTGATGGAAGAAGTCACTGCTGGTCTCCCCACACAGTTGTGGTGCCAGTATGGAGTAACTTTTTCTCTCTTTCTTTTAAGGGTCTATTTACAGTTATGTCGAGATTACGTGGGGCATTAGTGGCAGATCTTTGCACATCCTTTGGGTCTCGAACACCACCGTATCTGACTCAAGACATCGATTAGAGCCGGTGGGTTTATCTACCCCTGTCCAAGTCTGTTTATTGGTCTGCTGCAAGCCAGAGCCATATTGTTAGAGGCCTAACTGCGGGAGAGCTCTGGAATGGCTAATTGGGCACTGCAGAAGAGAGGCCAGCAAGGGTGGCAAAACCCACAGGCTCCAATCAATGCATTGAGTCGATACGGTGCTGTGCATGGGTTGGGTTGTTCTCACATGGGGAAATGACATCAAAGATCCTGCTTTGCAAGGGGCTTCGGGAAGGATTTCCGTCCCAGGGTAAGGCCCTTGTTATACGATACCCTAAACAAACCCCGAGCGGCACTGCCCCGGCGTCCCATTTTTATCCGCGACGATAGCATTACCAACAGAAGAGAAGAAGTGACATTTCTGAGACGGTCCGTGAGCCATTTCTGTTGAGGGGGCATGTGGCCTTGCCGCCGAATTATATATCTACTCGACAGGTCAACTCTCAGTAGGTACTCAGGAGAAGACAAGGTGGACTCTTCATTGCGGATCAAGAGCCAATCTCTCAGACAGGAAACTTCGAGATGGGTGCGTGGCTGGTCCCACTGCCAGGCATGAGTTACGACCGAGGTTTGACCAGGATAAAAGCCAACAGGGTAATTTATCGGGAGTCGCTGCTCAGCCAGAAAAAGCTTCGTCGGCCATTGGCCGCTGATGACCAGCAACTGTTGGTTGTTGGTTGTCTGCACAAAATGGCCGAGCCAACAGTTGCGACGTGTCCCAGCCGTGCTTTCAAGTCTGGACCGTCGTCTGCGGTGGGCCGAGGCAGAGGCAGCTTTTTTCCTCCCCCTTTGATTGCTTTTCGTTAACCAGGCCGTGGCGCAAGGCATCCGCTCGTGAATTTGACTTTGACTGCTCCTGTTGACCTCAGACGTCTGATTATAACAAAGGAATGTTTCGTGATAATCACCTGCAGACTTGGCAGGGCTGAGGCAGAGAAGAAACAGGCCAGGCATCCGACAGGTAGTTATAGATCAACAACAGTCACCGATCTCAACCCGGAGATTGTCGCCCAATTTTTCACCCGTCGCCCGTTGATTGGCAGGATGGGGGGTGACAGAGAGGCCCAGCATGGCTTACCTCGGCCCAGGCTGCCTCGCCCACAACGATCATGGTCCTAGGCCCATACCACCCAATCATGGTTGCAGAGGATGAGATGATCGGTCTCAAATTAATGTATCAGAGGCTGCAAGCCGTAGACTATCTGCACCCCTTCGTCCCGCACCAAGGATTTGGGTGATCCAAGACGGTGATCAACACATGCAGAAACGTCAAGCACCGCGGAGCCCCTGGCTCTGGTCGTTGAAAGCGTTTTTTTGACATGCTTCCGGGATGAGCTGCGACGCGAGGGTGCTACCTACAGCATGTACAGCACGGTAGCTACTCCATACAGCCACCAACTTTACTCTGTTCGTGGACGCTGGGACAGCTATATGTGCTGGATGGGGCGCCACGGTTGCTCTTGGGCGTTGTTTCCAGCCTGTTGTTTGTGCTCCCTCTGCCATGCGAAATTTTGCTCTGACCCTTGACTAAATATCTTTTGGCGCAGTTATTCCATCGAGAGCTGGGCTCCTTGACTTATTGCATCCCCTTCATACATGGCCTCACACATTGCACTTCTGGGCACGGTCCGGCCGTGGTCCAGATTTTGCTTCAATGGCTCAAAGCTGAGATGGTCTCGAAGAGGATGTCTGCTGCTCTTCATTCTATTCTCCGTCACCTTGACTCTATATCACCTGGTACACATTATTCCCCCTACCCTCCTGCCTCCTTCATCGTCATTGAGAGTTAACCACCACACGAGCAGATGCTTTTCGACCGAATTTGGCACCCTCGATCACCAATACTGCTCGACTCTTCTTCTCTAGAGTCTGAAATACTCCCTGCTGGGGAACGGAAATTCGTCATTATTCTCCCTGTCGATGACTCCAGCCATGACCTCTGTAAGGTCGTCAGCAGTATTATCGCCTTGGGTTACCCCCCGCCTATTCTTGTTAACTGGAAGCGAGACTTTCATACCAATACTGATGGGATTGGTCCGTCGCAGCTGGCCAAGATCACAGGTACCCTCAGCTATCTGGAGTGGGCAATGAGCCAAGACGCACCTGAGAGGCTGGGCGATAGCGATCTGGTTCTAATGCTAGACGGCCATGATATCTGGATGCAATTACCTCCGAGCGTCCTTCTTTACCGATACTTCAAAACCAATCAACAAGCCAACAAGCGACTCATCGATAGTTACGGCTTCAACAAGGGCGTACTGCAGACGATTATTATCTCGGCCCAGAAGGGTTGCGTCGCCCCACGCGATACCATCTCCAACCTTTACTGCCAGGATCTACCTGAGAGTCCTCTCCCCCCCAACGTCTTCGGCTTCTTTACGGACTATAAGATCGGGAGGTGGAAATATATGCGGCCTAAGTTTGTCAATAGCGGCAGCTTTATGGGCCCCATAGGCGATATGCGTCGGTACTTTCAGCGCGTGAAGGATAAGATGGATAGAGATCTTGATGAGATTTCATCAAGTGAGGACCTCGGTGGTGATCAGGGCATCTTTGCTGAGGTATTTGGTGAGCAGGAGCTATGGCGACAACACATCAGTGGGACCGAGGCGGCGGTTATACCGTCACCAAGCGAACTTGAGTACCACCTTGGTCTTGACTACACACAAGAGCTCTTCTACCCGACCTGCTACTCGGAGGAAGATGGCTACTTTGTGCCTGTAGACAACCCGAGCGCCATAGAGAGAGAGTCAAGCAAAGCGGGTGTCTCGCCACCGAGGATATGGGGTATTCCCACAGACATCTACAGGGAGGCCGATAACCCGCTCGCCAAGCTATCCGACGCGTCCAAGAAGGACCTCACCTGGGGTGAAGTGCCGCTATACATTGACTTCTGGACGACAGCGATTCCCGTAGCGATACACCATAACGCCTGGAGGAATGGTCTTAAAAACCGCCGAATAACATGGTGGGATAAAACGTGGTACTTCCCATATCTACGGGATCTGCTCAAGGTGCAGATGCAGGCCAACGGCACAATAGAGCCCCTCGCCACGCTCGGTGCCAAGAACGGAAGCCTTCAGATCTGGCCGTACGGCGAGGGAGAACCCAAGGCGTCCCTACTGTTCAGTAGGAACAAGGAGACGAAGAGGTGGCAGCTGCAGCCGGCAGACTGGGATACGGTCTGTAGAAGCAACAACAACGCGACGACCGATGCCGAGGCTGAGGCTCACTGGTATGATGAGGTTTTCCGGGATGGCAAGGGGTCATTTTAGGGGCTTGTGCATTTTATTGAGGGTTGGTTGATTCATAGCGCCGCGGTCCATGGCCAGATTAGACATCATGATTATCCTGATGCTCGTTGAAACTTTGAGTTCAGCACTTGCACGTCATGAGCTTAGTCATGGCTACAATCCGCAAACTACCTATGGGAATGGGATGAAATACAACAGTAGTATGGAGCCAGGATCGTGTAGAGCCTGACTTGTCTGCCATGGAGGAGACTGCTGAAACTCACATCTCTCTCTGGCAGACCAGCCACAAAAACAGGCCCCCGTCGATGTGGTCAATCAGGGGAGCTCTTAACTGCAAGTGGTGGGATGCTATCCCATCAACCAACGACTCTCCGGCGGGGGGGAGGCGAACAAAAGAACCCTCAAGGGCAGGGGCTCCGGCGGAGCGAATGGAAAAGAAAATCCCTCAGGGGCAGGCCCCCCCGGCTGTTGCATGTTGTCTCTTCGTAGACACCTTTTGGCGGGACGACCCTCGCATGAGCTAATGTGCACCTCTGCGGACCAGACGGGTGTCTGGAGTATTGAGGCTGGTAAGTTATTCGAATTGACCGCTTGCAACTCTCCACCCGTTGTTGAAACTCAAACTCCATAAGCTGTAAGTGTTGTGCTTCAGTGAACAGTCTCGCAATACGGTCATCTGGGCGTCTGCTAGAGTAGAACTGAGCCACCTTGTCTACATGGTAATAACCGGCTCCGTGTTGCTGCGGAATGTTGGCACTTGGATGGGGGGTGCGGGCAAACTCCAAGTGTTGGTTGTTGATAGACTCAGGAATCCATGCTGGAACTGTTAGTTCTGTATGTATTCGAATGTCCCGTGAATGAGAGTCACCGGTTGGTTGCAAGCCCACTTGGCGAGCGAGGGGGGTTGCCTGTCTAACCTTCTGCGGGTGCAGAAGCCGAAGCTGAGGTGTCTCAGGGCGTTAGGAATCATCAGTTCATGGCGAAGCTGCTCGCTCTTGAGACGAGTATAAGGGAGGGCTGGTCTCGCTGCAAGGGGTTTGCTTCTCTTCTTCACCCACAAGACTCTAGAGCTCTAGACTCTCCAGACTGTCAACCAAGTCTTGACTCCAAAATCCACATTTTTCTACCATCAAAAATGGTCTCCTTCAAGGCTTTCTGCTCTGCCCTGGCCTTCCAGGCCCTCGCCGTGTCCGCCGCGCCGGCCGAGGAGGTTCCCAAGTTTACTCCTCCCAACAAGCTCCAGGCTCAGGCCTCCATCTTCTACTGCTCCAACATCCGTTGGAACGGCGAGTGCAGAGCCGTCGGTGTTCCCTTGGACACGTGCCGTAAGTCCGCCTGGTCATTTCTGTTTGTGTGTTGGCTGCTGAGTACTTTAAACAGACAACCTCCCCAAGGCATGGAACGACCGCATCAGCTCCATCAAGAACCAAGCAAAGAGCGCGTATAAGTGTACCTGGTACATGTAAGTTGACCTGTTTCCATGTGTCTAGATGTTGCTGACATGGACATAGCGGCTACAACTGCAACGGCAAGTCGTACTCCAACCAGGAGGATGCTAACCTGGCTGACGGCGATGGCGCCTTCAACGACTCTATCAGCAGCTATTCTTGCCGACGTAAGTAAGCGGCATTCGATGTTTTCGCCATGGCGAATGAAAGAGTCAAGCGCGAATGCCCTGCTGGAGCCTTGCGGTTTAGGTAGCCGTGTACATAGACAAACCTGATTACACTTCTCATTAACACGCTATACATAATCCCCCTGTCCTCTTATGATGCCAATGGTCTTTTATTAGCGCCACGTTAAAGCCTAACCTGAGGTTTATGGCATTTCTTGATAGCACGCACACACCACTGGAGCTATGTTTCCCTCTGACCATGACCAAAGGATAAGGTGCGGCCTTCCACCTGTCTTTGAGCTCAGTAGCATCCCCATGAAGCTCCTAAGTGTCAATCTCGGCCTGTGCGACATACCGAGCCGCGGCATCCCCCCAGTGACAGCCTCCACTTGCGCACGTTGTGAGAATTAAACATGCACGGAGCTCCGAGCTCTGGCTCACAGTAGACCTTCTTGGATCAAGCCACCAGCTTGTGGTTGCAGCCGTTACTGCCTGGTCCTGATAATTGAGAGCTTAGCTTGTCCATTCCACGTCATACACAATCTGAGGTGGCTTAAGTCACTGGGAAGATTCGGTTGATAACCTTATAGCAAGGACGAATTTACTGTTCGTCCTCTCTTCACCGGCACGAGGTATAGGGTATAAAAACACTTGGCACCGGACCGAGTTGAGGATCCAATGCAGCGAGTCTGAGCGAGGAGTGTATTTACCCCAGGGCAAACGTTATGAGAGCGCCGAGGCTGACACCATCTTTTTATTGATAGTTCCTCCATCACCTGACCAGCCCGTCGGCCCTCAAATCTCATCAACTCAGAGGATGAGCTGTGAAGCTATTGAACATGCCCACGAGCATCAGCCAGTTCGACACCTTGTTTTTTATTACACACGTCTGTACACACGTCCTGTAATTAAGCCATAGTTCCATTTTACGATGTGATGTTTTCCCTTTCATTTCAGGCAATACTGGCTGTAGAGTTCCACGATCCTGGTCTTCTGCCATTATGCCCTCAACCCTCGGGTTCTGCGTGGAACTAAAAATAGCTTAGTGCACAGTACCTACTGGCCCTCTGAGATGAGTTCCCCAGTTCGAACATGAGGGTTAGTCATGTCGCCAAAATTAGACCCTAGACTTCTCGAAAAATAGCACACGCGCCCAAAATAATATCATGTTAGATAATCAACTATATTTATAAGTTCACCTTACATATGTTGTCCCTCTCATTTTAAAAATCAGACGTTCTCTTTTTATTATCCATAAAATAGGACCTTCTAATCCCCCCCTAAACTTCTCCATCAATGTTCTTTTTCTTCAAATCCTTTCATTCTAAGACCTGAAACCAATTCAATAGCTGCCATCATGTCAAGCACCGCCTCTACTGCGACCGCCACCAGCACCTTGGCCTGCAAGAACCTGTACGATACTCCCAACAAAGATGCCACCTGCGGTTTATCCTACAGCAAGAAGCACATCCAGATCATGAAGGAATGCTGCGGCGACGCCCAGATTGTCAGCTACTTCGATAACTGTGGTCTCTATTGCGTCGCCCTTGGTCAGACCACCGCTGAGCTGCAGAAGTGCATGTGGGATCAGGGCGCTGCTTGGGGGGCCCCTTTTTGCTCCAACACGAAGGGTACTTCCCTCACTGCCGACCCCAAGATTCCTGCGACTGCCAAGGCTACTGTTATCTCGAACAACAAGGACAACGACGACGATGACGATGACGACGATGGGGATAAGGACAGCGACAGCTCCGGTACCAAGTCTGCTTCGAGCGCCGATTCTACCAACACCGACAACGCTGCTCTTACAGTGGCCCCTCCGTCCATTAGCAAGATGGGTCTCGCTATTGGCGCCTTGATGTTATCCTCTCTTACTCTGGGAGCTTTCCAGATTTGAGGCCTTGTTTGTTCTTGGCTTATTGTTCTTATTAACTTCATTGAGAGTTTAACTCTTGTTACTCATATATAGACTCTATTACGGTTTCTTAGTTTTGGAATTGACATTTATACCTTAGTGGACTCGATACATATAAAAGAGCCCGATTCCTCTTCAGATTTACTTTAGGAGTGAGAAATACTTTTACTATCTCTCTAACCGGAATCGGACGCGTTGATCTTGGAAAAGTCTCACTTGTTGGATATGATGAGGCTGTTCGCGGCCGAACATTCATTCCAATTGTCCAACGACAGGACGTGAGACACGTAAACCTCGTAGGCTGCCGGCGTGGACTTTCTAGTTTTTGTCTTCCTGGATGTCATGCTCAACAAGACGCAACTGCAGGCAGGGTCGGCTGCATTAAGTTGGAGGAGTGTATTTCTACCCTAAAATTCACGTTTAATGGTTAATCAATAAAGGCTGTTAGAAGGCGAGAGTTGCGGCGTAGGCCGAAGTTGAGCTGAAATAAAGTGGAAATATATTCCGATGAATATCAGGGTCAAACCTTCAAGTTCTTTACAATTGTCTGCTATTTTAATAAGGATAACCATGCAGGCGGCCATGCCGCCTCATTTCGTTAATATCTTTCAATTCATACATCACTTCTATCTTAATACAAAGTTTAAGCCTAGATAAGCCTCCATCTCCAGCTCTTCCTCTCTGAGATGCCCCCGATCCTGCTGCGCCTACAGTGGTTGGGCCGTAAGGCCAGTAGCCCGCATCAACCTTTTCTTATTCACCCTCACAGTCCTGTCAGCCAGTAGCCCCAACTCCCCAAGAATCCGGACCAAGTCAACAGCTGAAGTGACAGTCCCAGGTTAGTATGCTCAAGGAATAGTGAGTGTGTCCGGTACTACTTCCCACGCAAGTCATCGAAGTCGCGGAATGTCGCAGGGGACCTAACAATCTCCTCGCCCGTCGTTGTGTTTACGAGCGGTGCGATAGCTGCCTTTTCGTCGACTTTGCCGTTGTTTTCTAATCGAATTATGTTGTTGCGGTCACTATGGAGAAGTTGTAGTTCGGGGAATGCTTAGGTTGTATTGCAAAGAGTACTCACAAGTTCGTGATCCGGCGGCCCAGATCATCCAAGTCCCGTGTAACGTCGCCAACATGACGCTTAACGTCTCCCGCTTCACGTTTGACATTGCTGATCTGGGCAGATAGCTGGTCCATCTGAGTCCTCAGCCCATTGATGGCATCCAAAAGCGCGGTGCCAGACTCGATGGCAGAAATATTACGGCAGTGTTGAAACTCATGGGTAAAACCGTGGAGATGCTGTGTCATGTGGTCAAAGTTGGATACCTGGAGCTGCTAGGACTGTGCTCCGCTCATGACGGAGACCTTAAGTGCACGCAATAGTTACATAGTATGTACAGTGAAAAATAATAGTCTAGCCAAAATGGTTGCGCTGAGGGTCGATGTGTGTCCGTGTAGAATGATCGTTGTTAAGTGGAAATATTAAAAACAAAGACGCGTCGCGTTGTCCCCATAACAACAGGGGCAAAACACGGTGTTACGCGGAGTCACGTGATGCTGTGGGGGGTCGCGGAAAGATTTGCCGAGAGCTTTAGGTAAACATCTAAATACCTAAACAAAAGTAAGAATAAGAATAGAAGTACGGAGTAAAGAGTTCTTATTAATATTAATAGTTATTTTTATTATGATCCCATCGATTTTCAATCGATAGGCACTTGACCATGATCTCGTTCCCTCAGAGAGTGGGTCGTGAGGTCATTGGCCGTGCCCACGAGTGTCGGCCAGTTGGACACCATCACCCTCCGCCGAGCCGCAACGGAGAATCGCTTCTTTTGACGGAATGCATAGCTTTCTGGAGGGTTTATAGGCAAAGGCTGTTGACAAGGATCACGCAAAGACTGCTTAGTGCCCATCTCTCGTTCAGAACAGCACTCTTGGCCTGGGCAATTGCTGAACATTTTGGCCGTGTCTCTGGGCTTGTCTGTGGCTAGAGGCCGACACCAAGCATTGGACTCCAAGACGACAAGAAACACAGGAGAATCATATCAAGGAGAGTTAAATGGAATAAATAAACGTTCCACCATAGCAAAAACTACAGTATTGCCCAACAAGAAACACACATGAAGTAGTCACGCTGACGTTACAGCCTACAATTCACAATTTGGTTGCCGCCCTTCAGATTGAATAACAAAAACGGGCACTCATCACCCTGCATCCATGCCAGATCTTTACTGTAAGTACTGTTGTTCAAAAGGAGTGTCGTATGTAGCACTGTGAAATTGCCAAACCACAAATGAAATCGTACCAAATCACAGAACAAAAGCAACAGCAGCAGCGACGCCAGCCATGGCAACAGCATGCTCGACACCTTTAGGATGACCGGCTGCCCCATTGGTAATCTGGACAGGCTCATTGTCGGGGGCAGTAAGAGAGCCAGTAGCAGTAGGGGTAACTGACACAACTTTGGTTCTGCAACGCTCCCGCTCTCCGTCATCGGTCCAGTCCGAATCACAGTCGGTGAGGTAGTCCGGGTTATCAGTATCGGTGTCTTCAGTTGGAATACTTGCAGCCGCAGAGACGGTGGTGTCCGGGGCCTGAACTCTGGTCAAGGCCTTGGTTGGAGTGGCGCCCAGGGTCTTGGTTCTGGTCTTGCAGCGCTCGTGCTCGCCATCATCAGTCCAGTCTGAGTCGCAGTCTGTCAGATAGTCTGGATTATCGGTGTCGTCATCGCGAGATCGAGCAGTGGTGGCGGGGACAACAGTGGAAGAAGGGATCTTCTTCGTAGCAGTAATAGTGGGAGCGATCTTCGTCTTGGTCTTGCATCGCTCATGCTCTCCGTCATCGGTCCAGTCCGAGTCACAGTCGGTCTCCCAGTCAGGATTGTTGGTGTCGTGTCCATGGCCAAGAGACATTGTAGTCGGCTGAGAAGTATTTACCCTGGTCGTAGCAGCCGGCGCTGGGCTCTGAGTAGTGTGGGCACGAGGAGGCCTAGAGCATTGCTCATTGTCGGGGAACTCGTCACAGCTGGTGTAGTGGCCATCATCGTCGGTCCAGTGCTGCTCTTGGGGAGTCGGAGCCGGAGCCGGAGCCGGAGCCGGAACAGGGGCAGGCTGCTCATCGTCCGTGGTATCGTCATCGTCAGTCCAGTCATCATCGCGGCGAAACTGACGCTGGCGACGTCTGATACGGCGGTTGCGAGTGCCCAGGGCTCGACCCTTGCGGCGGGAGCTTGCTGAGCTGTCACCATTGGCGCGGGCGGCGAGACCATTAGTGTCAACTGCCGCTACCTCGCGGACAGGATGAATGCCCTCGGGGACAGGGCCGGCGCTGGAGAGAACCCCGAGGGAGAGGAGAACAAGAGGTGTAGTCTTCATTGTTTGAGGAGGAGGTTGTCAAGTTAGAGAGTAGCGAAGGTTGGTTGAAAAAGTTGCTTAGAAGTTGTTGGTGGTTCCAAGAATGCTTGAGATGTTTGGTTGTTTGATTCTGTGATCAAGGACAGCCATCCAAGTAGAACTTATACTTTTCTAATCTTGCTCTGCATGCACCTGATGGTTGACTCTGTCTCGTGGCAAACCGCTGGCCATCGCCATGAGTCTGGTAGCTGAACTCCAACGACGTCAACATTAGCATTGGAAGTCCGCAATTTGCAAGCCAAGAGAAAGCCACTCCAAGATACGAGAATCCTGCTATGCGTTGTTCAAGATAAGTGACGCGTCGCCGCTTTGATCAGGTTCTCCCACCTGGTCATTTGCAAGGCTCAACCAGGACCAGTCCCTAAAGCTCAGCCTCTCCCTTGGCAAGATATCGGTAGAAGGCGGTTTAAAGCAGGAATGAGGAGCGTCAAAATATAGGCTCTACCCATAAATGATGTCCGTGGCTTGCTGTCATCCAGTCCCCTGGGTGGATAGTTTGCTGCTCAGCCACTCATATTGGACTGTTTCGAAGGTTTGTGGTTGCTGGGAATGAAGACACGTTAAGCTATCTCATGATTTTCTGCGCCGCAATTAGTTTCCCGTCTAGTGCGTGTGATTGCTTGATGGTGTGATGGATGTTATTTTTGTTTTAATGGCATTCATTGACCCATCTGGATGGGCTCCATACCTTCCTCCAGTTGTCCTTTGGATTGTCAATGGAATGGATGTTATTCAACAGTGTTAATACTTGATAACCCTGTCGCTTGGACTCTGTAGACGTACATTGCCTTTGGCTCTTCCACCTCTTCACAACTGAGTTGTTCTATTAATTTCACTGGATGCCGAGTCAAGCATCCGGGATTATTCAACGGACCATCTACCAAGTTGCATCACTCCGGGTTAGGGGCAACAAGGTGCGAGACATTTACCAATTATCGCAGCACGTGTCTTTGTTCAGCTGTCGGGAGCCAAATCATGGGCTGAAGTGGCACGTGAGAGTCGCTTCAAGCCTTGGTCTTGGCCTGATCTTGGCACGATCTTGGCACGATCTTGGCACGATCTTGGCACGATCTTGGCACGAGCTCAACCGGTTTCCGCTCAGTGAAACCACCAACTAGGGAGCAGTGCGATGAGGCTGAAACGCTTGGCTCGGCTCTTTCAGAACTGGCCTTATCTATTTTTAAAAGAGTGCTCCGACTGCATCCTACGATGCTAAGAGCTGGTCTGTCCCGCTGCGCACTCGTCAGCACTTACGCGGCCCCTTGGCAAAGGGGCTGGTTCCGTGGGTCAGGAGTAACTATCCAAGTCAGCGGCAAATCAGTAATTAGTAATGCCTTTCGGGTTATTAGTGGTGCCTTCCAGGTCTAGGATAGCGTATGTGTGCAGGTGCGTCGGCGGATCTCGGTGACATTGTCCTTGGTATTAAAAATCTGTATTAGAAAGTACTAAGAAAGCAGTTTTATATTTTATAGAGAATTACTTATATTACTACGCCTGTGCAGTAGAGCCACATTGTAGTTGATCATGATGATACTTCTAAATCAACCCACCAGGCCCCAGGATAAGTAAACATGTGTTGTCCTATATTAGCATTAAAACCCAGTGCCGCGAAACAGCGCAACTGATAACAATCTTCTGTAGTTGCTACGAGGTTGCGCGAGACTCTGCTTACATATAACATGTCTCAGCTGTGCGTGATCCCGATATCTGTCTTTATCTTGCGTCTTGCGAGTGGGAAATTCTCAGGCCGTCCTTGGGCCAACGACGAAAACATTAGGACAAAGAGACTGAAGCGCTCCAACATTGAGCCAAGGAGCATAACGAGACGAATATCGTGATGCGGAGAGAGATCCTTTGCCTGAGAGGAGACTTCACGTTGATCATGAGACTTGTCACCGCAGGTTATACCCGTGGAGATGGCAAGGTCTAGGTTAGGTGTCTCACAATTGAGATTATCATAACTTCGTTT
Source organism: Fusarium phalaenopsidis (assembly GCF_050370095.1). Lineage (NCBI taxonomy): Eukaryota > Fungi > Ascomycota > Sordariomycetes > Hypocreales > Nectriaceae > Fusarium > Fusarium phalaenopsidis. Next base: position 639,727 of record NW_028145414.1, on the reverse strand, counting down.
CCAACAAGAATGAGATTGCCAAGGCTCATGGATATATCATAAAGCTAATCATTTTTTGAACTATGCTAAGGTTTTTTCTCTAGTTGATCTGAGAAACTCCCACCAAGATCTGCGGCCACACTTGCACTGAACGCAGGCGCCACCGCTCCACTTAGAGGAACACTGATATTTAACTCCTGCATGTCGGATAGGGGTTGATATAGGAAACAATACGCAATGTTCCGCCGGGCTGGAGAGAGCAACCAATATAGGTGTGAAGGCCAAGACAGCCAGCAAGAGCCTCAAAACCACTAGTACAACAGTTAGTTGTGCAATGTTAATAGGGGACATGTCGTATTTAACTTGCAATGTACTTCGCAGGCACTCCAAGTAGAGCTCTCCGTAAGACGGCACGTTCTGACATCCTTGTCGTTTCCTGGCCTCCTCAGATAAAAATCCCGTCAAAGTCTTAGCAATATGCTGGTCATTTTTGGCATAATGACGGACAGGGATATAGACCTTGACCTTGGGTATCTCGTTATGTCGGCGAAATTCGACATTATAAAGAATACCAGCGGTTCTATGGCCATTATACGGGAGAGGGGTGTCATTAGCGACATTAGCTGTGCCAAGCAGGGCATTCCACAATCGCCTTAACTTTTGCATGCCCTCCTCAAAGTCTGGGCTAGGGCAAGGCAAACGTCCTCCCAGGGACATCGTGTCTTGGACTGCCTGGAAGTCCGTCCTTCTGTCTCGAAAGTAGATCTTGAGTCTGGAACTTGCGCTGGGAACCAGGTCCAGCGCCACCATGTCTATTTCGAACCCCAAGTCTAAGTGTGTGTCCACGTAGTCGACAAAGGTGTCGAAAGAGCCAAGATTTCCCGATCTCCACCCAGGGGCCGACTTGATGGCATCTGAGATGACCGCCAACTCAGACTGATTGGTTGTGTATGCCACTGCGCCAGGGAAGAAGTAGACTTTGTTTATGATGCCCCCCTTTTTTAGGTCAAAGGCCCAGAACATTCTTGACGGGTGATCTTCTGGGCCACCCTTGGCATATCTTCTGTTTGGGAAGGCAGACTGAAAGTGGTCGAATAAGATGGTGTCAATGTTTGGAAATGCCTGGGTTAAGCTTTGCTCGAAGTCTGCCGAAGCTCTATCGTTATTTGGGTCTGCTGGTGTGCCGGCGTAAAGCCCAATAGGCTCGATGGAATAGCGAATTGTGGGCTGTTCTATTCCCGTATGAAAGTCCCAGCTTAGTTCGATGGGGGTATGGTTGTCCGTCATAAAACTATTCCAGCGCGGCAGCCCGGAGATAGGTGAGACTCCTAGGTATGGTATAACCATTTTGGCGAAGTGATGAAGCATGTTGACTTGGTCTTCATGGGTGTAACCAGCTTTCGCCAGGAACTCAGCTAAAGCATGCCCGACTGTCAGGTACCAGTACTGTTGATGAGGGTCAAAGATACCCTGGGCTGCCGCTTTGGCCAGTGGCCATGGCTTGACTTGTTCTGGGACGCTGCTGATAGGGGCCATGTTGCGCTGTGAAAACCTGCGGGAATCGTAACTGATGTGGGTTACCTTCCTCTATACGCAACAAACGTCACTCTTATACTATTACAACCTCAGCAAGGAAGAATAACAAGAATACTACGTGGGACAGGACACGGCATTGCCGTCCGTCCCTTGGAGCGTCCATGTTTTCGTCCTTCTACCATTGCCAAGACAACTCGGGCAAGCCGATGTGGGCTGAAGAAAGGTGTCATTCAAACAGGGAATAAGCGGGACAGCGCGGATGCCCATTTGCGGCATAATACGATTTGGTGATATTATCAGGCTTGCTCTTTCAACAAGAGCCCCCACACGCATCAACTTTCACAGTGAGGAATTTGGGTTAGACTCAGCAAGCATTTCCAACTTTATCACTACCCTTCATGCATGACTAAGTAAGGAATATGAAGCCATTTCTCCAGTCAGTCCTCCAAGTCCTGCTGTTCCTCTGGAACATGCCGCTTTGCAATGACATTTCCCTTGTGCTGTCTATCGACACCCAACCACAGCAAATCCGGCCTGCTGTAATGCCCAACAATGTCTAGGAACCCACGGGTAGCCACAACCTTGGTGAGGTCAAGATCGGCGTATACGATGCCTTCCTTTCCTGGACTCCCTTCAAGAGGATTGGTCAATCGTCGGCCATCAGGTCCGATTACGCAACTATGGCCGCCACCAGGCTGGCGGCAAGAGAGGCCTTCCTGCGTCTTCATGGTTTCGATTCCTCTGGCTCCACATACTGAAGTGCTATGAAGCACGTAGGCTGAGCTTTCGATCGCATAAGTTTGAGAAAGGGCTTGACACCCATCAGCCGTCATACTCCATAGGCCCGGGTGGTCCACCCCAGTCGATGGATCAACAGGAGGCCACATCGAGATGTGTATAGCCTCTCCTTGGGAGATGCTATGATATTTCAATAGCGGCTGTGTGTGCTCCCAGCAGGCAAGGCATCCAACCCTGATCTTGCCATAGTCTGGTCCAAAGTCAATCTCAACGACGTTGTTGAGGACGAGCTCAGCATCGGACCCGTCACCGAAGAGGGTTCGCTCCATGTGAGTGGGCTTGATCTTCCGTCGATGCATTAAAACCTCGCCCTGAGGAGACAAAATCGCCTGGGAGATGTAGATGCTGTGAGTTCGACTTTGTTCTGAAAACCCGAGCACGATGGCAATAGAGCACTCCTTGGCAGTGGCCTTCAGCAAGTCCATTGCTTCGGAGTTCAAAGAGAGTGAGTTATAGATGTATCGAGTCTGAAGATCGAAGTCGACCGGCCGCGCCCTATCACGAGCCATGAATGTTAATCACGGGCAGAGTAAAAATTAGTGACTGCTTACCAGATCCATGCGGGATAGCCAGGGAGCCAGCATTCGGGGAACGCGATGAGTTTGGCTCCATGTTCTGCAGCTTCCCTAACAAGAGCGACTGCTTTTTCGACCGAAGCGGCCAAATCAAGGTAGACAGGCTCTACCTGGGTGACGGCAACTCGAATTGGCGTGGACATGCTACTGGCTGTGTTGATGGACACTGTTGTCATATCGAGATCTGGCACTGGACGCGTCGCGGTCTATATACAGCAGGCCGAGAGCAGATCTGTAGAAGAGGTGCCATCCGTTAGGAGCGTTCACCGGATTACCAAACCATCAGCGCTTCAAGAGACACGCGTATCTGATGAGAAATCGACGCAACTGATACGTTTGGCAGATGACCGTTTGGGCAGGTTGCGGCCGGTGATAGCTCACGTATCTAAAGTTGCAAATTTGAAACGAAGTCAGGCGGGACTGACTACCTTACCTGGTGATGGAGAGCATCCCGATTCGGCAAATGGTAACCCTCTTTCCGTGTCCTTCATTTCCATGTTGTGGGAACTCGTGTCTCGACTCGTATTTTGCTGAGTTCGCAATCATTGTGCGCAACTAGCCCCTGCATAGATGTCCCCTGCCCTGTCACCATCTCATTGCCGGGCATGTTTCCGGTACCCCGTGGCTCGGACTATGAGACCACATCTGTCGGCTTGGCGCTTTACGCGAGCATATTCCCGAGCAGATCATTGACGTATCCTATTCGTCTACCAGTACGGTTACATCCAGTGGATCACAACCCCGAAAGTTAAATCGCCAATGGCCATGAATATCATGCGAGTTTGTGCATCAACACGGGCAAACTTTATATTGTGGCTCCCTTGAGAGCTTGGCTGCGGCCATAACCGTTGTACCAACTGCAAGCAAACGGTGGCACTCTCAGGGGTTGTAACCATTTACAAACGGTCCCTTCATACATGTGATCAGCTGAAAGGGAAGGCCGAAAATGTATCTTGAAACTCCAATTCTCGGGCATAACACCCATTGTATACACATGGGAAGACTTCTATGCAACCCCTCCCCCCCTTCTGGCAAGAGGAAACCATTGATGATTGTTGAAATCGGCCCAGCCATCGAGAAAAAAAGAAATAGAGCCAGTGTCCTGCCCTGCTTGATTGTTTGATTGTGCTGTCTCCATCGAGAATCCCCCCTCCGCTTCAAACATGGCTCTTGCTGGTCAAATTGCTGAAATATGGATTCTCTACGTGCTTGGCGTCCTCATGATAGCGGCGCGCATCTTCTGCCGTACCAAGATGGTTGGGTACAGAAACTACGAGTGGGATGATTATCTGGTCATAGGTGTTGCAGTAAGCTTTGAACCATTCCTTTGTCCCAAACTCGATTTCTGATGTTGCAATATCTGCAGTTCATGTGGACAGCAGCGCCCGTCATTGGCCACGTTTTTGTCCAAGTTGCTGAAGGACGACACACCTCGGACCTAACCTTTGAGGAGCGAAAGAATATGAGCGAATCCGAGCGTAAAGATTGGGCTTTTGGGTCTCAAATCTTTCTTCTGGGCCTCACTGGATATTTTTTTATCCTTTGGACGCTCAAGTTCAACATGCTCTGCTTCTATCACCGAGTCGTCCGTGACTTGTGGACCGAGATATTTATCAAGCCACTGATGGTGCTTGTGGCTTTGTCAGGAGTTGCAATCATTCTCACCATTGCTCTTACATGTCGTCCCTTTCATCATCTCTGGCAGGTTTGGCCTGATCCAGGACGTACGGTCAAATTCATTCCTGTGACTTTGTGTCCTATACTAATACTACTCTTCGCAGGTCAATGTGAACCACAGAACTTAGTCTTCTTTGTCGTCATATTAACTTTTAATCTTGTGACGGATATTTGCGTCATGCTTGTCCCTCTCCCAGTATGTTGCTCAAACACCTTACTCAAAGCCCTCCAACTCATAACATGGTTGCTTGCAGGTACTCAGGGGAATTCAGATCAACCGCTGGAAGAAATTTGGGCTGTACTTCCTGTTCAGCCTGGGCTTCTTTTGCATGTTCGCCGCAATCCTTCGATTCGTGCTAATCTTTAATGTGAGTGCAACTATCGATCACGCTGTCGTGAAACGCTCATTAACATCTGCGGTACAGCTAAACCAGCGCGGCGTCTCGGCACTATGGTCGATGCGTGAGGATTGCGTCGGCATCTTCGTTGGTCAGGCGCCTATGGTGACGCCGATGTTCAAACGCCGCTTCTGGTCCCAAGCTAGCTACGCCACCTCCAGTGCCGGCTTCTCCAACGGCCACACCCGGGATTATTACCGCCAGAACCGAGACGAGGGCCATGAACTGGGATCAAGGGCTGCCGTCGGGAGTGCGAAGCCACGTGAGCCACGCTCAACGGGTAGACTGGGGTCGAGATCGGATAGCCAAGAGGAAATCGTGAGGAAACCTATGGGTTCTGAAACACCACCGAGGCATCCGAAGTTCCTTAGTGGCATTCTGGTGCATCAGCGTATTGATGTTGAGGGGTTGGAGGGGACGTACAGGCATACTGATCCCCGTTGGTAGGGTGAAAGAAGTTTGGCTCATCATGTATACTCGAAATGCAAAGTTGTCATGCGTGTCGAGATCGTCGTGGAAATAGGCCCCTGAAGCAAGTTACAATAGCATGACAGGCCATGTTTGAGTGACCACTAGCATAATCAGCATAGGCAGCCAAGTCTGATTGATCGAATTCACACTTCGGCTCGCTCTACACGCGTTGTACTGTTGCTACACGCAGGTGGTCTCATGCATGTACCTTCTCGTTGCAGAGCTTTCGATGTGATGTGACTCGCGGATATCATTCCACAACTTTTTGCGGCTTCAGAACCAGGGTTTAGAGTTTTGCAGCCCTTGAGCCGCAGGGTCCATCTTTCTTACACCAATAGCAGAAAGAGAAAAACTCCTGCAATGCAACTCCAAGTGACGGTGGGCGTGCGTTGGTTTGAGAAGTACCAGGGTATCCTCCAGAGCCGCTGCAACCATGTTGTGGCGGGTAAAGCTCAACGGGACCTTTGCGACGGGGTTGCCGAACGCAGACGAATGTCTTTTTGGAATGTGGTATCGTAAGTCCCTGTCTTTATTAGCTGTCTTTTTTAACTCGAATGAGATCACTGAGCAGGTTGTTTCACAACTGGCTGTCTTAAACTAATTCAAGGAATTGTAGCAGCAGATGCCAAGGCATGTGATGACGTATGATATCCGGTTCTAGCTGAGCCAAGAGCCAAGATTCGAGACCCTTGCTCGTAATGGTCCGATTCTGCGTTGGCGCATGCGCAATGGTTCGATGCATTCAATCTTAATCCGCCAACCGATACCAGATCTACGGCAGTTGTTTGGAGTCTCTGATTGTGTACAAGTGTCTTGTAGATAAGATGAAAGCCTCTTGAGCAGCAAAGCCACTTGCTAGCAGCCTCACCTACCGCGGTCAGTCCCATCATCTACTCATCAGTTATTGCGCAACATGGACCCGCTTCGAAAGGACGCCATTCACCATGAACGTTTCGTCAAGATCATTTGTGTCGGCGCGGGGTTTTCTGGTCTGTGTCTGGCATACAAGTTGAGACGATCTTTCCAGAACTATGCCCTAACTGTAGACACCTTTGCAAAAATATGATGAGTGTTTGAGTGCTGATCAAGAATTCTAGATTTACGAAAAGAACGACGGTGTTGGGGGAACGTGGTTTGAAAACACATACCCCGGCTGTGCGTGTGATGTTCCTTCACACAACTACACCTATTCATTTGAGCCCAAAGCGGACTTCTCGGGAGTCCTGGCCAGCTTTGACGAAATCAAAGACTACCTGGAGACGTTTGCTGGCAAGCACGACCTGCTACGTCACATCCGAACCTCACACCAGGTCTTGGAGACCTCATGGGATCCACTGAAAGGTCAATGGATGGTTTCTTCTGCTGACTTACGGTCTGGAGAAACAGTGCATGACTGGTGTCACCTGTTGGTTCATGCTGCAGGCTACCTGAACAAGCCTATGTGGCCTAAGGCCCCGGGTATCGAGACGTTTCGAGGGCCGAAGCTTCATAGTGCGCAATGGGACGGCAACGTCTCACTTGCAGGCAAAAACGTTCTCTTAGTAGGGTCGGGCGCATCTAGTGCCCAGATCCTCCCTGCCATCCAGCCAATCGTCAACAGCGTGAAGGTTTTTGTCCGAACGCCACGATGGTCGTTGCCATCTGTGAGCTCCAAACAGGGTAAATTTTCTTCAGAAGAAAGGCAGAGGCTCGTCAACGATCCATACGCCGTACTGAATCTCCGACTAGAGAATGAGAGGACCTTGAACAGCTTCTTTAGTGAGTACACGGGCCTGTACCATGTTGTACTGGAGAAAGAATAACACCTTATAGCCATGTACATGAAAGGCACAGTTTTGCAATCCCAGGCAAGGCAACACTTGGAGGCTGAGATGAAGAAGATCATTCCAGACTCGGAGTTGCAAGGGAAGCTAGTGCCCGACTTTGCTGTTGGATGCAAGCGAATTTTACCATCAGGGGACCAGTTCCTACATGTCAGTCGTAACCCTACGTCAAAACTGTTCTCATTCATGGTCAATATGTAAACTGATTAAGCGCTACAGGCAATCAATGAGGGTAATGTGGAGGTTGTCTATTCAGGAGTCAGATGCTTCACTGAAACCGGCTGCATCAGTGCTGATGAGCAGTCTCATCAGGGTGATGTGCTTATCTGTGCTACTGGATTCGACACGTCGTTTATCCCTCGTTATCCCATACTCTTCAACGGACACAACCTCAAGGACGATTGGAGTGCCTCCATCACTGGCTACATGGGCGTTGGAATATCTGAATGTCCAAACTCATTCACTCTCGCTGGACCTTGGACTCCAATCTCCAACGGCCCAGTCATTATTGCTCTTGAATCGCAGGCTGAATTCATTTGCGCCTTTATTGACAAGTATCAGACAGAACCTGGAATTCATAGCATGAGGCTGAAAGCCGCCGCATGCTATGATTTCAAGGCGTACGTGGCCCAAGCCACAAAGAGGATGGTCTGGTCAGACGATTGCCACAACTCTCATAACATTCATGCCAACTGGGGTCAAGCTTCCATCACGTGGCCTGGATCGACTCTTCATTACCTGGAGGCTTTGCGTGAGCCTCGCTTTGAGGATTATGAGTTCGACTTTTGTGGCAATCGATTTTCCTGGATGGGCAACGGCTTGTCACAAACAGAGTGGGACCCAACAGCTGAGTTGGCCTACTATATTCGAAATAGCGACGATGGAAGGCACCTGAGCAGAGGCGCAAGGACAAAGTCGATTTCAAAGAGTGGGACACAGCCTGAGAGGGAACTTCACCGGCAGGCAAGGCTGCGTACTGCTTAGGTCTAGAAACACTCTTGTATACCGGTGATTAAAAGCTATTGAAAAAGCAGGTGGCTTCGCCTGAAGCGTGCGGAATCGTGCAAGATCTATCTAGGCCATCATGAAGTCGTATTGTACCAACCCAAATTTGCTTATCATCTCGAAGGGAGAATTCGTGGTTATACAAGCTCCTCTTCGAATTTTTCTCCAAAAACAGCATCGCGCGCCGAGCTTTGCACGAAATATATGGCGCCATGATACCAGGACTGGTGTGTTGCCTCCGGGCTCTGCGAAGTTGGGTAGTCACTCCAGCCACCAGAGAGTCTGGCTTGGCCTTTGAGTTACGTGTCCCTACTTTTGAGGATACTGGCATGGATTGGAAACCCTGGTGATTCGGCGATCTTGTGAGATTTCCATGATACTATCCGCTGTACTCGATTATCACGTCTCCAAAACTCAACACCCAAATCGGAACTGTTCCTGATATAGTCTGATGCCGGGATGAAGCCAAAGTCGGCAGACCCAGACAACTAGTCCAGCTCCAGCTGCGGAGACAACACCGTTTGTCTTGATTTCTAGCAACTCTGAGAAACATTCTATCCCTAGGTTGCCACAACAGAGCGATATCAAAGAATGCCTTGGCAGAGCTAACACAAAGCAGCCTGTAAAAGCTGGGCTTGGTGAGAATGCCACTCCTGCGAAGGCATCAGGGGTGTTTTCTAGGTAGTTAAAGGATCTCGTGTTGTAGTCACCAACGATACTATGGAGTCTATATAGATCCGGAATCGGAGGTTCAAACATAAATCGGCGGCAGGAGGCTTCAGAATCGTCTTGCTCAAGATCACGCAACGATTCAATATGTTTGCCCATGATAAAGGCTGCACATTCCCACCGTATTGAATCACCATCGAAGGCCAGCCGCCTCCTCGAGAAGAGATTCTCTTAGTAGGTGCAACCCCTGTTCCAAATATCCACACCTCTCGGTGGACTTTGCTATCTTCACGATCAGGATATGTGGTTGATGCAGACGTTCCGGATTAATTAAGTGAGATAATTTGAGACACAAAAGGGGGGTTTTTCAGGGTCCTGGAACGACTGAAAAGGAGATTGTGTTGGTACCAAATAGGTGCGGGTTGCCTTTGTGTACAATCCTCCTGACTTCAACTGCTGTAGACTATCGATAAGATACAGGCAAAGTCTTCGGCGAATTTGGGCTGCAGTTCTCGTGGACGTCTTATTAGGCAGGCTTTCAACGGAATGCTTGTTATTGGCCAACCGTCACTCTTCGGAATCGGATTTTCTTAACCCGGCTGCCTCGGCTTTGCTTAGCACTCTATCATTGCTAACGGGATTCGACCATGAGATAAGCTAAAATCTTACTGACTCACCTATTGCTTCCTTCCCTATAATTAGTATTAGTTGGAGACCCATAGCCCATGATACCTCTGTTGTCTGCTGAAATAATACCTAAATCTCTCTTTAAGCCTTGTTTTTTTTTTCTATACTCACTAGAATGGATCAAGCTTTCGTCTTGGTTTTCCGAAAGACTGGGCAATCAGACTATCTGGTAGTTAACTCGGGTGCCATTTTAGCAAATTTGAATCTTCTAAAGCGTTAGAATAAGCAGCTTTAACCGCCAAAAAAAAAGTGCATAACAACCCTGGATACAAATGGCGAGTTTCTAAACCTGTCAGGAAAAATAAGGTTCGCGGGGCGATGCTCAAGATTACATTGTCACGCAAGACCGGAGAAAAATCACAAAGGTCAAATGATTAGATCTCAGGCAGCCGCTCCATCTTCATACTCACTACAGCAAGACCTAGACTGCTCTGATCTTGAATTATTTTCTGATTAAAGAGTCTTGTTAGCCAAAAGGTGGGGTCATCTCCAGTGCGTCACCGAACCAATCTTGGGGCTCCGATGTATACCAGTACATGCCTGGCTACGATAAATCGGATTTTAGGTCAATATTTAGGACACTATCACTATAGGGTGTCACAGATCAGAGATGCATAACACTCCAACGCATGAAATATTCCATTCCAGATCGTGACTTGCCAAGCCCCAGTTTGGTCCTCTCTGGCCGGTGAAGAAGCCAGTGGATAAGCTTTATATATACAACTTCGCTTATAAAGTCTCTTACCGGCGTGGCTATGATTTTTTAAATCTATTTTTATTAAGAAACATTTGGTCAAGACCTGTGGCTGCACTTATAATACATGCTAACCTAGACCCGAAACGCACCACTAATACACATGGAGTAAAAAGATCAATAATATCGCTAAATGAGATACATATTTAGAGGTTCATTGATAAGGAAATAATCGCTAGTTCATCAACACATGAACAAACCATCCGTCAACTGTCGATAACTGTATCTTTTGATGTTCCGGTTAATGGTCGCTATTGGAGACGCCATTGATGACGACGACGAAAACATCACCAATCCTCAACTGAGATGAGCACGAAACACTGCCGCAACCGTACGGCTTCCTATTTGGGCCAGTACAAAAGTCCAAATACCCCAGAAAGACCATAAACCGGGAAATCGGCACCCAAACCCAACGTCACGTTGCAGCATTGCTTCACCTTGACAGAAGTTCCTGGGGGCGAGGGTCCACAGCCGATAAGTCGAACCCATAACTAACTACTGATAATGCAAAGCTGGAAATGGGGTTCCAGTGCCCCCGACCGTGCATTCAGTCCCATGATGTATTAAACTAGGATAATCGATGCAATGAGGGCACATTTGAGCTTGGGCCTGGGAGTTGGAGGTTTAAACCTCAATAAATGGCCTTCACAATTGCAATCTTTCTGACAACTGGTTGCTATTTTCCTCGCCATCAATCACGCCCCTGAAAGAGACAATCACCCAAAATGGCAGCTCAGCAGGCATCGCGTTAGTTCGTCGAGATTCTAGTCTTGCTTTAGAGGCGGGAAGGATCATCCGGCACTCGGCATGCCGGCTAAGTCGGCGCCGGTTCCACCCAGGTCTAGTTGACAGGCCGGGGCAAACTTCCCAACACACCATAGCGCCGGGGTCTGTTATCTAGCCATACCCATCGACCTAGCCAGGCTTGGCAGGCCAAATCGCCAACTCGAGCCAAGGTCCTTTTGTTTTCGGGAAGAAGTGATGGCATGTCGCACCATCAGGTTTATTGCTAGAGCATGTCACTAGGCTGTAGCTATTGGGGAACCCCAGACATCCGGAAATATGTAAGTGATTACAGACCATCGCTTGACTCTGAGCTCCTCGGGTTTGATCACCCCTCGATCGGCAGGGTCAAGGTGATAAGGACTGGAGCTGGATGAACAAACTTGCCATGGCGAGAAACGATGATGATCCACCGTTAAGAACGATTGGCCACATTGCTCTGGAACTTATTTACATCCATCGGTCCTTTTGACAGCACCATCGCGTCTTCCGATCGAGAAGCATCGTGTTGCCACTTGACACTATCCTCGTACTGATAGCGTGCCGTCAACCCGGAACTTTTGAAGGGTCAAGATCGTAAATGATCATCAGGTTCTGTAGAATCACTAGTCTGACCTTTGGTCATGGCCGAGATCCGAGTGTCCTTCCAGAACGTTGTGGTGATTGCTTTATTTAAGCAAGCGTGATTCTTCTTCATGGCTTCATAGGGGTCACGAACAGTCACACCTCATTCCTTGTCTCAGATTTCCCGATTCCAACATGTCAACCGACGCGGAAAAAATATACGGCGCAATGGAGAACTCATCATCCAACGAGGATGGGCCCCGAGTGGGCGACAACAAGGCAGTTCTCATCAACGAAGAGGGGCTCACTGACCTAGAGACTGTATCCACAGGCAGTGTCAAGCCTCTTGAGACCGCTGAAGATATCGTCACACATGTCATCCAAGTTGATGATGATCCTTCGATGAACCCATGGACAGCTCGCATGTTTATTGTCGGTATGTCAATGCTCACTCATGTCGACTGTCAAACACAGGTGAACTAACAATACAAGGCATTGGATTGTCTGCCTTTGGAGGCGTTTTGCAGGAAATCATGTACTTCAAGCCCCAGGTCGTATACGTGTCTGTCATGTTCTTGACAGTCCTCGCCGAGACGCTCGGAACGGGTCTAGCACATATCATCCCCAGAAAGGGAGCCATCGGACGCTTTCTCAACCCACACCCCTGGAACCGAAAGGAACATACTGCCGCCGTTCTCATGGCATCGGCTGCGTCCGTCTCGGCCCTGTCGACTGAGGCTTTGTCAGTGCAGAAGTTGTGGTATGGAGGTTACCCCAACCAGGCCGCAGGCATCTTTATTACCCTCTCTTCCCAACTAATCGGGTATGGGATCGCGGGTATGATGAGGACTGTTCTCCTCTACCCGACCAAGATGTTGTATCCTGCCAACCTTCCCATTACGACAGTTATGGAGACCCTACACAAGCCCAAGTCAGAGACCAGAAAAAGATTTCAAGTCTTTTGGATCATTTTTGTGGCCATTTTCGCCTGGGAATGGTTCCCCGAGGTATGATCATCCGTTCAAACTTGTGTTGATAGAGGTTAACGAGGCATAGTATATCTTCCCGCTCCTCTCGGCTGTGTCCATCTTCTGCCTCATCGATCGAAACAACCTTGTGTTCACAAACCTCTTCGGCGGCTCACAGGGTAATGAGGGTATGGGTTTTTTGAGTGTTTGCTTCGATTGGAATTATATCGCCGGCTTCGGATCACCCCTATGGATGCCACTGCAGACTCTGTTCAACAGCTTCATCGGCTATCTTGGAGGCATCGCCATTTCCATGGGTCTCTACTACAGCAACATTTGGAGAGCCAAGGATTTCCCTTTCATGTCGCAACTGCTCTACGATGGAAGTTCCAACACAACCAGTTCCAACCCATACAACGAAACTGCCATCATGAATCCCGACTTCACCGTGAACAACAAGGCAGTCGATGAGGCAGGTCTCCCGTACCTGACGGCAACATATGTCAACTATCTCATCACCTCGAACGCCGGACTGACTGCTACTTTGGTACACATGCTCCTCTGGAACTATGCTGAAGTCAGCTTGGGATGGGCATGGATCACCGTTGCCAACCTCAAGAAGTTGCTACGCCCCGACAACTACTATTTCTGGAGACAGACTGGCAGTCGTACCGAGGAAGAAAAGTCCAAGCTTCGGGATGACCCGACCATCGATCCTCACTACAAACTCATGCTGGATTACGACGAAGTTCCAAACAGCTGGTACTTCCTCATTTTTGCTGCCAGTTTCATCATCGGCCTTGTGTGCTTGTACGTTATGAAGTCTACACTTCCATGGTGGGGCTTCATTCTGGCCACTATCTTGTTGGCTATCTTCCTAGTCTTCTTTGGTGCCCAGTATGCCATCACTGGGTTTGGTTTCAACCTTCAGCCTATCTTCCAGATGCTTGCAGGCTACATGTTTCCGGGTCGCCCTTTGGGTAAGTTGCATACTAGATTTTTGTTGATTGCGTCTAACTTCATCTTAGCAAACATGTACTTCACATCCTATACCTATAACGCTCTCACGCAGGGCTTCCTTCTGCTTCGCGATCTTAAGCTCGCCCAACAAAATAAGCTATCTCCCAAGGCCACTTTCACTACACAGGTCATTGGTTGCATTCTTGGAGCTCTTCTTAACTATGTGATGATGATCAGGTACCTCTTGTCATCCTGCTCCACGCTCGGCCCATGCTGACCTTTATTAGTATCGTCGACAACCAATCCCCCATTCTCAAGTCAGCTGAAGGAACCAACATCTGGTCCGGCGCCCAGATTCAACAGTTCAATACCCTGGCCATCGCTTGGTCCATCGCCCCGAAGATGTTTTCCATCGGAGCTCGTTACCAATGGGTCACGATCGCCTTCTTCATCGGTTTCCTCGCCCCGTTGCCATTCTACATCATGCATCGGCTTTTCCCCAAGTCAAAGATCTGGCCATACTTGAACTCTTCTATTATCCTCTGGTATCTCGGTTACCTCTTTGTCGGACTCAATGCTTCTATCACAAGCTACTACATTTTGGGTGCTTTTGGTCAATTCTATCTTCGACGATACCGGCCAAAGGCGTTTGTCAAGTGGAATTATCTTGTTTCTGCGGCGCTAGATGGCGGTACTCAGGTCATGGTCTTCATCGCTACTTTCGCGGTTTTTGGTGGTTCTGGGAAGTCGGTGCCATTCCCTGAATGGGCGGGAAACAAGCCGAATAACTTGGACTATTGCGCTTATAGCGGTTAGGACTAAGCAGGTGTAGGATCTACACGCCAGTCTCAACCTCGTTATGAGTACATATTGGCTACGTGTTGCTTGTGGTGGCCTAGAGAATTATCTGTGGACATCAAAAGCTTGGCTGGATCTCGTTAACGCTTTATGACGTGTGCTGCGCGTTATTTTTACACCCATAGCGAAGCCTCTACTGGCTGCTCATCATGGGTACTCAATTCAACCTGCCGAAAGATCGTATTAGATTGATCACCATGTTTTTGAAACTGCAAGTAGAACTGACTGGCAAAGAGAGATGCCAGAAGCTGATTCTCATTCTTTTGATGGCTCGGAAAACTTTGTCAGCCAAGTGATGGGATAGGAGGCATGCCTGCGAACTTTTCTGAACGGTAGATTGTCTGTTCGCGCATGCTCTAGACCTTCCTCGGCGCCATGGGGTTTAAAATTCGAGTATAAATGTTGAAACCCATGCCGTGGAAAGTCTCTGTTGGTCAATGTTGCTGAATATTGGAAGCTTCTGAGCAGAACGGCCTTCGCACTAGCTAGGTCTGAATTTGAGCACGGGGAACCGCCGTCTCGATTGCTTCAAACTCCCACCTCTCAAAGCCCTGAGCTATCCTCCATTGTGGGAGTCCTGGCCCCCTGCCTCTCCTCTACTCCAGACAAAAAATTTTTCGTTCTCTCGTAGCGGGTACTTCACAGAGGGTGGCCTGTCTTGTTCGGCGCGAAAGGGTACCAACTTAGATCTGGGAACACAGGTCGATGTAACTAATTAAAATCTGAACTTTGCCATCAGGGAAGCAAGTATCCGCTCGTTAAAGAGCCTTGGAGCCTCTATTTTCTCAAGTGGCAAGACACTGAAGTGCGTGATGGTCGCAGCTTGGCAACCTCATTGATAAAAAGAACATGTGATGTTGTTGTTACTGAGCGCTCCTTGGGGAAACTAACTGTGAGGGCTTTAATGGGATGCCAAAAATAAAACATCGTGACCAAGACCAGCTTTGTCCTCATTTAAAACACATCACACCCGATCCGGTCCTAAGGTCATCACTTGTTATTTCCGTCGTGATAGCAAGGCTCTCTACCTTGTGCGCGGTAGCGACGTTCATGCGTTCAATGCCGACGCGAGTTGGGCCGATATTGCTGGCTTCGCTTCAGGCGTGTTCTGATTCCTGGGCACTGTGGGGAACCCGAGAACGAAGACAAGCACAAGACTTCATCTTCACAACCTTCCCATCCGATCCCGTTTAAAACTTTAAGAAATATAAAAGTATTTTTTTTAGCGATAACGTACATAATAAGCGAGCGCCGCAGACAAGTAAGCGCCGCACTTTTCCCTCCTACATCTAACTTTTCATTTAATCAATTAATTCCTAACCACCAAATATATCAGGCTCGATTATTAAGGCTAGAACCCTTCTTGCCCTTCAGGCCCTTCAAAATAACCCAAAACTAAGCATCCGACGCGCCGCAAATACCTATATAGTCAACGAGCGACGACTACATTAGCGACGGAATAGCATTCAATCTCGACTCGATACTATCCCTAAATCACGCAAGCTATCTAACCTAGAGGAAGAGATCCTTATTTACTTTATTCTCGACCTAGATTCGTGAGGATTCCCTCCCTAGCTACGTGGTATAAAAGAAATAGCTAATTAATTACTTACTAACCGCGACGCGCCACTAATTAGCATATGCTAGGCTTTAAACTTTATTAAGTAATACCTAGACCTTAAGATATATTTCTTTTAGAAATATAACTATTAGAGAGCTAAGTATAAAAATCTAATTATTATCTATAATTAGTTTTAGCTTATAGCAAATATAATCGCGAAGTATAGCATTTAATTAGATAATATCTATAACTTTAATAAGATTAGCTTTCTTATAGGTATAATTATAAGCGGAATAATTATTATAGGCTTAGAAAGGCATTTAAAGCCGAAATTAGTATAGCCTAGAAACTAGGAATGGATTATAGTCATTTAAGTGATCAATGCGGAAGGCTAGGCGATCCCGCTGTTTATTATTAGTGCGGGCTAATATTACCTCGCTAACTAGTATTAAGAAAGTAACCTCTTGGGCGATTAGGCTATTATGATGACTTAAAATAGCTAGACTAATAATGAGACTAGTCTTAAGTAGCTTAAGCACTTTAACCGGTGTATAATTAATTAATTAATTAGTTCTTATTATCTCTTAATCCTTAATAGCTATAAAAGTTATTAGTTTATTAAATTTAAGAAATATTATAAGAAAAAAAAAATTATCTAGCTTTATATACTACTTTATTCCTCTTATTTACTCTAGCCCTTTAATATTAGGTGCTTTAAGCTATTAAAAAAAGCCTATAGTTAAGAAATAAAATATTTAATTAGATACTTTATAACTTATATTTTAAAAACTAAGTTCTTTCTAGCCTTCTATGCTATATATAAGGTTATTATAATAGAAAGAAATATTAAGGGGGCTTTTAAAGGAGCTAGCCTTATTCCCCTTGACCTAGAAAGTATAGTCTTAAAGCTTAATATATAGCTATGGACTCCAATGCCTGCTAAGGAGGGGGTTAAACCCTTGACCCCTTGGGTCTCAAGGACCTCAAAGACTATGCTTAAGGCTAGATCTTAGTCTATATACCTTGAAAGATGAATTAGAAGGCATTATAGTAGCTCCCTAGAGTTAATTATAAAGGCTATAAAGTCTCTTATAAAGGTAATAAAGGGAAATATATATAAGATAGTATTATTAAGGGCAGAGGTTAAAGACCTTTAAGAGGTAAATAAGATACTAAGCTAATACTAAAGAGTAAAAAGGACTAAATTATAAAAAAGAGGGGTTATAATAATAAAGGAAGGAAGGCAGGTAATTAATTAAATAGATATAAATGCTTAGGTAGCAGCGGAATTATTAAGGAGTAGTAGTTAAGAAAGGTTAGCTTAACCGGGAGTTTAGTATTATAGTATTTATAGTAAGCCTAGCTATAATATAAGGACCTATTAAATAGTAATTAAGATATCTAGGGAAGAGTATAATAAGTAGTTTTAATTAATTAAATAATTTATAGTATTTTTATTATAAAATCTTATAAAGAGGTAAAGAAAAATATAATACTTATTTATTTATAATACTTACTTATTATATAATATATATAATAAGTAAGCGCTATAAATAAGTAAGCGCTATACTTTTCTTAACTCTCTTTAATAAGATTATAATAAAAATATAATAAATTAATTAATTAATTAAAATTACTTATTATACTCTTCCCTAGAGGTCTTAATTACTACTTAATATATTTTAGTATTATAACTAGGCTTATTATATATTTTATAATATTAAACTCTTAGTTATATTAATTTTTTTTAATTATTACTTCTTAATAATTTAGCTATTACTTATATATTAATATTTATCTAATTAATTACTTACTTTCCTTTCTTTATTATTATTACCCCTCTCTTTTATAGCTAGGTTCTTTTTACTCTTTAGCGCTAGCTTAGTATCTTATTTACTTATTAAAAATCCTATACCTTAGCCCTTAATAATACTATCTTATATATAATTACCTTTATTCTCTTAGAAAGATACTTTAATGCCTTAAGAATTAACTCTAGGGAGCTATTTTAATATCTTTTAATTTATCTTTAAAGGTATTTAAACTAAGATTTAGTCTTAAGTACTATCCTTAAGGTCTTTAAAGCCTAAGGGGTTAAGGGCCTAGCCTCCTCCTTAACTAGCGTTAAAGTTTATAGCTATATATTAAGCTTTAAGACTATACTTTCTAGGTTAAGAGAGATAAGTCTAGCCCCTTTAAAAGTAAACTTAATATTTTATTTTATTATAATAACTTAATAAGTAATATAAAAGGCTAAGAAGAACTTAGTCTTAAAAATATAAGTAATAAAATATTTAATTAAATATTTTATTTCTTAATTATAAGCCTTTTTAAGTAAGTTAAAATACTTAATATTAAGAGGTTAAAGTAAATAAGATAAATAAAATAATATATAAAGTATAATAATTTTATTTTCTTTATAATATCTCTTAAAATTAATAAAATAATAACTTTTATAGCTATTAAGGACTAGAAGATAATAGTAATTATTTAATTACTTAATTATATAATATACTTAATAAGTATAAAAGTCCTTAAAATAAAGGTCTTTTATAAATATAATTCTAAAAAAATAGGCTTATAAGATATAAGCCTAGGACTTTATTATCTTATATTATAGCTTATGCGCTATCTTATAATTTGCTTACCTAAGCTATATATGCTTAGATAAGTAAGATATTAAGGAGTTATAATAATGCCCCTTTTAGGTCATATTACCCTTTTAGGAAGGGTCACGTGACTTCGGACTCAGGGCTCTTATATAGCCCGATAAAGCTAATAAAGCCGTGCCTTTCTATTAGGTATTTTCCACCCGGTTTTAAAACTCTTAGTTTAAAACCTTTAAGGGTTTTAACTTCTTCTAACTATAGCCTGGCTTTTAGTTATCTATTTCTAATGAAACTAATAGGGTTTTAAAGCCTGGAATTAGAACTATCTAATAGTATAACTTCTATCCGAGTCGGGCTAATAGATTCCAATTTATTAGCTATATAAGCTATAAACCCTCTCTTAGAAATAGCTAAAAAGATCCTTAACTAATACAAGCAATAAGACTACTAATTAGAAGCTAGCCTTTTACTATATACTCTTATTTATCTTTTAACCCACTTTTATCAGCCTATAATTCCTTATCTAGCTAATTAGCTCTTTATAAGGACTAAATCTACTACCTATTCTCCTCCTATTTTAATTACCTACCCTACACCTTATTTAGACCTTATAGTCTATATTTTTTAGTCTTTTATAATAAGCATATAGATTAAATAAGTATGCGGATTAAAAATCCCCTATCTTATAATATTTCCATTTAATTAATTAATTCTTAACCACCTAATATGCTATAGTTAAATAGAGAGGCTAATATCCTTTTTATGCTCTAGGCCTATTAAAATAACCTAAAATTAAGTCTTTAATGCGCCGCAAAGGTCTATAAAATCTCTTATACTACTCCCTATTACCAATAGCATAGCATATCTATGCATTGCGATTAAATCCCTAAATTATATAAACTATCTAATCTAAAAAAATAAATTATTATCTAATTTATTCTCGACCTAGATTTACGAGGATTTCCCCTGCGACTATATAATATTAAAGAAATAGCTAATTAATTACTCGCTGACTATAACGCGCTACCTATTAGCAAGCGCTAAGCTAGAAACTTCATTAAGTGATACCTAGAGCTTAAAATGTATTTTTTTCGTAAATATAACTATTAGAGGGCTAAATGCAAAGATCTAACTATTATTCATAATTAGTTTAGGCTTATTAAGAATATAATCGCGAAGTATAATATCTAATTAAAAGATATCTATAACTTTAATAAGACTAACTTTATAATAGGCCTAATTTAAAGCGGGATAGTCATTATAGGCGCAGAAAGGCATAAAAGACTAAAATTAATGCAGCCTAGAGACTAGGAATAAGTTATAGTCATTTAGGCGATCAATGCGGAAGGCCAGGCTATCTAGCTGTTTATTATAGTTACGGGCCAATATCACCTCGCCAATTAGTACTAAGAAAGCAACCTCCCGGGCGATTAGGCTATTGCGACGTCTCAAAATAGCTAGACCGATAACGAGATAGGTCTCGAGTGGCTAAAGCACTTCAATCAGCACATAACTAACTAATTAATTAATCCCTATTATCTTTTAATCCTCGATAGCTACGAAAGTTACCACTTGGCCGACTTTGAGATATATTACGAGGAGAATAATATTATTACGCTCTATATACCGCCTTATTTATCTTATCTATTCTAGCCCCTTAATATTAATTGCTTTAAGCTACTTAAGAAGGCTTATAGTTAAGAAATAAAGCATCTAATTAAATGCTCTATAACTTATATTTTAAAGACTAAATTCTTCCTAGCCTTTTATATTATATTTTAAGCTATTATAATAAAGAAAAATATTAAGGTAGTCTTTAAAGGGGCTAGGCTTATTCTTTTTAACCTAGAAAGTATAGTCTTAAAGCTTAATATATAGCTATAGACTCTAATACTTACTGAGGAGGAGGCTAGCCCCTTTAACCCTTAGGTCTTAAAGACCCTAAAGATTATCCTTAAGGCTTAATCTTAGTCTAAATACCTTAAAAAAAGAATTAAAAGGCATAAAAGTAGCTCTTTTAAATTAATTTTAAAAGTATTAAAGTCTCTTTTTAAAGGAATAAAAGTAATTATATATAAGATAGTATTAATAAGGGCTAAGATCTAAGCCTTTTAATAAGTAAATAAGGCATTAAGTTAATAGCAAAGAGCAAAAAGGACTTACTTATAAAAAAAAGGGAAAATAACTCTAGATAAAAAAAGATAAGTAATTAATTAAATAGATATTAGTATACAGGTAGTAGCTAAATTATTAAGAAGTAATAATTAAGGAAGGTTAGCGTGACTAAGGGTTTAGCGCTATAGTATATATAATAAGCCTAGTTATAATATAAGAATATATTAGGTAGTAATTAAGATATCTAGGGAAGAATATAATAAGTAGTTTTAATTAATTAAATTGTTTATTATATTTTTATTATAATTTATATCTTAGAGGTTAAGATTTTTAATTTATATACTTATTTAATCTATATACTTATTAAGTATGTTATTAGTTAAAGTGCTTTAGCTACTTAAGACTAGTCTTATTATTAATCTAGTTATTTTAAGAGGTTATAATAATTTAATTATTTAAGAAGTTATTTTTTTTATATTAATTAGCGAGGTAATATTAGCCCGCACTTATAATAAATAACTAAATCACTTAGCCCTCTGCATTAATTACCTAAATTACTATAATCTATTCCTAGCTTCTAGGCTATATTAATTTTAGTTAACTATGCCTTTTTATACTAATAATAACTATTCCGCTTATAATTATACCTATAAGGAAGCTAGTTTTATTAAAGTTCTAAATATTATTTAATTAAATACTATAATATATATATATAGCAAGCTAAATAGCAAGTAAACTAAATAAAAAATCCCTTAACTTATATTATCTCTATTTAATTAATTAATTCTTAACCACCTAGTATATTATAATCTAATAAAGAGGCTAGAATCCTTCTTATACTTTAAGCCTATTAAAATATACTAAAACTAAGTCTTAGAGGTACCGCAAAGCTCTACTAAGTTAAGCATTTAATATTATTTAACCAATATAATAGCATCCAAGCCCGAGTTAATACTATTCCTAATTCACGCCGACTATCTAATCTAGAGGAATAGATTCTTATTCACTTTATTCTTAACCTAGATTCGCGAGGATTTCTCCCCTGGCTTTATAGTATAAAGGAAATAGCTAATTAATTACTTACTAACCGCGACGCGCCACTAGTTAGCGCGCATTAGGCTTTAAACTTTATTAGGCAATACCTAGACCTTAAGATGTATTTTTTTTAGAAGTATAACTACTAGAGAGCTAAGTATAAAGATCTAGCTATTATCTATAATTAATTTATACTTATAGTAAATATAATCGCGAAGTATAGTATTTAATTAGATAATTTCTATAATATTAATAAGACTAGCTTTATAATAAATATAATTTAAAGCGGAATAATTATTATAGGCATAGATAAGTATAAAGAGCTAAAATTAATATAGCCTAAAAACTAGGAATAAATTATAATTATTTAGGCAATTAATATAGATAACTAAGCGATCTCGCTATTTATTATTAGTGCTAGCTAATATTACCTCGCTAACTAGTACTAGGATAATAACCTCTTAGGCGATTAAGCTATTATAATAACTTAAAATAGCTAGATTAATAATAAGACTAGTCTTAAGTAGCTTAAGTATTTTAACTAATATATAGCTAAGTAATTAAATAGTTATTATTATTTTTTAATTTTTAATAGCTATAAAAGTTATTATTTAATTAAATTTAAGAGATATTATAAGAAAAAGAAAATTATTAGGCTTTATATATTACCTTATTTATCTTATATATTTTAGCCCCTTAATATTAAATACTTTAATATACTTAAAAATATTTATAATTAAGAAATAAAATATTTAATTAAATACTTTATAATTTATATTTTAAAGATTAAGTTCTTTTTAGCTTTTTATATTATATTTTAGGCTATTATAATAAAAAAGAATATTAAATTAGCCTTTAAAGGGGCTAGGCTTATTCCTCTTAACTTAGAAAGTATTATCTTAAAGCTTAATATATAGCTATAGACTCTAATACTAGCTAAGGAAGTAGCTAAACTATTAACCCCTTGGGTTTTAAAGACCCTAAAGATTATACTTAAGGCTTAATCTTAGTTAGATTACCTCGAGAGATAAGTTATAAGGCATAAAAATAGCTCCTTAAAGTTAATTCTAAAAGCTATATAGTTTTCTTTTAAGGGAATAAAGATAATTATATATAAGATTATCTTACTTAAGGCTAGGGTTAAAGAATTTAAATAAGTAAATAAGATACTAAGCTAGCGCTAAAGGGCAAAAAGGACTTAATTATAAAAAAGAGAGGTAATAATAATAAAGGAAAAAAGGTAAGTAATTAATTAGATAGATATAAATATATAGGTAGTAATAAAATTATTAAGAAGTAATAATTAAGGGAGGTTAGCGCGATTAAGGGTTTAGTATTATAGTATTTATAATAAGCCTAGTTATAATATAAAAATATATTAAGTAGTAATTAAGATATCTAGGGAAAAGTATAATAAGTAATTTTAATTAATTAAATAATTTATTATATTTTTATAATAATTTTTATCTTAAAGGTTAAAAAAAGTATTTAGTTCACTTACTATCTAGCTTGCTATATATATATATTACTTTATAATTATATTTACTATAAGCTAAAACTATTTTTAGATTTCCTTTAGATCTTTATACTTAGCCCTTTAGTAATTATATTTATAAAAAAAATATATTTTTAGCTTTTCTTATTACTTAATAAAGTTAAAAGCCTAGCGCTTACTAGTAGGTAGCGCATCGCAGTTAGCAAGTAGTTACTTACTTATTGCTTTAATAGCATATAGTCGCGGGGGAAAACCTCGCGTATCTAGGTCGAGAATAAATTAAACTATGATCTATTCCTCTAGATTAGACAGTCGGCGTGAATTTAGGATAATATCGCATCGGGATTAAATGCCCTGCTGGCGGCGATATAGCCGCTACTTATTAATCTTATATATCCCTGCAGCGCTTTAGATGCTTAGTTTTAGGTTATTTTAAAGGGCTTAAAGGGCAAAAAGCGTTCTAGCCTTAGTATTTAGGTCTAATATATTTACTAGTTAATAATTAATTAATTAAATAAAAAGTTAGGTATAGGAGGGAAAAGTGCGGCGCTCGCTTATCAATGGCGCTTACTTATTATATATATTATATTAATTAAATATATTTTATTTCTTTAATAAAATACATAAGTAATAACAGCTTTTAAAAATATTATTATTATATATTTTTAAGTAAAGAGCTTTAACTCAATATGTTTCTTTAATATATCTTATTGTCCTTTGGTCCACACCTCCCTAGGCACTGGATATCCCGCCCTCTAGCAAAAAAGAAGCTCCTTGAGCCAATTTAGCATCCAATGAGGACGTAATTAATGATGAGAGTGGGATTCGAACCCACGCCTATTTCTAGACTGCGAATCGTTGCTTGGTTCTTGTGGAACCTGAACACAGCGCCTTAGACCGCTCGGCCATCTCACCTTGCTTCTTGGACTTCGGCAAACATTTTGGGACCCATACCGAGACAAGCTGCTCGAGGGAAGCTGCTGAGCACATTCATTGTGAGCCCTCTACTCCCAATATCCTCTTGATAAACGGACACTCTCCCCCTTCTTATCCCTGACAATAAACTCGCCCTTTTGTACAAAGTTTTGTGGTATCCTTGTCAATGCTCTCCACAAATTCCTGGTACCCAGGCGAACCTCTAACTTAAGTAGTTGATACGATGCCGTATTGGTGAAAATCGAGAAGGGGTTGGATGTCGTTGTATGCGACATCCATATAGTTATCTGAAGCCCCGATAAAAAGGGGCAAGAAGTTGCCTTCTCTGCCCCGGCGCGTGCGTTATGCATTGGGTGAAGGAAGGGCGAACCAAGTCTTCGCTTCGTTCCATCTAGAGCGTGATTCTTCAAATTTTCCCATGACAGCCTGTTAACAAGGTTTTGATGCTATACGACAACCTCCAGTTTGAATCTTTGACCGTCTCATCAGCCTGGCGCACCTACCTACGTTTCCGGAACCCATATATTCCGTTCAAAAACCGATGATTGCAACCTCGAATCATGTCGCTTTTGGACTCTTCGGCTGTGGAAAAGCGTAATTCGTTTAGCTGCCTGTATAGCTTGAGAAGAAACTCTCTGGAATATGGTCGACTTGTGACTTAGACATGCTGGAAAATATCTACCTAAGATACTCATTCATTGAAAGTTGGTCGGGCACCGCATCCAATGTGAGCCTGCGGCGAGCAGTACGGGGTATTATTGGCATCAAAATGTGCTGGGTGAAAAGTGCAGGTGAGATCGGCAGAGCCGAGTCAATATAACACGTTACGTTAGAAGCTTGGTCGGTCTTCGTGTGTTGCTCGAGAACCAGAGAGAATCGGTCAGACACAATGCTATGATATGGCATCTATACGGGATCGTTCAACATCGAATGGCTTGTTAGTTTGTTTTGAATACCAACATTCCCGCATTATGACCCTCATCATATCTTGCTCTACTGACTCAGCTTCCATTCGGGGGTGTTTTCCAACGTTTTTGAATAGAGGGCACATGATAAACCGGTAGCTGCTCGTCGCCCTATGGAAGTGCCGGTAATCACAGCTCATGGAACATACATTCTATTACCTGTTCGGGGCGTAGATCAGCTTGTTGCACCCCTCCGGATTGGAAAATGGGCTTCATTCAGTCCTTAGACGTGCGAATGGATATGAAGGACAACCAGGAGACAGACATGATACTACTTCGCAATGCAGTGTATTCGACGGGATGGAGAAAACCTCTCAATTGGCTTGAGTGCCGATGCAGATCCGCTACTCTTGGTTGCTATTTCCGCAATCGTGTTTCATAGCCGCCCCTTGCGTCCTTTTCCAAAAGCTTGAGCCTACAATTGCATTCCCCACGGTGGCATCATTGACCCTCGAACTTATCCGGCGACTCCCTGGTTCATCTTTCTCCCTGTGTCACTGCCAGTACTCCCAACTCATCCCATCACATAATGTCAACGCCCTCGTAGGTGCGATTTCCTCAGATCATATTAGTTTGCATCAGACACTGGACCTTGATTGGGTTCTTTGTAGTGTAGGGCTAGCCTGTGACCGCAAAAATGGAGGCTTGTGGTTTTTTAAGGATGTTTTTTGGTAGGTGCAAGATGCTGACATGAACTTTTGCTGAGCTCTTCCTGGGTGATGGATGCCCTAGCCTATGCATTGGTGTTTGATGCCCATTCTCAATAGTACTACAAGCTAGGAAAATTGCCAATGGTTTCTCCTTGCTTAAAGAATACAAACCGGTGACGTGGTCACGTCTTCAGCAAGAGTTGGAATTTTAGAGATTGGACAAAGAGAGCCTGCAACGTGATCACCGACCTACTGGAGCCTTTGGATGAGGTAGGGTGCCACTATCACGACGAAAGATGCCCCTTATACGATGCCCTTAGTCTTCTAAGCTTGAAAAGAGAGGGAAGGGGTTGCTATACGCAGTATTACCCAAGTTGGCATCTACACACAATGGTCCACACAAAGTTCCAATCCCTCGCCGCCTCATCCCTCTCTTTACCCAAGGACTCCTCGCCTCCTGTCGCTGAAGGTTTTCCACCCAATGGTTGGCTCAGCTCGTGGCCAATAGTCCCGCAATGGCAAGGTGGTGCCCCATTGTAAGAACTACTCTGGGTTATTTTGCCAGCGTGAGAACACAACTACGCACAGAAACACAACAAGCCAAGACGGCACAGCTTCTCAGGCAGATGGATGGCAGGAGAATTGAGGCGCCCTAAGCTCTGTCCAATACAAACTAAAAGACTTTTGATTTGTGGTTAATGCGATTATTCTTGGAGACGTCATTGATGATGACAGTAAAAACAGGTAAAACCGGGAAACAGGTGATCAATTGAGAATAACAAGACTCATAAGCTAAGCTGCCCGACTAGACAGGGACTAGATCCTATCACCACGGAAATGATGTTCAAGTCTCTGCTCGTGGGCACAGAGATCCTTTCTAAGCGAGGGGTAGCCCGCGTGAAGTGCCCATTGTTGAGCCGGCTTGACAATAATCCCCTGCCCAGTCTTCCTAGCGAAGTCCGTTTCCCCTGGAAAAGGCATGTTTTACCCTTGTCACTGTTTCGTATATTTATCTTTTCTGCCAGGCTCCGCAAGTTCCTAGCGCAACGCCAAGGAGGTTGTTGGGCGGGAGACGAACATACCATATGGACTCACTTGGCGTGCACTTGTCATGACATTACATGCCAAGTTCAAGTGAAACAAATTAGAGGTGCCGCTTGTAAACATTCATTCGTTTTCTGCACTGCAGGTTATTATAGCCCATTTTCTAGCCAGGCTAGAGTCAAGCTATTGTGAGTACACTGTCACGTTGTGACACCTCTCCCGTGGCTCGGTACCATGAGGCCTAACGGAAAGTGCCCATAGATGGAGCAGAGCTCATGAACTGGCACCGGGAATTTCCGATGGTGCGTACCTGCGCTGCTCAGCTGGTGACAGTGAGAGGTTCTTGTTGCTCAAGTTCACAAAATGTTGTTTCTCTCGTATATCACCATGCTCCTTACTTGAATAGGTATTCAGAAATTCAATCAGGCGTTGGGAAACTGAGCGACATTTGGTGCGAATGCTTCGGCCCCGGGCTGTGGTCTTCTTTCTGGTTCAACGATTGATATAGTCAGAACCCAATTTCCAAAATCCGGGGCAGACCAGGCGTTGTGTTCGACAACTATAGAGAAGGGGGGTTTGCCGTTAGACCGTCTCGGCACCTATTGGCCATACACGGAGAACATGCAACGTCAATGGGCCTAGAAAGCTCAGTTTTAGGCGTTCGATTCCCAATTAATGGAAGTGGCGAAGGGAACCTAGAACCCGGAAAGGGGAAGGTGTTGGGTGCAAGGCAGATGCCACACAGAGACAAAGGGCGGTTCAAGACATGGCCATAGGCTACCACCAAGGACTGACTATTCTATGATCCTCCCGCATTGAGGTGCCTCATCCTCCATCGTTCACATGGTGGCCTTCCCTGTATGTCGGACTGGAAAATTTGATTTGCAACAACCTCTCACCTACCGTCCGCTCTCCCTACATCGTCGAGTCTATCTATTGTCAGCTTAGATTTTAACAGACGCGAGTTCTCTTTAAGTCTACCATAGATACGACATCTTTCCTCCAACGATTCATTCTCTCACGACACCCCCCACATTTGGTCTATTAGTGGCACCTACAGGAGGCCAGATCAACAAGGGCAGGCGGAGATTCAGCCCATCGTACCAACTGTCCCTGGACTGTCTACACCGTCGCTCTTATCAACAGCGGAAATGTGTAAATCTGTGAGAATTACGACTGACTTATACTATCACTCCAATGCAACCACTTGCGCGATGTCTATGTTTACGACAAAGAAAGCCTGCGCCTATACGGGGTATTCTCCTCTTCCAAGCAGGACTCGCGTACTAGTAGGTGCTCTCAGCATTTCTATCATGCCCGTTAAGCTTCCCTCAATGACACATGTTAACGTTGAATCGGGGCTCTGTCTCACCAATGACGGGCTGAATACGTACATGGTTGATGGCTGCATGCCTCCTATGGGATTTACTGCTCGCAGCACATTGAGACCTCAGGCTTTGGGTATGGAGCCTTTATTTTTTGAAATTACTAAGATATTGATTGAGATACTTTGATCCCCATTTTGGGTGGCATAAAGTGATAGAATAAATCTCGCAGCCCCTAAATCCACTCCAGCCTTCAAGTAAGCTGTGTTAGTTAATCTGTCACCAAACCCGAGATCCATAGCACTAACAAAATCCATAGTCTTATGTCTCTTCCCATTTCTACGCTTACATCCTAGAGACCGGTTGCGAGTATTCCTTCCTGCCTACCCATCAGTTCCCGACTGACTTGGTTAGATTCAGCCCTTAAGAGGGGCCAAATTCTATGTCTGCCAATTCTCTTTGGAATGCAGCCAATAAAAGAATAGCTACCACAACCAAGTGATTGTTAGTCTCAATGACGTCTCCGAAGGGAGTCATCGGGCACAATACGACCAAATCATGGGATACTCAGAACCAGCGGCATGGTCAAAGCTGCGTATAGTCAGAGAAAGAGAGATGAGTAGAGGCCGCTTCGAGCGGAGAGATAGGCAGCTACTGTCTTTTGGCGAGTAAAATTTCTTCCAGTCATGGAAGGGATTTGGATGAAAATAGCTTGTTTTGCTTCGGTGGCCAGATGGAAGTGGGTGAGAATCGTGCGGCCCTGCAAAGCCAAATTCTGTTGCTCTTATCCTGGAGTATGGTGGTTTCAAGAATAAGCTTCACTTGTTGTTTCTCACTCGTCATATTTCCTCGATTAGCTTGCTTATCAACCGTCGAGGGGTTGATAGGCCTCTAGGCCAAGATGAAGACGAAGGCACAATGGTTCTCGCACACACACACTTTGATGAGGGCTAGAATCCTGGGTGTAAGTTTGAGTAGGTATGTATGGAGTGGAATCGCTAGCCATTTCAGGACACTTGATAGTGAGGCGAAACTGACTAACCGTCCCCTTGTGGGCAATGCATTTTGGACTTTGATAGCTTTCTTTTATACGACGAACTGAAACAGCCTTTTTCACTTGGTCAAAGCCCAGCCCTAAGCCGATGTGCTCTCGTTGAGATTTACGGCCACCTAATCTGTCTGCCCTAATAGCGAGTGTCACCTTGTCCTCGTCATCTCTTACCCCTGTTCACTGCCCGCTGTCACCGCCGCCACCGCCGCCACCTCTCCTGGCTTTGTAACTATCTTCAGGCCGAATTCCTCACCTAATGATCAACATGCATTGTCTTCGTGGGAGCAGGCGACCTGCACAATACTTACCTAGCGCTCACTGAGCAGTCGCTGGAAGTTTCTGGCCTCTGATCAAAAGACACACTATGGTTTAATTCTCTTGGCGTACCTCTTGGTCCTTGCATATCATGCGAGACGCAGCCCGTCAGTCTACCATGCCAGATTCCGCAGAGACCCTTGAAAAGGTTATATATGTTCAATTGTAGTGTTCGTTTCGACTAGCCATTGACCAATCTTTGGTCCTTCTATAAGCCACTCAACGTTTCGTGCTTTGAATCGTCGAGACTCCGACGGCATACCTTCCCGAGTCCCCCTGGCTCCAGAGTGTTGTTAAACCCCCCTCATTGTGTCCTCTAGAAATCTCCTTACTGGACATGAGATGGTGCTGGATGATTGCATCGTATCATATTGAACTCAACTGGTCTACTTCGGTCTGGGATCCAGTTGATCAGAAGCGTGACGGGGTTCACGAAAGAGAGGGAGTAATCAACGTTGGTTCCCGATCTACTCCGACCTTCTGTGGCTCGGCAACTTTCTCCAAAGAGAGATTGTCGCAGGCTCTAGAGTGTGCAGTTGTCATATACGTACTAACCCAGTCCCGAAAGGCACCACTGATAAGTCTGTTAACGTTGAAGAAGGGCTTAGAAACAGGTTCCAGAGCAAAGCAGTGCAGTTTCAAGGGCGACGGGTGCGACGAAAAGTCCGTGATTATAACAACGGCAATATAGTCCAATATCAAGGGAAGGCAAGAAAGATGTACGGATACGAAATAACCACCACTAATGCTTAATCACTCGTACATGGTGCGTCTTCTAAAAGGATCTCCTACCCTTCAGGTACAGTGTTCCTTCATACCTCACCTAACTCAATCGTACATCTCAGGATCAGCTAGTTTGAACGCGTTTCTCCCGTGCGCAAACCAAAAGACCAGTGCATATACGCCGACAACCCCCAGAACCACAGATACATAATTCATCTCATCAGCGACGGCAGGGATATAATAAGGAAAACAGAAAAACACGAGGGCGGTCAAGGACCAGGCCAGAGTGAATAAATTGGTGAAGTATCCAAGGACAGGAAACCAGAAGGGGCCCGGTGCCACCTTGGATCGTCCAGAATAGAGCAGACATAAGACACTGGCTGAATAGGAAATGTACTGGAATAGGATACCACCCGCCACGAGTGAGTTGAAAGCCAGTTTCGAGGCCAGGTACAGACAGCCCAAGATGACGACCCAGAGATTGGACCACAGGTGGGCCCAAATGGGTGCGTCGTAAGGGGGCCTTGCGATGCGACTGATATAGCTATGAAAGGGAAACCCGCGGTCTCGGCTGAAAGACCAGGCCATTCGAGACTGCCAAGTATGGCAACCAATTACGGCCCCAAAGGCCGAGGCGGTAACGAACGCCTGCAGGGCGATAGCGGCTGCCTTGCTGTTGTAAATCTGGCGGAAGATCTCTAGCGAGGGAACGGTTGCTGAAAGGGCGGCATCGAGGTCCTGGACCGAGAAGGCAAACGCAAGGATAATAGGTAGCCCTGTACAGAAGCCCAATGCTACAGTGCACAAAAGGGCCTTGGGGATATTCTTGCGCGGTTGGGGAATCTCATCGGCAAGATGGGTGATGGCATCAAGGCAGGAAAATGACCATGCGCTTGGGTTTAAGCCGATCAGGAAAGCGATGCCGTTCGGCCAGCCGGAAATGTTGGAAATGTTGAGGAAGACCATATGAGCTCCCTGCTTATGTGAACCTCCCGCCAGGCAGGAGACAAAGACAGCGAACAGCATGGCGGGCGTGAAAATGAGTAGCGACCGGCTGACCCATGGCAGACTGTGCTCGAAGAAGTTGAATCCAAATGCCACCAGGTTAATGATCTGGTAGCCGACGAAGGTCACCCAGGGTTCAGGCTCGAACGACGGATGGGTCATGGAGATCATAGAAAGGATGATCTGGGCCACAACGAGGTTGACTGAAGCTGTGACGCAGAGACCACTGGCCCAGCTGACGATGCCAATCATGAATGACAAGAATCGACGGCATGACGGAGGCCCGAGTTTTCCGACCCAGTAGTATTGCCCTCCAGAATGGGGGAAGGCAGAGGCCAGCTCGCCAAGGCTAACAGCAATGCAGAGCCCCGAAAATGCCATTGCCAGGAAGCCCCAGAATAAGACCGGGGGGCCACCAAAAGGTAAGGCATTGCCAAGCCCGACTATCATGCCGACAGCTGTGTTCGTTATAGAATGCCCAAGACCCATGGCAGTCCAGATGGTGAATGGTTCGTCATGCATCCGTTGTGTATCAATGACCTGGCCTTCAGTAGGTTCGTCGACATGATTGCTACGTTCCAAGTCACGCTTGGATGTCGATGTCGTCGTGTCCCTGGGCATTGTCGGCATTGGTAGTCGTAGGAGTTAGCAAGTGGTGCGAAGGTGGAGAAGCGAAGATGGAAGACAGATCAACAAGATCAAGACACGTTGAGTCAAAGAGAACTGTTGGGGAGGAAGAGGATGGATGAGCAAGAGAGATGATAGCTGACAAGGTGAGATTGAGAGTGCCAAAGACGAGGTGAGGGCAAAGTTTTAAGTAGGCCGGGGGGCTGCTCGAGTGTTGGCCAGAAAGTGTCGGGCTGAAGATGCTGTTCAAGATACAGCTTGATCAAACGACAGGGGATAGGGGCGGCGAGTATGCGGTACCCCAGAGTTTGCAGGTGACCGTGACGAAGCAAGATACGAAGTATAGCTGAACCAGAAGCTCGGGTTAAAGGAGGGGAGACAGCATGCATGCTTGACTGCAAAGAGCTAAACTCCGAAGTATACTCTCCATAATCGACATATGTTAATGGTTATCAGCTATACCACTTCAGGCCAGAGTGCGAGGACGCCTTGGCTCCGGATCTTCCCCGCACGATACTGCGATATCTGCTGTAGATAAGATGATTCCCAGAATCACCCCGCGTTTCGGTGGGTCCGAGAAGGTTGGGGGTAATTTCCCGATTCAGGAGAACTGCGAGGTGCAGGCATCTGACTGGACAATCAATGCTGACCTTCGGCATCCATCTCCTTAGCTGCGCGAAGGCATCCAACTCGTACGAGACATCTCTCAATCAACGCACTGAAACTATCATGGAACATCAACAGGGCCACTAATTCTCGCATATCATCTATTAGCGCTCTAGCAGCGGGACGAGTACAGTTTGGGTGCCTGCACGTAGTCAAGGACATACCTACCCCGCCATGGAGGCTGGTTGTCGGCGATGGAGCAGCTAGCTACTGCACGTTTTCGGGACTGTAAAGGTTTTCTCGCAGCATCATGGGAAGGAGGTAGGACGAAGGTGGTCGACCAGACAAGATAAATACGGCCTCTTCCCGGCCCCCTCATATCATTTTCTCTCCGACTTGTACCCCCATTTCCATCGCCATCTTCGCAGTACCTCATCGCTGCCATGTCATTTGTCGCTACCCCCGAAGAGGTCGAGGCCTTCCAGCGCCTCTCTTCCGACCCTCGCTTCTCTCAAGAGCTCATTGCTCTCGACTTTACGACCACACCTGAGTTCGTTAAGAGCGTGCTGCCCCCCAACTTTGAACCTGGCGACTCGCCTACCGGCCATATCAGCGTCGGTACCTTTGAGAGCAAGCTCTGCGGCGAGTTTGACTGCGCCATGGTCTCGATAGACGTCAAGTTCAAGGGCCAAACCGGCACCTACCTGCTTGAGCTTATCGTCAGCGGCGACATGCCCGTCACCTGGGGCCGCGAGGTCTGGGGAGAGGTTAAGAAGACGGGCACTTGTAAGATCAGGCGGTCCGGCAACTACCGTTATGCCGTGGCCGAGCGCAACGGCATCCGCCTCATCGAGCTCCAGGGCGAGTTTGGCGACGACCAACCTCCTCGTGTACGAGAGAACACGGCCTATGAAATCAAAGCCTACCCTCACTCCATGGGCAAAGGGCTCCAGTGGGAGCCTAAGGTCAATCAGCTGAAGGTTGTCGAGTATGACACCCGCTGGTCTGTCGGGAGCGGCCGAATCACGGTCCGCGGGACTTCGTCTGATCCACTGCACAGCATCCCCATCAAGTCCATCAGCGATTTTGCCTATGTCTCCGGCCGCTCCGATTATACTGTTGTCGCCGACTACAACCTGGGCGTCACCGATGCCTACTTGCCCTACCTTGTCGGTCGTCACTATGACGACCTCCGAAATTTCAAGGTTGGAATTGAGTGGACATATATGGAGGACGAAGAGCACGACCCTGAGCCGACGCTGGTGCAGCGACTGAAGACGCCAGCGAAGAATGGAAGCAGCGGGGGCCTGCCCTGATCCCAGGGTTCGGAGGAGCAGGAGGACTCTCTGAAATAGATATCTATATCTTATTATTTGTCACGACCTGGCCAATTAATACACACACCTCGTTGCTATCTTACTAGGCACTATATAGTACCTACCTGCCGTATCTACGTACTGCATAGTCCGTCACCCTAACCCGAGCGCAAGACCGCGCCCAACCATCACCTCAAGCCAGGAGACCTGCTCACCCTGATCACGAAGTGACCAAATCTGTTCAATGAGACCTGCGCTCGTTGCATAGACCGGAATGCGTGAGACAGATACCAAGTGGGAACCTGAGCGCTTCACCAGAAGTCGCTGCTGCGTGAAAGCTGCTGGGAGTTCCGACCCTGCAATGAGCAATAGAGGGCCCATCCAGTTAATAACGGTGTCATTTTGTGGGAGATTTTTTATCGTGTCCATAATGCCAAGTACCTTCTCCATGAGTATCGAAGCGTCCACGGGGTCGATCGGAGTAGAGATGCGCTGGGCCTGATACAACATGATGTCGCCGATGTCCCTGTAGCCTTCCGCAAGTTGAAGGAGCCGGGGTTCATCAGGGCTCCCCGTTGGGGGTTCCCAGTCCAAGAGTTGTCGCCTCAAGTGTCGTTCATGATCGGACGAGCGGCCTTGTCCCTCAACCACCCGACGGTAGTAGTATCCGATCTCGATGAGGATGGGACACAGCGTCGTAGCGACTCCGGTGACGGGATGGACTGTGGTGCTGAATGGTGCCCGCCCGGCGGCGCGTAAAACTGCCTCGTCGGCTGGCAGCTGTTGTGAGGCGGGAACCAAATAGGATGAAAAGCACTCGCAGTATAAGAACAATCCGAGGATGTAAAACGCAAATGCGTCGGTAGGCTCCCCATCCAAGATAAGAGGCATTACCCTTCGAACGCCCATCAGGAACTCACCACCATAATCCCGACCTGAATGGTCCAACCAACTGGATGAAACGCAAAGAATGAGCGATGACAAGGTCAAGGTCCGCAGTAGAGTCTGTCGATTAGAACTGGCTGATTGTATGCGGGTGATCTCTCCCTGAAGAGATACAATAGCCAAGTTCCTCTGATTCAATGCGTAGCTGAGGCCATTCGAGGAAAAACCATGGCGATGAGCACTGGACACGCTCTGAATCGCGTGGCGTAGAGCTCTTGACCGCTGTAAATATCTTGCCAGGGGATACGACAGTGGATTTGTGGGAGGCGGGAACATGGCCATGATGAGGCAGGCTGTGTTGTACCAATATCGGAGCGTGTCATCTTCGAGGGCCGGCCCAGGAGTTGAGGAGTTGGTAGCTGTGATCCAAGGCCTTTCGATTTGCCAAGTGTCAAAGTGGAAGTTCCCCGTGCAAACCTCACCACGGGCAACGCATCGAGAGCAAGAGGGCTGCTGCTCATCGCACTTGACTTTTCGGCGTTTGCATTGCTCGCAGCCAGTACGCTTCTTTAAGGATCTGGACCCAGACCTGGATCCAGGGGGTGGGCGTAATCTCTTGCTCATTTGGAGATGGGGGAGTTGGACGGTCCAACTTGGACCTGAAGTGAGGGGCCTTGGCGCCTTGCACGACTTGGCACGGATTAACGTATTACCGCTCGCTCTAGACCTTATTGTAATGGTGTAAAGAGTGGTGGCCTACATAATATCACAACCCTCCTCCCCTCCCAAAAAGGTGTGCTCATGTGCTCGACCCCTTGGGCATTGAGCATACCATGTGATCCAAAAAAAAAAAAAAAAAAAAAAAAAAAGCTGAAAATAATGCTGGATTTTTACACCTCAGCATCTCCTCACGCATTGCCGATAGTAAGAGACCAAGGTTGACGAATGCCCGAATGTGACTTTTATTACGTTCATCAATTAAAACTGAGGTGCGTGCTTATAGCGTCGCTAACTTAGACAGCTGTTGCATCAATAACATCAAAGATGAACTGACCAGAACCACTAACAACCCAATAGACACCAACCACGAGCCCCCAGATACTAAACACGATAATGGAGTAATTCATGGTATCTCCAGTAACTGGCAGATAGATCGGAAATAGAGAGATAACACTGATGAAGATTCCCCAAGCTACTGCGATGATATTGAGCGAGTACCCAATCCATGACACCTTGCCAATATCAAAATAGCGGTCGGGCAGAATCGACCGGCCGCGACAGAGCAAAACTACAATAGGTGCAATGAAGACGAGCTGATATGAGATTGTGACACTGGACGCGATAGCATTCCAGGCCAAATCACCGGCCAAATAGAGGAGCCCTAGTAGCAATGTGGCCACGAACGAGGCCACCAAGGCACGAAGAGGGACGTCAATCTTGGGTTCTACATGTGCGAAGAAGGCCGAGAAGGGCACGCCCTGCTGCCGCGCCATGGCCCAAATGAGACGCGAGGAGGCCGTCATCACCTGCGACGCCACAAAGATAGCAAGCAGCACCATGATTGTCGTGGCCACGGCCAGTCCGGCTTTGAGGCCTATTGCATTGACGTAGAGCTGCAAGTACACTGCTCCGAGGGTAGTGTTGACCAGTTTGTCGAATCTCCCCATCGAGTACAACAGAAAGACGCCAAACCCGAACGACATGGCGGTGGATATCGCCACAGAGAGGGCCAGGACCAGCGGGATGGTCTTCTTAGGATTCTTAGTTTCTTCCGAAAGGTGCACTACTGCATCGAGGCCCGTAGCAGCGAATGTCGACTGGGTGAGCGAGAGGAGAAAGACCATGGCGTTGCTGGACCATCCGGTTTCGTTGATGAATGTCTTGAAAACGAAGTCGGCCGACTGAGGGTGGAAGTCAGACGCCCAGATGCCAACGGTCAAGAATAGCGAGACCATGAGCCACACCAGCGACGCGACGTTAAAGGCTGGGTAATACTTGGGTAAGATGTTGATGGGTATGTCAAGCAAGCAGATTGCCCAGTAGAGCAGAACGACCTGGTATCGCGGCCACTCGTACCCGTTGAGGAGAGTGACGAGCGCCGTCAGCGTCTGTGCCGCCGCAAAATTGGACGCCGCAGTTCCCGTCAGATACGCTAGGATGTTCATCCAGCCGGTCAGGTAGCTGAAAAGTGCACCGCTGCTTCGGTCCGTCATCTGGGTGATCCAGTATTGGGAGCCGCCCGCATGCGGCCATATCGAGGCTAGCTCCGACAGGCATAGGGCGGTGATTATCTGGAAGACGCCGACGATGAGGGCGCCGTAGACGAGAGCGACGGGCCCGCCCACGTAGACGAAGGTGCCAGCGATGACGAGGTAGTTGGACCACGAGGCCATGACGGAAAGCTGGTAGCCGAGGAGGGGCCAGAAGGTGAAACGCTTTTCGAGGGCCACGTCTTGCAAGAAGCTGGCGTCTTGGGAGATTCGGTGACTGGTTGAGCTTGCACGCTTCGTGGGTTTGGCGCCCAAGGTGTCGTCCTTGGGAACATGGCCCTGCTCAGAGGCGGCGTTGGACAGAGAAGAATGGTTCATGTCTAGTGGAAAGATAATTGTGAGAGTCTGGATGGAGCGAGACGAGATGATTGAGAGTGGTTGTTGTAAGGAAAATTGTGGGTAGTTATGATGAATTCTCTCTTTGGTTCTCTATGCCGTTTAACCGGAACTGGCGAGGCAGATATCAAGCGGAGGCAGCTTGGATGAGCATTATCAGGGGGGGTGGATTGCTTCCTCGCACTTCGTCTTAAATGGGTTAGTATGGGGGACATGCACCCGCTCGCTTGGGACTACGGGGTCAAGTGACAAGACAACGGGGTGGAATGTTACCTACCCCAGATTGATAATGGATTAGTTAGAGATTTGGATCTACAGTATTACAGTAAAGCACCTATCTACTTATCTACCACAGCTTGAACCCCACACTGTTCGCACTTCATCTTGAAAGGGAACTGCCGCGCGGAATCTGGATGTCAATGCAAGTTATGAGGCGAGTCAGATGGAGAAGAAGGTAGAAGCGAGCTCCCGATGGTTCATTTATTAGCCCCTTGTAGCAGGCCACCCTGAATGAATTCCCGGGACCACATTTTCTGGGGACCCCGCACTGGGGAATTCCTAGTCATGTGTTTGATTTGCTGGTATGGAACTTCAAGGCAAAATCCGAGCCCACCCAAATTGCGTCCCCAAATCAGGGGCCTGTACCGTTTCAGGCAAGATAAATGAGAGTAGAGAGTTATCTTGTACATTGCTTAGTTTGTCTTCTAAACTGGGTTAAGTTAAAGGGCTGGAAGATCTGAGTCAAGCGGGAGTCAACACGCATCCAGTTGTAATTATACCCTCCTAGCTGTTAGTATGGCGAAATACGGAATCACTCGTACAAAGTCAGACAGTTCAACCTCCCATCATGAAACAAATTGGATAAATCGATTCCTTTCACGCCTCTTTGTTTGGCAAAACAAGGATATCTTTTCAATCCTGTCCTTGCACATTCATTCTTCGTTCTGCCTCCCAAAGACTATGCGCCAGTCTTCTCAACTACCTACTTTATCTCCTTCTCTACCCAATCATTCGACATACCGAGTTCCCTTGAGCGCGTCTATGAGCCGGGAATCGTCGACCCAGGTGTCCCTCGCCCAAATCCCACCCAGTCTTACTGGCAGACAGAACCACGCCCACTGGCCGAGCACCAGTCGCCCTGGCCAACTAGCGCCGTGGACGACATCATCATTGGTTCTGGTGTGACTGGGACAAACCTGGCCCACAACTTGGTGGCAAAGCGTCCCGGATTTAAGGTAGTCGTTGTCGACTCCCGCAGCCTCTGCTCGGGTGCGACTAGCTGCGACGGTGGACATATCAAGATAGCAACTTTTGCTATCCGGGAAGACCGCAAGAGACTTTATGGTATCGAGGAGGCCACCTATCTCACCGCCTTCAAGCACAGTCATCTAGACGCTATGATCGGTGCTGTAAGGCAATGAAGGAATCGACTGCGACCCCACACATACTCAAGGCTTAGATGCCTACTTTGACCAGAAGGCTTTTGATAAGGCATGCCTAGTCCTCGATGACATACGCGCCTCTGCGCCTCAACTCGCGAAACGATATCATGTATACACCGATAGAAACTACCTATAGAGCGCCCCGAAGCTATCCCACCGATGCGTAGGCGCCATCGGTAGTTCCGCCGCGTCTGTCTGGCCGTATAAGCTCGTTACTGGAATGATTGCCCGCCTGATAGAGACTGGAAAGGTTAATGTCCAGACAGGCACCACGGTCCAGTCAATCGATGACGTTGCCGGGGAGGAGTTTGCCCTCGTCCACACTAGCCGTGGTGTAATCTACGCTCACAAAATAGTGGATGCCGCAAACGGGTATATTGGCCATCTCTTGCCAGAAATACGGCCTTTCATCTCGTCCGTCTGAGGTAATGTGGTGCACTACGGGCCCATTGATTGACAACAGCAAGGCGGAAACTCATTAGCACCGGGCTTCAAGAGTTGATATTCTTTCTGGCTGCGCTATACCCCCAAGGAATACGGCTATTTGATCCAACGTCAGAAAGGCGATGTTGTGGTCGACCATGTCAATTGCGGTCGTCGCACCTCTGGGGACTATATCAAGACCGATATGCTGCCCCTAGCTCATCTACGTGGATGTTCACGAGGTCGCCGCTCAGCCATCACCTACAGCCCCCGCCGCCGTCTGACACGTCTGATCTGGCATTCTAGGATTCACTGAAGACACATCGCCCCTCGTTGGCTCACTCCCATTTCCCGGCCGCAGTAATCAGTGGGTATGTGGTGGTTTCCATGCATCGGTTTGACCAAGGCTTTCCGTACGGCCGAGATGACGTCCTACCTATTATTGGGTGAGAACGTACCTCAGGAGCATCCCCGGTCGATGTTGTTAGATGAGGAACGTCTTCGTCGCCGGAGGAAATCTGTGGACTAGCACAGTCGCGCATTGATAGCGAAGTTGTAAGACGAGTAAAGCAAGATGTGTATGTAGTCGGATAACCTAGTTCGAGAGGGAAATAAAATGAAGGTAGAGAAGCCGATAGTGACGAGAAATTGATGGTTTTTTTGTCTTAGTCGTACAGATTTTAATACTATCAGAGTTTATGGCTTGTTTACGCAGCGTAGTAGGACTGAGAATCGATTTTT
The DNA here is from genome assembly GCF_050370095.1 of Fusarium phalaenopsidis. Taxonomy (NCBI): domain Eukaryota; kingdom Fungi; phylum Ascomycota; class Sordariomycetes; order Hypocreales; family Nectriaceae; genus Fusarium; species Fusarium phalaenopsidis. The sequence continues at coordinate 599,747 of NW_028145414.1, read as the reverse complement.
GACTTTACATAGGTATTCATTACAAAGGATCCTGAGCCTATTTTGTTCCCACCACCACCGTCTTCAAGACCGTGTAATCCTCCACACCATATTTGGACCCTTCCCTCCCAAACCCAGACTCTCTTACACCCCCGAATGGTACTGCGGCATCGCTGATAACACCGGTGTTAACTCCCACCATACCAACATCTAGAGCCTCGGACACGCGGTGAATTCGATCCACGTCACGACTGAAAACGTAACCCGCAAGACCCACCTGGGTGTCGTTGGCTAGTTCAAGCACCTCCTCCTCGGTAGAGAATGAGTATATCCCCGCCACGGGACCAAATGTCTCCTCTCGAAACATTTGCATATTGGGCTTCATCCCTTTGAGCACAGTAGGAGCAAAAAAGGTAGGCCCTAGGTGCGGCAGCCTCGTTCCGCCAACTATCACCTCGGCGCCTTTGGCCACCGCGTCCTGGACGTGAATTTCCATCTTTTCCATGGCACGAATGCTAATGGCTGGACCATGTGTCACTCCTTGGCCAAAACCATGCCCTACTTTGAACTTGGCCACTGCCTTGGAAAATTCTCTGACAAAAGTATCATGGATACCCTCTTGGACAAAGATGCGATTCGCCGCTACACAGGTCTGGCCAGATCCCCGGAATTTGGCCGCCAATGCCCCTGCTACTGCATCATCAAGGTCGGGACAGTCATCAAAGACGATGAAAGGCGAGTTTCCGCCAAGCTCCATAGACAACTTCTTCAACGTTCCCGAAGACTGCATCATCAAAATCTTGCCGACGGCCGTGCTCCCGGTAAATGACACCTTTTTGATCTTTGGATGTGTCGTAAGAAGCATGCCAATGACAACGGTGTTCTCCAAGGCTGTGATGACGTTGATTACACCAGGTGGTATACCAGCGCGGTGAGCCAGCTCAACGAGAGCGTTGGCCGTGAATGGTGTCTCCCCAGCGGTCTTGAGCACGACTGTACAACCAGCAGCCAGAGCGGGAGCGACTTTGCGCGTCACCATGGCGGCCGGGAAGTTCCAAGGGGTGATGAGCCCACAGACGCCGACGGGCTGCCGGACGCTTGCGATGCGCCTCCCAGTGTACGAAGAAGGAATTACTGTCCCATAAATGCGTGGCGCTTCCTCAGCAAACCATTCAACATAGCTTGCTGCATAGGCAACTTCGGCTTGCGCATCGCATAGCGCTTTGCCGCTCTCCCACGTAATCAAGGCCGCTAGGTCGTCGGCGTGCTTCTCGATTTCAGACAGCCATTGGCGCAACAAGTGAGCATGATGGCGGCCATTTGTCGCTCGAAAGAGAGGAAAAGCGGCATCAGCGGCATGAATCGCTTGCTCTGCCTCTTCAAAGGTGAGATCGGGACAGCTGCCTACGCGGACATTGGCGGCAGGATCGAGGACATCGAATGTGTTGCCATGGCCCGAGGTAATAAATTTACCGTTGATGTATGCTCGCTCGATGAGTAGAGAAGGGTCTTTGAGCTAATGCGTTGCATTGTCTATTAGTAACCTCTTCTGAGGAAATTTGCAGGGTATAGATACAGCACGTACAGGAGGGAGCTGATAATCCAGATTTTGAGAGAGTGTCATGTCTTGACTATATCCCTCACAGGGTTGAGATTATCGGCGCCGCGACTGCCTGTTGTTTCGAGTTTGGGACTTCTGAAGTGTTATACGCGGTTTAATCCTCAACAAATGTCTTGCAGAATGATTCTTCTGCGATGATTGAATTCCACCGGCATCGGTTGCATCCAGATTGTTGTTCAGCACTTAACACAACTCACATCGAATTCAAAGCACTGACCTAACCTCCTCCGGCGGCTATGCGAGCATCCACCGGTTGGCACTCATTTCAGCTTCTACTTTTGTCCTGGTGTATCTATCATGACGCCGTAGTCAGTTGTTTGAGGGCACCGCTTTGGGGTGTTGTGCGGGGGAAACTAAGCTAACTGCAAAGAGACGAAATGCGAGGCTTTGAAGATACAGCGCAGATAAGGGGTGCCACTTCGAACCCTCCATAATTGCTATCCGGACACCGGAGTTTCAGGGCTCCGTACAATCCAGATGTTCTCTTGACTTGCCTCAGAAACACAAAGGAAAGGGGAAGACCGTGGCCACAGCCACACAAGCCTTGGTGAGGGTCAATGTCTATTTTTGCTTCGAGACAGAATGCCAGATGAAACTTGAGTGATATTGCAAGCAGACGACGTTACAACTGGCATCTAACTCACATTTCAGCCAAACCGAGGAAAAACTGGTTAGTCTCTACGCTGACGAATGTTCTGTTACGACGGACGCTTTTGTGCTCTTATATAAAGCTAAACATCCGCCCTCTTGTTCTCCGGCACATCTTTAGACAAGCAAGTCCTACATCTTTACAGCAGTCTAGCTTTGATCGCAGGGTGAACCGCGGCACTCATTCTCATCCACCCATCTTCCACCAACATGAGCCGAGAATATGATGGCAAGGTCGCGCTCGTGACCGGAGGCGCCAGTGGCATGGGCCTCGCCACAGCCCGCCTCCTTGCCTCCCGGGGTGCTGCCGTTGCACTACTCGATCGCAAAGACGGAACGTCGCAAGCTCAGACTCTGGCTGATGAGTTCAAATCAAAAGCCACCTACGTTAAAGTCGACATAACCGACTTGAGCGCCGTGGAGAAAGCCGTCAACGACGTTGTATCCTGGGGTGGCCGCCTCGACTACGCCGTCAACGCTGCAGGCATTTTCCTCGACACCGGCCGTCTCGCCGATGTAACCCTATCTGAATTCACACAGACCATCAATGTCAACCTAGGTGGTACTTGGAATAGCATGCGGGAGGAGATCCGAACTTTCCAACGCTTAAAGATCAAAAGATCTATTGTCAACATCACATCTGACGCTAGCACTGTTGCAACGGCGAATTGCTCAGCCTACGTTGCCTCCAAGCACGCCCTTGTCGGTCTCACCAAGACGGCGGCCCTTGAGTACGCGCGCGAGGGCATCCGTGTCAACTCTGTCGCCCCCGGCGACGTCGCTACGCTAATGCTGGCAGACTTCGGCACTGATACTGGCCTTGATGTTGATATCCTTGGATCCAAGCACCCTATTGGCCGAATTGGAAGGCCTGAGGAGATTGCTGAGCTGATCTGCTTCCTGCTCTCGGACCGGGCCCAGTTCATGGTGGGCTCGAATGTCGCGATTGATGGCGGTAACACGACCTCGGGCTACTACACTCTCGATTAGTGAGGCTACCTTAGTCAGTAGGGTCTTGGAGTTGGTCAACTATGTCCGGCTCATAATACAGACGATAGTTAATATACCAGGCCCATTGTCAAGATGATGGAATTGCACGATTAGCTTAGGAAATCTGCACTATATACGAAGTAAATGACAAAGAGTACTCACATCAAAGCCCCCCACCTCCCTTGCTTCTTTGTAATGAAGCAATACTGCGAGATTAGACGGTATTGTTGAAAGGTCTAAGTTACATTCCACATCTCAGCCACCCGCAGATCGGACGATCTTAGCCATACGGTCTCATCACCTTCAAACTCTTCTTCAGCATTCATCGTCCGCTTGGTCGAGAGGATCCAGCGTACCGTTAGCACTATGGCATAGATTCCAAGTACCGCAACAAAATAGTTCATGTTGAGGGCCGTGAATTGAAGGTGTAGCTACTGTAGGCTGCATGCAGGCTCGGCTGAGAACTATGGTTATCACGAGATGGAACAATCGTTTAAGATATCCGTTATTTATTGAGTCTATTCACTATTTCCAAGGAGCTCTCCATCGAACAGTCGATCTCCCCATTTAGAGTCGTAAACCTTCGCTAGCAGGTCTTGGCAATGGCGAGCTTTTCCGCCTTCGCTCTCGCTGACGCCCTGGGCCAGTTATCAAAGAATCGCCCGTAGACGTAAGGCCTGTAGTCCACAGATGGGTCCAGTGGGATTTCCCTGACGAGCCGAGTGTTCATTCCATATCCAGAGGCCCAGCCTGAGTTGACCTCCTTCACAGGGACTGTGTGCAGGGGGTCATCCTCCGTTCCGAGGAGAATCAACGATGTCTGGCCCTGCATCGCCTCCTGGGAGGTGTAGGTGCGCTGGGTGACCTCAAACTCGACCAGGACAGGATCGGTCTGGAAACCGCCGGAGGCACGCATGGGGGCTTTGATCTCGAAGAAGGTCGACAGCTTGGGTTCCGGAGAAGGAGTGAACTCCGGGGCACCGAGGACAGCGTCAACCTGCATGTGAGCGCCCTTGCGCTGAGCCGTACCACAGACCTTGTGGTGGTTGCCCATCAAATGAATCTCGCCGAGCTTCTTGGGCATGGACCAAACCTCACGGCCTGTGACAAGAGACTGGTCACGATTGACGAAAACAGAGAGCGTGTAGCTTCCGGGTGTTCCATTGTGGATGACATCCAAGGAGAGCACGCCAGCTTCCTCGTCCTCTCCAGTGCGTTCGCCATCGATTTCCTCCACGTTTGTGCATATGTAGACTGTGCCAGTCGGGGGGTTGGGGACGTCAAAACAGGGCGGCAGTACATCTCGAGCAAACTCGTGAGTGGTGGTAAAAGTGACGCCAATAGCATGGTTCATGGATGTCACATGCTCGTAGAAGATGTCATAGGCCTTGACCTCATCATCGGTCCAAACGTAACCCATGTTGATAGTGGTAAAGGGCGGATCACAGGTAGTAAAGATAAGGGCAACAAGTGGTGTTTCAATATAATCTTGGAAAACTCCTAGGGAAGCTTCTATAGCCTTAATGTTAACCTTTTTATGTACGACCTGGATTGGATGCTGTGAGTGAAGGTTAAGACGGGCGCCACGGCTCGGCAGTTATCTAACCATTTTCGTCAAGAGTCCGAATATTGTAGATATGCACTGCGTCGAACGATTTACTAACGACGCGGGGTAATGCCGGTCTAACCAGACTTGACCAAAGTGCGAAAACTCAGGAGAAAAGGCGCTTAGGAGGGCTACAACGTGATTTACCATCCTTCTACGCACCCCCCCTTCTACTCAAAAGACAACACTCCTGAGGGCCTACCGTATCTTGCTCCAATAGCCCTTACTGAAGTGATATAACGTACATGATAAGCATGCGTCGCATGCAAGTATGCGTCGCACTTTTCTTATACCTTTAAGATAGAAATCGCAATAAAAATACTATAAACTATTTTATTAATTAAAATTACTTACTATATTCTTCCCTAGATATCTTAATTACTACCTAATATATTCTTATATTATAACTAGGCTTATTATAAATACTATAATATTAAACTCTTAGTCGCGCTGACCTCCCTTAATTATTACTCCTTAATAATTTAGCTACTACCTATATATTAATATTTATTTAATTAATTACTTATCTTCCTTTTTTTATTATTATTACCCCTCTTTTTTATAATTAAGTCCTTTTTACTCTTTAGCGCTAGCTTAATATCTTATTTACCTATTTAAGTTCTTTAACCCTAGCCTTAAGTAAGGCAACCTTATATATAATTATTTTTATTTTCTTAAAAGAAGACTATATAGCTTTTTATAACTAACTCTAGGGAGCTATTTTTATATTTTTTTATTTACTTCTTAAGGTAATCTAACTAAGATTAAGCTTTAAGTATAATTTTTAAGGTCTTTAAAACCTAAGGGGTTAATAGTTTAGCTACCTCCTTAGGTAGTATTAAAGTCTATAGCTATATATTAAGCTTTAAGACTATACTTTTTAGGTTAAGAGGAATAAGCCTAGCTCCTCTAAAGGCTAACTTAATATTTTTTTTTATTATAATAGCCTAAAATATAATATAAAAAGCTAAAAAAAATTTAATTTTTAAAATATAAGTTATAAAATATTTAATTAAAAGTTTTATTTCTTTATTATAAGTATTTTTAAGTATATTAAAGTACTTAATATTAAGTAATTAAAATAAATAAAATAAATAAAATAATATATAAAGCTTAATAATTTTATTTTTCTTATAATATCTCTTAAATTTAATAAAATAATAACTTTTATAGCTATTAAGAATTAAAAGATAATAGTAATTATTTAATTACTTAGCTATATATTAATTAAAATACTTTAGCTACTTAAGCCTAGTCTTATTATTAGTCTAGCTATTTTAAGTTATTATAATAACCTAATTACCTAGGAGGTTACTATCCCAGTACTAGTTAGTAAGGTAATATTAGCCCGCACTAATAATAAACAGCGGGATTACTTAGCTATCCGCATTAATTGCCTAAATAACTATAATCCATTCTTAGTTTCTAGGCTATATTAATTTTAGCTTTCTATGCCTTTTTATACCTATAATAACTATTCCGCTTTGAATTATACCTATTATAAAGCTAGTCTTATTAATATTATAAATATTATTTAATTAGATATTATACTTTATAATTATATTTATTATAAGTATAAACTAGTTATAGATAATAACTAGATCTTCGCACTTAGCTCTCTAGTAGTTATATTTATAAAAAAAACATATCTTAATCTCTAGGTATTGCTTAACGAAGTTTAAAGCCCAACGCGTGCCAACTGGCAGCGCGTCGCAGTCAGCAAGTAATTAATTAGCTATTTCTTTAATACCACGAAGCCGAGGGGGAAATCCTCGTGAATCTAGGTTAAGAATAAACTAAATAATGATCTATTCCTCTAAATTAGATAGTCGACGCGATTTATTAATAATATCGCGTCGAGATTAGATCCCTTTATAGCGATTAATAAGAGTATTGCGATTAACCTTATAGATCTTTATAGCCTATTAGAAGCTAAGTTTTAGTTGATTTTGATAAGCCTGAAGGGCAAGAAGCATTCTAGCCTTATAATTAGTAGATAATATGCTAGGTGGTTGAGAATCAATTGATTAAATCGAGAAGATGTTAGGTGAGGGATTTTTGGCCAACTCGCTTACCTGGCCAGCTCGCTTATTATATATATTACCTATAGTTATAATAATTTAACTTTTATTTTAACTAGAGGATTAGCTAAGTGCTCTCTTTTAATAATAAGATACCCTTTATAATAGATAATAATTTAAGATATAATATAAGATCTTAAACTTTTATTAAAGAAATTAGAGAAGTTAGATAGAGATAAATATAAGATACCTCTTTACCCCTAGGAATAAAATATAAATATAAGAAAGGATAGAAATAATAATAATAAAAGATAATTATATAAGTTATATAATAACTCTAAGAACTTAAATAAGATCTAGCCCTATAAAAGAAACTATAAGATAACCTAGAAAAAGAAAAAAAATAACTTAAAAACATTTTATAATAATATTATATCTATAAGAAACTCTTTATAAAAAAACTTAAAATAAGTCTACTTAAATATAACATACTTAATAAGCATACAGATTAGACAAGCATGCGAATCAAAAATCCCTTATCCTATAACATTTCCATTTAATTAATTAATTCTTAACCACCTAATATGCCATAGTTAAATAAAGAGGCTAATATCCTTCTTACGCTCTAGGCCTATTAAAATAACCTAAAATTAAGTCTCTAATGCGCCGCAAAGGTCTATAAAATCTCTTATATTACTCTCTATCGCCGATAGCATAGCATATCTACGCGTTGCGATTAAATCCCTAAATCACGCAAACTATCTAATCTAGAGGAATAGATTATTATCTAATTTATTCTTAACCTAGATTTACGAGGATTTCCCCCGTGACTACGTGGTATTAAAGAAATGGCCAACTGATTGCTCGCCGACCGCAACGCGCTACCCGTCGGCAAGCGCTAGGCTAGAAACTTTATTAAGCGATACCTAGAGCTCAAGACGCGTTTTTTTTATAAATATAACTATTAGAGGGCTAAATATAAAGATCTAACTATTATTCGCAATTAGTTTAGGCTTATTAAGAATATAATCGCGAAATATAGTATCTAATTAGAAGATATCTATAACTTTAATGAGACTAGCTTTATAATAGGCTTAATTCAGAGCGGGATGGTCGTCATAGGCGCAGAAAGGCATAGAAGACCGAAATTAGTGTAGCCTAGAGACCGGGAATGGGTTACAGTCATTCAGGCGATCAATGCGGAAGGCCGGGCTATCCAGCTGTTTATCGTAGTTACGGGCTAATATCACCTCGCCAATTAATACCAAGAAAGCAACCTCCCGGGCGATTAGGCTATTGCGACGTCTCAAAATGGCTGGACTAATAACGAGATAGGTCTCAAGTGGCTAAAGCACTTTAATTAGCACACAACCAACCGATCAACTAGTCCCTATCGTCTTCTAATCCTCGATGGCCATAAAAGTCACCACTTAGCCGACTTTGAGATATATTGCGAGGAGAATAATATTATTACGCTCTATATGCCGCCTTATTTATCTCATCTACTCCAGCCCCTTAATATTAGTTGCTTTGGGCTACTTAAGAAGGCTTATGGTTAAGAAATAAAGCATCTAATTAGATGCTTTATAACCCATATTTCAAAGACCGAATTCTTCCCGGCCTTCTACGCCGCATTTTAAGCCACTATGACGAAGAAAAATATTAAGGTAGCCTTCAAAGGGGCTAGGCTTATTCCTTTTAACCCAGAAAGTATAGTCTCGAAGCTTAATATATAGCTATAGACTCCAACGCCTACCGAGGAGGAGGCTAGCCCCTCTAACCCTTAGGTCTTAAAGACCCTAAAGACTATCCTTAAGGCCTAATCTTAGTCTAAATACCTTAAAAGAAGAATTAAAAGGCATAAAAGTAGCTCTCTTAAATTAATTCTAGAAGCATTAAAGTCTCTTTCTAAGGGAATAAAGGCGGTTATATATAAGATAGCATTAATAAGGGCTAAGATCTAAGACCTTTAATAGGTAAATAAGGCATTAAGCTAGTAGTAGAGGGCAAAAAGGACCCGCCTATAAAAAAGAGGGAAAATAACTCTAGATAAAGGAAGGCAAGTAATTAATTAGATAGATATTAATGCGTAGGTAGTAGCTAAATTATTAAGAAGTAGGGGTTAAAGAAGGTCGGCGCGACTAGGGGTTTAGCGCTATAATATATATAATAAGCCTAGTTATAATATAAGAACATATTAGGTAGTAATTAAAATATCTAGGGAAGAATATAATAAGTAATTTTAATTAATTAAATAGTTTAATATATATAATAAGCAAGTATACTAGACAAGTAAGTGCACTAAAAATCTCTACCTTAAAGATAGAAATCACTATAAAAATACTATAAACTATTTAATTAATTAAAACTACTTACTATACTCTTCCCTTAATATCTTAATTATTACCTAATAGGTCCTTGCATTATAGCCGGGCTTGCCGCAGATACTATAACGCCAAACACCCGGTCGCGCCGACCTCCCTTAACTACTACTTCTCGACGATTTAGCCACTACCTACGCATTAATATCTATCTAATTAATTATTTACCTTCCTTCCTCTACCGTTATTACCCCTCTTTTCTATAGTTGGGTTCTTTTTGCCCTCTAGCGCTGGCTTAGTATCTTATTTGCCTCTTGAAGGTCTTTATTCTTAGCGGTCAATAAGGCTACCTAATGCATAACTGCCTTTGTCCCCTTTGCAAGAGACTATAGAGCTTCTAAAATTGACTCTGGGGAGCTGCTCTGATGCCTTCTAATTCGTCTTTTAAGGTATTCAGACTAAGATCCAGCCTTAAGCATAGTCTTTAGGGTCCTTAAGGCCCAAGGGGTCGACGGTTTAGCTGCCTCCTCAACCGGCGTTAGCGTACATAGCTGCATATTAAGCTTTGAGATTATATTTTCCGCATTAAGAGGAATAAGCCTAGCTCCTCTAAAAGCCCCCTTAATATTTTATTTTATTATAATAGCTTAAAATATAGCATAGAAGGCTAGAAAGAACTTAGTCTTTGAAACATAGGTTATAGAGCATCTAATTAGACGCTCTATTTCTTAACTATAAGCACTCTTAAGCACGCTAAAGTACCTGACGTTAAGGGGCTAAAGTAAATAAGAGAAATAAGGTAGCATATAAAGCCTAATAATCTTATTCTCCTTATAATATCTCTCGAATTCAATAGAGTGGTGACTTTTATAGCTATCAAGGATTAAGAGACGATAGACACCAATTGATTAATTGGTTATGCACTGGTTAAAGTGCTTAAGCCACTCGAGACCAGTCTTATTATTAGTCTAGCCATTTTAGGTCATCGCAATAGCCTAATCGCCTGGGAGGTTGCTTTCTTAGTACTAATTAGCGAGATAATATTGGCCCGCACTGATAATAAACGGCGGGATCGGCTAGCCTTCCGCATTAATCGCCTAAATAACCGTAATCCATTCTCGGTTTCTAGGCTATACTGCTTTTAGCTTTTTATGCCTTTCTATACCTATAATGACTATTCCGCTTATAATTATGCCCATAAGAAAGCTAGTCTTATTAATATTATAGATATTATCTAATTAGATATTATACTTCGCGATTATATTCGCCATAAGCTAAAACTAATCGCAGATAATAATTAGATCTTCGTACTTAGCTCTCTAGTAGTTATATTTATGAAAAAAACGCGTCTTAAGGTCTAGGTATTACTTAATAAAGTTTAAAGCCTAGCGCACGCTAACTAGTAACGCATCGCGGTTAGTAAGCAATTAATCAGTTATTTCTTTTATACTATATAGCCAGGGGGGAAATCCTCGCGAATCTAGGTTAAGAATAAACTAAATAATAATCTATTCCTCTAGATCTAATAGTTTGTGTGATTTCGGGATAGTATCGCGTTGAGATTATATACTATTATGCCGACGACGTAAGGCATAGTAGTCAACCTAGTAGAGCCTTATAGTTTATTATAGTTTTAAATCTAGGTTATTTTAAAGGGCCTAAAGTATAAGAAGTAATCTAGCTTCTTTATTTAATTAAGATATCTCTAGTTATAAGGAATTAATTAATTAAATAGTAATAATATTAGATAAGGGATTTTTAGTGCACTTGCTTGTCTAGTGCACTTGCTTATTATATATATTATTATGTTTTTATTGCGATTTATATCTTAGAGGTTAAGATTTTTAATTTATATATTTATCTAATCCGCATGCTTATTAAGTATGTTATATATTATAACCTAGAAATTAAGTTTATTAATAAAAAAATAACCTAGCTTTAGTAAGCTTTACTTACTTAATAAAGTATAACTACTAGTATTAAAGGAATATATTAAAGATATAATATAAAAGGAATATATTAAGGAAAGTAAGTTATCTATTAGATACCTTATTATATTTATTCTAAAGAAAAATAAAAAGCTCTAACTTTGTATTAATTTTAGAATGCTTAATGCTATTATAGTTAAGGATTATATATTACTACCTCTTATTAGCGAGCTAAAGGATTAGCTTTTTAAAATAAAATACTTTATAGCACTTAACCTTAAAGGAGCCTATAACCTTATTTAGATTAAAAAAGGATATAAATAAAAAACCGCTTTTTATATTAAATATAAATTATTTAAGTACCTTATTATACCCTTTAAACTTATTAATATATTTATTATATTTTAATAAATAATTAATAATATATTATAAAAATACCTAGATATATTTATTATATATTACCTAAATAATATCCTTATTTTCTCTAAAATAAAAGAAAAATATATAAAATATATCTATAAGGTATTATAAATACTATAAGACGCTAAGTTATTAGTAAAACCTAAGAAAAATAAATTCTATACCTTAGAGGTAGAATTCCTTAGATATATTATCTCTTATAATAAGATATATATAGACCCTAAGAAGGTCTTAGCGGTAAAAGACTAGAAAGAACTAACTAATATTAAGGAGATATAAGCCTTTCTTAGATTTACTAACTATTACTATAAATTCCTTAAAGCTTTTAGATAGATAGCTATATTATTAATAGAACTCATAAAGAAAAATAAAACCTTTATATTTAGGAATAAAGCCAGGGATGCCTTTAATAAAATTAAGAAACTCATCCTAAGTAAACCAGTGCTTAAGATATTTAACCCATCTTAACTAATTAAACTTAAAACCGACGCCTTAGACTTCGCCTTAGGCGCATAGATTAAATAATAAGACGATAAAGAACTCTTATCCTAATCGCATTCTACTCCTATAAGCTATATAGAGTAGAACTTAATTACCTTATTTATAATAAAGAATTCCTCGTAATTATTAATACCTTTAAAGAATTTAGGCACTATCTCTAAGGAAGCTAATACTAGATTAAGGTATATATAAACTATAAAAATATTACTTACTTTGTAAGGATATAAGAACTTAGTAGATAATAATTATAATATATTAAATACCTCTTAGAATTTAATTATATTATTATTTATATTAAAGGAATAAAAAATAATAAAGCTAATATACTTAGCTAATAACCCGACCTAGATACTAGGAAGACTAAGATAGAGGAATAACTTCTATAGTTTATATAAGAAGGATACCTTATATAATAAAAAGTAATTAATAGCACTAAATAAAATAATAGGCTAATACCCTACTAAATTATTATAATAACTTATATAATAAAATAAGGTAATTTATTATTTATAAAAATCCTAAAATATAATAAATACCTCTTAGATAATAAGAAAATAAATAAATAATAAGTACTAAAAGAACTATAATATAACCTTATATATAAAATCTATAGCTACCTACTATATAAATATTAAGGAATTAATAAAACCTTAAAATAAGTTAAGATAATATTTATATTTCTTAATATAAAAAAAATTATCTTAATAATTACTAGTTAATATAACCTTTATATAAAAACCAAGGTATAATACTATAAACTATATAGAAAACTATAACTACTCCTAGTTATATAATAACTATAAGACTTAATTACTATAGATTTTATTACTAAGCTACCCCTATTAAAAGAACTAGCTATTAAAAACTTTTATAATAGCATTCTTATTATTATAGATAGACTTACGAAATTTTCCTACTTTATACCCTATAGAGAATTAATAATAGCTAAAGAATTTACTTACCTTTTTTATTTTTATATCACTAAGATATATAAAATACTACTTAAAATTATTATAGATAGAGGACCCTTATTTATATTAAAATTCTAATAAAGCCTTATAAGATACTTAGGAATTAATTATAAACTCTCTATAGTATATTATAAGGAGACTAATAAATAAATAAAATATATAAATTAAATACTAAAATAATACCTTTATTACTATATTAATTATAAGTAAACTAACTAAGTTAAAAAACTACTAGCTATATAGCTAGCCTATAATATAGCTATAAATAAAAGCATAAAGATTATATTAGCCTATATTAACTTTAGATTTACCTTAGATACTTATTAATAAATAAGAAATATTATTATTAACCCTAAAGTAATTCTTATTAGTAACTAATTATAAAACCTATATAAAGAAATAAAAATAAAACTTAAGTTTATTAGAAATAAAATAATAAATTATACTAATAAGAAAAAAATTAAGTAATTAATTTTCTTAGAAAGAGATATAATTTATCTTATAATAAAAAATATTAAAATAAAATAATAAAATAAAAAGCTTAATTATAAATATATTAGACTAATATATTTAATAAGCGAGCGACGCAGACAAGCGAGCGGCGCACTTTTCCTAACCTTTAATATAAGAAATTCAATAAAAGTATAATATATCATTCAATCAATTAAAACTAATCGCTATATTTCTCTCTAGACATCGCGATAACTATCTGACATATTCTTACGTTATGCCCGGTCTTGCCGCATATTCCACAACGCCTTTCCTTTAGTCATGCCGACTCTCCTTAACCACTACTTCTCGATAATTCGGCCACTACCTGCGTATTAACGCCTATCTAATTAATTGCTTTCCTACCTTTATCTATAGTTATCTTCCCTTTATTTTATAGCCGGGTTTTTTTTACTCTATATTATTTACTAAGAATCTTATTTATCTATTAAAGGATCTAATTCTCGGACTTTAATAAGGCATTCTAATGCATTATTGCCTTTATTCCCTTTAAAAGCGACTTAAGTGCCTTAAGAATTAATGCTAGGGAGCTACTCTAATGCCGTCTTACTCGTCTTTCGAGGTATTTAGACTGCGAGCTAGCCTTAAGCACGGTCTTTGGGGTCTTTAAGACCTAAGGGTCAGGGAGGCTAGCCGCCTCTTCGATAGGTGTTAGAGTCCGTAGCTAGATATTAAGCTTTGATATAATACTTTCCGGGTCTAAAGGAATAAGCCTAGCTCCTCTAAAACCTCTCTGAATATTGCTTTTTATTATAATGGCTTAGTGGGCAGCGTAAATAGCTAGAAAGAACTCGGTCTTTAAAATATAGGTTAAAGAGCATCTAATTAACTGCTTAATTTCTCGACTATATGCCTTTTTAAGCGGCCCAAAGCACCTAAAATTAAGAGGCTAAAGTAGGTAAGATAAATAAGGTGGTATATATAGCGTGATAATATGGTTATCTTTGTAATATTTCTTAAAGTCGACCGAGTAGTAACTATTATACCCATCGAGGATAAGAAGACAATAGCGACCGGTTAATCAGGCCTTAGTATATTAATCAAAGTGCTTAAGCCACTTAAGACCTATATCATTATCAGTCCAGCCATTTTGGGTCATCGCAATAGCCTAGTCCCCCGGGAGGTTGCTTTCCCGGTACCAATTGGCAAGGTGATATTGGCCCGCAACCACGATGAACGGCGCGATCGCCTAGCCTTCGGAATTGATCGCCTAAATGGCTGTAACCCATTCCCGGTTTCTAGGCTACACTAATTTCGCCTTTCCACGTCTTTCTACGCCTATAATAACTATTCCGCTTATAATAACCCCTATCATAAAGCTAGTCTCATCAAAGTTATAGATATTAGCTAGGTTAATACTATATTTCGCGATTATATTCTCTATAAGCCTAAACTAATCACGAATAATAGTTAGATCTTCGCATTTAGCTCTCTAATAGTTATATCTATGATTAAAACGCGTCTTAAGGTCTAGTTATCGCTTAACGAAGTTAGAAGCCTAGCGCTTATTAACGGGTGATGCATCGCGGTCGGCGAGCAATTAGTTAGCCATTTCTTCTATACCACGTAGTCGCGAGGGGAATCCTCGCGAATCCAAGTCAAGAATAAACTAAATAATAATCTATTCTTCTAGGTCGGATAGTTTCCGCGAGTTAGGAATAGTATCGCGTCGAGATTAAATGCCATTCTGCCGGCGACGTAGCCTCTGCTCCTTGACCCTATAGATACTAGAAGCCCGCCGGAGACTTAATTTTAGGTCATTTTGAAGGGCAAGAAGGGCAAGAAGGGTATTTGCCTTAGTATTTAATTGCGATATACTTAGTAGTGAAGATTTAATTGATGAAGTGGAAAGTTAGGTATAGGAGGGAAAAGTGCGCTGCTTGCTTGTCTGCGCCGCTCGCTTATTATATATATTATATAAAATTAAATAAAAAATCTTAAAATATAACTATAAATTAAACTTATTACTTAAGGTTAAACTTTATTTAATCTTTTATATCTTATTATATAAATTAATATAAAATACTATTTAAATTAAAACTAGAAATAAATTAGAAATAAAAATTAATAAATTAAAAAAATATATTATAAAAGCTATTCTTAATATAAATAAAATTAATAGTAAAATAATATATTTTATTAAATAAAAGGACTACCCTAACTCTAAAAATATATAAAAACCCCTAGAATACCTTACTAATATATAACGCCTTCTAAAAAACTTCTACTAGCAACGCTAAGCATAGACTCATTAAGACTAATAGCATCCTAGTTAATTAGATTAATTGCCCCAAGGGAATAAGCTTCCACTATGGCAAATAACTCTTCATAAAGCTCGCCTAACTCATCTAGAGCATATAGACCACGTTTAAAGGCCTCGTCACCTCGCGCCTTTAAGAGATATTTCTATTAACAAATACGAGCCAGCTTAGCCATACCCGCCTCAAGAGTAGCCTCTGCTTCTGCCTCCTCATTCTCAAGCCTCTTACGCTCACGAATATTTTTCATAACTATAATATTAGCCAGAAATATAAATAAAAAATACACCACGCAAGAAAGAAACTCGCGAAATAAAGCCATGCCTACCCCGTCATACATAACCTTCGCGTTTATATAGTTAAAACAACGGTTAGAATAATTAGATACTACCTTATAAGAAAGGCCCCGATAGAAGCACTAAGTATAAGGCATAATTTTAAAACTAAAAGCATTAATATACGCAGAAAGACTTTATACTTTAGAAAGTTTTTAGGAAGAAATATGCTTAGAAACTCGGCCTAATATCGCGTCAATAGGGAAGAAATTTTTATAAGTCTAAGTTACTTACCTTTAATACTTAGCCGCGAGAAGTGGTCTTAAGGATAAGACTAACGGAGGGGAGACCTCGTGTCATAGCTATAATATGCGCTAGGCGGGGAAGTCCGGCAAAACCACCTAACTAAGCAGAAGGGACCGAAGGGACTAAACTTCGCTCTCGTCGGTCCAAGGACTAAGTATTAAGAACATCAGTCCTACCCTAGACTAAACCTCAGTAACATTAATCCTAAAGAACAACCCCAAGTATATAGAATATATTCCTTAGCACTTTCCTATATACTAGCTATCTTAGCTATTAATATAACTTAGTTATACTTAATACCTTTAAGTATATTACTAGACGTGACTTACGCACCTACTCTCAGAGTACATGACCTAATTCACTGCTAATATAAACTAGTACGACTGGTTTATCCCCTTAGGACCTACACGATCGTCACATATAGGCTAAGCTTTGCTGAGGATTTAGTAGAGAGTATCTTCCTTTGATAATTAATGAATTAATTGCGTAAGTAGCTAATATTCTAACTATTAATTGTTAAATATAATAATATATTATATTATTATTCTCTATGTGTTTCTCGGTGAAGCCTCGCAAAGGGGAAGGCGCATTTCTATGACTTCCCAATTGAGCCTAGTGTCATCACATGACACCCTTCAAGGCATGTTGCAGGCTGTCACATTTGACAATTGTGTTGCCCCTATAGCTAATTGACTCAAGGGCTGCCATAAGAGGCAATTCTAAGTTCCGAGGCTTCGCCGAGGTTTCGTCGACGATGTGCCGAATCTGACTAATCTCGTGTACACAGTCTTATCCAACACTTTTACTCTATAGTATAAATCTCACTTAATTATAAAAATCCTTAAAAAAATACTTAAAAATCCCATTTTAGGCTTTATAAGCTAAAAGGCTTAAATAAAATTAAAAAAAAAAACTTAAAACTTATAATTAATTTTTTTAGATTTTTAAAAAAGTTAATAAGTAAGTTATTTAAGAATTTCTTATTTATATTATTTTTATTAGTTTTTTATTTTTTTTAAATTAAAGAAATTTTTTAAAAATATAAAAAAACTATAAACTTATAGCTCTTTTTATTAAATTTAAGAAAATACTCTTTTTAAGCTCTTAGCTATTTTATAATAATTTTAAGAAATTTAAGGTTAGCTATTTTTAAGTATATAATATTAATATCTAGTTCGCTTGCTATCTAGCTCGCTATATATATATATTACTATACTTCGCGATTATATTTATTATAAGTATAAACTAATTATAGATAATAATTAGATCTTTATACTTAGCTCTTTAATAATTATATTTCTAAAAAAAATATATCTTAAGGTCTAGGTGCCGCTTAATAAAGTTAAAAGCCTAGTGCTTGCCGATAGGTAGTGAGTCGCAGTTAATAAGCAAACTATTAGCTATTTCTTTAATACTATATAATCGCGGGGGAAATCCTTATAAATCTAAGTTAAGGATAAACTAAATAATAATCTATTCCTCTAGATTAAATAATTTATATAATTTAGGAATTTAATTATATTAAGATTATATACCTTTCTAGCAGCGACCTAGCTTTTTAAGGCAAATATTATAAATTAATATAATATATTAATATATATAATAAGTATATAATATATCTAAGTATGCGACGTACTTTTCTTAAACCTTACTACTATAAACTAAGATAAAAACACAAAAAATTAATTAATTAATTAAAACTACTTACTATACTCTTCCCTAGATATCTTAATTACTACTTAATAAGTCCTTATATTATAACTAGGCTTACCGCAGACACCATAATACTAAACCCCCGGTCACGCTAACCTTCCTTAACTACCACTTCTTAATAATTCCGCCACTACCTACGCATTAATATCTATCTAATTAATTACTTATCTTCCCTCCTCTACTATTATTACCCCTCTTTTCTATAGTCTAGTCCTTTTTGCCCTCCGGCGCTAGCTTAATATCTCATTTGCCTCTCAAAGGTCTTTATTCTTAGCGGTTAATAAGGCTACCCGATATATAACTACCTTTATCCCCTTTGCAAGAGACTATAGAGCTTCTAAAATTAACTCTAGGGAGCTACTTTGATGCCTTTTAATTTATTTTTTAAGGTATTTAGACTAAGATCTAGCCTTAAGCACGGTCTTTGGGGTCCTTAAGGCCCAAGGGGTCGACGGTTTAGTTGCCTCCTTAACCGGCGTTAGTATATATAGCTATATATTAAGCTTTAAGATTATATTTTCCGCATTAAGAGGAATAAGCCTAGCTCCTCTAAAAGCCCCCTTGATATTTCGTTTTATTATAGTGGCTTAAAATGCGGCGTAGAAGGCTAGAAAGAACTCAGTCTTTAAAACGCGGGTTATAGAGCATCTAATTAGATGCTCTATTTCTTAACTATAAGTACTCTTAAGTACGCTAAAGTACCTAACATTAAGGGGCTAAAGTAGATAAGAGGAATAAGGTAGTATATAAAGCCTAATAATCTTATTCTCCTTATAATATCTCTTAAATTTAATAAAGTAATAACTTTTATAGCTATTAAGGATTAAGAGATAATAAATATTAATTAATTAATTAGTTATATACTAATTAAAGTGCTTAAGCCACTTAAGACTAGTCTTATTATTAGTCTAGCTATTTTAAGTTATTATAATAGCTTAATTACCCGGGAGGTTACTTTCTTAGTATTAGTTAGCGAGATAATATTAGCCCGCACTAATAATAAATAGCGGGATTAGCTAGCCTTCCGCATTAATCGCCTAAATAACTATAATTCATTCTTGGTTTCTAGGCTATATTGCTTTTAGCTTTTTATGCCTTTCTATGCCTATAATAACTATTCCGCTTATAATTATGCCTATAAGAAAGCTAGTCTTATTAATATTATAGATATTATCTAATTAGATGCTATACTTCGTGATTATATTTGCTATAAGCTAAAACTAATCGCGGATAATAATTAGATCTTCGCATTTAGCTCTCTAGTAGTTATATTTATAAAAAAAATATATCTTAAGGTCTAGGTATTACTTAATGAAGTTTAAAGCCTAGCGTATGCTAATTAGTAATACATCGCGGTCGGTAAGTAATTAATTAGCTATTTCTTTTATATTATATAGCTAGGGGGGAAATCCTTATAAATCTAAGTTAAGAATAAACTAAATAATAATTTATTCCTCTAAATCTAATAGTTTATATAATTTTAGGATAGTATTATATTAAGATTATATATTATTATGCTAATAATATAAGGCATAGTAATTAACCTAGTAGAGCCTTATAGTTTATTATAGTTTTAAATCTAGGTTATTTTAAAGGGCTTAAAGTATAAGAAATAATCTAGCTTCTTTATTTAATTAAGATATCTCTAATTATAAGGAATTAATTAATTAAATAGTAATAATATTAAATAAGGGATTTTTAGTGCACTTACTTATCTAGTATACTTACTTATTATATATATTATAGCTATAAAAGGATTTAATTTCCTTACTTACTAAGGTAATAATATAAATAAAAAATAATATAAAAAAATCTAATTATATCTTAGAAGGGACTATAGACTTACTAATAAAGTCTTATAAGAATATATAAATTATATTTAAAGGAGAGGCCTTAATAAGATTTACTTTAAACTATAAAAATAGGGACGCGCTTATAATAAAAATAAAAAATATAAAAAACTAAGTAATACTAAATATATAAAAGATAAAGTAATAAAAAAAGGCTATTAGTAATAATAAGATAGCTTAAAGGATAATTATAATTATAATACTTATATAAATAATAAGTATAAATTTAATTACCTTAGCTATGCCTTAATAATATTAAAAAACTAAATACCCTATTTAATATAATATATATATATAGCAAGCTAAATAGCAAGCAAATTAAATACTTTTTTTAACCTTTAAGATAGAAATTATTATAAAAATATAATAAACTATTTAATTAATTAAAATTACTTATTATACTCTTCCCTAGATATCTTAATTATTACTTAATATATTTTTATATTATAACTAGGCTTACTATAGATACTATAATATTAAACCCCTAGTCGCGCTAACCTCTTTCAATTATTACTTCTTAATAATTCTATTACTACCTATGCATTTATATCTATCTAATTAATTACTTACTTTCCTTCCTCTATTATTATTACCCCTCTTTTTTATAGTTAGGTCCTTTTTACCCTCTAGCGCTAGCTTAATATCTTATTTACCTATTTAAGTTCTTTAACCCTAGCCTTAAGTAAGGCAACCTTATATATAATTATCTTTATTCCCTTAGAAGAAGACTATATAGCTTTTAAAATTAACTCTAGGGAGCTACTTTTATACCTTATAACTTATCTCTTAAGGTAATCTAATTAAAATTAAGCCTTAAGCATAGTCTTTAAGGTCTTTAAGACCTAAGGGGTTAATAGTTTAATTACCTCCTTAGGCGGTATTAAAGTCTATAGCTATATATTAAGCTTTAAGACTATACTTTCTAGGTTAAAAGGAATAAGCCTAGCTCCTCTAAAGGCTAACTTAATATTCTTTTTTATTATAATAGCTTAAAATGCGGCATAGAAAGCTAGAAAGAACTTAGTCTTTAAAATATAAGTTATAAAGTATTTAATTAAATATTTTATTTCTTAGCTATAAGTATTCTTAAGTATGTTAAAGTACTTAATATTAAGGGGCTAAAATATATAAGATAAATAAGGTAATATATAAAGCCTAATAATTTTTTTCTTTTTATAATATCTCTTAAATTTAATTAAGTAATAACTTTTATAGCTATTAAGAATTAAAAGATAATAGTAACTATTTAATTACTTAGCTATATACTAGTCAAAGTGCTTAAGCTACTTAAGACTAGTCTTATTATTAGTCTAGCTATTTTAGGTTATTATAATAGCCTAATCGCCCGGGAGGTTATTATCTAAGTACTAGTTAGCGAGGTAATATTAGCTAGTACTAATAATAAATAGCGCGATTACTTAGCTATCTGCATTAATTACTTAAATAATTATAATCTATTCCTAGTTTCTAGGCTATATTAATTTTAGCTTTCTATGCCTATCTATACCTATAATAACTATTTCGCTTTAAATTATACCTATTATAAAGCTAATCTTATTAATATTATAGAAATTATTTAATTAGATATTATACTTTATAATTATATTTATTATAAGTATAAACTAATTATAAATAATAGCTAGATCTTTATACTTAGCTCTCTAATAGTTATACTTCTAAAAAAAACGCGTCTTAAGGTCTAGGTATCGCCTAATAAAGTTTAAAGCCTAACGCGCGCTAACTAGTGGCGCGTCGCGGTTAGTAAGTAATTAATTAGCTATTTCCTTTATATAACGAAGCCGGGGGGGAAATCCTCGCGAATCTAGGTCGAGAATAAAGTAAATAAGGATCTATTCCTCTAGATTAGATAGTCGGCGTGAATTAGGAATAGTATTGACTCAGGCTTGGATGCTATTATATTAGTTAAATAGTATTAAATACTTAACTTAGTAGAGCTTTATGGCACCTCTAAGACTTAGTTTTAGTATATTTTAATAGGCTTAAAGTATAAGAAGGATTCTAGCCTCTTTATTTAATTATAATATGCTAGGTAGTTAAGAATTAATTAATTAAATAGAGATAATATAGGTTAAGGGATTTTTTATCTAGTTTGCTTGCTATCTGGCTCGCTATATATGTATGTTAAGGTAATAAGTAAATAAATATAAGAATATATTACCTTAGAAGGCTCTTTACTTTATTAATAAAGTATAATAGTAGTAATACTTAGAACTAAAAGTATAAGTTAAGAGAGAATAATTAAACGCTCTAGTAAATAGCAGAGCTAAGTAAAACTACTTTAACCTAATAATAATAAATAGGCTTAAGCTATTATAAAGGTATAAATAAATACCTTATTTAGCTATTAACCTAGAAGGAACCCCTTTTAATTATAATAATAGTATTATTAATAATAAGATTAATTACCTTAAAGTTTTTATTAAAGGAAAAAACTAAGGGATTTTATTTAATATTATATTAAATAAGTAATATAATCTTATACTTAGGTACTTATAATTATAATAATTTAATTTATATTTTAACTAGAGGACTAGCTAAGTGCTTTCTTTTAATAATAAGATACCTTTATAATAAATAATAACTTAAAATCTAATATAAGATCTTAAACTTTTATTAAAGAAACTAGAGAAGTTAAGTAAAGGTAAATATAAAATACCTCTTTACCCCTAGGAATAAAATATAAATATAAAAAAAGATAAAAATAATAATAATAAAAAATAATTAATATATATAATAAGTATATAATATATCTAAGTATGTAATGCACTTTTCTTAAACCTTATTACTATAAACTAAGATAAAAATATAATAAATTAATTAATTAATTAAAACTACTTATTATAATTTTCCCTAAATATCTTAATTACTACCTAATAGGTCCTTATATTATAACTAGGCTTACTATAGATATTATAATATTAAACCCCTAGTCGCGCTAACCTTCCTTAACTACTACTTCTTAATAATTCTACTATTACCTACGCATTAATATCTATCTAATTAATTACTTACCTTCCCTCCTCTACTATTATTACCCCTCTTTTCTATAGTTTAATCCTTTTTGCCCTCTAGTATTAGCTTAATATCTTATTTACCTCTTAAAGGTCTTTATTCTTAGACCTTAATAAGGCATTTTTATATATTATTGCCTTAGTCCCCTTAGTAAGCGACTTAAGAGCTCTTAAAATTAACTCTAGAGAGCTACTTTAATGCCTTTTAATTTATTTATTAAGGTATTTAAACTAAGATTAGGCCTTAAGGATAGTCTTTAGAGTCTTTAACGCCTAAGGGGTCATAGGGCTAGTTACCTCCTTAGTAGGCATTAGAGTCTATAGCTATATATTAAGCTTTGAGATTATACTTTCCGGGTTAAGAGGAATAAGCCTAGCTCCTCTAAAAGCTGCCTTAATATTTCTTTTTATTATAGTAGCCTAATATACGGCGTAGAAGGCTAAAAAGAACTTAGTCTTTAAAATATAGGTTATAAAGTATCTAATTAAATGCTTTATTTCTTAATTATAAGCCTGCTTAAGTAGGTTAAAGTACTTAATATTAAGAGGCTAAAGTAAATAAGATAAATAAGGTAATATATAAAATATAATAATCTTATTTTTTTTATAATATCTCTTAAAGTTAATAAAGTAATAACTTTTATAGTTATTTAAAATTAGAAGATAATAAGAATTAATTAATTAATTACTTATATATTAATTAAAGTATTTTAGCTACTTAAGACTAATCTTATTATTAATCTAGCTATTTTAGGCTATTAAAATAGCTTAATCGCCTAGGAGGTTACTTTTTTAATACTAGTTAGCGAGGTAATATTAGCCCGTATTAATAATAAATAGCGGGATTACCTAGCCTTCTATATTAATTACTTAGATTACTATAATCTATTCCTAGTTTTTAGGCTATACTAATTTTAGCTTTCTATACCTATCTATGCCTATAACGACTATTCCGCTTATAATTAGACCTATTATAAAGCTAGTCTTATTAAAGTTATAAATATTAGCGAGGTTAATATTATATTTCGCGATTATACTCTCTATGAGCTTAAACTAATCGCGAATAATAGTTAGATCTTCGCATTTAGCTCTCTAGTAGTTATATTTATAAAAAAAATACGTCTTAACCTCTTTATATCGCCTAATAAAGTTATAAGCCTAGCGCTTACCGATAGGTAATGCATCGCGGTTAGCGAGTAGTTAGTTAGCTATTTCTTTAATAGCACGCAGTCGGGGGGGGAATCCTCGCGAATCTAGGTCGAGAATAAACTGAACTATGATTTGTTCCTCTAGATTAGATAGTCGGCGTGATTTTGGAATCTAATCGCATCGCGATTGGATTCCCTGTCTGCGACGACGTAGCCTTGGCTCAGAGACCTTATAGATCTTTGCAGCGCGTCAGACGCTTAGTTTTAGGTCATTTTGAAGGGCTTGAAGGGTAAGAAGGGTTTTAGCCTTAGTATTTAGGTCTAATATATTTAGTGGTAGAAAAATCAATTAATTAATTGAAAAGTTAGGTATAGGAGGGAAAAGTGCGTCGCATACTTGGATGCGTCGCATGCTTATTATATACGTTATATAAGTTATATAATAGTTTTATAAACTTAAAAAAGACCTAGCTCTATAAAAGAAACTATAAGATAACCTAGAAGAAGAAGAAGAGCGACTTAAGAATATTCTATAGTAATATTATATCTATAAAAAACTCTTCGCGAAAGAACTTAAAATAGGTTTATTTAAATATATATATTATAACCTAGAAATTAAGTTTATTAATAGGAAGTAACCTAGCTTTAGCAAACTTTACCCACTTAACAAAGCATAACTACTAGTATTAAAGGAATATATTAAAGATATAATATAAAAGGGATATATTAAGGAAAGTAAGTTATCTATTAGATACCCTATTATATTTATTCTAAAGAAGAATAAAAAGCTCTAACTTTATATTAATTTTAGAATGCTTAATGCTATTATAATTAAGGATTATATACCGCTACCTCTTATTAGCGAGTTAAAGGATTAACTTTTTAATATAAAGTACTTTATAATACTTAACCTTAAAGGAGCTTATAACCTTGTTTAGATTAAAGAAAGATATAAATAAAAAACTACTTTTTATACTAAGTATAGATTATTTAAGTACCTTATTATGCCCTTTAGACTTATTAATATACTTATAGTATTCTAATAAATAATTAATAATATACTATAAGAATATCTAGATATATTTATTATATATTACTTAGATAATATCCTTATTTTCTTCTAAATAAAAGAAAAACATATAAAATATATCTATAAGGTATTATAAATACTATAAGACGCTAAGTTATTAGTAAAACCTAAGAAAAATAAATTCTATGCCTTAGAGGTAAAATTCCTTAGATATATTATCTCTTATAATAAGATATATATAGACCCTAAGAAGGTCTTAGTAGTAAAAGATTAAAAAGAACTAATTAATATTAAGGAGATATAAGCCTTTCTTAGATTTATTAATTACTACTATAAATTCCTTAAAGCTTTTAGATAAATAGCTATATTATTAATAAAATTTATAAAAAAAAATAAAACCTTTATATTTAAGAATAAAGCTAAGGATACCTTTAATAAAATTAAGAAATTTATTCTAAGCGAACTAGTGCTTAAGATATTTAACCTATCTCGATTAATTAAACTTAAAATTAATGCCTTAGACTTCGCCCTAGGCGCTTAGATTAAATAATAAGATAATAAAAGACTCTTATACCTAATCGCATTTTACTCCTATAAGCTATATAAAATAAAACTTAATTACCTTATCTATAATAAAGAATTCCTTATAATTATTAATACCTTTAAAGAATTTAGGTATTATCTCTTAGGAAGCTAATACTAAATTAAGGTATATATAAACTATAAGAATATTACCTACTTCGCAAAAATATAAGAACTTAGCGGATAATAACTATAATATGCTAAATACCTCTTAGAATTTAATTATATTATTACCTATGTTAAAGGAATAGAGAATAGCAGAGCTGACGCACTTAGCCGGCGACCTGACCTAGATACTAGAAGGACTAAAATAGAGGAATAACTTCTATAGTTTACTTAGGAAGGATACCTTATATAATAAAAAGTAATTAATAGCACTAGATAAGATAATAGACTAGTACCCTACCGAATTATTATAATAACCTATATAATAAAATAAGGTAATTTATTATTTATAAAAATCTTAAAATATAATAAATACCTCTTAAATAATAAGAAAATAAATAAGTAATAAATATTAAAAAAACTATAATATAATCTTATATGCGAAATCTATAGTTACCTATTATATAGATATTAAGGAATTAATAAAACCCTAGAATAAGTTAAGATAATATTTATATTTCTTAATATAAAAAAAATTATCTTAATAATTACTAGTTAATACAACCTTTATGCAAAAACCAAGGCATAACGCTATAAACCATATAGAAAACTATAACTACTCCTAGTTATATAATAACTATAAGACTTAATTACTATAGATTTTATTACTAAGCTACCCCTATTAAAAGAACTAGCTACTAGAAACTTCTATAATAATATCCTTATTATTATAGATAGACTTATAAAATTTTCCTACTTTATACCCTATAAAGAATTAATAATAGCTAAAGAATTCGCTTACCTCTTTTACTTCTATATCACTAAGATATATAAAATACTACTTGAAATTATCACGGATAGAGGACCCCTATTTATATTAAAACTTTAATAAAGCCTTATAAGATATTTAAGAATTAATTATAAACTCTCTATAGTATACTATAAAGAAATAAATAAATAGATAGAATATATAAATTAAATACTAAAATAATACCTTTATTACTATATTAATTATAAATAAACCAACTAGGTTAAAAAACTACTAGCTATATAGCTAGCCTATAATATAGCTATAAATAAAAATATAAAAATTATACTAGCCTATGCTAACTTTGGATTTACCCTAGATATATATAAATAAGTAAGAAATAGTATTATTAATCCTAAAGTAATTCTTACTAATAATTAATTATAAAACTTATATAAAGAAATAAAAATAGAGCTTAAATTTATTAGGAATAAAATAATAAGCTATGTTAATAAGAAAAGAATTAAGGGACTAATCTTCTTAGAAGGAAATATAATTTATCTTATAATAAAAAATATTAAAATAAAATAATAAAATAAAAAGCTTAACTATAAATATATTAGACTATATAAAATTAAGTAAAAAATCTTAAAGTATAACTATAAATTAGACTTACTACCTAAGGTTAAGCTCTATCTAATCTTTTATATCTTATTACTTAAATTAATATAAAATACTATCTAAGTTAAAACTAAAAATAAACTAGAAATAAAAATTAATAGACTAAAAGAATATACTATAGAAGCTATCCTCGATATAAATAAAATTAATGGCAAAATAATATACTTTATTAAATAGAAGGACTATCTAGACTTAGAAAACATATAGAAACCCCTAGAACACCTTATTAGTTCGCAACGCCTCCTATAAAACTTCCACTAGCAACACCAGAGGAAAGACCGATATCTAGATCAAGGACAGCCAACCAATCAATAACATTCACTGCCCTAAAAGCCTAAGCATCAACCATAGCCTTAGCCTCCCGGCGATCTAACTCATCTAACTCGTCCAAGGAATTCAGGCCCCGACGCACCATCTTAATACCCCGCTCGTGGATCTATTTCTTCTAACGACGAAGACGCATTAATTAAGAAAGCCTCTTATTTATCTACTACTATAAGGCAATTAACTCCTCTTCGGCCTTCTCCTCCTTAAGCTCTAAACGACGCTTCTTAGCCATAAGATAAGATACTACTAAATATTAATAAGAAAAAAAAAATAAAAATTATACGTACTAATAGAAACTAATACGCCTAAACTATCATAAGAATAACCCCAGCGAATGCACTCTAAATAATAAGATATACCCTTAAGTATCTTATACCGCAATTACTTCTAAGCATAATAAAAGTAAGGCATAACTTTAAAACCTATCTCTTTAATAAGTTTAAATAAATAATAGCGACGCATAGTAAATTAAGATTTTACCTTTAGCATACTATTAGCATTATAAGGAATATTTAAGGAAGAAGGTTCTAATAAACTATAAAAATTTTAGAAGGCTAACTTTATAGGCCTTAGGGATAAGACTAACAGAGGGGAGATATTATATCACGACCTAATAAAGCACTTATTATATAAGTAGAAAAGATACCTACTAAACCCTCTAATTAAGAAATAATCACTTATAATACTATAAATAATTACTATAATCACTTTATAATTATAAGTAATTACTACTATAATCACTATAACTATACCACTAGACACAGTGATTACCTAGGGTACCCCGAAGTATATAGCATACGCTTATTAGTACTTTCTTATATACTAGCTACTTCAGCTATTAATATAACTTAGTTATACTTAATACCTTTAAGCATATTACCAGACGTGACTTACGCACCCACCCTCAGAGTACGCGACCTAATTCACTGCCAAACATAAACCAGTACGACCGGTTTACCCCCCTTAGGACCAACACGATCGTCACAGTTGGTTATATGCCGATTGAAGTGCTTTAGCCACTCGAGACCTATCTCATTATCGGTCCAGCCATTTTTAGACGTCGCAATAGCCTAATCGCCCGGGAGGTTGCTTTCTTAGTACTAATTAGCGAGGTGATATTAGCCCGTAACCACGATGAACGGCTGGATAGCCTGGCCTTCCGCATTGATCGCCTGAATGACTATAACCTATTCCCGGTCTCTAGGCTGTACTAATTTCGGTCTTCCACGCCTTTCTGCGCCTATGACGACTATTCCGCTCTGAATTAGGCCTATCATAAAGCCAGTCTCATTAAAGTTATAGATATCACCTAGGGTAATATTATATTTCATGATTATATTCTCTATGAGCCTAAATTAATCGCAAATAATAACTAGATCTTCGTATTTAGCTCTCTAATAATTATATTTATAAAAAAAATATATCTTAAGCTCTTAGTATTACTTAATGAAATTAGAAGCTTAGCGCTTATTAATAAGTAGCGCGTTGTAGTTAGCAAGTAATTAATTAGCTATTTCTTTAATACTATATAGTTATAAGGGAAATCCTCGTAAATCTAAGTTAAGAATAAACTAAATAATAATCTATTCCTCTAGATTAGATAGTTTCTATGACTTTAGTATAGTATTATATAGAGAAAGAATGCCTTATTGCTGGCGCTATAGCATTATAGGACTAACTTTATAGATCTTTGCGGCGCATTAAAGAAATAATTTTAGGTTATTTTAAAGGGCTTAAAGAGTAAGAAGGATATTAGCTTCTTTATTTAACTATAATATACTAGGTAGTTAGGAATTAATTAATTAAATAGAGATAATATAAGTTAAGGGATTTTTATTTCACTCGCTTATCTATTCCACTCGCTTATTATATACATTACTAGTTAAAGTGCTTTAGCTATTTTAGACTAGTCTTATTATCAGTCTAGCTATTTTGAGTTATTATAATAGCCTAATCGCCCGGGAGGTTGCTTTCTTAGTACTAGTTAGCGAGGTAATATTAGCCCGCGCTAATAATAAATAGCGGGATTACCTAGCCTTTTATATTAATCGCTTAAATAACTATAATCTATTCCTAGTTTCTAAGCTATATTAATTTTAGCTTTCTATGCCTATCTATGCTTATAATAACTATTTGGCTTTAAATTATACTTATTATAAAGCTAGTCTTATTAAAGTTATAAATATTTTCTAATTAGATATTATACTTTATAATTATATTTATTATAATTATAAACTAATTATAAATAATAGCTAGATCTTTATACTTAGCTCTCTAATAATTATATTTCTAAAAAAAAATATATCTTAAGGTCTAGATATTACTTAATAAAGTTAAAAGCCTAGTGCTTACTAATAGGTAGCGCATCATAGTTAGCGAGTAATTAATTAGCTATTTCTTTAATACTATATAGTTATAAGGGAAATCCTCGTGAATCTAAGTTAAGAATAAACTAAATAATAATTTATTCCTTTAGATTAAATAATTTATATAATTTAAGAATTTAATCGCGTCGAGATTAAATACTATTATGCCGGCGATATAAGGCCTAATAATTAACTTAGTATAGCCTAGTAGCGCCTTAGAGACTTAAATTTAGGTTATTTTAGAGAGCTTAAAGCATAAGAAGGACTTAATATTTAGAATAAAGTTAAGGCATAATTTTTAGTTAATAATTAATTAATTAAATAGCATTAGTAATAATTAAGGGATTTTTAATATATATACTTGTTTAATATAATATATATAATAAGCGAGTTAGCCAGGCAAGCGAGTTAGCTAAAAATCCCTTACCTAACATCTTCTCGATTTAATTAATTAATTCTTAACTACCTAGTATATTATCTACTAATTATGAGGCTAGAATGCTTCTTGCCCTTTAGGCTTATCAAAATCAACTAAAACTTAGCTTCTAATAAGCTACAAAGATCTATAAGGTTAATCGCAATACTCTTATTAATCGCTATAAAGGGATCTAATCTTAATGCGATACTATTAATAAATCGCGTCGACTATCTGATCTAGAGGAATAGATTATTATTTAGTTTATTCTTAACCTAGATTTATAAGGATTTCCCCCTTGGCTTTATAGTATTAAAGAAATAACTAATTAATTACTTACTAACCGCGATACGCCGCTAATTAGCACGCATTAGGCTTTAAACTTTATTAAGTAATACCTAGAGATTAAGATATTTTTTTTTTATAAATATAACTACTAGAGAGCTAAGTACAAAGATCTAGTTATTATCTATAACTAGTTTATACTTATAGTGAATATAATCACAAAGTATAATATCTAACTAGATAATATTTATAATATTAATAAGACTAGCTTTATAATAAGCATAATTTAAAGTAAAATAATTATTATAGGTATAGAAAGGTATAAAAAGCTAAAATCGGTATAGCCTAGAAACTAAGAATAGATTATAGTTATTTAGGTAATTAATATAAATAACTAAGCGATCCCGCTATTTATTATTAGTGCGGGCTAATATTACCTCGCTAACTAGTACCGGGATAGTAACCTCCTGGGCGATTAAGCTATTATAATAACATACTTAATAAGCATGTGTCTTAGATAAGTATGTGTCTTAAGTATACTATGCACTAAAAGTATAGATTTCTAAGCTTAATAAAAATAGCTTTAAGATAGCTACAAACTTAAAAAAAGCTGTTTTAGGTATTTAACTATTATATTAACTATATATAATTTTAATAGACTTTTAGAAAAGCTTCTTTATAAAGAAATAGCTTATTATATAGTATAAATAGACTTTTTAAATACTAGCTTACTAAGATTTTTTTAAAAATATATAAAAATTATTATAAGTAGCTTATTATATAAAATAACTAAAGTTTTAATTCTAGCTATTTTAGGCTTAGCTTGGTTTTATAAGAGCTTTTTTAAAATTGCGATTTAAGGTATAAATATTAATAGGACATATGCTTGTCTGGGACATAAGCTTATTATGCACGTTAACCTAAAATAGCTAGACTAATAATAAGACTAGCCTTAAGTGGCTTAAGTACTTTAATCAGTGCATAGCTAAGTGATTAAATAATCGCTATTATTTTTTAATCCTTAATAGCTATGAAAGTCACCACTTAATTAAATTTAAGAGATATTATAAGGAAAAGAAGATTATTAGGCTTTATATGCTACCTTATTTATCTTATTTACTTTAGTCCCTTAATATTAGATACTTTAATATACTTAAAAATACTTATAGCTAAGAAATAAAGCTTTTAATTAGATATTTTATAACTTATATTTTAAAGACTAAGTTTTTCTTAGCCTTTTATGCTATATTTTAGGCTACTATAATAGAAAAGAATATTAAGTTAGCCTTTAGAGGGGCTAGCTTTATTCCTCTTAACCTAGAAAGTATAGTCTCAAAGCTTAATATATAGCTATAGACTTTAATACTAGCTAAGGAGGTAGCTAAACCGTTAACCCCTTAGGTTTTAAAGACCCTAAATACTATACTTAAGGCTTAATCTTAGTCTAAATACCTTAAGAGATAAGTTATAAGGCATAAAAGTAGCTCCCTAGAGTTAATTCTAAAAGCTATATAGTTTTCTTCTAAGGGAATAAAGATAATTATATATAAGGTTGCCTTATTAAAGGCTAAGGTTAAAGACCTTAAATAGGTAAATAAGATACTAAGTTAGCGCTAAAGGGTAAAAAGAACCTAGCTATAAAAAAGAGGGGTTATAATGATAAAGGAAAGAAGGTAAGTAATTAATTAAATAGATATTAATATATAGGTAGTAGTAGAATTATTAAAAAATAGTAATTAAGGAAGGTTAGCGCGACTAGGGGTTTAATATTATAGTATTTATAATAAGCCTAGTTATAATATAAGAATATATTAGGTAGTAATTAAGATATCTAGGGAAGAGTATAATAAGTAGTTTTAATTAATTAAATAATTTATTATATTTTTATTATAATTTATATCTTAGAGGTTAAGATTTTTAATTTATATACTTATTTAATTTATATACTTATTAAATATATTATATAAAAAGTATATAATATATATAATAAGTAAGTTAGCTAGGTAAGTAAGTTAGTTACTTTTCTTAACCTTTTAGTTAAAAATTATAATAAAAATATAATAAATTATTTAATTAATTAAAACTACTTATTATATTCTTCCCTAAATATCTTAATTACTACTTAATATATTCTTATATTATAATTAAGCTTACTATATATACTATAGCGCTAAACCCCTAGTTATACTAACCTTTCTTAACTATTACTTCTTAATAATTTAGCTACTACCTATATACTAATATCTATCTAATTAATTACTTACTTTCCTTTATTTAAAGTTATCTTCCCTTTTTTCTATAGGTAGGTCCTTTTTGCCCTCCGCCGCTGGCTTAATGCCTTATTTACCTATTAAAGGTCTTAGATCTTAGCCCTTATTAATACTATCTTATATATAATTGCCTTTATTCCCTTAGAAAGAGACTTTAATACTTCTAGAATTAATTTAAGAGAGCTACTTTTATGCCTTTTAATTTTTCTTTTAAGGTATTTAAACTAAGATTAGGCCTTAAGGATAATCTTTAAGGTCTTTAAGACCTAAGGGTTAAAGAGGCTAGCCTCCTCCTCGGCAGGTATTAAAGTCTATAGCTATATATTAAGCTTTAAGACTATACTTTCTAGGTTAAAAGGAATAAGCCTAGCCCCTTTAAAGGCTACTTTAATATTTTTTTTTATTATAATAGCTTAAAATGCGGCATAAAAGGCTAGGAAGAATTTAGTCTTTAAAATATAGGTTATAAAGCATTTAATTAAATACTTTATTTCTTAATTATAAGCCTTCTTAAGTAGCCTAAAGTAATTAATATTAAGGGGCTAGAATAAATAAGATAAATAAGGCGGCATATAAAGCATAATAATATTATTCTCCTTATAATATATCTTAAAGTCAGCCGAGTAGTAACTTTCATAGCCATCGAGGATTAGAAGACGATAGGGACTAGTTGATCGGTTGGTTATGTGCTGATTAAAGTGCTTTAGCCACTTGAGACCTATCTCATTATCGGTCTAGCTATTTTGAGACGTCGCAATAGCCTAATCGCCCGGGAGGTTACTTTCTTGGTACTAATTGGCGAGGTGATATTGGCCCGTAACCACGATGAACGGCTGGATAGCCCGGCCTTCTGCATTGATCGCCTAAATAACTATAACCTATTCCCGGTCTCTAGGCTATACTAATTTCGGTCTTCTATGCCTTTCTGCGCCTATGACGACTATCCCGCTCTGAATTAGGCCTATTATAAAGCTAGTCTCGTCAAAGTTATAAATATCTTTTAATTAGATGCTATACTTTGTAATTATATTCTTAATAAGCCTAAACTAATTATAAATAATAATTAAATCTTTGTATTTAGCCCTCTAATAATTATATTTATAAAAAAAACATATCTTAAGCTCTAGGTATTACTTAATAAAGTTTCTAGCCTAGCGCTTACTAATAGGTAGCGCGTTATAGTCGGCGAGTAATTAATTAGCTATTTCTTTAATACTATATAGTCGCGGGGGAAATCCTCGTGAATCTAAGTTAAGAATAAATTAAATAATAATCTATTCCTCTAGATTAGATAGTTTATATAATTTAGGGATTTAATCGCAACATGTAGATATGCTATGCTATCGGCGATAGAGAGTAATATAAGAGATTTCATAGACCTTTGCGGCGCATTAAAGACTTAATTTTAGGTTATTTTAATAGGCCTAGAGCATAAGAAGGATATTAGCCTCTCTATTTGACTATGGCATATTAGGTGGTTAAGAATTAATTAATTAAATAGAAATGTTATAGGATAAGGGATTTTTAATTTATATGCTTATTTAATCCGCATGCTTATTAAGTACGTTATATTATATTAAATAATATAAATAAACTTAAAAATAAATTTAATTTATTAATATTTTAATACTTTATAATAATATAATATATATAATAAGCATGCCAGATGCTAGGGTCGGACCGGAGCTTATGTAGCTAAGGTGAACTGGTTGATTGAATATCTAAGACTAAGGAAGGGAGAGAAAAAGGAAAAGAACTAGCTGTGACCTCGCTGCGGATTTTGTGCAGGGCTCGCGGCGGGGCTACGGAGAAGGATTTCTCCGGTCTTGGTTTTTCCAGGGGGAAACAACCTTCCTCACGGGTTCGCCCGTAACACAAGGGACCTATAACAGAAATCTTTATAAATCTAGGTTGAGAATAAACTAAATAATAATCTATTCCTCTAGATTAGATTGTCGGCGTGACTTTGGGATCTAATTGCATCGCGATTGAATGCCTTATCTGCGATGATATAGCCTTGGCTTAGAGACCTTATAGATCTTTGCAGCGCGTCGAATGCTTAGCTTTGGGTTATCTTGAAGGGCCTGAAGGGGCAAGAAGGGTTTTAGCCTCTGTATTTAGATCTGATATGGTTGGTGGTTATGGAATCAATTGATTAAGTGGAAGGTTAGGTATAGGAGGGAAAAATGCGTCGCATACTTGGATGCGTCGCATGCTTATCATGTACGTTAATATTTTTATCTTTAGTATATTAGCGCTAATTATCCTTTAAGTTATCTTAAAATAACTTCTAGCCCACGTAGTCGACTGACACACATTTGGTCTGGTCGGCCTAGAGCATTGTCAATACACTCTGGTGGAGATGCACCTCCTCCGCCTGGGCGTCATCCAAGTCATCCAAGTCGGATGGCTCGGTCTTCTTGCGCTTCTTCTTGCTCTTCTGCGCGTTCTTTTTGCTGCGCTCGTCCCTCTTGCGCACTTTCTTTGGCCCTGTGTCCGAGCAAAGGCACGGTCCCAACTTGTCCTCCAACTCTTGGAGCTTTTTGGGGAAAAGCTTCCTCAAGACCTTTCCCATGGTGCGTCCCTCGCTGGGGTAGATGGGAATGATGTCATGAAACCCATCTGTGGAACTATTACCGTAGTCGGCCAGGCCGCAGAATACTACCTGAGCCGTGGCGTCGGTCTTAGTGGCAGAACCGTCTGAGTCTGGCTCGTCTGGATCGTGGTGTGTCGCACCCTCCTGGTGGCTCTTTTGTTTCTGTATCTTTGTTGTGGCTGGCTTGTCGGGCTTGTCGGGCTTAGAGATGCCGAGCGTTTGTCGGGCATGCAAGCCTGCCATTTCGCTTCACGCTTTGTGCCTCGGAAGGGGGGAACTTCCGAATGTCCCGACCTTGTCCGACGGCGCCGACAACTTGGCCCATTCGACTGCCCCCTGGCAATTTTTCGCAAGATCTCGCAGATCTCGCAGAAATGCCTTGGGAGCGTCTTTAAACTTGTCTTTGACATTGTTCAAAGAGACACCTAAAGCCTCAGCGATTTGCTTGAGGTATTGCTCACATCGCCGTTGCTCTTTGTTAGGATCGGCGACGGGAGTGCCATCTGGGAGCCGAGGCATTTGATGGATTGTGTCTGCGGGTAACAAGAATGGTGTGCTGGTGTTATGTGTTTGGCCTGCCTGAGGGCTCCTGGTATTTACTAAGACCTTTCTCTTAATCTCCTTATCCTCTGAGACATCCTAGATCTTACCCCTATAATCGTAGGACATAATCTTGTTCTCAAATCCGAATCTCGACGCCATCTGTGGCCGCTTTTATGGGACATGTTCCGGCGCTCATCAGCCTGCGCTCACCCGGCGCTCACCCGGCGCTCCCCCTGCTCCCGGAGCTCACTGAGCTGGATTGCAGATCACAACTGAGTGGCCTGATTAATCATGCTGTAACGCGTTTGCCGAGCCTGACCCAACATATCTGGCAACCTTACCCAATGGCTGCCTAATCTGACGTCAAATATGCATACACGAGTTATGCAGCTTAATGAAAAATGTCTCAAGTTTTCACTTACCCCGCATCTCTGGAGATAAATACCCCTCTGAGACTTCTTGCAATCCGTCTAGAACTTATTACAGATCAACTTAGGATAAACCAAAACAACTCAACGAAACCTAAACTTACTCACTATGGCAACCCTTGTGGCCAACAGCCCCGTTCTCCCGGCACTTTCAAAGGCATTGGGGACCCAAGACTTCCAGAGAAGCCGCCAGGCGTAAGTCACTAAAAGTCTAGAAGCCCGATACTTCCATTGACATCTCTTAGGTACAACGAGTTACGCGATGATGCCGATCAACCCCCAGTCACCGACGACCATATACAGAACCTTGCCCGCCTGTTCGTACGCCATAATGCTCATAAGGTTCTTGGCGTCCATCTTGTACATGGCCATTTCAAGATTCCCGAGAGCACTGTCTTGCTGGGAACCAACTTCGAAGAACCAAAAGGCCGATGGGCAAGGGTGACTCCTGTTGAGAAGATCGATCCTGCAACTATCCATGGGCATATCTTCGTCTTTACAAAGGATGGCCTGTGTGCTTACGAGTACCAGGATGGACCGATGCCTGATCTTTCCGGTGTTGGAGAGGGCTTCTTGAAGGAGTTCGTTGAATACTTGGTCGCCAACAATCTCACAGATCTCCTTGGTCTTCAGGTGCTCACCGAGTGCGGTGGGCAATCGATGTCAGAGCTTATTCTAGATAACGGAACTATCATGCTCGATAACTCAGTCATAAAGGGATGTACTCCATATAGAATCACGGGTTGGAACTTTGAGGTGGCGCACGGAAACCCGCGGGTGTGTTCTTCGCGGGAGCTTCACGCTAAAAGGTCGGGCAACAACCATGAGGTCTACAATGCCGGCAAACCACTTCCCAAGTTGGAAAACGTTGAGGACCTCAAGCTTGCACTCGCTGGAGAAGGCATTATCTAAACTGAACCGACACACCAGATTATCTAGATCTAGTAAATTCAATACTTTAGTTGAGTCCTATGTGTGCCTGGTCTAATGATTCTTCTCAATCAAGCTTTGTAGCCGCATTGATAAGAAACCCGTCTAAATACAACTTATTGTAGCGTCCCTGCTGGTCGTCACGAAGGGGCTCATATTCAGGCTCATTCGCAAGTCGACTGGTGAAGCCACGAGAAAGGAGCAGTCCTATGATCCTCGCCAGGTTGATAGTGTGAAGAGTTTCTTCTGACAAAACTCCAACCTGCTCTTGGAAGATAGACCAAAAGACATTCTGCAAATCGTCATAATCATCGTACCGCGACAAGCCGTCTCGAATGTGAAGTTTGCCTGTCAGGGCTTGTATAGTATGAAGATTTAGTCCAAAAGGGCAAACTTCGGTCTCCGCCCAGTCGATAACACCAACTAAGTGGCAGGATGCCTCGTCAACCATGATGTTGCATGTTCCAAAGTCTCGGTGGAGAAGCACCATCGGCAAGCACAAAATACCATCCATGGAGTCGATGAATTTTTGGATGATAGGCTGGAATCGGTCGGGTAGAGCGGTGTGCCAAGTGTTCGCTCCTTGGTGTATTTCTCCTGCAACTGGTCACGACAGGCTGGATCGATTGACTGAGGGGCATTCCACGAAAGAGCACAAAACCTGGGCGCGCTTAGCATTAGATCGTGAATAGATCGGGAGCATAGCATACTTTGTGACGTCGGTAATAAGATTTTTACGGTAGGCGAAGACCGTTTGCGAGTTTTCGGGAAACCCGATTGCTAAAACAAAGTCGAGATGAGTGACTCCCTTGATACGATTCATCACGTAGATATAAAGGGGTTCTTTGCCACTAGCTTCGTCTCATACCTCACCCTCAAAGGAGACGCTGGGCGCTAAGGACCTATAAATCTTACTTGCTAAGACACAAGTTCCAGTCTTAAGCTCAAGTGACTTAAGTCGGAACTGAGTAACATTTACATTTTAAGAAATTATAGTCTTTAGAAGGTAAAAAGAGATAATTATTTTAGTTCTTATAACGTACATAATAAGCATGCATCGCATGCAAGTATGCGTCGCACTTTTCTTATACCTTTAAGATAGAAATCATAATAAAAATACTATAAACTATTTCATTAATTAAAATTACTTACTATACTCTTCCCTAGATATCTTAATTATTACCTAATATATTCTTATATTATAATTAGGCTTACTATAGATACTATAATGCTAAACTCCTAGTCGCGCTGACCTCCCTTAATTATTACTCCTTGATGATTTAGCTATTACCTGTGCATTAATATCTATTTAATTAATTACTTGCCTTCCTTCCTCTATTATTATTACCCCTCTTTTCTATAATTAGGTCCTTTTTGCTCTCTAGCGCTAGCTTAGTATCTTATTTACTTATTTAAGTTTTTTAACCCTAGCCTTAAGTAAGGTAACCTTATATATAACTATTTTTATTCCCTTAGAAGAAGACTATATAGCTTCTAGAATTAACTCTAGGGAGCTACTTTTATATCTTTTTATTTATTTCTCGAGGTAATCTAACTAAGATTAAGCCTTAAGCATAGTCTTTAAGGTCTTTAAGACCTAAGGGGTTAATAGTTTAGCTACCTCCTTAGGCGGTATTAAAGTCTATAGCTATATATTAAGCTTTAAGATTATACTTTCTAAGTTAAGAGAAATAAGCCTAGCTCCTTTAAAGGCTAACTTAATATTTTTTTTTATTATAATAGCCTAAAATATAATATAAAAGGCTAAAAAGAACTTAGTCTTTAAAATATAAGTTATAAAGTATCTAATTAAAAGCTTTATTTCTTAATTATAAGTATTCTTAAGTATATTAAAGTACTTAATATTAAGTAGCTAAAGTAAATAAAATAAATAAGATAATATATAAAGCCTAATAATCTTATTTTCCTTATAATATTTCTTAAATTTAATAAAGTAGTAACTTTTATAGCTATTAAGGATTAAAAAATAATAGCGACTATTTAATCACTTAGCTATATACCGATTAAAGTGCTTAAGCCACTCGAGACCGGTCTCGTTATCGGTCTAGCTATTTTAGGTCATCATAATAGCCTAATCGCCCGGGAGGTTACTTTCTTAGTACCAGTTGGCGAGGTAATATTAGCCCGCACCGATAATAAACGGCGGGATCGCTTAGCTATCTATATTAATCGCCTAGATGACTATAATCTATTCTTAGTTTCTAGGCTATACCGATTTTAGCTTTCTATGCCTTTCTATGCCTATAATAACTATTTCGCTCTAAATTATACCTATTATAAAGCTAGTCTTATTAATATTATAGAAATTATCTAATTAAATACTATACTTCGCGATTATATTTATTATAAGTATAAACTAATTATAGATAATAGCTAGATCTTTATACTTAGCTCTCTAGTAGTTATATTTTTAAAAAAAATATATCTTAAGCTCTAGGTATTATTTAATAAAGTTATAAGCCTAATGCGTGCTAATTAGTAGCGCGTCGCGGTTAGTAAGTAATTAATTAGCTATTTCTTTTATATTATATAGTCAGGGGGGAAATCCTTATGAGTCTAGGTTAAGAATAAAGTAAATAATAATCTATTCCTTAAGATTAGATAATCGACGCGATTAGGGGATCTAATCATGTCGCGATTAAATGCCATTCTGCCGGCGACGTAGCCTATGCTCGGAGATCCTATAGAGGTTTGCAGCGCGTCGGATGCTTAGTTTTGGGTTATTCTGAAGTGCTTAAAGAGCAAGAAGAGTTTTAGCCTTAGTATTTAGGTCTGATATATTTAATGGTTAAAGAATTAATTAATTAAATAAAAAGTTAGGTATAGGAGGGAAAAGTGCGATACATACTTGCATGCGATGCATGCTTATTATATACGTTATAGAAATTAATAAAATTAAATATCTCTTAATAAGTTTATTTTTTATAATAACATACATAATAAGCGAGTATACCAGACAAGTGAGTACACTAAAAATCCCTTAACCTATATCACTTCTATTTAATTAATTAATTCTCAATGACTAAATATATCTCAATTAAATAAAGAAGCTAGATTACTTCTTATACTTTAAGCCCTTCAAAATAACCTAAAATTAAAGCTGCGACTTACTGTAAGACTCTATTAGGTTGACTATTATTGTTGAATAAGAGGAGCAATTGTGATCGTGCTGAAAACTAGTGGCGCGCCCTGTTTTTTAGCGCAGTTGAATTGTTTAACAATTAAGAGTCTCAGAGGTAACCGCACTCTGTGTTGAAGCCTGAAACTGCCGAAAAGGGCTAGACTCGCCACCTTAAAGACATGGGTCGATCGAGGACAGGGCAAAACTACTCGACGCTACCCCTGAGGACGTCCTCGAAGCAGAAGAGCACGCAACCACGCTAAGCTTGGAAGAGACTAAGAGGGTAAGTAGCCTTTTATATGCAGCGAGCTCCTTGATCTAATTATTACCTCATGAAAAGCTCGCCGAGAATCTCATCTCCTTCCACCAAAAAGACTCCAATTTCAATTCCGAGTCCATTGATCGTCTTTCCAACTTTATCCAGCATCCAGAAGTCTTTGAAAAACCGGACGCTCACGCAGCATATATTTCCGACATAAAGACCGAAGTGGCTCTCTTGACCTTCAACTCGCCCTATGCAGAAGTCCGAGCCGTCGTAAGCAACAAGGACAACACATCGGCCCCAGCCGGAACGCTTCGCGCCTGGACGATTGGTTTGGTTTTTGTTGCCCTTCAAAGTTTCGTGAATCAGTTCTTCTCCTTGCGTCAACCGGCTATTCTCCTCGATGCTACTGTCGTACAGCTACTCTCCTTCCCATTGGGAAGGGCCTGGGAGAGACTGGTACCGACGGGCGAGGTTCATCTATTTGGCTTGCGTTTTAGGCTTAATCCAGGTCATTTCACCCAAAAGGAGCATATGTTGATCTCTATCATGGCGAATGTGGGAGGCACACCACCATATGGCCGCTTCATCGTGATTACAACTTGGCTTGAGAAGTACTTTAACTTATCATTTGCTTCGTCGTTTGGATTCCAAATCTGTGTTACGGTGAGTGACTTATCAAAGGAGTGGTGACGCGACATGTCAACTAATTATAGCGCCTAGATCTCTCAGAATCTAATGGGCTTTGGACTTGCGGGTTTGGCTAGAAGATTCTTAGTTTACCCGGCCTTCTGCATCTGGCCTCGTTCGTTAGCCACCGTGGCAATGAACCAGTCTCTACACAACGGTAAGCCAACCTCGTCACCACTGACTGCCATCGCACAGAGTACAGCTGACATGCGCTTCCTAAAACAGAGGGAAATACGCCTGTGCCTGGTCCTTTCAAAAGGACTTACAACCTTTCTCGATATAAGCTCTTCATGGTCGCATTCGGCGCCATGTTCATATACTTTTGGCTCCCTGAGTACTTTGCCTCGGCCCTTTCTCTTTTCAACTGGATTGCCTGGATCTCGCCAAATAACTTCAATTTAGCTACCATTACCGATCTCAGGAAAGGTCTCGGATTTAATCCAATACCTACTTTTGACTGGAATGTGTTGACGCATAACGTCCAACCTCTTCTTGTGCCATTCCACGTTACCTTTAATATGTTCATTGGCTGCTTCATCGGTGGGATTACAATCATCTCTCTATATTGGACTAATACCTACAATACCGCATACCTTCCGGTCAACACCAACACCATGTTCAACCAAAACGCAACGAAATATAACGTCTCGGCTATCTTGAATGAAGATGGGCTTCTCGATGAGGCCAAGTATCAATCTTATAGTCAAGTCTATATTGCTGCTTCCTCAGTCACTTATTAGTGCGTTCATGGTCTTTTAGAACAAAGGGGCGTCCTGCTAACTAGGCTGGAAGCATTTATTTCTTCGCCGTTTACAGTGCCGTAATTTCGTATACTGGTCTTTACCACTGGAACGATCTCAAATTAGCCTTCCGCTCTCTCTGGGACAGTCTGTTCAAAAAAGATGTGAAGCGTGACGACTTCGACGATGTCCATTCGAGACTAATGAAGACCTACCGGGAGGTGCCCGAATGGTGGTACCTCATCCTTAATGTCGG
Source organism: Fusarium phalaenopsidis (assembly GCF_050370095.1). Classification (NCBI taxonomy): domain Eukaryota; kingdom Fungi; phylum Ascomycota; class Sordariomycetes; order Hypocreales; family Nectriaceae; genus Fusarium; species Fusarium phalaenopsidis. Next base: position 557,253 of record NW_028145414.1, on the reverse strand, counting down.
TTTGAGCCCGCCAGAGCATGTTTAGATGCCAGCTCACAGATTTGTAGGTTATCTCCATCATTTTTGGAGTTGTTTCTGTGGCTTGCTGGCCCACTCATACCAGCGTCGGTACCGTCTTCTTCGGCATAGCTCTCGCTCTACTCTTTACTGTCCCAACAGGCATCATCTTTGCTACTACTGGAATCGAGGTTGAGTTTAATGTCCTTGCGGAATTCATCGGTGGTGCCTGGCAACCTGGAAACGCTCTCGCTGTAAGAACTAATTGTCACCATTTTTAAACATGGCGAGTACTGACTCTATATAGATGAGCTTTTTCAAAAACTTCGGTTGGGTAACGATTGCGCATGCCCTTGATTTTGCCAATGATCTCAAGCTTGGTCATTATCTAAAGATCCCTCAGCGCCAGGTATTTTGGTGTCAGATCGTCGCCAGTAAGTTGAGACAGGCTATACCTAAAGGACTGCAGAGTTCTAACTTGAATTCTAGCCGTCTTATCTGCTTTTATTAGCGTTGGTGTCATGAACTTCCAGGTCCTCAAAATTGAGGATGTCTGTCAGCCAGGCCAAAAAGACAAGTTCACCTGTCCGCAAATGGAATCTTTCTTCACGGCTGCTGTTCTCTTCGGCTCACTCGCCCCACGAAGAGTCTTTGGTACAGGTGGCCAATATACTGCTCTTCTTGCCGCCTTTCCTGTCGGTCTCGCGCTTCCCATTATCCATTACTACGCTACAAGAAAACTGCCCCGGACACATTGGCTCACCAATATTCATCCCGTTGTCATGATGAAAGGAGCCTATTCCTGGTCTCCCTACAATATTGGTTATATGTGGCCCGCTGTGCCTCCAGCTTGGCTTTCGTGGATATACCTTCGAAAGAGATACCTTGCGTTCTGGGCAAAATATAATTATACTCTTTCGGCGGCATTCTCGACTGGTATAGCCATTTCCGCAGTCGTGATTTTCTTTGCTCTGAGCTATCACCAGTTAGATCTTAACTGGATAGGCAATAACGCGGACAGTGGGTGCGAAGCAAATACCTGTACACGGCTGAAGTTGGCTGAAGGAGAGATTTTCGGGCCGCCGCCTGGGACATTTGTTTAAGTGGAAACTAGGGTCTTGGTACTTAGCTCATTTTCACTTGGTCATTATCCACAAAGAAGAACACATTGTGCTCTCGTAGGAGGCGTCTGGGGACCATCGCTTACATGCTAAAGCAGAGCGGATATGATGACGCGGCTAGGAGTCATCGTGCGTCGAAGTCAACGTGACAACGCCGTGGCTGCAGCACGCAAAGTGGCCATATTTCATAGCATCATAGCTGAGACTAGCGTTTCGATTTTGTCTGTACTTTCCTAACAACTTGTGGATCGAAAAGATCAGCTGGTGCAAGCTTGGTCTAGTCGTCCGCTGATCAAGTCAGGGTAATACAAGCCGATGTTTCCTTGATAACGAAAACGACAACTTAGAGATTCAAGAAACTGAGAATCGTCATGTATCTCTGTCGAACCCATAGGAACCGCAAGAATAATGGAGTCTCCATGGACTGTTATTAAGCCCTTGAGACCTACTAAAACCAACAGTTGCCACCAGAAAGGGGGGTTTGGGCATTTTCCGTGTCGACCGATTCTGCCTTGAAGCTTACAACTCGTCTTACTCTCGTACACGCGTTTAGTATTACCCAAAATACTAACTAACTAGTATCCATTCCATCAGGTTTGTTAGCGTTTGGAAATAGTGGCCATCTCCGCCGAGGCAGATCGTCGGAGCCCCATGCCGTACACAGTCACGTCGCGCCCCTACCAAACATGACCTTAGCCAAGTCGTACAATGTCGACTCAAGAGATTCTCGCCAGGTTCCATGATATCAGGATAAAGTTCGGAGAGTACGATCTGCAGTTTAAGAAGATGAAATCACCTCAGACAGTTTACGACGAGAGAGCATCTGCTATTCGATCTCACATCAGGCATGCATGGGCCCCAACCATGGGACAGAATGCACCTACGAAGAGGGGTCACATAATTAGCCATGATGTTATTTCTATCTAGGCAGAACGGCAAGAGGTTTGGGCTAATCAAATCAGTGATTGTTCCGGTCCCCTTTGCCTCTTTGGTAGAGTAGGGTCTCTGGTATGCCACAGCACCCAGAGAGGGTCAAACATCCAAGGCCCCTTTCATGAGATGATTCTTAGCTTTAGATATTCTGCTATTCATGATTATGCAATAAGTCAGTCTTCAATGGTAGCAATCAGTTTCATAGAGGACATTAACTAGTAAATGAGTTAAGTTAATTACAAGGGCGTGATGGTTAAAAAGTGTAGAAAGCGACAAAAGGAAATATGTAAAGAGAGGCCGATTTCTGAACCTGAGAAGAATAATTACAAGGCCAAATAATGCCGCAATTGATTATGTGGCTCACCGAACATCAAGACCCATAGCATACGACACAGTAGGGCCTGTCTTTATTATGTGTGAAGTTTATGATACGTCTAAAGGAAGTCATCAACCACGCTAATAAAGAACACAGTTCTCAACTATCAAAATATGCCGCCATTCAAAGCCAGTGCTAAAAAAAAAAGCCACAGTTGGTCAGCCTTTTGTGATGGTTTTGTTTAGTTCTCGTGACGTTGTATGGGCTGAAACACTGTAGAACGGGTTTTCATACGAACACTTAGAGCTACCTTATATTCCCGCAACTCAGATAGACTTGCATTTAAGAAAGCACCGCAACCGTTAGAAGCTTTCCCGTAGATGGCGGGAAATGCCGTGCAACGATTCGGCGGCGTCGACCTAGTGTTCGAGGATCGGAAGTATGATGATACAAATAGAAGCGTGGATGAGAGAATGAAAGGTGGTCAACGATCTTAAATGGTTAGGCTCGTGCTATGCTTGTTCTTCATCTTATCCTTCCCATGACCCCTTGGACTCGAGGTGCCTGATGGGGTCTTCAATGATCTCATCAATACCCTGCAGAGCTCTTACGATATTGAAGTTGTCCGCAGCTCCAGTGACAAACCCAACTCGTTCTCTTTCAACTCGTCCGAGTGTCTCTATCCACCATGGCTGGATGTGCCTCTCGAAGAAGCCGAGCCTGCATCCGTGAGAGTTCGCGCTCATGGACTCTCCAACTACAGCCAGCCTTCAACTCCCTGGTCTTACTGGGTCACAGTCGAGACGAGACTGTTCAAGGAAAGCCGGAATAGTGTTGAGCCCATAGTTTCGACTATTAAGGTCAACGTTAGCGAGCCTAAGCGACCCGGGTATTCCAGAATGGATTTTCAAGTCCCCAGCGATACCAAATTAGCAAGGCTCTATATTACCGCTCTTGGCATTTGCGAAGCCGAGATCAACGGAAAATGGATTGGAGACTATGTCCTAGCCCCGCAATGGCAGTTATATCATCACTGTCGTATCTATAATACGTATGATGTGATGGAGTTCCTTGCGCCCGGTGAAACTGCGATCGGCGTATTGATCGGGGAGGGTTAGTATACCGACCGTCTGGGTTTCAAGGGCGGTACACTGAACCATTACGGAAACACTACTGGAGTTTTGGCATAGCTCCATCTTAGGTTGAGAAACAAGTCGTCAATCAAAATCCAAACCGATAATACCTGGGAGTCGAGCTTTGGGGCTGTGATCTCGGGAGAGATCTTCAACGGAGAACATCGCGAAGGGCGGTTGGAAGCCGGGCTTCGCCTGAGTCGATGGACCCGCCAACCCAACCATCACATTGCACCATACTGAAGTCTTGGATAATGGCGGGTTGGCTCTCAAGCAGTTTCTTCCAGTTTGGCAACTGGCCTGACCTGTAGCCCCCGAGAATGAGCCCGGAGAGACGACAACTCATGACATGCCGGTTGCAGATGCGTACTTGGTTAAGATGACTGAGACTCTGAGCCACATCGCTGGAGCTCTCGCAGAGACAGATCTGGTCGAGAAGTACAAGGATCAGCACATGAACCTCAAAGTCAAATTCCGTGGCAGTTGGCCTCCAGACGGCATCTTAGCCACCCGCACTCAGGCGGCATACGCGCTCTCAGTTGGACATGAAATGTAGCAGATGCAAATAATAGACTATGATGGTGTTGGTGAGCTCAGTGCCCATAACCACTTCCAAGATCTTGATATTCTCCTTCGGCTAGACTTGCTCTCCCTCGAGCATGAACGGCGCATCATTGGTGCGTTTAGCGACGCGTGTGAAGTAGATGATAGCCGTCTTGTCGCAATTCGACGTCGCTCCACGGCGTCTCCCATTAGTGCTTGGTCAATGATGGCCTGGGTGCCGTCCCTGTCAGCTCTCGTCGCTCAGAAGTGTAGTCCTTCACCGCCAGCGACAGCTGTTTCCACACCATCGCCGGCAGCCCGTCTTCCCCGGGCATTTTCCACGCCTTGATTTCTATGGTCTTTCCCTCCATTTCCTCTACCTTCGACCAGGGTCTCGTCAACGGTCGCGTCCATTTGCCCTGTCTCTGCAATCCTAATCTTATTCTCGAACAATTGTTATATAACATAAATCATAGTCACAGCAGTCCTCCTATGTATGTATGCTACCTAATGACAGCCACAACAGGCCTAGATACAGTTCCAGCTATCGGGATTCTTCGCATCTCCCTTTCCGTCCCAGACATTGCGGTACGGGTATCGGCAATGCCTACGCTCGTAGTCAAACGCGCCATCTGCAGTTCCGCCGACGTTCTTGTAGCCCCCAATTGTCTCTGGCGCAACACCCTCCTCGACCCATTTCACAATAGCCAGAAGCACATTATTGTCTGGCGTCTTGCCGCCTATGTTTCCGGCGTTGTTTCCAATGCGAGAAGCCCCGTCTCCGGCGCTGCAATGGCCACACCCGCTGACGCGGAAGAACCTGTAAAACTCGTCCAGCTGGCTACTATTGAGGCCCATTGTTTGAGACACGTGATTATAGTAATCGTTTGAGTTCTCGGCGCTGATAAGTCCGTCCTGGAGGCCGTGCCAGTGAATCATCTTGTTGCCACGCCTGTGGAACTTCGACAGGTCTCCCTCCCAAGTCTCGATGTCATAGGGGTTCATCTCGGCACCTCTATCGTAGTCCTTGGGTCCAATCGTGTCGGGGCTCCACTTGGGGTCCTCCCAGATGACATACTGGTACCATTCTGTAGAGTAAATGAACGGTTGCTCGGCGACAACAAAGTTGAAGAGAGCGTTAGCACCAGGGACCGCTCGAGGGTAGATGTATGTCTCATTCGTGGTATATAGGGGAGAAAAGACTTTGCGGACCGTCTCAACCTTGGCCTTGGTGAGGCAGTTCTTGGTCTGGCCCTTGCTGCAGATGAGAGCCTCAGGACGGTACTGACAGAGGGTAGGGTCCTCAAGCACGCCGTCATCGACGCCATCAATGCGCTCGTCGCACTGAGCCAGGACGCTCTTGTGCACCATTTGCCACTCGTCTGGAGTTACATGAGTAGGAGCTCCAGGGGGACCGGTGATTCCCCAGAAACTTCCAGAGCGTGCCTGAAGACCATTCCAGCGCATAACCGGAGCACCCGCCACGTAGCCATCGTAATCTTCAGGGAAGCTCTGTGCCAACTTCATTGTTTGACGTCCACCAGTCGAGCAGCCGAGAAAGTAGGACTTGAACTTCTTGCCGTAAAAGTCCTGGGTGATCTTCTTTCCGATAACAGCACCAGTGTGCACTGCACGATAGGCAAAGTCCTCAACCACGCCTGGGTTGCGGTACATGGGCAGGCCTGAGGTTCCGTTGTGTCCGTTGTTCGTGCCAACGCTGGCGAAGCCGAAACTGTTGCCGTATGCCATATCGCTGTAGGGCATACAGCCAGCTAATCCACCATTGCCGGTTCCTAAGAACCGACCTGTCCAGTTCAAAGGAAGCCAGGCTTCGACACTAACGTTTGAGGTGGGTCCCGTCTTGACTAGCATGGCCACGCGGCAGACCTCAACGTCTATAACCTGATAGTTAGGAGCGCAGGTCGGGTGGTTGTCGGGGAAGGTGATGTTGGTACCAGCGGAGACATGCTGGGTGAAGTATACGGTGGTGTCGGGGAGTTTGATCGACTTCTTGAGGCTGGCGCATTTGGCAGCGAAATCGTCGTTGCCCCCGTTGGGAGCTGCGCATACGCCCAGCCCTCGGAGGAGGCTGGGAAGCAGCAGGGTCGAGAAGTTGACGCGCATAGTGCCCGGTGAGAAACAACTATCAGACAAGTAGGTATTTGGCTCACTGTCAGCCTCCTGAGCCCGACTGAGGAGTGTCTGGAGAAGGAGAGGCAAGAGCTTTATTATATACATGCCTCAGGATAAACTCTTTCCATAGATGTGCCTGGTTCCTGCGGGGTGAACGGATGGTCCTAGATAGAACAACCGGCCAATAGTTCCAAGAGAGGAGGTGGATACCTCGGTAATATCGTGCGAGGAACTACCCCAGGCTTGGCATACGGCAGCTAAGGCGGGAACGACAAGAGGGAACGTTTATCCAAAGGGTAACGATCCGAGGAATATGGGCCAAAGAGGGGGACTCCAACACCTCGGCCTGCCAGAGTTGGAATAACATGCGGGGTGCATAGACGCGAAGAAAATCGGCAGATTGCAACCGCTGAGTTAAAATAATAGGCCCGAATATTGCCCTGCCCCACTTGGTCAGTGACAATCAATTGCTGACCTTCACCTACCATGCTACTTTCTTAACATGGAAATATTAAGAAAGCAGTCTCGTTTAACGTACATGATAAGCATGCGACGCATCCAAGTATGCGACGCACTTTTTACCACCCTATAGCATTTAAACTATAATAAAAACGCAATAAATTAATTAATTAATTAAAACTACTCACTATACTCTTCCCCAGACGTCTCAATCACTACCTGACAGGTCCTTATATTATGCCCGGGCTTGCCGCATATACTATATCGCCGAACGCCCGGCCCAACCGACCTTCCTCGACCACCACTTCTCGACGATTCCGCAACTACCTGCGTATCTATATCTATCTAATTAATTACTTACCTTACTTAATCTACTATTATTACCCCTCCTTTCTATAGTCAGGTCTTTTTTGCCCTATGGTTCCGGCTTAGTATCTCATTTGCCTACCGAAGGTCTTAGTTTTCAGTAACTAATAAGGCAACCTTATATATAACTGCCTTTATCTCTTTCTTAAGAGACTTTATAGCCTTAATAATTGACTCAGGAGAGCTACTATAATGCCTCTTAATTCGTCTTTTGAGGTATTTAGACTAAGACCTAGTGTAACGGTCCAGCTGAGTATATTAACAACTAGCTGAACGACTCTAACGAGTATCCTAAAGCTAAGGAAGAAAGGAAAAGAAAGTGAAAAAGGAGAAGCGAAAAGAGCCCCTTTTAGCTGTTGAGCTTATGTGGGTCTTGGTCGAGAGTGCAAGCCGAGACCCCCACGGGCTCAGCCCGTTACACCTAGCCTTAAGCATGGTCTTTAGGGTCTTTAAGACCCAAGGGGTTATAGGGCTAATTACCTCCTCGGTAGGCATTAGAGTCTATAGCTACATATTAAGCTTTAAGACTATACTTTCTAGGTTAAGAGGAATAAGCCTGGCTCCTCTAAAGGCTAACCTAATATTTCTTTTTATTATAGTAACCTAATACGCGGCATAGAAGGCTAGAAAGAACTCGGTCTTAGAAATATAGGTTATAAAGCATCTAATTAAATGCTCTATTTCTTAACTATAAGCCTGCTTAAGTAGGTTAAAGTACTTAATATTAAGAGGCTAAAATAAATAAGATAAATAAGGCGATATATAAAGTATAATAATTTTCTTTTCCTTATAATATCTCTTAAAGTTAATAAAGTAATAACTTTTATAACTATTAAGGATTAAAAGATAATAAAAACTAATTAATTAGTTACTTATATACTAATTAAAGTACTTAAGCTACTTAAGACTAATATTATTATTAGTTTAATTATTTTAGCTTATTATAATAGCCTAATCGCCTAGGAGGTTGCTTTCTTAGTATTAATTAGCGAGGTAATATTAGCCCGCACTAATAATAAACAGCTAGATCGCCTAGCCTTCTATATTAATCACTTAAATAACTATAATCTATTCCTAGTTTCTAGGCTATATTAATTTTAGCTTTAAATGCCTTTCTAAGCCTATAATAACTATTCTAGCTATAATTATACCTATAAGAAAGCTAGTCTTATTAAAGTTCTAGATATTATTTAATTAGATACTATACTTCGCGATTATATTTACTATAAGCTAAAACTAATCACAGATAATAATTAGATCTTTATATTTAGCTCTTTAGTAATTATATTTATAAAAAAAACATATCTTAAGCTCATAGTATTATATAATAAAGTTATAAGCCTAGCGCTTACCGACGGGTAGTATATCGCGGTTAGCGAGTAGTTAGTTAGTTATTTCTTTAATAAAACGCTATCGCGGGGGAAATCCTCGCGAATCTAGGTCGAGAATGAACTAAATAATAATCTATTCCTCTAGATCAGATAGTCAGCGTGACTTTGGGATCCAATCGCATCGCGATTGAATGCCTTATCTGCGACGACGTAGCCTTGGCTCAGAGACCTTATAGATCTTTGCAGCGCGTCGGACGCTTAGCTTTAGGTCATTTTGAAGGGCCTGAAGGGCAATAAGGGTTCTAGCCTCTGTATTTGGGTCTAACATAGTTAGTGGTTATAGAATCAATTGACCAAGTGGAAGGTTAGGTATAGGAGGGAAAAGTGCGTCGCATACTTAGATGCGTCGCATGCTTATCATGTACGTTACACCATTTTCCTTAACAAGTACAATAACCAATTCCATTCAAGAGCCAGCCAGCAGACTTGCGCTCGCCAGCGCAAACCCCAAGCTACAGGTGGTTCAAGATGTTTATCTCAATAATGGCGACCAAAGAAGATGGATCGTTCAGTCTCACTGCTGAGCTCGAATCCTCCTTTCTGACGGTTCGCGGCCAAAGCCCCAATAGCTTTGCCGTATCTGAGGCGTCTCAGATGCCTGCATTGGATGCGTATGGGCCCGAGAACGAAGTGACAGAACTCAAGATGCATCTCTCAAAGAGCCCAGCGGCGCTGGCGGCAATGTTGTAGTGTTATTTATATCAGAATCTGGCGACTTTCCTAACAGGACAGCGACGGCTACACCTGTGCGCCACCGTGGAAGTATTGGCATCGAGCATGGTCCGCGGCTCACCAGCATGCCAAACAGCGTAGTTCTTCCTCGACCCAAGGCGTTTCGAAGATGAGAATGCAGGATGTTGTCACGAATGTTTGATTGCACGCAAGAGGCACCAACGTGACATAGTTTTGGGTTCGATAATGTACTGGCAACCATGGCAGAGAGAGAGGAGAACGGCCTCATATACAGTCGGGCTATTCTTCTAAACAACACAGCATGATACACTCTAGAGCCAGCCAATTCTTGTATTCAGTAAAGTTCCAGCTCCTTTTCCTCGGCCAACAAAAACGCACTCTCTTTGTCACGAATCGAACCAATACCAATCAGGCGAAAGCTGGGGTGACTAGTTGGTGTCTCGTGCGAGGAACTTGCCACTGGTTCTAATATAAGAAACGTATCCCTATGAAATTTAGATTTCTCTTGGAACCTTGATCGTACGAGCAGGCAGGTATAAGTATCGAAGCCATCTCGTGAAATGGTTGCATCGTCAAATTGTCCCGCACAAGACCAAGGGAGGTGGAATGGTTGTGCCTCGCCGCAACCACGCATATGCAGTCTCGCCAGGATCCAACCCCCTGACTGGGCCGGCAACCCCACTCCACTTCAAGACGGGACGCGGATGCTCTTATGGTTCATGCCGTCTACCACCCTCTTCAACACGACAAGGTGGTCAGAACCCTGTCCTCGGCCAACAAGCCATCACGCGATGCAGAGGCAACAGCATTTGTGAAGGAAGCTTCTAGATGCGATCCGTTTCCGGCACTACGCTACGACGGTCTTCACGCAGCTTTCGACGTTCCTTATTACATAAAGTGACACGAGCACCATTTAGGCAGAGCAGAGCAGACTTGAAAAAGCCCTGTATGCCCGCCTGCTTGGAAGCTTCCAGCCTTTCCGACACACGACTGCCAGTGCAACATAGCAACATATCACTAGCCTCCTCTTGGTAGATCACCTCCTGGATCATCAAGACCTGACCTAGGAACAGGTATAATGGCGGCCAACACCGTTGCTGCTATGCCGGCCATAGTCGGGCTTCAGAACGCTTTCACTGTGGATGATATGAACAGTTCCAACACCATGTGAGTGTAGATAACAATTTCACTGTTGATTTCGAGTTCGCACTAACACAAAAGCCCTTGATGAAGCTACAATGGACTCCCTCGCATCCATCCCGATATGAGCGTCAATGAGGGCCATGTCAAGAATCTCGAGGCTATAATCGCTTAGCGAAACCTTCGTGAGAAGCTCGGCATTCATTTGCTCCATAAACACGACGGCCTTCCAAGTGGGCAGATCAAACTCGAAACCAAGATGCAGACCATCGCCGGTAAGTGGGTTAGGCCTACTTCAATCGGCTCCCTGGATCTCGGCAAAATACACGGAGTCGTCTTCAAGTTCGTCCCCGAGGAGAATATTCTCATCCCGTATAGGTTCGCCATAGGCCCATCGCCTGTTGCTAGGAGCAATATGGTCGAGAGCTGCATCAAAGCCATCCTCGGCTATATCGCCGGGAATGGTCTGGCCAATGTGATTGCGCTCGAGCTCTTGGATCCAGTCAACGATGGCCAGTCCATGGAGCCCGCTGCCGAAGTCGAAGTCAGCAAGTACGGAATTGTTATACTGCCAAAGGCCATGGTAGATGCCGTGGAGTTTATCCCAACTGGCTGGCCTGATGTCACGCTGAATTACGACCCCGATTCACAATCTGCCGCGAGTACCCATTGGGCTCGGGTGTTCGAGGGGACCAAGGAGACTCACCGGGTTTATGTCGATCAAGTTGAGAATGAAAAGGAGCTGCTGGATAAGTTAGCGCTCCAGGGCGTCCTCATCAAAGTCTGAGACATTTCTCAACACACTAAGGCGAGGGCGGCGGGAGGCAGGTGCCGCAAGGGATCAGATTCACCACACTCATTTGGATCTTTATTATCTTTTCTCAGCAACCTTTTCTGTCTGGGTAGCTTTTCGATTGTCCATAACACTATCCAGATATGGCGAGATAGTCATCAAACAAACACACGTGCTCTGTATTAGCATGTCTCGTTAATATACCTGGCCGTCAATACCAGTACGTGATTTAAAGCAAGCACAATGCCTCGACATATATGATTGCCTGGTCCTTTTCTTCAAATCCATGGCCCCGAAAGAGTCCAAATAGCCTTACAGCTTTAATTTAACACCGATTCCCTTCTGAGATGTTCCCAATCTCTGAGTAGAGTGTCCCAGAAATGCTGTCGAAGACTTAGATGACTAGGACGGAAGTGCCAATTGGTCCGGATTTGCACACCAAGTATAGTCTCAAGGCCGCCGAGAGAAACCCCGAATGGGGCGATTATGGCATCAGACCAATCTACGATGCCCTTAATGTGGTCTGTATGTTCTCCTCCAAGAGGTCATCGTGTTGGATGACCATAGCATAGTCGGGCCGGAAGAGACATAGAAGATCGTGTCACACCTCGTCCAACTTGGCTTGCAACTGTTCGGGTAGGCCCTGGGAGACTTAGTGCATGATGTCATTATACTCGTCAAGTAAGCCAAGAGGCTTCTCAACGGTTGACTTATTATTCCAAGCCGCAGCAAATAACCTAACATCCTTTGGTTAGTAAGACTCTCAGTGGTGTGTAGGTCAACAGACAGACCTTACATGTAATCCAGCAGGTTGTCGAAGCATTGTTGCTCAACCTCGTCGATGTCTTTCTTCTCGTCCGTCGTCCATTCAGACATGGGCTTCCTTTGTATCGCGTAGCGCTTGGGGCTCGAGCTTGGATCGAACGAGTTGAGTAGATAGATAAGCCAGTATGTACCTAAGACTGTTCTCGTGAACAGTTCAGGCAATAAATGAGTAGCAAAGTCGGGGCCATCCCGACAATTCTAACACTTGTCAATCCGGCTCGTCTTACACCGTGTAAGGAAGGCGAACTACAACTTATAATCCTTACCTCTTTCCATAGTATAAGCATATGCTGTGGTCATAAACAGGGGGCCAATCCAATTAGAATACACAAATCAAGTGATACCTTGATGAGGACAAATGACGCCTGTCTTCCTGTGACGCTTTGAGCTGTACAAGAGGAAACTGATGCTTTATACGAGGAGTTTGACCATGAAACCAGTCATCTCTAGAGCAGATATATCATTGCGTCACTTATGAAACAGATGTTGTCACTGGTCATTATTCAATATGCTAACAGTGATGGAATGATTGCTACTCTGACTGGTGGCTACGCCACCATCCGTCGGGGGAAACAAAGGCGTAAACTTGAAATATGATGTGGGGTTGTTATTATGCGGGCTGACGGTCCGGACGCGAGCATGCAGTCAGCATTTGAGGGCCATATCAAATGCTGCCTATTTCATGACAGGGTTTCCGCGGAATGGTGGTGGAGAATGACAGCCGTAAGTGAACTGGCGTCTGAGTCAGAGTCGTACGATCTTATTTCATACTTGCCGCTCCATTATATAAACGTCTAGGCGTCAGCATTCCGCGCGATTCTCATCCCTTTTAGAGCCTGGCTTGACTTTCTTTCATTTTCCCAATTATTGCACCACTAGGAAAACAGTCCGAGTTCTTACTTACACACCCTCTCAGATCATAGGCTAAAAAGGGCGTTGTTGAACTTTCCTTGGATCCTAAGCAATCTAGTCTTTTCCTAAACCGACCGTCTCAGACATTAAAACATGACCTTGTGCAATCTATGCAAGGGTGTACCCTGGGAAACACTTCCTTCGGTCCCACCGGATCTCGACGTTGAATTAAGCGGGTATCCATACCTCCAACCATTCTACCGATGGCCTGAAGACATTAGAGGCTACTCTCATCATCAGAGCCTCGAAGCCTTGCGAAATTCCGCAACAGTGTTGAACTGTCATCTCTGCCGCCTGATTCTTAAGCAAGTACAATCATGCCAATCAGAGTTGGAAGAGCTGAAGCCGAAATGGGAAGCCGATACGATGACCAGGTACGACTGGCCATTATGGGAACTTTGGATTGTGAAGCGAGAGAATGGGGGAGATGGACTTTGGGTCATGAGTTTGACGGATGGAGCGGAGAAAAAAGAGGTGAGGCTGGTGGCGGCGATTGGACTTTGTGTGAGAGATGGTGAGATTGCGCAGTTCATTTGACCCTTATTTGGTGTTGACATGCCCAGGTGACCCGCTCGAGTCGATCATTCTCGGCCGACCAGTCGAACAACACGGAGGAACTTTGACGGCAATCTCAAGAGCCCGCAAGTGGCTGAAGGAGTGCAATGAGCATCCCAACTGCAGTCCTAGCGAGACACAATTGCCATCTCGCGTCATCGACGTGGGTGTCGATACCAACAGTCCTCACGTGAGGCTCCGCGAGACCGAGACACATGAATGTGGAAAATATATATGCTTAAGGTATTTTCAGCCGGCAATCTATGAGCAGTACTAAGGAGTGTATTGTGGCTAATGTTCATCATGAAGCTATTGCTGGGGTAATGAGCAGTCATGCACTACTACTCAAGCCACGCTTGCAGATCGAAAGCGCCAAATCATAATATCCGACCTACCCAAGACGCACCAAGATGCTATTAAATTGGTACGAGAGCTTGGAGTGAGATATCTGTGGATAGACAGCATCTGCATATGTCAAGATGACCACGAGAATTGGGAGCGGGAATCGGCCAAGATGCTGTCCATCTACTGCAATGCGTATCTGACAGTCGCTGCTTCGAGAGCCAAGGACACCTCTGAAGGACTCTTTGGAGAGAGGCCGACTAGGGAATACGTTGAGCTCAGGTACACATCTGGTGACCTACGAGGGCAAGCTTTGGCGTTTAATCTACCCCTCCACGAAGAAGCCATCTCCAGCGACTACCTATCTCTGCCGGATGAGCCACTCTCGGATCGCGCCTGGGGTCTACAGGAACGTGTTTTGTCGCGGCGGATGCTGCTTTATGGCACTCAGCAACTGTCTTTTGAATGCAACGAAGGATTTCGAGGGGAAGATGGTGTCTCCCTCAAGGATCGATTCAACAGTGTGCACCAGAAGTTAGAAGAAGAGTCCGAAGAAATGGAACAACACCAAAAAGAGGCCAACTGTGAGGACGAAAAGATTTCCAACAATAAAGCGGCATTGCTGGGATCATGGTACAGCCTTCTCTGGTTATACGGGCCGCGAAAACTCACAAACGCCTCGGATAAACTCCCCGCCATGTCTGGTCTTGCTAGCGTCTTTGCAAAACGGCTTGACGACGAGTACGTGGCTGGTCTTTGGCGTTCCCACCTCATAGAAGGACTTCTATGGCAAGGCTTGAGATGCAGACGAGTGCCAGAGTATAGATCGCCTTCCTGGTCATGGGCATCCATGGATGGAATTCCTGGCCTAGGCGTCGAACAGTATTATGATACCCTGGCCAAGGTACTGGACGTCAAAGTGAATCTTAAAGGCGCAAATCCTTACGGCGAGGTCACCGACGCAAGGATCAGGATACGGGCGCCAATGGAACGTCTCTATCTTGCTATCGAAGACTGGGACCCTAATAAGGCAGGCTTCCCTTATGACAACAATCCGAAAGTGCGTACGGCAAACGGCAAACCTGAGGGTACCCACTCCCGCTTTGACTTTGATTTCACGGCTGAAGATGCTCCTCAGGAGGCGCTGAAGATTGTCAAGAGTTTAGAGGGGGTGGAGATTTTTGCTTTGATTTTGTTGAAGGTGACGGAGGAGAGCTACGATGATCAATACCAGGGTTTGATTGTTACAAAAGTGAAGGGGGGTGAAGAATATCAGAGATTAGGGTTTATTTTCCTCGATGAGGAAACACTGGGGCGAAGACTGGAGGAGCAGGCAGAGGAGGAGGTTCCTATAGTTACCCTTGTGTAAGGCTGCTTAACTTGGGTGAGTAAGGAGTCTGGTAGATTGCCTACGCCAGCCAATATACTTCTAACTACTCTTGGGTTTTCATGCCAGCCTTTTAGACGCGATTCTGTTCCCTAGAAGAGGCAGTGTGGATTGGAACTGAATACCTACATAACCCCAGGAGAGAAGCCTTGTTACATAGGTATATAGGAAGTAGTTGGTCAGCATTATTCCCTGGATATGCCACAGCGGCACGTAGCATAGCCCTACTATCAGCTTTGTGTAAGGACGAGCCAAGTATCTAGACGCAATACCGCTCTGTTGACATGGACACAGTGAGAGGTTGGACAGGATGAGGCGCATCGAGGCCCGAGAAATAATAGGATAACGAAGGCCAAATCACGCCTAACTCTGTAAGTTACGCTCCACAGGCAGAAACTCAGCCAACCCTCATAGTCCTGCTGTGAACTGCACAGAATTCAGGGTTGCATGGTCAGCCTCTGCCATAACACACTGCCTCGTACTTTCAGACACACACTGTCGCCTTCTGGCTCGTATGCAAAGGAGGGAACAAGAACGACTTTACGCAGTTTATATCTTTGGTTGGGAAGGTGTGGTCTGGTCGATCTGATCCTACACCTCTTCGATTCTGAAGAGGTTCGTCAGAGACATTGTCCCTGTACTCGACTACTCCGTCAGTCATACCTGCTGATGCACTGGCGTTGGCTATCATATGCATAACGAAGACATGCTAGTCAGGACTTCGGTTGACAAGAGAATCCAGCTTGCATTAAGGCGAACCTAAGGTCCAGGTGAACGCAGGCCATCACGTCGCGCCCAGTACTCCTCCAAGATCCTTCCATTCCCCCAAGACTCCATACCCATGAGACTTCATACCCATTATCATACAGTAAAACGCCTGGTTTCCATATCGCATCATAGCGGTTCCAAGATATTGTCTCTCAATTTCTGGCATTCCTTCATCTGCTTCGAGATGATGGCAATCCCACTCTCCGCAGTCGTCACATCCTGTGCAGCCTTGCGCACCTCGCGTCCCCAGGCGTGGACCGACTCCAGTTTGTTGATAATGCTTGTCTTGGTACTGCTCGCTAAAACATCGTCGTTGGGTTGATGTTCGAGGGTCGAGATGTGAGCCTCAAAGGCTCTCTCGACAGCAATGCCAAGTTCTATGTGCTGCCAGTGGTAAGCGGCCTGGTAATTCGTAGCATTTTCACGGCCTCGTCGCGATGGCGAGTCAGGTCCACCAGGTCGGTCTCCAGCTGCTGTAAGGAGTTGTTCATAGAGTCGAGATGGAGCTTGGCCATCTCATTTCGGAGGAATTCGTGTGCTGTGAGTAGGCTCTGCGCATCTGGGACTGGAGGGGCGTTGTCTTGCGGAGCGACAGACGCAAGCACGCCTGCGTTTACGACGATGGGCGTAGGATCCGGAACATTCAGAGCAGCTGCAAGGGTAGCGGGACGGATTCTGAGGTTTACCGTCAGGCTTCTGGCTTCACTGGGTCGCTGTTGGGGCGCAGGACGCGTCGAATCACCCCTCTGTCGATTGCGGCGGTTTCAGGGCAACTTCCCGCCAGACTCAATGCGACGTGGGTAGAAAGACTGAGTTTAAAATCGGTCGTCGGTTGGACGGTTCAAGGTAGAGAAGTAAATGCTCGAAACGGGGTCGATTGTGGTAGTCGCCATAGCGAGCACAACGGGACCGCCCCTAAATTGGCAGGTTCAGAGTCCAGGTTGAGATGGACGCGCGAAAGGACGCGTCGAGCGCGTCAAGGCAGCATAGCATTATTTACACACATGTCCATGGGCCATTTCACAACTCATGTTTGCTTGGCGCAGTTGTGCAAAAGCGCGTAGCGTTCGGGGGCAATGCATTGTCAGGGAGCTGCGGTCGCCATCGTGTCGAGTTAGCAAACATGAATATGCAAGGTACCGAGTAGCGTCGTCCCTGCCATCGTCGTCGAGACCGTTCCGCGATGGTCTGCATGGGAAGAGCGAGTTCATCTGCTATTATTAATGGCCTAGGTACAGTATGGTGGATGGGATGGATAGATGAATGAAATGCCAACATCATGGCATCGCATCCATGACGAAGCAGTGAAGGCGCAAGGCCACGGACGGACGCAACGACGAAGAACAGAAGAGAAACGAATATCACATCGTGACTCGAGAGACCTTGTTCACTTGAGCAAGGCAAACCGATGCACCATGTAGAATATGTCATCGACAAGATGATCAGGTAAGTGGGAGAGGAAGGAAAAGAGAAAAGGAAGAGAGGGTGACGAGAACTTGAAGCATGACCGAGGAAGAGATCAAGGACCCCTGCTCGATTGGAACAATACACAGGGGGGTTCGTAGCCATAACCAATCATAAGGCAGATCCCGAAGGGGCTGGGTCCACGCCCTGCTTGGTATTGAGGACACGCGTGATTGGAGTACTGCCTTTGTGTTGCTGTCTAAGGTACCTGATATCAAGTGGCCCTCAAAGGGCGCCGTCTCTTTGGTCAGTGGTACAGCGAGCCTTAACACCTTGACTTTGGCCTGGCGCCATGTCACGTGCTGATCTTTCTCTACCACCCTACACCTTTGTACCAACTCCCCAAATTTTCCCTCTTCCCAAAGACTTTGTCCATGCATGAAAGTCTGAGTTGAAATGGTCTAAGCTGAGGAAGCTATTCCTACCCAAATTCTGGTTCACGTATGCATGCCGACTCCATGACGCAGCCCTGACAACCAAGTAGTTGGGCATAAAGGCCATGAGGAACGAAATTGCCAATCGAAAACAGCCATTAAGACTGTAATGTCGCCTGAAGGATAGAAAATTCACTTAGTCAATCTCTTCGTGTTTTCACCTTTCCACAGGGAACAATCATGTTCGTTTTCACTTGCACGCCGTAATAGTTTCGGCCCATCGACCCGGATGCACATAAGCAATGAGTGAGAAATTATGCCTACGGTGTCCCATCACCGAGACTTGGTCGGATTTTTCTCATCGACGGGACCGGTTCATAACTTGTTAGTTGGAGGCTCTCACACCTTCCGGTCTTATTGGTGGGTCGTGGTCATCGCTGCTTCTGTCTCATAGGGCATCTTTTATGGTTTGAGCCAACTATGCTCTACTTTTCCACCCTCTGGTTGTATGTCCTCGCCCCGGTGAAGACATGGAGCTTTGCCGCCGGGCTAACGTGTCATTGCTCGGCAGATCGGCCCATAACTGAGCCGATAGATACACACAGCTATTTCACCAATTGGGTATGCTTTGGCTTGGTTTCCGCCCTTCCCATGGGAACCGTATAAGGTCTATCTACTAAATTAGTGACTTCACTCTGTCGAATAAGTCTTGCCAACGACATCCACGTGGTTAATCCTCTATCCTCTTTTCACACAACTATATCGTGGCAGTATATGAGACCTCTAAGCTCATTTTCACACCTTACCTCGTCTTTATCTCTACCGTTCAGCCTCCTCTTCATACCATCTCGCTTTTCACTCACTGGAAGAATTACTTATGGCCGGCGACGGTGACCTGGGCTCTGATCAAGGGAACGTCCCAAATATGGGCCCGACTGCTCCTCGTCTAGGATGTAATCTAATATCATACACTTTCAATGGTAGACATTAGTGAGTTAATAGTCTTGCCAATCTTGCCCACGTTCTCATCTCTCAACTGCGCAGCTGCTTCATAAGACAGTCGGTAGATATGAAATGCATCCGAGAACGGTAAACGATGGTCTGTCCACCCAGTGGCCATCCTTAACTTTTTCGAACTTGTCCACTGTGGAAAGCCAATCGCCATTGCCAGCGAAGCGTCCTCATCGGTTGCAACATCTTTGAGGTTTACATACTTGACTCCGCCTGCGATGCCGTACTCTTTGATGATTGCGTTGATAATTTGCTCGGCCGTTTCATAACGCTCGGATGAGATATTGAATACCTCACCCTCAACGGTTTGTCGAGGTGCAGAAGCGATGGCGACATATGCCTCAGCGCAGTCGTCGATATGCAGCGAATGGCATATCCAACTGGGCTGTGTTGGCGCGATAAGAATCCGGTCTCGTGGGCTCTCGGCCGACCCAGCCCTAGAGCCAGCTCGAAAGCAGACACTGTAATAGCTTGACGCTCGGCCATAGACATTGGTCGGTCGGACAAGAACAGCCGCAAAAGCGTTGATGCTCTCAAAGATTCTTGGTGCATGTTGCACTCGAGGAGCAGCAAAGGGAGGTGGACGAAGCTCCGACAATTCGTCATGTGGTGCCACGCCGGGGTCATCAGAAAGATGAGGTCCAACGCCATAATCTTTACTTCCTGCGGTAAAGATCACCAGTGGCCGTACACCATTCGCCGTGCTGGATATTGACAGAGTCTGAAGGAGACTAACTATGTTTTGGAAGTGCGGCACATAGTCCAATGTGTTCTCCGTGGTAGAAACGATTACATCCAACGTCGATGGAAGAAGCGCTTGGATGACTTTGTGGGAGACGACATCATCGATGCTGCCAATGATTGGTATGATTTCCTCCGCTGTTAGTGATATGCTTGACTGCACGGAACGGATGAGCCCATATGTCACCCATCCAGCACGCACAAAGGCGCAGGCTACGGCTTTTCCGATGTAGCCATTCGCACCAGTAACCAGAACCGCTTTGGCGCCCATAGTTGCAGCCTGAGAGCAAAGATTGATGTTAAACGCAGACGGATTGTGAATGGAAATGCAACTTCTAGACCCTGGGTCATGGTTTATTAAAGGCTGTCGCGATGACAAATCCATCTCGAGGTGATGCCAACATTGACCTTGATTACAAATGCACCTGGGTGGTACGATACCTAGATGCGGGGGCGAGATAGCTAACAACCATGTCGATATGCCTACTGCTACTGGGAGTTTATATGCACCTGTCTTCTGGCTCAGTTATCCCATCAAGCCCCTGCTTCAACTATAATAAAGAACGCAATCTCCCAGACTCAACACCGCCAATCACCGACAGTTTTCTAATCCAGTTCAACGCCTCAGGTTTTGTGAGTTAAACCTGCCGTTCTTCAACATGCGCCGACACCGAGGCTTCTTTCTGCATAGCCATAGCACCAGCCGGGTCATCCAGTGCGTGAGGGACGAGCTGATCACCAAAAAGTACATCCATCTGCTCCAAGGTGCGGCCTTTGGTTTCAGGGAAAAAGAGCCAAAAGCAGAGGAAGGCGATGAGGTTGAAGACGAAGAAGACGTAAAAGTAGCGAAATCCGATATGGGAGAGTGCGCTTGGGGAAAATTGCGCAAAGACAAGGTTGACGAGCCAATTCGTAAACGTGGTGATGGCGTTACCTAGGGCGCGTACCTCAACGGGAAAGATCTCGGCTGGGTAGACCCAGGAGATGATACCCAGAGGAGTATAAAACAGGCTGAATACAAAGTTCATAGCGACCATGGAGCGTAGTTGGTTGGCATTGTCTGGGTTGATGTACTGTGCTTGAACGGCGTTGACGAGAAGAGACGCACCGAGGAAGGCAGCTGAGACCATGAGTGGCTTGACGCGGCCGACCCTGTCAAGCATCCAGAGACCGATGGTGCAGTAGACAATGGAGAGAGCACCGCTAATACCGATGATCATCAACGAGGTCTGTGTGCCGATGCCCAAGAGCTCGTAGATACGAGGTCCATAGCTAGTCAAGGCTTAGCAACTATTTTAAACAACCAAAGACGACATGACCCACTAGTTGATAACATTGATGCCAGAGAGGGGCCCAAAGGCCTGGATTCCACATCCGAGCAAGAGTCGCTTCCTCCACGAGGGCTTTGTGAGGATGGACATGGCAGACACCTTGCCAATCTCCCGGTCGGCGGCGATGACGTCTCGGATCTCTATAAACTCGAGGTCGATCTGGGAAGCATTCTCGCCTTTTCGTAGCTTATTGAGGACGATTCGTGCTTCTTCATGTTTATCCTTCTCCATGAGCCATCGAGGCGACTCGTTCAGGAACCAGATGCCGGTCACGAGGATCAGGGCAGGGACGCACTGGAAGGCGAGGGGGAATCGCCCTGCGAACCGTTAGCGAGACGTGATGGAACCATCCACCGGGTTGCCGTGACGAACAAGAAAAAGCTGTCTTGGAAAATGAGCATCCATAACCTAGCCACTGTGCCACTAGGAAGCCCCAGCTGAGGAACCACTGGAGAAGACCAGACAGAGCACCTCTCCACTTGGGCGTGGAGATCTCGGAGGCGTACATCGGGATCGTACTGGTTAGCATGCCCACGGCCATACCACCGATGAACCGGCCAACAATGAGCATGGCCATCGACGTGGATCCGGCCTGCAGAGACGAACCGAGGAGCGAGACCACAGACCCGGAGAAGATGGTCATCTTGCGACCAAGAATATCCGCGACAGCCTAGGGGAAAGCAAGTCACAAGTCAGTCTCACTTGGTCACAGACTTGGATGGAATGGGGATCCCGACCATGTTGATCATAGTTCCGAGGACGGCGCCGCCCTGGAAAGAACTGACGATGCCTCCAGCAGTGTCATCGCTAGGAGAATCAAAGTATTGCTTGAAGTGAGGAAGAGCAATGGTGGAGCTGATGATGCCCGAGTCGTAGCCGAAGAGGAAACCTCCAACGGCCAGGAAGGCCGCCGAGGCAATGGTGATGGCATCGCCGCTGGGCATGGCTACTGTCGTTGAAGAGTGAGATAGGGTTGAAGGAGGGATATGGAGCCAAAGTCTGGGGATGCTGGAGGTTTATATAGCGCTACGCTACCCCGGATTCGCTTTGTCGGTGCAATGCGGAGGAGTTGGCGAGCCACACGCTGATGGGGTAACTCTCGATTCAGCGCCAGGGACTCTCTGCCCGGGGATTAGACAGGGGCTTTCGGTTGTCTGGTGATCTCGGGGGCATCTAGACCGAGTGATGGCCACCTTCATTTGCAAGATTTGCCAACATGTCACCGTCTTTCGTAAACATGGTTCGTTCCCCATGTTTCCCCAGCACAGAACTGGTAGGGTAGGGTTCCATGCGAACAAGCGGCGTGGAGCAGGTTCAGCTTGTTAGGTACACCCCCACCACCATGGCCTGGCTGATGGAGACACATGCCCGGCTTTGTCGAGTTTTCCGGCGCTCTCCATCAACGCCGCCACCGACATCTGGAGCTAGTGATCCGCATCGTGGGTCTTTCTATTCGGAAGTCAGGTCAGACAGCAGGAAATGGCTCGCGAGTGTATCAAGCGGTCACCCATCGAACGGGCCAGTTTGACCCGAAGACAAACCAGGGGCAACTCGGCTTCGCGTCAAAAGGCCGACCCCCGAAGTCTGAATCGATCGTCAACACTTTCTACACGCAACAACATTCACCATGCAGGTCATCGGCTGTGGCATCCACGGCTTTGGCGAAACCATCGGCATCGACGTTGACGAGTTCCGAGTCTTCTGGAAGCTCGACGTCGCCGACGAGCATGGCAAACAGGTGGCATACCGCATCGTCGTGTCGGAAAGCAAAGTCGTCGACGAGCACGGCCTTTGCTTTGACTCTGGCCGCGTAGAGAGCAATGAGCAGCGCAACATCCTCTGTAACCCTCGGGACGGCTTCAAGTCGACAACGCCCTACTACTGGGCCGTGACCGTCTGGGACCAACATGGGAATGAAGCCATCAGCTCCCTCAACGAGTTCTACACGTCGTACCCTCGGTCATCGAGACTGCTGCCGCCTTACAGCATGAACCAAACCTATGTGAATACCAAACACCTCCATGTCCCTCCCTGCCTTGAGATTGCTGACCCAGACAGATGCCGCACTCTAGTCTCATATTCCGCACTTGGTTCGAGGGTGAGGTAAACCGCTGGAAGGCCGTATGGATCGGCAACGGAAGTGACAAACCTCTCTATCTCCGGAAATCCTTCACGTTCCAGCGCAAGCCTTCACGCGTCATCGTTCTTGCCTCGGGCCTGGGCCATTTCAATCTTGCCGTCAATGGCAGGCCGGCCTCGTCGCACGTCCTGGACCCCGGCTGGACCAACTATCACAGAACAGTCCAGTTTGTCGGCTACGACGTGACAGAGCACATCTCCCAAGGGGAGAATGCCATCGGAGCCCATGTGGGCAATGGCTTCTACGCCGGGGACCAAGGAGATCGCTTCTTCTGGCCCATGTACGAGGACAATACGTACGTGCGTTACGGAAACGAACTGTGCTTCTTTGCCGAGATCCATGCGCACTATGCGGATGGCACGCATGAGTGTATCATCTCCGATCCGAGCTGGAAGGTCCGCAAGAGCGCCACGGCACTTGCGAATATCTACGCTTCTGAAGATCATGACAGGCGGGCGTATCCAGTTGGCTGGGATGCACCAGGCTTTGATGATGTAGACTGGCAACTTGCTAAGCCGCTCACGGGGCCAAGAGGCAAGTTGCACTACCAGAGCCAACATCCCGTCATCTTGCACAACACTTTTACACCTGTCAGCCAAGTCATGGTCAAGCCAGGGGTCATCATGTACGATCTCGGCCAGAATGCGTCAATCATGGTACGAGTTGTAGCCAGCGGCATCGCCGGGGCAGAGTATCGTGTCAGGTACTCGGAGACGATCGGAGAAGACGGCCTGGTACTCATGCCGGACCCCTTGTTCAAGGAGTTCGAGACGGGTGTCTACTCAAAGATCACACTCTCAGGCCAAGAGGAGCAAGAAGTTTGGACGCCTGAATTTAGCTTCACGAGCGCCCGATACATCCAGATCGAAGGAGCCTCAATCGACGGCAAGGACGGTCTTCCCATCATTCACTCTCTGACTGCCCGCCACGTCTCATCTGGCGCCCCGAAGCTTGGCTTCGTCAAGACGGACAAAGAAGACGTCAACGCCTTGATAAACGCCTGCTACTGGACATTTAGCTCCAATATCTTTAGCTACCACACAGACTGTCCGCAGATCGAAAAGTTTGGATGGCTGGAGGTGACATCTCTGCTCTTCCCGGCCACACAGTACGTGCGAGATATGGAGGCTGTGTACTCCAAGATCCTGGATGACATTATTGACACCCAAGAGCCTTCCGGTCTGGTACCCACTATGGCGCCCTTGGTCAGATACATGTATGTTCTTTCTTCTGTTCTCTCTCTGGTAACAACTAACACGGGTTGAAAGGTGTGGTCCGATGCACGACACCATCACCTGGGGAGGCGCCGTCTGCTTGCTCCCAGAGCTTATCAAACATTACTACGGCAGCACAAGTGTCTTTACGAAGATTTATCGACCATGCGTACAGTACATGGAATACATGCGAGGCAAAGAGCGGCTCGGCGGGCTCATTGAACACGGTCTCGGGGATTGGGGCTACGCCATTGCGTTTGGGAACCACCAAGCAAATATCGAAACGGCCATCTACTACAAGTGCCTGCGAAACGTGGCCATGATGGCCAAGGAACTAGGCTTCGCCAGTGACGAGGCAAGATTCACCTCCTGGGCTGAACGAATATACGCTGTCTACAACCAACAGCTCCTCGTCACCGACAAAACGAAGTTTCCCTACGCCTTCTATACCTCTCGGGACAATCCCAACACACAGGACCGTACCATGGTAGCCCAGGCTGTAGCCCTTCAGCACGGTCTCGTCCCGCCGCAGCACCGCGCCGACGTCATCCAAGCCTTTGTTGCCGCCGCCGAAGACTCGGGGCATGTCATGCGCGCCGGCGAAATCGGCCTCAAGTACCTCTGGAATACGCTGGCAGAGCAGGATGTGGACCGGCCCGACATTGTGCTCAACATGATTCGACAAGAGGAGCACCCCTCGTACATGCGGTTCCTGCGGCGCGGGGAGACGAGCCTGCTGGAGTTCTGGCAGGACAACTGCCGCTCCAAGTGCCACGACATGCTCGGGACGATATACGAGTGGTTCTACGACTCGGCACTCGGCGTCAGGCCGCTGACAGACGCGTATCGCACGTGGAGGCTCAGGCCGTGCTTCAAGGCCGAGTTTGACTATGTCGAGGGGGAGATCGAGTCGCCCTATGGCTTGATATCAGTTCGTTTCGACCGTAGAGGCAAACAGGATAAGGCAAAGGCTGATGTAGATGTCAGCGTGCCGGCTGGGACTTTGTGCGAGCTTGTTCTGCCATGTGAGAGCAGCACGGTGGAGGTTCAGAGGCTGCCGGTCAATGAGACTAGGAGCTTCAAGGGCAAGACGTTGACGCTGCTCCAGGGCCATTATAGATTAGACATCACAGCTTAGACCGACAGTGTAGTACATGCTCTTAGACTCCTTTCCCGGGGTTCCAGAACCAGACTTGTGGTACGTAAAGTGAATGATTCTAGCAATTCCACGGTCACAATTCCACGGTGATAAGTTGGGCGGTTCAACAAAGTCACGTCTGAGGCATTGGCACTCGATTGTCCCTAGTCAATGGGCTGAGTGTAGACTGAGCACATGTGGAAGCGGAATTGCGGCACACCTTGAGCTGGTCATTATCTCGCCTGTCCTCACCCTCCACGGGCCTCAAGGTTGGTGAAGGTCCCGATCCGATGAAACATTCCGTCACGGGGGCTACGGAACTCTATTCAGGGGTTGTCTCTGGCGCCGGCTTTCAACCAATTTGATTGGTGCTCCTCACCGGCCTTATTATGATCTGGTTGGCAGTTGAACTGCCCCCGGCTTTGAAGCTGACCTATTGGCTGAAGGGCTTGAAAGCCGCCGGCACGAGGTGGATGCTCGCTGCTAGTGCCACCCCCTCCCCACAAGAGCTCCTCCACCTTGTCTGGTGCCCAAGAGATGACCTCGAAAGTAAGGGGTTGCATGCCACCTACGAGACAGAACCTGCAAAGGTCCAAACCAAAGCTAGGCCCAAGAGCGGGACTTTGCTGGAGCGAGGATATGAGTAATCACCGACATTAACTGCCAAGATTGAGAGGAAGTCGACTTATGCCTCATGGGTTGAACCGCTCGTCCACTTCCGCACGTCAACGCAGAGATGCGTTGCGCTGTACATTATACATAAAACGAGTCCAGGCCTTACGTTTGACTGCTCTAGATAATATCGTCCCACTTTACACTCCCTGCGAGGACCTTTCAGGCTACCCTGCGGCTCCTCCAAGAGTTTCCGAGTTTTGTATGTCCATCATCATAGATTGGGTAACGCGGCTCCTTTCAAAGTGAACATTTCCAAGTTGGCTCGCATCGGAGTCAGGCCATGCATCATCCGCCTTGTCCTCAAGTGCCAGAGCATGTGCAATGAGGAACTTGACCATCCACTTGTCAAAGCGGTGGGTGTTTCTGCTGAGAGATCTTATGCAATTCTTCTGGAACACCACCAGTCGATTTATCTGCGACGAATCGTAAGCAACAGATGAAATACATTGCCTCATAGTGTCTCAATACCATAAGCTCCACGCTCGGCCAGTAGCTCCGTAGTTGTACCAGTGACTTGAGGTTCGATTCGAGGCGACTCTTGGAGTCTTCCAGCTCATGAGGCTCGCCGAACAGGTACGTGTGCAGCAGCACCGAAGAAGACACAATCGTGACATGGCCCACAATGTTGTACAGTGCCGGGGCTCCGGGAACCTCCCGCGAGGCTTTGAGCACATCACATATAATCGCCGCATGAGCTTTGCAGCGATCTGCATATTTCTTGCCGTTCCTCGTAGAAGGCCGACGCTGGTCGAGGTACTGGTAGAAGAGCAGCGTGTAGTAGTGATGATAGCCTAGATGGAAAGCAATAAAGACGCTGCCGAGGCCCCGGCTTACAAACGCTGCCAGGTTTTCCATGGAGAATGTCAACCCGGCGTCGAGGTTCTGCTCAAAGGCGTCGAGATCGGCTTCGAGGCGTCGAACCGACTCATCCATCAGAGCCTCGTCCCACGTGTCTGTCTCGGCGAGCTCCCTGTGAAGTTGTTGTATCTGGGTGTATATCTTGACCAGCCTCACCATGTGACCCCATAGGCCGGGCCTCCATTCCGAATCAGCGATATCTGAGTCTCCTGGCATCATCATGGAGAAGACGTATTCGTCCATGGGCACCCGGGGCTGCTTGGCTTGCCATCCAAACTGGCGCGACAGGTCTGAACCACCACTGGCCCAGGTGTCGGTGATGAATAAAGTCCAGAATATGCGGCGTTTTGTTTCACGCGTGATTCCATCATCAGCCTCGTCGCAAACGCCAAGATTGAGAATCTGAGCCATGCGATTGGCAAGTGCTGGATGATATGATTAGCCACCATGTTGCGACTTTTAGGTCATGTCTTATCCACGGAGCAATGTACCAAAGTATAAAGACTCAACATCCGCGTGACAATCGCCCATGGAGTTGTTTCCAACCAGGATACACGCTTGGATGTTCTCGATGCAGATATGCTCGAGATCGTCCTTCAACGCCACCTTTCCCTGGGCGCAATACACGGGCCCGCGGGAGCGTATGTCGGGCTGTGTGGCAAACCTGGTGCTCTGTCAAACCTAGTCACTAAATGATATGAGCCAATGCTGGCCAGGGTGTTCGAATGTACCGTGCCGCCATGCCCATCATGCTCAGAAGAACAGGCTGAGAGGCGGTGCCCGCGACGACGCTTGCTTTGAAGGAGGACTGGTGAAAGAGGCTGTGAGGCTGGTCATGAATGAATCGAAAGTAGAGATCGACCAAGTGAATCGTCTCTTCGCTGGAACGAGTTGATAAAGCTGGAGGAAGAGGCTGTGCAGACTGGAGGCTATTGATGGCGGCTGAGCATGGCAGGTTTCGCTGGATACATTGAGAACATGCCAAATCGCCTGTCCGGTCGCATCTTCGCTTTCCACTCCTGCACTGCAAGCATGCCTTTACAGGTCGCATAGTGCTGCACGCAGGCCGGAACGCTGGGCATGGGGAGATCAATGACTGCGAGTAATGATAAGAACTGGTGATGCAATTTGATGCTGTACCCCACCAAGTAGCGGTCTGGGTGGCCTCAGGCAACCGGCCAAACGACATGACCCAATTGTGGGTGAAGAACGATCTTCTGGCTCAGTTAACCCATCAAGGGCCGGGCTTCAACCATAATAAAGAACACATTAGCAACACATCATAGCATCATATCCCAATGCTAACACAGTGCTCGAAACCTTCTTCGTCAAGTCGAAGGCCCATAATTTGACGTTTGATACAGTAGGCGATGTTGCCCCAGATGTCGACACCGACGAGGCGTAGGATTCCGATCCGCACCAACTTTTCAACGCTTTGCACTTGGCGTCGTTTCCAGGTTGCTTTCGGTTGCTGGTGGGCCAATTGGTTGAAGCGTCTTGCGCTTGTGGGACTGCTGAGGCGATGCTGTCTGGGATGGGATATGGGGCACATTCTCACACTTCTCTGCCCTCAAAGGTATATCTTGGGAGGAAGTTGAAGTAATGAACCGAAATGGCCCGAGTCTTGATGGAAAGACGGCCTGAATGAACCGAATGAACCCGTGAGCCCGGTATTAGCGCCCTCTATGAAGAACCGGCCCGGTGTTGATGATAATGTCGGCGCGGACAAGTGCTAGCGCCGGAAAAACGCGACGCTCGGTTAGATTTCGCTCCCCTATCCCCCAGGCCCCAACCCATGTGACCAGACATGTGCGACAGTTGATGTGAAGAAGAATAACCGGGAAAATTCAAAAAGAAAGGATAGCAGGTTTGAGGAGAAATCATTAGTTCTAGCTCTCGCCCTGTTCATCACATTCTTCCCTGAAGCTACGAGAGCAGGCAGCCATGGCTTCATCCCTCAGGATAACCTTGCCCAATGGGCTTGAGTATTCTCAGCCAACCGGTCTTTTCATCGATAATGAGTTCACGGCAGCGTCTGGAGATGCGTTCACAGTCATCAATCCGGCGTGCGTACCCTTCCTCGGTTGCTCTTGCTAGCAAATCTCGACTAACATCCGAGACAGCACCGAGGAAGACATCACCACCTTCACAGGGGCATCCGGTAACGATGTCAATACTGCTGTTGCTGCTGCTCGCCGGGCCTTTGAGGGTCCGTGGTCGGAGCTCCCGGCCGCTGAACGTGGAAACCTCCTCATGAAACTTGCAAGTCTCATCGATCGGGATCGTGAGCTTCTTGCGAGCATTGATGCGATGGACAATGGCAAGGTAAGAGAAAATTGACATTCCTCTGTTCATCATCCCCTTTCTAAACTCTTCCCTCAGACATTCTCTGCAGCTCTCAACGTAGACATTGCTGCCTCGCACAACGTCTTCAAGTATTACGCTGGCGCAGCAGACAAACTCAGCGGGAGTACTGTTGAAACGTATCCTTCCAAGTTTGCGTATGTACTGCGTGAGCCTCTTGGCGTCTGCGGACAGATTATCCCCTGGTACGTTCCCCGCACTGCCATCTGGAATGTGCATGTTAAGAAATGTAGGAATTTCCCCTTCATGATGTTGGCCTGGAAGGTCGCCCCTGCTCTTGCTTGTGGCAACACAATAGTCCTGAAGCCCGCTGAACAGACGCCCCTCTCTGCTCTTTATTTTGGCAAGTTAGTTGTTGAAGCTGGTTTCCCTCCTGGTGTTGTGAATATCGTCCCTGGTCTCGGGAGCGTTACCGGAAAAGCTCTCGCAGAGCATATGGACGTTGACAAGATCGCCTTTACGGGAAGTACTATGACCGGAAGAGCCATCATGCGCTCTGCTGCATCTAACCTGAAGAACATCACCCTCGAGTGTGGTGGGAAGAACCCCAGTATCGTCTTTGACGATGCAGACCTCGATAAAGCTGTGAAATGGTGCCACGTGGGCATCATGGATAATCAAGGACAGACTTGTATCTCGACCTCGAGGATTTATGTCCAAGAAGGCGCCTACGATCGCTTCATTGAGAAGTTTACAGAGGTCACTCGAAAGCACCACCTCCTTGGGGACCCCTTTGATGCAGACGCCTGGCAGGGGCCGCAGATCTCCAAGGCACAGTATGAGAAAGTCCTATCGTACATTGAAGAGGGAAAGAAGAGCGGTGCCCGCCTTGTCTACGGTGGTGCCACACACGGGCAGAAGGGGTATTTTATTGAACCCACCATTTTTGCTGATGTAAGTTGTCCTCTGACTGGCTTAGACACTCAACTAACCATGCCTAATCGTAGACGACTGAGGAAATGAAAATTGTCCAGGAAGAGATTTTCGGCCCTGTTGTCGCCATTTCCAAGTTCAAGACCTTCGATGAGGTCCAGGTCAAGGCGAACA
Organism: Fusarium phalaenopsidis; assembly: GCF_050370095.1. NCBI lineage: Eukaryota > Fungi > Ascomycota > Sordariomycetes > Hypocreales > Nectriaceae > Fusarium > Fusarium phalaenopsidis. The sequence continues at coordinate 527,089 of NW_028145414.1, read as the reverse complement.
ACAGCTGTTACGGACTTTCTGCCGCAGTCTTCACGGAAAACATCACCAAGGGGCACAAAATGGCGAGAAGGCTACAGGCTGGCATGGTCTTCTTGAATTCTTCGGGCGATACACACTACGGGGTTCCCTTTGGGGGGTACAAATCTTCCGGCATTGGCCGGGAGCTCGGACAGTACGCCCTCGATGCATACACGCAGACGAAGGCTGTGCATGTGAACCTGGGAAATTGAATGTGTTGGGTTCCTGGAGCCCGGAATTCACATTTATATAGTATATCCACCAGCTTGCGTTCAACGCAACAGCATATTCGGGCTTCTTTCTCTGCTGTTCTCTCAACTTGTCTCACCGTTATCTGCACCTTACGGGCTTCTCAGCTTGGGCTTCGTAATACAAGAGTGGAGTGATGTAATCACCAACTCCGAAAGTAGACTCCATGAGCAAGGTAAAAGAAAAACGGTGTATATAAAGAATGAGCTCACACCAGCACATTTTACCTTGAATAACCAGCAGTGTGGTCAGTGCCACCCAGCTAGTATCCCGTAGAGAGACCCCTTTGAGCCAGCAGCTCCCCCGGCAATCTCAAAGTTCCACACGCTCCAAAGAAATACTGTATTTATAAGGCCTTCTAGTCTACCAGTCACAGAATCACCCTATCCTTGCTGTTGCGATGATTGGAAAGCAGGCTACACAGCGGAGTACTTACAAGGTGATATGAGTTGATGGGTGACAAAACATGACTAACCGATGACAACACTGCCCTAGACTCCCCTTCTCGTCTTGTAACCTTGATTTAAGAGCAAGTAAACGGGCTTCCCACGGTACCGAGCTTGTAGGCATCGATGATACTCTGGATGGTCGTGTAGGTTCCAGTAACTGTCATGAATGCCCCCAGAACAACCGTGAAAATGTGGAAGTAGCACAGCACTTGCTTGACCTTGTTGGTTCCACGTGGCTCCCAGTCCATGTACAAACCCATAAAGGCGGGAATGATCAACTATCTCGGGTGTTAGAAGCTGGAAAATCTCTCAAGGTCTTCAATAGGGGGGTGAGTCAACGTACGCAAGTCGGAGCGCAACAGAGCGAGCCGATGAGACCAATAAGATAGCTGAAGAAAGGCACGGCTCCAGCGATAATGAATGCGACTGCGCTGATGCCGATAGTAGAACCTCTGATTGATGTATCAGTAAATGAAGCCTGAGCGAGATGGGAGTAGAGCGACATACAGCCAGACTGTCCAGTGAATCAAACTGTGGTTTTGGAGGTGCTCGGAATTTCGAAGGATGCGGACAAGCAGCTGGACATTCTGTTAGCTAGGTCATCGCGGTCTCAAGAAGAGCAACTGACAAATTTGGCCGCAAGATGGACCCAAAGGGTGGAGGTCATGATGAAACCCGGAATCGAGATGCCATAGGCAATCTTCTCCAATGTTCCTCCAGCACTTCCCAACGATGGGCTGGCGACATACTGGCCGCAGTACCTGCTCACAAGTCAGACCGTGACTTCCAACGCCACACAACAGGAAAGGCTTACACATAGACAACTAGTGCGAAGGAGACGTAACAGGCAACAAGAAAACCTTGGGAGGAGAAGAGGGCCTTGGTGAAAGACTTGGGAGTCTTCATCTCAGCAATCACAGGCATGAAGGTCGGTGTGGAACCATAGCCCGCTACCATTTCTGTAAGCATGTGGCATTCTCCAGAGGTCACGAAGCATAGCTTACCGAAGAGGTTGATGGCGGCAACAAATCCAGGAATAAAGGTAGGTGACCCGACAGCCAAAACCTCCATATCGAATGGGCCTTCCTGGGGAGCGGCAGCAGGCCGATCGACCTGCGTAACGCCGACAACAACGATGAAGACGGCTGTGAAGATGGAAGCGAATCCAATCCATGTCAGGATGGCCAACTTGCCCAGAGTCTGGATGCTGGCGACCAGTGCGGTACAGATAGCGGCAACCAAAGTCCAGACCACGGTGCAGACGTGTTTGCTCGAGAGAACCTGGAACCCCTGCGCCAGTCCTATGAAGCCCGAGCCAGTTGCCAAGCTATTCGTGGGGTTAGAAATAAGGTACCCTTAACCATCATGGCCTCCGGGGTATACATACATCCATGTGAGAAGGAAAAGCCCTCCGGCAACTTCACGAGCGATCGGACCGCCCATGAGTCCCGCAGCATCTGCAATATTATGAACGCCAGAATAGCGCATTCGGAAGGCGTACATGATGTAGGCGTAGTCTTGGAACGGCGTTAGTGTTCATTACGCTAAGGCCAAGGACAACACGCGTCTCACGTACAGGTTGTCAAGGCGCCCCAGCAGACGAGGAGGATGATGCCAGGCCCGTAACCGACAATGCTGAATGCAGAGGGAATTGCCAGGACACCGGTGGCGAAGCAAAGCTTTGAGAGAATGATGGCGGTTCTGATCCTATCATGACAGAGTCAGCATCTCAGTTGGTCGAGTGCCAGGACGCGGGGGGATGGCAACTAACCATCCAAGTGCACGGTATTCCGCCTGCTGGAAGACTTCACCTCCATCCTCGATAACCTCGGACTTCAAGTCCTCTCCTGACCCCCGACGAGGACTGCCCTTCTCGGGCGAATGCTGGATGGAATCTGTTGGGGAGGACGCCATGGCGAATAGTTTGCAAGTCTTTCTCAGGACAGGACGGATGCTCGGAGCTGAGAAAATGATCGGTTGGCTCAGTCTGGATGAGACGAGGCCTTCGAAGAGAGTGAAACTTTATAGCCTGCTCGGAAGGGGGGTTTGCCGCCCGTGGTATATCAGAGGGACGGACCGCTGAACTGATACGGAGATGGAGATCCCCATTGTTAAACCTGGCATGGGTCCTGGTCTGGGCCTGGCACGAGATTCTGGGGTGCGTTTGGGGCACGTACATGACTCAAGGCTGGGGTTTGGTGGGCCTGGCCACCGCCAAAATCCGACGCGAGCTGATTTCCGTTGCACCTCAGGTCCCAATCACGCTGGGTTGTTGTCGAGGTGGAGACGAGATAACGGACGCCGACAATCCCAGAACAAAACCGGTCCCTGTCAGCTCGCCAAATACAGTATAGTACTTTAGTAGAGTTCCCTCTGGCCGGCGAGAGCTAGCCAATCTCCGACGCTAGCGAATTTCCGTGTAGGGGTTCCCCAAATCATGGTGCGGGGGACTGGCCAACTCTCTGGCTCTCTGGGCAAGCCGTTGGCGATCGAGCTGATAGATGGATTGTGATTTAAGACACGGACCTTATTTATCACGCGAGAATTCTTGTAGAGAAGTTTTCTGGAGTGAACTTGATTTGTCTACTAAGCTTTACGGCTGACATTGACTGGATCAGGCCTTGCTAACCCCCCTAAACACATACTCAACCCCTCCTATCTCAACCGTCTGGCCCTCGGTCCACTTCCCATCCTGAGTCTTGATGGCCTCAGAGCCTTGTGTCGCAGTAGGGAGACCAGTCGTTTCCCCATCTTCAAACGTGAGCTTCCAGGTGCTTCCAATCACGTCCCAATCTTCTCTCCGGGCAGCAAAACCCCCCTGAGTCTTCTGGATGGCCAGAAATATGGCCCCGACCTTGCCAATGAAAGCAGAGCCATCACTACTCTGAAGAATCCACGAAAGTTCTTCAGGAGACTTCTTCTGCGTGATGTCTCTCCAGACCTCTTCGTAATCAGTGGGGACGCCTCCCAGAGGATAGGTGCCAATCTCAAGATCATCTCCATTCGGCAGCTTCTCGAAGTGAGCGTCATCTGGAATGGTCAGGTCGAGCGAGTCGATAATGTGAGTCCATCGGAATGTAGCTGTGCAGCTGTGTCAACCAACGGTTCCAGCTTGGTAGGTGGCGACACGTACGCGGCTCTTCTTTCAGGACGACCCTCTCACCAGCTCGGCTCCATTGGATCGCGCCGGATTTTTTGACCACGCGTAGGTCAATAAAGTATCCTCCAACATTGAGTGCCACAGTATCTGTATCTTCGTAGGCGGCGTTAGGGAGCCAGCGGACGCTGATGCGTTGGACGGCTTGAGATGGCATGGTGGTAATGGTCGCCCGAGTTTTGAGACGTAATAGATGCACATTGAACAAGATAGCTGACGATAATTTTCAGAGGAAACTGTCCAGATGGGGTACTGGAAGAAGAAAGGATGTGAAAAGTAGAACGCCGTTGTAATGAACCCCCTCCATACGTCCCCCACACACGGCCCAAACCCCAATCCCAGGAAACGCAGCTGGCTTGCCTAGTTGCATTATTAGTGCCGGGGATTGGCGTCCGAGGATCGGAACGTCGCTATCTCGACAGCGTTACTTCACCAGCTCAGTATTACGCGAGCATGCTGTCCGGCCCGGGGCATTCTTGAGCTTGCCCAGGGGGGAGATGGCCATACAAAAAGACGACGACGGCCGGGCCGGTGACAGTCCCATATGCTCAAAATACCCTCCCACACCTGTAATCACCGTCAGACACCCGTCCCAGCCCAGCCACCTCTCAGTTTCTCCCCTATGCCGACAGATCTCTCCAGCAGAAACATGAAGACACTGAACCTGGTTGGCGCGTCGATTGACGATCTCCAGGCCGCCCTATCATCAGGTAGCTTAACGAGCGTCGAGCTGGTTGCGCTGTACCTCCGACGCGTGGCTCGTTACGACTGCCACGGACTGGCTCTCAACTCAATTCCGATTCTCAACCAACATGTCTTTGACGAAGCCGCAGCGTCCGACGATCGTCGAGCGAATGAACAACCCGTTGGTCGCCTTGAAGGTATCCCGTATACCGTCAAGGACAGCTACAAGGTTCAAGGCATGACGGTCGCCAGCGGATCCCCGGCATTTAAGGACCTCATCGCCAACGAGGATGCCTTTACTGTCTCTGCTATTAGAGCCGAGGGGGGCGTCCTCATCGGTCGTACAAACATGCCGCCGATGGCATATGGTGGAATGCAGCGAGGCGTCTATGGACGTGCCGAGAGCCCATACAATCCCGCATGCTTGGCCGCCGCCTGGGCATCTGGTTCCTCCAATGGGTCTGCAGTTTCAACGGCAGCTTCCATGGCAGCCTTTGGAATGGCCGAAGAGACAGTTTCCTCTGGACGATCTCCTGCGTCAAACAACGCCCTTGTCGCGTACACGCCCTCAAGAGGATGGCTCTCCATACGTGGCAACTGGCCCCTTTATCCGACCTGCGACGTGGTGGTGCCACATACTAGAACGATAGATGACTTGCTGAGGCTCCTCGAGGTCATCGCAGTGAAGGATCCCTTAACTGGAGGCGATTTCTGGAGACATCAGCCATTCGTCAAATTGGCTGAACCATGGGGTCCGCTAGGTCCAACTCCAGAGCTGTTTCAAAACATTTCAGAGGCCGTCTCACTGAAAGGCCGACGCATCGCGGTCCCTGGTATGTACATCGGCGGGCCTACGCCGCATGGTGCTACGCCTGTCTTCACGAGTGATGCAGTCACACAACTATGGCAACATGCGCAAAGGGAGCTGGAGGCCATAGGCGCCGAGATTGTCGTTGTTCCCGACTTCCCTGCTGTCACGGGATATGAGAACCCGTCTTCGCTTCCGGAGGGGTCCGCACGCCTGCCGGATGACTGGAACTGGTACGAGAGGGGTCCCATGGTCGCTCATGGATGGGAGAGCTTCCTGCATGATAATGCAGACCCCAAGCTTTCCAGTCTGTCTTGTGTCGATGAATTCAACATCTTCCCGCATTCCATGCGAACGCTAGTCGAACTGAAGCATGTTCCAGCGTCAAACTCGATTCATTGGGGCAAGCTTTTCAGCTATACCTGTGAGACGTCCATGTTTGAGACCAAGAATCTGGAGACCGCCGTCAATGCACTTGAGGCCATGCGCAAACAACTTGTGGATGATTATCTTGACGAGTACAAGTGCGACTTCTTCGTCTTCCCGTGTCAGGGCGATGTGGCGGCCGCAGACTCAGATATCGACCTAGGCGCGGCCGCTCATGCATGGAAGAACGGAGTCTGGTACAGCCATGGAAACAGAGCCCTTCGCCACCTGGGCATCCCGTCAGTGACGGTGCCGATGGGCATCATGGCCAAGAAACAGATGCCTGTCGGTCTGACTTTTGCAGGCCGCGCATACGATGACGTGGGCCTACTCAGATGGGCCAATGCCTTCGAGAAGCGTACTGGGCTGCGCATTGAGCCTCCTCACGCGCCAGCTCTGGACTCGGATGTGATCCAGCTGAAGGCCGCGCCTGAAGCTCTGAGCAGACAAGCGAGACCGCTTCTCCATGTAGAAACGTGTCAGGCTTCTCCTAACGGAGCGAATGACCTCTTGATCAAGATCCGGGGAACGCTGCAGGTCGGTGAAGATGTCCAGGGCACTGTCAGCCCCGTCGTAGAAGTCACGGTCAATGGCGAAGATATCCCATCAGGGCAAATCCACATCACCAGCCACTCTAATTCGGCGAGTTTTGAGGTAACGGCTTCCACATCTCGACCGACGACAAGAGAGGCGCGAGAACAGACAATGGAGCCGGTGGCGAGGGATAAGACCATGGTGGTTGTTTTGGCCAGAGCCACCTCTGGTGGCAGGCCTTCGGGGATCCTGAGACTTGTCTAGACAAAAGAGTCAATTTTACACGCTCCAGCTGCCTGTCACGTGGGGCCCACATCCCCTGATAGTCCAGTAGCGTATCCGGCATTCTATGATTCCAATCTTTCCACCATCATCTACCAACCTTGCTAAAATCCAGGTACACTGAATACCTTGCGATGATTCGACCGGCACGGTAACGTGCTAGCAGTATCATGACACACAATGATCTCTAATGCAAGATCAAAAAGGCACCAGTCCGTCCCGGCTTGCTCAAGATGTTATCGACTCAAGCAGAAGGTGGGTAGCCGTATCCTACCCTTAACCACTCTTAGAAGTCTTACTCGTACCCTCGTAGTGCGATAGGGGTACGCCAAGATGTCGCCGATGCATAGCGGCTGGGGCGGAATGCATGGCGGTCAACCGACAGACTGCAGCTGAAGTACCACGCAGGTGGGTTGCATCTCTAGGCCCGTGTCAAACCAAGTCCTAGGTTAACCTTGACTAGTCTGCTTCAACATCTGGAACAGCGAGTGGAAGAACTCCAGCGGACCAACAGTCTCCCCGCCGTGGCTGGCGTTAGCGCGAATGGTAACTACTCTCGCGAGGATCTCGACCACAGTCATGCCAGGGCTCTGGAAATGGTTACCCTGTCCATTACAGCCAATATGACGCCGGACTTGTTTGGCTCGGACGCCAAGATTCAACATCGCGCCAAACTCTTCTATCCTTCAGAACGGCCGCCTCTGAAAATCCCGGTCCGCGGACTTTATTTCCATGATCAAACAAGAAGCGCTGGCAGGGCATATGCCTCCCAGTTCTCTCACTTCAAGGCGACCAAGATCCCTATCCACGTGTCTCGGCGTCTGTTCAAGAACTACAAGGATGAGATCCTCCCCAGGTTCCCCTGCTTCATGGAGGAAGATCTCGATAATTATTTTGAATCCTTCTATGGCCATGGTACTCTCGGTCAACAACAAACTACTATGCCCAGTTTCATAGTCCCAATGATCCTGGCCATCAGCTCGCTTACGTCGAACAGTCACGATTTCCCAAAAGTCGCAGCGTTGAGCGAGTCGCTGCACGCCGATGCCCTAGAGAACGCCCAGCTTCTTAAGAACTCCTCGGTCGCAAGCCTTCAGTGTCTCGTCCTCCTCATCCAACTGGGGCTTCTCCTTCCTCACACCGCCAACTGCTGGTTCATTACAGGCGAAGCGATGCGCATGGCAGTTGGTCTGGGACTGCACCAGGAACCGGACCCGGCCATTATTCCTGATCCAGCCCATGCCGAACTACGAAGGAGGATCTTTTGGACGGTTTGATCTCATACCAACCTATCCCCTCCTAAGTTGACCATGTGCAGATCTACCAACTCGACCGAATCGTCGGCATTGCTGCTGGATGTCCCGTAGCTCTGAGCGATGCACACATCAGTGTTCACCTCCCATACAACGGCGGTGACCCTCATATGACCCCAGAATGGTTCGGTCTGCAGAGATCGCATGACTTCCGCGAGGCACAGTTTCTAATTCATACCCGCATCCGCATCATCCAGTCCCAAATCCACGGTGTCCAGTTTTTCGATCAGCCTTTTCCCAACCATTTCGAGGACTATGATGCCTGGGTTCAGTTCATGATAGATCTCATCAAGAGTCTTGTGAATCAAGGTGCGACTGATGGGCTAGCACGCTCGCGTCTCGAGTCCGCAGCCTACCAGTGCGAGGTACTGCTTCACAGACCCTGCTCAAGGAACATGGCCGTCTCTGCTTCCTCTTTGATAGCCGCCGCAACTGCATCGATTCAGCTCATCACGTCACATATTCAAGCTGTTCGATCTGGCGGTTTCATCATGGCATTTGAGGTGGCCAACAGTGCTTTCCAAGCTGGCATGGTACTACTCTACGCTGTTCGAAACCACGCAGCAGAACTCGAGGGCACGCCGATTCTCGTGTCCGGCCACGAAGCGTTGGATGCTCTCATACAACTTCTGGTAATCCCTATGTATCTGCCTTCGTTGCAGGCCGAGTCTGTTTGCTGACACCGATGGTAGGACGCGCTATCGATTCGTTGGCCTGCTGTGGCAGACACGGCACATTATATACGGGAATTGGTCGATACATGTCGACGGAACCAAGTTGGCCAAGATGGTAGCGACTATGACATGAGTGTTCTTGAAGAGCTCGACTGCTTGGTGACCCAGCGCCGCGTGCACACCATACGCCATAGGAACATTCCGTTCCCTCCGCATGCTAAGCCTGGTCCTCAGTCAGACACGGCGAGCCAGACAAGCTGTGGATTTCTGGATGACGATGACTGGTGGCGTGCATTCATCAATGACGACGTGGAGATGGACGGGAGTCCCCCCATGCGTGCCGAAGCTCTGGTTGATTTCGCCTTGCCTGAAGCCCGAGTGACCCCTCCCGAACCCCAAAGTCCTAACACATCGGCTTCAACTCCTGTTGCAGAGCTTGACAAAATTCTGGGTGCGCTGCCATCCTGCAGCTTCTGCCGCGACCGCCGCATAAGATGCCACCAGCAGCTGCCGGCATGTAGGGAATGCCTTCGTGTATCGCGAGAATGCATGATTTTTGACCCGGTCCAGGGGAGGAACGTGTCCATGAGGTATGTGCCCAAAATTCTGAGTCAGTATTGAAAAGTTATTGAGATAGGCAATGATATAGGCGCATTGGGTTCCTCGTCGACAAGATCAAGCAGGTCTCTAAGGAGGCCCTGTCAGAGAATCACCCAGAAAACTCCAAGCAAACGCTCCTGGATCCAACCATTCTTGTTCCGTTGAATAAAGGGAAACTGGAATCAACATCAGTAGTCCCCTCCAAGCATACCTCCACCCTTTTCTTTGGCCGCTGGAGTTCCCTTGGCTGTCTTCGAAGCTTCCTGCGTCAAAAGGAAGCATATGTATTACCAAAGGATATTCATCTAGCCAACTACTTGTCTCCCCACCTTGTTGAAGGGTCAGTGTATCTCCCCGCCGCGCCTCCACCCATGTCTACGGCAATCAGCCTGTTCCAACTCTTTGCCCGGTCCGCAAACGTATTCTACCCTATCCTTCAACCAGCAAAACTGGACGAAATATTGGCACAATGCTACGCGAATGATGACCGCTGTCTACAGTCTGACACCAGAGAGTTCTTCTTTCTTGTTCTCGCCGTGTCCTCGCGTATTGGCCAAGTCGGCCAAGCGAACCCGTCCTCGCAAGCGGAGGGTTACTTCCGTAGTGCCATCTCCGAACTGAGCACGACGTGCAACCACGCATCACGAGCCGAGAATATTGCTCTCCTGCAGAGGACTCTTCTGATCTGCTTGTATCTACTTCTCAGTCCAGGGTCGGGCGATATATGGCGGCACCTCGGGTTTGCTATTCGCCACTTCTTCGACCTGGCGCACCGGCCGTCCATGGAGGAGGATGAGTTCCATGATATTCTATGCACCCTGACGAGGACGCTATACTGCCTAGAGAGGTAAGAATACCTATCATCTCGGTCTCGAGTAGAGCTAGCAGAACTAATATTCCCGGTGTAGTCAGCTATCCATCGCATTTGGGCGGCCCAGTTTGTTAAACATTGGAGATGCTCGTCGACAGGTATGCAGTGGACAGCACCCGGGGACATGACTTTTGACTGACAGTCTCACCGCAGGAACTGGCCAATAGGACAACGGATAATCTTGAGGAACAAATCTCCATATTTTCGTATCTGATATCTCTGCAGATGTTACAAATACACAGCGCTCTCCTCCAGCACAACTCACAATCAGTAAAGGGGGCCACTTCCATACGTCGAAACATCGCAGAGGAGGCGCGCGAGTACTGCCGAGGTCTCGACGAATGGCTTGTCCGATGGAAGGAATTCGTTGAGACCGTTCCAGACAACGACGACGATGGCGTATCCAGGTCCGAACTCTCCGCTTGGGGCCAGTTCCATTACCACCTTGCCGTCTTCCGCGCCTCTCTCCTCTGGCCGACGCCAGGGGGCAGGCCGACGATGCTGTGCCGCGCCGTGGCCGACACAGGCCTTGAACTCTTCCGACATCAGCGGCTCTTCGCACGGTTGTACTCCGGAGGGCGGAGTGGGAGGCTGCCACCCTTGGTGTTCCCCCTGAGCTGGACAATGGGTCACGCTGTTCTCGGACTGGGGCTATCCGCTATTTCTGGGGGTTTGACTTATGGAGACGAAGCGGAGAGAGCATCTTCGCTGCGCCGGTGTTCCGTATTACTAGCGGTTCTGGAGGTAGACCCGGACTATCTCTTAGCTGGTCTGAGTCCTATTTTTAATAACTTGGGAGAATGACTATAGCTGATATGAGACCCTGTACTTCTTTTTAATAAATTATTAAGTATAATATATTATTCTACTAGTTCCAAATTGGTTTTCTTATACACAAAGAACATTTATAGCTCAGCCGATGATTTTCATAGAGGATAGTGTACATTGCTATCGATACTATCTCCCCTTGCCTTTGGCCAACAGTTATTTGTTTATAGCTTCAGACTGGGCTTCAGACTTTCTCTCAATTGCAAGTCGTCGCTTCCTTGCTTCATGTAGAGGGTACACACAAAGGCATGAAGCGAAAAGAATTGTAAGCCCATTCCACAACTGCGCACCCAAAAAGGGACGGCCATGAGTATCTATGGCCAAAGCAATTGGAGTCCCGATCAGAGCACCGAAGCCTGCTGCGCCGTACACTACTCCCATTCGAGTGCCAATGACGGCTAAAGACGGGCTGAGATATGGAATGATGAACGCTGGCAACGTAGTCACAGCGCCAGAAAAGAGTCCGTAGAGAACGAGAAAAGCAGCAAATCCGCCGAGGTTATGGACAGCGATCCAGCAGAGTGCCAGGGTTCCAGCCACCACTGAGTTGAACAACAGAATAGTTTCGGCGGAAAGGAGTTTCTGATCCACCATCGTTACAGGTAAAATCCTTCCAAGGGCTTGGGCGGCATTCGGGACAGCCAGCATATAATACGCAAGGTCCTCAGGTACGGGATGATCGAGTCCCACGAGGCCGAATGTGGGCGTAAGGATATAAGGTACGAGGAAGCCTAGCCACATAAAGAAAGAGGCCAAGACAAAGACGGTAAACGCCCGGTCCTCGATGATAGATCTGTCGAACAGCTGCCGTGTTGGCTTTTTGACGGCCTGGACGCTTGGTTTGATAATAACGGCAGCGACGCTGAGGGTGAAGAGGGCGATGAATCCCATTGTTCGGCAAGCCCAGCCGAAACCTCCGGTATTAAGCAAGCGACGGACAACGATGGGATAGATAACACCACCAAAAGATCCACCAGCAGTCGCACAGCCAAGAGCGAGACCACGGTGAGAGGTGAAGTATAGAGGAATCATGGCAACGCTGGGGATGTACAAGAGTCCCGTGCATAAGCCTCCGAGCACTCCCCATGTCAACATGACTTGGTAGTATTGTGTTGCCAGACTCAACATCATGAGTGCAAAAACAAGCATGAGAGACGAGGCGACCAAGATGGGGTAGAAATATCCTTGATCAAACAAAGGGCCCGAAACGACGCCAATGATGAGAATCAAGGACAGTTGAAGTGTTCCAATCCAGGATATCGAGGAAGAGGAATGCTGTCGAAGAAGAGTGGTCTCGTAGTATGCTTGGAATACGCCAAAGCTGTTTGCGAGGCCAAAATTGTTGAAATTGATGAGAAAGGAACCAAGGACCTGGAGCCAAGCGACAAGTCCGCCATCTGGAGGTGGCTGGCGTGATGCGGTGAGGTTCCAATAACGAAAGATCCCTCTGCCTTTCTTTGGTTCCTGGTCGGGTGACATGTCACTGCGTTGGGATGCCATGGTAAATGAATGATGTTGGTGCCTGTCTTGTTGATACTTTGATAGCTGTTGCGATTCACAAGAGCCCAAAAGCAAGTCTATATAAGTGACTGTACAATTGACCTTCCTTGACAATACGCAATTACTGTCTCACACTCAAGCTCCTTAGTGGAGTTCAACAATACTAGGATGCGTTTTTGAATAACCATTTTTGGTTAAGTGTCAGCCTAGTAGCAGTACGTTGGATGCTACTGGCTCACCAGATTCCGAAGAGTCATCCAATCATAGTATGAATTTGATGACATGATGTCGATCATCCGGCTCACTGGGTACAGTTTTGAATTGCCGAAAGCAGAGAAGGACATTCATGGCAGAAGCAAGTAGTTGGGCTCGGTGCTTGAGACTCCATTTTTGATAGACACGATCAGCAAGTTACTTTGCCGCAAGACCCCTGATCCCATGAGTACCCAAGGACCTCCAAGCTAGTGGCCAAGGGGCTATAGCCAAATCAAAGCCGTCGATAGATGCAGTACATGACCCTCACCTCACTCCCGCCTTCCTTCGGGGCAAGTATTGACATCATAAGATCCCAGCAACCAGTCTATCAAAAGGACAATTTCATGCAGAGATTACGGCTGTCTCCTCTGTTTAAATGAATCCTGTTGATAGCGCGTTCACTTCAAGGCTCTTAGAAGTTAGAACATAGGCAGGTTGAAGCGGGGAATCACGTTCGAGCCAGGCTTTGACTATGTAAGTCATGAAGAAGGTCCACGTTCTAATTATTAAAAGAGAAAGCCGTGTCTACCTTGGTCCAGGCCAAACTCGTGTTTGTGTCGCATTCTCCCTATTTCAAACCCATGGCCATCCGCGACAACCGAGTTCATTATGCCACGAATGTGAGTAAGATCAGCTTTGTTGGTTTGTAAATAGAACCAGGCTATTTGAAGGGGGTATATCAGGAATAGGGCGAGGTTAGCAGACTCTTGACCTTGGAGTACCCTCTCTGCGAATCTGCATATGTCCAAAGCCAAGAAGTTGTTGGAAAAAGTGCCGACTGGTTTGAGTTCTAGGCCAGTGTTTTCGTCTTCAATGAGAGCTACGCCCAGGAATTCGCAAGGCTGAGCAAGGCACAGCAGCATAGCATAGCACAGAGCGAGGGCCACGCAGTCCATAGGATCGTCTGGCGGGGATTGGCCGTCTTTATCGTGACCCGAACAAGGAATACATTTCCATGGCACTGTTTGGAGCCAATCATGGAATCGGTTGATGACAGACTGTACGCGCTGGCGTAAGAATCTAGTCGCGAAAGAGTTTCGGCATGGACGCTGGCGAAGCTGGTCGTAATCGTACACGATTCCAGGGGTTTGGGCAAAGATATCGTAAAGAAGATCTATTCTCTCGGGTACCTCGCCCTCTGGAAGACATTGGGTGCTCTCCCATTGTGACTGGTCGAGGAAGCAATGGCGGCGTTGATGTCCAGCAGAGAGAATCTTTGTCGGGTTAATACCATTCTTTGGACTTGTGTTTTGATATAACGGGGCTCTCACTGCAAAGTAGCGTGCGAAACGCAATACTTGTCTCTCGTCAGGGTTTCGCCAAGCTTTAGGTCCTCGGAATTGCAGCTGGAGGTGTCAAAAGGAGCATTGCAAGATAATAGTAGAGAGGACTTACCAGCTTGCCAGCTCCTTCATAATGCATGAGCCATGCACTTGGCTGTGAGAAGACCATATTCTCAAATACACAAAGACATAGAACACTCATGATGGTTTCCAGCCCAGCCCCCGAGTTGCCACTTGTACTGATATCGTTTCGAAGCTGTTTCAAGGCTTGCGAGTATAGGTGGAATCCTTGAATGCAAGCTTGCCTATCTCGATTTGCCTTGCCGAAATATGTTGATACTACGGCTTGCGCGCATAGCCGATGTAGTTCGGAGTTATCGCATGCTAGCAATCTTGGAAGTGCTCCTACTGGCACCAGTGCATTGTAGCGAGGAAGCACTGGTGAGAGCTTAGATAAGGTGTAGGGAAGGAAGAAAGTGTTTCTTTGGGGTGAAAGTGTTAGAATCTGTGATCTGGGGGTAGCATCGTAGTTGGCAGTGTTTCCGATGGAAACCGGCCGCGTATCAGGTATCGGATCCGATGCAGTCCTCGAGCCGCTGCTCTGAGAGAAGCGATCGTTCTCATCAATAAATTTCAGCCGACCATGGTACCCAGAACAAATAAGCCCCGCATTCTTACAGCGCTGGCAATGAGGCTGCTGTTCATCTAATGCCTCGTATCAGCGTCAAGTCTGCTCAACTGCCGAGTTACCGAACTAACCGCACTTAACTTTGCGCTCAGCACAGGTCCCGCATCTTCTGATACGTCTTCCGTGACGAACCATGTGGCAATTTGCAAAACGTAGGTTAGAGTGGGGGAACGAATATCGATCAGCCAGGAAGCCGGGCTTGCAGGACTATCGTGACTGCAGGCAGAGAAAAGTCTTGGCTGGGAAACGAAGTTGAACGGGGGCCAAGTCTTGAAATACCTAGTATGGAAAGCGATCTGACGCTAAGATGAACAACCTTAGATCTAGATGGATTAGGTTAGTTCGGCTGTAGATCTCGGGCCTGTTGTAAAGCCCTGGCACTAATACAGTGCCACAGCCCCAAAAGGGGCAAGCATATGATGTCAGAATTCTGGTCGGATAACTTGATTGAGCCTCGCCCTTGCTAGTTCCGTGGCCTCTCGGTGTGTGACCGGCTACCCGGCACGTTCGCATGGGACGTCATTTTCTAGGCTTCAATATAATGCTCGCTCTGGGCTGGACGCTTAGGAGTGTTCCATGGATATCAAGCTCGACTGCTTTCTTTCTTCTTCTTCTTTTCTAACTATCACATACTCACCGAACGTAATAGCTGATAAGCGAGCCGAGAAAAACAAGGCAATATGAGTTTTGAACTTGCGACATCTTATATGCGGCCATTGCTCCGTCCGCTCGTTGTACCTCCTACTCATCCTGAACAAGTATCAACAACTTTGCATGTAGGCACACGGTCGCAGCCATGGCGATCCTCGACACACATTTTCAACGGAACCGATGACCGCGACGAGTCTGCTGCGTGGCCGCCAACTAAGTTTAGAGACGATCCCGCAAGCATTCCCAGCGATGAAGCATACAACATCCCATACGATGCGGCGAACTGCCAAGCTGGAAGTGCCGAAGGATTCAAGTTGTACGCCGACCAGAAAAAGGATCTGAAAATCTCAAAGGTGCCGCCGCCTACACTGGTTGCCAAGCGCTACGTTCCGACCGAGAAAGCAAACTGTTGTGGACAGGGTGTAACGCTGCTTACCTTGACAGGCATGGGAGTACCCAAGGAGGCAAGTCGCACGGTTCTCAATGTCACTCCAGTGGCAGGTAATTGACTGCTAAGCAGATGTTTGAACCCATACTCGAGGACCTGCTTCCCCAACTACGAAAATCGAGCGTCAAGGTAGAAGAGATCTGGGCCGTGGATATGCCTCTAAGTGGCGAGACAGCCAAAGTCAACCCGATCGGCTACTTCTACGGTCCGTCCGTCTTCGTCTAATATCCTCCTTTAGCATTAAAGCTAAACCGCACAGCCAACGAGAAGGATATCACTCGAGATCTTCTCCTTTTCATCACAGCCTACCTCCCAATATGCCCCGGCGGGGACCTACCAAAGCATCTGCAACCTCGCAAACCGACATCCCAACCCCGTCAACACACGCGACCAAACCTCCACGTCGTCGCACACAGTCTCGGTGCTCAAGCGGTTATGCTTGCATCTGTCCATGCCCCGACCGTATTCGAAAGCCTCACAGTAATTGACCCTGCTATGATTCCTGCTGGCAAGATCAACGACGCCATGGCCAAACTTCCCAAACATGTTCTCTGCCTCGGCCTGCCCGAGCGGTTTGCCGACCGCGCGTCGGTGGAAAAGGAGCTGCGCAAAAACAAGCGAACCCGGGGTTGGGACGAGCGGGCAGTGCAAATGTTTGCGCAACACGGCGTCGTGCCGGACGAGGATGGCATAGGATTCCGGCTGGTGGCTCATCCACGTCTTGAGTGGGCTCTGTACTACGACAAACAGACACCTGCGGAATGCTACGATCGATTAACAGATATCAACGTTCCCCTACAAGCGATTATGCCATGCAAGCCTTTTGCCGTGCCGCCCAAGATGTTTGAGGCGGATGTGCGAAAGATGAAGCAGGAGACCGAGATTAGGTGGGTGGAGGGGACGACACATCAAATTGTGTACGAGAAAATGGGTGCATGTGCGGCTTTTGTGGCAGATTGGCTTACCAAGGTGGCTAGTGAGAAAAGGGCACGACTATGAGTGCTACTTTAAGCTGCATGAACTTTAGTCTTGGTTGAAGGAATGATGTACCTTGAATGATATTTCATTAGTGAGCTATAGCATGTCAAGATGTAGTTACGACGTATCCATATCAGTGCCTACTCTATCTACTGGATTCATTCTAAGCATGCAGGAGTGACGCTCACCAACATAATTACCATTCTGGCACCCTCGCAACCTTGACATACACCCGCCCGCAGGTCGAGCCGTTAATCCGCCTTTGTCATCCCAACGAGCCTCATCCATCAATACTTCATCTTGCAGCTCAAACTCGAAGCTTCCAGCCCACCCAGCCAGTAATAATGCTAGTTCAGCTCTGTAAAAGCCGTGGCCAATGCACAAGAAACTGTATTTGCTCAATGCACCACCGCACGCATTAGTGCCCTTGGATCTGTGGTACTGTTTCCCTCATTGCCTTTCGGTTCACATAGCCACCGATCTGGATTGAATGTATGCGCATCTGGCCCCCAGAGGCGTGAATCGCGGTTTGTAGCCCACGGCGTGATCACAATGCGCGTACCTTTGGGAATGAATTGTCCGATTATGGTGGTATTGTGGGCGGTTTGGCGGAAGGTCTGCGGAACTGGAGCGTAAAATCGAAGAACCTCACCGCATACAGCCTGTAGATATGGCATCGAGTCTATGTCGACATTGGAGATCTGTGACTCATTTGCCGCTCCTAATGGTGGTAATCGTTGTCGAATCTCTTGTCTCAACTGTTCCCAGACGATAACGTAATTAGTAGACCTAATACTATAGAGATTAAGCCATACTCATAGTAGAGAGTAAGAAACCTGACTAGTTCTCAAACAAAGAGATCCATAGCCCACTCCCTATGGAGTCTTCTCCTACAGACCCAAGGACTTACCCACCATGAAACGCCAAGGAGTCACCACCAACGTTGAGTTCATTCAGGCTGCTCGAGGTCAACTCGACCTCGTTGCCATCCAAGCCCTCCTCATCACATGTCTCTTGAATTTCCAATTCGCCAAGTCTCACACACAGCACGTCGAGACTAATATCTGACTGTTTACCAACAAAATCAGCTTTATCCATCTCTCCAATATCTTGTAGAAGGTTCTCGAGACTAATGGAGGCGCGAGCGGTCTCGTCATGACCAACCCCGAATTCATCCATACTCCAGGTAAGCCAAGCGTCGTAAAGCTCAACAGCCTGTCCAAAATTCCCTTGATCAACGGCTGCCATTGCCAGAATGTGCAGATAAGAGTGATGGGTCCAAGGGGCGATCTCTATGCTAATACGGTATAGGTCATCATATCGCCGATGCATCGATTAAAATTCAGAAAGCCCTCGCTTGAGACACACAGTCTCGGGGCTTGAAGGGTGCGTGTAGTTCTCCCATGTGGTGATGTCCTTTTGGAATAGATCCTCGGCGACCTTGAAATCGACCAATCCATCCAGTGTCTGAGTCCTGATATTGCGATTCCGAGCCCTCACAGCCTCAAACCTCAGCTCACTGCCGCCATTAGAGTGCTCTGCGATAAAGCTACTATAACAGTCGATGAGAGGTTTCCAGTTCGTCATGATCTCGTCATGATCCATAGCCAAGAACTGACCCCACAGCACAGTGAAAGGATGAGCTTCTGAGTGTATTGCTTCGGACATCTTGGAGATGTATCCAATCATCCCGTCTGCCAAGTCTGGGTAGTCTCCAAGTCCAGATAGAAGATGATAGATGGAGAAGAAGAGACGGACGCTGCCAACAGATAAGAGAGCTCTGTATTGGTCAAAGCAAATACGGAGCAGGCGAAACCCTCGTTGGGTTTGTCCTCTATCAAGAAATTCAAGGGCATCGCCAAAGATATTGGCCCAATAAATAACTTGATCGAGTTCCACCCGCCCCCTTTCGTCAAAGTCATCGCTCCAACGGCCAGAGTCGAAGTTGTCAGTTACATAGTCCCGCAGACATCTCATACACTTTTTCGGTTCTTGCCTGGGCATCCGAGGCTGACAACAGGAGGAAAGATGATCTAGTCTGTGGCGGAGGATCCCTTAGCCATGGGAACCTGAAACCCGAAGGTTTCTCGGTATTTAGATCCGTCTCATTGTTCGAACATTGTCCTCGATCAGTAGCCGTGGAACGCTTTTTTCCGAAGGACTGCACGGGTGAGGGAGTTCGGCAAGCAACCACAGCTGCCATAAGTCTCTGTGCAGAAGGAGACAGGGGACCACCCTTGGCAGCAGTCAAAATTCGGTCTTTGTTTTGCTTCGATGTTCGGTTGATGTATGTCTGGAGCTTTTTCGAGTCGACCTTGTTGCCTCTGATGTACATGCTTGAGGCCTTGTGGACGGCGTCGCGCTCTGCCTTCTGATGAAACAGCGCTTGGACTTGCTTAGCTCTGAAATGCTTTTGCAATCCCCATTTGCTGATGTGAGACTTGTACATCCTGACACTTGAATGTAGGTTAGCGAATATTCTCGATCTTCAATAGCCCTCAGGGACACTGACGTTGCGAAGAACTTGTGCTTATCCGCCATGGTTTTCATCACTTCTTTGAGCGTGTGGCTCTGGTATAGCTAAACGATGGTTCCTCGATGAGACTGCCACATCTCTGGCGTTGCCCATTGGCGTTGACCACTACTCATGGTAGGAACGCCCGGAAGAACCTCCATGGCAAAAGGAGGATCAATCCAGTCTACCGGAGGTTGAAAAATGGATGAATTCAGAGAACAAGGGGTCAATAAGAAAAGGAAAGAAGGTCAGGAAGTGGAAAGAAGAGTAAATTGGAGTCTGCACAGCCCCAATGTGAACGAGGCGATGAGGTGTAAAGCTATGAAGATTGATATTGCAACGGTTGGGAAAAATCCCAAGATAAATACCTTGGCTACCAAGGAGGCTCATGCAGCTTACTAAACATAGATGGCGCAAAAGACCCTCGCATTCTAAAAGATGGCGGAGTGTAAGGTGTGCTTATTGGCCGACAAAAGACCCTCGCATAGGTCATGTGTTGGTGTTGCACCTTGGCGACTGGTGACGCCCAAACAGAATTGGGCACCAGGGTTGGCACGGTTATTATTCGCCCGGTGTTCTGGTTATGAACTGGCTGCCTGGCCCGTTGCGATATGTTGGAGGACTGCGAGCCCTGCGCCATCTATCTCCTCTTGACTCCAAGGCTAGTGATTGGCTCCTGCTGGTGTCAAACATGGTCAGATACGCCAGAAAGGGCAATAAGAGGCACTGACATAGCTGGCTCAAAAGACCCTCGCACACAAAAAGAGGGTGGTGTAGCTGGTGAGAAGAAATGGTCATGATGAAAGTGATATTATAAGAGGTTGGCTACATTGACAGACGTGTATCTCTCAGCAGAGGCCTTTCCTGCGTGGTTCGATTGTGAGCCATCCTGTGAGCATTTGCGCACCAGAGGGATGACATCCAGTTGCCTCATCCCAAAACATTGTTGGACATAAATTGAACCGATTGTTCATTGCTATCCTCTCTTCTCTTCTCAATAAATTCATTGTCTTCAAATTACCCCTTTTCATTCATGTATCATTCTCCTTTACCACTTTTTTGCGATATTGAACTTTGTAGTCATTGTGCTCGCCTCATCCACTGTCATGGATCCCTCCCCTGCTCACACCCAGTTGTCTACTACTGGTCAAGAGTGCGCTTATTATTTGCCTTTATATAACACATGGAGGAACTGACTAACTTAATTTCTGTATAGTCTCAAGGCCGGTAGCTCCATGCTCGAACTATACATACATGATACGTCCTCTTTTCAGGACCGCTTGGTTCAAATCTCGATGGCCATCACCAAGTCCACCACCGAATCCAGCAGCGCCAATATCCATCACAAGACCTCGAAGTCTTGAGCTAGGGTAACGTGAGCTTCATAAGGAACTGTAAATCTCACGTTGCTTTTTCGAAGTTGGTGACCGAATGGGTCATGACGGGCGGCTCAATTCCTTCCATTAGTAGTAGCTGTCTCTGGTCATCTGATGAACAGAATTCAATTTTCATTTCAAGAACAGGCGGTGTATTGTTAATAGCATCGTTGATATGTTCCCGTCCCAGTCCTTATTCCTCCAAGATCTAGGTGAATGACGTGCCACAGAATCTGTCATTATTGTAAGAGTAAGAAACACCCATAAACACTCACAATACTAATCATCATCGTACAATACTCTTTCCAATCGAGTCTCTCGACCTTCGCCCAAACAACTTCTGATGCACTCCAAGCATTCCAACCATGCCAATCCATCTCTCTCCGCACCATGACAACAAGATCAAGCACGAGCTAGACGCGTCCGAGAAAGCACACCAATCTCGCCCTTTGGTTTCTTGTTCCGATACGTGGCAACTACCATCAATCTGACGCATGAGTTCAACGTGTTGGCCAGAGGAATCTGGCTCTCGAGGGGCAAAAATGTGAGGCAAGATCCAAGAGTAAGAGGGCTCATGGCAGCGCTGCCCACAAATCAAATACAAACAGACAAACTGCCAAATAGATCAATTAAATTGAGATTTGGTGGTATTACAGGAACCATGGTACCAAGTTCAGTGAGATGAGATCCACATAGACTAAACTCCCCTGAGATTATTAAGGAAAATCCCGTGTTATCAAGTTACAATTCCTCCTCCATAAGTCAAACAGTACTCTACTTTGTTAAAAATTCTCGCCCTCCCTCCCCCCGCTATTCTCTCCCTAGAGTATTTCCCGAACATGATAGGGGCGTCCCATTCCGCTCGAAGGAGGCCGACCAATAGTGGCTAAAAGCCTTCATCAGTTCTGGCCTAACCTTTTTTCTTTTTGAGGGTTTCACATCGTGCTTTCTTCCGTCATTGAGGCGGACATGTAGCCCGCGCTATACTTGCTCTTGGTGCGCCATGATAGACCAAACCAATAGAGAATGAAGGGGAACGTGCCCATGATGGCGGAGAGAATGCCAAATGTGCTGAATGTCCAGTCTCCGTCAAGGTCCTTCAGCATATCAAGAATGAAGAGAGGAACGATACCCGCGCAAGCAACTCGGAAGCACGCTGCTGTTGTAAGTGCGGACAGCGTTCCGGCAGGGGGGTAAGCATCGAAGAGATAGGAGATAAAAGAGATGAGAACCATGGCATTACCCCAGACATAGAAGGCTGTGCCGCAGATGGGGACCAAGTAATGAAAGGTGGGTTTGGCTGTGAACGCAACCCAGAAGAGAGAGCCAGTCACAAAGAACGACCCAACCATTGCGGGAATGAGGCGCTTTTCAATGGACTCCATGCCGTGCTTTGCTGGTTTAGAGAATAGAGCCTCCAGAGAACTGGACGATACCAGCGCGAGTACAACACCAACAAGGGCCGAGAGGAAGGCAAGCCCGGCCTTCTTGACGTCGAACCCGTAAGCTGCATTCAATGCGGCAGGTACTGAAATGAACCATTGGAACAGCACGCCAAAGTTGAGTCCAAGGTAGAGGGTGATAAGAATCACCAAAGGCTCAGTGAAGAGCATCTTGAGGGGGGTAAAGAAGGTGATGTGCGCCATCTCGGAGATGGTGACTCCGCTCTGTGCACAAGGCAACCTGATGCCGCTCTTGTTATAGCGAATGCGAGTCCTCAAGATTTCTCGGTTGTATGTTTCAGGCATGAAAGCACCAAATGCCATTGCGCTCATGGCAAATAGCAGTGTCACCCATGATAGCCAAGCTGGGCCTTTGGCCGAAAAGACGAAGCCGCCAATAAGTGGACCTTCGATCGTAGATGTCAGCGTGAAAGATGGGCAAAGGGATTGAGATCGGCCATACCTAGTGCGGCTCCCGAATACGATGCAAGCGTAAGGAAGGAATAATATGTCACGGTCTTGTGTGCAGGCCAGACATCAGCGAATGTCCCCTCGATCAGAACCAGGCATGGTCCACCGAAAAGGCCAGCGAGGAATCGGGAGGCAATCAAGGTGGAAATGTTTGAGGCCAGACCGATGACAACGACGCAAAGAGCGAAAAGAGGGAAACTCGTAAAGTAGATGGGTCGACGTCCGTATCTTTCGGAGAGATGTGGCGTGTAGATGGGTGCGAAGAAGACACCGTAAAAGGGCATGGTGAAGCCGAGGAGGGCAGTGCTTTGGGATACGCCAAACGCGGCCGGGACGGCGTTGACAGCGGCGGTATATGTTGTTGTCCCGTACATGCTACTTTGGTGAGTGGTGTCCGTATCCATAGTGGGTTGAGGCTACTTACATAACAAATACAAAGGCGAAAGACACAGCAGATACATAGACCTTTTTGAGGAATGGCCAGGTCATGGGACTATCTGGGTCGGTTGGCGACAAATTATGCCCCGACGACCCAGGCTCGGCTTTCAGGCAGGATTCGAATTCATCGTCGGGAGTGTTTCGGCCTGTGGCGATATCCATGGCTTAGGCAGAAGATAGGTGATGTTGAGTGAAGGTGATACTGGATTGAGTGATGAAATGCTGTGGATGAGCGTGTAGTGAGAATTGGTTGATGGTAGATGTGTAATGAGTGAAGCGACATCCTGGGCTTTTGTATGTCGAAAAGTTCTACAGTTACGAAAATTCAGGGGCAGTGTAGTCTGCCTCCCAGGCCATCAAACGGAGAGAAAAGCCAATACTTGGAATCAAGTTGTAGATGGACATGGCGATCATAGTCTTCTGTGGTTTCAGATAGGGATACTACCCCAAGAATAGCTGCGCCTCTCAGCAAGGCGGTTTGTTTCGCTTCTGCGAGTTAATGAGGTGAATCATCAAGATTCCCTGATTCGGTTTTGTTGCTCAGCCACGTCCTAGCTTGGTAGGGTTAGACCGTCAAGTTCCGGTGCAACTGTTCTGCAACAGACGCAGCCAGGGAGTGGCTGATTGTTTTGCGGCTTTGTTCAGTTCAGTCATCAAAATCACCAGATACGGCTAGTCGACTGTCACCAGCTGAACTCGATTGGCATGGGCCCCGGGCACTAAATTTTAGCCCGAGTTCTTTGTCAAAGCTCGGCGTGGTCCTTCAAGCCACAAACGCAGCCACGCAATTTGGGTTTGATCAGTGACCTCTTGATTCCAAATGCCACATGCAACCAGTATCAAAGATTCCGTCTACGTGTGATGAAGATAGGCAATGGATCAGCCTTATCTCTTCTCTTCTCAAGTGTAAAAAGTGCATTGTTACCGCCCGATTCCAGAGCCTACGTAGTCAGACCATGGCTGAGCCCAGATTGTTAGAAGTGGGGCAAGGATCACGACCATCGTGAATAGCTTCACGGTCAGCGTGAACGCCAGATCGCAGGCAACGGCCTGCTGCCTGGAAGATCGGCAGGATGAACACAAGTATAAGAGACCGACCTTTGTCATTCCTTAGATAGAAGAAGGAGCTTTAATTTAATCCCTTCTGGCTACACCCAATGTTGCACACTCTCAACCTCCGAGACAGATACCTAGGACGTGTTGAAAAAGCACTAGCAGGATCACCACAAGATCAACACTCTAAATCGTATTGCGCTTACGAGGCGAGTCTCAGAACACCAAGCATCTTCTATCAGGTTCGTGGTGTCTGGGTTAATCGCGGGCCTATCCTCCCATTACTTCGAAGCGACGCTGGCCTTTGGCCAACCCAAGAGAGCAATTCCCATGCCTTTCAGATAAAAAGATCCATACAATTACTCGCCGTGAGATCATAACCCAAAACGACTTTTTCTATCACCATCCTATCCAATGCCTCATATCCCGAGACTGGTCGACTGGACTTTTTGAGGAAACCAGCTCATCTCATTCGCGACCACAGCAAGCCGCCTTTTGGTCACTCTTTCGTCACCATGCGATAAGGAAATGAAGCACCATCTCAGCCTACCATCCTGAATCTGGTTGCCTGCGTTATGCCCGAGCACCTCCAAAGCACAACCGGACTATCACATTTGCAGACGAAACCTGGAAGAAGAATGGACCAAGTTGAAGTCGTGGTCCTCTTCATATATCCCCTCCCGATAGCCCATCTCGGCTGTCTCACCCCTTTTCTAGATGTAGAACAAGGTTGCTAGAGTCCAGGGTCCTTTTACGTCCATCACGTGGATCTGATGCCATGGGTGATGGTTCTTCCATGGCCAACTTGAGTAGGTCCTGCGATGTGGGCGGAGACGCAGACGATGTCGAGCCTGCTAGCTCGGGTGGCTCTTCCAAGCTTGAGTCCCACTCCACACACCGTCTACGGTGTCTTTCACGGGGTGGGTAGTCTTCTTCTCCAGACGATACATCGTCGTCGGTGGACCATACCATCTCAGCATCAGCGTTGCCTTTGGATACCTCATCGTTGGTCCGCTTGCGGAGGCTTGGGTTCCAGCTCTGAGGGTAGGGTTGAAACAATGCAGCTGCATCCCGGATCTTGCCCGCTTTGAGGTCTTTGGTAGAGTACTGAGATGTTGAAAGATCATAGATGAAAGGACTTTGCAGCTCTGAAGGCCCTGGAGGAAGGGGAAGGTTTTGTTGTCGAATAGAGATCATGCGAACCGTGCAAACAAGAGTTCTGTTGGTATTCCCGAGAGTGGATGAGGCAAGCGGTTGTGGTACAAACTGATAAGCTCGGTCGAGCCTTGCGCGCAGAGGACATGGTAACTACCTGTAGCGAGTCGTCCTCGCGTGGCTGTTTGACAATAAAGGCGAAGCGGCGTTGGTCAAAGAGATAGTGAAGATCTCTACGAAGCGTGATCAAGTTCCGGTCGTCATCGATCTGTTGCGGAACGTCACTAAGACGAGCGTATCTAGTGTAAAAGTCAGCATCCAAATTTTCTCCCGGACACAGGGAAAGATTTTGAATAGGTGTTGTACATTGCCACCGAGTTGTACTCAAACCAGTAGCCCGATGCAGGTAAGACGATGTGAGCGACTTCGACGGCATCAAGATACCCCGAGATTCGGCATGTTCCGTCCCGACTGAGAGCGACTGTTTCCTGCTGAAGATTGATGCTCAAGCCAGCGGAAGGGGTTTTCAAGGAAGACCATGGCGCAGGAATGTTGCCATGAGGGAATCGCCAATGGTCAAAAGAGGGGAGAACGGGATACTTGTCTAGAAGCAAGAGCTTGTTATTCCCAGCTACAAAAGAGGCTGAGGGGCTAAGGTTCATGCGATGAGATATATCTAAGCGATTGGGAGTACTTACGTTCTACGGGATGCTGGCCAAGTCTAAAGTAGTAGGTATCTTCGCGCAAAATGCCATCGCTCGGTTTGTCAACACGCTGAAATTCTCCTCTGCTATTGTTCCGTGCAAACTATCCATTATGCCACTTATTTCCCGTTACGATACAACAGGCTACGAAAGCAGTATCGTAGTCGATGCCATCTTGTCCATCGCCGTCGGTGGCGGGCAGGCAGAGTAGGTCAGGCGCAGGTTCAGGGTAAGCTGGGTGACGGAAAGATATGCGACGGATTATGTTCCATGAGGCTGCGGGTGCAGGTGGCGGAGAAAAAGATGACTTGAAAGATGTCATTAGAGGAGTCGTTCCCTAATAAGTGACTCGCATGGAAGACAAGGTTCCACTAAAATTACACGGCGACAGCGTAAAGAGGTTCCTTGGGAGACTGCACGTTATGGTGTTGTTTACCAACTTGCGCTAGCGACAATATGCGGGGCCGTTGGAGATGGGGCTTTGCTACGCCACGTCCATTGCACGTGACCATTTTACAGACTCTGGGTAATGTGGCGTAGTCATTTATGGCTTAAACTCCATGACAGCAAAATCCGGCGTGAGCAGACAATATTGTTTCTTGGAGTTGTCGCGTGCATCCAGGGGCAACTTGGTTTATCTCTTATCGCACGTGACTCATGCCCCACGATCGTCGCATGGTGATTGGCTGTCTCATTTGTCATCCTGCACATCGAAGCGAAAACATCATGTGTTCCAAGGTATCGCGTTTTCCCGCGTGCCTTGTAGCAAGATGGCCCTAGTTGTCTCCGTGCCTGTGGAAAGTTATCTGTTCCTTTGCTATTTGCATATTGGCTTATCATTACGGGACAAGATGAGATTCAAAAAAAAGAAAGAAAAAAAAAAAAAAATAGACTCTCATGCTCATAGAATCACACAGGGCCGCTCATGACCTTCTGCCTGAACGCACCAGTGATTTGCAATTTACGGGCTAAAACGTGGATTCAATTAACTTCCAAACCTCGGGCGGGAAACAACCGTTGATCCAGTAATCACCCTCTGGCGTGCCCACGATAAACGCTCCATTCCTTTCCAGCATGTTGTTCGGACTGACCCCCTGAACGTGATAGTAGACAGGACGACCTCTAGTCACTGATCTAGGCTGTGCTTCCCTTGCCGAAGAAGTCTGGCTGCCACTCTTCTTCGAACTGGCGACGATTGCTGGTCTGAAATCAAGAAATTCAAAGAGGCGGGCTTTTGTCCAGTTGGTTAGATTGATCACAAAGGAGCTGGTGTCTCCAAAAAGAGGAGGCACACCGCAAAATTCCAGAGACTGTCGTGAGAGACGAGCGAGAGTATGGATTGAAGCTTCCGTTGTCTGCTCTTCGATAGCCTTCCGCATAGCCTGTGCGACAGGCCCAATAGCATTATGCTTGTTGCTGGCCATGTAACCAGCGGGGAATAAGGTCCAGTAGGCAAAGAGGGCGTTCTGCACATAAGAACCTTCGTTTGGCCGAGCAGGGAAAAGTGATGGTGCACGCGTCCGGAGATCAAAGGCATTACCGATGCTGATTGTTCGGGTCGAACTTGGTGGGAACATGGCCGCTGTCGCCGTTACTGACAACCAAGCTGCAATGGTATCTCCATCGCTAATGAATGGGGTTGGAGACGAATTTGTCGAAATAGAAGATAAAGCCAGAGCCTTTAGTTCTTGAACAGTTTTGCGGGGTAGAAAGAGTGTCCTTGTTTCCATCCTGCGCCATAATAACAGATCCAGGATGAAGCGGAATGCCCAGAAGAAAGCCCACAAGCCCATGACCCAACGTTTTTGGAGTACATGTGGCTCTTTAAAGGCAGGATCAAAACCAGCTCGAGCCATGGGATCTTCATCGGCGGATAGCATGGGGGGAACGTCAGACTCCCGCCCCGCAAGCACAAGACTCCAGGCGATACTGATATCGCGAAGGCTCATCGCATCGACAGCTATATGAGGCCAGCAGAGCGAGACCAGAGTTGCATCGGTGAAGGACATGATATGGAGTGTCAGCTGTGGACTGTCGGACTTGAGGTAGTCTTCGAGACAGACTGGAGTCCCCGGAGGAACTCCCAAAACCCTGAACGTCGAAGGTCCAATTTGCACTGACGGTCGATCTGGAGTGGCGTGGGGAAGTGTAGATGCTAAAGAGTGTTCATCTATACTGACGTCAAATGAATCATGATGGAAATTCAGTGCTGGGCGTTGTGCAGTAAAGGGTTCTGGAACATGGATCTCCAGCTTTTCTTTATCCTGCCGTATATTAGTGACCATTATCAACCGCAAGGTCGTGCTGGAGAAACCAACAGTCATCCGAATGCGTCCTCCTAGCTTCTTCCACCCAGGTCGTGCCAGGACTTTGGCCAACGATGCATGGAGCACGTCCGCGTCAAGCACGTCATTGAATCTGAGCGTCCAGCAATGAATGCTGTTCTGATAGAGTGGCGTGCCATCAAAGTAATGGACGGGAAACACTGTGTCGGTTGGGATTGTTGGATAATTTGGCGGCCGGCTGGTTTGCCCAAGGACGAGTTTTCGAAGCGTCTGCATTGCTGCTTTTGGACGAGATAGTTGCCAGCGATGTCTTGGAATTGGATGAGATTTCACGCAACCAAACAAAAGCTTCCCTGATACTGTCGATGACTTGAGTTGAGTTGTCAGCTCAAGATTCACGCTGCGCGAAAAGATGAAATGCTGACAGTCAAATCTGACTAAGATTTGGCCAGCATCTGAGATCTCCTTGGGTTTAGCGTTGGTCGTGCTTACTTCCTGGCTCACTCGACGCCACCTACCTCGACGTGTACGCCACAACCTACATCTCTTACAATTCGAAGGATAAGACACTCTTATTTTCATAACACAGATGACATGCATAAAGTGGAAGCCGTTCCTAACGGATTCCTCGGCTGGTAAGCCATCAAGAATCTGAGCATTTGTGAACTCGGCGAGATCTGTTGATAGGATGTTCATGATGGCGTTGCTGAATACATGCCTATGGCCTTCGTCAAGTGCATCGATGGTACTCGATGCGCTTTCTGGCGACCTCATAGAAGACATTTTAGAGGATGAGTAAAGGTGGATGAGAGAGGTAGGCCCAGGGCCGGATGAATTCCTGGGGCATTCGACGTGGATGTCTGGATGGCGGATGGGTTTGAGGATGAAAAGTGCCATCAGCTGACTGAAAGGCGTTGTTCAAGCGCGCGCGCTTCCCCCGCCTCGCCTATAGGCTTGAGCAGGTATGATCGGGCCATGAGAGCACCGTGACGATTCTGTTGGTCAGCTTACCGCTTGGAACGTTGAAGAGGATGGCGGCAAGATGCTATCAATAGAAACCTGACTAGAGGCATGGCTAGATTAGTTTGGCTACCTTAAAATATATATGCTAAATAATAATATAACATATCATAACGCGCCATATACCTATTAACTTATTACATGCTTTACATATAGGATTAACGTTGGATGAGCGAAAACACATGGAAGGGGAAAAACCTCTTGCGGATGACAAAACCCCTTCTGTCTTTGGCAGAAAAAGCCTCCCCCGACGACACAACACACCAACTATCCTGAATTGAGCTACTTCACTTTATGGGCAAGTGGCAAGACAGCTTCCATAACACAGCGAACGCGGTTAAATACATAACTGATTCCCACTGTCATGAGCCTACTTCTTCCGGCCGAAGAAATCCATAATCTCCAACGTACCTAGATCGGATGTGCGAATACGCTTCTCGCCGTCGACAATGTTAACTGTCACTAGTCCCGCATACCTCGTATACCATGTTTCCCAGTCTTTTGAGGTAGTTGGGAATGGGAATGTTGCAACCACCTTGTTCTGGCCGTTGAATCGGACTTCCGCTGCATCTCCTCTTGTCGAGTCAACAAGATAAATGCAATCAGTGCTTGTCGGCTTTCTGGTGACTGAATGAGGCCTCTTAACTCCTTCTAGGCACACAAGCTGTTCATTGACTGCATTAACCAGAACCTCATCCCCCTGAACGACGAACAGCAAAGGGACTTCTCGACCGCCACAGTCCTGACGAAATCTTACAGACGCGGAGACAATAGTAAGACCATGTACGTCAGCGCGCCCCCAAAGCCAGTTGTCGAGAATATTTTCCATTGGAACGTTGCCCCAGTTGTGATCGTGATAGGCGTTTCCTTCAACTTTTGTTTTGGTGCCGTTGGTGATGATTTCGCCAGTGAGCTGACCGCCAGGAACAGCCACAAACCAGGAGAAGTGACGGCCGTCTACATCCCACCGACCTGTGCCCGGGCGATAGGATGGGGTGTTTGCTGTAATCGTTACATCGGCACCGAAGCCTTCCATCTCGTCCGGGTCGACGTGAATGTGGTACTTCCGTAAGCCATTAATGCTGCGGAAAGAACTCTTTTCGAATTGCACATCACATTTATCCTTGCCAACATGCAGGTTGGCCGACAGCTCGAATCGCTTGTGCAAGTCGCAGATCTTTTCCCCGTCCTTGGCAATGTTGAAATCGATGAGTCCTGCCTTGGTACCAGCGCCTTCGGAGTTGTAGAAGAAGGCTACTTGGACAAACCAACCATCTTGCAGGTGCCCGTCAGCGTACCACCACTCATACTCCCTACTTTCGGTGTTTGGACTACGCAGGGCATCCTCCCATTCCTCGAATTTTGAACGATGCAATCCAAGTTCACTCATGCTCGCGTCATCAGTGAGAAGGCGACCCTGGTTCGACTGGGCCATATTTTCTGGCGTCTTGTGAAAAGTATTGGGAAGAATGAGGTCCTGTATCGATGCTCTCTTAAGCACATAAAACACAAAGAAGAGATGGAGTGAAGAACATCAAACCTAACGGGGAGAGATGGAACATTGAATATATAGAGAAATTTCAAATCTGTAAGCACCGTTATTTTCAGACTTGGTTAGGGGATTCATCCCGGAATCGCACGACCTCAACAGCTGATCTAGAGTTTTGACCCCACTTTTTTCGTGTCGCCATTGGTGACAGAAGTACATCCTGCAGTAGGGTATCAAGCAGACTTATTCTGTAGTAAAGGAATCCGGAGTTCTGCCCCTCTGTCCAGTGGGTAATGGCCGCAAGTCTGGTGACCAGCATCGGCTCATGAGGGGGTCATACAAGTCTGAAGCTCCGGGGTAAATGGGCCGATCGCGGAACTCTGGGTTAAAAGTACTCATCTCCCTGGCTGTTCGGAGTTCTGCAACTCCGACACTACTCCCTGGAATATTTGAGTATCGGCGAATGATCAAAGGGTGTCGTTAACGGCCGAATTACGAAACTTCAGGCATCACATCAGAGAATCTTGACGGGAAAGATTGGGTAAGGATTATTTTTGGAAGAACAAATTGTAGTTCCCTCTGTTCCCGAAGTTCGTGATCAAATTTGACCACCCACCACCATTCTTGTGTTGAACTGATGATCCCTATAGATTTCAACCTGAAATCAGCATTCTTTGTTCATAGCGTACGGATATTTGCAGCGCCGCAACACCGCTCCGAAAGGTAGATTGCCCAGTGTCGATGGGTTGCCCAATGCGGCTTGGGCATCATGGCGACCCCGTGGCCTTGTGACACAATTGGATCAATGGACCGAATACGCGTAGTGTCTGAGGGTTTCCTATGCGCTTATTAAGGAATAGGGTGTATATAGCGTTACTTTCTTAACATTCGCATCCTAGTATTATGATTCATTGCAGTCTTGAGAATAATGGCTCTAATCTCTACCTGGGATACTACCACGTCGCAAGAGAATACGCCTCCGCGAGCTGACCCTTCCAATATAAGTCTCCGTCAGCAAGCACTGTGCTTATGGCCTCATAAACCGATAGACAAGTCAGGATTGCATTTTAGACTGGTCTGTTCTTAAGATTTCAGTCATCTTACGTCCAGGGTGCGAAGTTTCCTTCCAACAGCATGTCAAAATTCCACTCTGACAAAACTGGATACGGTATTGCTTGCCCGATGCTAGTCCAGTTGCTCAAGCTTGGCTCAGCACTACTTTGCAGAGTCTCTAATCCTATAGGAGCGCCATTCCACTCTATTTCAGAGGCCACCGAGCCAGGAACACTTTCCAACGTTGTCGTATTGTAGACAGGCTGTGTTCCTGCTGAGGCTCCTTGGCCGCGGTTATTATTCAGGTGGTCATGGCTTACATCGTCTCGATGCTGTACAGGCCCGGACGACCTTGTTTCATGCCAGATCGAAGCTCTTCGAGCCATTCGGAATAGGTTCTCGTACCCTACTCGCGTATATGAAAGATAGCTGTCGTTTTCGTGTTCGTCCATTGTAGTGAATATCCGAATAGCTCTAGCAACAGCATATAAGCCTTCCCCCGTGCTACTTGCATTGGGCTTTCGTATAATGTGCTATGAGAGAGGAAAGACAGTCGTCACTATCAGGGGAAGCAAATCCCTATGATTCAGTCAGTGAAACGTATAGTTGGGAGTGTATGCAAGGTTTGCGTGAGATTGGCATACCAAAAAGACTCTTCCAGCTATGGGGAATTGTGTCGCCGTTTGAGAGGATAGCCGTTGCAGTAGTCAAGCAGCGCTGAACCGATGCCTCAATATTCATGGGAGGATCCGAAATGAGTGGATGGTCGAGAGCTGACCAATAATCGCGACTATGAGAACGATTGGCGGCTATCATACAACGATGATAGGAAGTATGTAAACGTCTAAGTGAATAGTGGTGCTCGCCGTTGAGGGGCACACCTGGTTGGAAAGGCCGAGGTAAGAGGGTAGACCATTCGTCTAACTGGCGATTAAGCTCTGTCATAGATAAAGTCTAGTGATAAAGTTGAACCGTTCCCTGTCATGCTCGCACAGGAAAGCCCTTGGGAGATGCGCCCTTGGATTACTGTCAATTGTACTTGGGCGCTAGGCATGTTCATTTTGGAATCATCCGTAGCCTCCAAAGTCCCGGAACCGTCGTCCAGGGTGGTATTTGGCAGTTCTAGATGGTAAGCGTGTAGGTGTGCTGAAGGTCTTCCTGTTTGAAAGTATAGCTGGTTATCGAGACCTATGGCAACCCAAAAGACTTTTCCCCTCATTTCGCCCTCGATAGAGCCGCAACCGGAGTCGCTCCCGTTCCTATGAAGGCCAATACTGTGCGCCATACGTAAAGCACTCCCAACCAGCATGAATGCAGGCTGAGGGTTGGGTGTTCCGATGAAAAACTAGGCAGTCAACAATAATGCTTGTACAGATAACAGACATGAGCTGCGCATTAAAACGTCAAGCATTGACCCTAACGCATTAGATGCGAAGTTCCAGACCAGGTCTTCCTCCGCTGGTCGGCCGGTTTCGAGCCGGCGACGTTGAGCAATCGCAAGCACAGCATTAAATGCAACGCGCCAAGGTGGGCTATCATTCGCGCTATCAGAGTACTGCCTCCCAAGAAGAGCCATAAATCTAGGGGGGTGTAGGCATGGTATAGCTTTGTGATCTTGAGCAAAGAATTCGCTGACCAAAGAAAAAGCCTCAGTCCAGGAGGGCAAAAGTTGCTGTGTGCGTCTTTCCAGAACTCGTCGAACTGAAGGGTGCGTCCATCTGGACCACGAAACCCTGAGAAAATGGGATCGCTTTTGCCGCGGCTGGCCTTGATCGGGCTCGCTGAGGGTTGTGGCAGGAAATCCAGGTGGTACCCAAGCAGATGGCCCTAGGATGAGAGGTGCCTATGTTAGGGACTCTATCATTGATTTATATCATGTTCTTAGCTAACTCGTACGTACCGAGGAAGCGCATGTCCTTACTGTCACCCACGATAGTACCCGGATAATGCTAAGCCCCACACACGTCTGGCTAGCTTGAAGTTGAACATCAACAAAGAAGGCCACTGTGTTAGCATTTGGTCATGATGCTATGATGTGTTGACAGTTTGTTCTTTATTATAGTTGAAGCCCGGCCCTTGATGGGTTAACTGAGCCAGAAGATCGTATGTTCCCAATGCGTCTCGGCGACGCGCATGTTCTCCTCCACGCAAAGAACGAGGGGAATAGGCTCGCCAAGAAACCACGGGGGCATGGCAGCGCTCATGACACGATCCAGTGACCACCGATTGTCGAGCTTCCATCTGACATCGATGTTTCCGTTCAAAAAGGCCTGTGTGCGGGAATGATGGAGTTCAATAGACAGGTTGAGGTCATCCATGACGGCGTACCGTGCTGGGACCGTCATGATGGACTTGTAGATGGCAGTTCCGCCGTCACAATAGCTCTTTCTTGCCTCTTCAGCAATGGAAACATCTGGAAGGAGATGAAGCCCTGCGCACAGCTTTGCGTAGCAAGCAGTAGCGCAGGCACTGCAAACTTGGTATCTAAGCTAGGGGAACACCTTGGCCAGCTGCCGATAGGTGTCTTCTTGTGCAAATGCCGGATACCAGATACAATAGGAATGTATCTCAGTCTCCGATTCAGGCCTCCCATCTGGCTCAGGCCACTAGTTGCCCATGATGAGACACGCATTCCGGGCGCGAGTGAACTCGGGCCATCCCTCACATGCTTTGGCAACGGCCTCGACGAAAACCGGTGAAGCGATTTAGTGGGCAAAAAGTCAGTGGGAGGGGCTTCCGGCCAAAGAAGCATCGCATATCAGTTACCGTTGGAGTTCTCGAAGAACTGGTTCGCGTGCTTTAGTTACGAGCGGTTTATCCAAGGGCAAGCGGTGACAGCCTCAAGAACAAGAAGAGCAGGACAGCACGGGTTACAAGCAACCGAATTTATTCTTGGGTGCTATCTTAGTATCTGGTACCTCATTGTACCCCCACTCTGTTAGCATTGGGATATGATGCTATGATGGCTCAAGTCCGGCCCTTAATAGGATGACTGAGCCAGAAGATCGACCCTAATTATACCCGCGGCGAGGGTGGCATGTAGTGCACCAACGTCTATTGGGGCACCTGTCCTGGGTCATCACCTCAGACACAACGACCTGACCTGTTGTGTGACCGGTGCCGCCCGGAAAGGCACATGGTTCAAAGCCGATTTCTATGGTTTGCTTGACTCTCCCACACCGGTACTTTCGGACCTCGAGTTTAATATCACACATAGTGTTGTTGCTTGTTTAAATAGGTCTCCAAGTGTCTTGTCGTAATTAACTATGAATGCTACAGAAACTCGGGGCTCACGTAGCGATATATATTTAATTTCTTTAAATGATGGCCGTGAAGTCTGTGGATAGTCTGTCGGTCGTTCACGCCCTTTTGTCAATGAGACCGCCGAAAGGCTCGGCCATTATTCACCGCAGCTAGCTAACTGTAACCTGAATGACCAACTCGGCTGCCTATATCGAGCGTGACCAACAGCGTGCTTGGACTCGCATCAGAGTCATAGAAAGCTCTAAAGAGAGCCGTGTCTAATTGCCGAGACGCGTTGGTCGGTATCGGATTCACTCTTTTCGAACTCAAGATTGCAGCGGATGGCGCGGATAACACACGCACGAGTGACTGGGGTCTCAAGGTCCTTGGGGAGCATTGTATTCCTCGAGAACAACTTTGCCAGCATCTTGTAGTTGCGTGCGGTGATCGTTACTCCAGACTGGGATCGAGGCTTGGAGACGGGAATCGATGGCACGACAAAGACAAGATAGAGATGCAATGCGATTCCAAGTTTAATAGGAAGTGAGTGGCCCTTTGGTTGCCAATACAAGGGAGCATGAAGCCGAAAGAGAGAAATAAGGTGGTTGCGGCCGCCGCGGGTGATGCTGCGGTTTTGACGTTATGTAGTGCCACCAACAATGGAGCTACGTGGGCCCAGGGGCGAGTACTGGCCATTTAAGAGGCCGAAAACAAGAGCGGAAAGACATCAGGAAAGAAAATAGTGCTCAGGCCAATTGTACGGGGTAGAAGCACGATCATCGACTGATAGAGGCGGCCGTGAGGAGATGTCAATTATGCGCTCGAGGGATGATTGATAACGATGAAGCAGAAGCGCGGGTGGCGCCATCGTATTTGAAGTTCTGGCAATGATGTTGAGATTCTTTGTTGATGAAATCACCCAGGCCTGGTCTCTTCATGGGTATCCCTGTCACGAGCCTGCAAAATCATGAAGAGACGGGACTAAAACCATCAAACGGAAATATCGGTGTCAATCTGCTTCTAGCGAAAAAGAATAAAGAAATTGGTCCTTCCGGTAACCGATCACTTTAAGACTAGAAAGAGCCCTCCCGTTCTCCTTGCAGGAACCTCACATCTGGTGAACATTGCTGCTCTTTGTCCATCTCCTGAAAGTCTTGCCATAGAAGTAGAAGACAGCTCCCAAGCCACACCATAGAACCGTGAGTGCCATGTTAGTCATGAATGCGGGCATGAACCTGCACAACCTGTTAGCTTTGATCATTGTTCAGCGAGTACAAGTGTTGCCTTACCCCGCCTCGATTGTCCATGGAGTGATGAATCTACCCATTCCATAGCCCCAGAGACTCTTGTTTACAGTTATAGCAACAAAGAGTGACCCTGTGACTGGCTTATAGCAGTCCACTGCGTAGGTACTGGCAATACTGGGCAGGGCCGCAACTTGTATGCCCGCCGACGAATAGCCCAGTACAACAATGACTGGCCACGGCCACTGCTTTTCATATCCAATGGATGTGATGATATTGCCAAAGATCATAATAATCACGTAGGGAATCATGGCCGGCAAGCGCATCTCGGGTTCACGAATACCGCCGTTCCTGGTGGTTGCTTTTGCGGATACCCAGTCGCTGAATGGTCCCGCGGTGACCAGGCCAATCAAAGCGCCGACAAGAATAGCAAAATTGAGAAATCCTGTCTCTTGTTAGTCGTTGCCCCAATGCCTAGAACTTGGCGAGTTTTGAAGCATACCTATGGACTGGGAGCTCATGTTGTATGGAGGAGCGGCAAAGACTTGGGACTGGGTGAGGTTGAGGATCAGGAAGTTGCTGCAACTCCAGCTGACAACAAAAGAAGCAAAAAGGACAATGGGGTACACGAAAAGTCTCCACGGAGTCCAGAGGTCGAGCAGAATGCTTCGCAGGGGTGACGAGTTGGGCTGGAACAACAACCATTGCTGCTTCGACGGCCTTCCCTTACCCAGACTGGGATCTAACACAGATTCCACATGAGACTGGTCGGGTACAGTCGTGGACTTTTCAACATCGCCTTCAGGAGCCGAGTGCTTGCCGTCTTGAGTAGGAACTGCCACTGGTACATCGGTGTCCAGCTCAGCCTCGATCGAATCGATGCGATCCCACTTGGTTTCAGGGAACCCAAAGATGCCAAGGATGATTGAGAGTCCAGTGACGGCAACATTTAGCCACCAGAAGTTTTGCCAGCCTGTACGGTCCGCCATGGGGCCGGCAATGATCGGTGCCACCATGAGCGACCCCATATAAACAACCCAGTACAGCGCGTTCCATGTTCCTCGATCGTGAAGGAAAAAGATGTCGGCGATAACAGCAGGTTGGAGGATCTCGGAAGGACCTGCTCCGATTCCGTTGAGCCTGTGGGAAGCTGCTGTCAGCATTCATCTGGAAATATGTCCTTGGGGGTACCCTTACACGCAAGCTACCATAAACGTCCCGTATGTTGAAGCCTTTGCTCGGATTATGTGACAAGCCATGCAAATAAGTTGGGATGCAAGATATACGGGTCGACGACCGAAAGAAGTAGAAATAGGAGCCCTATTCCTTCATTAGTAACTTATCGTCGTAATGGGCATCGTCATAGAACCGACCAGAAGAAGTTGCTGAATCCAAGGATCAAGATGGTGACACCTGTGAATTGGATGACATCTTCGAGATTGCTGTTATAATCTCTGATCAGGTCAGGAAACATCGGAGCCAAAGCCAGTGGAGCAAATCCCTGCGTGAAAGTCATGGTCGATACAGAAACAATTGCAGAGAACTTCCACAGAGGCTTCCAGTTGAGAGGGTCATGGGGATCCTGAGACGGCTGTGGAACGAGAACTTGATTGGTCTGCTCCGTCTTGACAAATCGGTGTTTGCCAATGTCTGTCATGATCTCGGTTCCCGGAAGAACCTCAATCTGTAGTTCATCTTGAACGTTTTCACGTTCCTGCTGCCGTTAGGGTAGAGATTAGTCTTTGGGACTTCTCGCAAAGAACAACCATTCACTAACCGCTTGACTCTGCATCTTGATTAAATCGAGCAAGGAAATTTCAGCTTAGTC
This sequence comes from Fusarium phalaenopsidis, assembly GCF_050370095.1. Classification (NCBI taxonomy): domain Eukaryota; kingdom Fungi; phylum Ascomycota; class Sordariomycetes; order Hypocreales; family Nectriaceae; genus Fusarium; species Fusarium phalaenopsidis. The sequence continues at coordinate 489,077 of NW_028145414.1, read as the reverse complement.
GCAAGTAAAATTGTCAACTTCTGTTGCTACGACTACTGGCATGAAACGCAAATGCCATTGATTTATCTACAGGCTCATCCTATCGTCTGCTTGCCGTATCTTCATGTCGTGAGGGCACCCCGAGGCTAACATGATGCCTCGGATGACTAGAATCAGTCAAGGTGCTTCTTACTATGTCGATAGTGGGGAAACTTCAAGCTATTTGAGTTTCGGTACAGCCTGTCGGCAAGTAGGTCGGCGGTCTGGGGCACATGTCTGTAAAGAAGCTGTCATCAGGGGAAATGCCTGACCAGGATTGCTGTGTCTGGGGTTGCGGGGTAATAGAGTTTCTCAGCGTCGGCAGATTATGTCTTTATGGTCTAGACCTGATGATTACGGGCTAGTGTGCCCGAAAATTATTGGTCTGGCTCGGGCTGGCCTCGAATTTGAGTCGTCGTCAGTCAACCGAGCTGCTTATATCTGATTAGCAATCTTCGGCTGAATGATGGGGATGGGCAGCAAAGGGGATTCAGTTCATGGATTCGGTCAAGTGGGCACTGCTGCCGAGTGACCCTGGACAAATGCCGAGATAAGCGATGGTTTTGACGAGCCATGATTTTTTTGAAGTCTTTGTGTTGTCTACAAGGTCAGAGAGACCAGCCACAACAGCCACCAAAGAACGTCGGCTTCCAAACGACGGCGCAAATGCCTGCATCATCCACGGTGTGATATTGCGAGGAGCACGGAGGTCATTTTGCGACTCATGATCTCCTTGCTCCCTGAGATTATTTCCAGTCTTACTCTGCGTCTCTGGCCGCCTCACAACGCTGGGATGCTTCTCAGGCAGCAGCTGGGCATCCCAGGAGCGATGTTTCTCCACGCGGGGCCTCCAATACAGGCTCAGCCAATGGCATTAATGCTGCAGCAGCTGGTCAATACCCAATCTGCCACCTTAGCTCGGCCAAAACACTGTGCATCTAGTTCCGGGTCCATTTGAACGCCCCTCGGTTTGTTCTCACACTTGTAGCTAGAATACCTAGCGCAACCGTGAATCAATGCTACTGTCATCAACGTTTGAGGCGAAGAGCTGTGGGCGTTAATTGCTGTTTGATGCGAAATGGATGCGAAATGTGACAAGATGAGCTTGGCTATTCACACGTCAGTGTAGTCGTCTAGATGAGACAAGTTGAACTGGTTCAAATCAGGGAGAGTCGATGAGTTTCAAAGATCTTGAGAGTAAAAGCCTTGCCCGACTCTTTAGTGTCTAGCTACGTTGATATTTTCCGTTGTAGAGCCCAAACCTCAAGCCCAAGGGCTAATTAGACTGGTTGATCCACGCCAGATGTTCACTTTTGATCGCCACATTGCTAGATCATGTAAATCCAAAGCCTTCAATTGGTAACGATCATATTTCCTACATAAGTTTCTCTTTTCATTCGGAGTAGCATGTTTCGTAGATGAGATGTCCCATTGTACAAACTCCCTATCAATGTTACTAAGTCAGACAAGCCAAATATGACCTAAATTGGAAACTTCATTCCATTCAAGAACGTAGAGAGAGGTTGCCAAAACTAGTTTGAGGCATTAACTGCATGTTAAAAAATTTAACGGCCATCGTGTGTGTGTGTGTGTTAAATTTATCGTCCTGCAAGGTAGTCTTGCCGACCACCCCTTTTTAGGCATCAAAGGACGCGCTAGGCCACCAGACGCGACGCGTCGTAGCCACGGGGGGCTCAGCGCGCTCCTGGCTTCTCTCGCCCGCTTTCTCCATCCTGCACCCATTCCTGCTAACTTTTCAGCAGCATACTTAACGGCCATCGTACGTGGGCGAGCTTGTGAGTGTAGGGTAGTATAGGTGAGGAGGCATCGGGAGAGACAGAAGACAGAGGGCATTTGAGGGCAAGCCCAGCGACTAAATCTGAATAGAGAGTCTACTACTGGTGACAGCTTGTAGTTTCTGCTAATTTTCTTCCACAGTGGTCGACCGTAACAGTGTTGATAGTGTGTTCTTTGTTAGCATTCAAGCCCGGCCCTCGATGGAATAAGTGAGCCAGAAGACCGTACTACAGGTTGGAAAGTAGAATAAATCCATTAAATCTATTTGAGTTATTGACTCTTAATAGAACATTTCCAAGGGACTTTTCCTAAAAAGTGTTCTGATGTTGAGACATAGTTAAGGATCAGTCCTTTACTAATTCTTGGAGAAATGTTTTTACCCGTTAGATACCGCTGAACATAGCCAATTGAATACAAGTATCTCCCTAGAAGATAATCCATTTGAGTCTCCCAAGTTGATAGCCGCGTCGCGCTAGCAGAGCGCAAGAAATCCGCCTCGAGCGGTTCATCTCTCTCAGCATAGTATTCATCAAAGGCGGCCTGAAGAGATGCTGCATCTGGCTTGGCCTCTACGCATATCAGCGCCTGTAATTTGTTACACAACGAAACCACATCCTGGATTCCATTGTTAAAGCCCAGGCCAGAGTTCGGGGTAAACTTGTGCCATGCGTCCCCGACAAGCACGATGCGGCCGTTCCAACTGACGTTCTTTGCAATCCCCTCTTCCAGATCAGTCATGCCGACGATGACAGAAGGATCTTCGAGCGCATCTTTCACCGCCAGCTTTTCATTGATGGGCCAATGTGCAAAGCTCTCCCCAAAGGAGTGGAGAGTCTTTTCGTCGTAGAAGGGCCTATCGTTGGATGGCTGGCCAAGTTTCTCGTACAAGAATATCCAGCCTTTGTCGCGGCCCGTCAGATACATGATGCTGCGGTCCTGGCCCTGTGTTTCGTAACTATCTCCTGGCTCCGAGGGGCGACTGAAAGATGCCCAAAGGCACTTGTAGGTTGATGTGAAAGGGGACTCGGGATCCCAGGTGGAAGTGAGAGACGGGTCGGCTTGGAGTGCACAGCGGCGCATTATCGACCGAGTTTTGGAATGGGCACCGTCTGCGCCAATGACAATAGACCCCGAGTAGACACTCCCATCTGTGCAAGTGACATCCGTTCCCGTTGAGGTTACGACAATCTCGACAAGCTTTTTACCCGGGAGATAACGAGTTTTCGCAGCATCGGGCAGGTTATCATAGAGAGCTTTGATCAGGTGGGCACGGTGAAATGCTACAAGAGAGCTACCGTGGCTATTACAAACGTTAGTAAGTGGAGGCTGTGGCAAGATCCTTGGGGGCTATATCTTGGACGGGGAAACGAAACTGGCTTCAGCATCCGAATTTCTTTCTTGGTTCCTCTTCACACTCGGAGTTTTTCTGTGATATAAAGCTGGCCAGTAATAGAAGGAAGATAGAAGTTACGTACTTTTCCTGCAAAAGACTCAAAGCATAGGAGCGCTTGAATTTGTGCTTCCGCTGGTCAAATCCTTGGGAATGATGCAGGAGGGGAGCGCCAATTTCTTCAAGATGTTTCCATAGACCGAGTTGGTGGAAGACTCTCAAGTTGTGCGGACTGACAATAAGACTAGCGCCAACATCCTCATAGATGTTATTTCGCTGCTCAAGAACGATGAAGTCGACGCCGGCGTGGTGAAGGGCGTGCGCCGCAACTATGCCAACGGGTCCGCCACCGACGATGATCACTCTGAAAGAGTTTGTCGGCATAGTGTGACGGTTTAGATTTGGAAGAAACGAAAGATGATCTAAAAAATCCTTCTTAGTTTGGCCGGTTGGACTGTAGTGGCATTCCATGTTGCCCACGAGGATGCTTGCTTGTATTTAAGCATGGAACATCGTGCCTCGTAAGGCCTGAAAAGCGGTATCACGCCATCTGCCTAGTAAAAGACGAATCTCGGGGAAGCTAGCCAAGCCGACATATCAAGTTTGCCGTGCCCGCAATTACTGGATGGACTCTAGCCACGAGCATTGTGTAATCTGACTGCACCCGCCTCGCAAAGTGCCAGCTGAGTGATGCATCATGGCCGTGGCTTGTCACTGGAATTTGGGGCATGAAAGACAGACCTAGTTTCGTTGACAGGAAGGCTTTGCAGGATTCTGGCCAGCCCAGCGATAATTCTAGAATCGGAGAAAGTTTCTGTATCTGTACGCTGTAACAGGCGGAACTATGGTGACTTGGTGTTTACCAACCTACTCCTGAGGGTTCGACAACAGGCGCAACTCGATGGAAAAATACTAAACCTCCAGCGCAATGCCATACACTCCCCAGGTTATTCATAGTTCTCCAATCTACATCTAAGTAAATAGAAACGTCTATAACACCGATCTAATACCAATTGCCTCCTTATTTGCCGCGATGGCATCTTCCAACGCCTGGTCGACCTGCTCAGGGCGGATTAGAACAAACAAAGACGACTGGGGAGGGTTTGACCTTACATCGTGGTATAACATCCAGTTATGCTCCGGCTTTGAGACATTCTCAATACGACCAACGATCTCTTTCTCCGCCGACGCTGCCTCGCGGGAGGTCTTCTCGTGGGAAGCGGCGATGTCATCCATGGTCTGGTAAAGAGCACCATAGTAGGGTGATCTCACGCTGTCAAAGAGCTTGAGAGCATCTTGCAAACTTCGAGTTGCGGATGCAGCCCAGTGGAGTGCTCCTGCAAATGTATGAGCGTCTTCGAGAGCAAAAGCAGCGCCAGCACCAAAGGCACCGGATAAAGGATGCGATGCGTCTCCGATGAGAGCGATCGAGCCGTGCTTGATGACCGAATGCAATCGTGTCCCACCAAAATAGTCAAACCGCTTGACATGGGTGACGAGGGAAAGCAGTTGCTGGACCGGCTCGCAGTATTCTTGCAACCTTTCAACAAATTTGGTCACGCTGACTTCTCTTCCCCAGGTTGACCGGTCCCCGTCATCGGCCTCCCTGATTCTACATGTGATTTCCCAGTCATGGTTATCCAGAGGAGTTGTATAAACCCACTTCCCCTCAGCACCATACCAGAACACAGTCGCTTTAGAAAAGCCGTTTATCTGCTCGACGTCTGACGCTTTGACTACCGCTCTATAGGCAGTCATGCCTGTGTAGCTGACGGAATGGTCTGGAAAGGCGAAGCTTCTAACGGCCTAATAGTCAAGAGGAAGTCAGTAGTGTGGCTGTAGATGATGCTATATGATTCACTTACAGATCGGATACCGTCAGCACCGATTAGGAGGTCGACTTCGCTGGTTAAACCGTCGCTGAATACGAGGCGGAGCTTACCACAAGGTAAACGCTCGACGTTTACCAACTTCGCTCCAGTTCGAATACGATTTTGGTTTGCTTCCCTGAGCAATGCCTTCTGCAATTTGCCTCTATGCACCCTGCAGGGAGCTTGGTGAGGAGCAACGTGTGCTGGTGGATGCGTCTGTTTCACAATCACGCCGGATCGTCCGTCCCTGAAAGAGACATTCATTAACATAGGTCATCTTTGAGGGAAGTGCTTGTCTCACCTATACTGATTGTCGTGACCATCCGAGGGCCTGAAAAAGTCGCTAGCCCGAAGATGCTTGGAAGCTCCGAGCTTCTCCAATAACCTCCAAGTGCTGCGCTGCAACGTAATACCGGTCCCGATTTCGCTGATGGCTGGTTTCTGTTCGTAAAGATGCCAATCCACGAAGGGTAGTCTAGCCAGCTCAATGGCAGCCGCAAGGCCTGCGGGGCCCCCTCCGATAATGGCAACCCTGATGCCCTCTACCGGGCACTTTGAAGTCGACATGTTGGTGATCTGCTTGATCAGTAGTGCAAGGGCGATGAGTTGGACAGATGGAGGTGGTTGTGTAGTTACATTCGTGACATGGAGCAACCCTCTGTCGTGAAAGGGGCATCGGAGCTATTATGATGCTTTTCCGCACAACTGAGAAGTTGCGAAGGCCTAATTTTGTTGATGGTCTAAGCCCATTTCTGCCATGCTCGGGTTTACGAACCATTTAGAGCTGAGGGATCCACCTCGGCTGAGATAGACAAGTCCAGGGATGTATTGCATCATTCACTAGTCACAAAATTGAGCCTCTAGCCTTCTGCCCCAGCTTCTTGGCTGAAAATCGAGAAGGTCGGGGCTATGACATGAACGCCCCGAGCTCTTTAATCCCTGCATTTAAACTCTTGGTCGAGCAATCACGCAAGAGAAACCAGGAAGACCGGGGCCGTGACATAAACGCTCCGAGCTCATTTATCTGGGCATTTAGAGTCTTGGTCCCGCGATCACGCAAGCGCGACATGGTCTAGCGCAAACAACGCCAACTTAGAGCATCTGAAACGCAAGGATTTGGTGTCAAGTCGATTTGACCTCCAAGAGGAATGGCCTGACAGGCACAATTGCTCAAATACAGTCTCTTCCCACTGTTCGCAATGAGTCAGTCCCAACTTGAGAACAGAGTTGATTGCTTTCACGCCAACAACTGTTAATTTCTACTTCCGTTATTGCTTAACGACATTTGACATGTCTCTACCTCTGAAAGAACACCGAGTTTCGACCAGTCCTCAAGGTGATAGTGATGGTTTCGATACTTCGGAGTCGACTGGCAAGGACATTCTTGAGTTCGATATCGAGGATGAGGTCCTGGGGCTGAAGACTCACCTAGTGAACAATGTGAGCCTTCTCCCCTTGTTCCCGGGCTTAGCACTTACACCAAACAGGCAAACGACGAGCTCGGTTGGACTCCTTTCCACTGGAAGCTTTTCTTTCTCAACGGATTTGGCTATGCCGTGGACTCGCTGTTGACCATGGTACAAGGTGTTACCGGAGTACAGGCATTTCGGGAGCTCGCCACTGCGTCTTCTTACGTCAATGCAGGAGTCGTCGCGCAGAATGTCGGTCTCCTCGTGGGAGCACTGTTCTGGGGCTTTGGCGCCGACATTCTCGGAAGACGGCTGGCGTTTAACCTGACGCTCTGGATCACTTCTGTGGCCATGGTCGTGGCGGGCGCAGCGCCCAATTTTCCGTTTTTGGGCGCCTTTCTCGCATTGTCTACCTTCGGGTCCGGTGGAAACTTGATCCTTGATCCGACAGTCTTGCTTGAGTTTGTTCCAGGCGACAAGCAATGGGTTGTCACCGCCCTGGCCGGGTGGTGGGGTTTTGGGCAATCCATCACAGGATTTGTCGCCTGGGGCTTCATGAGTATGGCCATACCCTTGCTGCAGATTGGCACGAATGCTAACTCTCTTGGATAGCACAAAGTCGCTGGAACTGCTCCGACAGCGATGACTGTGGGTGGTCTAACAATGCTGGTTGGCGATACACCATGTTTACCTGTGGCGCACTTGTTTTTGTTCTCTCGATACTCCGTGTCACGGTAGTTCGCCTCGTGGAGACGCCCAAGTTCCTCCTCACTGCTGGGCGAGATGCGGACTTGGTGAAGTACTACCAAGATCAGGCTCGCAAGTACAATAGGCCCTGCTCACTCACATTGGAGAAACTTGAATCATGCGGGCAGGCTCGCTTGACGCAAAGGGAAGGAAAGACATTTATCCTCAGCGATATCAGGGGACATGTAGAGGGCCTCTTTGTCTCGCGCAAGATAACTTTGAGCACCATTTTGATCTGGTTGTCCTGGGCCATCACAGGACTGGCTTATCCGTTGTTCTACGTGTTCTTACCGTGAGTAAATCTCGCTCTCTTGCATAGGGGACAATGCTAACCGAGTAACAGGGCGTATCTCTCAACTCGAGTGCCCGGTAAGCCTGTCTCGCAGTTCGAGACGTACCGAAATTTGACACTGACAACGATTTCTGGAATTCCCGGGTCCCTTATTGCCGGTTACCTCGTTTCGACAAGACTGGGACGCAAGTACACCATGTTCATTGGCGCCCTTGCCAGTATGGCTCTCTTTTTTGGCATCACTGGGATTAAGACTGACGCCCAGAATGTGGGAATATCATGTGCTATTTGTAAGTCACTAATCTCTACTCGCGAAACATAAGGTGTTCATGCTAAGTTTGCATTCTAGCTTGCGGCATAAACATCTACTACAGCACTTTGTACGCCTATACCGCCGAGGTCTTCCCCTCGGCACATCGCGCGACAGGGAGCGGGATCGCAGTGGCCTTCAATCGGCTCATGGGCATCGTGTCGGCCTTTGTGGCTTCATCTGGGAACACTGCTACAGCTGTGCCGCTTTACGTGTGTGCAGCTTTATTCGGTGGCTTGGCTTTGATCGCAGCTTTGTTCCCCTTCGAGCCGAATGGGCGCCGCAGCTCTTAATCCGTGCCTTTTTAGCAAGACATGGAGTATTTAGCTAGATAAAATAGAGTAGAAGGATGGTAGATAACAGAGATAAGAGTTTTCTAAATAATATATATTGAAGGGTTTACAATTTTGCCAGCAGTAATTCTGTCATGTTTTAATTACCAGCTAGGGAATAGTTGAAAAAAGACAAACACTAACTGCTATTGTATAGACTGCTAATCTATGAGTCTACGTCCTCGCTCCTCTTGCTCCACCAATCCTTAACGCCCCCGAGGCTGAAATAGACGCACCCATACTCACTATTATCGCAATACCTACTGCCATAGGCCTTGTCCTCCGTTTTTTCCCAATCACAGCTCGTGATTCTCGCAAAGCCCTCCCTACAGTAGTCACCCAGTTCCAGGTCCTTCTCGGACTGACACCCCTCCGTATCGTTGCTGAAACCTGCCGAGAGGATCAGCTGAGCCCCGTCGCTCAGCGACGTGTTCCAGGACTTCCACGTCTTGTTCCCAGCCTCTATCACCGAGTTGTCGCAAAAGGCATCTATCGCGGCTTTCTCTTCGTCTCTGTAAAAGGACGGGAAGACGTTCCAAGCTCCATCGTGGTAGACGCAGTCTTCCAACTCTCCTTTGCCGGCCACCAGAGTTGGGCCGTAATCGTTGCCCATCCCGGCGTAGCAGCTGCTCCAGTTTATGGTAGTGGAAGGCGTGTCTGGCATTGTGGTGGACGGCGCAGTGGTTGTTGATGAAGGGGCAGTAGTGGTTATGCTGCCAAACACGGCGTCGATCCTGGACTGGGCAATATCGGCTGCTTCTTCGTAGTCCTCGTCGGTTCCGTCGGTGCCCCAGTATTCCCAATCAGCCATCACTCCTGTGGCTTCCGCGGTACTCTCGGTTGTTGCGCTGGTGATGGTTACGGTGGCATCAGAATCTTGAATGTCGCATCCGTAAATCGTGCCGCATGTGGCAGTGGTGCTGGTCATTGTCATCTCGGTCTTGGATTCACCGAGAGAGATGCCAAAAGAAGTGCTCGTGATACACATCTCGGCGCTTTCTGTCTTGCATTAGCCATCTGGCTTTGATGGAAAGGTAGGGATGAGATCTGGACCGATACTGTGAAAGGAAGTTAACAATTTCAACTATATGGCGGCAGGGCAAGAAGACTCTTACGTGTACTCTGGCAGTCTGGAATCTTTCCATTAATGTCAATGTTTATGTGAAATTGTGGATCGATAGAAAGCACAGGAGGCCCCCTGAATCTCATTAGATATTTGTTCTTGGACGTAGATGTGATGTAGTAGCTTACGGTGGGACAATTCAACCAGAGGGCCCAGTGATTCCCCGTCCTTGGACGATATCTATGCAGGCAAAGAAGAACCACATCTTGCATGGGATCTTTGACGGTCCTGGTTCTGAGACCGAAGTGGTTATGGGATAGATCACAACGTTGTCTTCGGTTATCGTAGATGCAGGTGGCTTCGTGACCGAAGGTGATTGCTCCGTTGCGTCAGTTGGTTTTTGTGTGGGTGTTGGGTCGTTGGTATTGGTAGGCACGCCTTCGCTCGGGATAGCTGTGGTGGAGCCAATTTGGCCATTGCTGCTTGTCACTTCAGACGGCGTTGTGGCAGTCTCAGCATCAGTTGAGGGGATTGAAGTCGTTTGTTCAATATCTGAAGTGCCCGATTGTTCGGCATCTGAGGAGGTGGTCTCCTCAACAGGTGCTGTGGAAGCTTCGGTGTCGGTGGGCTGAGTTGATGACACACCACCAGAGTACTCGGTCTCCGTGGTCGCAGTCTCGGAAGCCGCTGTACCCGTGGAAGAGCCCTGTCGCCATGGCTAGCCTCGCTGCAAACCTCAGTCTTTCAGGCCGTGAAGCCATCCCGAGCTAGCCTGTGTTCTGGTGGGCTAACCGCTGACGGTTGTCTCTGTCTCAGGTAGTTTGGTTTCAGAAAGACTCTGGGTTCCAGTTTCGGTTTCGGTCAAGATGCCAGAAGTAACATCCGCGGATGATCCAGTTTCGGTACCAGTGGAGATACCCGTATCTGTGCCAGATGAGGGCACGGCTTCGGTTGGCACGATGGTAGTTTCCTGTCCGTCTGGTCCTTCTTGATATGCGAGTCATTCGTGCAGAAGTCTAGTGCGGGCCAGTGCCGAGCTTACGCGCATTGGCCTTGTTCCGTAGCCATTCTGGCCACCATCATCGTTCAAGGAATCTAATCTCTTGAGCTTCTCGCTCACTATGATCTAATAGAAAATACTAACCGCAAATAAGTAATCAATAGTTGTAAGAATTGTCTTCAAAAGGGGGCTATAAAGGGCTGCTTTCTTGACGTTATTCCTTCAGTAGATCAGATAAACTTGCGCTAACCCCATCCCCAAAGAGCACCTGCTCGAAGGATATAATGCAATCAGACATTAGAGCGGACAGAGACTGCGGTGACGAAATATGATATACCTCTCCTGAAACCCAACGCCCATCTAACATTTATCCTTCCTCACTATAACATTCCACTTGGTTTTATGAAACACTTGGCCCGCTACGGCGCTCACGTAACCCCCCTTGACCGAGTGCCACCGCATGCAATTATCGACAATATACTCAGCTCCGTCCGCAATGCTCCCAAATCCAGCAAGAGTTTTTGCGCTAGTGTTCTAATTACGTCGATTAGCCATTAGGTTCAACCCTTATCGACAGAATTTTCAGTGTGGCTTACATCGTTGCACCACCAGATCGCGGCGTTGTAAGAGCAGCTTACCAGGCCACAGTTCCCGGGACCGGGGCCATTCCTGGGCCTACCCTGCACGTACCTGAGATACTCTATTCCCCTCCGAATAGGGTTAGGGTGGCATTCTGGCCATCGACCACGGCACGTATATTTAGACCCTCTAAAGTCAGTCCGGCTAAACAAATGGGAGTCGCTATCTCGCTTCGAAGCGCCGCCGGTAGTATCGGTAGAGTTTGACATACTCCTCATCCCACTTGGGGTTCAACTGAAGAAGCTCTTCGTGAATTTCCTCTATCGTACCATTAAGCACGGCTATAGGACCTCCCGGAGTGACCTCAATCTCCCACTCAGGCATAACCACTCCATACCCTTCGATGGGAGCATCAAGCCCGAGTGCCTAGTACACAGATGTGACGTTAGCACTGCCTCGGTCATACGGCTGTTTCGTATACTCACGCCAGGCAAAAGGCCAGCCACGAGAAAGGCGACGTGTTGAAGCTTCATAGTAAGGATAAAGAAGAATCTTGAGTGAAAACTTTGGACAACAGTGGCTTTTGAAGCGATCGAGGCTGTACTACAGTCTGCGACTTTGGTCAGAATATCATGACCGGATAGCGACACCATGAGCTTTTAGGGTCATAAAACCACGCACACGGCGGAATTTGACTGCTAGTCAAATGCCTCACGTTGGATCAGTCTTGTCGGTTATGCGGTGTTCGTTCCCAATCAGCTGCAGTGCGCACGGGGGCCCATCAATTTCGTATATGCAGTTGGTTTTCGGTGGGGCTCTGGCTTCATACTCATCATCAGCTGAAAGACATTGGCATCCGTATCAAGAATGCCGCGCTGGAAGCTGTTTTGGGTGTTGACGGACCTCGGAAGATTCAAGCCCTGCTCAGCACGGCAAGTATTCCAGCAGTGGACCAACATAAGTCATACCTGAGGGTTGCCCGCATTAAAATTCACTTCGCTACTGTGCCACAGTTATCATAATTCTAGACTCTATCCTTGGCTTGTCATGGTTCCGTCAAATCTATGGTTTATCTACGAGGCAGAGGATTACGACATGATCCCGTTCGCCCAAGTATCCAAGCAGATACCAAACTCCTAACACTTATCCTTTCTAACAATCACATTCCAGTTGGTATGGTGAAAAGCCTGCCCAGAGATCATGTTCCACTTTCCTGGCACAGGTGGTCCTCTATCGGGGATGTAACATTTCTTGACAATAAACGCAGCACCGTCTGCAATGCTCCCAAAGCTGTTCAGCGTCTTTGGCTTAGCGTTCTAGATCCCGATCATGGTCAGCTATCAAAACAACCTCGGCCAAGCAACTGTCGAGCGTAAACACTTACATCATTGCACCACCAAATGGCAGAGTTGAAAGAACAGCTAACTCGACCGCAATTGCCGGGCCCGGGTCCATTTCGCGGCTTCCGTTTGACACTGCGGAGATAGTAGATGCCTTGACTGATGAAGGTGGTTCGGCACTTTGGCCATCGGCCACCGCAGCGATAGGCAGCATCGCTAAAATCGGTCCGAGCGAGGAGCCTGAAGCCAGCGTCTCGCTCGTTGATTTCGCCAGCATCGGCAGTGCTATTTCCGACGTACTCTTCATCCCAGTCGGGATTCAACTGGAGCAGTTCATTATGCACTTCCTCGATCGTCCCGTTCAATACCGTCGTAGGCCCTCCGGGTGTCACTTCAACCTCCCATTCCGGCACTACCACTCCGTACCCTTCGATAGGAGCTTCAAGCCTATCGGCCTATTTCGCATGCTGTTAGCGCCGTTCTCAAGGAGAGGACTTGGTCGAGAGACCTATGTTGGAAAAGAGGGCTGCTAATAAGAAGACGGCGTAGGAAAGTTTCATGGCGCTGGCAAGGCTTCAGCCGGTATGAGACGAAGAAGTCAGCATTAGAGAGTAAAGCGACAAAGGGATGCCCAGCCAGATAAAGAATTTGATGCTGATGTGAGCCGATCCAGACAGCGGTCATGGCTGGAATATCCGAGGCCTCAGCACCCACTGCGTTACAAGGCATATTCGACTCCACGGCATGATGCTGTTGAGTGTATTGGTGGGTGCCCTCGTATCCAGAAGTGCCTCTAGTTCATGCAGTTGGTTCTTAATCAGGTCTCTCTATCAGGTCATTTACCCATATTGGCTGTTGGTCCCAAGAAGGAAGGACCACAGTTTACAGGGGTAGTAGACAGCACCGGGGCTTCCCGAGCCAACAGAGACCGCCCATAGGCTTGATCTCGGGATGACGGTCAAGCACCCCCTTCGAAAAAGGACACATGCGGTGTTCTCTAGCAGTTGCTATAGCACTTTAGATCATGATGGTAAGCTCACATGCATGCATGGGGGCTGCTTCATAACCAGCTCCATGCGAGCCAGTTAGAACAGTGTGTCGGCTATGTGCACCGATCACTCATGTCTCACATCAATAGCGGGCCGGGGGGGCACGGGAGGTCTTTGTCCTCCGACCAGACTGTGGTCTAGACCCGGGTGTGCATGCCCCTGTTACCTAACGGGGCCTGGCAACCGAGCCAAGTTGGTGATACGAGCATCCTTTCCGGTATAGAAGAGCTTGGCAGGATTTTCAGATCGTGTCGGCGGACATTGAATGGGGATCATGGGTAGCATATCCACCGCTCTTGTCACCGAGAGACTCAACCGACGACCTGACTCTTAGCTAATGTGAGAGTTACAGTTCTGCCAACTAAATTGAACCTTGCAATCATCAGACCGCTAAAGTGGCCCCGTTGTATGGCAGTAATTACCAAGGGTCTAAGGGTCTCGTGACCAGGGGCCGGCGAGTCTCACAGGGGGACCAGAAGGCCGACGGAGCCCAACAGTATCTGCTGATGTGATTACATTTTTACGTGAACAGATACCTCTTGAACAGCCCACCAGTTGTGCATAAGTGTCGGTTCAAGCTTCCCACCGAAAACCTCGGCCTTTTAGGCATCATACCAGCTTCAACCACCAACACGGCGAGGAAGCCTCCATCGGCTTACACAACTGACACCGCCACCAGTGGTACACAAGGCAATGGGATTATTTGATTTAATCCTCTCGCTACTTCCGAGCGTGCCATTTCTGCCGCCAGCACCTCCAGCTAATACTGGCAAGGCTAGAAAGGAGCCGAATCGCCCCTTGAACCGATTTCTGGGAGCAGAGAACCATCAACATGGTTCGGTTGTCAATGGGTCTCCATCGTGCCAGAAAGAAGCCAGAAAGTGAATGAATGAATCGCCTTCTGTTTGCTTGCAAGGCTGCCCCTCAACCGAGGCTCGGCCAGGGGCGGGCTACGCGCGTAGGTAAAACATGACTTTTGCAAGACTGGTACATAACTAACATGGCCGGGAGACCGAAATAGGCCCTTAGCTATATGGGGGCACTGCTGCCGCAATCACAACAGTATGCTGCATAGAAGCGTACTTGAGGGCGGAGGATAGCTATGTCTGATGCGAAACGGTACTGGTCTAGGTTATGCGTCATCCAGCCATAGATCTAGCTCACTTAGGCTACCACTTCTCACACATTTGCCCATCTCAGTGTCGTGATTAAGACAATGCACTATTGGCTTCGCAGTGCCCTGCTAGCTAACGTGTGACCCGGGAAGTCCGTGCACCCCCATCTCCGCACACGTGAATGTCTCAATTGCATCACCACAACATCATGTAATATAGCTCTCACGGGCGCAATTTTGCTTCAATCAATATCAAATTTTCAATATGACTTCTCAAAGCACCGATAGGGAGGTAACTCTTTCTATGGCCATCAAGGATGCGAAAAGCATCGGAATTCGCGGCTCGGCGCGCAAGCACGGCCTAGGGCCCTCGACATTGAAAGACCGGATCGAAGGAGCCACCGATATTCACACCGCTAAGGAAAAGACTCAAAAGTTGAGTCTTTTGCAAGAGAAGGATATCACCAAATGGATACTTCAAAGAGAGGCTTTTCATATGCCTGCCAATAAGTCTGAGATACGAGCTTTTGCCTCGGCCATAGCGAAGGAGGGCGGCGATGATAAACCCGTCGGCAAGCATTGGGTTAACCGCTTTTTTACTCGCCACGAGGAGGTCAAAATGAAGCCATCTTGACTTATTAATGCCGCTCGCAAGAAGGCTGTCACAGAAGAAGGACTTAGGGAGTATTGGCGCGGCCTTGGCGACCTTTTTGACGACTATGACATCGAGGAGGATCGTCTATATAATATCGACGAGACTGGTGTCAAAGAAGGGGAAACCTAAGCCGGGAAAGTAGCCGGAACATCATTGACGATAACGGCAGAAGCCATGGAGAGCGATTTAACTGCTTGGATCACGATTCTCGAGTGTGGGAGCGCTGATGGTCGCCGCCTGACGCCGTGCGTTGTCTTTACGGGTCATAACCTTCAAGGACAGTGGTTTCCTAAGGAGATTCCGGACTGGAAGTATGACTGTAGCCCTTCCGGCTGGTCAACTGCAGATATCTTCCTCAAGTGGTTCGAACTCGTCTTTCTTCCTGAGACAAAGCCAAAAAAGCCAGCCCAGTGGCGTATCTTGGTCCTTGATCAACATAAGACACATATAACAGGAGACCTTATGAAGACAGCTTGGAAGAATAAGGTCTGGCTTAATTGGCTCCCGTCACACTCTTCACACCTTACGCAGCCGCTTGACGTTGCGGTTTTTGGACCATTGAAGGTCTTTTATCATAAGGAGACTCGTGGGTGGGCCGTCTACAGTATCACATCGCCACACCAAAAACAACTCTTCGTATCAGCTTATAAAAGGGCTTTAATGAAAGCTATGACTGAGAAGAATATCCGAGCTGGTTTTCGGGCTTCTAGAATATATCCTCTTGACGTAACGAAGGCTCTTACCGGCGTCAAGAAACTAAAAGTCTCCAAAGCACAAAAGGCGGGGCCCTCAACACCAAAGAACCAGATCGACGATGCCCCCGGGCTATGGAATATGCCTCATTGCGGCCGCGATATTAAACGACAAGTTGAACAGCTTAATCTGGGCGAAAATAAGTCGACTCGAGGCATAAGGAGGGTCCTTAAAAAGGCACAAGACTGCGCAGATCGTGATAATTACGAAATTATCTATCTGAGGCAAGAGGTCGCTCTCCTGAAGGCGAAAGCAGCGGCTGAGAAGCCTTCAGGAAGAAAACCCGTCCAGTTTGACCCCAATAAGGCGTTCCCTCAGATCCATAAAATAATAGATGCTCGTGATGAGGCTAAAAATCAGGTTAAGAAAAGGAAGGTAACTAACACACGCAAACCGGCGAGAAAAAAGCGCAAAAAGAGCTAGATTGCTGATAATGATTTCTTTAGTTAATTTGCTATTTAATTAATAATTTGAAGTTTTATTGGCCGAGGAATCAATAACTGTCACTGACCACTTCTTCCGACCGTGAGGGCATCACGATGTGCGGAGATGGGGGGTGCACGGACTTCCCGGGTCACACGTTAATTCATCCGCCTCCATATTCCGACTCCGAGGTACATGCCAGAACAAGACCTCGACATCAAGCTCATTCAAGTTTTTGATCAATCCATCCAACTGCTTGAAAAGCTCCCAGTTCTTCACCAGCGTTCCCTTGCATGCTCGATAGCCGTTGTTCTCCCACTTAAACACCCGCTTAGTTACCCCCTAATTTCTTCGACCTCGCCCTCAAACACATAGGGACTTTCTTATGCAGTAGCCTCGATAATGCTTATTTTGCCGACCATTCCCGCTAGAAGGAGCTCCGGGTACATACGTCAAGTACGCAGCGAGTCTCACTACCGGCCTCTAACTCACTAGCTACTAAGTAGATGCAAGTCATCGCCGGCCTTATTATCCTTAGTGAAGCACTTGCCGAGTATATCTTTAGGCCGACCTCAGCGGAACGCTTATGATCTCATTCATGGCGAATCGAAGTCTCCATCAAATCAAGACCTGCTTGTGGAAGCGTCTTTCTTCATCAAGGCTCATACCAACAATGGATTACTACCGTCTTCTGGCTCAGTTAACCCATCAAGGACTGGGCTTCAACTATAACAAAGAACACATTATCAACACATCATACCATCATATCCCAATGCTAACACAGTGGCCTTTTTTTTTTTTTTTTTTTCGTTTTTTTTGTTTTTTTCTGTCTTTCTGCTGCCTACAGAAAAAGACTCGTATACCAGAGGCATTGACGGTTATTATAGTGACTCGGCGCAAAGGAACACGCGGGACTTGGTGATAACCTCACTTAGGCCCCGCCCGCCCAAAGCCGACCCCATGCATCCTCGCACACCTCAGTCTGAAGCTTCTTGACAAAGTCGTCCACGGCAATCGGCTCCTCGCCCTCCAACGTCAGCACACCATCCCTGACACCGCGCCAGCCTTCGACAGGAAGTTTGAGGTGGTCGTGCCCAATGCCGTAGAAGTACCGGCCCTTGAACGTCCCCTCGCCGCGCTGGATGGCCTCGTACTCGGCCTGGCACTCCTCGCAAATCATGCCCGTCGTGAACGTCACGTAGAAGTATGCCGAACGGCCACCCCACCACCGGAACGTGCGCGGCGGGTGGCAGAAGCCTCCGCAGCTGTACAGCGCCTCGTCGGGGTTCAGCAGGTCTCCCTCGTCTTCGGGCGGGTCGCCCATCTCGCTGTCATCGCTGTCCGTGTCTGCGCCTGCGTCATCCACAGCCTCCTGCTTATCCTCGCTGTCCACCTGTTTCTTTGCACTGCCTCCATCGATGGCCTGCTCGCGGACTTCTTCTTCATCATCATCGTCACCTTTGCTCAGCTGGGAGAAAAGCCCAGAGCCGACAATCCGGGCGTATCGACGGAGCTTCTCGTCGTTTCTCAGTGCCCGGCTCAGAATTGCCAGTGCCTGGGCAAGCACCCAGAGATACGGGCCGTCGTTCCACCCGACCGAGTCACTCAGGCCTGCGAAGCTGTCGTCCAGCAAGGACTGCAGTACCTCTTGGAACTTGGCCACTGGCCCCATGACCATGTACATGTACGCCAGACCTACGCGTTGCTGACTGGTGTAGAACGCAGAGGTTCGGGGGACATCCAGGGAAAAGGGCCGCTGCATGAGGACAGCGAGGGAGCCAAGTCGCTCCGCCTTGTAGATGGGATCGCGGGATTTGCGGAAGAGCTCTACCTGAACGTTCATCATCGTGTCCACGGCCCTCTCGATTACCCAGGTTGCGTTGACGGCCGTGATCGGGAACATGAAGCCTGTGGCGTGGCTGTCAAACACCTCGTCCAGTGTCTTGAGAGCCTTCTCGGGATCCCGACAGACCTCAAGGTAGATGAGAGCAAGGTCCACGCGGAGAGGCGTGCCAGCGTCGAGGTTGTCCAGGAAGCCAGTCACTTCCTCGTAGAATTTGACCATGAACTCCTGTTCGCCCGTCTCGCAAGCGATATCACAGAAGACGGAATGTCTCTCTTCGCCCTCGTCGGCGTAATTTGAGGCCAGCCAGGTGATTCTCTCCAAAAGACTCCAGCTCTTCAGAACCTGGATATACTCGGTCTTGTCTCTCTTCCTGTCGAGCACCTTCAGCTCGCCAACAAGGTCCTCAGCAGGAGTGATGCCGTCAGGATCGGCAGATTTGGCGTTGGCATAGGATTTGAGGGCCGGACCTAGATAGCCCAATTTTTTCTGGGCCTTGGCGCAGGTTGTATAAACGATGCGTTTGAGGTGCGGAGGGACCTCGTTCGCCGGTAGTTCAGCGACCGCGGTGTCCATGACATCGTAGGCTTCCTTCTTCTTCTTCTGATACAACAGGATGTCAGAGAGAACACAAGAGGCTCTGTACCACTCATGATCCCTGGGCTTGCAGAGCTCTAGAGCGGTTCTGCATATCTTCTCAGCCGGCTTGAGGTAATCCTCCTCAACAAGAACCTCTGACACGGCACGGCGGGCACCTGCATCGGGCTTGATCTCATCTCCGAAGAGGTTCAGAATACCCAGGCTGGCTGCCGTTTCATCAAAGTCATCTTCCTCTTTAGCTTTCTCCTTGTTGTCGTCGTCGTCATGGTCTTTGCTATCCTCGAACTGGTCAGGAAAGTTGATATAGGCCTGTTCCATGAGTAGTTTGCCTAGACCGGTCTAGTTGTGAATCATCAGCATAGTCTTTTTGTTATTACACCGCCATAGCCTAGGAAAGACATGCTCTTACCGCGTTTAAGACACCCCTCAGGCGTTCCCACGCCTGAATAGCATCATGTGAACTTTGTGCCTGGTACAGTTCGCGTAAATATCCCTTGGCCAGGCCGAGGCGACTGGTCGGAGGGTCCTGACCAACACGCTGCCACCATTCGACCGCGAATTCACTGAGCGCCGCTTTGATGTCTGGCTTCTCGAGAAGCTTTGCCCAATCGCGTATTCTGCTGTCGGTCTTTATGGTCGATCCCTTGCCATACACCATGCCAGCCCTGCCCAGCATCTCGGAGAGCCCGGTTTTGTTAGACAGTGCCTCGGCGAACGCTTCTAGAACCTCAATCTGCTCCTCAGGAGTGTGCTGATCGATCTGGATGTCAATCCAGTGGTCGAGGAGATGCAAGGCACAATATTTCTGAAGGCCCTCGCTCACATCCGTTCGAGAAGGCTGGGCAAGCTTTGTGCTGGTCAGAAGAATCCTGCGGTGCGCCTCCGAGGGGCCCCATCGGAAAGGAGAAGATCCGTGGGAACTGTTGGTGAAGTAATGCCTCATGGAGCGTTCCTGAAACTTCACCGGAAGGGGTCCATCCTCATAAATGTCGTCGTCGTCGTCATCGTCGTCGTCATCGTCGTCCTTCTTCAAGTCCTGTACAGTGGCCCTGCTGGCTTGGTGCTTTGCTCGCAGTTCAGCGTCATAGCCGGGGTCTCCGATTCTGAGGAACTTGGAGAAGAACTCGGGAATCTCCTCAAGATCAAATTCGTCATCTTGTGACAGACACTTCACCAGGGACTGAACCTCAGTGAGGGTCAAGCCTCGCTTGGCGAAAGCGATCCAGTGGAGCAGGGAGGCGGCGATCTGTTGATGGTTGACCGGCATTCGGCGCTGACACTCTGCGAGGAGAGTCTCATAGATACCGTGAAGATCCTCGGGTTTCTTCTGCTCGAGTGCTCTAAGGACCGCGCCCTCGCGGCCTAGATTATTAAGACGGACGAGCAGATGCTCTGCGTAGAGCATGTCTAGTGAAATCTGTCAGTATCCTCAAATAGAGGCAAACGAGAAGAATGCTCACTTGGAGACGCCTCTTCCACCTTGACAGCGACCCTCTGCTGGACGTAACGACTGAATCTTCTCAAATGGTTGAGAGAGTTGATCTGATGCCAGATCAGAGACATGAGGTCTTGACGCTGCTTCTCCTTGGTTGCTTCTATCCGGATCAGCTTGGTATCTTCAGGGAGATCATTCAGGCGCTCAGGTCTGGAGGTAACCACCAGCGAGATCCTGAGCTTTTCGTCCACAATGAACTTGGACAAGAACTCCTTGAAGCTAGCCCAGTCGCGCAGCTCATCCAGTCCATCGAATACGATAAAGAGGTGAAACTTGGAGTCTTGCTCAAAGACGGCCCCAAGCAGATACTTGACAATGTCTTGCCAAAGCCTGGCGTTGAGGTCGATGTCATCTCTTGCAATCTGAGCGTTCAGCTTCTCGCAAGCAGCATTGTTAGTCTCTGCAATTTGATTCACCAAGGTGATTATGCCGCAGAGAAACCAGGCGAAGCTATTTTCCTGCTCGCGGAAGTAGAAGTGGGCGACGCAGGTGTGCCCTGTGTCATCCTCCCTAGCCCTCTGCTTAAGCATGTCGTGCACCGACGCGGCCAAATGACTCTTCCCGGTGCCAGGTTGCGCGGTAATGGCGAGGATCGGGCGTGTCCCGTCCTTCATATTCAGCCACTCTTCCCACTCGGGTTCTGAAAACACCCAGCTGCAAGAATCTGGGAGAAGCGTCTCCTTCAAGACCTGGTACTCGTGGTCGTCTTTGCCGATCACGGGCATGGCGTGCCGAATGCCATTAGCGGACGGCGGTTTGTTCGCCTGCGGCTTCTCCAGCTGCTTCTCATTCTTCTGCCCGCCAAATAGCTTGAGCAATTTTGCAACGTCGTCTTTGATGCTCTCTGTATTCTCGTGAATGGTGTCGAGAGCATGTCCGACCTCCTCCAGCATTTCAGCATGAGACCGTTGGTTCTCCTCAAGCTGGGCGGTCATCTTGAGCGTCTCCTCGGTGTTGCCGAGAATAGCAAACTCGGTGGCTTGCCGGAGATGCTCTAGCCTCTTGTTCATGTCGGATCTGGCTCCCCCAAGCTCTCCATCGTCGCCCTTGAACAGGTTGGAGATCCACTTCTTGAAGCGGCCGAGCTCAATGTACTTGTGCGCGAAGCCACACATGGTGAGGATTGAGGTGAAGACCTCCATCAGGCAGTTCTGATAGGCCTTGTATTTGGGAAGTCTGGTCTCCAGGATGGTGATACGAGTGAGGAAGCTGTTCATGTCGTCGAAGAAGACGATGACGATGTCGTAGTCGGCCGACACGGACCGGCAGGCCTGGAGCAGGTAAGTCAGAGCCGTTCCGATGGCCGCCGCCGGTGGGAATGCTGGCGAAGCCGCGGATATGATTTGATTGGCGCCCTGCTCCACAAGATCCAGGTTGGAGGCGAAGAGAGTCCTCAAGCGGTCGACTTTGCCCTTGTCGTGCCTGAACTTGTGGAAATTGTTCATCTGGTCCGTGCCAAAGTCGAGCATGCCCTGGACATTGTCGAATTTGCGCTGCAGGTCGAACCCAACGATGCCTTTGTAGCTCTTGAGCGCTTCCTTCCACAGGTCTGCGACATCGCGATTGTCATTCTTCAGTTGCTCCTCCAACTCCTTCTTGCGGAGATCAGGCTCGGCAGCCATCGTGCAGGAGGGGCGACGAGAAGGTTGTGAACAGTGACAAGGAAGGAACAGAGAGTATGGTTCTACCATGGGAAATGCGGATAGATATATATGTGCCACCTGCAAGGGTCATCGCCGTCGAAGCCCCTGGACACAGCATGCGCTATTTTCGAAGCTATCCGCAGTTTGGGGGCCGAAAATTGTAGGGCGGACAGCTATTTGTCACGGCCATGACATACGCCAGGCGGGGAAACCCGGCAAAATGACCTGACTAAGCAAATAAGACCGAGGGAACCGAACTTCGCTCCCGCCGGTCCTAGGACCGAGTATTGGAAATATCGGTCCTACCCTAGACCGAACCTCGATAACATCGGTCCTAAGAATAACCTAAAGTATATAATATATACTTATTAGCACTTTCTTATATACTAGCTACCTTAGCTATTAATATAACTTAGTTATACTTAATACCTTTAAGTATATTACTAGATATAACTTATAACTTATTACTTAGACTATGCCTAGCACTCTCTACTAATATAAACCTAATATAATTAATTTATCTCTTAAGAAATATATAATTATTATATATTAATAGCTCTTATTTAATAATATATTATATACTCTAAGTAATATTATTATTAATATATATATATAGCGAGCCGGACAGCAAGCGAACTAGATAAAAAATCCCTTAACCTATACCTTCTCTATTTAATCCATTAATTCTCAACCACCCAGCATATCACAGTCTAATAAAGAGCCTAAAATCCTTCTTGCACTTTAAGCCCATTAAAATACCCCAAAATTAAGTCTCAGAGGCGCCGCAAAGCTCTACCAAGTCAAGCATTCAACACTCTTTAACCGATATAATAGCATCCAAGCCCGAGTCAATACTATTCCTAATTCACGCCGACTATCTGATCTAAAGGAATAGATCCTTATTCACTTTATTCTCGACCTAGATTCGCGAGGATTTCCCCCCCGGCTTCATGGTGTAAAGGAAATAGCTAATTAATTGCTTGCCGACCGCGATACACCACTAGTTAGCACGCATTAGGCTTTAAACTTCGTTAGGCGACACCTAGACCTTAAGACACGTTTCTTTTAGAAATATAACTACTAGAGAGCTAAGTATAAAGATCTAGCTATTATCCGCAAGTGGTTTATACTTATAGCAAATATAATCACGAAGTATAGCATCTAATTAGATAATATCTATAATATTAATAAGACTAGCTTTATAATAGGTATAATTCAAAGCAGAATAGTCATCATAGGCATAAATAGGCATAGAAAGCTAAAATCAGTATAGCCTAGAAACCAGGAATGGATTACGGTTATTTAAGCGATTAATGCGGATAGCTAAGCGATCTCGCTATTTATCATCAGTGCAAGCCAATATCACCTCGCTAACTAATACCAGGATAATAACCTCCCGGGCGATTAAGCTATCACAATAACTTAAAATAGCTAGACTAATAACGAGATTAATCTCAAGTAGCTTAAGCACTTTGATTAGTACATAGCTAAGCAAACAAATAGTTGCTATTATCTTCTAATCCTTAATAGCTATAAAAGTCACTACTTAATTAAATTTAAGAGATATTACGAGGAGAATAAGATTATCTAGCTTTATATACTACCTTATTTATCTTATCTACTTTAGCCCCTTAATATTAGGTGCTTTAGCATACTTAAAAATACTTATAGCTAAGAAATAAAGCATTTAATTAAATGCTCTATAACCTATGTTTTAAAGACTAAGTTCTTCTTAGCCTTTTATACTATATTTTAGGCCATTATAATAAAAAAGAATATTAAGTTAGCCTTTAGAGAGGCCAAGCTTATTCCTTTTAACCCAGAAAGTATAGTCTCGAAGCTTAATATATAACTATAGACTCTAATACCTACCAAGGAGGAGGCTAAATTATTAACCCCTTAGGTTTTAAAGACCCCAAAGACTATACTTAAGGCTTAATCTTAGTTAAATTACCTTAAGAGGCAAGTAAAGAGGCATAAAAGTAGCTCCCTAGAGTTAATTCTAGAAGCTATATAGTCTTCTTCTAAGAGAACAAAGATAGTTATATATAAGGTTACCTTACTTAAGGCTAGGGTCAAAGAACTTAAATAAGCAAATAAGATATTAAGCTAGCGCCAGAGGGCAAAAAAGACTAAATTATAAAAAAGAAGGGTAATAATAGTAAAGGAAGGAAGGCAAGTAATTAATTAGATAGATATTAATGCATAGGTAGTAGCTAAATCATCGAGAAGTAGTAATTAAGGAAGGTCAGCACGACTAAGTGTTTAGCGTTATAGTATCTATAATAAGCCTGGCTATAATACAAGGACCTATTAGGTAGTAATTAAGATATCTAGGGAAAAATATAGCGAGTAGTTTTAATTAATTAAATAATATATAGTATTTTTATAATAATTTCTATCTTAGAGGTTAAGAAAAGTATCTGGTTTGCTTGCTGTCTAGCTTGCTATATATATATATTATAATACTTAATATTAGATCTCTTTTTACCCCTTATAATAAGCTACTTATTACCCCTTAATAAGGATAGCCCGCGACTAAACTAAAGGAACTTAATATCCTAATAAATATAAATAATAATAGCAAAAAATATATTATCCTAGCCTTATATAAGGATAAGATCTATAAGCTTAGAAATAAGTATAACTACCTAAGTACCTAGTATAATAACCTCCTAGATAGTATATATAATAATACTAAGATTACTTAGAAATAATTAATTAATATAAAGGTATTTATAAATAATATATAAGAATATTTTTATTAAGCTATAAAATAATAATAGTAATAATATTAATAAATAATTAATAAATAATAAAATTAAATTAATTAACTTATTATACTTTAAGCTTAGTAAAATAACCTAGTATAATAATAGGTTTATAATCTTAATAACTTAATATTTAAGTATATCGCCGCTAATATTACCTATAAAGATATTAATAAGATTATTAAACCTAAGGACTTAGAGCTATTTAATAGGCAGGTTACTTATATTAAGATATTTCTTATATCTCTTAAAATATATTAATAATACTTTCTTACTAAGATAGCTAATACTAAAAGCAAGGTCTTATATATTAGTAAATACCTTATAGGTAATATACTTACTTAATTTAAACTTAAGCTATATAACTTTCTTAGAAATAAACCTATTAAGAAAATATAATTCTTTTTCACTAAGTATAAAAACTTTAAAGATATAATTAAATATAACTTTAAAATTATTAATAAAAAATAATAAATTATATAAAAACTTAAGAACTTATAATAAATAAAGGCTACCTTAACTTATATAGCTAAGTTAATATAAATTACCTTATTTCTTAATTAAGAAATAAATACCCTTTAGATAACTTTTTATAAAAGACTTAAGGATAAAATTAAAGATAAATTCTATAAAATAAAAAAACCTAATAATCTCTAGGATTATATTAATATAACTATTAAGATTAATAATTAATAATTTAAATAATATATAAAGAAGTTTAATAAAGGATAAATTTAAGGTAATAAAAATAATATTAATTAATCTTAAAGGCGAGAATAAACTAAGAGTAATACCTCTTATAAAACCTACGCGGGACTTATAAAACTTAGAGTAGCTTAAAAAAATAATAAGGATATTAAATATTATTATTACTATAAGAAGGGCTATAAGGCTAATAAATACTAAAAGAAGCAGTGAGATATAAAAAAAGGGCGCTATTAATTAAAGCTATAATAGCCCCTCCTAGAAGGTAAGAAATAAATAAGATCTACCTAGGCTAATATTAAACCTTAGATAGCTATCTATACTATTAAGATACTTAGAATAGCTTAATAAGAATAAAATAAAACTAGCATTTAACTAAATAAGCTAGATATATTATATAGCTAAGTATACCTCTTAAAAAAATAAGTAAAAGGTAATTATATAATTAATAATATTATAAAGAAATAACTCTATAAATTAATTAAACCTTAAAAAACTAATTACTTATATATTATAAAATATATAAAATAAAAATTACTCCTAGAGCCTAATAAGGGAAGGTAATAACTAGATAATATAATACTATAGCATATTATTACTATAACTAGATATATTAAACCTAAAACTAAAAAACCTATAATATCTCCTTTAATATAATAACCCTTAAATAAATAAGCTAATTTTTAAGAGGCCGTTATAAAAGGATTTAACTATAAGAAATAAATTATAAGATATAAAAAAAAAATAACTTTTAGTACTTATTATAATCTACCAAAGGGACTACTAATAAAATAACCCCACGCGGTATAATTATATCTTATACCCTTAATATTAAATTAAGGTATTATAAGAATATAATAAAATCTATAAATAATAAAAAATAAACTAATATAATAAACTATTATATAATAATTAAATTATTAAAATAAGTAATAATAATATTAATTAAACTAAGTTTAAGTATAAGGCTTAAAAACTATAGAGAGAACTATGCTAAGAGCGCTCTAAGAAGCCCTAGAAGAGTAATAAAAAATTATAAGAGGAGAAAGACTACCCCTAACTATATAATAAAAATAATAATAAGTATTAAAATAGCCTAAGAGAAAGGTATATCTAGACTATATAAGAATATATAAAAATAATAAATAAGTAAGAAATCTATATTTAAGCTTACTATTAAGAATTAGCTAAAAACCCTTAATATTTAAAAGTACCTTTTAATCTATAAGATAATATAAAGATATACCTAATATATTAGGAGTATATTAATATCTCTTAGATATTATACTAATACTATTAGTATAAAACCTACTAAGAGGAAAAATAAAAATAAAATTACTTCCTTATCTTATTATTATATTAATTAAATAATAAGCCCTATCTATAATATAAAATAAAAGAGTATAAGATAATATATTAATATAAATCTATTAGTATTATAAATACATGATATTTTTTAAAACTCTATTATACTACTTAAGAAAAAAAATAAAATAAATTACTTATAAAATTAAGGACTAAAAAGCGAAAAAAAAAAAAAATATCTAAAAAAAAAAAAAAATAAAAAAAAAAAAAAAAAAAAAAAGTTGTTGAATTTAAAAAATATAAATATAAAATAAAAAAAATATAATATTAATAAAAAAAATATAAAAAAAAAAAAAACACACCACAAAAAAAAAAAAAAAAAAAATACCTTTAAAAAAAAATATAAAAAAAAAAAAAAAAAAAAAAAAAAGAATAATAAAAAAAAAAAAAAAAAAATTTTATTTAGCTATTTTGGGGTGGGGTGGGTTTTTAAAAACTTTTTTAAAATTGGATTTAAAAGAAAAAAAATAAAAAGGAAAATACTTGTCTGGGAGACAAGCTTATCATGCACGTTAATAAAAATAATTAGCTAAAAAATAAAAAAACCCTAAGAGCTAAATAAAAATAATAATACTAGGATTAGCTGCATAGCTAAGATAATATATATAACTATAATACTTATATAAATAGTAAATATAAATTTAATTATACTAGCTATGCTTTAATAATACTAAAAAACTAAATACCCTATCCAATATAAGGCAATAAGTAAATAAACAAAGGAATATATTACCCTAGAAGGCCCTTTACTCTACTATTAGAGTATATAGGCGATAATGCCTAGAATTAAAAATATAAATTAAAGGAGAATAATTAAATACTTTAATAAATAGCAAAGTAAAGTAAAACTATTTTAACCTAATAATAATAAATAGACTTAAGCTACTATAGAGGTATAAATAAATACCTTACTTAGTTATTAACCTAAAAAGAACCCCTTTTAATTATAATAATAATATTATTAATAATAAGATTAATTACCTTAAAGTTTTTATTAAAAGAAAGAACTAAGAGGTATTATTTAATATTATATTAAATAAATAATATAATCTTATACTTAGGTACTTATAATTATAATAATTTAATTTATATTTTAACTAGAAGACTAGCTAAGTATTTTCTTTTAATAATAAGATACCTTTTATAATAAATAATAACTTAAAATATAATATAAGATCTTAAACTTCTATTAAAAGAACTAAAGAAGTTAGGCAAAGGTAAATATAAGATACCTCTTTACTTATAAGGATAAGATATAAATATTAAAAAAGATAAAAATAATAATAATAAAAGATAATTATATAAGTTATATAATAGTTTTATAAACTTAAGAAGGATCTAGCTCTATAGAAAAAACTATAAGATAACTTAGAAGAAGAAAAGTAACTTAAGAATATCTTATAGTAATATCACATTTATAAGAAACTCTTCGCGGAAGAACTTAAAATAGGCCTACCTAAGTATATATACTATAACTTAGAAATTAAGTTTATTAATAAAAAGTAACCTAGCTTTAATAAACTCTACTTACTTAATAAAGCATAGCTATTAGTATTAAAGGGATATATTAAAGATATAATATAAAAAGGATATATTAAGGAAAGTAAGTTATTTATTAAATACCTTATTATATTTATTTTAAAGAAGAATAAAAAGCTCTAACTTTATATTAACTTTAAAATACTTAATATTATTATAATTAAGGATTATATACTATTACCTCTTATTAGTGAGTTAAAGGATTAGCTTTTTAGCATAAAGTATTTTATAATACTTAACCTCAAAGGAGCCTATAACCTTATTTAGATTAAAAAAAGATATAAATAAAAAACCGCTTTTTATACTAAGTATAGACTATTTAAGTACCTTATTATACCCTTTAGACTTACTAATATACCTATAGTATTTTAATAAATAATTAATAATATATTATAAGAATATCTAAATATATTTATTATATATTACCTAGATAATATTCTTATCTTCTTTAAAATAAAAAAAAATATATAAAATATATCTATAAGGTATTATAAATACTATAAGACGCTAAGTTATTAATAAAACCTAAGAAAAGTAAATTCTATACCTTAGAAGTAGAATTCTTTAAATATATTATCTCTTATAATAAGATATATATAAACCCTAAGAAGGTCTTAGTAGTAAAAGATTAAAAAAAACTAACTAATATTAAGGAAGTATAAGCCTTCCTTAGATTTATTAATTATTATTATAAATTCCTTAAAGCTTTTAGATAAATAGCTATATTATTAATAAAACTTATAAAGAAAAATAAAACCTTTATATTTAGGGATTAAGCTAAGGACGCCTTTAATAAAATTAAAAAACTTATCTTAAGTAAACTAATACTTAAGATATTTAACTTATCTTAACTAATTAAACTTAAAACTAATACCTTAGACTTTGCCCTAAGTGCTTAAATTAAATAATAAGATAATAAAAGACGCCTATACTTAATTATATTTTACTCTTATAAGTTATATAAAGTAAAACTAAATTACCCTATCTATAATAAAGAATTCCTTATAATTATTAATGCCTTTAAAGAATTTAGGTATTACCTCTTAGGAAGCTAATACTAGATTAAAGTATATATAGACTATAAGAATATTACCTACTTTATAAAAATATAAGAACTTAGCGGATAATAACTCTAATATGCTAAATACTTCTTAGAATTTAATTATATTATTATTTATATTAAAGGAATAAAAAATAATAGAGCTAATATTATTAATTAATGCCTTAACCTAGATATAAAAAGAACTAAGATAAAGAAATAACTTTTATAATTTATATAAGAAAGATACCTTATATAATAAATTATTATAATAACTTATATAATAAAATAAGATAATTTATTACTTATAGAAATCCTAGAATATAATAAATACCTCTTAGATAATAAGAAAATAAATAAATAATAAGTATTATAAAAATTATAATATAACCTTATATATAAAATATATAAATACCTATTATATAAATATTAAAGAATTAATAAAACCTTAAAATAAGTTAAGATAATATTTACTTTTCTTAATATAAAAAAATTATTTTAATTATTACTAATTAATATAACCTTTGCGTAAAAACTAAGATATAATACTATAAACTATATAAGAGATTATAATTACTCCTAGTTATATAATAACTATAAGACTTAATTACTATAGATTTTATTATTAAACTACCCTTATTAAAAAAACTAGCTATTAAAAACTTTTATAATAGTATTCTTATTATTATAAATAGACTTATAAAATTTTCTTATTTTATACCTTATAGAGAATTAATAATAGCTAAAGAATTTACTTACCTTTTTATTCCTATATTACTAAAATACTTAGATTATTACTTAAAATTATTACTAATTAAGGACTATTATTTACCTTAAAATTTTAATAAAGCCTTATAAGATACTTAGGAATTAATTATAAACTCTTTATTATATACTATAAAGAGATAAATAAATAAATAAAATATATAAATTAAATATTAAAATAATACCTTTAATACTATATTAATTATAAATAAACTAACTAAGTTAAAAAGCTATTAGCTATATAGCTAGCCTATAATATAACTATAAATAAGAGTATAAAAATTATATTAGCTTATATTAATTTTAAATTTATATTAGATATATATTAATAAATATAAAATATTATTATTAACCTTAAAGTAATTCTTATTAGTAATTAGCTATAAAACCTATATAAAGAAATATATATAAAACTTAAATTTATTAAAAATAAAATAATAAGTTATATTAATAAAAAATAAATTAAGAGATTAATCTTCTTAAAAGGAAATAATATATATATATAGCAAGCTAGATAATAAGCAAACTAGATACTTTTTTTAACCTTTAAGATAGAAATTATTATAAAAATATAATAAATTATTTAATTAATTAAAACTACTTAACATACATAATAAGCGAGCGCCACAGACAAGCAAGCGCCGCACTTTTCCCTCCTATACCTAACTTTTCATTTAATTAATTAATTATTAACCACTAAATATATTAGACCCAAATACTAAGGCTAGAACGCTTCTTACCCTTTAAGCCCTTTAAAATAACTTAAAACTAAGCATCCGAAGCGCTGCAGGGATATATAAGATTAATGAGCGGCGGCTACATCGCCGCTAGCAGGGCATTTAATCCCGACGCGATACTATCCCAAATTCACGCCGACTATCTGATCTAGAGGAACAGATTATAGTTCAATTCATTCTCGACCTAGATGCGCGAGGTTTTCCCCCGCGACTATATGCTATTAAAGTAATAGCTAATTAACTGCTTGCTAACCGCGATGCGCCACCTATCGGCAAGCGCTAGGCTTCTAACTTTATTAGGCGATAAGAAAAGCTAAAGACGCGTTTTTTTTATAAATATAACTATTAGAGGGCTAAGTGCGAAGATCTAGAGGAAATCTAGAAGTGGTTTTAGCTCGTGGCGAATATAATCGCGAAGTATAGCATCTAATTAGATAATATCTAAAACTTTAATAAGACTAGCTTCCTTATGGGTATAATTATAAGCGGAATGGTTATTATTAGCGCAGAAAGGCGTGGTCGACTAAAATTAATATAGCCTGGAAGCCGGGAATGGATTATAGTGATTTAGGCGATCAATGCGGAGGGCCAAGCGATTTAGCCATTTATCATAGGTGCGGGCTAATATTACCTCGCCAACTGGTATAGAGAAAGTAACCTCCCGGGCGATTGGACTATTATAACCTCCTAAAATAGCTAGACTGATAATGAGACTGGTCTTGAGTGGCTAAAGCACTTTGACTAGTATATAATTAAGCGATTAAATAGTCGCTATTATCTTCTAGTCCTCGATGGCTATGAAAGTTACTACTCCGTCGACTTCGAGAGATATTACGAGGAGAATAAGATTATTATACTTTATATGCCACCTTATTTATCTTATCTACTTTAGCCTCTTGACATTAGGTATTTTAGCCTACTTAAAAAGGCTTATAGTCGAGAAATAGAGTATCTGATTAGATGCTCTATTACCCACGTTTCTAAGACTGAGTTCTTCCCGGCCTTTTATGCCGCTTATTAAGCTACTATAATAGAATAAAATATTAGGTCTGCTTTTAGAGGGGCTAGACTTATCCCTCTTAACCCGGAAAGTATGGTCTTAAAGCTTAATGTGTAGCTATGGACTTTAACGCCGGTTGAGGAGGAGGCCGGGCCCTTAACCCCTTGGGCTTTAAAGACCCTAAGGATAGTGCTTAAGGCTGAATCTTAGTCTAAATACCTTAAAAGACGAATTAGAAGATATTAAAGTAGCTCCCTAGAGTTAATTCTTAAGGCATTAAAGTATCTTTCTAAGGGAATAAAGGCAGTTATATATAAGATGATATTATTAAGGGCTAAGGTATAGGATCTTTGATAGGCAAATGAGATACTAAGCCGGCGCCGGAGGGTAAAAAGAACCCGGCTATAGAAGAGAGGGGTAATAATGGTAGAGGAAGGAAGGTAAGTAATTAATTAGATAGATATTAATGCGTAGGTAGTAGCTAAATCGTCGAGAAGTGGTGGTTAAGGAAGGTCGGCGCGACTAGGAGTTTGGCACTGTAGAGTATGCGGTAAGCCTAGTTATAATGCTAGAACGTATTAAGTAGTGATTAAGACCTCCGGGGAAGAGTATAGCGAGTAGTTTTAATTAATTAATTAATTTATTATGTTTTTATTATAATCTTACTAAAGAGGGTTAAGAAAAGTACGGCGCTTGCTTGTCTGCGGCGCTTGCTTATTATATATATTACTATATTCTTCCCTAGATATCTTAATTACTACTTAATATATTCTTATATTATAACTAAGCTTATTATAAATACTATAATACTAAACCCCTAGTTATACTAACTTCTCTTAATTACTATTCCTTAATAATTCTACTACTATATATATATCTATATTTATCTAATTAATTACTTACCTTTTTTTTTTTATTATTATTACCTCTTTTTTTTATAATTAAGTCCTTTTTACCCTTTAGCGCTAGCTTAGTATCTTATTTACCTATTTAAGTTCTTTAACCCTAGCCTTAAGTAAGGCAACCTTATATATAACTATTTTTATTCCCTTAGAAAAAGACTATATAACTTCTAAAATTAACTCTAAGGAGCTACTTTTATGCCTTATAACTTATCTCTCGAGGTAATCTAACTAAGATTAAGCCTTAAGCATAGTCTTTAAGGTCTTTAAAACCTAAGGGGTTAATAGTTTAATTACCTCCTTAGCTAGTATTAAAGTCTATAGCTATATATTAAGCTTTAAGATAATACTTTTTAAATTAAGAGAAATAAGCCTAGCCCCTTTAAAGGCTAATTTAATATTCTTTTTTATTATAATAGCCTAAAATATAATATAAAAGACTAAAAAAAACTTAGTCTTTAAAATATAAATTATAAAATATTTAATTAAATACTTTATTTCTTAGCTAATATATATAATAAGCTTATATCCTAGATAAGTATATATCTTAAAAATCTTTACCTTTTATATTAGAAATTACTATAAAAATACTATAAACTATTTAATTAATTAAAACTACTTATTATACTTTTCCCTAGATATCTTAATTACTACTTAATAGGTTCTTATATTATAACTAGGCTTACCGCAGATATTATAATACCAAACCCCTAGTCGCGCTAACCTCCCTTAATTACTACTCCGCGACGATTTAGCTATTACCTGCGCATTAATATCTATTTAATTAATTACCTGCCTTCTTTCCTCTATTATTATTACCCCTCTTTTCTATAATCTAGTCCTTTTTGCCCTTTAGCGCCGGCTTAGTATCTTATTTACCTATTTAAGATCTTTAACCCTAGCCTTAAGTAAGGCAACCTTATATATAATTATTTTTATTCCCTTAAAAGAAGACTATATAGCTTCTAGAATTAACTCTAGGGAGCTACTTTTATGCCTTTTAACTTATATCTCAAGGTATTCTAACTAAGATTAAGCCTTAAGCATAGTCTTTAAGGTCTTTAAGACCTAAGGGGTTAAGGGTTTAGCTACCTCCTCGGTAGTGCTAGGGTCGGACCGGAGCTTATGCAGCTAAGGTGAACTGGTTGATTGAATATCTAAGACTAAGGAAGGGAGAGAAAAGGAAAAGAACTAGCTGTGGCCTCGCTGCGGGTTTTGTGCAGGGCTCGCAGCGGGGCTACGGAGAAGGATTTCTCCGGTCTTGGTTTTTCCAGGGGGGAAACAACCTTCCTCACGGGTTCGCCCGTAACAGTATCCCCCCCCTCTGGCTCTGTGTGCGTCTTCATAGCGTACTCGCAGCCAGTGCTCTGCCACTTGTGTTCCGTTTTCCACGTACCCTATTAGTGCTTATGCGATCGCGCTCGGACCAACGCGATTGAGTCGCTTAGGATATGGCCCGGGCCGTGTTGAAGAGGTCCACTTCCCCCTTGTACTCTCCACGAGCTCGCAACGTGCTCCTCGCGCCCCAGTCCTCGCATACTCCTGACCTTCCCATATCCCTTTGTTCAACAACGACAATAGAAATAACGATAGGAAGAAAACACGCCCAAAACGGCATAATAATAGTGAATCACTGCGCCGGCTGTGGCCTGTGCGCTAGGGCATAAAGAGTCCTCTTCGCACTCGTTCGAGCTTCCTCTTTTTCCTCCTCCTTCAACCCTTCCACTTCGTGAGTGGCCCCGGCTGCGGATCAACGTTCTGCCCGCCCCTTCCCTGAGACTCTTTCGCTAACCCGCTGCTAGGTTGTTGGTGAATCTCGCGCACTGCGCTCTCTCTCGCCTTGCTCTTCTCCCTACACGCCGTGTACGCCATGTGAGTATGCCTTTGCGCGCCGCTTTGTCTCAGCTAACCCGCGTAGGCCTTGGTGCCAACTGTGCCTGGAGCGCGCGGTCGCCTACCGCCCTTCTGGTGGTACTGGCTTACATCCCACCAAGCCCGTGAAGTCTTGCGCCGTTCGTCGTGGCGGTAGGTCTTTGCGTAGTCGTTGCTTATTCCCAGCTAACTTGTGAGTAGCTCAGTCCATCAAGTGCCGTCATTGTGAGCGCAACGGCAAACCATGCGAGTCTGTGAGTACCATCCTTTTTCCACTGTGTCTTCACAGCTGACTTTCTACGAACTCATAGCTCCCTCGCAAGTACTGGGAGGTCCTTTCCGCTTTCTTCCCCCTCCAGAGCCAGGATTGGGCTGACGATGCCACCTACCTGGCCGACGCTGTAAGTTCCCACTGACTTCGTTGCGATGGCTTTGCTGACTCTCTGCTAGGCGGTGGTTGAAGCTCTCAGCAATGGCCGCCGTGCCCTGCGCCAACTTCGTCGTGGCACTCCTGCCGACCGCGCCCGCTCCGCCGCCCAGGCCGCCGCTGCTGCCGAGTCGCGTATCGCTGACGACTTCGCTGCGCGGTCACATGCCCTCGCCATTGAGAGTCTGAAGGTTCAGACTGACATTGCCAACTCCCTCCGCGTCATCGCCAGAGAGTACCTCGCCGCTGGTAATTCGAGCACGCAGCTGCCTCGCCGCGTGGGCTCTGCCACCCTCGCCCCTGGTATCGACGATGTTGAGAATGAGGTTTCCGAGGACGACACCGACGATAGTGGAGATGATGCCGCTGCGGATGCTGATGGGGATGGTGGCGGGTCCGCTGCGAAATCTGGACAAAAGCGCAAGGCTTCCACCCCGCGCAAGGCCAAGGCCAAGAAGACCAAGGCGTCTAAGCCTTGAGGGGTCGATAATGGTTTTCTGCTCTGTCGCTGCTGGGTTGCTGCTGGTTTATTTAGATGGCTGCCTCACGGCCATAGTGCTCCACATTTTTTTTGTGTGGCACAAAATTGATTTCGGCTTGAGCCCTCCCGCTCGCCCCATACTTGCTCTCTGCTCCCTCTCTGTGACCCTATAGTGACCTCGCTTGTCTATTCTTTGCTTCACCCTTGTGTGTGGTCCCATCGTGTGAACCTTGAGTCACAAATTTGCGTGACTTTTTCTTTCCGTTAGCAAGGGAGGGTCTTATCTGCGGGCCCGCCGTGACCTAGTCACGTAGTCGCTGATGGGGCCATCATTATCCTGTATAGGACCGTATGCTTCCTCGAACTGTTCGAGCGCTGCCGTCTCTTGTAATTCTGATACTGGCTCCCAAGTTGGTTGTTCATAACCCTTCCATCGTACGAGGGCTTGGCGTGTTCGCCCGCGACCTCGCTGCTGCCAACGCGCGCACAGGATTTCTTCAACCTCCCATTCGTCTTCTCCGTCCACCTCAATCGCTGGTGGCTGGAAGTCATCGTTTTGTTGACCGGGCCGGGGGTCTCGCCGCGCCCTCCTTACGAGGTCGACGTGAAATCGCGGGAAGACTCTTCCTGGCACGTTTAGCTGCACTACGTACGGGCTTATCACTCGTGTGACTGTGTATTTGAGGTGCAGCCAATCGAGCTTTTTGCAGGGTCTTCTCGTTCTGATATTCACGAGGTTTAGCCACACCTTGTCTCCCACTT
Organism: Fusarium phalaenopsidis; assembly: GCF_050370095.1. Taxonomy (NCBI): domain Eukaryota; kingdom Fungi; phylum Ascomycota; class Sordariomycetes; order Hypocreales; family Nectriaceae; genus Fusarium; species Fusarium phalaenopsidis. The sequence goes on along the minus strand of NW_028145414.1, from coordinate 452,989 downwards.
CATAACGTTCGGCAGGCCTTCGCCGCTGGTTAGCAGCGTCCTCTTGGCGTTGCTGTGCGGCTGCTGCGTTGGCTTGTATGAACTCGGTGACCTCCCAAAGTCTCTCCACGAAAGCTTTTGCGTCGGCTTCGTCGTGACTCCGCGGCGTGAACGCATCTACCTCGTCGATTGGGAAGGGGTGTACGTGGTATCCGTGCTCGACGAAGAAAGGGCTCATGCCAGTCGCAGCGTGGTCGCGATTATTTATCGCTAACTGCGCTGCGGGTAAGAGCTCGCCCCAATCATCTTGACTGAAACTAATGTATGCTCGTAGGTAGCCTTGTACATCTTGGTTGGTTCGCTCGGGCCCACCGTCTGTCTGAGGATGGTAGGCTGTGCTGAGGCGCTGCTTGATCCCCGTGAGCCGGCAGAGGGCTCGCCAGAAAGCACCTGTCCAGTTGGACCCTCTGTCACTCACGATTGACTTCGGCATTCCGTGGAAGCGATAATGGCAGCTGAGAAATCGCCGCGCACACGCTGCGGCATCCATGCTATCCATGGCCTCGAGCGTCACTGCTCGGGTTAGACGGTCCTTGATCACCCACAAGTACTTCGCCCCTGAGGGTCCTGTGGGCGGGAGGTCTACCATAAAGTCCATAGAGAGGTCGCTGCGGAGTTGCTGGGGTATTGGCAGCGACCTAAGTAGTCCTTGCTTCAGCTGCCGCCAGATTGTGCTCCTCCCGCATACGTCGCAGTTAGCCGTAAAGCTACGGATGAGCTGCGAGCTCCCTGGCCAGAAGAAGCGTCTTCGCACTAGAGCTATGGTGCCGTCTCGTCCTGGGTGACCGGCTGTGAACGCGTCGTGCTCTGCCTGGACGATGCGAGTTCGCAGGGCATCCTTCTCTTGTTCGCTGCGTTCGTCCGTCCCGTCTCCTCCCGGGATCCAGAGCTTATCGCGATACGTTAATCTTCCGGCGTGGTCAATTCCACATTCGGCGATTTGAACTTTTAGCTTAAGGGAAGGGTGGAAGCTGCGATCTCGTCGCTGGACCGCTGCGAGGGCTTCCTTGTAGATCTTATCCTCTGGTAATGTGGTTTGCCATAGGTGTTCTAGCTCTGGGTGTTCCGGGAAGACCGCTCGGGCTGGCAGTGTCCCCTCAGCGACTTCGCTAGGGTCTTCCTCACCTTTTGCCACTCTGGGTAGTGCAGAGGTGGGTATCAGCTGTAGGTAACGCCCTTGCTCCCTTTCGTCTTCAGCTCCTTGCGGGATGTCTTGTTCGCGGCGACTTAGCGCGTCAGGCGCCACGGCTTGGCTGCCAGGTCGATACTCCAGGCTAAAGTTGAACTCGGCTATCTCGCCGGCCCATCTGCTTTGCCTCTCCGTGAGCATCCTCTTAGTCATGAAGTAACGTAAGTTCTTATGGTCTGTGAGGATGGTGAAGTGACCGCAGCTTCGTAGCTCCGACCTCCAGGCTTCTAAGCAGCGTATAATAGCTAACATCTCCTTGTCGTGAATGGGGTAGTTGTACTCCGCAGGATCATGTCGCCGCGAGAAGAACGCGACTGGCCTGAGTCTTCCCTGCGAGTCTGATTGCGCGAGCACGCCTCCACTGGCGTTACCCGAAGAGTCAGTCTCCAGGTAGGTCTTCCGGAGAGGGTCAAATTCCGCTAACACGGGGGCATTCACAAAGCGATCCTTTAGCTCCTGGAACGCTGCTTCCTCGCTGGGACCCCACAGGAAGGGTACTCCCTTTTGCAAAGCCTTGTTAAGGGCCTTGCGATCTTTGAGAAGTCGGGGATAAAGACTCGGTAGTAGTTAGCGAACCCCACGAAGCTTTGTACTCCCTTCACCGTAGAGGGCGCTGCCCATTCTCGGATAGCTCGCTGCTTCTCTGGATCGCAGGCTACCCCTTCTCCTGCCCTAACGATAAAGCCGAGATATTTCACTTCTTGGACTGCAAACTCGCACTTCTTGGGGTCTAGGTGTAACCCGGCTTTCTCTAGGGCCTTGAGAACTAGCTGGACCTTCGCCATGTGCTCTTTGCGAGTTCCGTCTGTGTAGATCAGGACGTCATCCACGTATGCCGTGACAAACTGGTCTAGGTATTCTTGAAGGGCGCTGTTGATGTACCGCTGGAACGTAGCGGGGGCGCCGGTAAGTCCAAACGGGGTCACTAGCCACTCGTATGACCCAAATCTGGTGCGGAAGGCCGTCTTGGCCTCGTGCCCTCTTTTAATCCTGATCTTGTGGAAAGCGGCTACTACGTCAAGCTTCGTGAACCACTTAGCTCCGGCTAAGATCCTCAAGGTCTCCGTGATCAGGGGGAGTGGGTAGCGATCTCGCCGCGTGATCGCATTGAGGGCGCGGTAGTCACAGCAGAAACGGACTCCTCCTCCGGGTTTCTTAACTAGCAACACAGGGGCCGCTGCGGACGAGCTGCTAGCTCGTATGAACCCCTTGTCTAATAGGTCATTGAGTATTTTCCTCAGGACCATGAGTTCCTCTCTTGACATTGAGTATAGGGGTCCCCAAGGTAAGGTCGGCTCGTTGCCATGCTGGTCTCGTACCAGGTTGATTTCGTGATCGTAGCCTGGTCGCTGGGGGGGCAGTTGCGAGGCCTCTGCGGGTGAGAAGAGGCGCGGGTAGGCTTGTAGGATCTCTTGGGGAATCAGCTCGGCCAAGTTGACAGGTTCATCCTTGTTGTCGAGCTTCTTCAACGCCTTGGCTATATCTGCTAGGCTGACTGACATAACAGAGCTAGCCACGTCTTCCTGACGGCCTCTCCGCTTCCTCGCTCGTCGGCAGATGCCGGCGAAGGTGGCGGCCGACACCAGACGGGCGCTCCTAATTGACTGTACAGCTTCGGGTTCTTTTTCTGAAGCAAGGCGTATCGAGATCCCAGCGGCCCCGTGCCAGATTCGCCGCTGGGCCGCAAAGTATGTAACGTCTTCGGCTTCCATCCATGGTTTGCCGAGGTATACATCCCCGTCGAGGCCGTCCACCGCGTATGCATACACGGGACGTTCATGCCCCTGGATCTCGATCATGAATGCAACGACTCCTCTGGCCGTTGCCAACTGGTTATCTGCGATAAAGCTGCGGAATCGCCGCTGTTTCTTTTCAACGTACGGTAGGTTGAGCTCACGGGCAAGGGAAGAGTTGATCAGCGCGAATGCATTGCAACCGTTATCTAGGAGCGCTTGGCACTTGCGAGTGCCAATTCGCAGGTCTATCAATGCGGACTCGCTAAGCATACTCTGCTTCCTTTTTTCCCATCCTTCGAGCTCTTGTTCCGTTGGCTCTGACGCCCGTTTTCGCGTCAGAGCTACTCTTTTCCCTCGTCTTCAGGGCTAAGGTCCTCGTCGCTAGATAGCTGCGAGTCTCCTGCTTGGTCGTCGGGAGGGCTAACCCTGGCCGTACGTTGTTGGTCGGGTTGTCGGGCCCGACGGGGACAGCTGGCCACTAGGTGTTGTTTGGACCCACACTCAAAGCAAGCCTTCCGTTCGTCTGCGGCGGGTTCCCTGCGGACCCGTTGCTTCTCCTGAGCGGCCTTATTGACACCTGTCATCTTAGTGTCTCCCTCGTAGTCTCGTGTCTGACCGGGACCTTGTGGCCGTTGGCGGCTGCGATTTGGTTGGTTCCTTTCCATGGGGTAACGGCTGCGACGCTGCGACCTCTCTGAGACTGTCTCTCTTTCTGGGCCCAACCTCTCGAGCTTCCACGCCACTTCTTGAACTCGTTCGATCCACAGGTTGTAAGTCGTTGGGAGCTCGACGGTGACTAAGCTGCGATGCAGCCGCTCGTTTAAGAGTCCTTCTAAAAAGGTAATCTTCACCTTGTCTTCCCAGGTTGTTCCTCCTGCTTCTGCAATGTGTTGTTCGAACTTCGGTAGAAAGGTGGCGAAGGACTCATTGGCCTTCTGGCGGCGCTCTAGCAGCGAGCTCGTCGCGCGTGCCTGTATATTTCGGTCTTCGTTGGATCGGTCGAGATATTCCATAAAATCCTCGGGGTCGCGGCGACCCCCCGTGCCTCCCGCTCGATAGAACGCTGCGACTAGGCTTTGGGCTTTTTGTGATAAGCATGAGTTGATCAGGTAGAACCTCTCTTGGCTTGTTGGGTAGAACTCGGCATCTAGTAAGAGTTTATCGCGCATCTGCTGCGACCACGAAGGGTATTCGCGGCGATTTCCCGAAAACTTAGGAGGGTCTGGGAGGGGTTTGCGTCGGGGTATGGTTCTGGGCACCGCTGGCGGTTCAGGGGTGATTTCGTTCGTGATAGGCTCCTCGGGAGGGTCGTTCGGAGGGAGCTGCGTGTTCGCTTCGTTCTCGATGAAGGGGGGCTGGTGATTGGTAGGTGGGTGGGGCTGTTGAAACGTCTGGAACTGTGTGGACAGGTGCATGACCTGCTCTTGGAGTGGCCCAAGAGTATTGGCCAGCTGTTCGCCATTGGCTGCCCGCGAGCGCTCTGCTTCCTCGATGCGTAGTGATAGGTTATCGAGTTGACTCTGCAGGGGTGCCATGAACTGGCTCAGTCGATCCCCGATCAGGTTCATAAGGGCGGTGTCCCTCACGGACATTCCCCCGGGGTTACCTTCTTCCATTGCGTAGATTCGCAATGAGCTCTCTGCTACCGAGTAGCGAGCTATGGTTGAGTCTTAGATAATGCTAGGGTCGGACCGGAGCTTATGCAGCTAAGGTGAACTGGTTGATTGAATATCTAAGACTAAGGAAGGGAGAGAAAAGGAAAAGAACTAGCTGTGGCCTCGCTGCGGGTTTTGTGCAGGGCTCGCAGCGGGGCTACGGAGAAGGATTTCTCCGGTCTTGGTTTTTCCAGGGGGAAACAACCTTCCTCACGGGTTCGCCCGTAACAGGTAGGCATTGGAGTCTATAGCTATATATTAAGCTTTAAGACTATACTTTCTGGGTTAAGAGGAATAAGCCTAGCTCCTCTAAAAGCTAACTTAATATTTTTTTCTATTATAATAGCCTAAAATATAGCATAAAAGGCTAAAAAGAACTTAGTCTTTAAAATATAAGTTATAAAGCATTTAATTAAATGCTTTATTTCTTAATTATAAGCGCTCTTAAGCATGCTAAAGCACCTAATATTAAGGGGCTAAAGTAAATAAGATAAATAAGGCGGCATATAAAGCATAATAATATTATTATCCTAGTAATATCTCTTAAAATTAATAAAATAATAACTTTTATAGCTATTAAGAATTAAGAGATAATAAAAACTAATTAATTAATTAATTATATACTAGTTAAAGTACTTTAGCTACTCTAAACTAGTCTCGTTATTTATCTAGCTATTTTAGGTCATCATAATAGCTTAATCACCCGGGAGGTTGCTTTCTCGGTACTAGTTAGCGAGGTAATATTAGCCCGCACTAATAATAAACGGCAGGATTGCCTAGCCTTTTGCATTAATCACTTAGATAACTATAATCCATTCCTAGTTTCTAGGCTATACTAATTTTAGCTTTCTATGCCTATCTATACCTATAATAACTATTCCGCTTTAAATTATACCTATTATAAAGCTAATCTTATTAAAGTTATAAATATCTTTTAATTAGATATTATATTTCGCGATTATATTTACTATAAATATAAACTAGTTATAGATAATAACTAGATCTTTATATTTAGCTCTTTAGTAATTATATTTCTAAAAAAAACATATCTTAAGGTCTAGGTGCCGCTTAATAAAGTTAGAAGCCTAGCGCTTGCCGATGGGTAGCGCATCATAGTCAGCGAGTAATTAATTAGCTATTTCTTTAATACCATATAATTACAGGGGAAATCCTCGCGAATCTAAGTTAAGAATAAACTAAATAATAATCTATTCCTCTAGATTAAATAGTTTATGTAATTTAGGAATTTAATTATATCGAGATTATATGCCTTTTTAGCGGCGACTTAGCTTTTTAGGGCAGATATTATAGATTAATATAGCGCATTAAATGCGTAATTTTAGGTTATTTTAAAGCGCTTAAAGGGTAAGAAATATATTACCCTCGCTATTAAATTTAGATATATTTAGTAATTAAGAATTAATTAATTAAATAAAAGAAAGAGAGATTAAGGGATTTTTAGGATATATACTTATCTAGGATATAAGCTTATTATATATATTATAAGTATTTTTAAATATATTAAAGTACTTAATATTAAGGGGCTAAAATATATAAAATAAATAAAATAATATATAAAGCTTAATAATTTTTTTTTTATAATATCTCTTAAATTTAATTAAATAATAATTTTTATAGTTATTAAAAATTAAAAAATAATAGTAATTATTTAATTACTTAGCTATATATTAGTTAAAGTGCTTAAGCTACTTAAGACTAGTCTTATTATTAATCTAGTTATTTTAAGTTATTATAATAACCTAATCGCCTAGGAGGTTACTATCCTAGTATTAATTAGTAAGGTAATATTAGCTAGCACTAATAATAAATAATATAATTACTTAGCTATTTATATTAATCGCCTAAATAACTATAATCTATTCCTAGTTTCTAAGCTATACTAATTTTAGCTTTCTATATCTATCTATACTTATAATAACTATTTTACTTTAAATTATATTTATTATAAAGCTAGTCTTATTAATATTATAAAAATTATTTAATTAAATGCTATACTTCGCGATTATATTTACTATAAGTATAAACTAATTATAAATAATAACTAGATCTTTATACTTAGCTCTCTAGTAATTATACTTCTAAAAAAAATATATCTTAAGGTCTAGGTATCGCCTAATAAAGTTTAAAGCCTAATGCGCGCTAATTAGTAGTACGTCGCAGTTAGTAAGTAATTAATTAGCTATTTCTTTTATACTATAAAGCCAGGGGGGAAATCCTCGTGAATCTAGGTTAAGAATAAAGTAAATAAGGATTTATTCCTCTAGATTAGATAGTTAGCATAAATTAGGAATAGTATTAACTCGGGCTTAGATACTATTATATTAGTTAAATAGTATTAAATGCTTGACTTAGTAGAGCTTTATGGCACCTTTAAGACTTAGTTTTAATATATTTTAATAGGCTTAAAGTATAAGAAGGATTCTAGCCTCTTTATTAAACTATAATATATTAGGTAATTAAGAATTAATTAATTAAATAGAGATAATATAAGTTAAGAGATTTTTTATCTAGTTTGCTTGCTATCTGGCTCGCTATATATATATATTACTTAATATATTATTTATTAATTATAAAGCTAGAATATTTCTTACTCTTTAGGCTTATTAAAATTAATTAAAACTTAGCTTTTAATAGGCTATAAGGATCTATAAGGTTAATATATATAATAAGTAAGCGCTATAAACAAGTAAGCGCTATACTTTTCCCTCCTATACCTAACTTTTTATTTAATTAATTAATTATTAATTACTAAATATATTAGACTTAAATACTAAGGCTAGAATACTTCTTACCCTTTAAGCCCTTTAAAATAACCTAAAACTAAGTATCTAAAGCGCTATAGAGATATATAAGATTAATAAGTAGTAGCTATATCGCCGCTAGTAAGGTATTTAATCTTAATATAATATTATTTTAAATTTATATTAATTATTTAATCTAAAGAAATAAATAATAGTTTAATTTATTTTTAACCTAAATATATAAGGTTTTCCCCCTATAATTATATACTATTAAAGTAAGAGCTAATTAATTACTTACCAACCGCGATATACTACTTATTAGTAAGTATTAGGCTTTTAACTTTATTAAGTAATTAAAAAAACTAAAGATATGTTTTTTTTTATAAATATAATTACTAAAGGGCTAAGTATAAAGATTTAAAGAAAATCTAAAAGTAATTTTAGCTTATAGTAAATATAATCGCGAAGTATAATATCTAATTAAATAATATTTAAAACTTTAATAAAACTAGCTTTCTTATATATATAATTATAAGTAAAATAATTATTATTAGCGCAAAAAGGCATAATTAACTAAAATTAATATAGCTTAAAAGCTAAGAATAAATTATAATAATTTAAGTAATTAATATAAAGGGCTAAGTAATTTAGTTATTTATTATAAATATAGGCTAATATTACTTCGCTAATTAATATAAAAAAATAACCTCCTAGGTAATTAAATTATTATAACCTCTTAAAATAATTAAACTAATAATAAGACTAGTTTTAAATAGCTAAAATATTTTAATTAATATATAATTAAGTAATTAAATAATTATTATTATTTTTTAATTCTTAATAGCTATAAAAGTTATTATTTTATTAATTTTAAAAAATATTATAAAAAAATAAAATTATTATATTTTATATATTACTTTATTTATTTTATTTATTTTAGCCTCTTAATATTAAGTATTTTAATTTATTTAAAAAGGCTTATAATTAAGAAATAAAGTATTTAATTAAATATTTTATTATTTATATTTCTAAGACTAAGTTTTTCTTAGCCTTTTATATTACTTATTAAGTTATTATAATAAAATAAAATATTAAATTTACTTTTAAAAGGGCTAAATTTATCCCTCTTAACCTAGAAAGTATAGTCTTAAAGCTTAATATATAGCTATAAACTTTAATGCTAATTAAAGAGGAGGCTAGGCCTTTAACCCCTTAGGCTTTAAATACCTTAAGGATAGTACTTAAGGCTAAATCTTAGTCTAAATACCTTAAGAGATAAATTAAAAGGTATAAAAGTAGCTCCTTAGAGTTAATTCTAAGAGCCTTAAAGTCTCTTATAAAAGAAATAAAGGTAATAATATATAAGAATATATTATTAAGGGCTAAGGTTAAGGACCTTTAAGAGGTAAATAAGATATTAAGCTAGCGCTAGAGGGCAAAAAGGACTAAACTATAGCGAAGAGGGGTAATAATAATAAAAGAAGAAAGGTAAATAATTAATTAGATAGATATAAATATATAAATAGTAGCTAAATTATTAAAAAGTAATAGTTAAGAAAGGTTAATATAACTAAGAGTTTAGTATTATAGAGTATATAATAAGCCTAGTTATAATATTAAAATATATTAAGTAGTAATTAAGACCTCTAGGGAAGAATATAATAAGTAGTTTTAATTAATTAATTAATTTATTATATTTTTATTATAATTTTATTAAAGAGGGTTAAGAAAAGTATAGTACTTACTTATTTATAGCGCTTACTTATTATATATATTAATCTTAATACTTTTATTAATTGCTATAAAGGGATTTAATCTTAATATAATATTATTAATAAATTATATTAATTATTTAATTTAAAGGAATAAATTATTATTTAATTTATTATTATAAAAGACTAAAAAATATAAACTATAAGGTCTAAATAAGGTATAGGATAAGTAATTAAAATAAGAGGAGAATAAGTAGTAGATTTAGTCCTTATAAAGAGCTAATTAGTTAAATAAGGAATTATAAGCTAATAAAAATAAGTTAAAAGATAAATAAGAGTATATAATAAAAGGCTAGCTTCTAATTAATAGTCTTATTACTTGTATTAGTTAAGAATCTTTAGAGCTATTTCTAAGAGAGGGTTTATAGCTTATATAGCTAATAAATCAGAATCTATTAGCCCGACTCGGATAGAAGTTATACTATTAGATAGTTCTAATTCCAGGCTTTAAAACCCTATTAGTTTTATTAAAAACGGATAACTAAAAGCCGGGCTATAGTTAGAAGAAGTTAAAACCCTTAAAGGTTTTAAACTAAGAGTTTTAAAACCAGGTGGAAAATACCTAATAGAAAGGCATGGCTTTATTAGCTTTATCGGGCTGTATAAGAGCCCTAAGTCCGAAGTCACGTGACCCTTCCTAAAAGGGTAATATGACCTAAAAGGGGCATTATTATAACTCCTTAATATCTTACTTATCTAAGCATATATAGCTTAGGTAAGCAAATTATAAGATAGCGCATAAGCTATAATATAGGATAATAAAATCCTAGGCTTATATCTTATAAGCCTATTTTTCTAGAATTATATTTATAAAAGACCTTTATTTTAAGGACTTTTATACTATTAGGTATTTTCCACCCGGTTTTAAAACTCTTAGTTTAAAACCTTTAAGGGTTTTAACTTTTTCTAACTATAGCCCGGCTTTTAGTTATCTGTTTCTAATAAAACTAATAGGGTTTTAAAGCCTAAAATTAAAACTATCTAATAGTATAACTTCTATCCAAGTCGGGCTAATAGATTTTAATTTATTAGCTATATAAGCTATAAACCCTCTCTTAGAAATAGCTCCTAAGATTAAAAAACCAATACAAGTAATAAGACTATTAATTAGAAGCTAGCCTTCTATTATATACTCTTATTTATCTTTTAACCCACTTTTATTAGCCTATAATTTCTTATCTAACTAATTAGCTCTTTATAAGGACTGAATCTACTGCCTATTCTCCTCCTATTTTAATTACCTACCCTATACCTTATTTAGACCTTATAGTTTATATTTTTTAGTCTTTTATAAAAGTAAGATAAGGTTATAGTATATAACTTAGATATTTATTAGGTTATAATACTTATTATATTTTTAAATATAATATATATAATAAGCAAGTGCACTAAATAAGCGAGTATACTAAAAATCCCTTATTTAATATTATTACTATTTAATTAATTAATTCCTTATAACTAGAGATATCTTAATTAAATAAAGAAGCTAAATTACTTCTTATACTTTAGGCCCTTTAAAATAACCTAGATTTAAAACTATAATAAACTATAAGGCTCTACTAAGTTAATTACTATGCCTTATATTATCAGCATAATAGTATATAATCTTAATATAATACTATCCTAAAATTATATAAATTATTAGATCTAGAGGAATAAATTATTATTTAATTTATTCTTAACCTAGATTTACGAGGATTTCCTCCCTAGCTATATAATATAAAAGAAATAACTAATTAATTACTTATTAACTATAATATATTATTAATTAGCATACGCTAGGCTTTAAACTTTATTAAGTAATACCTAGACCTTAAGATATATTTTTTTCGCAAATATAACTACTAGAGAGCTAAGTACAAAGATCTAATTATTATCCGTAATTAATTTTAGCTTATAGCGAATATAATCGCAAAGTATAGCATCTAATTAGATAATATCTATAATATTAATAAGACTAGCTTTCTTATAGGTATGATTATAAGCGGAATAGTCATTATAGGCATAGAAAGGCATAAAAAGCCAAAAGCAGTGCAGCCTAGAAACCAAGAATGGATTATAGTTATTCAGGCGATTAATGCAGAAGGCTAGCCAATCCCGCCGTTTATCATCAGTACGGGCCAATATTATCTCGCCAACTAGTACTAAGAAAGCAACCTCCCGGGCAATTGGGCTATTGCGATAACTTAAAATGGCTAGACTAATAATAAGACCGGTCTCAAGTAGCTTAAGCACTTTAACCAGTGCATAACTAATTAATTAATTAGTATCTATTATCTCTTAATCCTTAATAGCTATAAAAGTTACTACTTTATTAAATTTAAGAGATATTATAAGGAAAATAAGATTATTAAGCTTTATATACTACTTTATTCCTCTTATCTACTTTAGCCCCTTAATATTAAGTGCTTTAGCATGCTTAAGAGTACTTATAGTTAAGAAATAAAGCATCTAATTAAATACTCTATAACCTATGTTTTAAAGACTAAGTTCTTTCTAGCCTTCTACGCCGTATTTTAAGCTACTATAATAAAATAAAATATTAAGGGGGCTTTTAGAGAAGCTGGGCTTATTCCTCTTAATGCGGAAAATATAATCTTAAAGCTTAATATATAGCTATATACGCTAACGCCGGTTAAGGAGGCAGCTAAACTATTAACCCCTTGGGCCTTAAGGACCCCAAAGACCATACTTAAGGCTAGATCTTAGTCTAAATACCTTAAAAGACGAATTAAAAGGCATCAAAGCAGCTCCCTAGAGTTAATTTTAGAAGCTCTATAGTCTCTTATAAAGGGAACAAAGGCAGTTATGCATCAGGTAGCCTTATTAACCGCTAAGAATAAAGACCTTTAAGAGGCAAATAAAATACTAAGCCGGCACCAGAGGGCAAAAAGAACCCAACTATAGAAAAGAGGGGTAATAACGGTAGAGAAAGGAAGGCAAGTAATTAATTAGATAGATATTAATGCATAGGTAATAGCTAAATCGTCGAGAAGTAGTAGTTAAGGGAGGTTAGCGCGACTAGGTATTTAGCGTTATAATATCTACGGTAAGCCCGGCCATAATATAAGAACCTATCAGGTAGTAATTAAGATATCAGGGGAAGAGTATAGTAAGTAGTTTTAATTAATTAAATGGTTTATAGTGTTTTTATAGCGATTTCTATCTTTAAGGTAGAGATTTTTAATATACTTACTTATCTAGTATACTCGCTTATTATATATGTTATTTAAATATTTATATTTATTATTTTTTTACTTATTATAACCCTCGTTACTACTTATAATGTCTTGCAACTCCTTAAGAATAGCATAGTCTAATCCAAATCCCAAGGAGGTTACTGTCAAATGTAACGATGTATTATCTTGTTGTTCTCTGTGTGTTTCTCGGCGAAGCCTCGCAAAGGGGAAGGCGCATTTCTGCGATTTCCCAATTGAGCCTAGTGTCATCACATGACACCCTTCAAGGCATGTTGCAGGCTGTCACATTTGACAGTTACATTCCCATGCATTGCCATTTCTCCCCAATGCACTGGGTCTGTTTGACCTGACCCGATAACATCATCTTCTTCTGTAGCATCAGCATACGGACTCTTATTAGAAATGTGCAGGGATACACTGGCGTTAGTTTCCACGATTTGTCTGAGAGGATTTCTCGGGCCGAGCCGAAGATCTCTCTCACTTGCTGAGTGGGCCATCGAGCTGACGTCGCAGGGCGTTGGTGTCTCGACATGGCACTCGAGGAGGTGCTGGTGCTTACCAGCATCGGGGTTGGAGCCGGTTTCTGGGTATGCCTCCCTGCCGTATGCGAATTCAGGTTCAAAAATAGTAAGGTCTCCAAGTACGCCCATGCTATCAACGTCTGGCACGTCTTGGGCGCCCAGGTTCGCGTCCTGTTTGCCATCTCCTGGCTCTAGGGGCACAAAAGTCAAGCCTTTCGCTCCCCAACCACTGGCCAGGCCAAGACATGGTGTAACCGGTATGCCTACGCCGAAAACAGGATCCGGAAATACGTCATCAAGGCTGAGAGGCAAGTCCCCTTTGCCCGGCAGTTTTCCTCTGCTGATGCTAAAGTCCATCGCGGTCACCAGGCACAGATACTGTCTCGGTTTCAGGCGGAGAATTTGCGTCCAGCTCGTTAAGGTTTGTGAGTCTCCCGATCGGATTTGTCTCGCCCGAAAGCATTGATAAGCTGTTGTGACGTTGCACTTGACAGCTTCGATCACCCATTCAACGGCGGTGTGTCGTGGCCTGCACGCCTCAATAGCCTGGACCAGAACGTCGATCTGGGTTTGATTGCCACGAGCCGGCGGCGTGGTGCTGTAACTCGGGATCCAACCGATCCAGGCGTCCTGGCTCAACTTGGTGTCTAGGGCTTGGAGGGCCAAAGGAAAGGCAGTGCAGCCGATGCTATAGCGGGTGATGGTTAGGAATTTGTCTCATTGAGGTGGATACGCGGGGCGTTGCTCACACGCTCAACGGCAGCCACTGGGCAAGACGCAGGCGTACCAATTCTTCCAGGCACTCTGTGACCCGACGCAGTGCTTCCTCTACCTGATTGCCATTCTCATCAAGACTCCAGACTTGGTAGTCGAGTCCCAAAGAAGCGGCTACCATATCAAAATGCATCATCTCATAATGACAAAGAGTCGTCATTGCCGAGCTAAAAGGATATTGGGGTTAGCTCAACTGGGTGGTTCTGCGTGCGGGTGAAACTGACTAGTAGTATAAATCTAGGACCCTCATGAACAAGGTGAGCGAATCTCTTGATGCAGCTGAGGGAGCAGCATCTTGAGCTACTTGGCCGTCCAGTTTCGCTTTTAAGTGTTGGGCGGTGGCCTGCCATTGTTGAAGCGTAGATTTGCACTCCCTGATATTGTTTGTCACGGCATCAGCCCGAGGAACGAATGGCCTTGAGCTGTGCTGGAGGGCCGACACCATGGTAAGAATATCCGTCAGCACCACGCAGAGTTTGACCAGCTCCACCAGTATGTCTGACAGGAATGACTTGGTTGTGGCGGTATACACCTTGGACATGTGGATCTCTTCAGCCACATCTGATAGTTCAAGCGGAGGGCTGCAGCCGAAATCAAAGTTGGAATGGTCAATGTTGATGCGCCGGCGGGAAGTCAACGGCATCACACGGTCCCGAATGATGCAGCACCACCACAGGCGCTTGAGGCAATTCCTCGACGAGACTTGGCCTGCACTCCCCTGGCATCCAACAGCAGGAATCGACTGGTACTGGTGTGCCTTAGCCTCCCTGGCCTGGAAGATGGCAATGTTGAGCCACATTGCACCCAAGCGTGCCGATTCCGTATGATCAAGCGGCGTGAGGTGAGAGTGTGAAAGGAGGATAGCAGCTTGTGCAAGGGAAACCGGAGATGGCTCGCAATTGAAGTCAAACAAGAGCTTTTTCGCCCGTTGGCGTTAGTCCACTGGTAAAGGAGGTCGGACGATACGTCCACAACGTACCTTGGCGCGTCTATAGAAGGCAGTTTTGGCGCCATGAGCGTTCTCGAACCCAAGCGCCAAGATAGCACTGCTAGAAACAAACTATAGCCGAATTAGCAGCAGGCATCATCTCGCCATCTTGTGAGACTCACACTTGCACAAACGAACAAGATTGCCTGCATTACTATCATGGTCACTTTGCCGGCCGTGTCGTTGTGCGGGCGCTTGCCCTCATATGCGGCCCAGAACTCGGCTTCATTGAGCAGAGGCAGCATAGGGTGGACATGCAGAAAGTAATGTCGAATAAATTCATCAAGAATCGGCCTCTGAGGAAGGGTGAAGCATCCTTGCGCAACGAGGAATTCTCGATCCTGATCAAATATTGAACGGATCGTAGGTGCTTGGAGAAAGGAATAACTCGGGTAAGCGAGGCTGGTCGCCTCATCCCGCAGCTGCTGGTGGGCAGATGAATTTGCAGTGCGTAGAGTCGTAGATTCGTCTGCTGTCGATGCGGCGGAAGGGACGTAGTACCCGCTTGGTTGATGGGTCATCGAGGATGTTGGCGATGAGATTGGTTGGCTGGCCCCAGAAATGGAATCAAGGTTGCCTGAGGGACGCCGCCGCCTTGGAGATGGCTCGTTGAATGGTCTACAGGATTTGAGGGTGGAGGCCGTCGTGGGTTGACATCGTCGAGTCAAGTCACAACTTGTTCCGTCGAGTTGGCAGTTCACGCATTGCTGTGAGCTGTCAACCGTGACACATCGTACTTTGCGGGAACGGCACAGGCCGCAAGCCCGGGGGGCTCGCCGCCGTGTCTTGGCCTGGGTCGGTTGCATCGTGCTCAGGAGACAAGGCAAATAGAACGGCGCAGTGGGGAACTGGATGGGATCGCGAGCGGCGCCAACTTTTATTTCAGGAGCCAGCGGCGGCTGAACCCCTGCCTCGATCGATGCCTTCCCCACTTGGACCTGGACCATTCGTGTTGGCTTCCTTGGCACCTTGGGTAGCCACCGGGCCTGGCTTCGTATGGTGATGGCTTTTGCCGGGGCCCTTTCCCGACTTGCTACTAGCCCGCAAGGAGCGAGGCGATCATGCACCCCGCATGCATACCCCAGACGCCCAAACCGAACCAAGAGCATGTGGCAAGGCTCAAGCCAATGACAGTCGCTATCCAGGCTCTGTTGTGACAGCTCATGAACAATCATCACATTGACAACAAGGGTACAGGGTGCCCGGCCGAGGATCTCCAGGTCGCATGTGATTTGTACGGAAAGGATCGGTACTTGATTCACCAGACTTTCATTTCAACAAAGGACACTCACTAGGCTACCGTAGAAACTCGAAAAATTGAGCCTCTTGGCAAAGTGGAACCGGGCCAATTTCCCCGCCCGCTATGCCCTCTCGGGTCAAGCCTCGTGAGGCTCTTCATGAATCGGATATCAGAGTCATCCCTTCATGAAGGGATCAAAATTCACTCTTTTTCATGGAATGAAGCATTCTGATATATCTTCAGAGAGTCATCATGGTCCTCGAACAGCGCGAGCCCAATTTACAAGTGACGCCGAGGCGTAAGCGTGGTCCAAAGCCCAAGCCAATTTCTGAGCGCAAATCACAGCCATTCGCCCCACTGCAAAGGAAGGAAGAAACACACTCTCCCGCCAAGCAGGTCCGGGTTCTTCAGTTTCTCATTAACCACCGCATTTATGACCCAAAAGCGAATACTAGGGGTTCAAGGCGGGTTCAAGTTATTGATGGATATCGTCAACCGTATATTTCTGAGGCGGCAACGTGGTTCAAGGTCAAGGAAAAGACCGTTCGCGGTTGGTGGAAGCGGCGAGACAAGATCCTCGGTATCATCGCCTCAGATCCCTCGTGGAGACCCTTCTGGCCGAAGCTTGAAGAAGAGCTATTCAGACAGTTCGTTCAGCGGCGATCAGAGAAGAAAATCATTATAGTCTCTTGGTTCCGGTCTATAGCCAAATCCCTCTTCAAAGAGGTCTATCTAGAACATAAGCAGCTATTCGCATTCTCTAATGGATGGTTCTTGAACTTTAAGAAGCGGCACCGTATCGTGAAGCGGCGAGTCACCAACCAAGCCCAGAAGACCCCGGCAGAGTACCGTCGCATTGTTAATAGTTTCCTTCGCTTCGTCTTACGCAACTCTCAAAGGAGGGCATCACTAGTCCTTATGGACCCTCCCAAATACCCCTACCAGCTAGGGGAAAAGATCCCTGATCTTCTCGACTCCCTAAAACGCCGGTTTTATAATAACTATATCCTCAACGTTGATGAAACACCAATTCCTTTTGAATACCTTGATGGATTAACCTACGCCCTCGAGGGTGATAAGACTGTCTCCGGGAAGACCGACAGAAGCGGCTGGAGCAAGAGAAAAGCGACTCTTCTACTGTCTATCTTCGCTGATGGACTGGGCCGTCTCAAACCAAAGCTCATATTCGAGGGCGCTGAACCACCGAAGGGGAAGATTATGCAGCGAGAAGGTCATCTATATCATCCGGGGGTTACCGTAGAGTTCAACCCGACGGCCTACAATAACGAGAAGTTATTCCTGAAGTGGCTGAACGAGGAGGTTATCCCCTGCAAGAGAGAACACAGGGAATTTATGCTCGTTATGGATGTAGCGAGTTTTCATAAGACTGACGACGTGAACGCGTTACTGAAGGAGTCGAAGATCCTGCCGGCGATGATACCCCCGGGCTGTACGAGCCTTCTTCAACCGCTTGACGTATCTATCAACAAGGTCTTCAAAGCGTGGTTACAGCAGTATGCCGATGAGTGGATCATAGAGAGAGAGAATGACCCGGATCGCAATTCCAAGCAGTGGACCCCTACTGAGAAGCGAGTCATGACAACCCACATCGTCGGCCGGGCTTGGGAGCGACTTCTAGAGCGACCTGAGTTGATTCAGAAGTCCTTTTCCACCTGTGGAATTGGCTTACGGCCTGATAGAAGTGAAGAAGAAAGGATCAGCATCAAAGACATGAAGAAAGAAGAGATTGACTTCAGCAACTGGGAAATAGCTTCAAATCCGGAAGAAGGAGAGGATCAACACCAAGAAATAGCTTCTACATTTGATGATGAACAACTAGGCCTCCCAGAAGATGACCTTATTGAGTCTCTGACCTCTCTTTCTACAGAAGAGTTGGCACGGATAGCTGTGGAGAAAGGAGTCACGGTCAACTTCACAAGGTCAGATGTCAGGGAAGAACTAATAAATCGGCTTGTGGACTTTAGTACCTCCTTTTAGGGCGAAATTACTATGGAGGAAGAAGTCACTTTGTCATTGGGGACCCCATCCTCGATCCAATAGAACGCAATTCCTTCTTGCCACTCCCTCTCGACCCCTAGCCTGAAGTCCCACTTCTTCCATCGCCGACGCCGGCTCTCAACCTTACATAACACCACCTTTCCTGCTTCCAAGATATCGTCAAAGCCTCGCCGACTTAACTCTCTTAACCAAGCGTAGTGGATGCCTTCATTTGTAAGGGAAATGCCGGTTTTTATACCTGGGCTGGAGGGATCTCTGTACGTGAGGCGGCAAGTCTGTCCGACTTCAAAGCAGGCCGCGTTGGCGAAATCATCCGTCACATCTGCCAATATTGATTATGCAATCTGACCAATGAGAGGCCACATACAGATGATATCAATGAAGCCGGCCGGGTTGAGAGTCATATTAGAAGCGTGTTTTTGAGGGCCTCGTGAGGAGCTGTTGTGAGGGTATTTTGAGAAGCTATGATCAGAGGGATTGAGGTCGGATGATGATAGACACACTATTCCTAATCAGGAAAGGTGGGCGGGGAAATTGGCCCGGTTCCACTTTGCCAAGAGGCTCAATTTTTCGAGTTTCTACGGTAGTGATGGACAGGCCACAACGCTCAGCAATCCACTCAAGGCACTGGTATGGACCGAGGAAAAGATAGACTAGAACTACCGCAAGATCTCGCGAAATTCGAACAAAACTAAGTGCAACTAATGCAAGTTAATGCAGGCTAATGCAAGCCAGCTAGCCATGCTATCGAATCAGCTTACAGTAATTGATGAGTCAGATCTTTTAGAAATAACCGGAAAGAAGTTAGCCAATTAGATTAAGAGGTAAGGCGGCTAAGAGTGGAAATATAAGGACGCCACTTTGTTCGAATTTCGCGAGATCTTGCGGTATGTACAAGAATTCAAACGTGGCAAAAGCCATACAAGAAGCATGCTCCCAGTGACGGGGCAAGTTATTGAAATTGCAGGGGCGTCACGATATGCAGACCTTCGCACTACCTCTCCACCGCTTAAAAGTTGAACTCGCCGTGGCTGTTTGCGATAATTTGGTAGCTCTCACTCCTGAAGTCGTCGTTGATCAGCTTAGACTTGTCGGCCTCAAAGTTGAGCAACTTGGCGGTCTGATCCCACTGCGGCCAGTTGGGATATTTGCCCTCCACTCCTTTGTTGGGGTTCAGATTGTGTACAAAGTTGACGTAGTAAGTCCGGATGCTTCTTGCCGCGTAGTTGTCCTTGATGCCGTAGAAGACTTGCAACAAGTCTGAGCCGTGAAAGGTGCCAAGGATGGGGGTGCCGTGGTCGTAAGACGCCATGTACGACCAGGATGGAACACCGGGGTTAGCAACCTTGGCGGCATTGAGGAAACCCCGCCGGCTGAGGGTGAAGATGATGTCTCCGAAGATGGCGGCGCGACGCTTGAAGCCAGGGAATATCTCATTCAAGAGCCCAGTCCGGAACGGACTTCCGTCGGTGACGGCTGCGAGGCCAGTACCATATGTTGCGATGAGGTTGTCCAGAGTGGAGTCCTTGATGTTTTGAAAGGGCAGCTCCTTCATAAAGGACTTGAGCTTGGCCGTGGTGGTTAGATTAGACTGAAACAGCGCGAACAGAGTGCCTTCGTCCTCCTGCACGCCGTTGATCATGGGCACCGCGGCGTAACTGCCCTCAGCGATCAGAACATCGGGGCTCTTGGGGAGGACTTTGCCGTCGGGGCGAGGAACATATGACAGGGCAATCGAGTGGTACGAGAGGAGGCTGGGCACAGGAGTAACAGCGTTGAGGAAGTCGCTATAGGGAAGCTCGCGGAGACAGTTGAGCGTGTCGGCTTCGCCGGCGCATCCGGCATGTCTAACAACTTGGTCATATACCGCCTGACCCTTGGGGGAGTCCATCGGATCGGCCGGCAGAACGCTTCCAGAGTTCATGATAGCCCCGCGAAACAAGGGTTTGCCTAGCCCCGGGTAAAGAAAAAAGGTCAGCAGTTTCTTCTTTTACAGCTGGACATATATCAATGGGATTGTGCTCACCCTTATACTTGTTGTCACCCCCGTAGAGGACCATCTGGTCAGCAACCGAGAGAGCGCCGGCCGACTCCCCCCAAATGGTGACTTTGTCGGGGTCACCCCCAAAGGCCGCGATATTATCCGCAACCCACTCTAGGCCCATTCGCTGGTCAAGCAGACCCAAGTTGGAAGCGCCGTCCTCGAGGACCTCCTTTCCAGGCATGAAGCCGAACCCGTTAACCCTGTAGTTGACAGCAACGAATATGAAAGGCTCGTTGATATTGACGCCGTGGCTGACCAGACTGCTTCCATCATACATAGATGACCATCCGAGCTTGGAGTTAACAGAGTTAGTGCCACCGTTGCGCTTCCAGGGCAAAAACAATATCATTTTGATTTTCTCACCTAGAATGCGCCTCCAAAGATCCAGAATAGGACAGGTAGGCCAGCGTCGGCCTTGGCTCCCTCCGGGCGAGCCACGGTGACGGAGAGGCAATCCTCGGTCTGGCCTGTGACCCTCTGAACAAATGGTAGATTGGCAACGTTGCCGAGCGTCTCGAGGAGGAAGTTGGTGCTTTCGGTGGACGATACCATCTGGGGACACGCCGCGGCGGCACCCGTCGCATCATAAGACCCAAATGATTCGTCCAGCCTCACCGGTGGCCTCAACCGCAGTTGTCCAGTAGGAGCCTTTGCATACGGGATACCGCCGAAGCTCTCGACTTTGTCCTTGACAATGCCGATGACCTTGCCCAGGTCTAGCTCAACAGTCACCTGCTTGTCAGCGCGGGTCTGGACATCGCTCCTGTCATCTTTCGCGGCTGCTACGGTTCGCATGCCCAAGAGGCAAAGAGTGATAAAGTGAGCGCGCATAGTTGCTTCGAAGGAGTTCAATGAGGAGGGAAGGTGGGGCAATTGAAGGTGATTCTTGGCTTGGCCGTTGAACCGGGCATCTTGGTTCCTACTTATCTATCGTGAGCAACTGAACTGAGAGTTACGAAGGTACATACAAACAGACTAGCTGCCAGTTTATCTCCACGGCCTGAATACCACCCTCTCGGCTTCGGCTATGCAACCGATTCCAGGCATATGTTGGAGTCAACCCCGGGGTACCCCGGTCGTGCAAACCTGCAACGATTCGAAAGAGAGGGTCATGCGTGAAGATCGGCCCGCGGAATCACCGTGTGACTAGAAGATCCCGCGGCCCCACTCGAGCGGCTGCTGGCTCGGCATGTTTGATGCTTGGTTGCTCGTCAGCTGTGGCTAATACATCCTGGAGTGCAGTACGTACCTGATCCTAGTTTAGAACCCCCGGGTGAGTCCTCCGTGGCGCATAGGGCCTGTTGGTTCGGTATGAAGTTGATGAAATTTGGGCTTGGCTGCCGGAGGTAAGGTAGATCAACCAGGGGCGACCCGCGGTACCGCGGTAATCGATTCTCGTATCTTCGTTCCGATATCCCCGGTCTCGCGCTCACCTTTTCTCGTGTCAGGGGTGGTTGTTGCTGAGCTATGTGCATAGCCCGGCATTTATACATTTGTCCCAGCTTTTTAAAGTCCAGGAGAGTTCGGTAAAAGTTCGTCCTAGTTCGCATGGTGTTTGATCTCTAGCACGACGTAAGAGCCACCTGGCAGTCCCAAATTCGCAATGCCATTAGCCCTGCGCTCTAGTGCTTCGGCGCTGTGCACATGGCTTTTAATTGCCAGTCTAGGACTCTTATCAGGATGCATGGCCGATCTATTTCCTTCATCGGCAATTGCAAGCATCCCTGACTGTGCAGCAAGTCTTTTCTTTCTCTCCCTTCAACTCCGACCAAGTGCTTGCTTTTCACTAATATAGGGCCATAGGCTTCATGCACCGCAGTCCCAGGCTTTTCAGCGTGCCAATCCGCGGCTAAGAGGTGCCTTTGCAGCGACTCGATCTCACGGATTAAGTTCACGGATTGTGCCAGGGGAAACTGCAACATCACCAATTATTTTTGTCTGTCCTCTTAGTTTCTCGGCCATCCCGCGTCTCTAATTATTTTTTACCAGTTACCAAGAATTGGACCATGGCCATTTGCGATGATCCTGTTCGCAGCCGATCCTACGAATACAACACATTGACTATCACTCTGGGCGTCATTTCCAGCCTGTGTGCCGCTCAGAGACTGGTTCTGAAGTCAATCTGGAAAATAGGATTCGGATTCGACGACTATTGCATGCTTGCTGCAGCCATCTGCAATATCCCAATCCTAATCATCAAGATCCACGGCGTTAGCGATAATGGGTTGGGTAGAGATACCTGGACCCTCGAGCCTGCCTCCGTTAGCCGCTTCGGTCTGTTTTTCTTTACTTTGATTGTCCTCTACTTCGCTCAGGTTGCGCTTCTGAAGCTGGCCATTCTGTTCTTTTATCTCTCTATCTTCCCCACTCCAATCATTCGCGAACTTCTTTGGGGCACTGTTATTTTCAATTCCTTATACGGGGCTACGTTCGTGCTTGTAGCAATCTTTCAGTGCCAACCAGTGCACTACTTCTGGACGAGATGGTCTGGTACATATACTGGCCGATGCCTCGATAGCAATGCTATTACCTGGTCAAACGCGGCAATTAGCATCCTACTTGATATCTGGATGTTAGCAATCCCTTTGTCACGGCTGGGGGCTCTCCAGATGAACTGGAAAAAGAAGGTCGGGGTTGGGATGATGTTTTGTGTTGGAGCCTTGTATGCCCCCTGAGACCTTTCAATGAGTCGCCGGTTCTGACAGTCTCCATTAGCGTCACGATCATCAGCATGCTGCGGCTCCGGTCCGCAATCCTATTTCGGACAGAAACGGAGAACCCGACTTGGGAGTTCGTTGAGATTTCTAAATGGTCAACCATTGAAACCAATGTTGGCATCATGTGTGTCTGCATGCCGTCAATTCGTGTTTTCATGGTTCGATTCTCTCCCAAGTTATTCGAAACCTCCCATAAGGGTCTTAGACTGTATAAACGCAAGCTGACGGGAGATGAAAGAGGAAGAGCCGGTACGGCGGGGATGAGGGGCACGCAGGACGTTGCGTCGTTTCCCAGACAGTGCGGGTCCAAAGACATACTCTGTCAGACAACGTTTGCAATTGAAACGACTGATAACGACGAGGTTGAACTAGTGCCGATGAGAGTGTTGAGCTGAGTATATATGTATATATATAGGCCCGAGTTAAGGTCCTAGAAAATGTTTCTTCCAATACAGTTCATAGAAATTTAATTACTTAAATTTATAGAAGATGGCATAGTAGCTCAGACTATGTATCTCAACTAATAGTTTGCCTCGCTCGCGTCTTATTTCACACTTGCAAGTTTCCCCTGACTTACTAGAAATGGTGTGATCGTTGCTGGTTTCTCACACGTTTCTATAAACTCTCTATCCGCAGACGACTACAAGATAACTCCCGCTCCAGGTTATGACCACTGGCGATATTGGTTCCAGAATACAGGGCGAAGAACCAAGGTTGCTCCGAAATTAATGCGAGGCGGATCCATCAAAATAACTCCTCCGGAATATAGCTCCCTTGAGTAAAGCTCTAAAGATTCGATTACCTTTCAAGCAGCTTTCTTTAGAATTCCCGAAGCTATCATAGACGAAAAGAGTCCATTCAGGGCATCCCAGAAATCCCTATATTTCTGTAACATTCCAACTACTCGCGAGCCCAGGTGTTATAACTTACTGCGCGTCCGTACCGACATGAGATCCTCTGCTACCACACTTCCAGGGGAGCAGATTTGCTGCAGTTCTATGATAGCTTCTTTGAGGGAGACGAAATGTTCTGTGATTTCCTTTGGATCGTTTTCGAGCTCATTTCTCAATCTTTGGCATTCGTTCTGGTCGCTATGACAGGGACGATCTTCTGGCCCAGTTAACCCATCAAGGGCCGGGCTTCAACTATAATAAAGAACACATTGCTATGACAGGGACGAGTGCCTGCCAATGGTTCTATTGTAACTTTTCCATTTTCAAGACAAACAATAAGCTCTGTGCTACATCCAGTGGGTTAATAACCAGAGTGATAAAAGGTGAAGCTTCTTCTAGGTGTGTTTGACTCCCTTCCTACCAGCTAAGCCGCGAGCATGTCAACTCGCTCGGATAGAGTCATGGCAGACGAGACAATGGCTTTAGCAACCAGGCCATTCTTGATTTTAGAAAGCGTCCCCTCAACGGCGCTGGTGTATTAGGTCGCTCCGGGAGAAATATCTACCGACAACATGCTCGCTCTCTGTGGTTTGTGTGCGTGTACTGACCCGACAATGTCGCTAAGGTCACGGAAAACCTTGCCATCCCTGCCTTGAATGGTGATCCTATCGGTCGCAATTGTGATTTGATGTCGGGGAACCATTAGGCTAAGCAAAAGCCATTCTCCTAAAGTGTATAGTATTTCTTGCACACAGGAAGCATAGTTGAATCCGACATGCCCGAAGATCTTGAATACAGGGTTGATTTACTTGCAACAAAATCTCGTGCGACCTGATCAAGTGTTGACCGCACTGGTATTTGCTATTCATGGCCCTCATTCCGGGGCATCACCGATCTTCCAGCGGAGTCGATAATCAGCGAACACTGACAGCAAAGGGAAATGTGCTGGCACTGACTGCGTTCGTAGGTGTAGTACTCTTGACCCTGATGGGAGGCCAAAATACCAACAAACAACTCAACACGCTTGGCGACATCTGGAGATCTAGAAAGGTTTCGGTGACAATGGGTGCACAGAGATTGCGGCAAGGCCGCCTCGGAAAGCCACGAGGTATCGGCACTGACTAATACGTCATCCTTGATATCCCATTGAGATTTCAGATTCGGGCAGCTCATCCAAAGACTGCTGTAGATGCCGGACTCCCTCCTGAGCAAATCCGGAAGAAGGGATCAACTCCGCGCCCATACCTAGCCACTACGCGGCTTAACCAGTAAATATACCGGGCACGCAAGCCATAGAAGTCTTGTCGCCAGCACGGATGCTTAAAGTCAAGCCAACGACTCACTTAGCGTCAGCAACTCTGCCGTCGGATCGGGTACCCAGCTGCCCGGATTTGTATTGAATGCTATTTTGACAGGAAATTGACTCCGGCGCGACTGCGAGATGTAGACTCGATCCGAGACATTGGTATCCTTCCGAAGATGCGTGCTGTGATTTTCAACTTGGCCGGTCGAGAAGACTGATGAGGCAGGTAATGCGAAGGAGGTAAAGTAAACATAGGACTCCCGCTCATCTTGACCGGCGGATCAACAAGATACCCTATTCCTAGTTACAGATTGCCAGCACGCCTCAGTGAATGGCAATCAGGCTGAACGTACAAGCGGTATAAATAGACATACTAGGGCCTTGCCAATCAAGCAAGTAGGAGACACGGTTTGGCCTCATACTGGACCACTGTTCCCCGCTATCGATCCTTCACCCCTCTTCTCTTACCTACGATTGGGCGTGATACAGCCTATATCTCGAGCCGAGCCGTGCGAGTCAATAATGGTCCTCGTCGATCGTGAGCCCCAGCCTCGAAACATCGGAGTGTCAGCGTCACCTAGAACAATAAATCTACTGCCGAGTCTTGTACATCATTTCCCTTGCTGCGAGCTTTCAAGCGCTGCGTCTGACCACTCGCCTCGTATTATCTAGGCTTGGAGTCCTCGCCTCTCATCCTGCAATTAATTGTGCATGCAACTTCTTTTTGACAGACCCAACGAGCAGAGAAGGGCCTGATGGGACAACAAGCCTCTCTCATGTTATCCCTTGGCCAATCCTAGAGGATCAGAGCAGACCGCCCATCAAGTGGCGGGCTGTCTGAAGCGGCATTTATTGTATGTTAACGTCCTGCAAACATGTATTGTAGGTAGTTACCTAGCACCTCTTTTGTTCCTCACTTAGTCTCTGTCCTCCTCGGAACACTTTCTTGAGTGATCAAGGGTCGTCAGCATGTTGTCTCAGCTACCCTCCCTATTCTCCATCACTTCGTTAATTGTGAGCCTCGTCTTATTTGGCCAGGTCGAATGCACCACCAACAAAGATTCCAAAGTCACCGATATCTTCTTAGTAAAAGCCGGCGAAGCTGGAGGTGGATGTGATGGATTCCCAATGGAACAGTGGTTTCAAGACGCAAAGCTCCTAACCGGCCGCGCATTAGAAGCCCTGTACCTTGCGATGGGCCTCAAAAAGCCCGAGGAGATCAAGGTCAAGATTAGCAAACAGGAGGCCCAAGAGCTCGTCTTGGTCTTTTTCAACATCAACCCGGGAGACGACACAACAGATGTTGAAAGTAGGTTTTTCCCATACAACTGCGCTGTGGAGCTTTTGCTAGCCGACAAATACAGACGTCATCAATGAGCTGGATCTCTTTCTGGTCGAGGTTGGCCGCCCAGGTCACGATCCATGGCCAGAAATGTCAAGCCGCGCATCTACTGCAACAGTGACTGGCTCGAACGTGGGTAAACCCCAGCTTATTCTTGTCGTTTCTCAGACTCAACACGTTGATACAGTGAAATAGTGGGATTCAATCGTCCTCGACAAGGACGGAAATGAAGACGAGGCCGGGACGACCGTCAAGGACTACTTCCTCAAGCAGTATACCGAGAAGCGACTGGGTCGTGTCAGTATGTGGCCCCCTTGTGATGAAGTCTCTTTGCATCTCTTTGAAGCCTAACTCATTTCTCAGCCCCGTTTTGGGCGCCGGAATTCGGAGATTATCTTCTCGATGAGCAGAGCACCAACTACTGCTCGCGGCAGGGTGCCGCGTCGACCACCCAAGACCAGATGTCGGTGCAAACCGTCACCCTCTGCGCGAGGTCCACCAGGTGGACGGCCTCGGAGCTGCAGACTTTAGCAGAGGTTGCAGCCGTGACAGATGAGGGAGAGTCCATTGCTAAGCGTCAGAGTCACTCCCTCCACCTATTCCACGAGGCATTCCACGTTGCTCTTGGGAATGAAGATACGCCCGATCACACATGTACCGTAACCCATAATCCTTCTTTTCAAGTCATGGTTAATCTTGCTCCAGACGCCCTGAAGGTCATGCTCGCGGATAAGGACCACCCGTCTCGTATGTTTGGAGGTAATAGTGTGGAGAAACGGGAGTACTTGCAGGTGAAGGAAGCTGCTCACAATCCCGAGTCGTGGACCTTCTTTGCGCTGGACGTTCATCTTACGCATGGAAATCCGGACTTTTCCTTTACTAGCACGATCTCAAAGAAGAGAGAGAGCTGATCGGCCAGTGATGCTTCAGCGTCAAGATGGTTGGGAGCAACTGAATTCGAGGATCCTGGTTGGTTGGAGGAGTTGTGTTTCTTATCGTCCTTCACATGCAATGGCTGTATTAGCATCATATTGATGATTTGATTGTTTCTTGTTACTCTCACGCACATCTTCAATTGCCACAATGAACGGTCGTCAAGCAAGTAAGATTCAATGCATCCTACCAAACCATAGGTTAGGGTCGTAGATGCATTGCCTATCAAATACGGAAAGGGTGCAAACCAAGGTCATTCGCTATTCCATGGGGTTGCTACGACCCAAATCTGTCAGTGCCTGAGGCATCTAACGATGCCATCCATCATATATAGCTCCTCTCGCCCGCCCTCCCAGTTCCACCATGTCATCTCATCTCTCACGACTCGGTCACCACACACCAAAATGTGCAGCCCGATTTCTACATGGACCACATTTGAATTCCCCGCCTCCGAATCTCTTGACAATTCCACCTTTGGACCCCTCATCACAAGAAAGAGAAACTATCGCTGCTTCTATCACGGTCGCATCGCAGAGTCGACGGGAGAATGCGTACTGATGGTAGTCTGGCATACATCTAAAGCTTATGACGCTTTCAAACGGTCGGTTGAGTACCATGAATTAGTTGCCAACTTGACAAAAGGCAACCAAGCAGGTGAACCAACCACGCATATCATCAATTTCCAGACCAGCATGTTTTGGAAGAATATGGGAGCACCGAGGAACGAAGTCCGAACCGTCTACTTTCCCGCATCTACGTCACCAGAGACCAGGCAAGAAGTGACTCGCGTCAAAGGCCTGGTTTCTTCCGTTCACTGGGGTATCGATGGGAGTATGGATTACATGTATCACCACCAAGGGACCCCGGACTATGGTTGGGTAGAGGGGACTCAGCTCTACAAGGGGAAAGAGTCAATGGCTTGTGTATGGGTGAATCACTGGAAAAGTGAAGAGGCCGAGGCGAAGTTCAAGACTACAGAGAGAAGGCGGCTGGAGAGCGGGGGACCTGACCCGCCGCCGTTAGCGTTGGAGGATTTTGAGCAGAGGTTGAAGGGCCTGGGAGCGATTGGGTGGCAAGACTATCATGTTACATTTCAAAGGGTATTTGGATCAGGACATATGATGTCTGAGGATTAAGAGGCTGCCATGGATGTTCTTGATTCTCTTTAGACGTTCATCCATATCGAGCTCTAGTAATCCGCTCTATGGGGTACTATTCTTGTTTAACAGACATAACGAAATGTCTTTCTCTTCTCCCCGTCGGTCAAGTCATCCATACTCTCCTCCATAGTGAGGTCAATAGCATAATCCTCTCCAAACTCCTTATCTCGCCTCTTGTTCTCCCACTTCACTCCGCAATAGTAGACTGCCATCAAGGCCACAGCACTGGTTTCAAAGCCCAAGATACTGTTGTATCCGCTCGCGTATCCTGGGGCCTCGCTGGCTCGGAAAGTCTGAGGGGCGAGAATGTTAGCCACACAGTAGGCGAGGAAGACCATAGCATTGACCGTGATCTTCTTCGTGTGGCCGCTGGTGTTGGCCATGGGTAGACTGAGCGCGACAGCATAAGGGCCCCAGAAGAAGTAGAAGAAGTAGTGCGCTGTGATTAGGCCGCCCTGATTGGAGTCAGGCAACTTCTGAATGACAATGCTACAGACGAGAGGAATAATGCAGCAAAACGCAGCACAAATGCTCCGCGTATCCTTGATGTAGCGTGGCGGGAGGGCGGCCAAGATGGAAGCAAGGGCCTGTATGACACCCGTGGGCATGCCAAGAAGCACCGTGTTCAGACGGCTGAAGCCAAAGCCAGAAACTATTTGGGCCGAGAAGGTGTTGAGGCCGCCATTGGACACGTTCATACACAGGAAGAAGAGGCAGATGACCCACGACTTCCAGTCGATGAGGGCCTCCTTGACCTGGTACCATTTGAAAACCTGCACGTGGTGCCGTTAGCTTATCTAGAGTGCGAATCTGGGTGAAAAGATGATTTCAAGACTCACGTTATTCTGGATGCCAGTATTGTCGTCCTTCTTGCGGTTCACCGCAATAAAGGCTTCCTTCTTGGAGAGGAACCGACCCTCGACAGGCTGATCAGGGAAGAAAAGCCAAACCAACCATGCGAAGATGCAGCTAACGGAGCCCAGAACAATGAAGAGAAGCCTCCAAGAAGCGATGGCCAGCCTACTGTTGCCGATACCGTATGAGATGAGCCCTACGTGGCTATTAAGAAATGTCCGGATACATCAGTCAGGAGCTAGAATAAGACAAGCGAGACCACGAAGGGGATAAATACCAACCAGCGCTTTCTTCTCGTTTGCAATGAGAACCAGTATACATACTAATAACTGCCGCCGCTCACTTTGCGACCCGAGCAAGAGTCTCTCTCCATACCCTAGGCCTGATCCCAGTTGCTTTGCCGCCTCCATCCAACTCAAACTCAAAGTCGTCAATGCCAATGCCGCCGTACTTGAGAGCATCCACGCCGCCCCATGACATGCAAAGATCAACCCAGGGATCGACGATGCCCAGTATAGGCACCTCCTTCTCATTTTCATAAACTCCTCTGAATCTGATCTTACTGTTTCCTTCTAGCCCCGAGGGGTAGAGCCGCAGCCCGCCGGGTCCCATACCGAGAGCCGTCTCGAACGTCTTCAGAACGTCGACTTTGCCTCTGGTCCAACTCCGGACTGACAGGCCTGGGAGGTCCCTATCGACTCCAACCTCCAATTTTGCGCTTGCGCTCTTGTACGAGCCTGCGAATCTTCTTTTGGCCTCTTCCCTTGCGGCCTCCTCGACTGCAGGGAGCAGCGTATCGGTCATGAGACTGGGAAGAACAGGCCACATGTCAAGCCCCGAAGATTCGCTGGCAAGCAGAATGACAAAGCCAAAGTCGTGATCGGGCGAAAGAACAAAAAAGGCACTATAGAGTCCTAACATGCCGTTTTTCGTGTAGAGGTCGACGACGCGAGTCTTGTTGGACTTGGGAGAGGTGGGCAGCAGTACTCGTCGGATCTCCCACGGCATTCCGATGGACATTTGCAGCTCCGAGGTATGCGAGAGAGGTTTGAGCCAGGCCCGAGTCTCGTTGGCAGGGAGGATGGACGAGCGAAGGATGGATTGTCCAAGGATTGTCAGGTCGGCTGCCGTCGAAAACATGCCACCGTAACTTCCAAAGGGGGTTAGAGACCATGCCGTACAAGAATTGGATCGAGAAAGGGCAACACTTACGGGCTTGCGCCGGCCAGAGTCAGATCCCACCACGAGGTGGTCTCGTTGCCGGGAATGACGGCATTGCTCTTGTTCTTTGGCGCCTCCAAGGATGTGCGGTCTAGCCCCAGCGGCTCAAGCAGTGATGAATGGAAAGATTGTTCAAATGTCTTATTTGTCATGGCCTCTAGGGCATATCCCAAGATCTGGAACGCTAAGTTGGAATAGATGGGCGTGTTGGAGGTCGATGTCAACGCCAAGGCATTTTTGCTGGCGATGCCTTGGAAGAATTCTAAAGCATCATAAGTTAGACATGTTCCGGCAAGAAGGTTGGGCCTCTCTATTAACCTTTTCGGGTACAAGCCTTGTGGCCAACAGAGAGATCGCAACTTGGTAGATCTTGGACCTTGAGAGCCGGCAAACCGAATTCCTCAGGATTCGCGCCTGAAGCCTTCACCAAGAGACCAAAGTCGAAAAGTCCAACTTGTGAGAGTGTTAGTTAGTTCTTATGAAAAAGGCAGCTACTGGGGACTTACAGTTTCGTTCTATTCCTGACATATGGCTAGCAAGTTGGCCGATAGTCATCTCATTCCATCGTGGGCTCTGAACCGGGTCGTCTCGATGATTCACGGCCCTGGCCAGTTCGGGAACCCATCTAGTGATAGGATCGTTGAGCCGTTCCATGCCAACTTCGGCCAACAGCGCGTAGACAGTGATGAGTTTCGAGACGCTCCCGATACGGAACACAGTGTTTTCATCCAGAGTCCCCGACGTCAACGAGCCAGATGTGCTTGGCGGAGCGTACCCATAGCTGAATATTTTGTCTGCCCCCGAAAAGGCCTGGACGTACAAGGTGGTGTCAGTTCCTTCTTTGACAACCTCGTTCAACTCGTTTTTCAGTCTTGCAACTGCAGTCTTTATGGCTGCGGACTTTGCCAGGCCTTTTGGAACGGGAGGAAAGACAGGACCAAGGAGCGGGCATGTTGGGTTGGTCTGGCCGAGCGTGCCGCCCGCCAGAGCCAGTAGGGCCAGTGTTACGGTACTCAGAAGCATGTTGTGATGGGAAAGAGTGGATGAAAGAGTGGGAAGAAAGTAGATGATGAGTCCGAAACTGGAGGGAATCACCATCGACTTTTATAGAGGATCAAGTCCCATTCTGGCAGAGCTTGGTTCGCAAGACCCAAGTGAACATGGCGAACCAGAGCCGTTGAAGGTGTAGGGAATGCTGTGATTGGTAGGGTCGCAAAGCTGTAGTTAGCACAGCCGCCCCTAGTAGGCTTCAAGGCTGAACGAATGATCTCCGAAGATTCATCTTGGGTTAGGGTTACTAGGATATGTGTAGAGACGGGGAACCAATCAGCTTCTCCTAGCGTCTACGGGGGCTTATGATTGGTCGGGTCGTACAATGAATGACGCACGCCGCCTCACGGCCCTAACTACAGTAAGCACCACCTCCAAGACAAATCTCGGGGGAGGCCAAGGACGGAGACAATTTTTCTACAACAGTTGCCATGGCCAAAAAGAATGCCCATGCTGGCACAGAACGCAAGAGACGAGCTCCTCACAAAAAGGTCCGGACTGGGTGTGTGACCTGCAAGTACGTTCTTCCACGAAGGCTCATTAGAGAAGCTTCTGACCGCCGCATCAAGGATCCGAAGAGTACGTTGCGATGAAGGGAAGCCCGAGTGTCACCGCTGTCTCTCGACTGGGCGCAAATGCGATGGCTACGCACGCGCTTCTGGGTCGACCAAGAGAGACACGGCAGGCTCGCACCCAGCTGCCGACTCTAGACTTGTCCTGCCGCCAAAGAATCTTGAAGAGATAAGAAGCTATCGTTTCTTCATGGAAGTCACCGCTCCAGCTATTGCCACCACCTTTGACTCCGAGTTTTGGCGGTTGGAGCTCCCGAGGATCTGCCAATCCGACCCAGCCATCTGGCACGCTGCCGTGAGCTTCGGGTGCGTCCATGAGAGCTACCTGTCTCCATCACTGGATCAACACGCCAAGAGCACCTTTGCTGTGCAGCAGTTTAATGCCTCTGTCAAATGTCTAACGGCCCCAACCTATACTGACAGATGGAGAGCCCTCGTCGTCAGCGCAATCTTTACGTGCGTCTGCCATTTTGAGGGACTTCAAGACCAGGCTCGCATCCATCTCAGAGCTGGCTACAAGCTGCTCCAAGAAATTCAGCAGGAAGAAGACGCCCGATGGAATCGGAAGAGTCGACGGAGTTCGTCATCCGAGTCAGCAGCAAGTATCAGCCCGATATCACTGTCATCCATTAGCTCCATTCTCACGGGCTTCCATATCTCAGATCAGGCACTCAGTCGGGGAGGCATCTCAGACATGCCGATGCTGATATCAAGACATGATAGCTTCACTGAGTGGCGGACGTACACGGCACCGTCCAAGACGTCATACCTTACAGTCGAGAACCTGACGCGGGCTAGTCGGGCATCCGAGTCGTTGTTGAATGGGCTCGTGTTCTTCATGCAGAGGCACGCTAACCAGATCAAGGACATTTTCCTTGGTACTGGAGATGTTGGTTTGATGGAGTCAATTGCCTTAAAACAAGAGCCTGAGATTCGTTGCTTTGCTGAGATCTCCCGTGCCATCCAGTCATTCCAGAATGAAGTGGATGTCAGAGAAGCTGAGGCATCGGACTATCTCGCAGACTCCTGGGTCAACAGAACCCTGCTTACTTTGAAGCTATACCAGGGAACCAGCCGCTTCATCCTCTTGAAAGACCCAGACGAACCTGACCTGGTAAAGAGACATGCGGGGTTGCCTGCGGCCGGTATGAGACTTGTCGAACTGGCAGAGGAGATCCTCAACCTCGGCGGAGAGAGTCACGACAAGCCTCTGGTACCGAGTCCTCCAACGTCTACCCCTCTATTCATCCTCGCCCACTCTGGGCTCACACAGGAGATCCGGCGACGTGCGATTGAGCTCCTCAAGCGGCCAAAAATGGCTGGCATGTGGGACACTGTCCTGTCTGCGAGGATTGGAGAAGCCATTATGGAAAGGGAGAAGTCGGCCGCATACGAGGACCAGTTGAGAAGGGTGGAAGAGGGGACTCTGGCGCTAGAGATGATGGAGAGGGATGTCGACTCACCGGTAGAGCCTTTGCATCGCATTTTCAACATGACCTTGGTCATGGAGGGCAGGAGGAGAGCCAGGCTATCGTTGAGGACTTGGCAGGACTGGATACGGGGACAAGCCGGCGAGCAGAGAGTGATAGAATGGTAAATGGCCTTGCTCATAGTATTGCCAACCGGAGACGACAAACGCCAAACGATATCAGGATTATAAAAACCTCTTCTTCTTCCTCTTCCAGTCAGTGATGACGTCTGTAGCTTTATTACCACCTTTCTTCATCTTGGGATTTCTCACAGTAACCCTCATTTCCAACCCAAGCCTCACAGAGATGTCGTCCCGTGGATACAAGGAAGAGGAAAGATAACAGATATGGATTTTCAGATCCCGCTGGAGCTCTCACGACATGGCAAACCTCCTTATATGTGCGAATTCCTCGACGCTCGTTTATGCTGTATAGCGTGTACCTAGCGCCCAGTATTGCACCTATTCCAATCGCAGGGCTTGATCCAATCACTACAATTTCTTCCTAGTTAATCGTCATGGTGAATATAGGTCTCCTATTATTCGTCTTAGGCAGCTACGAACCGAATCAACACCGGCACTTAAAAGACTGCATCACATAAAGGGCCGTCAGTGCATGAGAAGACGTTCACTACCTAGTAATGCACGCTATGCACATTCTCGTCTGACTTTCTTGTAGGGTAAATTATCTGGGTATATCTGTCTCAAAAGCGCATCGTAAATGAAGAGCAACTCCAGGGCCCATTTCGGCTTAGCGTCATCTTTGGACTTCGATGTTTGCGTTATGGGCGCCTGAGGCACCAATACCCACAGCAGCCTAAGCCCACCTCACAGTCGGATTATCCAAACTTCCATAATTCCTATCTCCTCTGCTGTGCTAAGACTACAGCAGGTCACGAGCCCCACTTGGCCGCGTCATTGACAAGGTACCTTCCGCTACCTGCAAGTTACCCCTCGACGCAACACCATAGATTTTACTAAGGGATATCATCAATTTCCTATCAAATTGAAACATCAACTATGCCGTCGGTACCTAAGGAAGCACCAATTACCAATGCCTATAATAATAATAGCTTTATTAAAGACCGTAATTACAGCCGGCTGCAGCCCGACGATATCACGTGCAGACCCAATCTCCCCGCAACCACACAGAGAGGTTACAACTTTCAACCACAACACATCACTTATCGCGCCTTACAGGTCAAAGAGCTGCCTAACGAGCCTCTAGACTTCTTCTTACACTTTATCCCTTATTCCCTCGTTGAGAGATGGGTTTAATATACCAATATCTAGATCGCCGGCCTCTTCCATGAGCGACTACTTCGTCCGCAGGCCCGCCTTCGTAAGTGGAGGCCAATAACGGTTCCTGAGCTTTATATCTGGTTAGTGATACTCCTCTATATAAGAAGCTTTAAAGAAAGCAAGGTTAAGGATATTTGGAAGATCGCTGACTCTAGCCACTAACGGCTAAATCACTCTATTATTAAATATATAACTTTTGACCGCTAGTGGCTCCTCTTCTGGCATCTTTATATTTTCCCACTTCTCGATCACTATAATAATATTCCTAGAGTCTTCTAAGCTATGGCCGAGTAGTCTAATATTCTCTAGAGCGTTACTTTATCTTTTATTAAGCTAGGGAGTTATATTTCTATTGACGAGGGAATAATCTAATATATAGGCTAGTCTAAGTAGAAAACTAAGATAAAGAATAAGCCAATAAAGCTAGGGCTTAAAGCCTAGGGTATTAGTTAGCAGGGAATCCTCTTATGGTAGCTTTAGCATAGTCTAGGGAAGAAATATAGTCTTATCGGCCTATTATGAATTATATACTTTAATAGAAGTATTATAGCTTATGGCTATAGCTAAGAATATTATTAAAAGCTATAAAAGAAAAAGGGAAAGAGCGAGATAATAAAGAAGTAAAAGAAAATAACCCTTAACCCCACATAGAGCGTTATGCCGGCTCTTATTAACCTCCTTCCCTAAGATCATTACTATCACGTCTTTTTTAATAACCTTTTTAACTCACTAAACCTCCTATGAGTCCTCTGCATCTTAGGCCACGCCGGCATAGGTACGGCACGTATAAATAGTGGCATTTATTGCCCTATATGGCAGCTTAAGAAAGACAATACAAACGGTGCCCGGCTTCTTAGATTCAACGAGGTGGTTGCAGTCCCCACAGAGGATAACCTTATATGCTTTGGAGACGTATTTTAGCTGCGTTTCTCCTACTAATTAGTTATCTTCTAGGTCAATTAAATCGCTTGGAAAGATAACGCCCTCGTGCTCTTTATAATGACCTTATACACCGGTCAAGAGCGCATTTTACGGAAGAGGAAGAGGCCTAATACCATACACACCCGTGCCCGGCCGATCCAGCGGTTCTTTGGCAATGAGAAGATCAAGGAGTTCGAAATCCCCTCTATTGCCGCCGACTATAATGACTGGATGAACGGTGTAGATCGGAGCGACCAGTTGAGGGCATCACAGGGTTATAAACACCCGTATCGGCGCGGCGCTTGGCAGGCTCTCGCGTGGTCCTTCTTGCTCGAGATCATGATCGGCAACAGCTACAGTCTGCAGCTTTATGGGCAGCCTGCTTGGGATAAGATCAAGGTGTAACGGAAGTGGCGAGAGCTCGTAATTGATGGTTTAATTGCTAGGTTTCACTCACGAAGTCAGTTAAGGCGAAGATACCGATCTGGAGACGAAATTACGCCTATTTCCCTACATAAACGCGTCTCACGAGGAAGCCCGTCAGCCTGCCTCGCTTATTAGCATCAATAGCTAGGAGAAATCAGGTCACGAAGCAAGAGGCCGCCGTTAGTGAGCATCAACGGCAATGTGAGGCCGCGGGCCAGGGTGCCGCAGTCACGAAGTGGCTGCAAGCAATGTAATATCGCACTTTATAACAACGCAGATTGCTAGGACTTTTATCATCATATAAATTAGGTGGGCTAATAAGTACCTTTCATTTTGCGCATTTTAATTGGGCTGACACCCTGGTCGTGACCCCGCTGTAGTCTTAGCACAGCAGAGGAGATAGGCTATATCATTACACACCCGAGTAGGCGCAGCCTACAGTTTGCTCCACAAGAAGTATCTAGGCGGATTAGATGCTAGCTAGTATTATAGCGGCGCGATCTATTAATAACATTAGATCTAGCTTCAAGTCATAAATTGGGGAATAGAAGAATTGGTGACTGAAAGTCAAACCGCTACTTGGGAGGGAGCCAGGGTTAGTGATGAGCCTATCGATAAGGCATTGATAAGATAAAGGAACCTGCCAGGACATGGCGATAACGTCGCATACTGTATCTTTTCTATGGGGCAGAAGCGATTTGATAGGCCCCATGCAGATCTGAGCGCTGCTGATTAACTCCTCCGCTTAGACATGATTGGCCAGGGTGTGACCCAAACTGTGGGTCCTCATTTGTTGAAGAAGCAATACTATCCTGGAACTTGATCGTTGTGAACTCGTGCGCGAGAGGAGGAATCTGAGGTATTCTGACCTCTTTCCTTTGCAAAATAATCAGGCTCTTTTAACCCCATTTTCAACGTTTGCTACTGTGAAACGCACTCTGTTTAAAAATTTCTTAACACAATACAGTGGTGAACAGGCAAAATCGCTCCGATCGTTGGCACTATTACTCCACAAGAGGGTCAGGGTATAGGACAAGGAAAACCTCCCTGGCGACCATAGATGGCCCCCTGGGCCCCTTCAGGCGGGCCATTAAGAATGATCAAAGATACATAACAATGAGATATACTATTTCATTATCTATCAGATATCCCTGTGGTGTTTTAGCAGTAATATGATAGATCAGGCCCCCGCCTGTGCAGATTCTGGTTTCTGGCCATGAAAGACGGTTCTGCGTTACATCTCCTGTTAATACAATATACCTTGATAAAGAAGAAGTTAAGGATAACCAGGGAGAGCTTACACATTGAGGTAGGCATGGATCGCTGGGTCGGTTAGTTCCTTGCGCATGTTTGCCAGAAACAGCTGTGCATCCTCGTACTTCCACTATATCACCACTTATCAGGTTCCATATCTCACTATTGCACTACGCGAAATAGAAACTTACCCCTAGCATCTCGGTAAGACCGCGGATAGAAAACCCTTCAAGACCCTGTAACAGAAACTGGCGGTTCCAGGCACCCCACTGCTTGAGCGTTTTGTCTTTAGGCCAGGTCCCAATAGGAACCTTGATTACCCGGCCCGTTAGATTAATGAAACCTGCTTTTGTGATAGATTCGGCCATATTATCATCCCAGAAGAAGGGCTTGCCAGTTAGACTCCCTATCCTTTTGAATATATCTATCCACGTGTATAGGGGCGAGTCAGACTTCAAGGTATCATCATCGCACTTGGCGGCACCCCAAAGTTCGACACTCTCTATCCATCCGCCAGGTAGAGTATGCCTATCAAGGGTTAAAAGTCTTCACCGAAATTATTTCAGGAGTTGACAAACTTGAATGCCCTTTCGAATAGCTACGTCCAGTCGGGGATGCAGCCCATCATGGCGCGGATATGAACAAAATCAAAGTGGTTATCCGGGTGAGTCCACTCTTGATTGATATCATCGACCTCGAACCTGCAATTCGGTGGCACAAAGGTGGGCTGGATAGGTGAAAGATCAACACCACGAACGTCTGCAGATGGGTGCAAATCGGCAAATTCACTGCCGTCATTAGAATCTCAACCAATATCAAAGTGACATTTTGAATACTCACATGGCCCAAATGCCAGTACCGCAACCCAAGTCCAAGACCCTCTAGGCTAGTATTTAGATGATGGGTTCATGTGATTTTGGGATGAAAGACTCACTTGTGGATTGTCGCCAATGGGAGCCTCATAGAGCTCGTTATTCAGGATGATTCTGTAAACCTCGTGCCTAACCAAACAAACACATTAGCAAGTTAGAAGAAGTAGACGAGTCTAACTCACATGAGGTCTTCGGCTTCCTGTTGGCGATCATCATTCGGAGCCCTAGGTGTTTATGTGAGTAATCCGGCCATAACACCGTGAAGAACCAACCATAGAATCTCAAGAGTGCTCACCAATAAGACCCGTCCTGATACGAGTGATACCGTCGCCCATTCTCCCACTTATATTCAAGAATGGAAGACCTCAGCGACTCAGTATCAGTGATTCTAGTCCTTCAACAGTTGAGTCATCATTCCTCGTGTATCTTGATTTTCGAGATTCAGCTTACGACAGAGAGTAAGAAGAGTCAGAGTCTTCATCCTATTGCCCGGTAACACCGTGGTGAGCAAGGGTAAGCTATAGAACGATCGTGGGTTGACCCTACAACTTCAATACGGCCACCCGCTGCCTGGGCCTCAGTTACCTCAGCCAACGCGGCAGGCGACTGATGGCTCGGCGGGGACCGTGAGGTCGGCGAGTTGGACTGCCGTGACTTTGGAGAGGGCATGATTCCTCAGGCTGCTTCTCGTAGCGTGTAATAGGAGATGAAGTAGGGAAGTTTCTTGAAATGTTACGGCCCGAGGGGTAGAACTGAGTGGAGAGAGAGAAAGGAAATGCCTCCTTAATGTCTCTTTGATGAGGGGGTCTCCACAGTAGGACCCCTGTCGAGGACATATCATAGATGCATATCGTCTTTGCTATGGGCTGTTGGTCGGGTTGCATGATGTGGCAATGCCTGACAGGGTGGTATTGAGTACGTTACATAACTGGGGGTTAAATAGTTATTCTCGTTCGTTTCTATGATTGCATATATTGAAGCATTACCCCACACGCGCTATTTCGTAGTATATGGCGGCGGCTTGCAACAGGGCCGATTTACGATGTGTCAACCCTCCATAGCATCTTGATAGCATCGTCAAAATGGGTACCAGATCCTGGCTGACCATGACACAGGTGGCTTCCCGGAATATGTGTGGCATGAGCTTGACCTGCTGTGCTTTCTCTTTCCCGTTGTTCTGGTTGATACTTATTTGCCCTTGCGTTAGAGCCGTATCGACTTTGCTCTATTGTATTATTTATGGAATTTGTCTAGTTACTTATTAATCCTTGGCATTGCCTGCAGCTGCCCTGGTCACGTCAGCTGTGCCAGCATCGACTTTTGATGCTGCGAATATGAAATAAAAGGTTATCCTTATCATAGTTAAAACAACCTACTGGGCAAAAAGCAAATCATATCATCTTTAATCTGCCCCTTCTGCTACGGGGAACTTTGCGAGTGAGTAGCATTTGGCTGCGGTCTGATTAGATAATAAATAGTGACGACCTACATGACCTTTTTCCGGGTTAAGAAACACCCAAGCGAGGCCTCACTATTCCCTTTCATTTTCCCAAGCCAACGACGCTGGCGCCAGTATCCATTGTTCTCTGGTCCAAGGCTGACATCAACTCGCCCGACCATGCAATCGCTACTAGCCTCTTAGCTAGGTGGGCTGATTCAGGGGTAAGCGATGTCCTAGTAAATCACGTTAAGTATCAGCTGAATTAAAATCATCCGTGCGTAGGTACTAAGAAATATCCGATGAATTATGCATCAATTAGATAACACCTGCACCCATGTCTTAACTCGTCATCTACTCCGTGGCCCAGTCCTTGTTAATTTATCATGTCAACCTCGGTATTACTCCCATGGATGGAAATCTTCGAGAAGGGAAATGCCGAGCTGGCACGTTGCGATCTAGCCTTTCTCAAAATGCTAACCCGAAGCTAGTGGTGCAGGGTCTGGAGCGCGACCCTGAAACTATCTACACGCCAAGCTATCTTGGTACCAATTGTCCGATCATGGTTGTGGGCCCCAATGCCGTGTTCCGTGATCCATGCAGCACAGTTAATACAAAAGCCAACGAACGAGCCACCATCAAGCTGCCAAGAGGTTCACTATCAGTCTACGGTTTCCTAGCAACTTCATTCCTTTATTACGTTCCACAATGAGATTCGAAATCGTTTTCACTTCCGCACTTGCGGCTTTTGTTCAAACTGCTTCGGCCGTTGGCGTCACTGGTGCCGCCGAGGGCTTTGCCAAGGGCGTTACCGGGGGTGGCTCAGCCAGCCCCGTCTACCCCACGACAACTGCACAGCTGGTCTCCTACCTTACCGACTCGTCTGCCCGAGTCATCATCTTGGACCGAACCTTTGACTTCACCGGCACTGAGGGCACCTCCACCGAGACTGGTTGCGCTCCTTACGGTACTGCTTCCGCCTGCCAGGTCGCTATCAACAAGGACAGCTGGTGCAACAACTACCAGCCCAACGCCCCCAAGGTCAGCGTCAAGTATGACAAGGCTGCGTTGAACCCTATTGTCGTTGGATCCAACAAGAGTCTTGTTGGTGTCGGCAGTAAGGGTGTTATCAAGGGCAAGGGCCTTTACATTGCCAAGGGTGCCAAGAACGTCATCATTCAGAACATTCACATCACTACCCTCAACCCTCAGTACGTCTGGGGTGGCGATGCTATTGCCCTGGATAACACCGACCTCGTCTGGATCGACCACGTCACTACCTCCCTGATTGGCCGTCAGCACATTGTTCTCGGCAACGGTCCCAGCAACCGAGTGACCATCTCCAACAACAAGATCGACGGTGCTACCTCTTGGTCTGCTACTTGCAACGGTTACCACTACTGGGGCCTTTACTTCACTGGCTCTGCTGATGTATGTGTACTTACATATCTCTTGCCTACCTGATGCTAACTCCTCGACTAGACCGTCACCTTCAAGAACAACTACATCTACAAGACCTCCGGCCGTGCTCCCAAGGTCGGTGGAAACACCCTCCTCCACGTCGTCAACAACTACTGGTACGACAACGCCGGCCACGCTTTCGAGATTGGTTCCGGTGGCCAGGTCGTCGCCGAGGGCAATGTCTTCCAGAACGTCGTTGCTCCTATCGAGACCTCCAGCTTCGCCGGCAAGCTCTTCTCCAGCCCTAGCACCTCTGCTAACGCCGTCTGCTCTTCTTACCTCGGCCACACTTGCCAGGTCAACGGCTTCGGAAGCTCTGGCACCCTTTCTGGCAGCGACACCGACTTCTTGGCCAACTTCAAGGGCAAGAACGTCGCTTCTGCTGCTGCTTACTCGACTGTCACTGGTCTTTCGACTAGCGCTGGATTTGGCACTATTTAATTCTTACATCTCAGCCAAACTATCACTTGATCCCTAGATGGGATTTCTCTTCTGTACATATTTCATATACAAATAGGAACCGACTGTTAGACAGGCTAGTATATCACGGCTATTAATACAAGTCATAGAAATACATATTATTTGATCTCGAAATCTACCCGTGTCCTTTAGAACAACTTTAAGCTAAATATTATAAGAATAATAACCCCTTAAAGTATGTGGGTTGAGCTGGTGAAATATGTTTGCTACTCCTTTTCCCTGGCATATCCATTGCCGAGGGGCTTGACGCCAGCACCAAGCAGGAGGGCTTTTT
Source organism: Fusarium phalaenopsidis (assembly GCF_050370095.1). Lineage (NCBI taxonomy): Eukaryota > Fungi > Ascomycota > Sordariomycetes > Hypocreales > Nectriaceae > Fusarium > Fusarium phalaenopsidis. The sequence goes on along the minus strand of NW_028145414.1, from coordinate 411,108 downwards.
GAAGCTGGAGAAGAGAAAGGGCCGTAGTGGCAACCGGCTGAACACGGATGAATGTCAGAGCACGTTGGACAACTCTGTGGTTGCTGGCTCCATCTGCTACTTATCATAGTGCACATCCGTAAGCTGTGAGAACGACCTAGAGGCGTGGATTGTGACTCTGGCTTTCTGTCTGCGGATCATTTGCTTTCCTTCGCATTGCTCCATGCCCAAATCCAGTCATTTGAGCCAATGTCGCCCTTTCTGAGCGACGATACCGTTCTCTGCGGCTACCAATTCAAGGAAGCCACATATCTCTATCTTCTCACATGTCCAAGTCAGCCACTGCGTCTGGGCGGACCTATGAGAGAGGCCCTGGAAAGCTCTCTCATCCGTGCATTCGAGAATCTTCGCCAGATCCCGGCCAGTGCTGAACTGTTGCACAACCACCGAGTCCCACTCGTCTCTGAAAGCTTTGACAGTCTCGGTGTTGATCAAGCGGTCAAACTCAAAATGGCCCTGATATGTCAAGACGCGGCTCGGTTGGTAGGCGCCCTGGACGGCGCACTTGGTAGATTTCCCAAGTCCTGTCCATCCTTCGGGAATCCCGAATGCGGCAGCATAACGGAGTCGGCATGTAAAAACTACAATCTCAATCAACTAGGCGGCGGTCTGTGAAAGATGCTTGATGGTGTGGTCTGCCCAGGCTCTACAGGGTGGTACGAATTATAGTACATAACTAGGGGTTTAAATAGTTATTCTCGTTCATTTCTATGATTATATATATCGAAGTATTAACCTGTGACGATCGTGTATTTCCCAAGGAATGAACTGGTCGTACGTGGCTTATGTTGGCGGAGGATCAGGTTGCGTACTCTGAGGCAGAGGGTGTAAGTCACGTCTGGTAATGTGCTCAAAGGTGTTAAGTGTAACCAAGTTATATTGATAGCTGAGGTAGCTGGTACATAGGAAAATGCAAGTGACTGTGTTCTATACCTGATGCTTTCCTTTGGGACCGAGCCTCAAATTAGTCGGTCCAGGGTAGGACCGTGGGGACCGAGTGTTCTTGTCTTCGGTCCTGCCTTAGCCATCATTCTGCCAGGCTTTCCCGCCCGTGTTATGTCATGGTCGTGATGTTACAGTTATGACTTCTTAGGTCACACAAAGCTAGGTAGGCAAAATGGTTGTATTTTACTGAAGCTTGCTAGAATTAAGATGATGGTAGCCGTGGCGAAAGACAAAGGATTCCTTTGAGATGCCCCTCCGAAAGACTCGGGGCACCTGAGCTTGTTGATGCGCGGGCTTGAACAAAGCCGCGTAACACGTGACATAACCTATACGCGCTATTTATAACAATTCTACTAGTATCGTGGACCATGGCGACAGATAATGGATCGCAACTTAATTGTTACAGAAAGAGTGAGGTTAACCTAGCGCATTGGCCGCTAGGTCAAAAGGTCAGCTATGACCTCAGTTATAAGATCATAGTTAAATCAATGCCTAAGAGCCTTCTGTAACTGCCTTCTGACATGTAACATTAATAGAATTAACCAAGGCCCTAGGTCATATAGGGCTAACCTATAATTATACTGAGTTGGGGGAAAAAGGTGCTAAGCCATTTTGGGCCATTGAGCAATTTCCTGTACGTAGAAAAAGGTCAGAGACCAGTTGCCTTCAGCCATCAGCATCATCATCACTGTCATCATGGTCAATGAGAAAGGAGCAGCTTTTGGGCTCTTTCTCTGACCAAATCTCCGTTGCTATCAATTGATCAATTGCCCTGACTATTTTATATTGTGTTTGCCTCACCGAGAAGTGTGTGGGATCCTTCTTTAGAAGTCTTTGAGAAAAGTTACATAACCATACAAACTGGCTGTGGTTAGTGTGTTCTGTTCCTCTAACAAAATACTCAGCTAGATACTAAGGGAACTAAAGTTTAAAAGGTAGAAAATATAAAGTTAAGATCTAAAACCCTAGAAATGCGCTCTTATTTACTCTTATATTAGTGCTAATATATATAATATATATAATAAGCTTATGTCCCAGACAAGTATATGTCCCAAAAATCTTTACCCTTCATATTAGAAATCGCTATAAAAACACCATAAACCATTCAATCAATTAAAACTACTCACTATACTCTTCCCCAGACGTCTCAATCACTACCTAATAGGTTCTTATATTATAACCAGGCTTGCCGCAGACACCACAATGCCGAACCCCCGGTCGCGCCGACCTCCCTTAACCACCACTCCGCGACGATTCGGCCACTACCTACGCATCAACATCCATTTGATCAATTGCCTGCCTTCCTTCCTCTACTGTCATTACCCCTCTTTTCTATAGTCTAGTCCTTTTTGCCCTCCGGCGCCGGCTTAGTATCTCATTTGCCTGTTCAAGATCTTTAACCCTGGCCTCGAGTAAGGCAACCTTATACATAACTATCTTTATTCCCTTAGAAGAAGACCATATAGCTTCTAGAATTAACTCTAGGGAGCTACTTTTATGCCTTTTAACTTATATCTCGAGGTATTCTAACTAAGATTAAGCCTTAAGCATAGTCTTTAGGGTCTTTAAGACCTAAGGGGTCAAAGGTTTAGCTACCTCCTCGGCAGGCATTAGAGTCTATAGCTACATATTAAGCTTCGAGACCATACTTTCCGGGTCAAGAGGAATAAGCCTAGCTCCTCTGAAGGCTAACTTGATATTTTTTTCTATTATAATGGCCTAAAATGCGGCGTAGAAGGCTAGAAAGAACTTAGTCTTTAAAACGTGGGTTATAGAGTATCTAATTAGATACTTTATTTCTTAACTATAAGCGCTCTTAAGCACGCTAAAGTACCTAACGTTAAGGGGCTAAAGTAAATAAGATAAATAAGGCGGTATATAGAGCGTAATAATATTATTATCTTAGTAATATCTCTTAAAATTAATAGAATAATAACTTTTATAGCTATTAAGGATTAAGAGATAATAAGAACTAATTAATTAATTAGTTATATATTAATTAAAGTGCTTTAGCTACTCTAGACCAGTCTTATTATCTATCTAGTTATTTTAGGTTATCATAATAGCTTAATTGCCTAGGAGGTTGCTTTCTTAGTACTAGTTAGCGAGGTAATATTAGCCTGCACTGATAATAAATAATGGGATCGCTTAGCCTTTTATATTAATCGCTTAGATAACTATAATCTATTCCCGGTTTCTAAGCTATACTAATTTTAGCTTTCTATGCCTATCTATACCTATAATAACTATTTTGCTTTAAATTATGCTTATTATAAAGCTAGTCTTATTAAAGTTATAAATATCTTCTAATTAAATGCTATACTTCGCGATTATATTCGCTATAAGTATAAACTAGTTATAAATAATAGCTAGATCTTTGCACTTAGCTCTCTAGTAATTATATTTCTAAAAAAAATATATCTTAAGGTCTAAGTGCCGCTTAATAAAGTTAAAAGCTTAGCGCTTACTAATAAGTAGCGTATTATAATTAGTAAGTAATTAGTTAGCTATTTCTTTAATACTACATAGTCGCAGGGGAAATCCTCGTAAATCTAAGTTAAGAATAAACTAAATAATAATCTATTCCTCTAGATTAGATAATTTATATAATTTAGGAATCTAATCGCATTAAGATTATATGCCTTTTTTAGCGGCGACTTAGCTTTTTAAGGCAAATATTATAAATTAATATAGCGCGTTAAATATATAATTTTAAGTTATTTTAAAGCGCTTAAAAGGTAAGAAATATATTACCCTTATTATTAAATTTAAATATATTTAGTAATTAAGAATTAATTAATTAAATAAAAAAAGAAAAAGATTAAAGGATTTTTAAGATATATACTTGTCTAGGATATAAGCTTATTATATATATTATTTATTATATATATTATATTAATTTTATTTTATTATATTATTTATAAAATTTATTTAATTACTTATTAATTCTTAGTATTAATATATATAATAAGCTTATATCCTAGATAAGTATATATCTTAAAAATCCCTTAATTTCTCTCTCTTTTATTTAATTAATTAATTCTTAACTACTAAATATATCTAAATTTAATAATAAGGGTAATATATTTCTTACCCTTTAAGCGCTTTAAAATAACCTAAAATTATATAACATATATAATAAGCATATATACTAAACAAGTATATGCACTAAAAATCCCTTAATTATCACTAATGCCATTTGATTAATTAATTATTAACTAAAAATCATACCTTAACTCTATTCTAAACGTTAAGTCCTTCTTGCGCTTTAAGCTCTCTAAAATAACCTAAATTTAAGTCTCCGAGGCGCTACTAGGCTATACTAAGTTAACTATTAGGCCTTACGTCGCCGGCATAATGGCATTTAATCTCGATGCGATTGGATTCCTAAATCACGTAAACTATCTAATCTAGAGGAATAGATTATTATTTAGTTTATTCTTAACCTAGATTCGCGAGGATTTCCCCTGCGACTGCGTAGTATTAAAGAAATGGCCAATTGATTGCTCGCCGACCGCGACGCGCTACCCATCGGCAAGCGCTGGGCTTATAACTTCGTTAGACGATACCTAGAGCTTAAGACGCGTTTTTTTCGGAAATATAACTACTAGAGAGCTAAGTGCAAAGATCTAATTATTATTTATAACTAGTTTATGGTTATAGCGAATATAATCGCGAAGTATAGTATCTAATTAGAAGATATTTATAACTTTGATGAGACTAGCTTTATGATAGGTATAATTCAAAGCGGAATGGTCGTCATAGGCATAGATAGGCGTGGAAAGCTAAAATCAGTGCAGCCTAGAAACCGGGAATGGATTATAGTCATTTAAGCGATCAATGCGGAAGGCTGGGCGATCCCGCCGTTTATTATCGGCGCGGGCCAATATCACCTCGCCAACTGGTACCGAGAAAGCAACCTCCCGGGCGATTGGGCTATTACGATGACCTAAAATGGCTAGACTAATAACGAGACTAGTCTAGAGTAGCTAAAGCACTTTGACCGGTGTATAACCAATCGATCAATTAGTTCTTATCGTCTCTTGATCCTTAATGGCTATGAAAGTTATTATTCTATCGATTTTAAGAGGTTTTGCTAGGATAATAATATTATCACGCTTTGTATGCCACCTTATTTATCTTATCTGCTTTAGCCCCTTGACGTCGGGTACTTTAGCGTGCTTAAGAACGCTTACGGTTAAGAAATTAAGCATCTGATCAGATGCTCTATAACCCACGTTTTAAAGACTAAGTTCTTTCTAGCCTTCCACGCCGCATTTTAGGCCACCATAATATAAAAAAATATCAGATTAGCCTTCAGAGGGGCCGGGCTTGTTCCTCTTGACCCGGAAAGTGTGGTCTCGAAGCTTGATATGCAGCTACGGACTCCAACACCGCCTGAGGAGGTGGCTGAACCATTGACCCCTTGGGTTTCAAAGACCCCAAAGACCGTGCTTGAGGCTTAATCTCAGTCAGATTACCTCGAGAGACGAGTTAGAACGCATAAAAGTAGCTCCCTAGAGTCAATTCTAGAAGCTATACGGTCTTCTTCTAAGGGAACAAAGATAGTTATGCATAAGGTTGCCTTACTCGAGGCTCGGGTTAAAGACCTTAAACAGGCGAATGAGATACTAAGCCAGCGCCGGAGGGCAAAAAGGACCCGACTACAGAAAAGAGGGGTAATGACAGTAGAGGAAGGACGGCAAGTAATTGATCAAATGGATGTTGATGCGTAGGTAGTGGCGGAATCGTCGAGAAGTAGTAGTCAAGGAAGGTCAGCGCGACTAGGTATTCGGCGTTATGGTATCTGCGGCAAGCCCGGCCATAATGCAAGGACCTATCAGGTAGTAATTAAGACGTCTAGGGAAGAGTATAGTAAGTAGTTTTAATTGATTAAATGGTTTGTGATATTTTTATTACGGCTTCTATCTTATAGGTATAGGAAAAGTAGTGCATATACTTGTTTGGTGCACATGCTTATTATGTACGTTATTTAATGCGCTATATTAATCTATAATATTTACCCTAAAAAGCTAAGTCGCCGCTAAAAAGGCATATAATTTTAATATAATTAAATTCCTAAATTATATAAATTATCTAATCTAGAGGAATAGATTATTATTTAGTTTATTCTTAACTTAAATTTATAAGAATTTCCCCCGTGACTATATAATATTAAAGAAATAACTAACTAATTACTCGCTGACTATGACGCGCTACCTATTAGTAAGCGCTAAGCTTTTAACTTTATTAAGTAGCACTTAGACCTTAAGACGCGTTTTTTTTAGAAATATAATTACTAAAAAGCTAAGTATAAAGATCTAATTATTATTTATAACTAGTTTATGCTTATAGTAAATATAATCGCGAAGTATAATATCTAATTAAAAAATATCTATAACTTTAATAAGATTAGCTTTATAATAGGTATAATTCAAAGTAAAATAGTTATTATAGGCATAGATAGGTATAGAAAGCTAAAATTAATATAGCCTAAAAACTAGGAATAAATTATAATTATCTAAGTAATTAATATAAAAGGCTAAGTAATCCCGCCGTTTATTATTAATATAGGCTAATATTACCTCGCTAACTAGTATTAAGAAAGTAACCTCCCGGGCAATTAAGCTATTATAATAACTTAAAATAGCTAGATAAATAATAAGACTAGTCTAAAATAGCTAAAGTACTTTAACTAATATATAACTAATTAATTAATTAATTCTTATTATCTCTTAATCCTTAATAGCTATAAAAGTTATTATTTTATTAATTTTAAGAGATATTACTAAGATAATAATATTATTATGCTTTATATACCGCCTTATTTATCTTATTTACTTTAGCCCCTTAATATTAGGTACTTTAGTATACTTAAGAGCGCTTATAATTAAGAAATAAAATATCTAATTAAATACTCTATAACCTATGTTTTAAAGACTAAGTTCTTTCTAGCCTTCTATGCTATATTTTAGGCCACTATAATAAAAAAAAATATTAAATTAGCCTTTAGAGGAGCTAGGCTTATTCCTCTTAACCCAGAAAGTATAGTCTCAAAGCTTAATATATAGCTATAGACTTTAATGCCTGCTAAGGAGGTAGCTAAACCCTTAACCCCTTAGGTCTTAAAGACCCTAAAGATTATACTTAAGGCTTAATCTTAGTTAAAATACCTTGAGATATAAGTTAAAAGGTATAAAAGTAACTCCCTAGAGTTAATTCTAAAAGCTATATAGTCTTCTTCTAAGGGAATAAAGATAATTATATATAAGGTTGCCTTACTTAAGGCTAGGATTAAAGATCTTAAATAGGTAAATAAGATACTAAGCTAGCGCTAGAGGGCAAAAAGGACTAGATTATAGAAAAGAGGGGTAATAATAATAGAGGAAGGAAGGTAAGTAATTAATTAAATAGATATTAATGCGTAGGTAGTAGCTAAATCATCGCGGAGTAGTAGTTAAGAGAGGTTAGCGCGACTAAGGGTTTAATATTATAATATCTATAATAAGCCTAGTTATAATATAAGAACCTATTAGGTAATAATTAAGATATTTAAGAAAAAGTATAATAAGTAATTTTAATTAATTAAATAATTTATAGTATTTTTATAGTAATTTTTAATATAAAAAATAAAGATTTTTAAGATATATACTTATCTAGGATATAAGCTTATTATATATATTACTTATAATATATATAATAAGTAAGCGCTATAAATAAGTAAGCGCTATACTTTTCCCTTTTATACTTAACTTTTTATTTAATTAATTAATTATTAATTATTAAATATATTAGACTTAAATACTAAGGCTAAAATACTTCTTACCCTTTAAGCCTTTTAAAATAACTTAAAACTAAGTATCTAAAGCGCTATAGGGATATATAAGATTAATAAGCGGCGGCTACATCGCCGCCAGCAAGGCATTTAATCCCAACGCGATACTATCTTAAATTCACGCTAACTATTTAATCTAGAGGAATAAATCATAGTTTAATTCATTTTTAACCTAGATACGCGAGGTTTTCCCCTATAACTATGTGCTATTAAAGTAATAGCTAATTAACTACTTACTAACCGCGACGCGCTATTTATTAGTAAGCGCTAGGCTTCTAACTTTATTAAGTAATAAGAAAAGCTAAAGATGTGTTTTTTTTATAAATATAATTATTAGAGGGCTAAGTATAAAGATCTAGAGGAAATCTAGAAGTGGTTTTAGCTTATAGTAAATATAATTACAAAGTATAGCATCTAATTAAATAATATCTAGAACTTTAATAAGATTAGCTTTCTTATAGGTATAATTATAAGTAGAATAATTATTATTAGCGTAGAAAGGCATAGTTAACTAAAATTAATATAGCCTAGAAGCTAGGAATGGATTATAATAATTTAGGCAATTAATACAGAGGGCTAAGCGATTTAGCTATTTATTATAAGTACGGGCTAATATTACCTCGCTAACTAGTATAAAGAAAGCAACCTCCTGGGCGATTGGACTATTATAACCTCCTAAAATAGCTAGACTAATAACAAGACTAGTCTTAAGTAGCTAAAGCACTTTAACCGGTATATAATTAAGCAATTAAATAGTCGCTATTATCTTCTAGTCCTTAATAGCTATAAAAGTTACTACTCTATTAACTTTAAGAGATATTATAAGGAAAATAAAATTATTATGCTTTATATACTACCTTATTTATCTTATCTACTTTAGCCTCTTAATATTAAGTACTTTAGCCTACTTAAAAAGGCTTATAGTTAAGAAATAAAGCATCTAATTAGATGCTTTATTACCTATATTTCTAAGACTAAGTTCTTCCTAGCCTTCTATGCCGCTTATTAAGCTATTATAATAGAATAAAATATTAGGTTTATTTTTAGAGGGGCTAGACTTATCCCTCTTAACCCAGAAAGTATAGTCTTAAAGCTTAATATATAGCTATAGACTCTAATGCCAGTTAAGGAGGAGGCCAGGCCCTTAACCCCTTAGGCTTTAAAGACCCTAAGGATAATACTTAAGGCTAAATCTTAGTCTAAATACCTTAAAAGATAAATTAGAAGATATTAAAGTAGCTCCCTAGAGTTAATTCTTAAAGCATTAAAGTATCTTTCTAAGGGAATAAAGGCAATTATATATAAGATAATATTATTAAGGGCTAAGGTATAGGATCTTTAATAGGCAAATAAGATATTAAGCTAGCGCTAGAGGGTAAAAAGAACCTAGCTATAAAAGAGAGGGGTAATAATGGTAGAGGAAGGAAAGTAAGTAATTAATTAGATAAATATTAATATATAGGTAGTAGCTAAATCATCGAGAAGTAATAATTAAGGAAGGTTAGCGCGACTAAGAGTTTGGCATTATAGAGTATATAATAAGCCTAGTTATAATATTAGAATATATTAAGTAGTAATTAAGACCTCTGGGGAAGAGTATAGTAAGTAATTTTAATTAATTAATTAATTTATTATATTTTTATTATAATCTTATTAAAGAGAGTTAAGAAAAGTATAGCGCTTACTTATTTGCGGCGCTTATTTATTATATATATTATAAATATTTATATTTAATATAAAATAAAAGGTTTTTTATTATAATTAAAATAATTTATAATATATATAATAAGTAAGTATTATAATTAAATAAGTATTATATTATATTATATAATAATAAATAACTAATTTTTATTTTTTAAAATATATTATAAAATATATAAAAATTTAAAAAAATATTTATTATTATTTAATTAATAAGAAAACTATATTATATTTTTTATAAAATTTTAATAAAATTCTTTTATATATAAATTACTAATTATATAATATAAATAAGTTTTTAAAAACTAATTTATTAAGAATATTTTAAAAAATATAAGAAAATTTTAAATAATAGCTAACATACATGTATAGCGAGCCGGACAGCAAGCGAACCGGACACTTTTACTTTATAGTATAAATCTCACCTAATTATAAAAATAATTAAAAAAATGCTTAAAAATCCCATTTTAGGCTTTATAAGCTAGCAAGCTTAGATAAAATTTAAAAAAAATCTAAAATTTATTAGTAATTTTTTTTAGATTTTTAAAAAAATTAATAAGTAAGTTATTTAAGAATTTCTTATTCGCACTATTTATATTAGTTTTTTATTTTTTTTAAATTAAAGGAATTTTTTAAAAATATAAAAAAATTATAAACTTATAACTCTTTTAATTAGATTTAAGAAAATACTCTTTTTAAGCTCTTAGCTATTTTATAACAGTTTTTAGAAATTTAAGGTTAGCTATTTTTAAGTGCACAGTATTGCTATCCGGTTCGCTTGCTGTCCGGCTCGCTATACATGTACGTTAATTATATTATTAATTAAATATTTAAATTATAGCTATTTTAAGACTAAATTAGTTTTTTAAGAATTTTTTAAAATATACTTTATAGGTTAAAATCTAAGTATAATACTTATTTATCTGTGATGCTCGCTTATTATATATATTAAGGTAAAAAATAAATTATATTATCTATAATCTGCTTTTTCTAATATAAGAAACTTTATAAATAAGTACTATCTAGCTATAGTCTAATTAGATAATAAATAGCGCCGGGGCTAGCAGTTGATAATGACCTGCATGACCTCTAGTAAGAAATTAGGCAGCAACGTAGGCGGCGAAGTAACTATTTTCCGGGTAAAGAAAAACCCGAGCGAGGCCTCACGATTCCGTTTAATTTCCCCAAGCCAATGACGCTGGCGCCAGTTGCACAGTATTGGTTGTTCTCTGGTCCAACGCCGACACCAACCCGCCCTACCAGTCCTTCATTCACTACCTGCGATGGACACCCCGCAAGGCCAATATCACTACACGTCCCTGCCTAGGCAAGGATGGTTCCGGCTGCTCACTATCGAGCCAGCAGAGGCCTCGCACTCGCAGGCCATTTCATGCAGGCTTGAACACTATGAAATAGACAGCTCTGTCTCGTATGAAGCCATATCATATACTTGGGGCGACGAGAAGTCTACAAAATCCATGCTCGTCAATGGCAAACGGTTCTATCTCCGGCCAAATCTATTCTCAGCTTTTCAAGCCATGCGTAATGCGAACACCCCACGCACCATTTGGGTTGATGCCATTTGCATCAACCAAGGCGATATCTCGGAAAGAAACAACCAAGTCCGGCAGATGAACGACATTTACTCCAAGGCCGAGGTTGTCAACGTCTGGCTTGGCGAGTCAACAGAAAGCTCAGATGTCGGGATCGACTTCCTGAGAAAGTTTCATTCGCTCATGCATCAAAACCCAAAAGAACGTATGCCAGTTGTTGGGTCCACAGTCGAGCCTGGAATCAAGTCTTCAGCCTATCCTCGCTCCATCGAGTCATACAGCGAAGTTTACGGACCCATCCTATCCCATAACTGTCTTGTCTCCGGTTTAGACCACGCAGTTGCTCTTCTATCCAGACTCTGGTGGAAAAGGATGTGGACCTTGCAAGAGAGCGTCCTCTGTCCAAGAGTGCTATGCTGGTGTGGTACAGAAACATTTCCGATTCATTATCTTTATGACCTATCATACTTTATCTACTTCTCCGTCAACTTCAATTGCTGGAAAGGGTCTGCGATTGACCCTGAAGTTTCACTGAGAGCAGTTTGGAGAGCCGCAGATCTCAGTCAGCGCCTGAAGACCAGAAAAGGCATTCGAGTGGCTTTGGCTCTCGATTCCACTTGGAATCGAGCCGCATCGGATCCAAAAGATAAGGTCATTGGACTTTTGGGTTTGATAGGTCGTCGCCCTGACCTCGAGCCTGATTATTCCTGGCCTGTTGAAAAGGTCTATAGAGTGGCCATGCGAGCGGCGTTGGTCGAAGATGGAAACCTTGACTGTCTTGGATTAATATCAGAAGACAGAGAATCGAGGAATGAGAAGCTCAACTCTTGGGTCCCGGATTTTGAGGCTCACAATGAACCATTCTCCGACTACATAACCTCGTTAACGAAACCCATCTTTTCACCACGACCATATGACGCGTCTCTTCGAGACAACTTCTCGCCCTCCATCAGAACAGAAAACGATGATTCGACTCTGGTCTTGAAGGGACTAGTTGTTGATTCAGTTCAGAAAGTTGGCGAGAAAGCGCCAGGTTGGAAGGGTCAAGATAGCAGCAAGTGGGCAGACACCATGCGCTCCGTGCTAGGCAGATGGCGTTCTCTCTTATCTGGCGCTGGTTATTATCCCACTGGCGAGGAATATCATCAATCTTTTTGGAGGACGGTCCTGGTAGACCTCAAGCAGGGTGAGCACCCGAACCCGTCAAGTGCCATCGGGCCGCAAAGACTCGATGATCTAGACAAACAGGAGTTAAGTCGGCTCGACACGTCCGAAGGGCTCGAAAATCTTCTGAACACTTGGGTCGCTTGCATTCAGATTGAATATCGGCAGCTGCGTCTTATTGAGCAATTTAACAGGCGATTTTTTATCACTAAGACTGGCTACTTTGGCCTGGGACCGACTGAACTCGAGCCTGACGACGCTATTTGTATTCTTCTTGGTGGGGTGTTGCTATGCTCTCAGGGAAAGTGGAGATTTTTGGTGTTATATTGGTGAATGGTAAGTCTAGCACTTGAATTTATCGGATTGGCTCTGACATCTTAGTTACGTTCACGGGATTATGGATGGAGAGGTCATCCAAGCGATGACTATTAATTCACTTCGGGAGTTTAGAATTGTGTAATAATGGTTCGACAGAGAGCAGATAAGTAAACCAACTGTACTGTGACTACTGTGGTTCGAAAAGACACCGGAGGAGCACAGTAAAGGAGAGCTGCGCATGTTGAGGACGGCTCAATGGCGACGAGACGAGGAGTGGCGCATGCGTTGTGATGCTGAACAGCGATCCGGACTACGGCGGTTTCCCTATCAGCGTCACCCTCCCGGCAGGGGCGATGATGGCGGAGCTGGAGGTTTATCGCTGGGATGACAGGGAGTAGCCTGTTAGTTAGATCCGATTTCCCCACAACTCGTTTTCTCTTCTCCGGTTTCTTGGCCGCCTCATCTAGCTTGGCAGGGGTTTCCAGTAGCCTACTGTGCCATCGATTGTTACAGGACAGGGCCTGGACTCTGATCTTTTGGTCAGCCGCATGGCAAAGTTATCTCCGTGTCGTGGGAGCCACGACGCGCCATCCTGCCCCTGTCCTGCGGCAGCAAAAAATCACGTTATCGTGAACCTTGCCTTTTTTTTCTTCTTTCTAGACGTTTCCCGCGGAAGTCTGAGTTTGAAGGTGGGGGTGCCAAGTCTCGGAATCAGCATGTCCCTGTCGGCCGACTTTGCTGGTTGAGGCTAGTTTCAAGATTAACATTCTCCTGGCTCAATGCCCATGAGATAAGAAGCGGGCGTAAGCTGGATGACAATCACCGCCGCCAAGCGGGTGATAGAAAACAGGGCTTGTCTTCACACACAATTTTCTATCATATGTGACGACCGGCCTTGTAATCCTGTACCCATGGTGCCCCCTTCCCATCCCGCAGGTGTTTTGGAGCTGCGCTCGTAAATCGATAACTCGGACGCGTTCCCTTGAGCCGCTTCGCGACTGGTCCAACAGCCAGGAGACGTCAAGCTCGATTGATAACGAGGTATGGGCAATGAAAATGTGGCGTTTTGCTAGAGTTCAAATATCTAGGTAATGTCCTGTTGCGTTAGAGGGTTTGGCGAAAGCTATCAAATGCCTCTCGTTGACCATGACCATACCAGTATTCGCCAATGTTGATCGGCGTACAGCGCTGGCTGTGCCAACGGACAGGAGCCAAGCATGGACTCAGAGTGTTGCGATACTCGCCGTGTCGTTACTGTCTTTGCTTGGCGCAGGGTGGATGATACTCAGTTTCTTCGTACGATGGCCCATCACGCTTACGCACGTCATGCTAACCCGGTCCTCATCCTCAGTGCTTCAAAAGTCTAAGATCATTTCGTCACCAGCTTATCCTGTGAGTTGGCTGCCCGCCTCTGCACGATGAGATTGTAACAATAGGTAGTGGATTAGCGCTTAGCGACTTTCTGATGGCTGCCAACTTTGTCTTGTCCACCGCTTCAAACATTGCTGGGCGAGATATTGCTGCGCCAGAGCAGGCCGCCCTATGCTCCTTCAATGGGTTCATGACCCAGGTGTTCGTCATCCAGACCGACTACTGGGTATTGTTAATATCCCTCTGCACCTACTTCATTCTAGCAGGCTACAAGACACCCTCGTTCTGGGTACAGGATAACCGCCTGATACTCGCAGCTCTGCCATGGGTCTTGTCTGTCACCTGGGCGGGCATAGGGCTGGGAACAGTGGGCTATGGGAACATTGGTGCCTGTACGCACTCGCTCCGATATTTCCATCAACACTTACTGATCATCAAGTAGGGTGCTGGTTCACATCCGACGAGATTCGCCTGCTAGTCAACTTTATTCCGCGGTGGGCCATCATCGTTGCCATACTGTTCATGTATGGCAGCCTTTACTACATGCTTCATCAGGCACACAGGCGCATGCTGTCGTTGAGATACTTCTCATCAGATGGTGCATTAAGGCAACGAAATACAGAAGGGACTCAACAACCTCAAGAACGGCCTGGGCCTTCCGCGAATCGACAGCCGTTGTCGAATCTTGCCGAGTCGGAAGATATGAGCAGCAAGATGAAAAATGTACGTGATGGTTATGACCCATTTTCAAGATGTTACTAATTTGATGCCAGCTTGCCCGGCGTATGCTCCTATATCCTCTGGCGTACATGCTTGTTTGGTCATTGCCAACAGCTATTCGAATTTACCAGTCGACGCGTGGTGTTGCTGCTCCCTTTGCTCTACAGACAGTCGATAAGGTGAGACACTAAGGCTCTTGACATCACCTAAAGTGCTTGTGATTGTTAACATTCACCACATAGGCATGCATCGTCCTTCAGGGTTTCATCGATTCTGTCATTTACGGCGTCAACGAGTCATCTCTAGCTCACTGGCGCAATTTAATATTCCACAAACCAGATGAGGAGATTGAGGAGATACAATTAGGATCCAATAACTACGGGTTCCATAGCAGAACGGGCTTAAATTCGAAGACTTCGCAGCAGATCGAAGTGCGGAACAACTCATTATCGACTATTGAGACAGACCAGTTCGATAGAGCTCCAAGGCGGCCGGGAGACCAGGGACATGATAGCGGGGGGGGGGGGCTTTAGCTAACCTAAGTCAGACTACGCGAGGATCACAGTGGACTTGAGTTATATAGAGGTTATATAATAGTAGACTCGATGTAAGCCAGAGTCTGAGAGACATGTGAAAAGCCGAACATGCTGACAGCATAGGATCCGAGTCAAAGATCCAAGGGCTTCGAGTAAGCAGGTTTCCGCGATTCTCCCTTTTCCCCGCCAGCCTGACCACGTTTAGTCAAATTCTACGAATTCTTGAACATGAAACTAGTCAAGAAACTCGATTTCCTGGTAACAAGTTCGACCTTTACTTCCTCGACTTCGATGCTTCAGGAGCAGCTTCCCACGGGAAGAGCACCTTTGATCGCCAAGGATTGATCGAACTGACGCATATTTACGGCACCGAAAACAATCCTAAATACAAAGTTAACAATAGCAATATAAAACTCCACAATAAGTTCTCTTACATCTGTCTCAGTGTGGAATCTCTAGAAGCAGCTTGCCAGCGCTTGGAGAATGAAGGTTACAAGTTTCAACATAGGCTGGCCGATGTCGCATCCAAGGACTTCGCCACTGTGATGGATCCAGATGGTTCACCACCACTGGCCAGGCCGCAACTGACTACAATGGTGACACGTCCCGAACTTGAGACATCGTCAACGAGAACTGCCTGAACGAGCACAGTGGGAAACCGGTGTCGTACAAGCTGGTCAGCAGGGACGTCCCCCGCCTGGTGCCCAAGGAGGGCTCCCTTGTCTGGAAGCGAGCTGCCTTTGCTCGTCACGCTATTCATGTGACCAAGTGTAAGTGGCCCGCCTCGAAATCATGTACTACGCTGATATAGTGATACAGATGCTGATGACCAGCTGTGGCCTGCGGGAAACCATGTGGCTCAAAGTTCAGGCGAACCCTCCAGAGGCCTTTCTGAGTGAATTGGCAATGGCACTGAGTCTATTGAGAACACTGATATTGTTCTTTGGCATACTTTTGGCATCACGCACTTTCCATCTCCCGAGGACTTCCCTGTCATGCCCGCAGAGCCTATTACGTTGTTTCTGAGACCTCGTCACCTCTTCTCCTCCAACCCTGTGATGGCAGCGGTAAGCCACCTGTTATCATTGGTACTATTATATGAGAACAGGACGGGAGGCGTATCAATCACGTTTGTAGCCAAGAGGTGACATGCTTAGAATAGGCTTCACTCATCTTAGGCTCGGGTTGGTTCCACTCTTTAGTGGATACAATAACCAAAATTCTCATAACGCTGCCTAGCAATCTCAAAAGCAGGCACAAGAAACTTGTTTCAAGTGCAGTATCCAAGCCTGATGCAAGAACATTGCCTCAATAGAGAATTGTAGCGAGAGACCGCGTTAATACTGCCATTGTTGTTCTTGATAGTTCCGCTGGTTTTCCGTTTCAGTTGCCCCCCAAAGAGAAGAAGTTTTAGGCGCAGCGAAAAGAAACAGAATCATGAACATAATAATGATGGCATTAAAACCTAACGGTGAGGTACTTTCACCATGACGTCTTAAGACTATGACAAGCAATCCTTTCCGAAAGGGTTCGTCCTATCTATCACGTGGATCGGACAGATGACTGAAAACATAAATACGTCATGGTTAGTCCGAAGCAATAGCGGTGAATAAAAGGTAAAACCACCAACCTATTCAGTGCCCTCAACACAGCAGCACCTCTTTCTACCCCAACCACAACTCTGCATGTATTGGAATCCACCGTAGCCATCACAGTGGTACTCGCATTGACCGGATTCAAACCAACCGCACTCGCCTGGGTGATTGCAGACCTCGCGAGGTGAAACAAGGTTGGTGCCGTGAGGGAAAGGGGTGGCGAGAGCCCCAGCAACCAGGGCGGAGATGAAAGCGCCGACGGAGAACTTCATGTTGGCTTTTCGAAGGTGATGTTTCTGGGGAAAATGTTATGAAAGAAGATAGAGAAGCAAGGATGTTTGTTTGTCTAACGAGTGCTATCGTGGACAATGAAAACATGCAGCACTGAGCTACTTATACTCGCGAGACTAGAGCTTTGCCACCCAGGTGTATTACTTTGTGTGAATCAATATACAAGAACATGGCTATATCAGTCTACCAGTCTGAAGTCTGCCATGAAACACGCATTGATGGGTCAGTATCCCTTCATGCGAGGTTTCGCGATGAATACGAGCCGATGTTGAGAAAGTGAGTTGGGATCGTCGTGGGGCTGAGCCCAAGCTTCCAAATTCTGGCCCCCAATTTTTAAATGCCGGCCTGATCAGCGCGTGGTAGTTATACTTTTAACTAGGTACATGCTGCGGGACGCTTCCCATGGTATGTCTTCCCGCTCACATCAGCCAATAGTCGTCCGCCAGGTCGACCTTTGAGACCTATTCTTGTGACGATCGAGCTTGGGTTGCTCCGTCTGACACCGGAGAATGAGACAAATCCCTCAAGCGATCAATGCGAAACGATTCCACCTCATCATGTCATTGCCAGTTATTCCAGGCTTGGAGTTTCCCTTCGAATCCTTCGCGCCCGTCAATCCATCAGGATTCAAGGGTTTTCTATTCTCAGCTCGGCCATCCGACGTCAGTTCCGGTCGATCGCCCGACGGTAGAACTGAAATGATCCACTGAAGGCTGTTCAGCTGCTTTCTGATACACCTGATAGGCTGGTTCGGGCTTTGAGACCGGCCGTATTACACAAGATTTTCTGTAAGATGCTTGAAACACGGTAGGTTTGTTTCAAATCAAGTTTAGCATTACGTATCCAGAACCAAGTCTCTGACGCCTCCCAGGATATAGAGGGCAATGCTAGGTAGCATAGCTGCATAGCATACTGCCATGCCAAACCCCAGTGCGCGGATCATAAATATTTACCCACGCGCCCGCCGATGCCCCTCGGTCACCACCTGCCAGCTACGCAGACTTCTTATCATGCAATTCAGCAAATGTTTGCTACTCCTTTTCCCCGGCATATCAATTGCCGAGGGGCTTGACCCCAGCGCCAAGCAGGAGGGCTTTTTGAAGCTGGAGAAGAGAAAGGGCTGTAGTGGCAACCGGCTGAACACAGATGAATGTCAGGGCAATAGGATCAGGGCATTCAACTCGTTCCACAACTGGTAAGCTGGAGTCCGACTGGGAAGCCTGTTAAAGAATGGTCTCTAACTCGCCGTCGCAGCCAATCTGCTGGTGGTCACTGTTGTGCTCTAGAAAAGACACGTGAATATGGACTGGATGTGAGAAAGGGGCTTGGCCGGGAGGATTGTGGATACTGTTACACAGGCTACTGCAAGTCTGTTTGATTTGGGGGTAGAAGTAGCTATCCATAAATTTACCACCTTATTCAAAACATATCCTTGCGACACCGACGTTGGGACAACTACTTGTTCTCTTTGGGTGCCCTAGTCTCTGCTGATGACTCTGGCTGCTTTAGTGGCACTTCATATTTGGACCAAGACCCTACGGACATTTCCGCCGACTACCGTATCAACTCCATTACCGATCACTCCGCTGTAGGTGGTATCACAATACTGTGTTCTTTGTTATAGTTGGAGCCCAGCCCTCAATGTTATAACTGAGCTAGCAGATAGCATCGGCAGGGTTGCTTGACATTGATGAACACAAGGTTGCTCACTGATTGCGAAATCTTGACTCATTTCGGCGTCCCAATAAAGGAGGAATCCCCCATTGGTATCTTTCATAGGTTATTCAGCCACTCTGCTCAGGGAGTGACACACACTCCTCCCTTCAAAAACGATGGCTAAGAACATTCCTCGCCATGTGGAGTATGTCAACCTTTTCTTTGTTTGCCGTGCCATTGCAAGTCACAAGCTGGTGTCAAGAGAGGCTTTTATTGGTCTTTTTGAGGCAGGTTTCAAGGCCACTAATCGCCATCTCACCTGATGGGTGAACTATGGCTGGTGCTCGTTGGGTGTACATTTCCCTCCGGGGTGCCGGGACGGGTGTTGTCAAGCAAAAGTTGGATTCTAGGGCGTTGCCTTTTCCAAAGAGCCTAAGCGCCTAGTGTCATGCCCTGGCAATGGACTGATACAAGACGTCAACTGAAGCGATACCAGAAGAACACTATTCAAATTTCTGCAAGTTTTGGTCTTGGTTTGCCAAATCTTTCGCCTTTATTAGTTTAAGAGTCAGACACTTCAGGCAGGTCATCAGATACAATTTGGCATTATAAGCCTAGGCAGCCATAATACCAGATTCCAACTACAACTATAGGGGAGCTTAAGCAGAGAGTCCATCCTACCATCATTCACCTACTATGCCTTATATATCGGTACCTTGTAGTCATCTAGCCATTTATCCTTAATAATAAATAGTTGGCTAGCCTGCACCTTCTTGAAATACTCATCCCCAGGAATATCTTTATAGTCCTCCCGATCAACATCCATAAACCCTTGTTTAGCAATCGATCGTGGAGTGATCATGAGAGAACGACCTGACCTATTAGTGACTCCCTAGAATAGGATAGGCAGACTTACCGTTGATGCTTTTATCGGTGGCAATTCGTAGCATGCAGCTTGCTACGTCTTCTTGTTCGCCAAACTCGATGCCGTTGTCAAGTAGCCATTTCTCGTACTCTGCCGTGCGGATGGCGCTCTTGATCCAGCAGGGGGCAACATAATTGATACGTATGTTCTGCTCATGGCTGGAGCGTCTTACCGTTTTCATGAACCCGCGTAAGCCGTACTTTGTTGCTGTATACTCCCAATTGGCCTACAAAGGTAGATTATGGTCAGAGCATGAGTCGTCATGAGCAATAGAGGAACATACTGGTGAGTCAATGTACGCAACCATGCTCCCGGTGATGATGAAGCAGCGATCCCGGTCATCGTCAACTGGTTGCTTGCGGAAGTAGTGTACGGCAAGCCTCCAAGTATAAAAGGTACCATCAATGTTGACTCGGACAATGTTGAGGTCTGGCTTGGTTGGCTC
Organism: Fusarium phalaenopsidis; assembly: GCF_050370095.1. Taxonomy (NCBI): domain Eukaryota; kingdom Fungi; phylum Ascomycota; class Sordariomycetes; order Hypocreales; family Nectriaceae; genus Fusarium; species Fusarium phalaenopsidis. The sequence continues at coordinate 391,014 of NW_028145414.1, read as the reverse complement.
GCCATCTGGGTCTGCAGGTATCGAATGATAGTCAGAGTCAATCTCCTTCGTGTGGTTGAAAGGCCCCTCTGACTCACCGTCCAAGTTCCAGAGACTGTCTCCAGAGCTTCTGCTGATGCCAGCGTTGGCAAGAACAACGTCAACACTGCGACTTGGACTGTTGCGCTTTGCCTCTTCAAAGACAGTCTTTTGCTGGTCCCAGTCTCGGATATCACATTTGACAAACAAGCATTTTCTGCCATCAACGTTAAGGTCTGCTTCGATAGATCGACCTCGTTGCTCGTTGACGTCGGCAAAGGTGACGTAGGCACCAGCAGCGACGAATTCCCGCACACAGGTCTCACCCATGCCATTTGCACCCCCTGTAATGATGACTGATTTGCCTCGGATGGCGTCCAGCCACGGAGGAGTTGTATGGTCTACGGGGCCATTGTAGGTATAGCGATCGAGACTCATCTTGGTTGATGTGCGGGTGTGTCAGCTGTCGGACTCCTGGTGTCACTTCTAAATACACGAGTGGAAGAAGAGAGGACGAGAATGGCACGCTTTTTCTTGATCAAGTGCGGCATCTCCTTTGGTCCCCGCCTTTGAAGCCAGGGTTGAGGTGACAAGCCGGCGCTCGGCTTTGGAGTTCGGTTCCGTCACGGCCGGTAATGCCTATTTGGGATAACCGGTCGATCACAGAGAGTTTGGGGATGCCGAGCCAATCAGAGATGCCACCCGAAGCAATTGCCGGCTACCCTGAACGCGTTCTACCTTTTCCTCTGACAGGGTAATTCATTCTCATCTTTGATATACAACTGCACAAGACGTCAGGTGAAGGACACATTACATCCAGATGCTCTTGGACATCAACGCCTTGAACCTTGAAGAAAAGTCGTCAAGAAGCTCCTCGCCCTACTTCATATCCTAGCTACGAATCTACGATGCCTGCCCTTACTGAGACACCAATAACAACGGCACGCGCGGTGCCCAAGACGGCCGATCTTTTGCAAACCCCATCGACGGAACCTCCAGAGGTGGCTGGAAATAGAGACAAGTTTAGGCACAGTGCCAACGCGGCAGCCTCAACTAATGGCCACACAGAAGACCCCTTCAAGCTAAGCCCCAAGTTTGCCTACACGCCGCGTAGGATCAAGGTCATCACCATCGGCGCTGGCTTCTCTGGCCTGCTCATGGCGCACAAGTTCCAGCACCGCTTTCCCGAGATGCAAGATATCGTCGACCACACCATCTTTGAAGCTCGGAGCGATGTGGGTGGTACGTGGTTGGCAAACCACTACCCTGGCGTGCAATGTGACGTTCCCGCTCACATCTACGTATGTTTCCCCGGGGAAATCCCCATAAAAGGTCCGTTCTAATAGCAGTGACCAGGCATTTCCTTTCGATCCTAACCCTAGCTGGGAGAGATTCTACGCCAGCGGAGGTGATATCTTGGCCTATATCAAAGCCACAGTCAAGAAGTGGAATCTCGATCGAGATTTGCAGCTCAACACGCGTGTCATCGGGGCCCAGTGGCAGGATGATTTGGCGCAGTGGAAGGTGACTGTCGAACATGCGGGTTCTCAGAGGGATGAGTACTGTCATGTTCTTATTTCCGCCAAAGGAGTCCTCGTGTAAGTCTAAAGCCCCTTCTTATTCATTCTTGGCAAGGCCTAATGTCGCTGGCAGCCATGAATCGTGGCCCAAGATTCCTGGACTCCAGGATTTCAAAGGCCACATAACTCACTCGGCCGACTGGAATCACAACTATGACTACTCAAACAAGAGGATAGCAGTCATCGGCAACGGCTCTTCTGGAATCCAGATTGTTCCTCAAATGGCCAAGCTCCCCGGCACAGATGTTGTCAACTTTGTCCGTGGTCCGGCTTGGGTTTATTATCGAGCACCGCCGTCGAAACATCTCGGCCGAGAAGACGACGATCCAAACCCACGATACTCGGAAGAAGACAAGACTCGGTTCCAGGACCCTGAGCTTCATCTTGAGCATCGAAAGGGCATCATCTCCCGGACAAACAAGTCGTTTTACATCTTCCGAAAGGGCGAGAATAATGACGCAGGCATGAAGATGGCCGCTGCACAGATGGCTGAAAAGCTCAACCACGACCCTGTGCTATGTAGTAAGCTGATTCCAAAGTGGGAGCTGGGATGCAGGCGCATTACGCCAGGGCCAGGGTACCTGGAGTCATTCCTGAAGCCACACTGCCGTTTGACAGATAGCCCTATCACAAAGGTGACGGAGAACAGTGTGTGCACGGCCGATGGCGAGGAGTATGAATGTGACGTCAGTAAGTGAAGTTGTAACCTGTTTGACGTAAGACTAGCAAGCTGACTATTATCCCAGTTGTGTGTGCAACCGGCTTCGACGTTTCCTTCAGGCCTCGCCATCCCATCATCGGCCTCAAGGGCGCCGATCTCAGGGAGAAGTGGAAGGAAGATCCAGAGTCGTACATGTCGGTGGCAGTCCCCGAGATGCCCAACTACTTCATGATGATGGGACCAAACTGTCTCGGTGGACATGGCTCCCTCGTTGAGTCACTGAACTGGACGGGCGATTACTTTGTCAAGTGGATCAAGAAGATTGCCACTGAAGACATCAAGCATGTTGTCCCCAAGCAAGACAAGGTGGATGACTTCATCAAGTACTGTGATGAGATACACAAGACGCTTGTCTGGAGCGGAGGATGTCGCAGCTGGTACAAGAGAGGCACAGTCGACGGGCGAGTCACGTCCTTGTTCGGCGGTAGTGCTCATCTGTTCAACCGCTTACTCCAGGACATTCGGGCAGAAGACTTTGACATCACGTATAACACGGTAAACTCTTTCCGGTTCATGGGAAATGGCTTCACGGCTTTTGAGATGGACCCGGAGAGCGATCTGTCGTGGTACGTAGAGAAGGCGGAAACTCTTTCAACCTAGACTTGGAAGTTGGACGCTGAGAAACATATTGAATGAGGAACGAGATAGCTAGAAGTAGGTCACCATACAAAGATTTGTTTTTGAGTAGTCATGAATGGAAACAAGGACTGTGTTTCGAAAGAACGTGGCATATATGCGACTTGGAGTGATTGGCTTGAATTCTGAGACACAAGTGACGGCCCGACATCCTTTTCTCTTCGGCGGTGGACAAGGTTAGTGAATTACCTAGTAACAACACTAATGGTCTGGAGGAGGCCGTAGAATCACGACAAAGCCAAGGGAGGCTGCTACCACAGTACCCGTCAGATTCAATAAGACTCAGTAGCGGAAGATTGCAGCACCCTGCAAGTAGATTGTCATTGCATTGCTATTGTTGATAAGTCTTACGAAGTCTCAAATCCCAGGGTGGAAAAGTCAAATGTGTAGTCGACAAATGGCTCCAGCAGATCCTGATACCCTTCGAGAAGATCATGATGAAAAACACCATTCTCAGGTGATGGAAGTGCCGTTACTGTAGTACCAAGCTCTTTATCAGCAATCAAGTGATCAGCGATCCTGCTCGTTGACCTGGTTACAAAAGGGAAAAGCAGAATCCAGTTGAATTCGTCAGGCAGGCCATCCCCGTGAGCTGCCGCAGGCTTTGGTCTACCAGATTGTATCATTGTTCGTGGCAGACTGCGTAATCGTTCAAAGCCTTGCCGGATGACGTTTGCAGAAGCCCACATCTTTTGTAGCTGGCCAACCGCTTGTTCCAAAATGTCTAGGCCCTCTTCTGCCTCTTGCGAGAACTGCTTGATGCGACTGGCTTGAAGCAGCGCAATGAAGGCAGTGCCGCAGTACCAACAGGTGATGGCCATGAGAAACCGGGCATTACCACGTGATAGGATATCCCTGAGGATCCTCGCAATACACGACGCGGCTAGTATCGCGGGTGGGAGAGCTTGGGGCAAGTCTGGCGCCGTCCTTTGTAGGTGGATGATGATAACAGTAGTGAGGTATGGCAGATGGAGCTGATGGACATCTCGATCGAAGGATACTGTTCGGCTGGAGCCAATCGAGAGCTGGAGGTCTGGTGGTAGAGTCTGCACCCAGTTCACGAGTTCTTGTCTAAGGTCCGCAGGGAAAGGTGCGCTGGAGGACTGAGACAAGACCTTGGAGACCCTGCCGATGATGGCACACAGTCGAACCCAATAAAGGAAGATGCGCCCCTTCTTTTGAGAGGTAGCATCACTCGGGAAGTCTTCCGGCTGTGGCTCTCTGATGTTCATATCTTCTGGGCAGATGATGCAGGGCTTGCTTTGGCAGAGCGAGGTGAGACGTTCTCGTGCCTGTGAGGTGATGAGTTAGAGTGTGCAGTACTGCCCAGCTTTGGGAGGTCCTTACGAATACCGTCCACCACAGCCGCCGCCGAAGGCCCAGGTCTATTCCCGCCGCCTGTGCCGCCTCCTCTGTAGGCTCACGATGTATGTTCATCTGTTGAGCGTGTCTGATGATGACTGACGTCCACCACCAAGAAGAATGACGATGTGCTATCGAGGGCGGCCGGGGAGCCCACCAGTAAAATAGTGAGATGGCCTTGAGTGCAGTGAGCATATCTGCCTCCTCGTCGTTGTAGAATATCATGCGAGCTTTCTGATAATACTCAGCTGGTCCCTCATGCTTGACCAAAGGTGGCTGAACATGACTTGCGGCGAGTGCAAGTGCATTGACTAGCATAGGTGACCTCTCTAGATCCGCTTCCAAGGTGTCCCGGTCGAGCACGGGACACCATGGATAGCAGTACTTGAAGTAGGTCTCTGAAAAGCTCTGTTGGAGTTCTTGCTGCCGAGGGTCCGATGACGGGTTGTCCATGTCTAGACTGGCCAGAAGCTCTTGTTGCTCCGCGTCGAGCTGATTCTCGGGCCCATAGACTTGTAGAAATCCGGTGTCGACATCACCACCATGGCTTCGCCCACCACCCTCAGTGGGCGACGCGCTTGGCTGGGTTCCTTGGTACGAGCTTGGTCCAGGGGGGTCCTCAATCGCTATCACCGTGTACGGTATCCCTGGCTGAGAGGCTCTAGCAGAGGATGGAGTTGGGACCATGGCCTGGTTGCTTAGATCGTTGCCAGGGGCTGCGACCATGGGCTCCTGTGCATCAACTTGGCCATCGTCTTGATGTTGACTGTCAGCAATAGCGCAACGTGACCATCATGAACAAATCGGGCTCACCAATAGTCGCCAAATGGTCAAGCTGAGCCTCACTCTCATCTTGGTTCCGAGCCGTCACCCTCTGGCGCGTCTTCCCTCTCCTCGAGGGCCTGAGATGGCAGTCCTGGTCCTGACCCTCACAGTTGGTACATCTTGCTTCACCCTGGGTCCTTCGGCCCTGAAGCAGCAAATCAGCACACTCGGCCGTGCCAGAAGAGGCCACTGAACTCACCTGCAAGTCGCACTTGATCTTCTTAGAGTGGCAGAAGAAGCAGACGACCTCAGCACGCTTCCGCTTCGGCTGATGAGCTGCAAAGCGGAGCCACTTGTCTGACATTGCCGAGCACGGTGAAAGAGTCGGTCTTTGGTGGAGGATTGATGGATGATGTGTTGCCGGAATGGGCGGTTGCATCCAAGGTAGATTGCCGAGAAGAATGCGGGGAAACCATAACGGGGGAAAAACATAACCGCATCGAGGTACGTAGCCTACCTACACAGCGCTACCTGCCTAGACCAGGTCTCGGCAACTAACTAGTTACGGGAATTGAATGAGGAGGCGGTGTTAACCCTTGGCATAAGTGCTGGCCGGACTTGTGCATTAACCTCGGTTACGTGGCTTATATTAACGTATTTCTCGTTGAAATCACACGATACGAACTGTCACGGAAGCGTAAAGGTTGATTAATGCATGCGAAACTATCTACTGATTTCCCGGTTGAGCCAGGCAACCCAGACCACCACAGACATGATTCCAAATTTCATCCACCAAGTCGTCGCCCACTATTTAGAGAATGTATCGGAATTGCATGTTCTGACTTGTTAGCCTGCTTCTGTATGGGATGAATACTTCAAGACTTGCCTTCTTATCAGTAAGATCGTCGTCGTAGGCATGGTCGAATCCTTCCATGACCCCAGCGGCATCACGCTTGCGGTTCGACCACACGCATAGAAACCGGTAGACAATGGCGAGAATGGCAGCGGCAAGAGCAGTAACAACTACAACAATAAACCCCGAGGTGTAACGGGGGGCATCTTCTTTCTTGAAGACCAGAGGACCAACGAAATTGCCTGCAACCGTACATGAGCGTCCCATCCGTCTTAGCTTGAAAGAGAAGCAACTCACCCAGGCAATATCCAATGTAGAGACCAGAAGAAGCGACAGAGCGCTTGGTGTAGCCGGCAGTGTTGGCAATCTGCTGTCCCATGAGCACCGCATAACCACCGCCGACAGACGGCAGGATGTAGCATGCAAAGAGCAAACCGCCTGTTGCCGACTGTGGCAGCTTCCACAGCAAAAGAGCTGCAAAGGTCGTGCCCAGCTGTGCCACAAAGACTAGGTATGATCTGATGTTCATGAACCGGTAAGCCAGGTAAGGCATGACGAGCATGAGAGTGCCGGCATAGGCGCCAGCGGGCATCGAGATGAGCAGGGAGTTGACAGTGCTGAAGCCGAAGCCGTTGATGATGATGGGAACAAAGGTCGAGATGGGTCCGTTGGCAATCATGGAAAGAAACGCAATGGCAAACACGACCCAGAATTTACAGTCAAGCAGGAGCTCCCAGATCTGAGAAACCTTGAGATGAGTGTTGCGGACGCCAGAGTTATTGCTCCTCAGTCTAGCCACGAGGATGTACCGCTCTCTCTCGTTGAAGCCTCTCGCGCGGACGGGGTCTGGGGGGAGAACAAGGACTAGAAGTATACCCCAGGCGATGGTTATAGCGCCGGAAAAGTAGTACATGTATCTCCAGGACGATTTGCCTCCATTGATGAGACCGAGGCCATAGTTGACGAGGGGAGAGAAAACAGAGACGTATCCGGTGCAGGAATACCAGATGCTGCGACGTGTCAGCGTGTAAAATGGACAAGGTACAGACGACGCTTACCCCATGCGCATGGCTTGCTCATTCTTCTTGTAGAAGCTTCCCTACGTCCGATCAGGAACCCAACACTTGACGACTGGGGTTCACGTGTACTTACAACGATGAGCATGAACATGGGACTGATTCCACTTTCTAGGAGCCCAAGGAAGAACCGCTGAACGTACAGAGTCTTGTAACCAGTACAGACGACCGTGAGGATGAGGCATATCCCCCAGAGAGTGACGATGCCCGAGGCGACTCGTTCGATAGGATAGCGCTGGGCGAGCACCATGGCTGGATAGGCACCGACAATGAACCCAAGATAGAAGATGGAAGCCGAGAAGGAATACCTGCTGCCCCTGAGGAGATCAAGATCTTCCCTCAGACCAAAGAGGGCCTGAAGCATGGTAAGATTAGCAAACGGGTCACGTCACTGGGACGATCAAGAATCAAAATCGCAACTCACCGCTTGACCCAGCATGGCCTTGTCATAGTATTGAAGCCCGTAAGTTACACACAGGACGGGCATGAGTTTCCAGTCAATCTTCCTGCGCAACTTCTTTTCTTCCTCGTCGCTCCAGTTTTCGTCTCCCTGATACGCCTGCAGGACGCGGAGGGCTTCGTCTCGGTGGACGGTGTCAACGGTGTGGGTACCCTGTATAGAGCCATCGTCGACGCTCTCTTGGTGCTTGACAGGAGCTTCTTTGTCCGACATTGCTGCTGCTGATGCTTGTTTGCGATGGCTTTCTGATGGTTGATAAGAGCTCCCCCGGAGCGGTTGTTGTTACTTATGTACATGAAAACTCGTCCCCATGGGGAACAATCTGGGGTAGTCTGGGGTACAGGAAGCTGCAAATTGCAGGGCACACCGAGCATCCCGGCGGTTGGGCGACCATACCAAACTAGGATTGCCGAAAGAGTAACCGATACTTGAGTGAGGGGTTAGGACTCTGGGGCCTGCACTCCGCACCAACTGGAGGTCATCTGATCTTGAACCAACGTTGGTTGGTTGGTCGTTTGTAGCTTGTTTACTACATAGAAACACCTCGCACCTGTGTCTGTACATCAGCTTAAGCCGTCATTCGTACGCGATAAGATTTAGAGACTTTGATTGGACTCAATCGCCTGAACAAATCGACGCCAGCAGTTCTTGACGCCATGTCGAAAATCCCGCCTATCATCTCCATCCCTCAAGGAGAAGCACTACAAGCAGTCAGGCTCATAAACCCCGTCAATTTCGGGCCTGCAGTCATCAAGCGATTCATGAAACCTTCCGTCCCGGGTCTTGAGACATTCAGATCGAGCCCTTCTCTCTCTTTTCTCCTCGAACATCACTCGGGAAGAAAGCTGGTCTTTGATCTTGGCATCCGCAAAGACTACGAGAACTACTCTCCCACAATCGCCAAGTACATTCCTACGACCAATTACGAGATTGAGGTGGCGGGAAACGTGGCAGACATACTGCAAGCCAATGGCGTGTCCCTCGGAGATATTGAAGCCGTAATCTGGAGGTAAGCATGGACATCATGATGCTCGAGACCAAGGTCAATTTTGCTCATCCTATCCAGCCATTGGCATTGGGATCACATCGGTGACCCTTCAACATTTCCAGCCACTACAGACTTGGTAGTCGGGCCTGGCTTCAAGAGGGCGATGCTTCCGGGTTCTCCCTCAAACCCAGAGTCACCCATCCTGGAGAGCGACTATGAGTAGCTACCCTTGACTCGTAGATGCCGAAAAGACTTTAACACTCATCAGGGGCCGAAATCTTCGTGAGATTACCTTTGATCATGATTCACCGATAATCGGCCAGTTTCCCGCCTTTGACTACTTCGGCGACGGCTCTTTTTACCTTCTCGATAGCCCAGGGCATGCTGTAGGCCATCTTTGCGGCCTTGCCAGAACAACTGACAATCCACCCACGTTTGTGCTCTTGGGCGGGGATATTTGCCACTACGCGGGCATTTTCAGACCATCCAGCTATCTCCCTGTCCCTGATCGTATCACCCCTCATCCATGTCATGCAGCCAAGGATACTGTCTTGTGCCCCGGAGAAGCTTTCGACAGGCTGCAAAAGTCACGCGGAAGAACATCGACCGATAGCCTGTTCGACTTGACATTTGGCCAAGATATCGAACTTGCAAGGAGGACGACTGGCCAGCTGCAGGAGCTTGACTGCGATCAAGACATCTTTGTCATCATAGCTCATGACTCGACCATTAGGGATGGGGTGCCCCATTTTCCGAGGAGCCTGAACGACTGGAAGGCAAGGGGCTTGGGAAAGGGTCTGAAGTGGACGTTCCTACGTGATCTTGAGAATTATTGGAGATCGGAAGGACTTTACTAGTTATCCTTGACGTTGACTACATTACCCAAAATCCATACATCTGTTCTTGTAGCATCAACTCTGACTCATGTCCTGGTCTCGCTGTCCCCCGAACGTGCGTCAGCTAGCTCATCTGCCCAGTCCCAAAGCAGCTAACCGCCGAACCGACCTGAGGTCGCCTGACGAGTGCCGTTCAGCCTCCGGGCGGGGTTTGGATGCTCGGCAATAAAATGGTTATCCTCTTTCGGGATAAGCGAATGCGGAGAGGTAGCCTTGGCTGACAGTCTTGAGGACAAGGTTTCCGGGGAGGATCGACAAGTAGAGCAGGTTAATTAACAAGCCTTTGAATCGATCTTGATGCTCCATTGAAACAGCACTTTGCCATTAAGTCTAACTCATCTGTGGGCAGCCTTCTCTACCTCTCAGTTTTCACACCTACGCCTTGTCAAGCTTTCGCAACTGAAACAGCCTCACCATGCCTTCGGCGTTGAGTATCAATGGAGAAGCATCCACATTCAATAACTCTAGTCTCGACTATGATATCCTCATCGTTGGCGCTGGACTCAGCGGCATCTTGAGCTTATACCGCATGCGTGAACTTGGCCTGAGAGCACGAGTGCTTGAGGCTGGCCCAGCTGAAGGTGGTACCTGGTTCTGGTAAGGATAGCGGCAGGTCTAGGTGTACCGAAGCAGCTGCTTACGCTGACCCAGGAATCGATATCCCGGAGCTCGGTTTGACTCGGAAAGCTACTCGTACATCTTCTCCTTCTCTCAGGAGGTTCTTGATGAGTGGAACTGGACAGAGCATTTTGCCCCTCAGCCAGAAACCCTCCGTTACATCCAGTTCCTCACCAACAAGTTTGACCTGAAGCGCGACATGCAATTCGACACGCAGATCAAGTCAGCCCACTTTCAGGAAGAGAGCTCCTCGTGGCTGTTGAAAGACGAAGAGGGCAACTCTTATACCAGCCGATATCTCATCACAGCCATGGGCATCTTGAACAAGCCGACGCTTCCCAACATTCCGGGCGTCCAGAAGTTCAAGGGAGAGTCCTGGCATACAGCGCGATGGCCCGACGATGCCTCCAGCCTCCAAGGGAAGCGGGTCGGCATCATTGGTACTGGCGCAACTGCCATCCAAACTATTCAGGCCATCTCAGACAAGGTCGGGCATCTGACCGTCTTCCAGAGGACGCCAAACTGGACCGTGCCTCTTCGGAACTCCAAGATCAGCCTCGAGGAGATGGAGGAGATCCGCAAGAGCTACCCTGAGATATTCCGCAAATGTCTCGAATCATATTCATGCTTCATCCACGTGAGCGACACCAGGAGCGTCTTCTCAATGACAGAGGAGGAGCGGCAAGCACACTGGGAGGAACTGTATTCTCTTCCAGGGTTTGCCAAGGTTCTGAGCATCTCCTCTGACGTCGCCACGGACCGCAAAGCAAATGAGCTATACAGCAAGTTTCACGCCGACAAGATTCGAGCCCGCGTCAATGATCCAGAGGTCGCAGAAAAGCTGATTCCAAAGAATCATGGGTTTGGAACCCGGAGAGTGCCTCTTGAGAGCGGCTACTTCGAGGTTTATAACCAACCCAACGTTAAGCTGGTTGACATAAGGGAGAACCCCATCTCTCAGATCACTGAAACGGGTGTTGAAACTGGCGAATCGACTCACGAGTTGGATATCCTGATCTATGCCACTGGCTTCGACGCCGTCACTGGGTCTTTCAACGCCGTGGACTTTGAAGGCCGGAATGGGACCAAGCTCAAGGATGTCTGGAGCAATGGTATCAGAACCTTCCTGGGCCTTACCGTCCAGGATTTCCCCAACATGTTCATGATAATGGGACCTCACCAAATGTTTGGCAACATTCCACGGTATGCTCACCTTCCGCACCTTTGTAGCTATCAACTCTGACCTACTGACTCTCAAAGCTCGATTGAGTACGCCGTGGACTGGGTAGCCGAGTTTATGCGACACGCCCGAGACACCAACATCACCTACGTGGAAGCCACAGAGAAGGGTATGGACGAGTGGACGGAGCATGTCCATGACTGTGGCAAGGGACTGCTGGCAAACGAGGTCGATTCGTGGATGACTGGAGTGAATAAGAATCTGGCCCACAAGCAGAAGAGATCGATGACGAGATACAATGGGCCAGCGCCTGGGTACCGCAAGAGGTGTGATGAGGTCAAGGCGAGGGGGTATTCAGACTTTGTGATAAAACACCAATAGGGTAGAAATATATTGAATTGTGGATAAGCTCAAGATTCAGGCAATTTCCAGGCAGGATGGGACAAAATCTATACATCAACTTTGAATCCTGACCTTCCAAGACGGATCAGGCTTTGACAACGCCCAACTGATTCCTTCCTCCATAACCTTGTCCCATCTTTCAGACTCGGTCAACTGCTCACCGAATCGACGAAAGCCGTGAGGTAGCCCCTTAAAGACGTGGACATCTGTGGGAACTCTGTCCCAAGTGACAGTTAGCAAATGGTTGAACCCTTGAACAAGATAGCTCACCCTGCCTCGGCAAGTTTCTTCCCATACAACAGTCCCTCGTCTCGTAGCGGATCAAGGCCTGCTATGCCCAGGACTGTCGGTGGCAACCCTCCCACCTGCTGTTTCGAGGCATTTCCAGGATTTAGTCGAAGGTCTTGTGGGTTTGGTTTGGTGATCTTGAGCAGCTCCGTGAAGAATTTGGCTGTCTTGATGGGAAGAATTGGCGCATGTTCATTCTCCAGATACGATGAGACCGAAGGATCTCTCAACTGCTCGAGCTGTGACTCATAGCAGTCCATATGGACAAGACATGGAATCATTAGAACTTGGCCAGCAAGTTTGGGCCTCAACAGATCATTGGGTGAAAGGTTTTGCGCAAGGGTCAACGCTGCCGCAAGCTGAGCCCCAGCCGAGACGCCACCAGCTACAACCTGGCTGCTATCTCCGACGAGCTCATCAATATGGTCGTGCACCCAGTGAAAGGCATCTTCCGCATCGTCCCAAGCCATTGGATAGGTGGCCTCAGGCGTGTGGCGGTAGTTGACGTTGATGACGACTACCATGGCACCGCTGGCGATGCGAGTACAGGTGGCATCTTCTGAAGACAGCGATCCAAACAGATATCCACCGCCATGCAAATGGATGTAGATGGGAAGACGCGCGGCGTGGTCTGCTGACGTTGGTCTGTAGCCTCGAGCTTCAACCGTAGCGCCGTCTCGTGTGTTAATGCGGTAGTCCTTGATGTGAACAAGGTGTGACAATGATTCCATGGCTTTTGCTGAGATTTCTTCTCGTCCTTCGTTGACCACCCTCTTCCGCTCCGCGAGGCTTCCAAAGGTGGGAGGAGGTGGAAGGGTTGCCTCCAACGCCAACCATTCGGGAGACTTGCCGCCGTACTCGGAAAAGTCGCACATTCTTGTTGAAGCATCAACTGAAGAGTATCGTTGGGGTTTCGAGTAACAAGGACAGTCAAAAAGGCCAACCCTCAACTCTGCAACCCATACCTAGGAGACGTGACTGAGGTCGGCCATTGCTACTGAACTGCCTCGGCTCATTTGCTTACCCCGCAGGCATGTCCGATCGCCACGTCGGTATACCTGATTAGGTTAACCAGAAGGCTACCATCATTGGACGAACTAATAATCACGGTGTTGCTGCTCATCTAAGTGTAGTTATGGTATTTTGTCAAAAAGTTACTCAGTTTATTGGTTCAGGTAACAAACCTCCCAACAATGCCGCCTGATATCCCTGCAGAACCGCCATCGCGATCTTTGGCTGGAAAAGTCGCCATAGTTACAGGCGCTGGCTGCTTCGGAGATGGAATTGGCAACGGCCGAGCCATCTCAATCATGCTAGCTGACGAGGGCTGCAATGTGGTGTGTCTGGACATGAACCTAGAATGGGCATCAAAAACGGCCGAGATGGCTGTCCTCGGGCGCAAAGGAGTCTCGGCTGTCCCCGTACAAGGAGACGTCACCAACTCTAGCGACTGTGAGAAGGCTGTATCTCTGGCCTTGGACACGTTTGGACGTCTGGATATTCTCGTCAACAATGTCGGGATAGCGGGTGCTCGAGGAACAGCAACCGAAGTCGACATGGACGATTGGTCGGCAGGTCTGAACGTCAACGTGTCGAGCATGGTGTTGATGGCCAAGCATGCAATCCCGGCAATGATGGAGAACAAGGGAGAGGCCAAGGGTGCCATCATCAACATGGGCAGCGTGGCTGGGCTCAAGGGTGGGACACCACACCTGTTGTATCCCACCGCCAAAGGCGCCGTCGTCAACATGACGAGGTCAATGGCAGCTCACCACGCCAAAGACGGCATCCGAGTCAACTGCGTTTGTCCTGGGGTAAGTAGCCTGTAATCTTTAGCGAGCTCTGCTGACTGCGCCCAGATGCTGTACACGCCAATGATGTACGCCAAGGGCATGTCCGAGGAGGCTAGGGAAGCTAGGAAAGCTCGGAGCTTACTGGGTACTGAGGGAACAGGATGGGATGCTGCCTGTGCCGTTGTTTTCCTCGCGAGTAACCACGCCAGGTGGATCACAGGAGCGATATTGCCGGTGGATGCTGGAGCTACCGCTGCAGTTGGGATAGGCATGCCGGCAAGCGCCAGTGTCAACGGATGACTCTTGACCAATGTTAAATATGAATCTTTAATAGCAAAGACATGTTGAAAGTTGCGTATTGAGCCACTCATGCTATACTGCTCTGATTCCCTTGGTCGGCCTTTATTGAGCCGAACCAAATGCGTCATGAAGCTCTTTTAACACTAGCTAATCATGGGTCAATGCTACACGCGCTCGCACTTCCCCCCTTACAAGAGATTCGAGGACTCGAGGAAAGTCGGCCAGTTTCGACGTTTCGACTTGGGGTGTGATAGACCCATCGGCAATCAACTGTAAGACCTCTTCAAGATCCCTCACCTGTCCTCCATAAGAAAATATGTAGGACAGCCTCTTTCTTGTGCCAATCTTCATATGAATCGTGTTCTCTGTGTCGAGACTTCCAATGCAGATCAGCTTCCCGCCCCGTCGAACTGATACATGCCCTCAAGTTAGTTTAGGGTTCTCGCTTCAGCGTGTCTCGTACTCTCTCTTACCGATGTGTTGAGCATCTTCAAAAGTTTGATGAGTGCCGACAAAGTCCAACACCGTATCAATCTTCCCATCAAGTTTAGCTCCGGCGACGAACTCTTGTGGTGATGCCCCTATCGGGACAATGTCACAAGGCGGTATCCCGAGTTTCTGGGCCTCGTCCAGACGCTCCTGTCTGATATCCGATACGATGATCCTGGGTCCTATGTGGAGGAGGATTTGCAAGGCATTGAAACCTAACCCGCCAAGGCCAAAGAGGAAAATCGTCTCGTGGGCATTGACCTCTGCCCTTCTCCTTATGGCGTGGTATGCAGTGTTGACAGCGTCCGTAGCAACCGCTGCTTGCGCTGACGTGACGCCTGGCAGAGCATGGGTTAGCACGGCTCAATTTGTTCCATTTCCTGGCCAATTCTTGACGTTACACACCTGAGGGTACCTTGACTACGCCTCGAATATCAACTGCGGCGTACGGTGCATAGAATCCATCCTGTCCTATCCCAGAGTGATGACCCTTCTCGCATAGCTGGCTCAAGTCACGGGAGCATTCAGGGCAATCTTGGCGTCCGCAGCCAGGCACAGCGTGGAGAGCAACAATATCTCCCTACATGGAAGTCAGCCTGCTTTTGTGGAAGCCGTAGATGGAGATTGCTTTACCACTTGGAACTTGTCGTGACGAACGGCTGAGCCAAGCTGAACAATCTGCCCACACCCTTCATGGCCCTGATATTTCGTGATTAGTTAAATGCCGGATGAATTTGTGTTTCTTGTCAAGTTTCTCACCAAAGTGTACTTCTCCTCAAACCAAGATGCCTGTTTGTCGATGGTAAGTAGTGAATGGTCGCTTCTGCATACTGTGGCCCAGTCAGAGCTAGTATCTTGTGTCTGGTGTCTCGTCTTACCCCCGGATGCTAACATCTTGCAGAGAACACCCGTAGGTGAGACTTTAGGCACGAGAACCTCTTCAAAGACCTCGTTGATTGTCAGCGTATGACTTCGTCACTGCTCTTGGACCGCTTCGTACTGGTTTACTACTTCCTCTATGCTTCCTCCAAGCCAACATGGTTGCGGGCAACTGCGTAGTGGCCATGGCTTGCTGCGTATGTTACCTATCACTGTTCAACAGACTATCACTTGAGGGCTGGTGCGCTTTCCTCTCCCTACAGCGCATGACTCAGATATTAACCTACCCAGGAGGTTAGCTCTCGGGCGCCTATTTCCGGGATGCCGGCGGGGTTGCTCTCGACCGGCTTCATGCTCGGCTATCCCTAACCGTCCTAGCGCTTCCATCTTCATCTGACTGGCGGCAAGACTCATGACGCTTTATCAAGTATGATTTCTCGTGATCATATTTTTTGCTTCGTTGGTATTCACCCTGCCTGTCTCAAGCCCTCTCAATCCCCTTCAAGACGACCTAGGCCAGCGCCCTTGTCAACATCATGGTGTTCCATCCTCCCAGCTGGGTTCCAGAACTCCCGGTTGGTCAGGGCCCTAAGGTCAATCTGTGACATGACATTTCTGCTGACGCACTTCTAGCGCCTCCGGATTCGATTCCCATTGTAGAGTTCATGAGCAACGAAGCATATGGCCGCCGTCCACTTTCTGAGAGCAGGCACCCTTTCACCTGTGGTATCACTGGTCGCACATACTCGGCCACTGAACTGTTTCAACGTTCCGAGTATGTGGCTAGGCCGCTAGCTAAGAGACTTGGCTGGGAAGCGAATCAAGGCACGGCGTGGGATAAGGTGATGGCCATCTTCTCGCTCAATACGGTACGTGACAAGATGACGACTTGATAGGAGGAGCTCACTGCTGACTCGCCAAGGTCGATTTCGTAACGGCGATATATGGCGTTCATAGGTTATCTGGAATTGTTACTCCAGTCAACGCTGCAAGCTCGGCTGCTGAATTGGCACATCAGTTGAAATCATCAGGGGCCAGGGCTTTGGTCACTTGCGCACCTTTGGCAGGGACTGCTTTCACGGCTGCCCGGAGTGCATGCATACCCGATGAGAACATCTTCTTGTTCGACATTCCAGGCATGAAAAAATCTTCGCAACTCACTCACAGGACGATTGAGAGCCTCGTCAAGCAAGGTTCTAACCTTCCCGAACTTGATCCTCTCAGATGGGTCCCGGGACAAGGAGCTCGGCAGCCCGCCTTTCTTTGCTATTCGAGCGGAACTTCAGGGCTACCAGTAAGTGCTCTACCTCATCACGGAGAAGCTACGGCTCACGGTACGGGCAGAAAGCGGTCATGATCTCCCACGCCAACGTCATTGCAAACGTGTTGCAGCATGCTACCTACGACTCGGTTGGCCGAGCCAGGAAAGGTGTCGAAACTCAAGCAGTATCAGGCTTTCTGCCCTTCAGCCATATCTACGGTTTGGTGATTGCATGTCATACTAGTACTTGGAGGGGCGATCAGGTCATCGTTCTCCCCAAGTTTGAGCTAAAAGCTTTTCTCGAATCAATTCAACGATTCAAGATTCGTCAGCTTCTACTGGTAAGCTACGGCTCCATCAAGCCATCCAGTCTACTAATAAGTCAGGTCCCGCCCATCATCATCAGGATGCTGCAGTTGAAGGATACTTGCGCAAAGTACGACTTGAGCAGTGTCAAGTTTCTTTACAGCGGAGCAGCACCTTTAGCCGAGGAAACTATGCAAGAGCTGAAAAGCATCTATCCTGGATGGACAGTTGGCCAAGCATATGGTCAGTTTGATGGTGACATCTCGTTGAAGGTTACTGACTTGAGAACTCAAGGCATGACGGAAACAGCAACGGTGGTTTCATCGCCGAGTGAGCACGACATCTTTATGAAGGCATCTGGGTCCTTACTTCCAGGAACCAAAGCCAAAATCGTAGACACGGCGGGCAACGAGATCACTAGCTATGATTGCTCAGGAGAGCTTCTAGTCCAGGCGCCTTCAGTTGTGCTGGGCTATCTTAACAACGAGAAAGCAACAGCTGAGACATTTGTTTTTGATACTGATGGTCGTTGGATACGGACAGGAGACGAGGCTCTCTTTACTCTAGCCCCGTCTGGTAACGAGCAACTCGTCATCGTCGATCGGATCAAGGAACTCATCAAAGTCAAGGTCAGCCAGATCAGCATGTCTTGGAAATACATACTAACAAGCTACAGGGTCACCAAGTTGCCCCTGCGGAGCTCGAAGCGCATATCCTCTCGCATCCTGCTGTCTCAGACTGCGCAGTGATACAAGTACCCGACGGGCGCTCTGGAGAAGTGCCCAAGGCTTTTATTGTACAAAGCCCTGTTGCAAAGGCAATTGTTCAAGAGGAGCTTGTGCGGGATATTAGCAACTATGTGGCGGCTCATAAAGCCCCGTATAAACATCTGAAAGGTGGTGTTGAGTTTCTAGACTCTATTCCAAAGAGTCCAAGCGGAAAGATTCTCAGACGGGTCTTGAGGGATAGGGAGAAACGCCGAAGCAAGATATAGCGAAGGACTTTATCTGCCTCATTGGAGCCTGTAAGGTAGGTGACGGAGCACGGCTCGACGGTAGGCTTGGCTCATTTAGCAGATAAAAAGAAAGGTTAGAGAATTTTGTGTCCCTACTTTCGAATGTATCATTCCATGCGTCTTCGATCTCTGGCGTTGGCTGCCCTCTGGAGATGGATTTCCGGGAGAAGTAGTTTTAGAGTGTTTGCCAACAGTGCTGAACCGCTTCGAAAGCAGGGGCTGGGAACAATCGTCGTCGGTCAGTTAACAGCTACCTCCATCCAGCACAGTTGTATACTCTTAGACCATGACGACACGTTCTTGACGCATTCAAGGTTCGACGGCTCCAGCCCTTCACAGAGGAGAAAGCTTACCACAAATAGAATGATGAAAATGACGGAGAGCTTAGATAAGGTCCGCTTCTGCAGCAGCATTGTAGACATTTTGGCTGGGCAAGATGATTTTAAGTTGACTTGAAGGTGGAAGTCAGAGAATGTGTACCAATTTCCCTCATACACCTGGGGAGTCGCAAAGATCCTAAGAACTTTACCCTGAGCTCTGAGCTTGAGCTCTGTGGTGGTACGTTGGTGTCGCTACTGTATCTGCCTACCGTGCCGCTCACGTCATCGGCGTTACTCGGCCTAAAATACCAGCGATTCGTTGACCTTCCTTGCCGAACTAGCCGCGTAGGTGCTATTGCTTTGCAATGCAAGTTATCTGCACTGCTACTGCAACATCAAAGTGAAGTAAAAGCCGGGACTCTGCATTCTGTTGTAAGCGTTACGGGGCGCTTACATTACATGAGACAATCTGAGGTTAGTTACCCGCATACGCTCGGAAGGTTGAATACGCTGTGAAGAATGAATACGCCCTGGAGAATGAATACGCTTTGGGGATTGAATAAGCTCTGATGATTCAATATCTAGAGGCTTGTAGATGAAAGTGCCACGACTGTAGATATATAAACTCAGGTTCATATCAGCTAAGAGTATTCCTTCATTCACCAAAGCCAAACAGTTCCCAACATCATTAAAACCATTCTTTCGATCTTACATTCAAGAAAATCATTCTTGGTACTTTGAACACCTTTGAAAATGCATTTTTCCAAGCTCCTTATCACCGCCGCTGCCGTCTTCGTTCAAGGCAACTTCGCAGTTGGCGTCAAGACCTATAGCGGTCGTGACTGCACCGGCGTGGAACAAACTCTCAAGGTCGATAATAATTCAGCCTGCAATCCTGACACCCAACGATTCCAGTCTTACAAAGAAGACGGATAGGGACCGGGCAACGGGCAGAGAATTGCGTTCTATTCTCAACCTAGTTGCTCTCAAGAGTCGTTCATATATGACACGTACTCTCGTGATGGAGATTACTTCCACTCTAAGCAATGCTACAATATCAACGGCCATTCGCCTGTGAAGTACGCTCAGGGTATGAAACTCTATTAGCTGGGTATGTTGGCATTTCTGCTCCCATATACTAACTGAAATAAGTTTCTAACTTGACCCTTGGGAAATAGGCATCGCGCGGCTTAACTCCTCACACACCTCACACACCTCACTTATGAGGCCTTCGAGTACGGACGGAAGAGGAAGGCGAATAAGACGAGTGGAACAAGCACAGCAGGTGAACGGGAGCGAGTTCTAGAGATTAGTTAGTAGTAAATGGGCAGAGAGACAAGAGCAACTAGTGGAAATATACATAGGCTTGACAGAATTGAATACAATATCTATTCCAGCAGATAACTAGTAAGGAATAATAAGGTGATTAAAGATAGAAAGACAGAAGATGAGAAGAAGAAAAAATACTAACTTAAGGCATAATAGGGTAATAATAAGATAGTATGTAATAATATGCAATCGCCTAATGGCAAAAATACTAAGGTCAGTTTTATAACAAGTGGTTCCGGTTTATCTCTAGTGCTCGGGGATAATAAAACATGCGAGAAGGCGGCTCGTTTAGTATAATAAGATGCTGGCACGCCCTCTAACTACCTCTTACCGCCCAGCTGATATACCCCGCACTTTCGGCGTTTCTCGCGATATCTTAGGTTTTGGGCGCGGGTTACTTAAGCGGTTAGTTACTACGCGAGGCTAATAATATCCTAGGATCTCTAGTATCTTACTAGAGATATATCTAAGATTTAAATCCACGGAGTTATTAAAACTATTATACCTAGAGATTAAATTCCATATATATAAAGACATTAGACTAGATCTAGCTACTCCTTTATAATACCTATTATTTGCTTTCCGGCTACCACATATGCATGCCCTGTTTGGATCCCAGGGTCTAAGAGATACATTTCCAACCCCGGAACCCTGATAGAGAGAGTGCTACCAACGCGGCCAGTCGATGCTGAATAATTAGCCTTGCATGGCGGGAGGCAGAGTTGATGGGGGATAGCAACGGTCAACGACCTCGCTATTGCCCCACCAGGTAGGAAACTCTGAATTGGTAAGGCTGATGGTGAAGACCATGATGGTCGACATGATCTGTGTTCCGCAGTCGAGACCAACGCTGGTCAAGTAATTGTACTTGCGGAACCAAACGGGCTTGTAGCGGTAGATATAGCCCATGCTGACAGAGAGGTTAGCAACGGAGCAGATTCAAGGCCTCGGCATTACTTACAAGACGAGGGCGACGATGGCGGATGTCATGAGATTGGTGGTCTCATAAACCGGGAACCATGTGGCGCCAAACATGGCAACAACAGGGTTGAAGTTCTCTTCGATGTTCCAGTGAGGCTTCCAACGGTGTAGCAGGTATGCCACCAACACCAGCAGAGGTCCGAGCAAGAACCCGTAGTAGATGTAGGAGTATGACGATTCCTTTCCAAAGAATGCACTTGGGCCCAGTACCCCCCAGATGACAGAGATGGAGTAAAAGTTCCGACTCTTGAGAGCCAGCCACGCCGATGAGTCCTTGACTCCGGTGAGGACGTCGGCGCCAATGTTGTCGATGATGACGCGCATCATGCCGTAGTTGATAAATGGACCCAGGACAGTGCCATAGACCTGCGCGATGAAAAGCTCCCTCTCCGGAATCTTCATGTAGAAGCCAAATTTGTAATCGGAGCAGAGGTTGAGCGTCTGGTCCAGGACTTGGCGACCAAAGACCAAGGCCGCCAATACAGCCTTGGGCTGGCCGTTGAACAACGCACCAGCAATGAGTTCACTGAAATATGCCATGCCAACCTGAACATTGGCTATACCGAAAAGGATGCCGCTGGGGAACGTGAACAAGAGCGACACGACGCTGATGACGATGAAGCCCCACCATGGCAAACCCCAGTCACCGCCATAGAGTGAGCCGATGGAAAATCCACCGGCGAGAACTAAGATGGTGAGATACCACCAGTGTGGCACACGGGGAAAGCCTGACATAGCCTGAAGGTAAGGGTCATCTTTGTACGAGACTCTGCCCTTGGCAAGAGTCTCTCGGACAGTCTGCACGCCCTCCTTTCCATACCAAAGGATCGAAAATACGATGGCTCCAGCAGATGACGCAAACCCCCAAAAGAAGTTCATGGCGTAAGAGGTAGACCAGAAAGGCAAAGAATACTCGGCCATTGCCGTATGGTTTCCATGGCCATTGGCCGTGAGAACCCGCGAAATGTTGTACGACGATCCCGAGAAGTCAAAGGTGCTTGAAGACATGGCCGGAAGGTTCTTGCTGTCATTGACGTTGCCAAAGTACAGGATCGGATACAAGAACCAGCATGTGAAGACAGCACCAGCAACCTGTGACATGGTGGACCAGAGCGGCGTGTAGAGGGGCGCATAGAAGGATGCATAGTTCCAGTCCAGGGAAATGTTCAGCAGCCCGAAACCGTTACTTCCAGATCCAAGGATGTACGCTATCCAGTTTCCATGACCCATGTAGCAGAGCAAGGGCAAAGACCCCAGCATGGGCCAGATCAAGGATGGAAACCATTGGTAGCAGAAGGTGGCGATTGCCACAATGGCAAAATATCTCAACGACTTTGCTGTCATGGACGGGTTCTTGTGCATCGCGTTCAGAAGTGCCACGTTTGGCAAGACCACGGGATAGAATATCTTGGGAGGACGCACGACAATGTCGCGGAACAGGCCGACGAAGCCATAACCGAGCAGCTGCGTCGAGAGCAGGAACAAAATGGCCCATCCCGCGTTGATCTTGTGTCCTATGGGCGGGGTTAAATCGTGTCAAGGGATGCTGCTGATTCCGTAGACATGCTTACCATAGTACAGCTCGAGAGCAGACAAGGGTCCAAGGCCATACGCCGTGTGCTGGCTACCCCAGACTGCCACAACGATCAGAGCGTGCTCCTTGGAGTTCCAAGGCCCAGGGTTGAGGCTCCATTCGTATCCCAGTGTCTTGAACTTGCGGGTTGGCAGAAACTTTGCCATAATATTACCAGTCCACCATGACAGAAGCTGGACAGTCACGGTAGAGAGGGTTGTGTTGTAAGGCTTGAAGTAATAGAAGGAGGAAATAATGCAGCCAACACTAACCCAGAACCCAGCCAAGATCCAGAACCGAAAGGTCAGGATAGGTTCTCTTTTGTCCCGAGTCAGCGTACAGTCGTTTTCTTTTTTCTCTCCTTTTTTCTTGGAAGTGGTCGTCTATTACTTACGTTGGGTCATTGTAGAGGCTGACGGTCTTGGCCACGACAGGGACGGGATAGTCCTTGAGCCGGGGATCGACAAACTCGTCATGATCATCGTCGGGCACGTAAATGGTTCCAGGAGCGAGAGACGGTGGCTGGGAATCACTCGAGCCGCTTTTTTCACCCTTCTCGACGACATTCGCCATCTTCTCGGGCGCATCCTTTGAGGCCTGTTGACCAAGTTCAATGCTCATCTTGCTTGAAAACAAAGTCAGCGTGGGTGGAGAGAGAGCGAGTTGCCATGAAAAAAGATTGCCTGTGCTGATTTCAAATAGTTAAAGTCAGTGCCAACCAATCTCGGAGAATGTTTTCGGGGTACGGAGTACAGGAAGCTTATCTTTTATCTGGCACGGACAGATCGGAGACTACGACTCTTCACTCCGTGATAGGAGATAGCGAGTGTCCCTGTGCCCTTGTCATTGTCCGCTCCGTACGGGGTAGTGGTATCTAGTTCGATCCACCACTTGCCAAGGGACCCCGGCTCTCCCCACACTAGTCTGTATTGATTTGATCCTGTTTCGCGCGCTTGCTGCTGCTTCAATAACCTTCTCAGCCGTCTCTTGGTGGTTACGGTCCTGATCAGCAAGGACGACAAGTCAACTTCATTTCACCCTTGATCCGTCGTCGCCATGTGGTTCACTCACGGCACAGCCTTGCCTTCACTCCCCTTCTGTTTCTTGGCCGCCCTCCCCCTTGTCTTAGGCAAGGGCAACCCACGGGACGTCCTTCGCTATGGCACACCACAGTCCATGGGGATGAACCCCAAGCCCCTCCGCCAAATGGTGTCCAACCTCACGGCTTATACCCACGCGGGCAACTATAGTGCAGCCTCACACTATCAGATACACCCTATCGAGCCTGGTGGTGTGGTCATCGTCGGACGTGCGGGTACCATTGTGAGCGAATTCGCCTTCGGAAAACAAAGTCTTTACGCAGACGCCAATGGGACTCTTTTGCCCCACCGTTTACAAGAAGATGCCACAGTCGACACCATCTATGACATTGCCAGTCTCACCAAGCTCTTCACAACCGTTGCGGTCCTTAAGCAAATCGACGCCGGCAAGATCGGGTTGAAAGAAAGAGTGTCAAAATATGTGCCCTCTTTCCGAGTTAATGGCAAAAAGAACATCACGATTCTCATGCTCCTTACTCATACAAGCGGCTTCGACGCTGATCCAGTCCCATCATTGTACTCGGATGCGTACAAGACCCATGCCGAGCGAATCGATGCTATCCTTGGCCAGCATCTCCTGAACAGTCCCGGGAGCACCTTCCTTTACTCCGACCTGAATTTTATGACCCTGATGATTGTCCTCGAGACAGTGACTGGCCGGAAACTGGATGTCTTGATTCGCGAGATTACCACCTCACTGGATATGCACTCGACCTTCTTTAACAAGAACAACGTCGAGGGCTCAAAAAACCCATACTATCGGCGAGCCGCGGTACAGGAATTCCAGATTGAAGTTCTGGGATCGGGAGAGCCTGCTCGGCCTCAACCGGTTCGTGGCACCGTCCATGACGAGAATGCCTGGGCTCTCGGCGGAGTGTCTGGGCATGCCGGTCTCTTTTCTACCGTCAGGGATACGGCACGGTTCTGTCAAATGATCCTGAACAATGGCACTTACGGAGGTCGTCGCATTCTCTCCAAGAAGGCCGTTGATCTCATCTTCACTAACTTCAACGCCCACTTCAACGACATTGACTCTTACCACGGCGCTGGTTTCGAGCTTGACCAATACTATACGGCTGGACCACTCAACACCACTCTGGTTGCCTCGCATACTGGCTTCACCGGAACAAGTTTGGTTGTCGACCGAGGTCGAGACTTGTTCTACATTCAATTTTCTAACAGGATTCATCCTACGCGTACCTGGAGCAGCAACAATATTGTTCGCAAAGCCATCGGATACTGGGTCGGCACCAGCTTGGGGTTGAATCTTCAATTTCCCTAAGCAGGGCGGCAGAGGTGAGAGGAACATCACACCTATTCTCCGACGAGGGTGAGAAGGGACATGGGAGAGGGGGAGGGCGGGGATTCATCCACTGGAGAGGGCTTCTCGACAACGTAGAAATATCGTACTATAAGATCAACTTGTATCTGCCTGGGTCCATCTAGCCGAGAATTTGGTTCATGCTCTTTGTTGGAAGAAACTAGAATTGCCGTCATGTCCTACCAGAATTGAGATCGGGCTCAAAGTCCCAGTGAGATGAAAGTCACACGACCTCGAAGGACACTCCGTCAAGTTGCAAACGAAAGGGTCTCTCCAAGTGATGCCAGCAGAGAGAAATGTGCACACTCAGCATCCCTGCGTAGCCCCCGAGGCGCAGCTATGTTTAATCACCTTATCAATCAATGTGTTGAGTGTCAGAATGAGAAATTGTGTCGAACATAACCGGATGTTCAAACTCCATCCTGCTGAAATTAATACATCATACCCCCAGGGGCAACAAAGTACTTACCAGAACTCCGGCCGGAGTACCCATTGATCAATGCTGAGCATGTCAGGTGGGAATATTGGGGTGGGACAAGTTTGTAATTCTCGTTCTTCTAGGAGAGTATGGGAATCAAGTCGAGTGGCAATAACTCTCTGCAGCACCGCCTTGGCCTGGCGGAATATTTCGTAGTTTGCATCGCCAGGTTCATGCAGATAATCCATATGGCGTATGAATACGGACAGGTCTTGGATAACTTTAGCAAACGCGTTCGCGTCTCTCCATTTCCGCGATGGTTGAGGAGACCCGGGAATCATGTACTTGGCCAGGGTGGCCGCTGCAGGCAAACCACACGTGACGGCCTACAGGGAATTAGAGACGGGGAGTTCGGGGAAGCGGTTTGGCATATAGGGCTTACTCTCCAGGCAAGTGAACTTAGCCCGAGCTTGCTGAGACGCTCGCGCCTCAACATGGCCTCATTGACCCAAGAAAGCAGGTCGCTAGAGATAATATAGAGGGTATCGTTGTCTACATTGCCATGTATCGACGCTGTCCATTCAATGAAGAAGACTGCTTGGAGATAAAAGAGACGGATCAGGTACAGGCTGTCGACAACCGTCCCCGGCCTGTTCCTGGCCCAAATATCTGAAGCGGTTATGGTCAGATACTCCGGCAATTCGTTCCAAGCATTCTCGACCTTGATCCGCAGAGTTCTTTGGTTCCATCAGTCTCCAAGAAGCTTTGTTGACAAGTAGCGCCGGCTTACCTGATTAGTTGCTGACGGTCCGTGACTTGTAAGCCAAGAATTGCTTCCAACATCTCCTCTCGGATTTTGCACATAGTCACCGACCACCTGAGTACCGCATGCAAGCGGACTTCCGAACTGGTATTCCACTCGCGCTGGTCCAGATGAGCCAGTTCCCCCTCTAGAGCCTCCCCCGTCATCTCATACGCATCGGCCTTGAGATCTAGAGGCCTGTGAATGATGCAATAGCGTTGACTCACGCGCGGAGGCCGTCCAAGGAAGACGGCGAAGCTGATGTCGGAGGCATAAACACGGGCAAATATGTGTTTGCGAAGCTCTACCAAGAAAAATGGTGTGTGCAGATCACTATCGAGTTTCTGATGAAGTCCATGAGCGAACATGGCATTGATTGCATCATTCAGTCGACGCCAGGTCTGAAAACCTTGACGATGGTGAGTTTTTGAGGATTGCTGGGCGATGCATGACATGGCAACTTACTCTGATCACCAAGATGGAGAGAGTATAGCAGGAAGTTCTCATAGAGGAATATAACGAGGACATCGTTCAGGGTTTCCAGTGACTCGCAGAATTGAGCACACAGTGTGCTAGCATGAAACAGACACTTCTTCAGTGATTGTCTCTCGTCCTCGGTGGCACAGGCTGGATGAGGTGCGCGGATATCGTACATTGCAATCCTATAGTCATGGTGAGTACCGAGGCACCAGCATGGGCAGTGAGTGAGTGGTCCTACCCTGCAAGTGATAGCATTGCCCCAACGGCTTCCCAACGCAAATTCTGGCCAACATGACAGTCTACAAACTCACGCAAGGTCATTGCGTCGTGAAATTCCAAGGGAACTCTGCTTGCTGCGATGAGACGTTGAGACATGCGCAGAAGTTCCGAATGTCGGTCCGCAGAGGGTCCGAGGTGGCCCAGATCGCTGGTCATGGTCTCAAGGAAGCGTGGAACCAGGAAAGCTCCCAAGCGGCCGTCCAAGTCGTGGTGCGACCAGTTGTCAAACAGGGCTTTGAAAATCCCACTGGTAATAAATTGAGAAAACATGTCGAGTATATGTGCGCCCTCCTCTCTGATGGTTGACCCTGCCCCCCCGGCTTTGTGCTGGTTGGAAAGTTCGCCCTCCAGCATCATGGGAGAAGGCCTATTTGGGTGCTGATGCGGGTCCGGGTCTGTCCAGCCCTGCGCGTCCTTGTCGACTGCGCGCAAAATCATTGCCGAGGACGATAAGCCCTGGAACCCGGGGTTTGGAAATGTCGTGCATGGCGGAGGTTGGGAGACGAAATTCTGCAAGACGACTGGGCCGCCTACAGACCAGTTTCGCCCAGTCCTTGCGAGTTCAGGCCTTGAAACACCGCTGTGAATTTTGTTTGATGCGAGAGGAGAAACCAACCTTGGCTGCAGAGTCGTCCTGGACGTGGCGTTACGTGTGCGCTTGAAAGGGCTGGATCGATAGACACAATCATCCGACTTGCCTCGTCTGAGGCAACGAGTGCAACGGGGTCGCTTGTGGTCGCAAGCGAGTTTGGACTGGCGACATGGGTCGCACGATGGTAGCCTCATGGGCACGCTGGTGTTGGAGTCGTTGAGTGGCGGCATGGGGGGCATAGCAAATCCCGGAGTAAAGCATGTGAAGGTGCGATGCTGTTGTCGGCCAAGACTGGCCTGACTTCGGACTCTTTTATCGGAGAAAAGAAGCCATCGGATAGAAATAGTGGGGGGCGCTCGTATAATTCTTATCTTCAGTATTCAATGTGAGATAAAGGCAAAAAATGCCGCAAGACAAAGCTAGAACTAAAAAAGAAATGGACAGGCTATAGCTGATCACCCCCTATAACCAAGCTGTTGAACAATTCAACTGCGCCAAAAAACAGGGCGCGCCACTAGTTTTTTTTGGCACGATCGCAATTGCTCCTCTTATTCAACACAAGCACTGTTTCATTCTAAAACCCTTATTGTTAGGTCTTAATAAGCTGCTCCTAAGAGCGTAACGGGTAGGTTACGAGTCAAGATTCAGCAAGATGGGAGAATGGAGAATGCCACTAGTGCTCAAGACAGATAGATGTAATAATTGTCGGAATTTTCACCCAAGTTGGCCGATCATCCCATGCCATGTCGGAGTGGAGTGTCGGAGTAGTCATCGGAGGACACGGGACCTGCCATAGCCCCTCGGAATAATGACGTCAACTCTGATCGAAACTGTTTAGAGGGCACCTTGAGAGCTTTATTTCAGCTGAGAAATAAGAGAATGCCTGCTTCTAGACAGAGAGAGGAAAACATTGCCACCTTGGTTAACCATGACTCGAACCATGGGCGAGGAGAACGGACCGTTGTTGGGAGCGGTGGAGAGCTCGGCAAAACATGGTGATTCAACTTGTGGTCAAACCAACAAGTTCTCGCATGCGGCTCTATGGCTGGGCTCTTTGGCACTTTCTCTTCTCATCTGGTCTACCCTATGGACCCGGTCCCCTTTCTGCCCTTGGCTTGAAACCAAGCCCACCCCGTTGTCAATAGAGGAGCGCGTCTCCTCCATTCTTGAGACAACGCCGCTGATCGGTGAGACACCCGCTCCCCGACAAGCCCGTCTGCAGGCAGTAGTGTTGACGAAAGCGCAGATGGACACAACGATCTAGCCGACCTCATCAGGAAAAACTATGGCAATCACATTTACTCTCCATCATTTGCTGATCCCTTCTCCAAGGGCGGTCTCGACGGTCATGCTGACATGCCGCGCCTTGCCAAAGGAAAGGTTGGCGGTACTTTCTGGAGCGTCTACGTAGACTGCCCGGCCAACATATCCGACTATTCCACCGAGAACTACGCGCAGAGTAAGTAGTTGTCGCATATCGATTTTCCTCCGGGAATGCAGATCCCATATTGAGAATATGAATATTGATTCATGTCTATGCATATCAGGCGTTCGCGAAACCCACCAACAGATTGACCTCGTCAAGCGCCTCCAGCAAAAGTATCCCGACACATTCTCCGAATCACCACTCAATGCCACCGCAGCCCTTGAGGCTTTCCGCACGGGAAAGATCATTTCCCCGCTTGGAATGGAAGGGCTGCACTCAATCGGGAACTCCTTTGCGCAACTTCGGGCATTCTATCATCTCGGCGTGAGGTATGGTACTCTGGCACACTATTGCCATAATCTATTCGCCGATGCAGCCTTGGTAAACGCACCTTCGGGTGGACTGGACGCCCCGGAGCCTCTGTGGCACGGTGTCAGCGACCTCGGGAAGAAGGTAGTCTATGAGATGAACCGTCTCGGCATGCTCGTCGATCTTGCCCACGTAAGCCACGATACAATGCGAGATGTGCTCGGTGGGGGCAAGGATTCTTGGAGTGGTTCAAAGGCGCCCGTCATCTTCAGCCACAGTTCAGCCTATGCGCTTTGCCAACATCCTCGGAATGTTCCAGACGACGTCCTAGAGCTTGTCGAGAAAACGGGCTCTGTGGTCATGGTCGCCTTTGTCCCTTACTTCATTTCGTGTACCCCTCCCGAAGAGGACCACGGAATACCAACCTTTGATCCGACGCATTCGACGCTCTCAAGGGTCGCTGACCACATCACCTACATCGGGGAGTTGATTGGTTACCAGCATGTAGGCCTGGGTAGCGATTTCAACGGGATTCCAGAGACACCAGACGGCCTGGATGATGTGTCTTCTTTTCCGGCTCTCATCGAGGAGCTTCTCAGACGAGGGGTCAGCGACGAGGACGCCTCTTTGGTTGCTGGAGGGAGCTTGTTACGTGCATGGAAACAGGCAGATCAAGTGGCACTGGAAATGCAGAGCAATGGTGCCGAGCCAGTAGAAGACGACGAGAATCTGCTATAAGTGTCAAGGAGCGGGAGAGAAACGGCTGTAGAATACATTGAGCAAACAAATACAGACTCTGGACGTGGAATTGTAAATGGGAACCCTTGGGATAAGATCAAGTCTTGGTGAGATTCTTTTTTATTACAATGAGAACAATGGCACAGCCTTTTGCACCCCCCCTCTCTCTGCTTGATGATATGGCACTAAACCACCAAGAAGCATGCCATTCGAAGTTTGCTACGGATCCTATGCTATGACCATTGTCCCTCTCCCTATTATTCTTTCCCATCAGATGGAAAAAGCCCCGCTGTCCTTTTGTCGAGGTTCGCTTGCTGCGTCAAATGATCCATCCGGTCGTCGGATAATTCCCTGAACAGCGCTGAGGGTGGATGGCATCACCGTCACATTATGGCCCAACTCGGCCAGAAATGACACAACCCCAGAGTCGTAGTCGGACTCAAACCCGGTCTGGACGGGGATGAGCTGGTCATGTAGCCTCGGGTGGCGGAGAGCCTGGGCCATTGTCATTTTCTGATCTATGACGTGGAGGAGGGTCTGTATCGTCGATGAAATGATTCGCGACCCTCCGGCGGCGCCAATGACAAGTCGCAAGTCCCCGTCCAGATCCTCGCAGAAAATTGGTGTTGTTGAAGACAGGGGACGTTTTAGCGGCTTGACGTAGTTTTCCGGGGAGGGAGCATAGCCGTATTCGTTGGGCATGCCAGGGATGGAAAAGTCGTTCATCACGTCGTTGAGGATGATCCCTGTTTCGCTAACCATTACGTGAGACCCGAAATAGAGGTTGATGGTGGTCGTAAGACTGATGCCTAACCCCGTATGGTCTACCGTCGAGATATGAGACGTCCCATGGCTCTTTGAAACTTGACGGAAATCGGGATTATAATCGGCCATATCCAATGTGCTGTTATCCAGAATCTTGTTTCGGTTCCTCTCGGCAACTGCGTCGCTTAGGATCTCAGCCTGGAATGTATCCAATCCAGGCACAAAGGATGGGTCTCCCAGCTTTGCTCTCTGTGCAAAGGCAAACTTCATGGCCTCGACCAGATGGTGTGTGCTCAAGTTGACCGCACCGGGAGCGAAAAAGTCATCGAAGCCGTCGACAACTTTCAGCGCCGACAGCGCAATGGCGCCGCTGCTGGGTGCTGTTGTGCTGAAAAGCCGATGTCCTCGATAAGTGATATTGGAAGTTTCCAGGCGCCTCATGGAGTACTCGGCCAAGTCTTCTAGCGTGATACTGCCATTCGTAGCCCGGACAATGCCGTCAGCAATCGGACCGCCATAAAAAGCGTCAGCACCATGCTGCGCGATATGCTCCAGCGTGTCGGCGTAACGCTTGCGAAACATGACATCGCCCATCCTCACTTTCTTTCCATCTGGGGCAAAGTCAAGGGCCCAGCTGGGATCCGAGACGAAGAAGTCGGGGTCGTCAGGGTCTTCCAAGAGGGTACTATTGATACACCTCTCCAGGTCAGCCCCGACCGTGAACCCGTGCCGGGCAACGTCAACGGCGGGGCTAACCAAGACATTCCATGGGAGGGAGCCATATTGCTGATGAATGTACTGCAGGCCTCTTAGCTCCCCCGGGACACCACTGGCACAACGTGTTAATTGCGTGGTTGAGATTGCGTTTGAATCGTCTGGCGCTTACACGGCGAGTTCCCCTTTGATACTGGCCTCGACCCTGCCCTCGAACATGTCCTCGTACGCGCCACGAGGAGCAGTTTCCCGAAAGTCAATGGTCTCATACGAGCCGTTAGAAGACCGAATCACAGCAAAGCCCCCGCCACCGATGCCACTGTGGTACATCCCTACGGTTCCCACACACAACGTGCTGGCAATGGCCTAGACTCGCTATCAGCAAAACCAACACCAGGGGTCAGTCTTGTCGTGTATTCGGTCGTGCTTACAGCGTCTGCGGCATTTCCTCCCTTTTTCATAATGTCAACGCCAATACGACTACATCGGGAGATCTCAGTAGAGACGGCCCCAAGCCGTCCCAAGTCAACATCAGGCGTGGTTTTCGAACAAGAAGAACGGAGACGCTGGCTCAAGCCGAAGAATGACAAGACAAGTAATATCGAGAAGATGCCGTACTCGTGCCAGGCCGTCTTCTTCCGCGATTTGATGGGCGTTATCGTTATCGGCTGTGCTTTCTCAAAGCCAAGGCTGGTGGGCTGGATTGCCTTGATTATATACATGATTGTAGCTAACCGTCCAAGGCCGTGTCCGGAAGGAGAGCGTATCAGTCAACGTCTAGGGCATCCGTGCATCTATGAACAAGCCGAAGAAGAAGAAGAATAGATCGATCTGCCCCTAATAAAATGCACACCATTATCTTTGTTATGGGAGATTCAAGGGGGACCCGGAGCCCCCCTCAGGTGGGACTTGTTTGTGGGGCTGGCTTCGTGTCGGAGTGATGGTTTCTGGTCGGAGTAATCGGAGAGAGAGTTTCTTGTTTTGTTTTTTTTCTTTCGTATTCTTTCATTAGTCAAGAGAGCTGGGGATCTTAATCATTCATTAGTGAACTCCGATGCTAGGCCGATCCGACGCTCGCCTTGAGTCCAAGGGAGCTGATTGTAATTACCTATGACAAGCTAGCTAGCTCTGCAACTTCTTTAGGTGTCTTGGCTGCTTTGTAAAGAGAGCACTCTTTCATCTTTCCCTCTCCTCGACTCCTATCTGGTATCGATCTTGTGGCTCAGTTAACCCATCAAGGGCCGGGCTTCAACTATAACAAAGAACACATTGTCAACCCATCTGGTATCATGTTAGCAACACCCTTGGGAAGCCCCAACCCCCCGTTCACGCCGCCGATGAGCCCAGCATTCTTGTGGCTCGCGGCAGCCTTTGTTTTGCTCGTGCTTTCGTGGCCGTTGATCCACCCGCAGTATCGCAGCAAGCAGTGCCAGCTGGACGATGATCTATACCAAGACGACAACGGCAGGGCAACTGCCGAGTCAATTCGTCGCTTCAACAGGGGCACCGTTTGTTGGTTGATTGTTGGGTCTGGGGCCGCGCAAGTCTGCTCCTCCGCACTACTACTGTTGTTTAGCTTCAAAGCAGAGCCCAACTTGGTTTCGTTTCAAGCGTTGCAAATTGCCTTTGCTGTTAGTGCCATGTCCCCCCACGACCCCTGAATTCCGCTATCCGTTACGACGGTTCAGCTCACACATCTCGCAGACGCTCGGGCTAGGCCACTCTTTATTCTCTCGATTTTGTTCTTCACCGCGCTCAAGAACGTGGAACATTGCCTACGGGCTCTGTATCAATGTTTTGTCCCTGGGTATCACCACGATCTTGGCGACAGAGCCCTTCATCCCAGGAAGAGCCCGTCCAGTCAGTGCCATGACCTATACTGCTGTCATAATGCAGCTTGCTGGCAGTCTTCTGAGCTCGGCCTGCTACATTTCCCTCCCTCGTCGTCCGGATGTGTATCTTGATGGGATGCTTGTCGACCGCCAAAATTGTAGCTCCGCTTGGAGCGCCATCACCTTTTCCTGGGCCAATGACCTGTTGCAACTTGCCCTGACGAAGCAAAGTATTAACGTCGAGGATCTTCCGAAACTGCCAAGAGTCACCCGGTCCGCATACTTGCAGCCGAGACTTGATGGCGTCCACCCATCTCGCTCTCTTCTAACGAAGATCGTCCTTGTACACTGGCAGGCGATCCTTCTCCAGCAAATCCTGACAGTGGCGGTCGTCTGTTTGAACTTTGCCCCGCAAGTCATCCTCTTGTACATTCTCAGGTGTCTAGAGGGTCTTCAGTCGAACGATTCGTCCAGGGTTCCGGCTCTGGCCGGAGCGATGGCACTCAGTAGTTGCATGGTTGTCAGCTCAGTAGTGGACTCGTGGCTCTACTGGTTGGTGGTTTATCGAATCTCGATTCCGCTTCGAGAGCAGTTATCATCAGTCATCTACGCCAAGGCCATGAGGTCCCCGGTACTGAGCAGCTCTTCAAGGGGGGGTTTACCACAATCGAAAGCAGACGCATCAGACTGCGAAACTGAGGAAGCGCCTGTTTTGGACGAGAACACAATCAACCTTGTCGCCGTGGATTCCAAGCGTGTCAGTGACCAGGCTGCCAACAATTACACGATTACTTCGACATTTCTCAAGTTTGCTGTGGCATGCGTCTTTCTCATCTTGCTACTTGGTTGGGTCAGCACACTGTCAGGTCTGGGTCTGGTCATGGCGATTACTCCATTGAACTTCTGGCTCAGTAAAAGGCTTGGAAGATCTCAGACTGCCATGATGGGCCATCGTGACCAGAGAGTCGCGGTTCTGGGAGAGGTGTTGAGGGGCATCCGCGAAGTCAAACTCAGGGCTCATGAGAACTGGTGGGAGGCCAGGATATCAAAACTTCGCAGGTCAGAGTTGCAAGCACGGTGGATGTGCTTCCTCTATGATCTTGGATTGATGACGGTCTGCGCACTCGGACCCATTTTGCTCTCAGCTGTTTCCTTGGGGATCTATGCTGTAGTGGATGGTCCATTGACGCCGTCTGTGGCCTTCAGTGCCATGGGGGCATTTGCATCTCTCGAGGCGTCCATTGCGAATTTACCCGAACTTGTCGCCTCCCTCATCGAAGCTTTGGTCAGTCTACGTCGCATAGGGAACTATCTGACCTCGCCGGACTTTCAAAGCCCAGTTTCACCATCAACAACAGGGTCCATCTCATTCAAGGGCGCCGCCATTGCCTATGCAGCCGATGTGGACATGCCACTCCAAGAGAGATTCGTGCTGAACAATCTCGATTTCTCCTTTCCCCCACGAGCCTTGAGCATCATCTCGGGAAAGACGGGTAGTGGGAAGAGTCTGATTCTCTCAGCAATCATGGGACAATGTGAAGTCATCCGCGGTGCAGTCCAAGTCCCAGAGCATCGTCAGCGCAACCCGTCAACTGAGCAGTCAGGAGAGGAGCCCTGGATAATGGACACGGCCATTGCATTCGTGCCACAGACTCCATGGATGGACAACGCAACCGTGCAAGACAATATCCTCTTCGGCCTCCCGTACCACCAATCCCGTTATCAGCAAGTCATTTCAGACTGCAGCTTGATCGAAGACATAAAATCATTCCCCCAGAACCATCTTACCAAGGTTGGAGCTCATGGTATCCATCTCAGCGGGGGACAAAAATGGAGACTGTCCTTGGCCAGGGCACTCTATTCGAGAGCTGGCATCCTACTCCTGGAAGACATCTTCAGTGCCGTCGATGTTCGTACAGCGCTGGTCATATGCGACAGAGCATTGACGGGGCCCCTAGCGCAGGGTCGTACCAGGATTCTCGTCACCCATCACCTGGACCTGTGTAGGTCTCGAGCAGATTTTGTAATCGAGCTCGGAAACAGTGGGAGTGAGCTGGCGTGCCACAGCCAGTTGTCGAGCTCGGGGCAAAGTTCATCTTCAAGTTCGACCAATACCAAGACTCACAGTGACGACGGCATGCCCAAGGCGGGGGTGTTGGCAGCAAGCCAGCATGTGAACAAATTTGATCCACCCACTGGTCTCAAGATTGACGAGTCCGAGATGGAGAGAAAGGCGACTGGATGGGTCGAGATGAAAGTTTACAAGAGATACCTCAAGGCCGGGGGTAACGGAAGATTGTGGTCGTTCATCTTACTGGCATACATCTCATATATGATTCTCATATTGAGCAGGGTGAGTTGACCTATCATCATTGAAAGGCGCCATGTAACTAATGCACCCCGCCAGCCTTGGTGGATTAATCTCTGGACCCGGGCTATCAGCAGTACCGACAACTTACGCTCGCCAGTCAACCAGAGTATGGTGGTGCTCGGCAGAGAGCAGTCGCACCTCACCGGGGATCTCGGGTATTACTTATCCATCTATATCTTGATCTCGGTCTTGTCCTGCATTGCTGGTTCTGTTCGATTCTTCTTCATCTTCTCCGCTTCACTCCGGGCTTCACGAGAGCTCTTCGACCAACTGCTATTCTCGGTGCTCAATGCCCCTGTTGAATGGTTTGACCATGTACCTGTTGGCCGTATCCTCAATCGCTTCTCCACCGACATCAACCTCATCGATTCAAAGCTGGGTTATGACATCGGAGCCATGATTCATCGGTTCCTCGAAGTCATCGGAATCGCCATTTCCGGCTTGTTCGCAACGCCTCTTACCGCCATCTTCTCACTAATCCCCATCGTTGGAGGGGTTTACTATGCACCAAGATACCTAGCAGCCGCGAGAGACATCAAGAGGCTCGAGAGCTCCACCGTGAGCCCTGTATTGGAGCATTTTGGAACAAGTGTATCTGGGCTCATGACGATACGTGCCTTTGGAAACATCCCATGGTGCATCTCTCGTATGCAAATGCTACTGGATCGGCACGGTCAGGCATCTTGGCATCTTTGGCTTTTCAATCGTTGGTTCAACCTCCGCATGAACCTTACCGGCGCAATCTACTGTGCTCTCACTGCCACCTTGGTGGTTCTACTCCCGGGCATCAACGCTTCCATTGCTGGATTTGTACTGAGCTTTACCATCCAGTACCCGAATGCGGTTCTCTGGTCAGTGCGTCAATACATCAACGTCGAGTTGAGTATGAGCTCGACCGAACGGGTGATGGAGTACGAAAATGTTGCCATTGAGGATCAAGGGGGCGTTGAGCCACCCGCGGCGTGGCCGGATGCGGGCGTGTTGGAGGTTCAGGACCTGTCTGTTGGATATTGCAACCTTCCATCCGTTCTCAAGGGTGTCAGCTTCAAAGTTGGGCCAGCAGAAAAAGTTGCAGTGGTGGGAAAGACTGGAGCCGGGAAGTCATCGCTCACCTACGCCCTGTTCCGAGTTCTGGAGGCTCGCAAAGGGTCTATCCTCATTGATGGGGTGGACATTTCCAAGCTGAGACTAAAAGAACTACGCAGCCGGATCCACATCATCCCGCAAGACCCTATATTCTTCTCCGGAACCATTCGGTCAAATCTGGATCCGCAAAACCAATATTCGGATGAAGAGATATACGAATGCCTGCAGGGTCTTCAGTTATTCGACTTGGACGCACAATCGGCAAACATCATTGCCAAGGAAAAGAGCTACTTTGCTGATCTATCGAACACTGTTTCAGCAAACGGAGAGGGCCTTTCTTTTGGACAACGTCAGCTCCTCAGCCTTTGCCGTGCTTTTCTTTCTCGCCCCAAGTTGTTGGTCTTTGATGAAGCCACGTCTTGCCTCGACATGGCGACAGATGCCTTGATTCAGACATTTATTCGTCAGCAGGCCACCCGTTTTGGCACAACATTACTTGTGGTTGCTCACCGATTGAGTACAGTCATTGATTTTGACAAGATTATCGTCTTTGATTCCGGAAGGGTTGTTGAGTCCGGGCCTGCACACAAACTTATTAATATTGATAATGGTGTGTTTAGGTCCATGATAGAAATCAGCGTTGATCGAGTCAAGCTTCAGGAGCTAATTTCCCAATTTTAACGAGGCATGGCCAACTATATATATTAAAAAAATAATACATTGCCTCTTGAAGATATGTATATATTGTCTGTAAATGAATAAAAGAAAACCTCTTTATTTATATATAGTACTTCTTTCTTATCTTACAACTAGGAGGCTTTGCTTAACTTTCTTAATGCGGGCGATCGATGCTTCAAATACCTGCCACGACAATTCACCGTTCTTTAAACCTGCTACAATCCCCTCTGTCGCCAATACACCCTGCGTCACATTCTTTACAGAACAAAGAACCATATCAACACCTGCTTTTTGAGACAAAAGCGCCACTGTTGACCAGTTACCGTAAGGTTCTACCGCTCCAGCCTCGAGCGCATCTGTCATAATCATGCCCTTGAAGCCCATTCTACCACGTAATTCGCCCTGCGTCCATCTCGAGCTCAGACCTGCTGGCAGGTCATCCATGGCTGAATAGGTGGCCCACGACATCATGACTATACCAAGGCCGACTTCGAAGGCGGCATAGTACGGGACCTCATCGACCATGCGAATTTCATGGATCGGTGTGCCGACAACAACGGGTTCAACATCCGTGTTGCTATCGGCAGAGGCGGCACCGAGACCCGGGAAATGCTTGGCCGTGGCGAGGACTCCCTTTTCTTGCATGTTCTTGATGAACGGTGCGATGCACTTGCTGACCAGGGCCGACGTGTTGCCAAAGGACCGCTCCCACTGATCCATCAAGTCTCCATCCTCCCGATACACATCCAGAACTGGTGCAAGGTCCATGTTGACGCCCGCTCCGATAAGCGCCTTTGCCACATCTTGGCCTCCTTGGGCCGATGCTGTTGCGGGGTCTGCCGAGGCACCCATCTCCTTGGCTGATTGAAATGGGCCGCCGTCCGTTATGCGCTTCACGTAGCCGCCTTCTTGGTCCGTCATGACCAGAAGGGGAAGACCGTTGTAAGCGGGCGACTCGGCATTGGCTTGCTGCATCCTTGACATGACAGCGGCCGTGTTGGCTGTATTGTTCTGGTCGATGTTGTCGCGGAACAGAATGAGCCCGCCGACCTTGCCCTCGCGGACGAGCTGTTCCAGCTCGTCCGGCGGTGTCAATCCAGGATAACTGTAGATGACATGCTGTCCTGCAAGTACGGACAAGTCCTCGTCTGTGGGGGGCCAGTGGCCATTGCGAGTGGCGGCGATACTCGTGGCGAAGGCGGCCGCCCCGACCAGGAGTGCCCGAAGAGCTGCTATACTATAAACCATTTTCGTGAAGGATATGTCAAGGACTCAAGGGAAACAAACATGACAAGCTTCCGACTGCGATCTGGGCCTTTTCGTGGTTGAGAACGAGACTGAGCGCTGTTTTATCTATGATCTTTCTACCTGGCAGCGACACATGTTTGTCCTATTTGCATGCAACATATACAGGGATACTGGATCTCGAGTCATTCGGCGCGGTGCGATGATAAACCAACTTGTGCCAGATGATAATCTCACGCCGAGATAGTGGTTTCGATATGTAACATTAATTACCCGTGCTGAGGTAGAGCAGAATATCCGTAGAAGTTATCCACTAACTAAATCCAAGTTAGTGCTGATTTGGTCTACTCATCGAACGTATTTCTCCCTCATTTTTCCGACACTCCGACTCCGACTCCGACTCCGACTCCGATGCCAGCAATCAGACTTTTCTCCGTTGCTTATCATTCGCCTGTCTTGATAGCGGCTAGACACACCAATCTCAAATCCTTACGGAGTAATTCCTCTTCGGTGCCGATCGATTGTCTTCGTGAGATTGCCGTACGACCAAGGTTGCCTGCGGAGTCTTATATTCTATCCCGAACCGTTACATTGCAAGATAAAGGGTCGTTACATCACTAGAATAAATGCACGATGGCGTCTTTTTTAAGACAGCTCGATGCCTGGGGGATGAAGATAATCGTGCTAGGTTAGCTGACCTGGAAATACGACAACGGTCGTTAAGGTGATGATGATAGTGACGATTATGTTGCCCTGTTTAAGACGGACGTTCTGCGGGAGGAAATGGACCAAATTCGAAGAAATCCTAGTCAAAGTTGATTTAAATATGCTGATCCAGTCTCAGTACAGCCAACTAGAGGGCAGCAGAAAGGTCATCAATCTGCTTGACCAATCTGGCTGGAATTAACCCCGAACTGGGACCTGGGTGTCCATGTTGTGGTAGAGTCTAGCTCTTTGCAGCTCGACTTTATCGTGGGTCCAGAGCATGGCTTCCGACGGAAATCGCACAATGGTGGTGGCCAGTCAACGTGGAATGACTGCGGTAGAGTTGGCCACTGTGTTTGTAGGAGAGATGGGTAAAATATTCTACCAATGGAACAGATCTCTAGTCTCTCACAATCATTGAGATGGAATATTTGAAGAGAAGCAATATACTCAAAGAAATAAGATTGTCTTTGATCATACTAAGACCAAGTAACCCCAAGTCCTTGTCTAAGATGTATTAAGTACTTATATATTACGATGCAGACATGTCGGCCCCTCATACGGTCCTCGTCTACCCCCGACCATGCATGTTTGAAGGTCCTAGGATATTGGAAGATGGTAACACAATAAGAGTATTGGAAGGAGATATCTCCTGACCCTCTAGTTCAAACTGAGCCATAGCTGACTGCCCATTCTTTCTTTTAACTTCCTCTATAGATACATAAAGCTCTATAGGTAGATACACACTAGACTACTACCATAAGAAGTCTTGATATTATTATAATAAACTATTACTAACCTGGGGTCCAAGTTGGTATGTGGGGAGGGCGGAGATGTGCGAACTCAAGAGGGCCCTATCCAACCAAGTCTCATAAACTTGATGCCCGTATATCACGTTACTAACTTATGTATTGACTAGTTAATGAATGAAACGCTCGATCAACGCCTGTTCGTCTTGATATTCTGCTTGGACCATCAAGGCACTTGTCAAGAGCATTTCATGATTGCCCTGAGAATATCATCCTGGCCTTGTCTGGCATCACCCGTGTTAGCAACACCCGACATCAGGATTGAAAATATGTACTTGGGGCGCCCCGTGTCATCGGAGATGAAACCTGATAATGAGCTCACTCGATCCAATGAACCTGTCTTGGCATTGACTCTTCCCTTGAGCGGCAAGTGGGTGAACCGGTTCGCCAATGTCCCATCGACACCTCCAACTGGCAGGGCCTGCAGGAACAATTCCCACCTGTCTCTAGGGAAGTTGTGGAAGATATGAGTGAGCAAATCACATACAAAACCAGCTGTGAGGGAGTTGGACTGGGATAGTCCTGATCCATCAACCATGACGATGCCACTGGTGCTGATATCTGAACATGTCAAGAACTCTTTAATGGCCGCCACGCCTGACGTTGCGCTCCCGGGACTCTGAACACTGGCATGATGACCACAAGTCTTCAAGATTGCCTCTCCATACAGATTGTTGCTTTGTTTCATGAAGGTCTTGAGGATGCAGGGCAGAGAGTGTGACGTCGACACAGCCAGATCAATGACGTGTGAAGGTGGTTTGGTGGCTTTTCCGAAGGCACCGGCACATCGTATGCCCACCTTTTTGAGGGCGAGGGCGAACCGCGAGGCTGCAAATGAAGCCGGCTCTTCAACAGTAATCCTCTCGAGAATCGACTCGTGGTCCAAGGCAATAGTGCCTTCAACAGTGATGGAATTGTGACCGCGACGCCGGTGGAAGGCCAACGTGTGGCCTTGTTTCTCGGCAACGGTCTTGGCCGTGCACGCAATCGAGACGTAAGATTCCTCATGTGATTCTAATCCATTAATGAGAATCTTGGGCACTTGTCCCTCGGCTGTGCCAGGGGAGACACTCAAAGTCACGACATTGCCGTTGCAGTTCAGCCCGGCTACCTGGGCCGAATAATAATGTGGTTCATCATCCCAAGACCAGCCCATCCCGAGCAGTTGATCATCAAAGATGGTACCGTCACCAACTATAGTCCCGGTAATCATCTTGATGCCGCATTCCACAAGGTCCTGGGCCAACTCATCCAGTCTGTCAGACGTCAGGGATGGGTCTCCAGATCCCTTCAACCAAACATCACCGTGGATGATTCCTTCAGAGTCAGGGCCCGAAGCAGCTTGCACAACCGTCTGATATGTAAAATCTGGATCCAGATTCTTCAAGGCCACTGCAGCCGTGACGAGCTTTTGATTCGAAGCTGGGGTAATTGACAAATGCGAATTGTAGCTGTAGAGCGCCCTGCTTGATACGGCATCACAGATTTGAATGCCGACGGTAGCGTTTTGGAAAGTCTTTCGTGACAGAACCGAAGAGATCTCTCTGTCAAGGGTATCCATCATGTGTACTTATGTTGTTTGAAGCGAGGGACGAGATTTCTGATGATGGGAAAAACAAGAGCTTGGATTCGATGCTGTTGATGGACCGAAGTCTCTCGTTTGAGGGTGTGGGAAAGTTCTAGACGTCGTAATGTCTCTGCGATAAAGGTCCGGCTTTAAGCATTCGGAGATGAGACTTAATTCGCGGTAAAATCAAATCCTCGGGTCTCGGCCATTCCAGCTCCGAGCAGCAGATTACGCCTATCACTCCGATGTGTCGGAGTAACTATTGTTTGCAATTTAGTATATTACTACCCTATCTCATGAGTGCCCACAAGCCTGCACCGCGT
Organism: Fusarium phalaenopsidis; assembly: GCF_050370095.1. NCBI lineage: Eukaryota > Fungi > Ascomycota > Sordariomycetes > Hypocreales > Nectriaceae > Fusarium > Fusarium phalaenopsidis. Next base: position 349,365 of record NW_028145414.1, on the reverse strand, counting down.
ACCTCGCCCCACGCCACCCCTGACATCACGAGGGTACAAGCGGGGTACGGAAAGTTAGTTCAATGAAGCAATTCCCGCCAAAACACCATACAAATTATGTTAAAGTCAACAATAAATTCCCAATCAATACTAGAAGAGAGTCAGGCATTCAATGCCTATGATGACAAGAGCTTTATCAAGGAGGATCATAGTCATCAGCTGCACCCAAATGACCCTACCCGGATAGCTGTTTTTCCGGCCGAAACTGACCGCGGCACCAACTTCGAGCCTTTCCACGTAGAAACACGCAACTTTCGCATCAGCACACTGCCGCCAACACCTCTGCAGCTATTCCAGCTTTTCCTTCCTATTTCCCTCGTTGAGAAATGGGTCCAATACACCAAAAGCTGGATCTCGTGGCTAAAGGAAAATGACGTTGTTGATAGCTGGAAGCACCCGATGACGAAGAACGCAAGGCTACGAGTTTGGCAAGGGACCTCTATTGCAGAAGTATATGTCTGGCTTGGGATGCTAATTTATATGGGTATACATAAGGAAAAGACGATTAAGAGCCACTGGAGTACCCCGAAGCCGGGGCAGCAACGCCCTGAACACTCAATCATCAAATTCATGCCGTATTGGAAGTTTCAGATCCTTCATCGTCACCTTCGCCCCTTTGACCACACCAAGATCGATGAGACCGGGCCTCTTCCGAAGGTATTCCAAACTTGTGATGAGTGGTCTGATCATATACAGGCCGCGTCTGCGGAGATCTTCTTCCCGGGCTCTCATCTGGCTGTGGATGAGTGTATGATCCGCTATACAGGTAGATCAAACGAGACAACAGTCGTCAAGGGCAAGCCTATCCCCCTAGGGTTCAAGATCTGGGTCATAGCACAACAGGGCTTCTTTATTCACTGGCTGTGGCACATCAAGGGTGAAAAATACGGTGCCGTTGGTGTTGAGCTTCCAAAGCCGGAGTCATCCTCACGAGGTCGCGGCAAGAGGGCATCACAAGCACCAAAGAAGGAGCCTAAAGAAGAAGACAAGCCTATCGCCTTAAACTCGACCCAAGGCGTCGTTGCTGCCCTAGCAAATACACTGCCAGAAGCGACATATCACGTCTTTGTGGATAACCTCTTCTCGTCGGCAGACCTCTTCCGCAGCCTCCGCACACATGGCCACGGGGCCACAGGCACAGCCCGGCCTAACTGTGGCATACACAAGGAACTTCAACAGGACAAGAAGGCTGATGGGGGGGCTAAGACCAGCTATGACTTCAACCAAGTCAAGATAATCCCAACCCCTGACAATAAGGTATTGATCTAAGACACTTTTCTATGTGAATTCCTTACTAATATGTCCTTGCGCCATCTAATTAGGTCAATCAGATCGCTTGGAAAGACAATCGCCTTATATTATTCCTTACAATCGTTTTCACAGGCGAGGAGCGTGTCTACCGGAAGAGGAAGAAGCCGTCCTCACAGAAGCCCGAGGCCAAGCCAATACGCCGCTTTTTTGGTGACGAAGCTGTCAAAGTCATCCTGATCCCGATAGTCGCTGCTGCTTATAACGACGAGATGAATCACGTTGATCGGGGTGACCAGTTAAAGTCATATTATGCATACGATCATCCCTTACGCCGGGGCCCTTGGCAGGCTCTCTGTTGGACCTTCCTTCTTGATGTAGTGCTTATCAACAGCTATCTTGCTCAGCTTCACGGGCCATAGCCAAATTGGGAGAGATGTACGAATCACAGAGAGTGGCGAGAGTGCATTTTCAACGCCTTATTTAATGAATATCATGGAGAAAGCCAGTCAAGGCAGAGGTATCGAGCTGGCGACGAATCTGACCCTGAAATACAGCAAAAAGAACATAATCTTATCCGCCGGAAGACAAATTCAGATTGCCTCGCTTGTCAAGGATATCGGCAAAGCGAAATAAGTTCAAAGGGCAAAAGGAAGCCTCTTGGGACGGTCAACAGCAACATCACGAGGTCACAGACGAGATTTTGGTGTAGTGTGTGCAAAGTCGCACTTTGTAACAATCAGAAGTGTTGGTACATTTATCACCATAGAGAAATAGGTGGAAGCTAATGTATCTCTTCTTTGGCGCATTTTAATTGGCCCCACCCCCCTGCAAATACCTCGGTGCAGGCTTGTGGGCACTCATGAGATAGATAAAGGTGTGGCACAGTTGGGCACGTTGTGCCGCAACTGGTTGATCTTTTGCAAAAGAGGCCTATTGGCTCAATCGGCATGCCACCCGGTTCTGTTACAGCCGAAGCCGCCAATATTAAAACTCATAGGAGACACATAAGCCGAACTGCTTGACAAGCTCAAAAGCGGTGCGTGTCTGCTGAAACATTCTTTGAACGTCCCAAGATCTTGTATCAACAACATCCTACGTTACCAAATCTACCAAAAACCAAATTCTCTAGCTCAGGTTTGTTGTCACATTTTGAGATAATAGCTTTGGTTAGGTTATTAGTCAACGTGCTTGATGACGGGACTATATACTTTACTTCTAGCATACCAGATGCTTAAAATAGCTATGGAAGAATGTTAATAGAAGAGAAACATCTGAGTAACTTTTCAGCCTAGTTAAAAAAACCCCGATTTCTGAAACCCTCTTTCACTACCCCTTGAAAGTTTCTTCAACCTCCTATGTCTTAAGACCTCGTCCGTCTTAGACGCACATAGAAAAGTACGAGTTGTAGCTCTTGCAGATACTACCGGACTTGCAGCACTTCGCACCACTAAAGTTCTGGCTGTACGAGTCGAAATGTCAGATATTTGGTTGTTCCAAAGCGCAAGGGCCAATTGATTACTTACCCACCGCACTGGGCATACTTGGCAGCGCAGGTTTTAGAGCCAGAGCCAGATCCAGTAGAGCCAGAGCCAGAGCCAGTAGAGCCGGAGCCGGAGCCAGTAGAGTCAGAGCTGGAATTAGAGCTACCTCCATTCCAGACAGCGGGTCCAGGCATGGGGTAGGTCTTGTAGCCACCATAGATGCTGAAATTGAATGAGGGATCGGTCTTCTTGTAGGCGCCAGGAAACTTGACAGTAGGACCCGGCGGGCTGCTACCGCTCCCGCCACCGATGATCTTGACCTGGGCACATCTATCTAAAGTAAGGAGTTTGCCGACGAGATTGGGGAGAAATATCAGCTTACGCAGGGTAGAACTCAGCCTGGCCCACGTGGGCGCCGTGGACACCAATGTGCTCAACACGGAGTAGGTATTCGCCGTTGGGGGTATCCTCGGGGATGTTGAACTCGATCAGGTTCTTATCCCAAGTGCACCAAGCAGTGGACGTGAAATCGAGGCCGGTGTCACAGACACCCGTCTCGTAAACCTTGAACCATTCACCGTCACCCTTGTAGGTCTGCGCAGTAGTGGGCGCCTTGGAGAGGTATGCCAGGCCGGGACCAGGGTGCTGCATCGTAGCACCAACGGCAAGCTTGAAGCCAACCTTGGTGCCAGCCTGAATCTCGGCAGTCTCGGTGTTGCCGGCGTTGGTAAAGGCGCCCTGGTTGCAGATGATGTCGTCTAGATTAGGCGTCGAGTTGTCGCGGACGTTCTCCCACTTGATGGGGTTATACTTGGTCGGCCGGGTACTCGCACGGATGTACTGGTTGCTGCCAGTCTCACGGCCGTCGATGACGAGCTTGTCGAAGAAGTAGTGGCCATAGACCGAGGGGGCCAGGGCGGCGAGGGCGGTAGCGACAGTCAACTTCATTGTGTTTACTTGGTGGACTCGGGGTTTGCTCCTGAAAACAGAGCGAAAGAGGACTGAAATTGTATGGGTTCGACTAGCGAATGAATGAAAGAAAGAGTGTATACAGAAGAACGATAGAGCGAACGAATAAAAACGAATGGGTGAATGACTCGATGACAGGACAAAGTAGACGGCGGTTTGCTTCCTTTTAAGCTTTTTCCCGCTCGCCACGGAATTTTCAGAGGAGAACATCACGGGTGTGCGTGGCGACGAAGGATACCGTCCCATCTCCTGGAATAGCAACAAATTTGTTGTCCAGGTCGATGAAGACGCTGGGAGCATAAGCCATGGCGGTTGGGATGTGGGGGACGCCGAGGTAGTCCAGGAAGAAGGAGTTGCAGACTGCAGTGTACTCCAAGGCTGAGTCTTCCAAGGCCCTGATTGCCTTTAGCTTGCCCCTGTAATTAGGCATAGGTGGGGGACTCCTGTTGCATGTCAGCACTTGGTCAGGTTCCAGAAAGATACTGCGCGGAGCGACCAAAATATTAAGGACTTACTCTCGGTTCCACCTGGAGCCGTACTCGCTGGGGATAAAGCGCTTCGTGAAGGAAGTCCGCTTGGCGGCTTCGATCAAATTGACCTGGTTCTGGCCCGCCTCATCGGTGGCGAGGGAGAGAGCAGAGATGACCGTGTTGACCTGATACTTGTCTAGCACTGCAGCTAGACCATCGATATCGTTGTAATCAACTTGCACCGTCTTCGGCTCCCCCGGCGGGTTGCGGCTTAGAATAATGTACTCATATTTGTTCCCGGCGGCAACAGTCTCTGCAATAATTTTGCCTACACCGGAGGAAGCTCCAGCAACAGCAACGCAGACCATTTTTGCTGACGCTTGTTTTGGCGCAAGAATAGGGCATTCACCGGGGATTGGGTGGGCGGAGAGACGTCGTCGTCAGCTATGAGAAGAAACTATGTGCAGTGATACATAAGGAAATGGCTGTGAGTTATGATGGTAGGCAATGTGTAGTTCTATAGAAGGAGGAGGGAGAAAATGGATGGCCATAGACCTCACTTCTCTCCATCCCGTAGATACTACATCAACCAGGCAGTGGTACGCCAGCAGCGGATCACTCGGCCGATGCTCTCTTCGCCTGCTACATGCACATGCTCACTTGGGCTTGATGTGTGCCGTGGAGCAGGGGCGCAAACGTTTCCCGTGAAGGAAGAGGCAAAGCCCGCTCGACCCGCTGTGTCCACCCAGTGTCCACCGGTCCGCGAACTCGGGCATTGCATCGAAGGGCTCATTGTGCGGGTTCCGGCTCCGAGACAAGGGCTAAAACCTACCCACTGTGAAACGCGGCCGCCCTGCCCGCGCCGTGAGTTGGTTCGGGTTTGGCGACGTTTTCTCCGTTTCATCATTGTTGTAATTTTTGGCCACTCGCTTCGGACTTATCGGGAAAGATGCACCCATTCTCTGGCCCGTAACAGGAGCATGATATTGTCCAACCGTGAAGTTGTGAATCTGGAGCCCTGTCTAGCATAGCCAGTACCTGGCGCGTTAATATCACCCGGCCAGAGAACCCCGTCCCAAATTTAAGACGAGAGAGAGAGTTGATCATGATATTTATTTGCTTGAGGCCTCTTGTTTAAACTACTTATCTTCACCCCATTTGGGCAGTTCCTTAACTGTTCATGTTTTCACTCTCTTACAACTACTTTCGCGCTCTGTATATCTGATCCTCACACAAGAGTCAAAAAATGGTTGCCGCTAACCTCACTCTCCCCGCCACCATGCGAGCGCTCTTGTTAACTGGCGTGTACAACATTACAGTCCAAGATGTCCCTGTCCCTCAACTTCTGTCACCGCGCTCTCTGTGGGAGACTATGTCGTCATCCCAGACAACCTTCACCACGGCCAGCTCCAAATGCACCAGTCTTTTCCCACATCCTACGGTTCCGGCCTTGCCTCCCCCAATATGTCCGGTCTTCAGGGTACGCCCATGCCCCCTCCCCCCCCAAGACGATTACAGTGTAAGGGAACATGACTGAAACAACTAGCAGCTGAGTACGCCCGTGTCCCCGCCGCGGACGCCAACCTGATACCCCTGCCCATTCCACTGAACGAGACCAACCCTACCCTGGAGCAGAGCTTTATCACCGTCGGTGACATTCTGGCCACCGGCTGGACGGCACTCAGCTGGTCGGGTTTCCAGCCCGGAGACAGCGTCGCCGTGTTCGGCGCCGGTCCCGTCGGCCTGATGGCTGCCTACAGCGCCATTCTCCGCGGCGCCTCCCGCGTTTTCTCGGTCGACCACGTCGACCACCGCCTTCAGGTCGCCCGCTCCATCGGTGCCATCCCTATCAACTTTGTCAAGTCGGACCCTGTGACCCAGATCCTCGCACATGAGCGCCTGGGTGTCCGCAGGGCCGTCGATTGCGTCGGCATGGAGGCACTTAACGCCCAGCTGCAGTTCGAGCCGCCTATTGTCACCCAGCAGATGATCAATGTGACCAATTTTGAGGGTGGCATCGGCCAGGTTGGCGTCTATAATTATGTTCCTGGCGCCCCCATCCTCCAGGAACATCCCAATATCAACCCTTCCATGGATTTCCCCATCAGTGATTTCTGGATCAAGGCGCTCAAGTATCAGGCCGGTATCGTGCAGCCATACCGCATCGCTCCCGACCTTGTCAACCTGATCGCCAGCGGGAGGGTCAACACGACCTTCATCACGTCGGCTGTGATCAATATCGAGGACGGCCCCGAGTACTATGGGCGATTCAATCGCACTGAGGAGCTCAAGGTCTTTATTTCTTTCCCTCACAATACCACACGAGGTTCCAACCTTGGTTAAATGGCTTTATTTAGTCTTTCATTCCATAGCTAGATGGTTAATGTGACTGAGGCACAGAGTGTTGAGGTTTGAGCGTGGGTAAATGAAGGCTAATCATTTTGGGGAGTTGAGTCGAGATGGATAGGAGGTTGTTCTATGCACCCTTAGAGCCTACCCGTTCCGTATGACGGAATTGAAGAGGTTTGATTAGGCGAATAGTAGATTGTATTCTCACCTCGCGTTATGGAGTAACTGAAGGGGTTTAGTGAAGAGGAAAATAGCAGATTGTATCTTCACGTCGCCTTATAGGCTCGGATTTCCGGCGGAGGGGAAACACATGCCCGAGACTGATGTTTTTCATCAGGAGAAGCGTAGTTGTCCTCTGTGCAGGTAAGATTACATAATGCAATCAAGTCCACCAAGTTACCAGTGAATAGCACATGTTTAAATTAAGTGAAGTTATTCCGTCAGTCTTTGTTCTATGTAGTGCTCCCCCGCTTCCTTGTCAATTAACTGCAAGCTGCCCAAGCGAGGTAATTCTAACTGTTGTTGTAAATGACCGTTGTGCTCCAATCAAGACAAAAGAAATCAGCAATCTGCGAATAGTACTAGGGCCACTGCATCCCAAAACGACCGCACCGGGTATAATTCTGTGCCCGGTTCATTCGAGTCAAGCCTGCTCAACGGCTACTAGTTACCACTTATATTACCTTCGTGGGCTGCACCACCACTCTCCTTTAATGCTTCGCGACTGGGCCTGTCCCACCTTCGCAAGAGGCTTACCACGAAAGCAAGGCCGACGCGTCCGATACCGACCGCAAAGGCCCCCTTGATGCCTGACATGTAAACGCTGAGGATGCCATTAAGCTGATCGCCCGGAAAGGTCGCGCGGACCCCCCTGGCGCCGGTGGCAAGCAATTGGAGTGGGTTCACACCGGGGGCGTCGGTGGCCAATACATCCAGCATGATGTTGACAAGTGCGGACTGGCCGGCCGAAACAAAGGGGCCCCCCAATGGTCTGGAAGGCTAGCGGCGCATGCCCGTTGGCGGTGGATATTCAACGAGTAGTTCCGGTTCTGCAGAGGAGAGATTTATGTAGAATGATAGCGAGAATCGGCGGCGGGTTGCGGATCCCTGAGGCGGTAGGGCTGGTGCCGTCGATGCTCTGGAAGTAGATGGGCAGATAATAAATGGCCAGAAAATAGGGGCCGGCCAACAGGAGGGCCAAGGCCGAGCTGGTCCAGACATGACGGTCCCGCATCAACCCAGGGGCGAGCATGGCCCGATTGCCCCGAGAGTACCCCCACGCGGCGAAGGCGATGGTGATGAATACAAAGCCAACAAGCAAACCGATCACGATGCCAGAGTCCCAAGGGGGGGGTCTGGCCGCCATATTGTAGCGCCAGAATATGGGTAATGATAACGCCCATGACCATGCCCACACCGACAAAGTCCATCTGTAGTAGCTTTTCGGTCAACGAGGCAACAGATGGCTTAACCTGTGGAGGGTTTCGGAAGAAGAATATGATAATGAGCGCAGAGAGGCCACCGATCGGAAGGTTGATGTAGAAGCACCACCGCCAGCTGACCTTAGCTGCAAAGGCACCGCCAGCTAAAGGCCCCACGACCGAGGCGATACCGTAAGATGCACCAATTATTCCAGTAAATATGGGCCGGCGAGACTGCGGCACGGAGAACGCAATCAGAGTGTATGAACCAGAACCGATCCCTGCTGCGCCAACACCAGCGACAGCACGGCCCATGATTGAGGCTGCTGAACTTGGTGCCACTCCGCAGATCAAGGACCCGATTTCGAAGATGAGTATGGGAAATAAATAGGAAGGTTTAAGTGGGAAGAACTCGTAGGCTTTCCCCCCTGTGTGTGTGCGCACAGCTTAGAATGGATGTCGTTTGGAGATGAGAAGTGGAGCGGCCCATCATCGGAGACAGACTTATATGCCAATTGGAAGCCGCGAACACAAATGAAGAATGCGGAACCGTACCACGATACGTCGTCCAGACTGTGGAATTCATCCGTGATTTTGGGGATGGCTGTGGTAATGATGGTCTGGCTATGCTTAGCGTACGGTGAGTATGCTACCATATCCAGGGGGACGAGGAAGATACTGAGGGCCAAAGCAAGGAAAACAAACGCCAGACGAGGCCCCGTCGGATATTCCTCCTCGAGCCATGATGCCGCGCCATCCTGCTTGGCTTTGCTGCTCTTCTTATCACTTCCCTCCTCCCCCTTCACCTCGCTGTGGAAAGATGGGTCTCGGGGGGTGCCGGAGTCACTCTCTGGGGTTAGGGTAGGAGCCTGCGAGTATTGTAACAGACCCAAAATCTCCTGAGATGTTCCTTCGGATGAGAGAGCCATGATTGCTGGAGCTCAGGGGCTAACGAGGTATGCGCGACCAACTGCAATGGACAAGTCAGGAAAGGTGGCTCCCTCTAAGATGGCATTCGAAGCTCATGGAAACCAGCATAGAGATGAGCACCAAATATTTGCTACCAAGTAAGTATCTCGGAACAAAATTAAAGTTGTGACCCACGCCCAGCCCGACCTGCCTTCAATCAGGACATTGGAAATGCGAAGTCTGCCGAAGCAGAGCTAGAAACACCATTACTCTGACATGGTGGTCAGCGGGGGTCGAGCTCCGCTGCGCTAGACTAAGAAAAGAGTATGTGCACTAAGACTCTAATTTAATAATTTCCTTTTACAGACAAATCGCCGGGTATTATGAAAAGCGAATGTTACAAGCGATGCTGATGATGGCAGAGTTATTGAAAGTCAGCACCACGCATCCAATACTCCGGACCTAAGGCAAATCTTAGCGCCTGGGTCGGCCGCAGACGGCAGGCTCCTAGTTGCAGTACAACACGGATATCAGCAAGGAAGCCGCCCAGGTCAACAGGCGCTGCGTGGAGTACGCTGCCTCTCAAATGCATATGAAACGGGAGGGTAGGGAGACTAAAGATACATCTGGTGGAATACGCCCTGACTGACTGTTATCTAGAAATGGTTCTGGAGAATGACCTTGGACTGACCTGGAGTTATTTTAATCCGTCACGACTTCTTTAGAAACGGTCTGGAGTGCAGGGACCCATATGATACCAAGGCAGAGGGTGCAATATGGTACCCTACAATTGCTAATATGTGGCTAAAACTCGAACGACCTTGAGTGACAGCATCTCTTGGCGTGGAGGGAAGGGAGCACGAAGTAGCCAGGTGGCAGTTAACTACCCGGTCAGCACGGCAAGCGCGTTAATCAGCACCTGGCGCCGCTGACGCCCGAAGATCAAAAGTTCTGCATTGTGCTTTCCCAGCATGCGTTATGTGGGGGTGGGATCAGAGTCAAAGCAAGCCAATGTGGCCCTATTCCGATTCTCAGTGCGTCAGAAGCCAACGTCAGAATCGTTAGCTGTTTTCTGTCTTCTTTAGTTTCAGACATCATGGTGTTGCAGCTGGAGCTAGTCGAGAGCGCTCTCATTGGGGCCTACGGATTTGTGCTCGATGCAACAAGCCTGGCGGAGGCCTAGTATACACCAGAACTGCCGGGAATTATTCTCGTTTGCAGAATGCTCCTGTCCAGAATACTGTGTGCCCAGGTTTCAATCGACAATCATGACTGGTCCCTGACCAAGAATGAATCGAGCTCCTTCTGAGTCCAGTCCCACAAATCTTCAGCAAGCATGTGGTTCTTGGTGTGAGGACTTCTCTTGCCAGTCTTTCCGATGCCAGAGTAATACTCTCCGCTCTTGACATCCTCGGCTGTGCAAGCCCACAGTTGTGCCTTGACTCCCTCCTCAACCGAGACCCCCATGATGGGAGACAAGACAGACAGGATCACACGATAAGTCAAGTTGTTCCTGCCCATCACCTCTGTCAAACCTGTTCTCACCATTCCTGGATTTACAGATGCTACCCGAATATCAGGGTACTTGTGAGCCAGCTCCTTGGCGTATAAGATATTGGCTAGCTTGCTCTGGCCATACCTTTCCACTGCTGAGATGGAGCTGCCGTCGGTCTTGAGCGTGTCGAATATAATACCCGCTGCCGGCGCCCGAGCATGCGACCCTGATGTCAGGCACACGATGCGGACTTCCCCGAGCCGCGTCTGCAGCGCGGTTTGCTGCAAGATAGGTAAGAGTAGCCGGATAAGGAGGGCGTGGCTAAGGAAGTTCGTGCCCAATTGCAGTTCGTACCCGTCCGCGGTGAGACCCTCTGGATGGGCCATGATGCCTGCGTTGTTCAAAAGTACGTCGAGACGAGATGATGATTCGAGAAATCGAGATGCGGCACGCTGAACTGACTTCAAAGAGCCAAGGTCTAGCTCCAAGATACTGATGCGGACGCTCGGAACGAACTTCTTGATCTCATCAACCGTATGCTGCGCTTTGGCAACATTGCGCGCGGCCAGCCAGAGGTGGCCAGGATCATGCTTCGCAAGCTCCAAAAGCGACTGCTTGCCAAGGCCTGCGGTACCGCCTGTGATTAGAATCACTCTGTTGGTAAGCGGCGGGATGTCTCTCGCGGGGGTGAATGAGATTGGTGCCGAGCAAGTTGCCATATCGGCGGGAGGGGAGAGAAGAAATGCTCTGGGAAAGCTGAGGCTTGCGACCGATGACGAGTTGGCACCTGTTGTCATTAAATGTAATGTCTACCAGTGTCGGCAGCGCCTAGGTCTCCCACGCTTCATGCTGGTTGCCCCAACTTCCCGGTAGAATAAAACAAAGTCCGCATTCTGCGATGCGGAACATGCGGCCGCAGCATCTGTGCCTGGGGGCATTCCGACACCGAGGCCCACCGCTGGATGATCCCAGCAGGTGTGGCTGCACCCTGGTTCAAGTGGGTCTCTAGGGCGAGCCTGGTGTCCCGTGGCCAGGCGTAGTTCACCACATCAAGGCACACTTTCCCTGAAGCTGAAAGCGCCCATGTGAACAGGAACTCCTATCCCACAGGGCCCAAGCACCTACAACCGTAGCACCACGCTGGATGACAATCCTGCGGGGCTTAGGGAAGAAGCCGGTCGTCTCGTCGTCGATGAGAATGGAAGTGTCTATATCGGGAATCAGTTTTGGGCTGCGTTTCGTGATGAGGTATGTAGCCGCGGGCTCCAAGGTTATTTCGGCAGGATGACTCCGGGTATGGAGGCATTGATGTTTGCTATTACTATGTCCGCGATCAACTCTATGAGTAATGAAGATTTGAGCGAACCGAGAACCCTTCCTCCCCTCTCTCCCTATGACATGGAGGGCTGATGAGGACAAGGTCAAGAACAAGTTGCATGTAGAAAACTCTGATCTTGTCGCGCGGTATCGCATCGGCACAGAAATCGCACTCGCCCGCGCCGACTTGATCAACACCGCGGAGCTAGATGTAATCCAGGAATTTTCCATCTTTCTTGATACTGTTCAAACCATGGAGTCTCCGAAATACGTCTGATCGATGACTGGTGTGCTCGCTCGGGTTGCGGTGTCAGCCGGGCTGCACCGCGATGGGTCGGACTTCCCAGGCATGAGACCTTTCAACATTGAGATGCGACGGCAACTGTGGTGGAATATCTTGTTTAATGACGGATGCTCCGGAGTCGACTAAATCGCTGAGGCCTCCCTCCACGAAGAGATGTTCGAGACAAAACTTCCCACCAACGTCAACGATGCCAACCTCGATCCCGGTATGAAGGTGCCACCTGTTGCCAAGGATGAGATAACTGGCAGCACGCCCACTCTCATCCGGTCGGAGCTTTGGCATCTGACCCAACGTACCAGCTCTTCGCCGTCCGCATTGAAATCGAAGCGTGGGATGGATCTGGTGGAGGCGCTGAAGCTGTGCCGGGGGACCACGAGGCGTCTGAAAGTGGATTACTTCGACAAATTTGACTCCGGTACACCTGCGCAGCTGTTACTCAAGCATTCGATACGACTCGTTCTTGCCAAGTATGAACTCACATTATCCTACCGAATCGTTTATTCTGGAGGCAGCAGTGAGGATTCCCCAGCCAAGACCCATGTAGAGTGGCTGATAGACAGCGCGTCGTCCATCCTAAACCAGCGCGCCGACCTGTTGATCGAACCTTCGTTCCATCAGTAGTCGTGGCAGCTCCGGGGCTCTGTGCAGTGGCACGCACTCAGCATCGTGCTCACCCATCTCTTCAGCCAGCTACGGGAGCCGACTCTCGATCACGCCTGGGCAGCGATGGAAAATCATCTTGCCATAGTGCCTAAAGAGGCGAAAGATGATCCGCTTTGGAACCCAGTCTCCAAGCTTTTGCACCAAGCCCGAAAACTCCATGCCGAGCAAGGCACGCAAGCGGCAAGGCTGGAACTTGCAGCACGACTGCCCAAAACGGTTCCGCATTTCGGCAGCATCGAAGACCTCGTGGAGATCAGCCCATGGTTTGTTGCAGCCGGGTGAAATACGGTTTCCTCGGGCACCAGTGATAACCTGATTCTAGATACGGGCAGCAGTACGGCGGAAACACCCAAATCCTGTTTTCAACCCTCTCCCAGTCTCTTTGTTGTGGGGAGAGACTGATAGCATGGCAATTAGAGGTTTATCAAGCTCGCAGCCATTCCAGCTCCATATGCTTGCTAATAAGTCAAGTTAATGAACACTGTCTTGGGCTCCGTGAACGCGAGCAGCACGTCCCTGCCGTTCTCTCGACCAATCCCGCTCTCTTTAGTGCCGCCGAACGGGGCGTTGATAAAAACCATACTGATGCAGTTAATACCGACGTTCCTAGAGTCCATCAAAAAACTCGCTAGGCGCATAGCGCGGTTAACATCTTAAGTAAAGATGCCCGCCATGAGGCCGTAGTTTGAATCGTTGGCGAGCTTGATAATCTCCTCCCCAGTGCTAAATTTATTGAAAACCGCCACAGGTCCAAAGATCTCCTTGCGGACGATCTCACCGTCCTTGTGAACGCCCTCGACAATAGTAGGGTTGATGAAGTAGCTCTAGATTGCTCGTTTGTCAGCCTCGCGCATCTCTAGGCTTCTCATTGCTTTTAAGTGACAACTCACCGGCCCCTGAGGTGCCTCCCCTCCCGCCAAAACCTTGCCCTCCTTCTTTCCGGTCTCGAGAAAGCCCTTGATTCTCTCAAACTGAAGCATATCAACAACAGGGCCAACCAGCGTTCCGGGCACATCCGGGTCTCCCATTGTGGCTGCTTTCTCCTCCATGACGGCTTGATACTTGGCAACAAACTTATCGTAGACCCCCTCTTGCACATAGACGCGACTAGCCGCGAAGCAGGCCTGTCCCGAGTTTGCCGTGATACAATTCACGCACCACGTAACTGCGTTGTCAATATTCGCATCATCAAAGACAATAGCCTGGCTCTTTCCACCTAACTCGAGAGTCACTCGCTTCAAGTTACTCTGTGCAGCCATCTGTTGGATCTTGCGGCCCGTCATAGTGGAGCCCGTAAAGGATACCTTTCTAACCCTCATATGACTGGCGAGCAGGGAGCCTGTCGAGCCGTCGCCAGATAGGACTTGGAAGACACCAGGAGGAAATCCGGCCGCCTTGATAAGAGCTCCGAGAGCTAGAGACGCCAAAGGCGTCTTCTCAGACGGTTTGAGAATAAAGCAGTTGCCAGTAGCCAGGGCGGGGCCGGCTTTTTGTCCCGTCATGCCCATCGGACCGTTCCAAGGCACAATTCCGGCAGTGACGCCGAGCGGTTCGTGCCGAATGATCTTAAGGAAACCGTCGTCTTGCGGGAAAGATTCTCCTGCGAGCTTGTCCGCCTATCCAGCGAAATAGCGGAATGCATTGATGGCCATACCTAGCTCCATGCCGCCAAAGGGCTGCACCGTCATGCCCAGGGTCAACCTCGTGAGGGCGGCCAAGGTAGCTTGGTGTTTCTCCATGAGATCTGCCAGCTTCAGCAGGCAGTAGCGGCGATTGGTGGCTGTAGTCTGGCGCCACGCGGGGAACGCGGCCTCCGCTGCCTCCACAGCCCTTTCGACATCTTCTTCACCAGCAAGTAGCACCTCGTTGGAGACCAAGGATTCGTTTTTAGGGTTGACGACTTCGAACTTACGGCCGCTCTTGGCGTCGACGTACTGAGTGCGTTAACATCTTGAAACTCGGTCATAGGAGGCCAGCAGCGAAGTATTTCGTGTTTGGAGATCGCGTCATACCTCATTGTTTATGAATAGCTTGTTCGGAATGTTCTCAGCACTCCAAGGAAATTCATCAGTCTCGCCGGCCTTTGTACCACTTGCTTGATTGTCCCCTGACATGTTGGTACTGGGGACAGGTAGGTAGGAAGTTTAGTGTGAGAAGATCGAGTGAGATAAGGATGGTTTGCTGCTGACTGGAAAATCGGGGTGATGCCATCCGCAATAAGTTGATGCAAGTTAGATATAAGTATATCAGCGACCACACCATTAGAAGGCATCACTTTTACGGGCTGACAGTCAACACCGTATGGCTACGATCAGGTGCGGATATGTGCGGCCGCGCCTCAGCCTATTGTCAGAGTGGTAGTAGAGTCTCTGCATGATTCACGACCCTGTTCCAACCTCAATTTCTGAACCTCGCCCCGCTGCCCTCGAGGTTGATAGTTAGCCCCTTTGCAGGGTACAATGTGCGAAGTACATATCTTTGGACCATGTGAAGTACCTCGTAGGGTGAGGTGCGGTGGGCCAGGTCTGTGCATAGCCAGGGACTCAAGATGTTACCCCGGCCTTTTGCGCTAGGAGATGGTCTTGGGCAACCCCGACACTTCGTGTTCATGATGCAGACATTTACCGAGCATGTTATGAAGCGTATTCTCGGACAGGACAAGTCCGATAATTAAAGTTTGTTCATTTTGAGTTCACTCTTGGGCAGAGTGAAGTCCCCTGTTGTGTCTATGAAGTGCGTCGAAAAGCCACGCCATCCACTTTAGGTACATGCCCGTCCTCAGTCTTCGTTGTGGGCGGAGAATGCGGCCGCGTCTAGGAACAGTCGCAGATGGGGTAATTTGACCACTTTTAAGGGAGTCAAGGTGCCCAATTCATAGCAAGGCCGCGTTACACCCGCAATCCCGACAAACTCGGCGCCAAGGGAAGGAGATGCATCATTGCGTGTCAACGGCTTTGGTCTGCACCTGAAGCGTCCGAACCTCCCGGCAATCAAGATACCATCATCAAAAGAGCCCTCCATAAGCCCTAATGGCTTTTTGGTCACCATCATCGGCTATTTAGCACTGCCACCAAGTAATATACCCAATGTAGCAGTTGAACATGACGATATCATGGGCGTGGCCATGGGAGGTAGATCGACTTCAAACATTCCACAGGAGGAGGCGAATAAGGCCCCCATGTTCTACGGCACCCACATGCAATCACGTTGGTACGCTGCTCCAGGGGAATTAGCCTACAAGTAGGGCTTGACCTGCTCCTCACTCCATTCCCAGAACTTGCCTCCGAGCTCTGGGTCCACCATATCCTTTCGGACCGTCTCGATCTTTCCAAATGGCGAGACTGGCAATTCATGTTAGCGAGCAAGTTTCGCTGTAGGCCGTATAGGCACTTGAGGAGTAGCAGCTCACCCCATCCACCATTGTTATCCTCGGTGATGGTGTCACCGAGGCCAGCGAAAAGCTCAGTGTAAGCGCCGTTCTTCGGCTCCGAGCTGATGAGTTTCTGGATGCGCAGTATTAGTACGATTATGTAGAAGCACGCAAGTAGAAATAGCCGGAGCTGTTATTGTTTTCTGGGAGAACGCACAAACATGGCAAGCTCCATCTTGGACATGTTCTGCTGGAGATTCGTCACAAAATTCCCGGGATTTAGAGCCTGCGACATGCTATCAGTCATCATGATGCAGAAAAAATCGGTGCTTGTACGCAGCAACGAGCTTACCAGGCTAATGATTCCCGTCCCTTTTGTCCTCCTAGCGAACTCGGCTGAATGCACCACGCTGGCGGCCTTGCTGCGAGAGTACTTCATCCAGGCGCCCTCCTCGCGATGATAGTCCATATTGGTAAGGTCGATAGCCGGGTTAGGCGCAGCGTCCGCGGCGCTGGAAGCCACCCAGATGACACGAACCGAGGCCTTTGGCGCCGTGCGCGCGGCGGAGGAAATGGGTGAGGAGGAAATGCGCGATGTTGTTCACTCCGTACTGAAGCTCATATCACTGTTTTGTCTTAGAGCCCTGGGGGGGGATCATCACGCCCGCGTTGTTCCACAAGACGTCCAGTCGACTCTCGCGGGCCAAGAAGTCCTCGGACGTCTTCTTGATGGTTGATAGATCATCAAGTTGGAGGCTTAGGAAGATTAACTCTCCCTTGGAAGATGGGTGCGCCGCCGTTATCTCGTTAATAACCCCCTTGGTCTTTGACTCAGACCGAGCGGCGATGTAGACCTTGGCGTTGTGCTGATAGAGGATTTCGACAAGCAGTTTGCCGAGTCCGCCGGAGCCGCCCGTGACCATGAAAATCTGGACGATACGCATGATTAGAATCGACGGCTTGTCAGCGGCACGAGGAAACTCGCGACGAACCTTGCCACCCTGATCCGCCAGGTTCTTCTCAGTCAGCGTGGCCTTGCTGGGCAAGACCGTGCTGCACCTCATGCCTAAGTTGAGACTCATAGTGAAGGGTTGAGAGGCTGTTGGTAGTCTGTCGTACTTGATAACTAAATCGGTCGAGTTGTCCGGATCCACCGAAGCACTAGAGGAGAGAGTGCAGGCTGCATCGGACGCCCTTGAGAACGGTGGGAAGCATGCTAGATATAATGCATCGACGGCGAGGGAGGGGGGAGCTGATCGTACGTGTGTACCTAATGAAAATTCTCGCCCTGCCACAAGCGAAATCCAGAGCTCCTTAAGTGGCCAATCTACCTAGTGAAGAGGTGCATTGGTTCAGACCTCAGCTTTGAACACCGTGAGGGACCGGGGCAGGTCTCAGAGGCGCCAATGTCGTACCTCATGAAAGAGGGTGCGGCCGCATTTCCCGCCCTGACCCTCTACGCCACAGGGCTTAACAAGAGCTTGAAGGCCCGACCGCGGCAACTGCCGACCAATAGACCCCCAAGACTGAAAACTAAAATGAGGGGGAAATAGTATAAAAACCCCAACACTCCCGTTTGCGGCCGCATCAGCCGTGCGTTTTCATGGCTTCCGAGATTTCCTCCTCCGTTCAAGGCTTTCTTCTCAAATGTCCGCTCAGGATATGTCACACCAGCCACGAGCCGCGCTGGCCTGCACGGCTTGCCGTAAGGGCAAGCGGAAGTGCGACAAGACCCTCCCCAAATGCGGCCTCTGCTCCCGCACCGGCCGCCATTGCGACTACGATGTGGATGCCCAGCCGTCGCCCCCATCCGCATCTGACTTTGCTGCCTTGGTGGCCCGGCTATCCGAGCTGGAGGATCGGCTGAGCCGCACCGTGACCAGCGGCAACACTACTGCCGATAGTGTTCCCACGGGTAGCATCTCGGAGAGCAGAAATCACGGCACGACCAGTAGCAGCAGCATAGCGAGTCCGTCGGCTCCGGCCGCTCCGTCCGCTCGGACCGATGCCAACTCCAGCGAGCCGGCGAACGGGTTTCCTTCGGCTCTGTTCCTCGACATTGACAGTTTCAAAAACGCTGGCATGCGGCTGCCTGCGCCGCACATTCAGATTCCCCTGGTGACTGCTCCCTGAATCCCGTATCTGTGCCTGCTTGGCCTAGTATCCCGTTCTCACAAGGCGCCAGGACGTGCTCAGCATACTGACCCAGGAAAATAACGTTGTGGAGATCGCAAGTCTGTATTTCAAAACAGTCCATGCCTGGATGCCCATCGTCTCCAAGAAGCGCATTGAGCTCGGCATCCCCCTGAGGAACAGTGGCCCGGACCTCGCCATGTTGTTTCTTGCTATGAGGCTGGTCACCTCACTACCCGGGGATTGCCCGTCAGTCATGCCATTATATAGCCTGTCGCAGAAATTCCTGGCCCTCTTTGAATCAAGCGGTGGGGTGTCTATTTTCTATCTTCAGGCGATGATCCTCGTTGCTCTGTACGAATACAGCCAGGCCATCTACCCGGCTGCGTGGATGACCGTCGGGGCCTGCGCTCGATATGCGGATCTGCTGGGAATCACGTCTGATAGAAAGGACTGGGACCTCATGGATAAATGCGTACGTTAACCTTCCCTTCTTTGGCATACTGTTCGGGCGCTTACATCGATCAAATGAGCAGACGACCTGGACGGAGGCTGAAGAGAGGAGGCGAGTACGGTGGGGCATCTACATTCTCGACAGAGTCATTGCCCTTGGAAGCAGGGGAAGGTTTTCCGCCCCTGAGCCTGTCGAAACGGCCTCTCTTCCCGTGGATGATACTGCCTGGGTAAACGTCGAGAACCTGGTCCCTGCCGCACGGAACGTGACGCTGTCCGGAACATGACACTGACAACCATGCCCAGGACGAAGGAGATCCGCTCCGAGCAATAAGCCGCCCGCTCACAACGCCCCTTGCAGTTTCCCAACCGCAGTTTGCCCGAGTTTGCCAGTCTGCGGTTTTGATCAGCCGCTGCTTGACGATCTCTAGGCAGAACGCCGCACCAACCCAAGCCTCCACCATGGCCCATGTGTACGCCCTTGCCGATGAGCTCTGCGGCTTCATTACAACCCTTGAGGCGGAGCTACCGATTGCCGAGGTTACTGCGAGCAACCTTCATCATCTCGTCCCTCGCTGTCTGGCCTGGTCAGCTTTGTTTATACTAATCGACCCATACTGCTGTCCACAGAAAATACGTCAAGGGCCAGGCTACACGCCCTCAGCAGAGGCGAAGACTACCGACGAACTCGGGTTTCAGATCCGGGCTGTTAATATCGTCAAGATCGTGAACGACCGGGTTCACAGTGTTGCGATGAAGGTCATGGATATCATCAGTGAGCTTAGGCGTGGGAGTGTAGAAGAGCTTGGAACTCTCTGCCCCTTCTCCCTGGACATTCTGTATTGTGTCATGGTCACGTTCCACTGGATCTGCCGGGAAGGAGGCGACAATTTGGTCCGAGCCCGCCTGGCCGATATGGAGAGATGCCTCAATTGGATAGGGGAACGCTGGAAACTCTCGAGAGAGTACTTGAGCCTTGAAGAGTACCACAACACCACAAGTCTGCTGGCTTCTGGGATGGCCATGTAGTAGTGGCTGCGCCATGGATGGCAGCTTGAACACAAGTCTCGTGTCAGGGAACCTAGACACCGGGAGCAGAATATCTAGCCAAAGCCAAACATAGCCCGTAACTTGGCCAAGCCATTCTTGAGCAAATGACATAGCACGCACATTCTACAACACAGCTCGGAGGATAGATCAAGAGTAAATTTGTGTTCGACAATACCCAGCTGCGGACAGACTTTAAGAATCCTAGATTAGAATACTTAAATGCGTGTATCTACAAATGTCACCCAATCAAAGGTTTATCATTAGAATATTTATCGTGAGGCTAATTTGTTGATCTATAATTTTACATGACCTGCATAACAGGAAATTCTAGATTTGTAACCCTTTAATTCCGCGCGTAACTATGGTACATAAGAAAAGAATTCAATGTGAGAACAAGCGAGGAATAACTTGAAAAGAATGTGACTAGACCAAATGGGATGATCCTCAAATATCCAAAATGCTTTAATACTCAGCACGCTGCCAGTTACTTAGAGCTTCTCCCTCCCGAGTTCCTCTTCAGTCCAGTCCCAGAGCTTCTTTGCCAACTCTGGGTTATTTGTCCATCTCTTTCCTTGGCCAGTCTTGCCGACAGGAGTGTAGTATTCGCCTGACTTGACGTTCGCAGCAGTGGAAGCCCATAGCTGGTTAAGGGTACCAGTCTGCACATCAACTCCGATCACAGCAGCAGTGATCTTCCAGGCTATCCGCATGACAAAGCTATTGTCACTCATTGTGTTGGCCAGGTTGGTATTCACAAGCCCCGGCATGATTGAAGGCACCTTGATCTGAGGATATCGTCGGGCAAACTCTTGTGCAAAGAGAATGTTGGCCAGCTTGCTCTGCCCGTATCGTGTAATAGTGCTGATATCCTTGGCCGTTGTTTTAAGTGTACTGAATGCGATGCCGTCCTTTTCTGGTGCATACTGGTGGGCAGACGACGACAGGACAACGATACGTACATCAGAACCAGGTTGTTCGGCTGTTTTCAGTAGGGTTGGCAACAACAGCTTGGATAAGAGGGCGTGACCCATGTGATTCGTGCCGAACTGCATCTCATAGCCATCCTTGGTCTTCCCCTCAGGAACAGACATGATTCCGGCATTAAGAAGTAGGATGTCGAGTCGATCAGATTGCTGGCGAAAAGACTTGGCAGCTTCGTGAATAGATTCGAAGGAGGCCAGGTCCATTTGGAGAGGCTTGATTGGCGGGGCATTGGGTACCTGCGATCTAATGTCGTTGATCGCTTCTTCGGCCTTCTTGTGGCTGCGGGCACCAAGCCATATCTCCTGAGGATTATGCTTGGCAAGCTCAAGAATCGACTGCTTGCCCAAGCCGCTGTTGCCACCAGTCACAAGGATGACCTTCCCTTTCAGAGACGGAATGTCGGTATCAGGATGAAAAGTGACGCTCTTGCTCAGGAAGGAACCCATGTCGACAAGTATACGAAATGAAACCGTGGGGCGATACCAGTAATTTGCAAGGACTTCGGGGATGGTATGGCGTACGCAGACTCTTGGATTCAAGAAGAGTCATGTAGAAGGTAGGTCGCTAGGTGATTCGCGCAGGTCAAGACAGCTAGGGATGTTATTAGTACCTCTTGCATGCAATTGTTTATATATGTGAAATCCACAAGAACGACTCTCCATCCCCAGTCGATGAGCCTTCATTCCGGTAAGTCCGAAAAACTGGGCCAGGGTCATGACGAGCGTGGGAATCACCGCAGATGACTCCTCAAACTCCGCACCTAAGATAGAAGAGCTTGTTCCAGTCTTTCGGGAAGTGGGCGGCCTAAGCACGGCACTAGATCCTCCTGGGTCCAAGTTCATGAGCCCGAATGCTCCGGATCATGGAAGCATCTTCCGCAGCGTGCAAGCCCTGATGTATCACCCCATCCAAAGTTAATTAATGCCTAGGTAAGCCATTGAACTGCCTGATGACGAACTAATCGCAAAGTCGCGACCATGTATGGATGGCCTTGAGTGCTGATACAGATGGCCCAGGAAAGGGGTCGGCGCCGTGTGTAACTGATCTGCGGCCGCTTATGCCGCTTGCAACAAACCAGGCCAGGGCTCTGAAGTACGACCGGCTCCGCTTCCGCGCGACAGCGCGCTACAGGTCTCTCATGTTTATACCTATAGTGGCTTTAAACCTCGGGCAGCCCGACTCCCTATTCAGATGCTAGAGTGATGGAGGTTTAAGAGGATAAAGGGACGTGATAGCCGAGTTTGTTTTAGATTATTCTTCTAACCTCGTCCTATTTTCTTGACTTCTAAGACCCATCTCTCGTCTATACATACTCTCGTATACCCTTTAGCTATAGCAGTTTTCAGAGACGTCTGCTGCTACTTTAGGTCAGCCTAGCTCCGTTCATAGCTGATGACGGCTCAAAGGGGGAGCATCAGCATTAGCTGCTGGGAAAGATAGGGTATGATGTCTTGAATGAAATTAAAGGTTCTGGAGCACCGATTAGTTGTTAGTCCTGGAAAACACTGGCAATGGTTTTGTGGGAGTTAGTTCACCTAGCCAGCCTGGGCACCAGCCTCGAAGAAGTTGATGACGCCGTCGCCATTGAGATCAGCAGGGTCGCCTGGGGCCGCGGGCGTGCCGTTGGGGTTGTTCCGATCGAAGGTTTCTTCCAGCTGGGAGATGGTGTCGCTGTTGCCGATACCCAAGAGGCTTCCGAGCTGCGGTAGCGGCATCGCAATGGCCATTCCGGTTAGGAACACGGCTGTGTAAGCAGATAACTTCATTGTGGTGGAAGTCGAGTGGTGCCTGACAGAATGTGTCAACTTGGAGGGATGAGAAGAAAAGCACAGGTTGGAAGAACAATTGAGAAACAAACAAAGAGCATCCAAAGTCAAAGTAAAGATGCTACTGCCAGAGTAGTTGAGAAACCGAATTGAAGTGCGAGAAAGAAGTAGCTGATCAAAGTCTTGTTGCCTGCGCAACCTTTTATGCCACTTTGTCCGCGTATTGCTTGCATTTACTGAGGGAGACTCAAAACGCGGACGTGACAGAGATCGGTTACGGTTTGCCCCCAGTCTTTTCTGACGCGCGGGGCTTGCGTGGGAAAATTCTTTCGTGGTTTGACAGCTTCCTGCTCGCTTTCACTTTCTGAAGCGCGCTTTGTTGCATCAGATGCATCAACCGTTGGACTAGGCCAGAACCAGGCTTCTCTCAGTCCATTGCGACATACAATGCCATAATATCAACCAGTAAGTTGTTTTAAGATTATTTTGGCTCCGTCTCAATGGTTTAGGGCTCAGGTTTAGGTTCAGGTTCTATGCCTGCTCGGTTTCAGCCGCCATTCACCAGCAGCCAGTGCGAGGGAAGCCTGTTGACTTTGAAGGGCCTGGGATCTTTCTCAGCAGGTTCGTCAACGGCCCGCCAAAAGACCTCATTCCATACATCACTGGGCACCTATAAAGCACGCCCCGTGGCAAGTCTCAATCCAGGACCCGGTATACCAGGCAACCCTGACCTCGAAGACCTTCATTCCGAATACCTCTAGATACATCTCCAAACTACCTTGGATTGGGCGAAGCCTGCGCTACGCTAGAAGAAATAGACCGCGTCACAGTACCCAGATCAGTTTGCATCATCCAAAGTGTCAATGCCAACTTGCGACATATATTGTACGAGTGGGGAGAGTCCTAGATCGCATTGCAACGACTAGATTTTTAATCCTTCTTCTATGCAATCTCTAAACCGTCTTTACCATGAGTAGTGGCTCCACGCCCGGTGGCACCTTTCCCACGGTTTCTATACCAACGGGGCAGAGGTTATACGAACCATCTTCGAACCAATGACTAACCGATACCATCTGATGCCAGAAAAGTATCCTTCTTGTTTTGGTTTAAGAGATTCAGATGGCAAACTGCGATAATACATTCATGGTTAGCTGAGGCTTTTTCCCAGTGAGGCTTTCAACCATGCACACAGTCTAGCCTTTATCTGTCTAAGTATAATGCATCTTGTTCTATCAGGGGCATAGTTACTACTATCCATTAAGCTGGCAAGAAGCTCCGGCCTTGTCACTTCGGGGGGCTAAGCCAATTACATCTCCTTCTCTAAGCGATACTTTAATCATCATTGAGTCTTACCTTAAGAGAATAAGTACATGTATTATAGCATCGTAACAAACGAGATTAATTTACCGTATAATTAAGTAATCTTATTAATACTGGGGCAGTATATGGGCTGTAGCTCTTTGCTAGTTCAAGGGATAGTAAGAAACCTGTTTACAAAAAGGCATCTCTAGCTCACTAGCTCGCTATCTGTTGTGCATGTGTGTGTCGCAACTTTGTTTTCTTTTCTTTTCTGGCAGTTCCTGAGGCACCGTGCTAGCAAGGGTTGCTCAAAACACGCCATCAGCCCGAATCCCTTCGCTGGCAACGAGACGTAGCCTGAGGAAGCACAAGCCCTTGACAAATTACTTGTCTAAAAGAATAATATGGCCTAAGACTTCCCAAAGATTAGCCGGTTTATTATCAATGTCCCAACGTTTGAGTATCTGATGCAACAAGTATCAAGTGGAATGTAGGCGACGATTTCGTAAGCGGGCGCGGGTATTGCGATCCAAAGCCTCACCAATGATGCACACTTTACTCAGCCCTGTTCCGTGCTGTCAAATGTGAAATCACATGCAAACGATAGGGCAAAGTATGAGTGGCCAATTTGCCGGCCAGGAAATGTGATAAGTTGGAATGGCAAAGCCAGTGTCGTACGATGTTCGTTCTCAAGATGTTTAGACTTTTGCAAGCCTTTGCGCATTGAGCGAACGACCTTGTATTCGCCTTTGGAAGGCAGAATTCCAGGTGATAGCTGGCGCTCTCAATCATTCCTTGCAAAACCGTAGGGCAGAACGCGC
This sequence comes from Fusarium phalaenopsidis, assembly GCF_050370095.1. Taxonomy (NCBI): domain Eukaryota; kingdom Fungi; phylum Ascomycota; class Sordariomycetes; order Hypocreales; family Nectriaceae; genus Fusarium; species Fusarium phalaenopsidis. Next base: position 324,821 of record NW_028145414.1, on the reverse strand, counting down.
TCTACCGTGTGTCTCGTATCAGCAGGCCTGGTTCTTCTTGCTATAAAGGGCCACGAGCCCAGGCAATAACTCTCCTCCTCCATCACCCTACATCAGCACATCAACAATCATCAAACAATCTCACCAACAACACCCAACATCCATCTACCCCACCCCACCATGCCAGCCCAAGCCCCTCTCACCCACCTTCAGCTCATCGCAGCTGACAGCATCAGCGCTCTCTACGACAACGACACCGAGACGCTCTTCCTCAAGGCCTCCGGCAAGCACGTAGACATTACCCGGGACATCACCTTCCACCGCCTGCCGTTCACGGGTGGACTCCTCTTTCAGCTGCAAGGCTGGGTCGGTCCCATCATCAACAAGGAGTCGCCCTACTCCATCACCCAAGGCTTCAACATCCAGCTCCCTAGTCGTGTGTTCCCATCCAACACCGTGATCGTGAACACCGAGAACAAGAAGAGCTGGGTCATCCCCATCCACCCACTCCTCAAGGATGGCCGCCAGGAGAGCAAACCCGCTCCAGGCGGCGAGGCCCCACCTAACATCCCCGAGGTCAAGGTTGTATCCGGCAATTCGGAGATCGTCACGGGGCTCGGGCAGACCTTCACCCTCAAGCAGTCCGATTCGTTCAAAGGTCAGGGGGGAACCGTCAACGTTGCCTTTGATAGGAACTACATCAGCCTGATTAACGCTGGAATCGATAATGGCAACATTGAGTGGAATTTCACCTCCCAACAGGTCGGCGCCACCGAGGTAGGCGTCTTCGTCGGCCAGTCCAACCCCCCCTTCATGTACCGCGTGGTCTACGACGTGAGCATTGTGCCACCCAACGATGCCACACAGGCCAAGCCCCTTGCTTCTTTCTCCGTTTCCCCTGCCAATGGTTCCTCCAACGGCTCCAAGGTTTCTGTTACCAAGAAGAACGCTGCCAGCCTTCCCCTGTCGTGGGATGGGTTCGTCAACATTGGCTTCAACATAATCAAGCAGCAATACCCCGATGCCAAGTTGTACGAAATTGATGCCACGCCCGCGACGACCGAGCCGGTTGAGAATGAGTGGGGACTTGTCAACAACCGCATTGTGGCGAGTCTCGACGGGAATAGGACAGCAATCATCCAGTCCAACGGCTGGGGCTCTTTCGGCCCAGTCGACGTCATCCAGTCTCCATTTGTGGGAGACTACGTCATTTCCTGGCCTGTGCCTTTGGAGATTCATCAGGCCTTTTCCATCCTCCGAAAGGGAGGGTACCAACAGCCCGTCGGGGCGGTTACACTACGCAAGCCCCTAGTCCCAGGCATCGACCAGGCGTTCTATATTTTCAATGTTGGAAACGAGTTCATTGCTGTTGGTGTTGAGGACAAGCAGATTCATAACTTTGGTCCCACTGGACGTGAGGTTCAGTAGGGTTCGAGGCCGAGTGTGCTTGGGCCGTTGGATGGGCAGTGGAGGATTCTTATCTTCTCTTCTAACTTTCGTTGAGCACCTAGGACTTTCGTCCTCAACAGGTATACTCAAGTATCTCGTTAAACTACATTCAAATCATCTTTGCTAGCAACGTTCCATGTCATTTGTGACATAGTTTGTCATAGTCGGGCTAAAACTTCCATCGTACGAAATGCCTCTCTGCCAACAACTAAGCTCCCTTGAAGAGGGTGACATATCTGAAGGACCAGATCTAACGTACTGAGCTGAGAATCGACCAGATCTGTTCAAACCACATCTTGACTTCGAATATGACGCCTGTAAATCCAACCCTGATAACAAAATTCCACTTCACTAGGCAAATCTTTTAGGAAATTTACCAAGCTTCCAATATTCAAAGGCCCAGAGCCTCTTTACTACGAAGCTATCTTAGGGTTAGACATTACTCAAGTTAGCTATCGCTAAAAAACCCTCAAATTGTCATGACATTTGTCAAAAGTCTGGCCAACGTCGATGAGATTGGGCCAAGGGCGTGGTTCAATGGGAAGGGACTGGAATTCTTTGTCCGTCGAAGCGAACCCAACGGCAGTCTCTTCGTTCGCACCTGGCAGCAACTTTTCGAAACAACTGGCGGAGGAGTAGGCAAGCTTCTATGGCGCAGAGCAATGGGCGACCTCGGCGGCACTCTGACCATGGAGGGCAGACAGGGAGTTGGAATTCTTGTCCAAGGTGGTCACCAACACTAGTGAATGCAAACGGGAAAACTTTTCAGAGGCAGCCTAGAACTCTCGCGCGCATGAGCCACTGCTGGACTTCGTTCTGGACTACTTCGCCAGCCAGATCCGGCAATACGACTTCACTCGCGTCCATCAACAAGGCTTACACCCCAAACCTCAAAGTGGGGGTTGACATGCAGGCCAAGATGGTTGACTATTGCCTCACTCTGGCCGAAGACGGTACTATGAGTCTAGCGAAGGAGCGCAACAAGGCCAACAGATCCGCCTCCATCAACCACACATCCTACGAGCCTGTGCGAGACCAACCCATCGCTGTCAACATGAGACCAAGACCCCGGGGAGCTCCAACACGGAAGCAGAGGCGCAGCTATCCGTTTAGGCCCTGGCACATCTCAAACGGCTGCGATCGCTGGCATGCACATCAAATTCGACGCTTACGATCGACGTGACAATCCCAGTGATATATGTGTGCGGAGGGGAGTGCCTCCACTATACCGAATCCTCTGCCAGAAGACGGGGGGGCTGTCTTTGATACATGGCAACCTTTGCTATCCCCCTTTCCTCGAATTATCTTTTATATCTTCTTCTAAAAAGGCTTCAATGAGAACTGGCCCCAGAATCTACCGAAACCATCAATACCTAAGATACATACATACACGAAGGCAGTCTTCAGTACCAATTAGTAGCACAGAGATGAGACATCGGGTATGATACGGTGAGCCGGTTACTCTGACTTGGTACGTCAGGGTTTGCTCTCATGTTAGGAGCTTAGACTTAAGTATTTATGCTATAAATACGCCAGCGGCCTCCTTAACGAGATCGTTGACCTAGGCTACAATTATAAGACTATGCATGCTATTACATTGACATGCTCTATAATAAAAGCTGTTCTAAAGGTTCCAGTCCTTCGCCATGGAGTCGCGTGTTAGTGTTTACTGTATTGACTATTTGTGGAGCGTTATGTTAACAGTAGTTGCTGGGCAATAAGCGCCACTGACTGGGAACAGATCTACCCTGTATCAAATGGAAACCGTTTCTAACTCTCTAATAAGCACCAGTGGTTTAATTTACTTAACGCACCTCACCAAGAAGAAGCACGACGTTTGAGAATCTATTTAAGAGAATAGTATAAAGTATAAAATGTGGTATATGCCAAATCAAGCTGCAAGGAATGCCAAACATCCTCCCATTTCCTCGCGTTATTGCTACTTAGATCTGCAGCCCCGCCCCAGTGATCAAGAACTTGATGAAAGGCAAGGAGATTCTCAGTGAAAAGTTTGAAGACTCGAGGATTGTAAACGTCCCAGGCATCACGGTGACAATGCGAATAAAAGACAGGTCAAGTTGCGAATACCAACACAATAGCCAGAATAATACCGACAAGCGTTGCCAGGAAAGAGGTAGAGATAAACGCATGTCAAAGGACAGTAAAGTTGATTGACGAAAGCCAAGTTGCAAAAAAAGATGCCAAGGGCCAAAATTGCGCTAACCCAGAGCATAAACTTGATAAGACAAAGGCTATAAGTGATGCGGAATCCCTATTTTGAAATTGAATTTTTCCTGTGAATGCCGAGTGATCAAATCTATCTAATTTCTACCCAAGTACCTCTATGCCTATCGATCATGGTTGGACTTTTGCGTGCTTCTACTCACAGTCTGGCCATTTGGAGCTGATCGCCGTTCTTGTCAAATGAAATCTTATGTCCAGTAATCATTGACTGTTGCAGCGCCGCGCCAATCCGTACTGCTGTGACTGCCGTCGTCAAATTAACAGGTACTGGCTTGTCATCCAACACACAATCTGTGAACTCAATGGCCTCGGTCGTAAAGGCAGCGCGGAAACGACCCCAATAGTTCTGCGGAAGCTCATGTCGAATCCCCCCCGGCTCGTAGATCCGCACATGGTTATCGGTCGGAACGATGTTGACAGTCAGTTTGCCTTTGGTGCCAATAATCTCTGTTGAGTCTTCTTGGCCGGCTGCCATCATGCGGGACGCATATAGGTACGCGATCCGGCCGTCATAGAACTCAACCACACCAACAGCATTATCCCGGTCATTATACTGTCGAAGATCTGGTTCAACAGCCGTGATGCCCACGGCGTGGACTGATCTAACCTTTGAGTCCTCACCAAAGAACCACAAGGCTAGATCAATGTCGTGGATGCTGCAATCCACAAATATGCCGCCTGAAAACTGCGCGTAGGCAACAAAGAAGCCTGAAGGGTCTAGAACGTCGCAGGTCTGGCTTCGAAGGACAGATGGGCGTCCAATCAACCCTGACTGCATCTTCTGGTAGGCATCGCGGTAGGAGGAATCGAAGCGGCGAGAAAAGCCACACATGACCTTTAGATCGGGACGGGCGGCGGCAGCGTCGACAACAGATTGAGACTGGAAGCGGCTGTTAGTATCTAGAGGATCAGGTTGGTAGATCTCAGCTCACAACTTCAACCGTAGTCCCGAGAGGCTTCTCGCAGAGGACATGTTTGCCTGCAGCAATTGCAGCGTTTGCTTGCTCGGCGTGAACTGCGGTAGCAGAGGCAACACAGATAGCATCTAGACCCTGGTGAGCTATCATGTCGGCATAGTTCTCGTAAACAGCTACGCCATGGGGAGCGAGGTTCTCAGTCGCCCATTGACGCTCGGCCACGTCTGGACTGCTGACAGCCACAAGGGTGGCCCGGGGCACGTTCTGGTGAAAGTTGAGGGCATGTCGCTTGCCCATACGACCGAGACCTGCGACTCCAACTTGCAGCTTTCGGGGGGGCATTGTGAATGTTGGAAGGTGAAGAACTTGAGCAGTCCGCTTTCGATCAAAGGACATTCTATGGGTTTAAATGGCTGCGATGGCAGACGGCCCGATGGAAGGTCGGTCCATTCATTGTTCACCAAATGTTTGTGACTATTCAACATCCGCCACTGAAGAAGCGGCTTGTCCAATTGCCAACGTGAAGTTTCCAAGGTCACCCCAACCGCGACCCGCAGCTAACCTCATGGCGGGGGCATTACTATGGGGCACTGATTCGGGGGAAATTGCCCCGATTGGAGACTCGGTAAAACGCTACGAAAAAAATTGCCCCAAGGAGTTTCAACATGGGCCGGGCCAGCCCCTTGCCCCTGAACAACCCACATTAAGATGGGGTAGAGAAACACACAAGACTGATTTGGCTGTAGCTCTCACCTTATTATTCCTGTTTTTCCTCACTAACCCACAAGTCATTGCACCTGTACATGTCGAACATCTTGGCAAACCCCAGACAAAATTGGTACATATAGGCAACTACATCATGAATCCGCTGCAGCATCCCACCCCCAGGCTTTCTTCAAGTGCGCCTGTGCCGCAGCAGTGGGCCACGAGTGCTCAGCCTCGGCCAAGATCAACACGTCCAACAGCGCCCTCTGATCCTTGGCGGTAGTGAATCGATCCCCACACGCTGTAATCCCCATACACGCGGTAAACATTGCGGGCCGGGTAGCCTTGTTGGAAAGAGCAGTACCACAGAGCTCTCGGACTTGTGTCCGAATGTCATCCTAATCATGTGATATTAGACTACGCGGGAGTGATGAGCAGGACCACTTACATCGATCCTCCTCCGAGCTTGTCGAGCGGATGGCCCGATTCGTGGTGCTCTGTCATCGTGACACATGAGCAGAATCCTCGCAAAGATACTGTGTACAAGGCCAATTACTGTGGAGTCAGTGTCTTTCCTTGATGGAAGCGGTGTTGACATACCGACAGCATGGTTGAGATATGCGATGTATGGAAACACCTCGCCCACACTCTCATTGGGTTCGCTATAAGCTATTGGCAGCCATGACACTGGTCGAGCCCGCAACCAAGCCTGATCGTAATTGATCAAGTCCTGATACTCGTTCTTATTACGCCCACCAACTCCAAAACAGTAGTTTATGACCTCTGCGCAATGAATGATGATGCGATTTGCCCATGTATCGTCATCCGCGGGAGAGAATGATCGGTCGATGAATAGGTGGTCGAGCTTGATCTTGACGGGTCTCTGGCCGACAAAGCTCATGTAAATCTCTTGTCTAAGTCCAATCCAGAACGAAGCTTGGCGAAGACTACTTGGATACGTAGATGTATTGGGCGTGTTCATGAACAGCTGAATTCCTAGGAGGTGGCCTTCGTGGTCTGTGCCAATCAGGGGAACATCGAGTTCTTCAAGGGTCCGCAAGAGTATTGTCGCGGCCAACAAGTCGTCGTTTGTCAGCGCTGAAGAATCGCTCGAGACGGTCGTCAGATGTTTGAGGCATTCTTGGTGGTACCTGTCGGCGGCATAGGGATCATATTGCGCGGTAAGACTGAGATGTCGAGAAGAGAGGGCAAAGATGGCGTTGAGAAGAGTTGGGCAAGTTGCGGCGCGTGAAGGAACGACAATAGCAAAGTGGCGCCTACAGTCGCAGAGATCAAACTCCAATAGTCAGCACAGATGGTACCTCGATATGAACGGCCTTGCTTACCCAGGTGCACATGTAATCTCGGTAATACTCCATCAACCAGACTTCATGAGGTTTGGTAAGTGGAAAGACGTCACCAGCCTCGACGTTGGCCAGCCCCAGCAAAGAACTCTGTGGGACCGTTGTGAAACTGCAGTCGACTCCATGTCCTGGAACGTTATATGAGACGGCTGCAGGGGTCAAACGTAACTCTCTCGAACTATTCACGAGCTCCGCATCAACGTCAACCTCGAACTGGCCTGCACTTGGATCGAGATCCGCCGGCGAGTCACCAAGAGATATCTCTTGATGGCCAATCTGCCACGGACTCTCGGACAAATACTGGGCCTCAACATCTTGCGTCTCGTCCACAAACCGTACTTTCGGGTGGTTAGTAAACAATAGCTCCAAGGACCTTGACAACTTACATCGCCGCGGACACTGGACCCATGTCTGATCCTCTTTGGGTGACCTGTAAGAAATCTCAACTCAACATGACCTGTCTGAACGTGGGGGAGTGGGTCCTACTCGGTTGAATGCTTGAAGCGAAAAGCGGGCGCTGTCGAGCAGACTTTGCCTGTCGAAGCGCACCGGCGACAGGCCCGGGATTGTTCGCCTTCTCCCCAGACGCACTTGAGATGCTGCGTCTTGCAGGCCTGCGATTGTCAGACTGGAGCCAACATAGCCACCACACGTTCATTCACCGGACTGAGTCATCATAGCCAGGGAGGGTCGAGGTTGTCGGTGGGGGAAACGGGCAAAGTTCCCGGTGGACTCACTAGACAAGCTGCCGACATGTTTTACCACTCCACGTATAACCTGAGGTCAGTCTTGACACAGGGCAGGTGGCCCCGACTATATCATAACTGTGTGGCGGCGTTGTCAGGAGACAAAGGCCCGAATATCGGTTCCAAGGTCCAGATTTTGCAAAAGAGGGGAAAGGTCCCGGCCCCACAGGAATATCCAAGCTCATAGCCCCGTGAAAAGGTCAACAATCCCGATAATTCTCCACTCACACGTCACCAAGGACAACACCCCACAAACTGACTCGCGTAACCCCAAATTCTGAACCCCAGACCCCATGTTTTCCCCCATGGAACTGTGGAGAAGGAGGAGTAGTCTAATTCGTGAGTCTCGATTGGCTGTTGAGACATAGTGCACTGGCTCGGGGGAAAGCCGTTGATCAGAGGGCATTGACCAAGGATCGAAACTATAAAAGACCTTGTTCTGGCCACATTCTGAGGCATCATCTCTACAGCCTTGCACCTGCACATCTCCCCTGCTTCTTCCATTATCTACCTCCTTCACCTCGCCAATCTCCATCATGGTCGGCAAACTTGACCCAGTCAAGGGGAAGCGCGATGACTATGACATCGCAATGGAGGAGCATGTTAGCATGAACATGACCGTGGAGCCCTATGGCCCGTCAGGTAGGGAACTCGAAGTCTTCAACTTTCCGAGCTGACATTTTGTTGCAGGCTTCCGTGGCCTCTTCTCCTCTCCCTATGTTGCCATGTGCGCTGCCTTCTCTGCCATCGGTGGCCTCCTATTCGGCTATGACCAAGGAGTAATCAGCGTCACACTTGTCATGGCCCATTTCCTCGATCGATTCCCCGAAGTCGGAAACGACGCACCAGGCGCAGGCTTTAAGAAGGGTCTTATGACGGCCATGATCACATTAGGTGCCTTCGTAGGAGCTATCAACCAGGGATGGATCGCCGACTGGATATCTCGCAAGCGATCTCTTATGGTTGCTGTTGTTGTCTTTGTAATCGGTTCGGCCATTCAGACCGGTGCTATTGATTATACTATGCTTGTCATCGGCCGGTTCATTGGCGGCATAGGCATTGGACAGTGAGTTCACAGTATATCCTTCTTTGCTCTAACATCTACTAACTTGTTAGGCTCTCCATGGTTGTTCCGCTATATATCTCTGAAATTTCGCCCCCAGAGATCCGAGGTTCTCTCCTTGTCTTCGAGGAGCTATCGATTGTTATCGGAATTGTTGTCGCATTTTGGATCACTTATGGAACCAAAGATATGACCAGTCATTGGTCGTGGCAGCTTCCATTCCTTTTGCAAATCCTCCCTGGCCTTCTTCTTGGATTCGGCGCAATCTTCCTCCCTTATTCTCCACGCTGGCTAGCGTCCAAAGACCGAGAAGACGAAGCCTTAGATAGCCTTGCTAAACTGCGAGCCCTCCCCAAAACCGACCCCCGAGTCCAGCGTGAATGGATGGATATCATCGCCGAGGCACGATTCCAGGCTGGAATCCTCCGAGAGAGGCACCCTCGACTCACTCAGCGCACCGATCATGCTAGCAAGATTCGACTGGAGCTTGTTAGCTGGGCAGACTGCCTTAAACCTGGATGCTGGCGCCGTACGCTCGTTGGTGCGGGTATTATGTTCTTCCAACAATTTTCTGGAATTAACGCCCTGATTTATTACTCTCCTACGCTCTTTGGCACCATGGGCCTCGACTCTGAGATGCAGCTTATTATGTCAGGTGTCCTCAATGTCACACAGCTGGTTGGTGTCTTCTCGAGCTTGTGGACACTTGATCGATTTGGTCGTCGAACTATCCTACTTACTGGCAGCTTCCTGATGTTTGTCCCGCATCTTATTATTGCTGTCTTGGTGGGCAAGTTTTCACACGACTGGCCAAGCTATACTGCTGAGGGCTGGACAAGTGTCACGTTCCTACTCTTCTATATGCTTGCCTTTGGTGCCTCTTGGGGACCTGTCCCTTGGGCCATGCCAGCCGAGGTCTTCCCATCAAGTCTACGTGCCAAGGGTGTGGCCATTTCGACATGTTCAAACTGGATCAACAACTTCATTATCGGTCTCATCACGCCTCCGCTTGTTCAAAAGACTGGCTTTGGAGCTTATGTTTTCTTCGCTGTGTTCTGTCTATTGTCTCTGGTTTGGGTTTGGTTCTGTGTGCCGGAGACCAATGGTAAGACTTTGGAAGAGATGGATGAGGTTTTCAATGATAGAAGCGGTGTGGAAGATATTACAAAGAAGGAGCGTACTCTTCGCGAGGTGTATGACGAGAAGGTAGCTCGAGATGCAGCTTGAATGCGACATTTCGGGCTATCCTTAACCAGGCTTGATTGTGAAATACACTACAATCCCACCTCTTGAGGCTTAGCAATACGCAACACCCCTTTACAATCCCATCAAGAACTAGATTCTAGATTATCCTTACCACAATTGAACATTCCTTTCATACTCTTTGGAAATTTCCTTTTCTAGCCACCTAATCACTATATCTATTGCTTGGCGTATCTTTACAATGACGGACGGTGCGTCAGCCATAGGTGCCGCGACAGCTAGGCTCTCAACCCACAAACAGAGGTCTTCACAGATCAGGTTGATGTATGCAGTCATTCATCAGTGAAGAGCTGGATTAAAGGGGATAAATATAAGCCAGGGAAGATTTGCAGTTGCCTCAATGCGGCAGACATTGTCTACGTATTGAGCCACGGTTCGGCTACTGAACCAATGATCATTCGGGAGAAGAACGAAGATGTTGACAGAGTCATGAACGTCAACTACAAGGGAGTTGTCTATTGAACTCGTGAACAGATCAAAGCCATGCTCTCCGTGCCAAAAGTCAGCCACCCAAGTAATGTCAACGTTACGTTACTAGCCTTTCTTGCCTGATGCATATCCCCGGGGAGGTACACATGCCGCTACCCTGGACTAGTCTATTTCTGGCACGATATAGACTGTAAATATGATGTTGCCTAAAGGATATTAGTCCCAGGGCTCCAACGACTCCAGGAGGGAAAAGTTCATCGTATATCAGATAGCATCACACCCTCAACTTCGTAAACTACTGCCCCCAAAAGTGGTAGATTCTGTATTAGCAGGAGCTCAGCTCACGCAGCGTCCTCGGGACGCACGGAAATCGTCACGAACGTCTGATAGGCTTTCGGGGTAATCGGGATCGGCATCATGGCCCCGCATTTTATATCTCCTGGACCCTACTGAGTCCTCGCAGCATTTTTTCTCTCGCGTTTATTCATAGATGTGAGACTAGTATTGTACTGCTGTTCACTTTTTACCTAGTCTGCTTTTCTTACCATTCCCCCATCCAAACTACACATGGATCAAAACGAGCGATCCTCGGTGAGCAGTTGGAAGCGCCGGTTTAACCCAACGAAACTGGAGAGAAAGCGCCGTTCAGATAGGCTCAATCAGCGTCTGACAAGGAAGCAGACAAAAGAATACATCGCCGAACTGGAAAAGAGGATTCAAATCTTAATACATGGCGAACACGAGGCGCTTATCAACCAGGTCATCAAGGAAAATCACGACCTTAGAGCATCCCTCAGCAGATAATAGACCAAGACGGAGGAAACCATTTCACGCGCAAGGGAGTGTTGAGAGGGAGGAGAGTTGTATTTTAGCGATGAACCTTTTCTATATTAAAATACCTAGTATGGTTAGTTAGTTTTTAACTAAACCCTATTACCTATAAAAACTATTTATTAGGCTACTAATAGTTTTTTTTATAAGAGAATTTTTTTATATAAATGAATTAACATATATAATAAGCAAGTTAGCCATGCAAGTAAGTTGGCTACTTTTCTTACCCTATAAGATTAAAATCGCAATAAAAACACCATAAACCATTTAATCAATTGAAACTACTCGCTATATTCTTCCCCAGATGTCTTAATCACTACCTGACAAGTCCTTGCATTATGGCCGGGCTAGCCGCAAACACCATAACGCCGAACCCCCGGTCGCGCCGACCTTCCTTAACCACTATGTCTCGATGATTCAGCCACTACCTACGCATCAGCATCCATTTGATTAATTGCCTGCCTTCCTTCCTCTACCATTATGACCCCTCTTTTCTATAGCCGGGTTCTTTTTGCCCTCTGGCGCTGACTAAGTATCTTATTTGCCTCCCGAAGGTCTTTGTTCTTAGTAGCTAATAAGGCAACCCGATGCATAACTACCTTTATCCCCTTCTTAAGAGACCTTAGGGCTTTAAGGATTAACTCTGGGGAGCTGCTTTGGTGCCTTCTGATTCGTCTTTTAAGGTATTTAGATTAAGATCTAGCCTTAAGCATAGTCCTTAGGGTCCTTAAGACCTAAGATATTAAGGGCTTAGATCCCTCCTCGGCAGGCATTGGAGTCCATAGCTGCATATTAAGCTTTAAGACTATACTTTCTAGGTTAAGAGGAATAAGGCTAGCTCCTTTAAAAACCCTCTTAATATTTCTTTCTATTATAATAGCCTTATATATAGCATAAAAGGCTAAAAAGAACTTAATCTTTAAAACATAGGTTATAGAGCATCTAATTAGATGCTTTATTTCTCGACTATAAGCCTTCTTTAATAGCCTAAAGCACCTAATATTAAGTAGCTAAAGTAAGTAAGAGAAATAAGGTAGTATATAAAGCTAGATAATCTTTTTCTCCTTATAATATCTCTTAAATTTAATAGACTAGTAACTTTTATAGCTATTAAGGATTAAGAGATAATAGCAACTATTTAATTACTTAGCTATGCACCGGTCAAAGTGCTTAAGCCACTTAAGACCGGTCTTATTATCAGTCTAGCTATTTTAGGTCATTGCAATAGCCTAATCGCCCGGGAGGTTACTATCCCGGTACTAGTTAGCAAGGTAATATTAGCCCGCACTAATAATAAACAGCTAGATCGCCTGGCCTTCCGCATTGATCGCCTAGATGACTATAATCCATTCCCGGTTTCTAGGCTATACTGATTTCGGCTTTAAATGCCTTTCTATACCTATGATAATTATTCCGCTTATAATTATACCCATAAGAAAGCTAGTCTTATTAAAGTTATAGATATTATCTAATTAGATGCTATACTTTGTGATTATATTTGCTATAAGCTAAAACTAATTATAGATAATAGTTAGATCTTTATACTTAGCTCTTTAGTAGTTATATTTATAAAAGAAATATATCTTAAGGTCTAAGTGCCGCTTAATAAAGTTATAAGCCTAATATATACTAATTAGTAATATATCGCGGTCGGTGAGTAATTAATTAGTTATTTCTTTAATACTATAAAGCTAAGGGGGAAATTCTTATAAATCTAGGTTAAGAATAAAGTAAATAAAAATTTATTTCTTTAGATTAGATAGCTAATATAATTTTTAGATAGTATTGCATTAAGATTAAATCTCTTTATAGTAATTAATAAGAGTATTATAATTAACCTTATAGATTATTATAGCTTATTAAAAGCTAAGTTTTAATTAATTTTTATAAGCCTAAAGGGTAAGAAGTATTCTAGCCTTATAATTAATAGATAATATACTAGGTAGTTAAGAATTAATTAATTAAATTAAGAAGATATTAAGTAAGGGATTTTTAGCTAACTTGCTTATATAGCTAACTTACTTATTATATATATTAATATATAATATATATAATAAGCAAGCGTCGCAGATAAGTAAGCATCGCACTTTTCCCACTTATATCTAACTTTTTATTTAATTAATTAATTCCTAACTACTAAATATATTAGACTTAAATATAAAGGCTAGAACTCTTCTTACCCTTTAGGCCCTTTAAAATAACCCTAAGCTAAGTATCTAACGCGCTATAGGGACCTACCGGGTCTCTAAGCATAGGCTATATTAGCGACAAAATAGCATTTAAGCTCGACTTAATATTATCCCTAAATTACGTAAATTATTAAATCTAGAGAAATAAATCCTTATTTAATTTATTCTTAACCTAGATTTATAAGGATTTCCCCCCTAGCTATATAATATAAAAGAAATAACTAATTAATTACTTATTAATTATGATATATTACTAATTAGTATATATTAGGCTTTAAACTTTATTAAGTAATACCTAGAGCTTAAGATATATTTCTTTTAGAAATATAACTATTAGAGAGCTAAATATAAAGATCTAATAATTATTTATAATTAATTTCGCCTTATAAGAAATATAATCGCGAAGTATAATATCTAATTAAATAATCTCTATAACTTTAATAAGACTAGCTTTCTTATAGGCATAATTATAAGTAAAATAGTTATTATAGGTTTAAAAAGGCATTTAAAGCTAAAATTAGTATAGCTTAGAAACTAGAAATAGATTATAATTATCTAGGCGATTAATATAAAAGGCTAGGCGATCTAGCTATTTATTATTAATATAGGCGAATATTACCTCGCTAATTAATACTAAGATAATAACCTCCCGGGCGATTAGGCTATTATAATAACCTAAAATAGCTAGACTAATAATAAGACTAGTCTTAAGTAGCTTAAGCACTTTAACCGATATATAGCTAAGTAATTAAATAGTCGCTATTATCTCTTAATCCTTAATAGCTATAAAAATTATTAGTCTATTAAATTTAAGAGATATTATAAAAAGAAAAAAATTATCTAGCTTTATATACTATCTTATTCCTCTTACTTACTTTAGCTACTTAATATTAAGTGCTTTAGGCTATTAAAGAAGACTTATAGTTAAGAAATAAAGCATTTAATTAGATACTTTATTACCTATATTTTAAAGACTAAGTTCTTTCTAGCCTTTTATATAATATATAAGGTTATTATAATAAAAAAAAATATTAAGGGGGCTTTTAAAGGAGCCGGCCTTATTCCCCTTGACCTAGAAACTATAGTCTTAAAGCTTAATATATAGCTATGGACTCTAATGCCTACCGAGGAGGGGATTAAACCCTTTACCCCTTGGGTCTCAAGAACCCCAAAGACTATGCTTAAGGCTAGGTCTTAGTCTAAATACCTCGAAAGATAAATTAAGAGGCATCATAGTAGCTCCCTAGAGTTAATTATAGAGGCTATGTTATAGTCCTCTTAGGGGAGTAAGAGGCCTAAGTATTACTGAAAGCGGTGAGATGAGAGCTGTTTCTAGCAGCTAGAAGGTCAAAACAAACATAAGTCGCAATGCAAAGAAGGCACATAAGAGGTAATCTAAAACTAAGTTGATTCTATCTAAAAGCTGCTAGATCTGGCCATTATAGAGCTAGATTCGTCACGTGGGGGACCTATGTGACTGGGGCATGTAACAGGCTATAAAGTCTCTTATAAAGGCAATAAAGGGAAATATATTGAATTGGGGCTCGGGCGAGCCTGTTAGTCACGTGCTTGAACACGTGACCACTTGATCAAAAGAGGCATCTTCCGCCGCAGCTCTTAGCTAGCCATCCTTTTCATCTTTACCTTCTAATTTACCTCTTTTTCAACTGCTTATTAAGCAGCCCTCGCAGCCTCAATTGGCTGTGGGTGGTCTGTGTGTTGTGTTGTTGTTCCTCCACAGTTAAAATATATAAGATTGTATTATTAAGGGCTAAGGTTAAAGACCTTTGAGAGGCAAATAAGATACTAAGCCGGCGCTAGAGGGCAAAAAGGACTAAATTATAGAAAAGAGGAGTAATAATAATAGAGGAAGGAAGGCAGGTAATTAATTAAATAGATATAGATACTTAGGTGGTAGCGGAATCATCGAGGAGTAGTAGTTAAAGAAAGTTAGCGTAACTAGGTATTTAGCATTATAATATCTATAGTAAGCCCGGGCATAATATAAGGACTTATTAGGTAGTAATTAAGATATCTAGGGAAGAGTATAATTAGTAGTTTTAATTAATTAAATAGTTTATAGTATTTTTATTTTAATCTATTATAAAGAGGTAAGGAAAAGTGCGACGCTTACTTGTCTGCGACGCTCGCTTATTATATATGTTATGCATAGCTTGCGTGATAAATAAGCATATATAATAGTATATTATATTACTAAAATCCCACTTACCCTAGACCTCTTAACTTTTTCTATAAGATAGCTAGAAACCTAAAAAGAGTATTTTTATAAACCTAATCTTTTAAGAAATCTTATAATAAATTTTTTATATTTTTTAAAAAAGCCCTTTATTTTATTAACTGTTATAAACCTCTAACGCGGTCACGACAAAGGGGTCGACCCAATTAAAATAGCGCAAATAAAAGGTACTTCTCCTCCCTACCTAAATTAGCCTATAGTAGAAGTTCCAATAATCCTTTAAGTTACAAATCGCTATATCACATTTATTGTATCCCTTCCGAGACTGCCGCGGCTGCCTTGGCCTCCTTCTATTGCCGCTTATACCTGCTAAGGGCTTTTTTTTTTGGCTTTTTAACTTAACCTCCCTAATCTAAAGACTCTAGTAAGGAATATAGTCTGATTTTTTCCTTCGTGAGACATAATTATGCTATTAAATAGGTGTAAATTCGCCCTTAGCTTAAAACCTTTGCTGCGATTAATTATTATAATAAAAAGCCTTAAAGATATTATTATAAAGCTGCTTACGCCACTTAACCTAACTCATATATTTCTTTTAACTTAGCTACCCGTGAAGCTGAAGAATATAGCTATTTATAAGGATAACTTCTAAGAGGAAGTGCTAAGTTAGGGCCTGCTAAGTGCCCTAGCGGACAGGGTGATCATAGCTATGATATAGCCTTAATTAGTTGTCATGAGCCTCCCAATCAGGAAATATCTGGGCTGCTAATTGGGCTGTGGAGGTTGACGGAAGCCGGCGGAAGCCTGAGGCATCGGCCTGAGAGAGCAATGTAAGGGAAGGGAAAACGCAGCTAGCTAGCTGCTCGGAAGCCGACCGGACTACGAGGATCTGAGAGCTACTGAGGTTATAAGGGAAAACGCGTACAAAGCAAGTAGGGCAAGAATCAAGACCGTCACATCTCATTACCTACCTGCACGCAGTTCCATAGCAGCTTGACCTCCTCACTCTCTTCTACAACCTTTGCCACTGACATTAGTCGCCTCAATCTATATAATTTATCTCATTGTTATACTTAGCGGCAACTGTTGAACCGAAGCGGTCCTATTCATACGAGAATATGCAGGGGATCCCGCAATGGGTTTTGACCAGACGAGCCTCGGAACCAGTTAAAGCAAAGTCACGTGACAGGACATATCTCAAATAGGAATAGCGCATAGCATCAGCCCAAAAGAGGGGCAAGAGTTAGTCAGAGACAATCAATCAAGCAATTCACTCAAGATCAGGTTCAATAATTAAGAGTCTCAGAGCTGCGCTTCTTCAAGGCAGCTATAACTACCAAAAACAAATGTCAAATCAATAAAACTAACCTCGATACCTATATCCAAACCGCGATAATATATCCTCTATCGCGAACATAAAGTCCTACCTCTTAAATAGACCAAATGACTAGGATTCCTTTAAATAATCCTATATTATAAAGATAACTACGGAACGAGTATATAAGCTAGGTCGACTTAATAACCTAAGCTAATTTAGCGCCCTTTATGAGAAGGAACTAAGGAGACCCGAAATAGGTAATTATATAGCGAAAGTAGGCATCAATACTAAGACATATAATGCGAGGGTTATTTAAGGCGAATGCCCTGCGACCTTATTTATCGAAATAGTCCCAGAGGACTAAGAGGTATATAAGGCAAAGCTAGCTATTTACTAAAGTAATCTTAAGCGATATAATAAATAAGCAGATAGCATCTATAATATGCTTAACTAGATAATTAAGAAGGTTAATCTATATTATATTAAGATATACTTACTAGCTATAAATAATTTAGCTAAGTATAATAATATTATAAGCTTCTTTTTTAACCTAAAAGTAGCTTATAGTATTAATAATAGCCTAAGAAAGAAATAAGCTTAGAAAGGGTATTTTAAGGTACTAAAAATAGCCTTAAATAGCAAAATAAACTAGGAAGAATAGATTATTAACTAGGAAAAGTTAATATGAATTATAAAGCTTAGATAAGTAGCTAAAGCATAATACCCTAATACCTAGTTTAATAACCTAAAAGAAGCTCTAAAATATCAGTTTAAGATCTTCCTCTGGATTAAGTAAGGTTAAAATAAAGAGAAGATTAAGAATAGAACCTACTTGCTATTAACCTTCTCTATATAATTCCGGCAAGAGATTTAAGATGGGAAGAGGAAGGGCGATAAGGCTACGACTAATCGAGTGGCAAAAGGGAGCTTTAGACCGATATTTCGAGCCTTGCCCTCTTAGGATATAAAGCAAAGCCGCTTCTCTACGCGTAAGTTAAGAGAAGACTCCGCAAAGTATCCTTATTAATCTCTAGAAATACTAGAGTAATATATACTACCCGTTGGCTCATGTGGGGCTATCGCCCCAGGCGAGCCAACCTAGCAAGCTAGGTTGGCCCGAAAACTGCGGGACAGGCTGAAAACCCCGGGACATCGGAGAAGCCCGATTTTAGCCGTGATTTGCGCCCTTTCCGATCTTTTGATGTTCACAAGGCGTCCAAAGTGATATTTGAAGCCCCAAGAGAAGCAGAAGTGATGCCTTTTGCGATGCTGAAGGGAATGACGTTCCTGAAGACTAAGATTGAGCTATAGAGGCCGCTGTTGCGGCACCCAGGCCCTGCCGCCTTGAGGGACGGCTCTTCACGTATTTTAAGGTGTATCAACGTCAATTGAACGCGGCAGACTGGCTGATTGAACCTCTCTTTCCCTCCTGATGATCTCAAGGATCTGATCCAATGCTGAAGTGTGTGGTTGAGGTCGTGAAGGGCACGGTGTTGAAGCCTCTTCCGGCGGGGGCGATGACTCGTATGAGGGGGTCATCGGCGGCGAAGATCGCTGCCAACGGGGGGTTGCTCGCTCTTCGTGAAGAGTAGTGATCTCGATTAAGGGAAGGTCTTCTTCTTCTTCTTTATCGTCTTCATTATCTTCTTCGGCCTGCCGTGGCGGCTCGAGGTTGAAGGTGACCGTATCGTCGCTGCCGGGGAGGGCGGTCTAGTCCATCGCGCTAAGGGGCTTCGCGGCATGCATTGCTTCACGGATCGAGTCTCTGACTTCTTGCGGCAACTCTATATTTATTATAAACCCATTAGTCTTTTTATTAAGAAGTTAAGTCATCTGAGAATATTATATATCTATAGATAGATAGTCCTTATTCTTCCCTATGTATTTAAGCTACTTCTTAAACTATAGCTTCTTCTTTATGCTATTAATAATAACTTTCTTATTATCTCGCTACTCTTCCTTAAGCCTCTCGATCTCCCTAAGGAATATAGAGCGCATAGAGCGAATCTGCCGCTAATTCTCTTTCTTATGGTCTGCGGCGATGACTTCTACTTGCTAGTCATAGAGATCCTATAGACTAATACTATAAGTAAAGTCACCGATAGGCTTAGCCCTCTTTCTCTTCTTTATTTAGTTATATCTCTTCTCGATATAACTTCGCCGGTTATCTATATACATAGTTATTATCTCCTCGAGAAGAATAGCTTCTATGACGACCTTGCGGACTTCTTATAGCCCCGTATATATTAGGGAGGAAAAGATATTAAGATATTCCTCTATAATGTATTTTACGGTATTAGAGGCGCATTAGAAACATATATCTAATAAAAGAAGGGAAGCAAAGGTAGGATTAATTACTTTCTTTACCTTTATTTACTATTTAAGGAGGAAGGCTACTACGGGGTCGGGGTTAAAGGGAAAGATATTAGATTTCTTAAATCTTAATATAATATTCTTTCTAATAAATCCTTTATTAATTATCTCTTAAAGTTATGCCTTAATTAATAAGTCTTCTTATTAGATATTAATTAACTTATTTATAGTCTTTTTATAAAGTTAAGGTATAAGAAAGTAATATTATTTTTATATAAAGCTTAATAAAAAATCTTTTAATATATATTTTTTATTAATTAAAAGACTTTTATATTTATTAGCTAAAGAAAATATATAAAATAAAAAGGTAAAGAAATTATAAGAATCTAAAATTTAAGGTAATACTTATAAAAGGGAAAAAAGTTATATCTTATAAATTTATTAAGGATAAGAAATTATTAGATTTTTTTACTTAAATTATAAGAAATAAAAAGAATATTATATTAAATATATTACTTTATAGGATTATAAAGAAATTTATTATAATTAAATTACTTTATAAAAGACTTTTTATAGCTTTATACTTTTATAAACTTCTCTTAGCTATATTAATTAAATGCCTATGCTTACTTAAAGGTAATCTTACTATTAAAGAAAGTAGTCTCTAACTTAGCAAAGTATATCTATAGATTAGCATTAATATAGGTATAATTTAATATAAGGAACATCTTAAAGATAGCCCATAGTAATATTATATTACTTATTATATTTCTTATACTAATAAAAGAGTAGGTCTCGCGGTTTAATAGGTTAAGCACCTAGGTATATGTCTTCTTCCTTATGCGGATAACAAGGCATTATATCTACTCACGCAAGCAGCCAACTCAGATCCTAGCCTAGTCGGCATTCTAGCATTTAGAGGCATAGATATTAAATCTCCTAATAGCCTTAGTAAGTTATTTAAACTATTCCTTTAGGTTAGTAATGCCGCCTGCTTCCTAAGACTTATGAGACTTATCGACGGCCTTTAGGAAGGTCTTCTAGAGCTCTAAATAATCCTCACAGAAGGTTATATACTATAACTTACCTATAGGCTTTGCTTCTAGGTCCCTATGGCGGCGAAGGGTATTAGCGGCGTCCTTAATCTTAGCCTTAGAGGTAAGAAAGCTGGCTTTTTCTATCTAGGTAATAAAGGCGACGATAGCATCTTCTTCCTCGCTCGTCAAGAGGCATAGGCGGCCCGGCGGCCTCATAGAATCAGGGTTCTTAAGCTTCTTAATAAGGCGATCAACTATAGAAAAAGAAGAAGCCTTATGCTTAGCCATAGCGGCCCTAATAGAGATTAGCTTAGTAACGCCGGTAGCAACGCGATATAGCTAATTAGCGAATCTAGTATATAATATAATTACTTCCCTAGTAGCCTTAAGGTTATTTATGGCACTTATAATAAAGATAGATGCAAATATACTAGATTATACTATCTTATATCGCTCTTTTTAGTATTTTTAGGTATAAAGTTTATATAAATTTAGATATATTATAGTGAGGGGCTATCCCGGGGTTTTCGGCCTATCCCGTAGTTTTTAGGCTAACCTAGCTTGCTAGGTTGGCTCGCCTAGGGCGATAGCCCCATATAAGCCAACAGGTATATAAGAAATAATATAGATACCTAAATTCCTTATTATATTAAGTAGTATTCCTAGAGAAAGCCTTAAAGAAGTATTATATATTATAGAGATAGCTAGACCTTTAGGAGTAATATCTTAAGTAAAATAAAGAGGTTTAAGAACTCTATGAGAGGCTCTAAAATAAGAGCAAGGACTTATTAGAGAAGTTAAACTAACTATCTAGCCTAGGATGCTTTATCTTAAAGGAAATAGCTACCTTCTTAGTATTAAGCGGCGAATACCTATTATATAACTTATTAATCTTAGACTTAGGGATAACTATTTATATCTTTAATAAAGCTAAGAGATTTACTTTATTAAAGAGCGCTTAATATAGAGATAGTATATTTACTAGATTAAAGTAGCTATTAATCTATAGATATAAAAATATAAATATCTAACTATAAAACTTATAGAATAAGCTACGAATCCTTAATCTATAGCGTATTATATATTATCTAGAAATAGAAATAAACCTTATATCTCTATATTAACTACGCTAACTTAGATACTAGTAGGACTAATAGAATAACGAGGATATTATTAAATACCTTAATAATTAGGCCTTATATAAGCTATGGCAAGAATATAACTAGTATATATTAAAATATATCCCTGAAATAATAAAATAAGCCGCATTTCCTATAAGGTAATTATATTATAACTCTTAGACCATAAGAAAGCCTAACCGAGCTTAAGCGATAGTCTAGCATCGCTACTTAGGATATCTAGGACTAAGAAGCTTAGAATACCTAATAAATTATATATTTAGAGTTAAGATTAAGGGACTAATTACTATTAAATATAATATTTACGGACTAGCAAAGATAAAACATTAAGAGCACCGCGAACTAAGGGAATAAGCCTTAAAACCTAGTAAAAGAGTCTTACTAGACTTCTATAACTATCTAGAAGAGATAAATAACTATACATCTTGCGGAATTCTTATAAACCGAGAGTTAGGTCTTTGCTAGGACTATTACTTCGTTAACTATTAAGAAGAGAGCCTACTTGCGATGCTAAAGCACTTTATATAAATACTCGACACGATATATAATATTAAACTCCGAGTCATTAAAATAGATAATAAGCTATAAAAGGCTAAGTTAATCCGCGGATAGCTTATTAAAAAGGGAATTAAGGTAGATAAGAGTATACCTTATACTTAATAGCAAAATAGCTCTAAAGAGCATTCTAGGGGGTTAATAAAAGAGAAAGTAAGACTACTAATTATTAATAATAACCTCCCCGCAGAACTTTAGCTAGAGATAATAAAAACAGCTATATACCTACTTAATTAAACCCTAAAATAAGGCCTATACTAGAAAACGCTATATAAGAGCTTCTTTTTAGGCATTCCATATGCGCAAGAGCAAAACCAGCCTCGAATTAGGCATATAAGAATAATTAGCTTTAAAGCTTTTATTCTTATAGATTTAGTATAGCGAAAAGATAAGAGGCTTCTTTTAAAAATAAATCCAAAGGCTTAAATAGGTTTCCTAGTTAGATATAACTCTTAAAATATCTTTTAAATATAAAATCTAATAATTAATAAGATTTATATTATAAGAGATATTATATTTAATAAATAAGAGTTTTTTAATGCTAATAAGGTATAGATAAGAGATACTATTAGGGAATAGACCTTAAAAGAGATTTAGTAGCGACTATAGGCTCTTCTAAGTACCTAATAGGTCGATTAGGTTATAGACCCTATGCAAAGCCCTAATGAGCAAGAAATGCCAGATTTAAGCCTTAAAAGTCTTATTAAAGACTTATTAAATACTAAGATAGAGTTAATAAAAGACATATAAGTTAATAACTTAAAGTATACTTAAGTAAGATTTAAGATCCTCTTAATACTACTAAAAAGCCCTTTCTTAAGCTTTCTTATATAGATAGGATTATAAATAAGCTAAAGTTAGGATAAAGTAAGAAAATTAAAGGAAGATCTACTTATTCTAAACTAAGCATTTTATATAAGGATAATAGCAATACCTATAGCAAGAAAGAAGAATAAGCTAGTTTTAAAGGTAATAAGAAGTAAATATATTAGAGGTAAGCTTAAGCCTAAGTATAAGACATAAATAACTTAAATGCACCTTAAACCTAATAAATAAGCATACTATAAGAAGAATCTGCCTCTAGCTCTAAGTTCTTATAGTAGTCTAATTAGATATAAGTTTAAGGCAAAGTTTAAATAAGCGTAGAGAGATTACTTAGAGAGCTACTACTAGATATTATCCTAGATAGAGATTATAAGGTATGATCCATAGATATATAACTCGCAAATACTAAACTATATATAAGTATTTATCTATAAGTTTAATAAGCATAGGTACCTATAGAAGTATAAGGCGAGACTTATTATTTAGGGAGACTAATAATAAAAGTTAAGCGCTAAGGATACTTATACTATAACTCTCGCTAAAAAGTTATTTTAAATAATACTAGTAATTATAGCGAGATTTAATTTTAAATTATTATAATATAATACTATAAATATATTTATTAATATAAAGCTATAGAGTAATATATTTATAAAGCTACCCCCTAGGTTTAGGGGAGGCTATAAAGAAGAGTAAGTATTACTTTTATATAAAGCATTATATAGACTATAAATTATATTGCTTTTATAATAAATAAAACTTAGAAATATACTTTAAAGCTTAGGCTATAAAGATATATTAAATAAGCTATATTATTATTAAAAGGATAAAATCTTTATATTTTTTTATATAAATAATATAGTTATTATATTTAAGAAAGGAGATAGGGATATTATATCTTAAATTATTAAGTCTTTAAAGAAGAAATATAAATTAATTAAAGGATATAAGTTATAATAGTTCCTTAAAATAGAGATTATCTAGGATTATACCTCAAAGCGGATCTAAGTTATATAAATTATATATTTAGAGAAGATATATAAGTTATAAGCTATAAATACCCTAAATAGCTTTCTAATAATAAAAAAGAAGCTTATTTTAAATAAAAAAGAAGTAATAAGATATATAATTAATTAATATAAAAAAATAACTAGCTTAATACTCTATATAAGTATTATTAGCAGACCAAATATCGCCTTTACTATCTCTTAACTAGCCTAATTTATAAATAATCTAAGAGAAAAGCATATCTAAGTAGCTAACCGAGTTCTATATTACCTATACGCAACGCATTTTAACGCTTTGCAGTTTAGGCCTAGAGAAGGCTTTATAATCCATAGCAACGCATTATTCATAGATAATATAATTAACTAAAAGAGCTTATAAGGTTTCATAATAATGCTCTTTAGAAGCTTAATTAGATAGCGAGCTAATAAGTAAGATATAGTTATGACCTCTATAATAGAAGTAGAACTACTTAGATTATCTTAAGTAGTAAAAGAAGGGTTATTTTAATAAAGGCTACTTTAAAGCCTAGGACTTAAGCTATAAAATACTAATTTATACCTCGTTTTTAATAATAAATAAATAATTTAATTATTAAAGAGTCCTCTTAGAAGGCTAAAGATAAAATTAAGATATATAGATATATATAATTATTAGCTATAAGAGTATATTTAAAATAAAAAAATCTCTCTTAGCTATAAAGAAAGCTTAAAGTTAATTATAAATAGCCTTATAAAGGCCTTATAAGGTAATAAATAAAAGAAAAGCTATAAGTAATATAAACTTATTAATATCTAAGAATGTATTATAAAATATTATAATAAGGTACTTAAGGAGAGATTAATTAAGGAAATTATAAATAAGTTATATCTATAATAAATAAGGCTTATATTAACCCTTTAGAGCTTAAAAAGTCATAAGGTTATAATAAAATAGAAAGGTAAAAAAGCAGCGGCATATATAATTATAATTTATTTAATACCTAAGGGCCTATTAATATTAATACAAAGTATAATAACTAAACGAGGCTTAAAATAAGGAAACTATCCTTATCTAAGCTAAGTAAGGGTTACTAAATAATAAAAAATCACTATTTATTATACCTTTTAATATTACCTTAACTATAATATAGTATTTATTCTTTTCTTATAAAATAAAAGTTAGCAATAAGGCTTAAATAATTAAAATAAACTTTAGATTATACTTATAATTATATTAATATAAGAAGAATCCTACTAGATATAATCTAAGAAAAATAACGCTATAGAGAGAGTAGTAATAGGACTATGAGACTTAAATTAGCAAAACGAGCTACGAGATCAATATAAGAGCTAACTTATATCTAACGGCATAAGCCGCTAGGATCATAACGCTCATAATAGTAAACTCCCGGCTTAGCCTAATACTCACCGGTGCTCTAACTAGCGAGAGCACTATTAAAGCAAGGCAGGCATGGGATAAAGCGCTTCTTATTTTAACTATAGAAAAGGTTAGATTAAGCGTTAAAACATAAGAATAAGAGGCGACTTATAGAAGGAAAGCAGAAAGGGTCGCAATCTTAACCTATAGGGCACGCTTAGCGCGCCGAGCATTAGCTATACTAGCCTGCGCTTAGCGACGAGCACGAGCCCGCGTTAGGCGAAGGCGAGGGGTAGCCTATCGCGAAGGTAGACAAGGGGAACTAGGCTCCTGAGACAGAGAACGAGGAGTATTATTACTATAATTAAATTAGTATTATATTCTATAAATTTAAAGCTTAAAAGACTAATAGAGTCTTTAGGGGTAGGAAAGAGAGTAAAAAAGAAGAAATATTATTATTATTATTATTTAATTAGCTAACTTATAACCTCAAGGGGTAAAATAACTTATGCCTTAGATATTTTAATAATAGCGGCGGAGCATAAAAAATTAAAAAGAAGTTTATTTATATATAATAATTAATAAAGGTAACTTAAAAGGCTAAAAAAAAAAAGCTTAAAGAAGAGAGATATAAGGTAATTAAAAACTATATATTAAATAATTATAATAATATTAAAAGGAAAGAAAAAAAGAAAGGAAGCTTAAGGCAAGAGGTAATTTATATCTATAAGCCTTAAATATAAATTATAAATAGCAAAATAGTAAATTACTTATTATTTATAATTTATAATTACTAAAAGAAGAAAAATAGCTTTTATTTATCTAAATAAATCTTCTTCTTTTTATTTATAATAGCGAATAATATAATATAGCATAATAAGTATAAATACCCTATGATTTAAAAGGGGAAATTTATAAAGAAAAAGGACTTAAATAATATAAAATATATTATAAAGGATAAGGGCTATTATTTAGAGTATTAAAAGCTTTTTACTCTAGGGAGGTATATTAAACCGAAGCGGTCCTATTTATATAAGAATATATAGGGGATCCCGCAATGGGTTTTAATTAAATAAGCCTTAGAACTAGTTAAAGCAAAGTCACGTAATAAGATATATCTTAAATAGGAATAGCACATAGTATTAGCCTAAAAGAGGGGTAAGAATTAGTTAGAGATAATTAATTAAGCAATTCACTTAAGATTAGGTTTAATAATAATTATAAAAATACTAATTAGCTTAATAGTCTTATTACTAAAGAAATACTATATTAGCTATGCCTAGATATAATTTATTAATAGCTTTTTCCTCTTATACTTAATTTTTATATTTCCTTAAAAAATAATTAAAATAAATAATATATATAATAAATAAGCGCTATAAATAAGTAAGTATTATACTTTTCTTAACCCTCTTTAGTAAGATTATAATAAAAATATAATAAATTAATTAATTAATTAAAACTACTTATTATATTCTTCCCTAGAGGTCTTAATTACTACTTAATATATTTTAATATTATAACTAGGCTTATTATATACTCTATAATACTAAACTCCTAGTTGCGCTAACCTTTTTTAACTATTACTTCTTAATAATTTAATTACTACTTATATATTAATATCTATCTAATTAATTACTTACCTTTTTTCCTTTATTATTATTACCCCTCTCTTTTATAGCTAGGTTCTTTTTACCCTTTAGTGCTAGCTTAGTATCTTATTTGCCTATTAAAGATCTTATATCTTAGCTCTTAATAATACTATCTTATATATAATTACCTTTATTCCCTTAGAAAGATAATTTAATGCCTTAAGAATTAACTCTAAGAAGCTATTTTAATATCTTCTAATTTATCTTTTAAGGTATTTAGACTAAGATTTAGCCTTAAGTATTATCCTTAAGGTCTTTAAAGCCCAAGGGGTTAAGGGCCTGGCCTCTTTTTTAACTAGCATTAAAGTCTATAGCTATATATTAAGCTTTAAGATTATACTTTCTAGGTTAAGAGGGATAAGTCTAGCCCCTCTAAAAGTAAACCTAATATTTTATTTTATTATAATAGCTTAATAAGTAATATAAAAGGCTAAGAAGAACTTAGTCTTAAAAATATAAGTAATAAAGTATTTAATTAAATGCTTTATTTCTTAATTATAAGTCTTTTTAAGTAAGCTAAAATACTTAATATTAAGAGGCTAAAGTAAATAAGATAAATAAGGCGGTATATAAAGTATAATAATCTTATTCTCTTTATAATATTTCTTAAAGTTAATAAAGTAGTAATTTTTATAGCTATTAAGGACTAAAAGATAATAGCGACTATTTAATTGCTTAATTATATACTAGTTAAAGTGCTTTAGCCACTTAAGACCGGTCTTGTTATTAGTCTAGCTATTTTAGGAGGTTATAATAGTCTAATCACCTAGGAGGTTACTTTCTCTATACTAGTTAGCGAGGTGATATTAGCCCGCACCTATAATAAATAGCTAAATCGCTTAGCCCTCCGCATTAATCGCCTAAATCACTATAATCCATTCCTGGCTTCTAGGCTGTATTGATTTTGGTTAACTATGCCTTTCTGCGCTAATAATAACTATTCCGCTTATAATTATACCTATAAGGAAGCTAGTCTTATTAAAGTTCTAGATATTATCTAATTAGATGCTATACTTTGCGATTATATTCGCCACGAGCTAAAACCACTTCTAGATTTCCTCTAGATCTTCGCACTTAGCCCTCTAGTAGTCATATTTACGAAAAAAACATATCTTTAGCTTTTCTTATCGCCTGACGAAGTTAAAAGCCCAGCGCTTGCCGACGGGTGGCGCGTCGCAGTCGGCAAGCAGTCGATTAGCCATTGCTTCAATAGCACGCAGTCGCGGGGGAAAACCTCGCGCATCTAGGTCGAGAATGAATTAAACTATAATCTATTCTTCTAGATCAGATAGTCAGCGTGAATTTGGGATAGTATCGCGTCGGGATTAAATGCCCTGCTGGCGGCGACGTAGCCGCCGCTCATTAATCTTATATATCCCTGCAGCGCTTTAGATGCTTAGTTTTAGGTTATTTTAAAGGGCTTAAAGGGTAAGAAGCGTTCTAGCCTTAGTATTTAGGTCTAATATATTTAGTGGTTAATAATTAATTAATTAAATAAAAAGTTAGGTATAAGAGGGAAAAGTGCGGCGCTTACTTGTCTGTAGCGCTCGCTTGTCTATAGCGCTCGCTTATTATATATATTATCTTAAAATTTAAAATCTTACTTAAAATTAATAAGATTTTAGTAAAATACTATTTATATATTATATAATCTTATATAATTCTTTAAAAAATTCTAAGGAAATCCTTTATAAGGTAGTTTAAAAATAAGCTTATTTATATTATATACTTAGCTAGTTTTCTATAAAGAAATTTTTTTAAAAAATCTAAAAGAATTATTTTAAGATTCTTTAAGATATTAAGTTTATAAAAATACTTTTTTTATATTTATAGCTATTTTATAAAAAAAGTTAGGAAGTATAAGATAAGCTATTTTTTGCGGTATAATATCTCCTAAGTGCGTGCGGACCTTCACAAAGTCACTCGCCCTACTTATCTCGGTTACCTTAGAAGTATATAAAGGGTATAAAAAGTTTAATGCAATAAGAAATTAATACTATTTCACCCACTAAATACTATTAAATTATTTTAATCTTATTAATAAGCTCCTCTCTAATTCTAAATAAGATATAAGTTATTACCCCCTATAATAATATGAGCTTTCTTAATAAATAGCATAGCTATTGCATTTAGCCTAATGATTCAACCCGGGCCGCGGTTTTTCCGGCCGAAGAGGACTAAGGCACGAGCTTTAAGCCCTTCTAAGTAGAAATATATAAATTTCATATTAATACCCTGCCTCTAATGCATCTAAAGCTATTCTAACTTTTCCTCCTTATATCTCTTATTAAAAAATAGGTTATTTATATAGGAAGCTAGGTCTCGTAGCTTAAATTAAATAACTAGATTAATAGCTAAAAAACTAAAATAAAGTAAACCTTAAAACTCTATAAATAAGAAGGTTTAATAGCTTTAGAAGTAATAATAATAATTATAATACTTATTTATATAAGAGTATATAAGGAAAAGAAGATATAAAGCTATTAAAAGAGCCCTAAGCCCGGTATTTAACACGCTAAGTACTTATTTATTAAGTTTATCTTATATAATAACTTTTAGCTTATCTATAGGCACCTTTGCCCTTTTAATTATACCTAAGTTAATAAGACTATATTACTTCTAAAGGTATTCTAAGGCATTAAAGAGTGGTCTAAGTATATATAAGCCGTATCTATATAGCTATTCTAGCCTGGGTCCCACCTAGCTATTAATAAGTGTATAATCCACTATATAGGCAGAAGCGATGCTATTATAACTATTAAAAGTAAGCCTGACCTTATTAGCTGTTACGGGCGAACCCGTGAGGAAGGTTGTTTCCCCCTGGAAAAACTAAGACCGGAGAAATCCTTCTCCGTAGCCCCGCTGCGAGCCCTGCAAAAAATCCGCAGCGAGGTCAAAGCTAGTTCTTTCCCTTTTTCTCTCCCTTCCTTAGTCTTAGATATTCAATCAACCAGTTCACCTTAGCTGCATAAGCTCCGGTCCGACCCTAGCATTAGCTTTAAGATTTAGGTCATAGCCTAGCTAGGCTTCTTTATTTACTAGCTATAACATATTCAAGATGTAGAACATAGCGCTATTAGCATTAAAATTTTAATATAGATATTATTATTATAACTCTTATAACTCTTATAAGCCCGGCCTAGGAAAAGAAAGAAGGTCTTAGCTAAGGCCATAAAAGAAGCTCCTAATATAAAAGATAATATTAAAGTAGTAAATTCAACCTAAGCCATTGTTATTAGCCTGATAAAAATACTACTAAAATTAATATATCACGTCTTTATAGATAACCTCTTCTTATCCCTGCCTCTTTTCTATAACCTCTGTAAGCAGGGCTATGGGGCTACTAGCATAGCTTGTGTAAATAGTAATATCTACGAGGAATTAGTTAGGGATAAGAATGATAATAATAAGGTTAAAAAAATATATAAATTTAATACTATTAAGGTAATATTAACCCTTAATAATTAGGTATTAACTTTAAATATTTTTAGCTAAGAATCCCTTATTAATTTGCCTTTATGCTATAATAATAGGTTAACTAAATCGCTTAAAAGGATACTAAGCTTATATTATTCTTATTTATTATATTTACTAGCGCTAATAATAAGCATATTATTTTATAGAGGAAGAAGCTATTATCTAAGAAGTTAGAGGCTAAGCTAATATGCTATTTTTTTTTAGGAATAAAGCTATTAAAATAATTTATATACTAATAGTGGCTACTACTTATAACAATAAGATAAACTATTATTAAATATAACGATGTATTATATTATTATTCTCTATGTGTTTCTCGGCGAAGCCTCGCAAAGGGGAAGGCGCATTTCTGCGACTTCCCAATTGAGCCTAGTGTCATCACATGACACCCTTCAAGGCATGTTGCAGGCTGTCACATTTGACAACTATATTAACCGTGGTAATTAGCTAAGGTTATATTATAAGTATAATTATACCCTCCGCCGGGGCCGATAGCAGGCACTAGCCTAGACCTTCTTCCTTAATATAGCCTTTATTAATAGCTATATTACTTAACTTCACGGGCAGCTAAAGTAAAAGAGATATATAAATCATAAGCAATAACAAGAGTGCATTTATAATAAATTATTTAATACCTATAGTTATAATAATTAGACAAGGTAGCTTTACTAAGTAGAAGATAAGTATAATCTATAGGTATAAGGATGCGAAGTGCCTGAGGGCCTCCTTATATACTGATGTGGCAGGCAGTGCCAGCACGTTATGCTGACACTGGCGGATCTTTTGGTCTATTGGATTAGTTTTGCACCTGCCCGATACTCTTACAATTGTGTCAGCACAACGTGGGTCTTCTGGCTATGCGGGAGGTCGCCGGTTCGAACCCCGAGGGGTCGCTGGGTCCTTGTGACTGCGTTAGGCTTACGTTAGGCTCACAAGGCGGTGTGCAGTTGCCTGCTGCGGCTAGCCTTGGGGGTTCGCATCGGTTGTGTGCTCCAGGCCCTGAAGCGGGGCCCAGCAGTTGATACTAGGTCGTGATTGGCTGGCTTTATTCGTGGTGGCGTTTAGGAAACCCGGTTTAGAAGCTACAGCATGCGCGAGGCGCCATATTATAGTGGTAAGACCTGTAGAGGCACCTATAACGACCCGGGACGTGTCGCTGTTAGAAGGGGGGCAATTGTAAGGATGCGAAGTGCCTGAGGGCCTCCTTATATACTGATGTGGCAGGTAGTGCCAGCACGTTGTGCTGACACTGGCGGATCTTTTAGTCTATTAGATTAGTTTTGCACCTGCCTGATACTCTTATAATAGGATACTAAATTATAATATAAATACGTAGACTAGGAGATTAATTTTATTAACTATTATGCTAAATTAGACTACTTAGCCTATTAAGGGTATTAATAGGGGTAGCTAAGAATAAACGCCTCGGAATAAAGCCCTCTTATAGAGGTTAGCAGCAATTAAGAAAAAAAGGAGAGGAAGCGGCCTAAGGTATATAGTTAAATTACCTTTAGATGCTATATCTATAATATTGCAATATATCAAAGTAAATATTGCTAGGACTTCTATCACTACCTAATTTAGCATAGGAATTTTATACCTTTTATTTCGCATATTTTAATTAGCTATACCCCCTTATTGTTTATAAAAGTCCTTAAAATAAAGGTCTTTTATAAATATAATTCTAGAAAAATAGGCTTATAAGATATAAGCCTAGGATTTTATTATCCTATGTTATAGCTTATGCGCTATCTTATAATTTGCTTACCTAAGCTATATATGCTTAGATAAGCAAGATATCAAGGAGTTATAATAATGCCCCTTTTAGGTCATATTACCCTTTTAGGAAGGGTCACGTGACTTCGGACTTAGGGCTCTTATACAGCCCGATAAAGCTAATAAAGCCGTGCCTTTCTATCGGGTATTTTCCACCCGGTTTTAAAACTCTTAGTTTAAAACCTTTAAGGGTTTTAACTTCTTCTAACTATAGCCCGGCTTTTAGGTATCCGTTTCTAATGAAACTAATAGGGTTTTAAAGCCTGGAATTAGAACTATCTGACGGTATAACTTCTATCTGAGTCGGGCTAATAGATTCCGATTTATTAGCTATATAAGCTATAAACCCTCTCTTAGAAATAGCTCCTAAGATCCTTAATTAATACAAGTAATAAGACTACCAATCAGAAGCTGGCCTTCTACCATATACTTTTATTTATTTTTTAACCCACTTTTATCAGCCTATGATTCCTTATCTAGCCAATCAGCTCTTTATAAGGACTGAATCTACTGCCTATTCTCCTCCTATTTTAGTTACCTACCCTATACCTTATTCAGACCTTATAGTCTATATTTTTTAGTCTTTTATATATAGCAATATAACTAATACTAGCTAATCTATAAGGCTATGCAATAAGGCAAAAGGCGGCTACCTTTATAGTAGGGACTCCTTATTATGCTATCTAAATGCTTAATCAACGAGGGAGAACAGCTCTATTAGCGTGAGCGGATATAGGTCCCGAGCTGTAAGCCGCTCCGTACGAGGATTATCTAAGATATATACGATTTAGCGCTTACTAGTTATCTAAGACGGGATATATTAAAGTCTCTTATTAATAGATAGTTCTATTAGCTAAGACTTAACTTAGATATATAGTAATTTATATAAAATTATAATACTTATAGCTAGAGTATTATCTAGAGAGAGAAACGCCATAGCCTCTTAAAGCTACTCCTAATCCTAGACTAAATCTAATTAGAGATATCTATTAATTTTATTATAAACCTCTTACCTACTTAATTAAATAGTTCTATAAACCTTATAGTTATTATAAATTATCTCTTAAAGAGTATTATTCTTAAACCTATAAAAGAGATTATAACTAGTACTATTACTAAGACCTTATTATAGTGCTTCGTCTAATACTATAGTATCCCTAGGGGAATTATAATAAATAGAGGGACCTAATTTATAAGCTAAATATAAAAGAGGCTATATAAGCTACTCTGCATCTAACGGAGGCTATTAATAGCCTAGCACCCCGAGACTAATAGAGCTATAAAGAGGGCTAATTAGGAGGTTAAGAGATATATCTATATCTTCGCTACCTATGCACAGGATGACTAGGATGAACTCCTGCCTATAGCAGCAGTGGCTATTAATAACCGTCTAGTAATATCTATAGGACTAAGTCCATTCTTCCTTACATATGGCTATAACCTAGAACCTATTAAGATTAATAAACAGCTCTAACCAGATGGGAAGTCGCTGGTAGCTCGGGCTAAGTCTATTATCTAAAGATTAAAAGAAGCTGCTAAATAGGCATAGGCCGCAATGGCCTTAGCATAAGAGCGATAAGAGGAGAATATAAATACCTAATAGTAATTATCTAATTAGTTTAAACTAAGAGATAAGGTATAGCTATAACTCTATTATATATATTTAAATTAACCCTCTAGGAAGTTTAATTAGCTCTTAGCTAAGTATATTATCCTTAAGACTATTAGATTATATACTTACTACCTTAATACCCCCCTAGGGATTTATAACGTGTTTTATATTTCCCTCTTATAGCTAGCTGCGGATAACTTATTGCCTTCCTAGCGGTTTAATAATTATTAGCCGCCTACTATATTAATAAATAATAATAAGGAATATAAAATTAAGGAGATCTTATAAGTTAAGAAGGTATATAAGTAATAAAAAGCCTTAGTAAAATAAATAGGCTATATAAAGCTAATATAAGAACTACTTAATTAAATAGTTAATATAGTAGCTTTAGCACGCTATGAGGCTCAGCATAGCAGGATGGGATCTAAACCTCCCCCTAGAAGAGGAGAGGAGGGGGGTATTATAACGGGCTGAGCCCGTGGGGGTCTCGGCTTGCACTCTCGACTAAGACCCATATAAGCTCAACAGCTAAAAGGGGCTCTTTTCGCTTCTCCTTTTTCACTTTCTTTTCTTTTCTTCCTTAGCTTTAGGATACTTATTAAAGTCGTTTAGCTAGTTATTAATATACTCAGCTGGACCGTTACATTTATATACCACCGTATTCTTCTTACCTGCTTTAGCCACTTAACGTTAGGTGCTTTGGGCCGCTTAAGAAGGCTTATAGTTAAGAAATAGAGCGATTAATTAAACGCTCTATAACCTACGTTTCAAAGACTAAGTTCTTTCTAGCCTTCTACGCCGCATATAAGGCCACTATAATAGAAAGAAATATTAAGGGGGCTTTTAAAGGAGCTAGCCTTATTCCTCTTAACCTAGAAAGTATAGTCTTAAAGCTTAATATTTAGCTATAGACGCTAACGCCGGTTAAGGAAGTAGCTAAACTATTAATCCCTTGGGCTTTAAAGACCCTAAAGACTATACTTAAGGCTTAATCTTAGTCTAAATACCTTAAAAGATAGATTAGAAGGCATTAAAGTAGCTCTCTAGAGTTAATTCTTAAAGCATTAAAGTCTCTTATGAAGGGAATAAAGGCAGTTATATATGAGATAGCACTCATAAGGGCAGAGGTCTAAGACCTTCGATAGGCAAATGAGATACTAAGCCAGCGCCAGAGGGCAAAAAGGACTAGACTATAGAAAAGAGGAGTAATAACGGTAGAGGAAGGAAGGCAAGTAATTAATTAAATAGATGTGGATGCGTAGGTAGTGGCCAAATCGTCGAGGAGTAGTGGTCGAGAAAGGTCAGTTAGACCGGGTGTTTAGCGCTATGGTATATACGGCAAGCCCGGGCATAATTCAAGGACTTGTCAGGTAGTAATTAAGATATCTGGGGAAGAGTATAGTGAGTAGTTTGAATTGATCGAATAGTTTATAGTGTTTTTATTGTGATCTCTAGTAGGAAGGTTAGGATTTTTGAGACACTCGCTTGTCTGAGACACTCGCTTATCAAGTACGTTATAAGATTTCTGTCTCGCTTGCTTGACTGTCCCACTTGCTTATCATGTACGTTATGTAAATACTTACCCCTAGGTTTAAAGGCGGGGTAGGTAGAGAGATAAGGGGATTTTAAGATTAGAGGGCTTGAAAAGGGTATAATTTTATCTACACCCTATCTAGTACAGCCAGGTCTCGCTCAGCAATCGGCATTCAGCAGGCGAAATAAGTTCCCTTCCCTTCCACTGGCTTCCCTGGTCTCCTTATATAAGTCACCCTTAAGATGAACCAGGCACATGTTCCATTCCTCCGAGCTCCTCACCGAGTAGCTTGCCCTCGATATCGACCGGGGTTGCGTCAATCAACACATATAACATCCGAGACCAGGACTCGCTGTGGTTGATCCATTGGTGCATGGTACCTCTTTGAATCAGCACATCGCCCGGCTTGAGGACGCGGCTCTCACCCGAATCCAGCAAGCACTCCATCTCGCCAACAAGGGCAATGGCATAGTCGCAGCTCACGGTTCGATGCATTGGTGAATAGGCTCCAGCTCGAGGCGGGTAGTCCACGTACCGCAGGACCGACCCGCTGCGCTTGACAAGACCCATCTTCCTCCGCTGCTCATAGATATGGCGGAAGTCGGAGAGGTCTTCGTCGTCAGCCAACCGGACGGGCGCCGATGATGTAGCGTAGGCCAGTCCGAAGCCAACGGGCTCATTTTTGTGACCAACTGTCCAGAACGGAACCGGCTCTGGTAAGCTGGTGGAGTAGATTGCTTTCCCAGACTCATCGTGTGTGGTGATGAAGCGACGCGGCTGCGGTAAGGAACCTCTTTGAAAGTACTCCGTAGCTGTCATGGTGATCTGGAGAGGAGATTGCTGATGCGCTAGAAGACGGACGAGAAGAGAAGGGTTGCGGGTTATGTTGGAGTGATGTGAAGCTGCTCTAACGTTACTATTATACAAAGAAGCATGGATCCGAGGCGATTACTGGCAAAGACCTCGGTCGTCCTTGATAATGTGCTCCGAATGGGAAGGGGTCGGAGCCAAAGTGGAGTGTCGGGTCCTCCGTGTTAGTTCGGTCCGAATATGACTCCTAAACCCGGACCTGTTTGTTTCGGTCCGACCTATGCTTATTCAGCCTTCAGTCATTGTAGAGGTCGGGCCGTAACTTTGAACCTAATGTACTTGGGGGTTCTCGGATCCTCCGTATCTGGGGCTTTCGAATGAGAATCCTCCGAGGTGGTCTCGGGGGTCTTGGTATGTTTTTCCACTTTCGCCTGTTTATGTAGATACATCAACCCGCCAGCGTTCTAGACGACGTTGTTCGTCAGTATCGTATGTGTTGAGTCGCAAAACTGACAGAAGAGAGGCCACGCTGGCACGCCATCAAGAGAAGTTAACCAAGACAGACCCTCACACACTACCAGCTCCAACAAGATGGTATCCTGGCCGATTTCAGTCTCGCCTGACAGCCCCTTCACCCTAGCTAATATTCCCTTCGGAATTTTCAGCACACCAAACAAGGTGAGTGCATTTTTTGCTTTCAAACCTGCCTGGACACAGCGCTACCATTTTGCAGGTTGAGAGACGTGTTGGCGCTGCCATTGGCGACTTTATAATAGATTTGTCCGTCCTAGAACAGTCTCCTTACTGTGATGATGCATGCTTGACGGATCTGACGATCTTCGGCGACGCTTCTCTATTCCGAAATGGTGATCTCAGCAGGTTTGCCAGCTTGCCGGCTGCGACAAGGACACAATTCCGGAAGACTCTCATAGAGTGGCTGAGCGACGGCAACTCGCCGCTTTTCAATGATACCTCGCGGAATGAAGCTGTTTTCATTCCCATGAAAGATGCTACTATGCATCTGCCGTTCGATATTCGAGGCTTTACGGATTTCTCGTGTGCGGATGTTCATGTCGATAACGTAAGCGTGGAATACCAGGTCTACACCTGCTGATCAGAGCAAAAGTCTTCTGACCTACATCTAGTGTAGCAGGCTTGCCGGGGTGTCAACACCTCCCAGCCACTACTGCATGCCTCTAGGCTACAATGGCAGAGCTTCGTCGGTCGTGACTGAAGGCGAGCCAATCCATCGACCGCGAGGAATCATAAGGAACCCACAAGACTCCTCGGTGTCGTTCGGACCTAGCAAAAAGATGGATTACGAGGCTGAAATAGGCATCTTCATTTCTCGACCTCTTCCCATGCGCAAGACCATCACTGCCGATGAGGCCAATGATTACATTTTCGGGTTTGTCGTACTGAACGACTGGTCAGCAAGAGACATCCAGGCTACAGAGATGACACCTCTTGGGCCATTTAGTGGCAAGGCCTTCGCTACCAGCATATCACCCTGGGTCATCACTCTTGACGCGCTGGAGGGGGCTCGGTGTTCTTCCACGGCCGTAGACTTGTCTGAAGGAGGTCCCACTGGTGCGCAACATCTACGTCATGACGATACGAATTCTACGTGGGATCTCGAGGTGGAGGTGTCTGTGTTCAGTGAGTATACCGTGATGCAGATTGAGGGGGCCAGGAAAGCTGATTGCCTCTAGGGCCTAAGTCCAAAAGCACAGCACCCCTTCTGACGTCTCGTTCTAATCTCCGCGATCTTCGCTGGTCGCCCGGTCAGATGCTTGCACACCTTGCCTCTTCCGGTTGCGGCTTTCGCACAGGCGACCTTGTTGGAACTGGCACAATATCATCCCCAGTACGTGGCAGTCTTGCGGTTCATTCCTCGAACCTATGTCATTCCTATGTGTGCTAATGATGATATAGAATGATTCTCCGCCCCTTCGCACTTTGGGATGCCTGTTGGAGTTAACGGAAGGTGGAATCAAATCTATGGGTAGTTATGGAGATGAAACTCTTACGTTTCTCGAGGATGGAGATGAAGTAGTTATGAGTGTCTGGACCGCCGGGCGGACGGTGGGACTTGGGACCTTGCGTGGTGAACTGCTGGGTCTGGTGGCAGATGAATGATCCAGAATTTTATAACTGATTTATGAATTTTTTGTCGCGAATGTCAATTTCACTCAATCTTGATAGTCACAGATAATCTCGGCGCCTATTATTCGAGGTTGTAATTATGAACCACCTAGAGCGAGTCGAGGAGGTGAAGTTTATAGCACGCAAGTGTGCAGACAGTTCTTCTACAACCCTCGAATACCCATCACTGCCGTTACTAACGTGATAGTTGACCATCGAGAAAAGGCTTCACGGCATGCGCGGGGAAGCTTGTAAATATTATTAATCACATATGTCTTGATAAAATCTTGAATTGCTTAGGATATAAAGTGCAATGTTGATATTGTGGCCATCGCCTCTTTCAAGCGATCACTACTTCTCACACAAACTCACGATAGCATCTTTTGCAGATATAGAAGCAGCCTTGAGAGGGGTACGCGCGTGCATATGACAAAGATCCGGTCTCCTTAATGGGCCTTGAGCCACGGAACAGCCTGCATGGCCTTGCGAATGCGCCCATTCACGAAGTACAAGGGGATACACAGAGAACCAAGGGCAAAGAGAATGCCACCAAACAAGACATAAGTCCCCCTCAGGCCAACGGCCTCAACCCAAGAATTGAAAGAGCCAGTGTAGCCGAATGAGATGGCGTTTCTACCTCCACAAGTTAGCACAATCGCGGGACCCGACATATGCGGAAGTAGTTCGCCAAGCCAAACACTAGTCAGCGCCGAAATAGCTATGAAGCCAAAATAGACGAGAGCGAAGCTAGCGTGTATGCCAACCCAGCTGTACTTCTGAGGATCCGCAGCCACAACGCCGTAGATGATGATGCCCAGGAAGTACAACAACAAAGGCAGGATGAAATTTGGGAGGACATGCTCAGGCTTGCGGATGCCGTGGTTGCGGCGGCTCAAGTAACAGCTGATGGGCTCAGCCATCTCTCCAAAGGCGAGACCAAACAGGGCACCAAGGGCGGCTCCCGCCTGGGCTGTTCCAACCGCAGACTGGGAGAAGTTCCAGGGCGGCATCTCGAGGCGCGCACTGTAGGTGAGGCTCAGCACGACAACGCCCCCGAAAACCATGCTGTTGAAGAGCAAGGCCCAAAATGTCCCGGGAACGAAGATACAGATGAAGATATCCCTGTACGCTCCGAGGAACCGGGCGGCAGGTGAAGGCTGAACTTGAATGGGCCCAAACTGGCGCATATAGGAGGCCGTTTTGGGACCGCCGTGTTCAGAGTGCTCGCCTTCGATCTCGAAACCAGCGCTGCGGGCAGCTTCAGCTGTAGCAAAGGTCCGGTGGGTACCATATGCGTCAGTAGCGTGGATCCTGCCGCTGACCTCAGCTGCGTGGCGGACGAACAGAGTCTCCGGCACACAGAAGACGACGACGACCAGAGAGAAGGATGTGAAGGCCAGCCAGTACCAATAGCTTACTCGCCAATCGCCATTAGCATGCTCGACGATGAAGGTTACGGGGACCAAGAGCAAGGACGAACCAACGGCGGTCAGCGTCCAGTAGGCTATGAGGCGTGCGCTTCGCTTGTAGAGGAATGATGTGTCTAAGACGATGATGGGTAGCTTTGACCTGTCAGCCCCGGCCTTATCAAATGTGTATGCGAGCGCAGCGCAGGTGGAGAAACCAGGTGGAAAAGGCACTACATACCAGGCAGTCAGCGACTCCTGCGGCAAGACCTTGTAGGCAACGGGCTCCGAGGTGAGACTCAAAGGACTGTGACTTGGCGGCCCAGATTATAGAAGCCAGGAGAAGAATATTACTGAGGATAAAAACGAAACGCCGACCGAGTGCCATAGATAGAGGTACGAAGAAGAAATTCCCCAGGCCCATGCACAGCGAGGGATAGCTAGCGAGTTCTGTAATACGCTTCGGATCAAACGCCTAAGTTCACGCCGCGTTAGATGAGGCGTCTGAATCGTCGGAGGGGGGTCCAAGACAACTTACACCGTGCGTCTGCACCTTGTATTCGCCGACGAGGTTGCCAAGGAAGAGTGAAGTGGACTGAATAGTGCCAAATGCAGCGACACCGTAGACACAGACAGCCGC
The DNA here is from genome assembly GCF_050370095.1 of Fusarium phalaenopsidis. Lineage (NCBI taxonomy): Eukaryota > Fungi > Ascomycota > Sordariomycetes > Hypocreales > Nectriaceae > Fusarium > Fusarium phalaenopsidis. Next base: position 284,842 of record NW_028145414.1, on the reverse strand, counting down.
GAGGATGAGACGCTGGCGACCGTCTCCAAAGTTGAGGGGATCATTGGGGTCGGATGAGGGGACGGGTAGTTTGCGGGCATGGCCGTCTTCTTCGTAGAGCAAGACTCCAGCACCTTGAATCTCGACATCTTCGACAGCGACGGCTCTGCCCGTTGCTTCAGTGCCTCGTTTCTCTTCCATGATAACAATGTCAAAAGATGCGTCAAAGGTGCTTGAGTCTTGTCTCGATATCGCTTATAACTCCAAGGTGTGCAGTGAGGAGAGGAAAGAATAGAGTCTGGATAACTAAGTCACAAGAAGAATGACTTTAAATCAATACAGAGGATCATGAAAGAACGTGGTACAGTACTTATGTCAATTTGCCGTCTGGGGCCCCAGAAACCTCTACCGAAGCTAATTTCCCCGCACTCGCTTACCCCATCTTTTCAAGCCCAGTGGCCCCGCTTGGTCTGATGGCTCGGATCACAAGGTTGGCTTCTCGAGCCCCTCATGATCCACACGTTCGGCCCGAAGGTCTCACGGTTCGCCGTCTCCCTTCGCCCACCGCCGCGACCGTCGCACGCTGCTCCTCCAGTCCCTCTTCTTATGCTTGCTGCATTGTCCGAAAGGCCTGAGTCGTGGTATCTCTCCCGAACACCCATCCACGCCGATGCCCGACCCTCTCGATCGACCTCCTGGATCATGGACAAACAACAAGACCCACCAGCTGTGGCATGTCTCCGTTGTCGCAAGCAAAAGGTTGGGCCCCACCAGCGTCCGGCACGCCCGGCTCCTGCGTGTGCCAGCATCGACTATCACTGACAGGATTGAAGCTCAGATGTAGTCGTGAGCGACCAGAATGCCGTCGCTGTCAACGAGTCGAGACCAAGTGCTACTATCCAACCCCACCAGATCGGAAGCGACTCGCCCTCGAGCGGGCACGGGAAAGAACCTCACGGTCAGAGTTTCACCAGACTGCATCTCCAGGTCAAGCTCCACGGCCTCATCTTGGCGACTCTGGGCCATCGAGTGCCCAAGACTTGGATTCACAGAATGCATTGCCTGCCACACCAGGAGATCAAACCAGGTCAACGAGGGATGAATTCATGGTTCTATGTGGGCGGGGAGCTCATGAGAGTCGAGCAACCCTGGTTCAGCCAGAGATGGGAGCCTCGACGCGCCAAATACATCCGAGCCAGGATACATTTACCACTGTTCAAGTCTCAAAAGAAGTAGCTCTATTCCTGTTCGAGATATATTTTGAACGGCACTATCAGGCTGATTTTCTATTTCGCAAAAAGCAGTTCATGGAGGACTATACGGCCGGCAAGATTTGCAACTATGTTGTTCTTGCAACTTTTGCGTTCGCATCCTTGTATGTCGGTTCAAAATCGCCCACCTCTTATCCCTCCTCCGACTCTTACTGACACGCAGCCCAGATTTCTCCCTACCGTTCCGGGAGGGGTCTTTCAAGGGGAAATTGACATCACAGAAGTCTCCCTGGCTGACTGGGGAGTGATCGGTCAGCGGTGGGCAGAGCAGGCCGGCCAGCAAGCTCTGATGAAAGCTGACCAGCCGTGCCTGGCGCTCGTACAGACCTGCCAGGTCTTGGCTCTCTTCTGGTTTGCCAAAGCTGAAGTTACGAGAACAGGCATGCACACAGGTATCTCCAACATTCTGCTTTCGCATCTTTCATCATAGTTTGGTGAAGCTAACATCCTTTGTTGCCATCGCCTATCGGGCTTCCCGGCTGCTACAATGTCACCAGATCCACTTTGACAACACCATGACCGACCAGACTAGCGAGCAGGACCTGGGGATGCGGTGCCTTTGGGCATGTTGGCTCACTGAATGCTCCAACCTGGAGAATTCACGGTTCCAGGTCGACTGCTGGACCGATGTCAATGGTTGTCCATTGCCTGCCGATGGCGACAATAGTTCTGCCGGAAGCTTCACGTATTTTCTAGACAAAAACGGGGGCCTCGTTTCGCCAGATAACGGAGCCAAGGTTGGCTTCAACTCTGTGTTAATTGTGGTCCAAGGGCTCTGGTCAGTTGTAATCGACGACACTTTCAGAGCTGGTCTGACTGGGCACTAGGTGGGAAGTCCAGCAGTTTGTCCGATCAGTTCATGGGAACAACGGCAGTCCATCCGAATGGGCTGCAAAATATTGCTCTTTAAATCAGAGGCTGGAAGATCTCCCCAGTCATATGACTCACTACGAACAGCACATCTTGGCTAGTGGAGTCCCCAGACCCCCGTCAGCCGAGCTAAGTCGCATCTTCTCACTGAAGTACATCTACGAACTCTGCCTCATTTATCTACACTCTTCGGTAGTTCCCGCTCTGTCCTGCCGCACGCAGACACCAAATTTCTCACGGTCGATGCTGCGACTTGCAGCCGAGCAAGCTTGGGAACACTCCACAAAAATGACTACTATGACGGAACAATACATATCGTGGAAGGCACCCATTTCAAAACTGTGGCCCATGGTTGGATACGGAGCCTACGTGTGCGCTGCCGTCCAACTGCGTCGATGCCTCGCCCTCGGTTCGCTCAACTACCAATGGTTTGAACGCACAAAAGCCCATCTTCATCTCACGGGAGAGCTTAGGAAGTATTGGATGACCTTACAGCCACTTGTATGTTGCAGTGTGTAAAAGATTGTTTTGCGGCTTCCTGACCAATAGTACCTAGTATGAAGACATGGAACGCCAATTTGCCCAAGCCCAGGCGCTCACTGCCTCCCTACGAGCAGACCTGTCCAAACAGAATTCGGGTCCTGGCAATGGTGGAGAAGCTTCTAACATTGACAAGCGAGATGCGAATACATGGCCGGATCTTTCAAGTCACATCCGCACTTATGTCGCCAATAACAACAATTTTCAAAGGTTTGGCGGGCTGAGAGTCCAAGGGCGATTCAGTCACACCGCCACGGGTGACCCATTGGAGACATCGTCTGCCTCGAATAACCGGGAAACGAGTCCTCAACTACCAGATATCCAAACACTAGGTTTCCCTGGCGCCACCGACCAGCCGTCAATGGGCTCTGATGGCAAGTTGGCAGATGCAAAGGACAGGCTCCCAGCCGATCACAGTTGGGAAGAGAGGCTAGAGCCGATCTGGTGGAACCAAGATCCTGGGTGGCTAGATGACGTATTTGGGAGTGGCTTCTTCCTTTCGGATGACCTTGGATTCCGCATGGATGTATGCTAATCTTAGCTGATAAAGGGATATCAGCTTAGTTAAATGCGGGCTGAGCCAAAAAGCGTAGCGCGCCATTTTAGTTCGGTCCCTTGGGGGTGTGCCAGATTATAGGGAGCTGTAAAGATGGCTTTGTTTTGTCGGCCTCTGCCGTGTTGAATTCAATCTGTCGGACTGGTTTGCTGTTCATTGTGCCGCATCGATCTTTTCTACTCGTACAAGTCTACACGGAGTGCCTCTCGAGATCTTGGTGCAGTTAGATGTCTTCATTGTTTATGCGTTACTTTATCATGTCTCATCAAGTTTCCATCGCGTCTCAGGCCATTTCAGTCGTATTATATCACTCTTTCGCCTCATACCTCCAATTCGCTTTAAAGCTCTTCAACGCTCAACCCGGTCCCAAGCTCATCAGCTAGCATCTCCAAATACTTTTCGTCCATCTTCATATCCTCCTCCTTCTCCTCCTACTTCCCGCCTCTAGGGCTACAACTCGACGTCGGGAGAACGTCCTTGTAAGGATTCCCGGTCAAAGAATCAGGTCCACTGCGAATACTCTCCTCAACCGTAATGGGTGACGACTGCCTAGTTGCAGGAGAAGGGTCGGAGGAAGAAGTTGACTGCCGAGATGGTTGCGTATCTAGTCTCATTCGGGCAATCTTCTCCAGGAGTCGGCACTGCCGCTCAAACTTGACTTTCAGCACCTTGCCCAGGTAGTCCCTGCCAAAGATGGGTCCGCAGTGGTCGGCGAGGGCCTCAAGCACTGGGAGGCCGCCATGCTCGGTAATAGCGTTGCGTACATCGAGGTAGATGTGGAAGCGAAACTTGGAACGAAAGCGGTCGAAGTAGTGCTTTCTGGTGTGACGGCAAAAGGTATTCTTGGACAAATGGCGATACGTTGTGATGATTGCATCTAGGTGGTTTGCGTTAGGTCTTAGACGTTGAGATGGATATGGGGTAATCAAGGTTCGTTGTACTCGACGCTTATATTCGTATGAGCTTGATGCTATGGGCATCACGGTACCTGTGGAGTGAGGTCATTGCGAAGAGCATCAAAGGAGCACTCACTAATCCTATATTAGATCGTGGCTGTATTACAGGGGCGGTGGCCAATCAAAAGTCAGAGCCTCTCAACACAGAGGCACCAGTTGGTGATGCACCTATTTCTGGGGAAGAGGTTCTTTCTGTGCTGTGACGAACTGCATAGTGACTAATCACATCTGCTTGCAAAGAAGTGCCGAGTGTTTCAGAACGTCCAATAGCCAAGGACAATGAGTTCACATAAGCAGTCAACGTCATCATGCATGCGAATGAAGGAATCCTTTTCCTCGGAGGTTTTCTGCCCAAGGGTGTTAATACCTCATTACAGGGCCCGCCTCTAGCTCTCTTATCATGAACAAAGTCTGTCCTCTTGTCCGTCACTTTATCCTTTGGATGGTGGTACACCTAACGATTGCTTTACGAGTAGCATTATCATTCGCTTCTAGCGTCACTGGGTTTGCCTTGAGGGCATCGCTTCATGGGCATCACCGCTAGTTCACTAAATGAGTTCTCCTCATCGGCATGCACTATTTTCCTCTCTCACATTATATTATTAGTTCTCTCTGTAAGGCCACCTTTGCGGGGGGGAATCATTCACATCATACGCTTTACTCGCTTCTTAGCCGTCTCTTTATTTGCAAAACATCATTCGCTTTCTAAGCATCACTCTATGAGTTTGCAATCAATTATGTTATATTCCTCGGCGCAGCCGATCTAACTTGCCCTATCTGAGCTTCACATCATTAGAACTGCCTAATATCCAATGCAAGCCGCCCATTCCCCCAACGGGATCGTATCATAAGTGCATTGGCTACCCTGAAGCCGTGGGCTTGGATTATCACAAGGTCACGTGACAGGTCCGACCTGGTTGCTGACATAATCACTAGCGGCGGCCGGGCTGGTAGCTGTGGCTTGACTGGCTGGGTGCCTTGAGGCTGGTGGCGTAAAGTCAGGTGACCTCCTCGCAACCACAACAACAGTTCTATCCCGGTCTGAATATCGTGACTCTCATTCCCTTGAACAAGAACGTCAAGACCTGTCAATGAACTGAGAAAAATGTGACAGAAGCTTTCAGACTCAGACTGCTTTGCCTTGAATGAGACGCTGCTATGGCAAGCGTGACGTGAGCTGTGCCGTGGCCATATTCGCACATGTTTCTTTGTTCTCAGTACCCTCTCTCAAGATTCAGGCAGTCCGTTAATTTCTTTCATAATCTCTCATCAGTCTCCAGCCATGACCCCGATCTCGCCAAATCGTGCCCGAGCATCTCGTCGTCCGTCCTCGATATCGTGATCGCCCTCGCATCGACTCCCGAAGAAGAAGCACCCCGGGCTCAAGAGTCCAACCATCAGCTCACGTCGCCGTACGCAGCCCACCAGAAACGTCCCAGCCCTGCGTGGAAATACCATTGTTATAGCCGGGATCGACCGCGCTCTTTGATCACAGACTCTGGTACACTATAGCCGGCTACATTCTCTCCACACGACAGCTGATGTCTCTCCTTCTTCTGCGTTAGGAAAGCGGAAGTATCCCATGGATGTGGATGACGGCGGTGGTTATAGCAGTTAAAGACTCCCTGAGAGGTCTAATCTTTCATAATATAGCTAAGAGTAAGTCTTCTACTAACGTATATGATAAACATGCGACGCATCTAAGTATGCGACGCACCTATACTGTGCACTAAATCTTAACATTCTTAAGCTTAATAAAAGCCGCAATAAAATAGCTATAGGCTTAAAAAAGTATTTTAATAAACTTAACTCTTAAATAAATTATAATAACGTACATGATAAGCATGTGCACCAAACAAGTATATGCACTAAAAATCCCTTAATCATCACTAATGCCATTTGATCAATTAATTATTAACTAAAAATCATGCCTTAACTCTATTCTAAATGTTAAGTCCTTCTTGTGCTTTAAGCTCTCTAAAATAACCTAAATTTAAGTCTCCGAGGCGCTGCTAGGCTATACTAAGTTAACTATTGGGCCTTATATCGCCGGCATAATGGCATTCAATCTCGATGTGATTAGATTCCTAAATCACGCAAACTATCTAATCTAGAGGAATAGATTATTATTTAGTTCATTCTCGACCTGGATTCGCGAGGATTTCCCCCGCGACTACGTAGTGTTGAAGAAATGGCTAATTGATTACTCGCCGACCGCGACGCGCTACCTATCGGCAAGCGCTGGGCTTATAACTTTATTAGACGACACCTAGAGCTTAAGACGCATTTTTTTTAGAAATATGACTACTAGAGAGCTAAGTGCGAAGATCCAACTATTATTCGTAACTAGTTTACGGTTATGGCGAATGTAATCGCGAAGTATGGCATCTGATTAGAAGATATCTATAACTTTGATGAGACTAGCTTTATAATAGGTATAATTCAAAGCGGAATAGTCGTCATAGGCATAGATAGGCGTAGAAAGCTAAAATCAGTACAGCCTGGAAACCGGGAATGGATTATAGTCATTTAAGCGATCAATGCGGAAGGCTAGGCGATCCCGCCGTTTATCATCGGCGCGGGCCAATATCACCTCGCTAACTGGTACCGAGAAAGCAACCTCCCGGGCGATTAGGCTATTGCGATGACCCAAAATGGCTGGACCGATAACGAGACTGGTCTAGAGTGGCTAAAGCACTTTGACCGGTATATAACTAATTGATTAATTAGTTCTTATCGTCTCTTAATCCTTAATAGCCATAAAAGTCATTATTTTATCGATTTTGAGAGGTTTTGCCAGGATAATAATATTATCACGCTTTATATACCACCTCATTTATCTCATCTGCTTTAGCCCCTTAACATCGGGTGCTTTAGCGTGCTTAAGAATACTTACGGTCGAGAAATTAAGCATTTGATCAGATGCTCTATAACCCACGTTTCGAAGACTGAGTTCTTTCTGGCCTTCTACGCCGCATTTCAGGCCACTATGACACAAAAAAATATCAAATTAGCCTTCAGAGGGGCCGGGCTTGTTCCTCTTGACCCGGAAAGTATGGTCTCGAAGCTTAATGTGTAGCTATGGACTCCAACACCGCCTGAGGAGGTGGCTAAACCATCGACCCCTTGGGTTTCAAAGACCCCAAAGACCGTGCTTAAGGCTCAATCTTAGTCAGATTACCTCGAGAGACGAGTTAGAACGCATAAAAGTAGCTCCCCAGAGTCAATTCTAGAAGCTATACGGTCTTCTTCTAAGGGAACAAAGATAGTTATGCATAAGGTTGCCTTACTCGAGGCTCGGGTCAAAGACCTTGAATAGGCGAATGAGATACTAAGCCGGCGCCGGAGGGCAAAAAGGACCTGACTACAGAAAAGAGGGGTAATGACGGTAGAGGAAGGACGGCAAGCAATTGATCAAATGGATGTTGATGCGCAGGTAGTGGCGGAATCGTCGAGAAGTGGTGGTCAAGGAAGGTCGGCGCGACCGGGTGTTCGGCGTTGTGGTGTCTGCGGCAAGCCCGGCCATAATGCAAGGACCTGTCAGGTAGTGATTGAGACGTCTGGGGAAGAGTATAGTAAGTAGTTTTAATTGATTAAATGGTTTGTGATGTTCTTATTGCGGCTTCTATCTTATGGGTATAGGAAAAGTAGTGCATATACTTATTTAGTGCACATGCTTATCATATACGTTAGGTTTTTTATAACTTAATTAATTTAACTCTAAGTTATTAACTAGTTAAATCTTAAGCTAAATTTCTTAGAATTTTTAAGGCTATTTTAAAATTTAGTATAAATCCTACTATAGGGTAAAATACGTCGCATACTTAGATGCATTGCATGCTTATTATATATGTTATAGGTAATGGGAAGATTAAAAATAAGGCTATTATATTAGCTTTAAGATATACTACTATATAACATATATATATAGCGAGTGCACCGGACAAGCGAGTGCATTACTATCTCCTGAGTGCGTGCGGACCTCTACTATGGTAACGATGTAAAAGACTAAAAAATATAGACTATAAGGTCTGAATAAGGTGTAGGGTAGGTAACTAAAATAGGAGGAGAATAGGCAGTAGATTCAGTCCTTATAAAGAGCTGATTGGCTAGATAAGGAATCATAGGCTGATAAAAGTGGGTTAAAAAATAAATAAAAGTATATGGTAGAAGGCCAGCTTCTGATTGGTAGTCTTATTACTTGTATTAATTAAGGATCTTAGGAGCTATTTCTAAGAGAGGGTTTATAGCTTATATAGCTAATAAATCGGAATCTATTAGCCCGACTCAGATAGAAGTTATACCGTCAGATAGTTCTAATTCCAGGCTTTAAAACCCTATTAGTTTCATTAGAAACGGATACCTAAAAGCCGGGCTATAGTTAGAAGAAGTTAAAACCCTTAAAGGTTTTAAACTAAGAGTTTTAAAACCGGGTGGAAAATACCCGATAGAAAGGCACGGCTTTATTAGCTTTATCGGGCTGTATAAGAGCCCTAAGTCCGAAGTCACGTGACCCTTCCTAAAAGGGTAATATGACCTAAAAGGGGCATTATTATAACTCCTTGATATCTTGCTTATCTAAGCATATATAGCTTAGGTAAGCAAATTATAAGATAGCGCATAAGCTATAACATATAATAATAAAATCCTAGGCTTATATCTTATAAGCCTATTTTTCTAGAATTATATTTATAAAATGTAACAGTCTGACCCCAAAGGGGCTCAAGCTACAGCTAACTAGCTTCTGCCGTGCCGCGATGCTGCGGCCCCTTAGCCACTAAGGCAAAAGGGTAAGTTAATAACAGACCGCCAGTCTGTTATTATAGCTGCAACTATAGGGGACCGGCTCGGCGCCACAGCGCCCAAGCCACTATACGGCACAGTTCGTAACATAAAAGACCTTTATTTTAAGGGCTTTTATACCATAATCCTTAGTCCTATAGCTATTATAATTAATTATTAGCAAAAGAGTTCTTAATTTATCTATCTCGGTCTACTTCTTAATCTCTAGGTTAATCTATATTACCCTTTGAAATATAGCCTACTTTTCCCCTTATAATTAGATACTTCTTATCTTTCCTTTCGCTTAGCTATAAGAGCTATAAGTACTGGCCTTTAATCTAATTATCCTCGTAATCCTCTGGCATATCTTACTCTCATCGTGAGAGGGCATCTAGGATAATAGCCTTTTTGCTAGGTTAGAATTAAATTATAAAGTTAAACCGTGATAATATCTCTACTTAGTAGACTTATCTTTCGCTAAGCTATTACTTTTTTATAAAATATTAAAGGTTAAGGTAATTTATAAGGATTAGAAAGAAGGCTATATTTCTTAATTTTATATCTTAGTATTTTAAATAATAAATAATTATAAGTAGCTTTTTATTATAAATTAAATAATTATATTTAATAAGTAAATTTTTCTTTAAGAAAAAAGTTATTAATTAAAAGATTTTATTTTTTTATTTATAAAAAGGTAATATTATATTTTTTTATTAATTAAATAATAAAAAATATTTTTTTAGATTTTTATATATTTTATAATATATTTTAAAAAATAAAAATTAATTATTTATTACTATATAATATAATATAATACTTACTTAATTATAATACTTACTTATTATATATATTAATATATATAATAAGTAAGTATATTAAATAAGTAAGTATATTAAAAATCTTTACCTTAAAGATAAAAATTACTATAAAAATACTATAAATTATTTAATTAATTAAAACTACTTATTATATTCTTCCCCTAATATCTTAATTACTACCTAATAAGTCCTTATATTATAGCTAGGCTTACCGCAGATACTATAACGCTAAATACCTAGTTATACTGACCTCCCTTAATTACTACTTCTCGATAATTTAGCCACTACCTATGCATTAATATCTATCTAATTAATTACTTGCCTTCCTTCCTCTACCGTTATTACCCCTCTTTTCTATAGTCGGGTTCTTTTTGCCCTCCGGCGCCGGCTTAGTATCTTATTTACCTCTCAAAGGTCTTTATTCTTAGCGGTCAATAAGGCTACCTAATGCATAACTGCCTTTATTCCCTTTGCAAGAGACTATAGAGCTTCTAAAATTAACTCTAGGGAGCTACTCTAATGCCTTTTAATTTATCTTTTAAGGTATTTAGACTAAGATCTAGCCTTAAGCACGGTCTTTAGGGTCCTTAAGGCCCAAGGGGTTAACGGTTTAGCTGCCTCCTTAACTAGCATTAGTATATATAGCTGCATATTAAGCTTTAAGATTATATTTTCCGCATTAAGAGGAATAAGCCTAGCTCCTTTAAAAGCCCCCTTAATATTTTATTCTATTATAGTAGCTTAAAATGCGGCGTAGAAGGCTAGAAAGAACTTAGTCTTTAAAACATAGGTTATAGAGTATCTAATTAGACGCTTTATTTCTTAATTATAAGTACTCTTAAGCACGCTAAAGCACCTAATATTAAGGGGCTAAAGTAAATAAGAGGAATAAGGTAGTATATAAAGCCTAATAATCTTATTCTCCTTATAATATCTCTCAAATTTGATAGAGTAGTGACTTTTATAGCTATTAAGGATTAAGAGATAATAGATACTAATTAATCGATTAGTTATGCACTGGTTAAAGTACTTAAGCCACTTAAGACTAGTCTCGTTATTAGTCTAGCTATTTTAAGTCATCGCAATAGCCTAATCGCCCGGGAGGTTACTTTCTTAGTACTAATTAGCGAGATAATATTAGCCCGCACTAATGATAAACGGCGGGATCGGCCAGCCTTCCGCATTAATCGCCTAAATAACTATAATCCATTCTCGGTTTCTAGGCTATATTGCTTTTAGCTTTTCACGCCTTTCTATACCTATAATGACTATTCCGCTTGCAATTATGCCTATAAGAAAGCTAGTCTTATTAATATTATAAATATTATCTAATTAAATACTATACTTCGCGATTATATTTACTATAAGCTAAAACTAATCGCGGATAATAATTAGATTTTTATACTTAGCTCTCTAGTAATTATATTTATAAAAAAAATATATCTTAAGGTCTAGGTATTACTTAATAAAGTTTAAAGCTTAGTATATACTAATTAGTAATATATCGCGGTTAATAAGTAATTAATTAGCTATTTCTTTTATATTATATAGCTAAGGAGGAAATCCTTATAAATCTAGGTTAAGAATAAATTAAATAATAATTTATTTCTCTAGATCTAATAGTTTATGTAATTTTAGGATAATATCGCGTTAAGATTATATACTATTATGCTGATGATATAAGGCATAGTAATTAACCTAGTAGAGCCTTATAGTTTATTATAGTTTTAAATCTAGGTTATTTTAAAGGGCCTAAAGTATAAGAAGTAATCTAGCTTCTTTATTTAATTAAGATATCTCTAGTTATAAGAAATTAATTAATTAAATAATAATAATATTAAATAAGGGATTTTTAGTATACTTGCTTATTTAGTATACTCGCTTATTATATATATTATAAGATTTTATTTAATTTACTTAATCTAAAAGTTTAAGTTATTTTTATCTTAAATTAATTTTTTAAAGAATTTTTTTTTAATTAATATAAACTAATATAAAATTTAAGTATTTAATTTACTTATTTATTTAACTTGCTTATTAAGTATATTAATTAAGAATTAATTACTTAAATAAAAAGGTAATATATATAATAAGCATATAATATATCTAAGTATATAATGCATTTTATCTTATAGTAGGATTTATATTAAATTTTAAGATATCTTTAAAAATTCTAAGAAATTTAGTTTAAATTTTAACTAGCTAATAACTTAAACTTAGACTAAATAAGCTATAAGAAATCTATTTTAATTTCTTAGAATTTTTAAAAAAAATCCCTTATAAGATAGTTTTAAAAAAAGCTTATTTATACTATATAAGTAGTTTTTTCTCTATAAAGATATTTTTTTAAAAACTCTAGGAAATTATATATAATTTATTTAAGAGTTAGGTTTATTAAAATGCTCTTTTTAAGGTTATAACTATTTTATTATAGTTTTTATTAAGCTTTAAAATTTATAATTTTAATATATAATATAAGTGCATCGCATACTTATATGCGTTGCATGCTTATTATATATATTATAAGTTAAGGAATTTTTATTTTACTCACTTATCTATTTTACTCGCTTATTATATATATTACCTAAGTTATATTAATAGCTAAGGGAGCTGGTATATATGAAGTGCTAACGAGCGAGTCCTATATACTCGACGATGCTTATCTAGACCGACCGTGGATTGGGACCGCAGTCGTCCTGTCAAATGTGACAGCCTGCAACATGCCTTAAAGGGTGTTATGTGATGACACTAGGCTCAATTGGGAAGTCGCAGAAATACGCCTTCCCCTTTGCGAGGCTTCGCCGAGAAACACACAGAGAACAATAAGATAATACATCATTATATTTAATAATTAACAATCAGAATACTAGCCACTTGCGCAATCAATTCATTAATTATCAAAGGAAGATGCTCTCTACCGAATCCTTAGCGAAGCTTAGCCTATGCACCGCCGTAGATTAGACCCTCTGGGATGACTAGTTTAAGTCTAAAGCCAAGCGCGCCTAACTCTGGGATTATATCGACCCAGAAATATCGGGAAGTAATCATTAAACCCTCGCCGAAGCTACGGTGGCTCCAATGAAGCCCTAGATCAGTCAATTCAGCAAGAGAACCTCCACCGGCAACTGGTCGGCGAGCATGAGCGCTGTGAGCGTCGCAGAGCTCCATATCGATGATATCGCGATTTAGACCGTGTTGACCGCGGAATATAGCGCTAAATAGAAGGATTATAAGCTCCTTATGAAGAAGATTAATAACCTATAAGAATAGATATATAAGATTATAAGCTTAGAGTACCTTTACTAATACTATATCGCAGAGAAAGATATTAATAAATAATATGCCTTATTAAAGCTATATTTAGGTATTAACTTACTTAACTATAAGATATAAGCCCGCTAAGAATATATTAATACCCTTGCGATCCCTTACTAAGAGAGATTATTAATAAAAAAAAAATAAAAAATTAATTAAATAAATAAGATTAAGTATATAATAAGCTCCTTAAAGTAGGGTTTAAGGACTTAAAAGAGATAAGCCTATAGTTTACTAACTTTATATAGGCCCTTAGCTAAAGCTATTATAAGACCTAGATCTATTTTTATTACTTATTATACTTAATAGAAATAAGAAAGAATACCCTTATATTATTAAAGGTATTATAAGATATATAATTCTTTCTAAATAGTATTATAAATAATTACTTAATAGCTCATAGAAAAGCCATAAAGGGAGCATTTAGTCTTACTATTACTAAAGGCTCGCTAACTAATATAACTAAGAGTATTAAAGATATAAATAATAACTAAGAAAGAAATAACCTCTATAAAAGAGAAAGGTATAGAAGAGGCTATTAAGGAGCGCTAAGAGAATAGAATCTGCGTAGCCTATTAGTTTATAAGGGCATGCTAAGAAATAGCTAAAGTAATAATTACCTTATTAAATATAAATAAAGTAAAGAAAAAGAAAAAAGAGATAAATATAAGGCCTATTATAGCCCTTACCCCTTATTAGGCTATTTTTATATTATTAAGAATAAAAGACTATATTAATAAAACCCTAATAAAATAGTCTAGAAGAGTATTAATTAGTGACTTATTATTAATAACTTGCTTATAAAATAAGTTAGAAAGGTAAAGAGATTAAATATATTAAAGTAATTAATTAGTAAATACTAAGAAAAGGCTTAAGTTGCCTTTTACTCCTTATAATAATTAATATATACCCTAAAGAACTTAGCTATTTTTAACTTAGGAGCTATAATATATATCTTTAATAATCTCTTATGCTTTACTTAGCTAATTACTACCGCGCCAAGGGACTTCTTATAAGTAAAAACAATCCCTATAGCTATTAATAGCTATAGATTTATTAATATTACTATAAAGAGAGCTAATAACTCGCTAAAAAAGCTATAGCTATATAATATAATATATTATAAGAAATTTATAAATAACTTAGTCTCTTTTATAAGGCTAAGAAAACGCGGCTTATAGTAGGATATAAGCCCTAGGAATAACTACTTAAAAAGATTAAATTATAGCTTTTTATATTACCTTAAAGAGATATATAATTAATAAGTCCTTAAGTACTAATAGCTCACTAAAGATATAGTGATAATTATAACTATAAAGCTATTAAAAAATAACTTAGTGCTTATTCCTCCGCAAAGGAATAAGTATATTATATATATAAAGAGATAACTAATCTAAGGAGATATAAAGTAATAATATTAATACCTTAGCTACCTAGGCCCTAATATTAGTTTATAGCTATTAAATACTACGCGAGGTACTTACTTAACCTTTACTAAGTATATCTTAATATATAAGTATAACTTATATACCTAAGGTAAGATAAAAAAATAAGTATAAAAAATACTAAGAGACTCTCTTATATTAGTCTTATTAAGTAATTAATTAATTATTAATTTTTATAATTTTAAATAAAGCTAATATACTTAATAAGTATATAAATTAAATAAATATATAAATTAAAATCTTAACCTCTAAGATATAAATTATAATAAAAATATAATAAACTATTTAATTAATTAAAACTACTTATTATATTCTTCCCTAGATATCTTAATTACTACTTAATATATTCTTATATTATAACTAGGCTTACTATATATACCATAGCGCCGAACCCCTAGTCACGCTAACCTTCCTTAATTACCACTTCTCGACGATTTAGCCACTATCTACGCACTAATATCTATCTAATTAATTACTTGCCTTCTTTTATCTAGAGTTATCTTCCCTCTTTTCTATAAGTAAGTCCTTTTTGCTCTCCGCTGCTAGCTTAATGCCTTATTTACCTATTAAAGGTCTTAGATCTTAGCCCTTATTAATACTATCTTATATATAACCGCCTTTATTCCCTTAGAAAGAGACTTTAATGCTTCTAAAATTAATTTAAGAGAGCTACTTTTATGCCTTTTAATTCTTCTTTTAAAGTATTTAGATTAAGATTAGGCCTTAAGGATAGTCTTTAAGGTCTTTAAGACCTAAGGGTTAGAGGGGCTAGCCTCTTCCTCGGCAGGCATTAAAGTCTATAGCTATATATTAAGCTTTAAGACTATACTTTCTAGGTCAAAAGGAATAAGCCTAGCCCCTTTAAAGGCTATCTTAATATTTTTCTTTATTATAGTAGCTTAAAATATAGTATAGAAGGCTAAGAAGAATTTAGTCTTTGAAATATAAGTTATAAAGCATCTAATTAGATACTTTATTTCTCAACTATAAGCCTTCTTAAGTAGCCTAAAGCAATTAATATTAAGGGGCTAGAGTAAATGAGATAAATAAGGCGGCATATAGAGCGTGATAATATTATTCTCCTCGCAATATATCTCAAAGTCGGCCAAGTGGTAACTTTTGTGGCTATTAAGGATTAAAAGATAATAGGGACTAGTTGATCGGTTGGTTATGTGCTGATTGAAGTGCTTTAGCCACTCGAGACCTATCTCGTTATTAGTCCAGCCATTTTGAGACGTCGCAATAGCCCAATCGCCCAGGAGGTTGCTTTCTTAGTACTAATTAGCGAGGTGATATTAGCCCATAACCACGATGAACGGCTGGATAGCCTGGCCTTCCGCATTGATCGCCTGAATGACTATAACCTATTCCTAGTCTCTAGGCTGCACTAATTTCAGTCTTTTATGCCTTTCTGCGCCTATAACGACTATCCCGCTCTAAATTAGGCTTATTATAAAGCTAGTCTTATTAAAGTTATAGATATCTTCTAATTAAATGCTATACTTCGCGATTATATTCTTAATAAGCCTAAACTAATTATAAATAATAATTAAATCTTTATATTTAGCCCTCTAATAATTATATTTATAAAAAAAATATATCTTAAGCTCTAAGTATTACTTAATAAAGTTTCTAGCTTAGCGCTTACTAATAGGTAGCGCGTTATGGTTAGCGAGTAATTAATTAGCTATTTCTTTAATACCACGTAGTCACGGGGGAAATCCTCGTAAATCTAGGTCGAGAATAAATTAGATAATAATCTATTCCTCTAGATTAGATAGTTTACGTGATTTAGGGATCTAATTATAACGCGTAGATATGCTATGCTATTAGCGATAGAGAGTAATATAAGAGATTTTATAGACCTTTGCGGCGCATTAGAGACTTAATTTTAAGTTATTTTAATAGGCCTAGAGCATAAGAAAGATATTAGCCTCTCTATTTAACTATGGCATATTAGGTAGTTAAGAATTAATTAATTAAATAGAAATATTATAAAATAAGGGATTTTTAATCTATATGCTTATCTGATCTATATGCTTATTAAGTATGTTATATAGAGTTTTCTTTTATAATAATAATTATATATTAGGTAATAAGTTATACTTAGGACTTTTACTTTATAAAATAAATATTTAATATATTATTATTAATATTAAATAACTTTTTTATAATATTATTAATTTAATATAAGATTAAAGTAAAAAGAATTAAAACTAATAATAAGCTATTAATATATTTAGATATTACTTAATTATTAAGTACTTATAGGATTATTATTAAGCCTTTAGCCTTAAATACTTAAGCCTAAAATAGGGGTATAAAGTATATAATAAGAATTATTAAGATTAAAGCTTAATATATAAGAATTAAAGCTAACTTTCTAAAAGCCCTATAGCCTAAAATAATAACTTATATAATATATCTTTATAATTAAATACTTATTACTTCTAGGGGGTAAAAGTTATTATATAAGTTATTTTATTTATATTTTTATCTTAATAAGTACTTCCCTCTTACTTAGCTTAACCTCTTATACTTATAATCTTATAGATATAAGGTATATATTATAATAAGTAATATATAACTAAGCTATTAATAAAAGAAAAAGCTTATACTAAGGGCTTAGCTAGGGTTTCTTATTAATTATATATTAAGTAACTTATATAAGATTTAAAATCTATTAAGAAATAAAGTATTTATAATATAAGATATTATTTTTAATAAGTATTAATACTTTAATAAAAGCTTATTAAAGCTTATTAAAGAAATAAACTTATATAATATATAATAATAAATTAATTAATTAATTAAGGTAAATAAAAATATAAGAATTATATAAAATATTAATAAAAAAGAAATAATATAAAAAGCATATTAATACTTTTATAAATATATAATAAACCTTAAGTAATATCTTTTATATAAAAGTAAGATTTAAACTTATATTAACTCTACTATAGTCTCTATTAATAGCTTTCTTAATAGCTATTAATATATAAGGTAATAATAAAAATAAAAATAAACCCTTTAAGGAAAAATTACTAATAAAGTAAATTATATATTAAATATTATAAAAAGCTACTTTTTTAATAAATATAAAACTATATAAGAGACTTAAGAATAACCTATAAAGAGCATATTAGCTTAATTACCTAGTAGTAGCTATATAAGGTAGGCACCTTAGAAACTTTAATAAGAGTATATTAGCCTATAAGGGCGATATGCCGCTGCTTTAATAATAAAGGCATATTAATAAAAAGAAAAGCTAAGAAGAGATAAGACTCTAGGTAAGGGCATTAAGCGCCTTGGCATAAAAAGAGCCCGAGAGAGTAGCTATATATACCCCTAAGACCTCGCTAAGAATAGCTAAAAGGAAGAAAGTTAGCCTAATTAGCACTTATTAAAGAAACCTTTATTCTCTCTTATTTAATAATTAGCTAATATAATACCCTTATAGGGATAAGTTTAAAGAAGTAAAAAAGAGTTATTTATAAGGCTATAAGGTAGCTAGCTCTTAAGAGAAGGTCCCTTAAGTATTTATCGCAAGGCATTAAATCCTTAGATACTATTAGATATATACCTATAAACTTAATAAGTATAAAAGGTTAATTAAGTTTAAGGTATAATTAGTTATTTATAATAATTAATAAGCAAGGGATTACTAAGAGACTTATATAATAATACTTATAGAAATATTATTTAAGATACTTATAGCTATAGTAGTATATTTTAACCTTAAGCTATTTTAATATAATATTATAAATATATTTATATATACTAAGATTAATAAAGTTATTTATATATAAATACCGCTAGGTTACTAAGAGTATAGCTAGGTCTTATAATTAAGGAAGGCATTATATAGCTTTAAAAGATTGCTTTTATTATAATAATATTACCTAGAGATTAGATTATAAATAATTAGCTTTTAAAGAGTTACTAGCGAGAACTATTATTAGTAAAAGGGAAGTATTATATTCTTTTTTTATATTAATAACTATATACTAGTATTTTACTAAGAGCTCTATAAAGCTATAATAATAGCTATCTAAGTACTATAATAATAATATTACCTTAAAGGCAGCTAGGACCTTTAATAGTTCTTAGGCATTAAAATTATAAGAGATTATAGCTAATATAAGATCTAGCTCTTATAAGTAGTTTATTATAAGAAGGTAGTATAAGGAATTAAGAGGTTAAGCTAAGAGCTTAGTAAAGGGCTATTAATCTTAATAATAAAAGAAGAGCTTTTCTTATATAATAGCATAGTATTAATATATAAAGTTTATAACTACTAGGTAAAAATTAATAAGATTCTCTATGCCGCGGTAATAACTTAGCTAGATATTACCTTTATAGTAAGCTAGCTAGCGAGATTTAATTAAAATCTAAGTCCCTTATATTAGAAGGCTATAAACCGCATACTTAGATACCTTAATAGCTTAAAGCACCTTTGCCTAGAGTTTAATATAGTCCCTGGTGGATTAAATAATACCCTTAAAGTCGCCTTTAATACGAGCTTTATTAATAACTTATTAAATTATTAGAGCTCCTAAGTATTTATAATAAAGCTATTTAGAGGGATAATTATATAGAGAGCTAATAAGTAAATAATAATAATTATATTAATAATAAAAATAGAGCTCTTAGCCCTCTTAAGCGTAGTAAAGAAAGTTATATTTATAAGTTAATTTATCTCTTCTCTTTAAATCTCCCTTCTTAATAAGTATATATCTGCTATAAGCTATATAAGTGCCCGCTAAAGTACTTTAATAATTTAAATTTAATATAATAATACTTAGATTATATAACTTATAACTATAGAGCTTATATAGCTATAAATAAAGCTCTAATATATAAATATATATAATTACTAGCTTTAATAAGCTATTACTAAAGGAAAGGTTTTAATTAACTATACTTTATCTATAGAGATAATAGCTAATAAATTAATAAAGAGCCTAGCTAATAAGCCCTTTAGGATCTTTAGGAAGTAACTAAATATAGTAAATAAAAAGGAGTTACTTAAGAAGAGTCATCGCCGAGAGCTCGCCGAAGACGAGCAGCGACTAGAGAAGCTACTAATAAAGGAGGATCCATGGGATCAATTGAATCATATATCAGAGAGCCAGTTAGAGGCATCATAGGGTTAAGTTAGCCTATTGGGCAGACCTAAGGGGGTATGTCAAATGTAACAGCCTGTAACATGCCTTAAAGGGTATCATGTGATGACACTAGGCTCAATTGGGAAGTCACAGAAATACGCCTTCCCCTTTGCGAGGCTTCGCCGAGAAACACACAGAGAACAACAAGATAATACATCGTTACATTTGACACGTCCCTCTTCCTGTCGGTCCTCCTGTGATAGGTCCACAACTACCTGGAAATGTAGAGACCACGTGACGCAACCGCGTTGGTCGTAACACTTCTAACGCCGCGCCCCGATGGGGGCTCTAGGAGATATTCGGGTGGGGGAGCCCGTGAAGAGGATGGTAAAATCGGGGGTCAAAGCACAACGAACACGCGACAGCCCCACGTAACGCGTCGCATGTCGCCGCGACGCACCCTCCTTCTTTATTCCTTCACAATTCATTGAAAAAATGACTTCTAGTAGATCTTTTGGTGTAATTATAAGCGCGAATTGCCGACATTGTTAGTAATTTGATTCTATGACTAGAGCCCTTATTATTAATGAGAAATCTAAAGGAAGATCTTACCGCGACGTCGCGTCGGAATTTAATACGATACTATTAACTATCTTCGGAATTTATTAACGCTAGAAACATAATAAGACTATTAAAAGAAAGCTTAATCGCGGCTAGAAACTAAAGCTTATAAAGGCGGAGATTAAGTATATTATTCTCTCTTTAAAAAGAGACTATTATATAATATATAACGCGCTCGTCGGTATAGTAGGTGGAAAAGTATCACGGTTAACTATTAAGCGAATTATCCGCATTTATTATAGGCGTAAATAGCGTATAATATAGTAGATATCTCTATTAAAAGAAATAATAGCCTAGTGACTTTCTTAGGCATAAGCTTAGAGGGAGGATATTAATAAATTAATTAAGGTATAAGGGTCTAAAGTTAGAGCCTTATTTTAATTTAATAAAGGTTCTTCTTATTAATAATACCCCTAGATAATTTCTAGTAATAAATTAATAATTTAGTCCTAACCTAATTATAAATATAATTAGATCTTCTATAAGCCTTATAAGAAGTTTATAAAAGCACTTATTAATATTATAGTTTATGGGAAAAGTAAGTTATTTATTATAATTTAAGGAGCGATTTAAAAAGGTAGAAAATCCCCCCTTATTATTATAATTCGTAATAAATAAGTGAAGTAGAAAGGATACTCGGCTTAGAGCTATTAATAGGCTTTATTAGAGGGATTTCTTCCTATTTATAATAAGACCCAGCGATTTTAGTAAGATAATGCTAGGATTTATATAGCATAGTCGACGGAATGGTTTCTAATAGAGCATAGAATTAAGTATATTAACTAGCCGGCATACTCGCCGGATCTTAACCCCATTAAGTATATTTAGAAGCTTTTAAAGTCTAACATTTGAAAGATATTTCCTTACTTAGAATATCTAAAAAGCGGCAAGGTTGATAAGGAAGAACTAGAACGGTATATCAAGGCGGCGTGGGACGCGATTACACTGGATGAGATTAATAACCTTATCGACTCTTTGCCCCGTCGCATAGAAGCCGTGATCCGGGCCAAGGGTTAGTATACCAAATATTAAAGAGCAAAAGCAGGGCTTCTAAATGATTATATTTACATAGTGATTGGCTGAGAATTGATAAAGTTGTGTATGAGTGAAGTTATGCATTGAGAATGAAATTAGGGTGGTTGGGGTGGGGTGTTCGTTGTGTTTTGGACCCCAATTTTATCGTTGGCCCTGTTGTGGTCGGTTCACAAAGTGATTGCTATCTGGGCCATGGGGTGGCTGACAAATGTTCGTATGTGACATCATCGGCGTACGCTAGTAGTAATACCCACGAGAACTGATGGGGTCGGGCAGCTTGAACGCAGCCCAAAGGCCCGTCTTGCAACCAGCAGGTGGCAACTATCGCATGATGGTGTTTTAAGGTGACTTACTTGCTAAGGTTGAGCTGCTCCCTTGGACTCGCAAGCAGGGAACTGGCACCACCAACCAAACAGTGATGACATGGGTCGACTAACTTTGATAGTTGACCTCTCATATTCGGTTCTTTTGCCTACTTATATGGCCTGGTGTCTCTCTGTATTTATCCTCACTTGAGCCTGGGTGCCTATATCTAGGCTCCATAACCTGCGCCTTGCTTTGATGTATTGAATGACTATAAGAACCACCGATGCAATAACGAGCTATTTCGATCGAGGCTAGCTTGTGACCTACTTTCTCTGGTAATACTGAGAGATACAGGCCGCTCTAGTATAGCGGCAGCTTGCATGACTGGCTGAGAATAAGCAAACAATTGATCCCAAAGATAACAAAAATAACGGCAATAACTTTACTAGTCATGGAAGGCATTAGGTTATGTTACTGGCGTGGCTTAGACCGTTCAAAGCGTCTTTTATAGCTTAAAGCAAGATCTCGAGAATTGAGTTCTTAATATTAATACTCTTCGCTAGGGATACTAAGCCCTATCCCTATTATTCGCTATTAACTAAGCTCTGCTTAAGCATTGTTTTAAGATTAAGGTCTCGATTTATAAGCAATCTATTAATAAATATCCTGATAGTATCTCTTTTAACTCCGGCGTCGTCTTAAGAGCTTTTAAATGATGCCCGGTTTACTGGAGTTATCGGCTCCGCACGAATCTCGCCATCGCTGCCAATGACTTCGAGTATGTTCTTCATGGCATTCAACTCAAAGTTGATCCGCGTCGTGATGGCAGCACCTCCGTTATGACATGTCATCGTCACGTTATCCATCGCAGCCAGCACCTTTGACACCTGTGGCTCATGGTAGTGAACGTCGATACCAGCAGCAGAGATCTTGCCGCTCTCAAGTGCCGCAATTAAGGCGTCTTCGTTGACAACTTGTCCCCGCGCAGTATTAACAAGACGTGCACCGTCCTTCATGGCCGCAAAAGCCTTGTCATTCATGAGGTCCTGGGTGTGCGCGTTGAGCGGTGTGTGGAGAGTGACACAATCCGCGACCCCAAGAAGCTCATGCAGCGTAGCATGGTAGGTAGATTGGAGCTCCTGCTCAACCTCGGGCGGTGCGCGTACGACATCATAGTAGTGAATCTCCATACCCAGTGCGGCTCGTGCCTTGTGTGCTAGCAATTTGCTGATGTTTCCTAGTCCCACGATGCCCAAGATGTGACCGCGTGGGTTGAGCGATATACTTCCAACTAGCTTGTGTGTGGCAACAAAGTCATCTGGGTTGCAGGTGCGGGCGCCCTTTTGTGATCGCCAAAAGTTTCGAAAGACGGACAGGATCATGAACAGAGCTGTATCGGAGACAGCCTCGTCACTGCAGCCAGCGCCGTTGGCATACCAGATGCCGCGTCGACCGAGTGCGTCGACGTCAGCCCAGTTGAAGCCTGCGCCAGCAGATGCGAAGATGCGAACTGACGGTGGGAGGAAACCGATGAGTTCGTCGTCCCATTGGCCCATCTCACCTCCCGTCTGAAAATGCGGTCGAAAGATGGCCGAGAAATCACCATATCTAGAGAAGGGAGTCAGAGATGGTTCTCCTCAGGGTTGGCTTCTAGATCAAGACGTCTCACTTCTTTTCTTTTAGCGCCTTGATAAATGATGCTCTGTCGTGCTCTTCATTGGCCACGACCTGGAATCTCTCGGTAAATACGTTTTCGAAAAACTTGTGGTTATACTTGATATCCTCTCCAAGACGGAGCACAATGGGTTTCTTTGAAGTCATGGTAAAGTAGTAATAATCAATGATACTTATCACGGCGATTACGACATTAACAGTCTGAGACGGACCAGGTTAAATAGATGGTTAACTCACGCGGAAATGGTTAAGGCTAATAATACCCCGCAACAACAAACACCTATCAAAATCAACAAGCACGGGGATGAGGATCCACACAGATGCAGCATCTTGGGCCGGACATCTGGCCGTAGCGTCGGTTTTCGAGCCGGAGAGGGGCGTGGCCGGTAATAAGAGACATCCATCAGACAATCAAAGTGAATAAACTAGACAAGCAAATTCAATGCTCAAATCTCTTGGCGTCGAACGTTTTAGAGGTGATACAAATGACATTTACTTTGGCTTGTCTCAAGGATACTCAATTTACTCTTTCGCGCGTTGATTGATATTGCTCCGAGTTCTCGTTGAAAGGGGCGGGGCTTAACCAAGACCCTGGTCATCGTAGCACGAAGTTGCTCCATGAGCCGCATCGATGAAGGCGGTAGAGGTCTCGGAATCACCAAGGCCACGGAAGATGTGGAAGAAGAGGTAGGGCTTTGCAAACTGCAAGCGAAACAACGCTCCTTTACGAGGACAAGTTCCAAAGTTTTCTTGGTGGCCTGATGTCAAGAGAGCATGTGAGAATCTCGCCAGTTCAAAATCCGCCGTTAAGACTCACCCTGGAACGTGCTTGTCCAAGGGCCGACCCATTGATCTAGTTGACGCGAAAGGTTGGTGACCTGGGTATCCTCGATAAAGTCTGGTGAGCCCAAGGTAGTCAACTTTGTGAGATGATAGACCGACTCGATTGGAACCTTGGGCAAATCTCGCTCATATTCTGGGAAGAGCTTCGGAGAGTTATCACACGATGGCCTGCAGAAACAGGAGTATGGATGAGGTGTCAAGTATTTTGAAGTGGACCAAGGTCAGGGAGGTTCAAAGTTCTGAGAATGTGCTGGACACTGGAGCACACCATCTCAAGGTCTTGGACAAGGGCATGTCTTTGTCTGCCTGGACTTAGCGGTGCAACCCGCATCCACAGTTCTACCACTTACGGCAGCCTTTCACTGATCAAGATCTGCAGCCTCTTGTTAAGGACAAAAGAAAGGCCTCTCTCGACACAGTATTTACTTGGAGGGCCACCATAGCCCATGTAATACCGAACCTAGGAGCGTGCGTCTGAGCGCCTCAGATGAATACTGGGTCTGAATGCCTTTTGCTCTCTGCATAAGGTGCATGCCGTGACCTTGCGTGACAAGGCGGGTGCCGCGCGCGGAGGTGACTGCGTTGACACCCCAGGTTGGCTTCTGTCCAGTCCAGGTGCGCTTCCACATCGTTTCCGCGCCGCAGAATGCTTCGGACAGTTGACTGATGCTCGGATTGCTCGCAGCATCCAGACCATTCTCAACCTGCGCCAATCGGCGGCTCAATTATCACCGAAGTGGGAAGCGGATTGACTCAGTAGGACACTTGCAGGGCTGTCTAGCCTGAAGGGAAGGGACACTGTACTGTGTCTTGCGGTCTCACTTGGAGCAACTGGATTTTCTGAGGCCTCTCTCTAACTGGGAGCTCTTTACTGCTCCTAGATCCCTCTTGAGAGTGAATCTCCCTTGGCACGGCCACTAATTGGACAATTGACCGTCCCAAAAGCTCCCTTGAATATCACCATCGGCTCATTTATCCTCTTGTCCAAGTAACCGCCACACACACACCAACGCGTGAATGACATTAGGACCCAATGACCCCCGCCTCACCAGCGAAGAGGCCGCGCGGCTTTGATGCCGACGCTAATAAGCGAGGTTGTGACCAACGGATTTAAGCCGGCTATGGCCTCACGGGACAGCGGTATAATGGTAGGATAGGGAGCCTGTTTCCTGTCGAGGTTCGTCCAAAGTTCGGCACCAAAGAGTCGAGGATTCGACGTAAATTACAATATACTTCTTAGTCGTTTTTTCTGGCTGTATCTTCTAGGTAGGGTAAGCAAGAGAACAAGTCCAAATATGAACCATTTCTGGCCAGAGTATCCTATGAGTGCCCAAGGACCTCCAACGAGGTCACAACGGGGGGTTATGGCCAAATATAATCATATAGATGAGAGGTACATAATTCTTACCTCACTTCTGCCTTAAGGGGAGGTTATCATAATCATCAGGCTTTAGCAAAAAGACATCATATATCGCCTAAAACTGCTAGAAGGGTGACACTGGGGCGAGGTACGGCTTGGAGGCCCTTGGGCACTCATGGGATACTAACACGATCGGGCCCCTGCGGGGCTTAAGTTGCAGCCAGCCAGCTTCTGCCGTGACCCGCCTAATTGGGGTTAAAATTGACATACTGGTGTAGCCGGCCATCGTTCCGATGTAGCAGGACATCGTTCCGATGTAGCAGTGCGTAAGTCAAGGACCAATGGGTTACCACCACCCTTACCCCAGGTTTTCCCCAGCTTACCCCGCATAACTGGCACGAGAAAGGAGCGTATAAGTATAGCATTTGAAGCCACCTGGGTCCTAACCATCCACTTCATCACATCCCCCTTCAAATATCTCCCCTCAACACGCCCCCTTGTATATCCCCCATTCTATAACTTCTCCCACCTTGCTTTCCAAGATGTTCAAGGCTGTGGCCGAGTTCTTGAAGCCAAAAGCGGCAAAGAAGATGCATTTTATGCATCTCAAAAACAACACCCACCCAACATGGTACAAGGATCCGGGCCTCCGCAAGAATGTCTGGCACTGCGTGGGCTTCTACTTCGCTGTATTCTACTTAGGATACGACGCTTCTTTAATGAATGCGTTGCAGGCGATCCCCGAGTGGGAGGAATACTTCGATTATCCCTCGGGGAACACGCTGGGCCTCATATCTGCGAGTTTGTTCCTCCCTGCTATCGTTACACCCTTTGCAGCTTCTTGGATAAACGGTCTCTGGGGTAGAAAGTGGTGCTTAGCTATTGGATCTATCCTCCTGATCCTCGGTGCCTTCCTCAATGCCTTTGCCAAGAACATTGGCACCTTCATCGGTGGGAGGGTAGTGATTGGAGCAAGCGGGCCGTTTGGGAAGATAACGGGCATTGCACTGCTTCAGGAACTCGCCCATCCTCGTCTTCGACCGTACGTTGCCACAGCTTACTACAGCAACTACTATGTGGGCCAGATTGTTGCCGCCTGGTTCGGCTATGGAGCCCTATCCTGGCCGTCGACTGAGTGGAGATGGCGAGCACCTTGTTTGTTTCAGGCTTTTGCCCCAGCAGTTGTCCTGATCCATCTTCTCTTCGTTCCTGAGAGTCCACGATGGCTGGTCGACCACGACCGGTCCGACGAAGCACTCAAGGTTCTTGCCGACGAACACGCCAACGGTGACATCAACGATGAGTTGGTCAGATACGAGTACGACGAAATTTGCCGCGCTCTACAGCTTGAGAAGGAAAACAACAACGCCAAGTATACCGACTTCCTCAAGACTCCTGGTAACAGGCGGCGGCTGCTTGTTCTAGTCACTATGGGCACGGGCTCCAACTGGGTTGGCAATGGCATCATTGCCTACTACCTCTCGCCGGCACTCAAGCTTGTGGGAATTACGTCATCAAGCGCGATTGCTGGCATCAATGGTGGCATGGCAATTTGGTCTCTTTTCTGGGCCTACGCTGGAGCCATGAGTGCAGAGCGCGTCGGTCGCCGCACGCTCTGGATCACGGGAACCGCTGGAATGTGCGCTGCTTACGCTGTTATCACTGGTCTTAGCGGCTCTTTTGCCGAAAACCCCTCCCGCAGCGTGGGAATCGCGGTGGTTCCGATGATGTACATCTTCAAGACCTTCTACTGCATGAGTTGGTCACCGCTGCCGTTTGCGTATGGCGCTGAGATTCTGCCGTATAATCTGAGACTCAAGGGCCTCAGCATCGAACTCAGTGTTCAAAGTGTTGCGCTGGCTTTTAACCAATGGGTCAACCCTGTGGCCCTTGAAGCCATTGCGTGGAAATAGTAAGTTTAGATCCACTCACCACTTGAAATTATCACTAACTCCCAACAGCTACATCGTCTACATCGCCGTCATTGCCATGTATCTGGTACTCATCTTATTCTTCTTCCCCGAAACTAGGTAAGTCTTGTTCCATCCCTTGCTTCCTAGCGTATAGCTAACCCTAGCTTGTAGAAACATGACCATCGAGGAAGTCTCTGTTCTTTTCGACACTGGGCGAAAGGGCGACGCCGCCGCAGCAACTCGCAAATTTAATAACGACAAGTCGGAGAAGGAAAGAGACATGCTTGGGGATGATGACGACGTTGAGAAAGAACCAACTATATCTAAGATTGAGCGGATCTAGATTATATATCTTATGAGATCTTTTAACTCTGCTGTCTATTCTTTATAAAGCTAATTAGTTATGGAGAAGCAGGGATATGGCCGCATCATCAACACTTCCTCCGACAGCATCTTCGGCATGGGTGCCGGAGGTGAGGGGGGCTACGTGTCCAGCACAGGAGGCTGCAAATCGACCTGGACCTCCAAATTGAGAGTCGTCTGCATCAAACACAACCGCAACCAACGAGGAAACAACGTTTCCAATAATGTGGAGTGATAAGCTGGTGTTAGGATTGAGCAGCCTGGGGTGTGCATCGTGGCCATCGCCATGCTTGGGATGTTGGCGCTCATGTCTTGCACCAGGGCCGGGCTGATTGGAATTACCACTGGAGGCGTGGTATCTGGGGGGAGGGGGTTTATCGTGCTGGCTGTTGTCGGAGATCGGGTGTCCGGTCGGAGTATGGTCTCGGTGGACATGACCGTGAGAGGCCCCGCCATTTGGTTGAGGGCGGCACTGTCCACACTGACCCTCGGGGCTTTGGTTGGGTGGCCGAGAGCGAGCCTGCTCATTCTGGCGACCCGTTGGAGTCCCACCTCCTGTTGTAAGTCTTGGAGGATCACCATGGTCAGGAGGTCCAGCCGACGGACCTTGAGGGGCTCGCCGGAAACCTCCCGGCGGCGGAGGCGGCATTCTGGGGGAGCCGTCGGCGATTGGTTCGAAGAGTGGCTCGAAAGGGCCATTTGAGGGGCGTTGACGGTGGCCCGCGGGCTCCGACGATGGCCGACCAGGTGGTTGAGGCTGTGGGTTTCCTTGGCTCGCAGGCCGCCGTGGGTGGGACTCTTGAGAGCCCCGGTGCTGGCTTGCTGCGGCAGCAGACTGAGGCCTGGATCGGGGTCTGTATGCTGGATCAGCTCCTGCTCTCTGGCGCATTCTGGCGATGTCTTCAGGAGTGAGTCGGTTGGGATGGTTGGACATGTTGACGGGCACACGATAATGAGGTGGGAGACCACAAAAAAAACTGTGATGGCCTCTTGGTGATGGGCAGAGTAAATGTGAGAAACACATGAGAGAGAAAGAGATCAAGACGGGCGTGAGAGAGATCCGGAGGTGATGGAAATCTTTGATGAAGCAAGTAATGAACAGAGCAACAGATGCTGCTAATATCAGATTTAATACTTGACAAGGTCAACCGTAGACGAGCACGTTCAGTAGCAGAGAAGTGTCAGAAAAAAGCACGGCAGCAAAGGATAGGAGTCTCATTAACCCTGAAGGACAGAACAGGTACGTGGCGACACCTGCCTGGTCTAGGTGCGGCTAATATGTCAGAAATCGAGCCAACAACGGGGAGTCAGGCACCAGCCGTTCAGCCTTATCATATTAAACAAGCCTCTATTACCCCGTATTGCTTCAGCTTAATTCCCCTTTTCTTATCATTAATGACATCTCCCAAAATAGCCCTCAGCCATAACAGCAAAAACGAGAATAATTAATACACGACAACATCACAATCTTATCGGCTTGAACGATCCTCCCCTACCTAGCCCCTCTCAACCCTGGTTCTCTATATCGACTTTCTTCATCGGAACTTCCTCTCACAGAGTTACAACTTCTCAAATCACCTCTTCAGCTCTTTGCCATACATATTGTCTCCTAGCTTTAACCCACGACTAATACTGTTAAAGCATTGGTGCAACCTTGGATCGAGACCGGCTGGCCCATCAAGAATATAGTTACTCCCCACCCCAATGTTCTCCCTTTCGCTAACGCAAAGTCTCGTAGGTTAAGCCCTGGCGTGTTCGTATCATCATGGCCATACAGGCGCTGACCATAATGGTACTATATTCTCCTATTCTTGAAGCAAAAGAGTCTGACCTGACCTGGCTTGTCAGGGTTACTTCAGCGACAGCATTGGGAGGTTTTGCCTCGAGTACATGCTGTCCACAGTTGCCCTACGGCTGACATGCTCCAAGAGACTTCACCGCCAGGCGGCATCATCTTGGAACATGAGCCGAGAGGAGAAGGAGGTTCGGAATCGCATCTTTTAGGCTGCTTATTGTCTAGAAAAGAACTGCGCGGCCCGCTCGGGTCGTCCTTCAGTATGTCGCGAGCTTCCCTCTTCCACCA
Organism: Fusarium phalaenopsidis; assembly: GCF_050370095.1. Lineage (NCBI taxonomy): Eukaryota > Fungi > Ascomycota > Sordariomycetes > Hypocreales > Nectriaceae > Fusarium > Fusarium phalaenopsidis. The sequence goes on along the minus strand of NW_028145414.1, from coordinate 255,004 downwards.
CGTGAGCTAAAAACCCCTCGTTTCCCAGATGATCGACGACGATCAGATAAGCTGCTCTCTACCTCAGAAGGGCCATTGTGAAACCTCTTCGAACTCTCGATACGCGATCACTCTCATCAAGCTGGCTCAGATGTCCTCGTTAACATCAAAAAGACTCACCCTTATCGAGACCAACCAGCAGTCCGCGGAGGTTCTCGTCAGAACAGTCGCCGAGCTGGATCAGAAGCTCAAGACGCTGGCGAGCCACATCCAAAAGGTCGTTGATCTTGATTCGCCGTTGGAACCAGGGAAGCCAGGCCAAGATATAGACTTGCAGCAGGCCATCTATATCCGCATGGCATATTATACCATCGTGCTAGACATTCATACCCCTCTCAGCTACCCTTGGTCACAACGCCTCTTCAACCTCCAGGGTGATCCTGAACTACAACTTCAGGTGCAAGCACCATTGGAAACCGTTATCCCGACTGCAAGAAAGGCAGCCATGGCGGCTCAATTTGTCCGCCTGGATGCCTGCACATCCATCCTGTAGGCCGCAGACGCCTTATCCAGGACACTCTTGTCCCAAGCTAATCCTCTTGTTCCAGCATTGGATTCCACGTTCCCCTGTATGCCCTTATCAACATGTTTGTTCACATACTCGAGGACACGCAGCGCTCAACGGTTCAATCCAACCTGTCCCTACTTGACATTGGGGTAAGCCACTTCCTCCGTGTCGAGTTTAATTCAGAGTCAGAAGTCTCGCAGCAGTTCCCCAAGGAGCTAGCGCCACTTGCCAGACAAGCAGTTGAAGGCAGCAATTCCGATCTGACGGGGGTGGTGTTTTAAATTTGCTGGGCTCTATCGGGCATGGCGAGAAACCAGGCCTCAACAATTGGGCTGATCCCATGGGCAACGTGCGTCTGCTGTCATCCCAAGTCACCTTATGGCCAACTAACACCTTTCAGGGATCCTCTTCCGGCCTTCTGGATCTTGAATTTGAGCATTGTAGTACCTTTCTTCCTAATCCCGACTTTGAGGTCTTTATGAAGTTTTTATACTAATCCCCTTCGTACAGGGGCATCGACACTATGATATGTGGTCTCGGGGCTCAAGTAAACTGGCATGGAATTTCTTACGCGCCAGGGTACTTGCCAGATTCTTTGAGATGACGCAAACATTGGCATGCCTCAGGAGCTCGTTTAAACTCGTTCATGGTCCTCTGGATCAAAATCTATGCCAGGGGGGTTTTCCCGAAACAATTGGGATTTCACAGAGCTCATGGATTCATCAGTGGATTCGGATTGATCCACTTGTGTCTATCATATTTCTTCTATCTATTTTCTTGTGGTGGATGGGCGTTGCAGGACCATGGTTGACAAACCACAATGACCTGATACCTTTCTTATTCCTTTCTTCTAGGCCGAGAGGTGGTCCGGTAGATACCTGAAGCCGAAAGCGGTGTGTTCTAAATCACGACTGTTGAGCTGCTTGCTGCTTGCCCTCCGGATCGTTGCTATAGCGATCCGGTGATGCTCATCGCCGTAGGTCAGGGAGGAAAGGGCCGCTCTCATACGGGGCATGTGTTACCAGAAATCCACGATAGAAATTGATCATGTTGCGAATGTTGTTAGTCTGAAGAAGGAAGCTTCAAGCTTGCGAGACATCAGAATCGAAGTCTGTGAACATATTGACAGAGTGAAGAAGGAAAGGGAAAACTGGGAGAAGCTAGCTTCTACTGCTTGGCTATATGGGCTCTCTGGGCTCTCTGGGGTAATTATACGTGGTAAACTCGCCCATTCCAGCTCGGCAACTGCAGTCGCCATCGCATGGCCCACCGGCCTCTGTACCACCAGTCGTGCCCAATATTGAGGGGATTTCGGGAGCTCGGTGCTCTGGAATCCGGAGCAGGCCCTGAGCTTCCAGCGAACCTTCCTGGTTCGGGCCGGGCTCGGAGCAATCCATAGCGTTCGAGGAGATTCCATTCATAATGACATATAAAGTGGAACGATGATGACAATGATGCCAAGATCAAGCAGAAAAGCAAACCTCTTTATGAATCCAGCAAATATACTCGCAAAATGGCTTCCGACAATGCTTCCAAGAATGGCGTCACCAAGGGCCGTCTCATAGTTGTCGGAGCAGGCTACGCGGGTCTGGCCACGGCCATCGAGCTCGCCAGGAAGGGGTTTGAGGTTGGAGTTGTCGAGGGCGTAAAGCAACTCACAACGCAGGGTATGTGGCCTTGAGCAGCACCCAGGTCTTAACATGCACTGACGTCGATTAGGCGACATCATCCAGCTCGGCTCAAATGCCACCCGTGTCGTGAGAAACTGGGGAGATGTGCTCGCAGAGGAGACCAGGGTGTCTGGAAAGCCGTCTTCCATGACCATCGCTGATAAGCTCGGCAAGACGCTCCTTCAAGCGCCGATGCCTACAGAGTTTGATGGATATCCGGTTCTGTACTCTAATAGAGGATCTTTGCAGCGTCTGATATTTGATCATGCCAAGTCGCTCGGGATCGAGTTTCGGTTCGGCACAAGGGTCGAGTCCTATTTCGAACAAGACGACTGCGCGGGCGTTGTTGTTGGTGGAGAACGCCTGCAAGCCGATGCTGTCATTGCCGCTGACGGAATACATAGCACAGCGCGGAAGCATGTCATCGGCATTCACCAGTATCCTCGCACCAGTGGGTTTGCCGTCTATCGAAGTTGCTTTCCATTCGATCTCTTCGCCAACGATCCTCTCACAAAGCCTCAGACTGAGGTCAAGGAGGATAGCTTCAAAGTCTGGTTGGGCACTGACATCCATGCCATCATGTTCATCACGGTTGCTGTCCGCCAGGCTATAATATTTTGCACGCACAAGGCGAGCTTCCTCAGTCTTGTGCATGATGAGATGTAATACCTGACCCTTGCATAGGATACCTACGAGGTTGAAGAGTCTTGGTCGAATCCAGGAGATATCAAAGAGCTGCTCCAGGCTGTCGACGGCTGGGATCCCGTTATCCAGGCGGCAATGAAAGTGATTCCGAAAGAAAAGTTGATCGACTGGAAGCTTCTCTGGTGTGACCCTATTCGACAGTGGGTGTCCCCCAAAGGCCGCATTGTGCTGGCAGGGGATGCTGCCCATCCACATCTACCCACGTCAGGCCAAGGTGCCGCACAAGCATTCGAGGACGCCGCCACTATTGGCGTTTTGCTTGACAAGTTAGCCAGGGACGATATCCCGACCGCGTTCAAGGCTTTTGAGAAGCTTCGGTAAGACACTTTCAACGCGATGGCAGGACTTTGTTGACAGCCCACAGATTCGAGAGAACCAGCTTGACGCAGCGAATGGGCTGGGAGACTCGGCATCGATGGCACCAGACTGACTGGAAAGCGGTTTCAGCCGACCCATCGTTTCTCAAAATGCCACAGCCTATGTGGCTGTACAGCTTCGACGCTGAAGAATACGCCGAAAAGCGACTGTCAGAGGTAGTCGAAAGCGTCAAGTCAGGATCTCCGTTAAAGTCGAGCAATTTACCCAAGGGCCATGTCCATTGCGACTCGAGCAGTGCACCACACTTGGCAAGCCTATGGCGCACTACAGGTTGTTCGATGAGGGTCTTGACGGGTGAATTTGTTAGCAAACAGGATTCACAAATGAACCAGGTACATCTACCTTGTCGAAGGCTCTGCGCTGGAGACAATAGGCGAAAGCCGAGCTGAGGGCAACCCTGGCCTGCCGCGTCACGCCGACCGAGATGAACATGCGCTCGTGGTTAAAGTTGTGCATGATGTACTTCATGCCCTCGTTCTCACGGCCTATCAGGTTCTCGCGCGGGACCCTCACATCGTCAAGTTCCATGAACGAGGTGCCAGCCACGATCTGACCCGAAACCTTGAGGCGTCTCCTGGTCACCCCGGGCTGGTCCTTGAGCGGCACCACGATCAGTGAGATTCCCTTGCCACCAGAGCCCTCTCCGCCGGTGCGGACCGCCATGGTGGCGTAGTCTGCCATCATCCCGTTGGTGATCCATTTCTTGGCACCGTTGATTACGTACTCGTTGCCGATGAGCTCGGCAGTCGTGGTGATGTTGGCCACGTCGGAGCCGGCACTGAGTTCAAGATCAATCATCAATGCCTGCCAGGTGCAGGCCGGTTCAACCTACTCGGGCTCTGTAATGGCAATGCAAGTCCTCTCGCGTCCTAGCAAAAGATCCGGGAGGAATCTGTTTTGCAGTTGCGAATCCGCGTAAAGCAAAAGAGGGGGCACACCGAATGCCATGCCGGTGGTGATTGACCCGGGCGGGCCAGCTAGTCCCGAGCGACTCATCTGTCGTTGTCGATCTCGTCAGTCTCTCTTGGTCAGGTCGCATCCGTCAGAACGCACTTCATCCGCGTAAATCAGGGTATGGAGAGCATCCCATTCCTCTACCGGCACCTGGCCAGGCATGTGCGTAATGCCCAGCCTTTTGAGCCATTCGACAGGCAGAGGCGCTGGCAGAGCCGGAAGGACAAAGTTGCCCCGGGCAAAAATCTCAAACAGGTCTGATGGCACCTCCTCTGCCGTCTCCCACTCGAGAGCGTGGTCATTGAGGTTCTCATCGACAAATTTGCGGCAAGTCGATTGGAACCTGCGATGCGACTCGTTGAAATACGGGGAGGGGGCTCCTTTGAGCCACGGAGGCTCGGCGAAGGGTATGTGGCTGTTGGGGGGGGGGACATGGCGCCGAAGAGACAGATTTGAGGCAACTCTATGGCAAAGAAATGATGTGTTGGAAGAGTAATTGAAGTAGATGCTGAAAAATCATACACATGATGATGAATGGCGCAAGCTAAGCTTCCATCCAAGAAGACCCCGAACTGCCTCGGCATCACCAAATATGGAATGAGACCATGTCGGCTAGAAAGCATCCCCCCCGGCCCGAAGAGCCCGGGCTTACAATGAACCCCGAATTGAGACATAGCCCGGCAGATGCATTAATTGCCAACCAAAGCCCGCTTTGAGTCACAAATGTTACAGTAAGCAAATCGTTTTTGCATTAGGCCGAGTCATCACTTATACTCGGTTTATTATCACTCCTAATCGCTAGCCTCCCTAATCGACACCCAGCCAATGGCGCGAACTCTTGTTCACAAGGAGGTCCAGTCACTCCACCACCAAGCCCAAAAAGTCTGGTCTATCATATCCAAATTCGAGGACGTCCACACCTGGGCACCGAGTGTTTCCAAGTGCATCGTCGAGGGTGAAGGGGTCGGCGCAGTGAGAACCGTGACCGAGTCGGGCATCATCTTCCAGGAGAGGCTCCAAGTTCTTGAACCCGAGTCCCACACCATTGGCTATCGAATCTTGGATCCTACCCCTTCCCCCATGACTGGATTTCACGGCACGATTCATCTTGAACAGAATGGTGCGGATGAAACAGTTCTGACGTGGACCGCGGACGCCGAATCCATTGATCAGCAAGGACTTGCAATCATTTCCCCCGTCATGAGCGAGTTCATCAAGAGGTCTATTTCTGGTCTTGAAGAGACTCTCGCAAAGAGTTAGGAAGAGAGGCCTTCGACTGAGTCTGTGATGAGCGGCTCGCCAACATCAAGTGATGGGCTGAGGAATCACTACTTTCGGATCGACTGGAGATATACTACAGGAGAATATTAGAAGACAGCAATTCCACGAGCTCTGGATTCAATCGATAATGAATATGCCACAATTTGACTGTAGTCCCAAACCCGCAACATTTCCTACATTCTTGCTCTCCCGCAACTTCCACCCCGATTCATGTTAGACTCTAAAGTCAAGCCCGGAGGCCACGATAAGTCCGATCCATGGAAGACGGAAACAACCAGGCTGGGTGTTTGTTTGGATCCAGATGGATCGCATACATAACGCTTGTGGTGCGTAGTCCGTAGGAGCGATGAGTCCCAGAGGTCATTATACTGCAAATACGGCAACATACTGAGAGAACATCATGGCGCAGTCAACCTCCCCTTCACTCGAGCCAGCTTTCCTGGCCCGCCTGTATCCCGCCCCTGACTTTAAAATAGGTAACATAATCAATATCACTTGCCCGCGGCCCAATACTTTACTGAACAGCGACAGGCAGCACTTCCAATGGAGAGGTTCTGAACGTCGTGGTGAGTCTCTACGTAGCCACCCCATCACATTGCCTGTGTCATCAGCTCACCGCTGCGAACCCCGAAAGCCCATCTCATCCGGGACCGTCGTAAGTGAGCCAGGCTTCAGCGTTCCTGTGGATGCCGAGATCGCCTTCGGGTCTGACCACGTCCGCATCAATCCTTCTCAATCCCATGCACGGATTCATGTCAACGCCATCCTGAAGTAAGAACCTTTTCACAGGAAAAGTTCTTGCTCCTGACTAACCTACCTGCCCCAGAAACAAAGACGGCGCCCTGGTCACCTATTCCTACCACGGTGTCATCAAGGTAGATGCTGTGTTCCTGGCCATTCTGTCAGGTTCCCCTGATGCAAAGACGACAACTTTGGAAACGCGGCCTCACATGTCACTTTTCAGGCAGGCCCGGGGCCTCTCAAGGAGCTTGAGGACAGCTTGTTCGTTGGCAGCGCACGCTTTTTTGTTGAGGACAAGGGATTTTTCATGGAGACAAAGGTTAGCCGCGTCGTTGGTTAACCCGCAAAACTTGGACAGAACAAGTAGCAATGTTTGCGATACACCGAGCTATGTGAAGCCTAGACCGGTTCAGTAGCTGGCAAGAAAAAATTTCATAGGCAGTTGGCTATTGTTCAGTTATATCCATGCCAGTTTACACTTGGGAACTGCTCTGCGGTGAATGGGGGAATGCGTGTTTTTATCGATACCTCGGTGCAAGACTGAGTCTATTAAAAGAACGAAATGACACACCACCTACTCAAACACCAAGCGGTTCGTGATGCTTCCAATCTCCGAGATGCTGACCTGGACAGTATCCACATCCTTTAACCATGCAGGTGGCTTCATGAATGCTGCAACCCCGCTCGGAGAGCCCGTGAGGATCACCGTCCCAGCTCGCAGCGTGGTGCCACGGCTCAGGTGGGCGATGAGATCTCCGACACCAAACAAGAGGTCATTCAGCTGTGCCCGCTGTCGCTCTTCACCGTTGACCTTGGTCACCAGGGTGAGCTGATTCACATCACCCAGAGCAGTAGGCGAAGCGATGACGGGCCCCAGGGGCGCGAATCCGTCGAAGCTTTTGGCATATCCATGTTGCTGTCCGCTGATCTCAGGAAGTTGCCAGTACCGACTGCTGACGTCGTTTGCTGCAGGGTAACCCAGAACATTTTTAAGGGCGTCCTCGCTCGAAGTCACATATTTGCAATCCTGGCCGATGATGACGGCCAGTTCGCCTTCATAGTCCATGTTGGTACACTCTGGGTGGACATGGAAATCGTCAAAGGGCCCGCTCAGTGCATCCGGCGGCTTGGTGAAGACGGTGGGATGCTTCGGGGTGGGGAAGCCAGCCTCCGAAATATGTGTCTTGTCGTTGAGGCCAATCCCGTAGATGATAGAAACCCGCGGCAAGGGACTCGACACCTAGAAGAGAGATGAGCTACAGATCTCAAGCGTTCTTAATAAAAACTCGTGACTCACTTTTGATATCTTGGCAGTTGCTGCGGTTGCCATCAGGTCCCAGGCATCATCTCCGGCGTACACCGGAACCTCTTGGCCGACCGGGTCCCCCGACGATGGCGCTTCTCCATAGAGGACACGGCCACTGGGATCTTGGAAACGGACCAGACGTTCAAAATTGTTCTTCATGTTTGCTGTTGATCGATCCCTAGCTATCCTTGGGTGGGGAGCGGGATCGGGCTCACTCTAGTTGTCTGGTCTCTTTAAGCAGTTATTACCTTGCCAACCGATTGGTTCGGAAAGCCGGTGTGCTGGCTGGTCCGGCGGAACGATGATTTAGTGCCGCTACGTGCGTGACCGAAGATCCGTTGACGTTTACTTCAAGATTGTTGAACACAATATACCACTATGCCATATGGCAAAAGTAGAAGATACCTTCTAACAGGTACCGAGGCATCAAGGGTCATATTGCTGCACGACACACACCCCATTTTGCAAGGAATTTATTCCGGCGAAATGCTCTGTGAGACCCTTTGGCCTAGCAGTAAGCCGGTGTTGGCAGACTTTGTCATGCACTAGCTCCAGGCAACTGAAGGCGAGGTTCGAACCTGCAGCCTTCGTGGCTCGCGGTCTGCCTATGCCGGCTTAATCAGAGCAGTTACAATGGAAGTTACTGGTGGTTCACCTCCCGGGCTCATAACTGTCGTACAGAGCGCCTGCGGTCACCTTGAAGCATGAAAAACGGCAGTTGAAAAAGCCTTGTTTTTCTGAAAATGAGGGCATCGCCTAATGCGGTGATCTAACACGACACAGCACTCACATGATGCCCTGTTGGTCCTATAGTACTCATAGGCCAGAGATCATCTTGTCGTTTCGTTGGATAGTCACGCGAGCCCGTTAGTCCAACTGGCAGTCTCTCTATGAGAGGGAACAAGATGATGGTTAAACCCCAGACGTGCTCAGTTCTGAACGGCGTGACCCCCTCATGTGGGTGGAAACCTGTCTAGGCTTTCTTTCCTCTCCCTACCTCCCTGCTCGGCCACCCTCCCATCCCATCCCAGGACGCTGCAATCAGCCAAGTTCGGGCGTCTTTGCCCACACTTGGTGTGAACGCTTGCGGGGGAAACGTAGGGAGTAGCATTTAAGCAGGGGTCACCGGTCTCGTGTGGCTAGTCAAGTCCGGGCGGGGCTCCGGGAGTCAACAGTTCAGTTCCGGACTCCGGCCGATCTAGTAGTCAAAGGTCTGTCAGATTTGGGGTGGGTAAAAAAACAGCAAGCTAAAGCCGCACGTGGACTTGAAGCCTGCTCGGATAAAAGGATGGGTTTGTGGGGTGATATGTGACATTTCACAGTCGGTATAGCGGCCTTCGACTTGTCCAGCTTCTGCGGGGGCGGCTGGTCCGGATCTACAGCTAGCCCCGACTAGGTAGTCACATCTCTGTGTTCTCCGTTCTCCGGCCTAAACGCCGTCCGGAAGTCACATATCTCTTCCCCGGGACAACCAACCAGGATCGACATTTTGTAATCAGAGACCTCGCCCCCTGATCGTATTTGTCATAGACGCTAGCTTCCGAGGCCTCGCTACTGCCCCGAGAGGTGCGACGGTTCGGATCTTCGAGTCCTATACCGACAAGAAGAAGGAGGTTGAGCGAGTTACTTGGAGGCATAATTGAGTTGACTAAAAACATCTTGCGAGAAGCTGGAGCTCAGTCTCCTCAACTTAGATCCAGAGGAGCAACATAGGGTAGGCTATTTTACCAATACATTGAGCCGGTGATTTTGGTCGATTCATAATAAAACCTGTGAATATTTCTTTTGATGTGTTGGTAATTCCAAGATTAGACTCATGCATTCCTGAATTTACTCATTCTCTTCAACTCACCTGTGTACTTTGACGAGGATGTCGTCCACGCAACATGTATCCACTCCATCTGCCCGTTGAGATGCAAAACTCTTGTGATTTCAGTCTATCCCTCAGCTACTTTTCTTTGGCAAATACCGAGTTGATAAAGTCAGGCGTAAAGTTGCCCTCCGAGTCCAGGTCTTTCTCTGCCTTTGACCAAAGATCCATGATGACTTGCTTGTGACCTGCAGAGCGTGGCTTAATATCACATTTAAGAATCTGTCAGCCCATGTCGTTGCACTCGTACACAGCTGACTCACTCAAAATCCTCAGGCCTCACAATCAGACCCGGCGTCACGGTATCGCGGTTGATGGGCACGATGGCACCCCCAAAGTCTCGTGCAGGATTGATGGTGAATCCCCGTAGAATACAGGAGATGGCGAGGAATAGGTTACGCTCGGCGACGTGGAAACCAGGGCAGACTCTCCGCCCTGCACCAAAGGTAAAGTGAAGTCTTCTGGGAGAGTCTTGGCTGATCGCGTTGTTTTCAGTCAAGGTCGTGTCGCCAGTTTGTCGCATGGGGTTGAAAGCTCTCGACTCCTTGAATCGTTCGTGATTCAGTGTCCAGACCTTTTAAGAGTCAGCCAGTCAGTAATTGCCACCATCACTCATCAACGGAAAACACCAACATTCATCATCACCATGGACCCCTTTGAAATGACCATGCCGTTATAAACGTCGCCTTCCTTGGCCGAGTGAGGAACAGCAGCACTCAGCGTACTCGGTGCCCCTGGTTGGTCTGTCAATATCTTTTTCTCTGTTTCCATCTCGGGTTGAAAACGCACATCTCAAGGTTTCTTCCACAACACCGCGAACATAAGGCAGATCCTTGCGGTCATTCCATTCTGGAAGTCGGCCGTTGCCGATGACCGAATCGATTTCCTCTTGGGCTTTTTCTGAGCTTCCGGGAAGAGAACCATGGCCTATTTGCGAGTTAGTACCATCGCCGTACAGCGTGCTCTCATATATGTACCTTGATGAAGCCTAGGATTGTGTTGGCCGAAATATTCCTAGGAAGAGACCGTTAGCCTTGACTGTTCAAGACAGAGCCAGGGACGAGAAAATGCTAACATGGCAGCCCCAAAACCATGGGCCGCATTATGGGCTATCTGCCGATCATCGAGCCGGTCTGCGTCCTTATTCAGCAGCATATCGCCGATGAAACCTAGTAATCAAGTTCAGCACACGCCGATTTTACTCCATGGGTCTGTTGACGAACTGGGACAAGCGTTTCCACTTTCTATCCTCTCCTTGGCTCGGTTCAACAGTTGGGTAAAGACACGGTTCTCTAGGTTCTGGAGATCGCGAAGCTTTCTTTTACTAGGGAGCATCCAGTAAGGCAATAAATGATAATGGGGACGTAAAAAGCGATAGAAATCCACCAGTTGAAAGTTGGCGGCCTCGGACGTAACGTCCATCCACTGTCATAGTTAGGAGATCTTACAATGCCATAAAGCTCAGGATACATACCTCAAGCAAATCCTTCACGTAGCCTGTGTCGGTTGCTGGAGTCCAACCGTAGAGCAGTGCCGTGGAGATGCTTGCTGTATACCGCTGCACATGCTGGACCCAACCCTCAGGCCGGACGGCGAGATCGTTGACGAGCTGCCTACTGTCAAACGCCTGGTATGGAAGATATCTGTCTGCTGACTTGACATTAAGACGGACGTGGTACATTTTCCTCTGCCGGCGCCAGATGTCGTCATTGCTACAAGCAAGAGTCAGTTTGCATCATATCACGCTGAGGAGGTTGGGGACCTCACTTGCGAAAGGCAATGTTGAGGTTATCGCCAAAACTCCGAATGTAAAGGTCTGGACGACAAGAGTAGTTACTGCTCCTCTTCTCGATGAGGTCTCTGACCACAGTAGGATCATTGAGCAGGAATAGATTTTGCCCTCCAAGTTTCATTGCCGTTATAGGACCATCTTCACCTCTTGTTAGCTCAACTCGTGAATGTCGGTTATGGTGGGGTTCTGACATTGTTGTGCCAGCTTCTAGAATTCGAGATGAGAGTTTTTAGTTGGCATTTGATGCAGGTTGCCAAGAATAGGCAATGTAGGGGGCCCTGGGGCGGTTGTTAGCGTCTTGACATGCATTCAAAGCACAACAGCGAATCTACCTGGAGGGAAGCTCTTGGGCCTGCTGCCATACTGTAGGACTTTGGTGGCAAACAAAACCAGGCACAAGGCCGCGAATGAGTAATAGTAAGAGTATAAACCTTCTGCCGTGGCCATGATGTCTTGTGATCAAAGGGGCAGCAAGACAGCCATCATTTGCCCCCCAACCATCCTAGAGAACCTAAGGTTTAAAGAGGCAGATAAGGTATAAGAATGTAGTAGTTTCTTTTAGGGAACCAACTTATATAGTCAGGCGGCGAGAGTAAGGGAGATCCTAGGGTAGAAGCTGGAAGAAGGTAATAGCTTAAAGAGTATTCGTAAAGTTATTACGGCCGAGGCTAAGGCACTAAGCCTAATACAATAAAGGACAAGGGTACTAGTAAATAGGCAAAAAGATATATGAAGTAGGGATAGGATAGGTTTAAGTGAATTTATATAATACAACTTAGTATTTTCAGGTTTATTACTAGACGGAATCAGCTAGTAGCTAGGTAATTAAAAGTTAACCTCTCCTTATCATATAGAAATATAAGCCTCCTGTGCTTAGTATAGTATAATAAAGGTTCTCGATTTATAAACCACTTTTAATAGCTCTTTATAAGTATAATATTATATAAAAACAAGCTAAAGTCTTCAAGATAGATTATAGTACTTAACTTGTTAGAGAATACTAGTTAGTATAGGCCTACTTAGGAAGCCGAGGCTAAATGAATTTCATCTCAGAGCAAAGAATTAGCCATAGACGTGGTGCGTAATGCGTAATGCGATCAGATAGACTAGGCGAACCAGATCTTGGATTCTCCGCCTCAGGTACGCCGGATCGTAGTACTAAGTAACACCTACGTTCTGCCACATATCCTCCCCCTCCAATCTTCGGTTGTTCTTCATCTCAAATACTGTTGGAAAATGTCTTCTGGTACGTCCTTGCCCAAGTAGTGCGGTATTCGCTCGTACATCTCCCATGCGCTGTGCCGAAGAAACCTTGTTTGCTCCCTGATCCATTGCTCAAACTCATGTCTCTCGATAGTCTCACCATTCTTCTCCTTCTCAGTCAGGGTTGCCAAAACAGTGTCAACACGTCCTCGCAGGCGTATGAGCTTTTCTTGCAGGAAGACATTACAAAAGACAGGAAGATTGTCATTTGCAAGATCCACGCTTCGAAGTGAGGTGTACTGATCATCAAGGTTAGGGTCTGCAAAAGCATAGCTACTTACCATACTTATGCGCTCTGGCACGTTGACGGCTCGCAAGGCAGCGTGCTCTGTGCACCCTCCCTGCATAATAATAGCCCCGCCGATAGTTGGGCTTTTGACTTTAACAACGGAACCATTTCCAGTCCTAACGGCAGTCTCGCCCCCTTCCATACCTCTCGTGTCACTGAGCATGACAACGCAGACAACAGGGACCTGGTCTTTGTGCCAAGAGTCGATTGGTATGTCGTCGTAGGAAGACTTCTGTATTTCCCTGGGCAATAGTGGAGTCGCAGGAGTCTCTGTGAGATTGTAGACTCCGGCTAAGCCTTCTGGGCCAAGCTGAATGTTGACCAGGCCTAGATCGGCTTCTCTTTTCAAGAGACGCAACCCAAACCCAGCTGCCTTCTCTACAGCAGCCTGGGTTGCGGGATGTTGCCACGCCTGGAGTGTGAACTTTGCTGTCTATGGGTTTGCATAAGCTAAGAATCTAATATTCTTTTAAAAATTCTGTTGGAGGGAGAGGAAACTACCAACCTTCTCGTGACCCGCGATGTAAGCAGGGGCACGATCCCAAGATCTGAGATACTTGTCGAGAACTCCTTTACTGAGCATCTCGCGGCGCAGAATACGCACTCCTTCTTCAGAGAAGAGAGGAAACGGGTCCGTATAACAGAGATTAGGCGCATTCTGTGGTTGCGGCAGCCCTAGGTCCTGAAAGGTGTGGATTTGGGTAGGTGGCCGGAAAGCCAGGTGAACCTCGGGGTCGAAGTCTGGTATATGAGGGTCGCCAAACACAGCTGTTTCTTGCGTACGAGTGGTTGCTGGAGCCATAGCACAATTTGCTGATGATATGTTGGGCGTCTGCCAAGAAAGTATAGCTTTCGAAAAAGAGCTTCGTTCGCGCTTCTGTGATAGAAGTTCAGAGACCTGCCTATTAAGGAGAATAGTTTCACTACATGGCGTAGTTAGAGCGTTCTTATCATCTGCTTCAATCCCCGCGACAGCCCTGCGGCTACATGAGTTATACCTAGCTATTTAGGACCAATTAGAGAGTCTGCTGCTAAACTTTCCGAATTTGGTGAAAAAAGCCCGCTATTATTACCAGGCTAACTAACTATCCTTGGCTTCACTATCCGATAACATACCCACAGATAAGAAACGGGCGCTTACAGGCCTCAGGGGTTTGAAATGTTAATCATTAACCAACCAAAAGGTGCCGATCCTTTCTTCTCCATAATAGCTTGCGCTTTGAGAAGGTATCTACCATCTCTCGCCACCGATCGTCAAGTCCCCTGTCGGAGAAGCCTAGAAGTTAATCAATCAAAGGGCTGGAATCACCCTTCGACTTGCACTTTCCTCGGGATTCGGTGTTAAGAACCGCTACCCCGCGCCAAGCTAAAATGAATTAGGAAATCGCATCCTATCTTTCCCCATGACATGACCTCTCAACAACGGATGATAATTTAATCATCCACGGGGTAATCACAGGGAGTCACGTGGCCAATAACGTGGGATGAGAAGCTTGTAGCTGAGACACGAGCGTTCAACCAACCATCGATCTAGCATTCCAAACACTCGAGCGATTACACGACAACAGCTCTGCGACACTTATCCGTGATTTAAATACATGGTGGTGGGAGAGTTTAGCCTCGTATTTCAAGACCTCAGTTCCCCTTCTCTACGAACAAGTCTCCAACAATGGCTCCAGAATCAGACGTGGTAACAGCGATAGCGAGAGGGTCCAAGGACCTACATGACGACACGACAAAACAAGATGTCAGCACAGGCATCGTAATCCCAACGCTGGTGGAAGGAGAAATGCTCACTACAACAAAGTGGGAGATCTGGTCGTGGTACGCCTATTACATCGGTTCCAATGGACTCGCCTTGTTCAACTTTGGGCCGACTGCCTTCCAGAATTTACTCGACCAGGCTGCATCCAAGGATACCGGCCTTTTGCCTTTTGCCGGCCGCGCCAGAGATATCAATAGCATCGTCTTGCTTGCCAATGGCATCTCTTTCGCCCTACAGGCTATTCTCTTCCTCATCATCGGAGCGTACGCCGATTTTGGAACTGGACGACGATGGATTCTGCTGGTCTGGTCCATTATTTCTTATGGAATCGGCTTTGGCTGGTTGGGCGTCCACGATCCTAGCAAATGGCAAACGGCCACAGGCTTATACATCGTCGGCCTGATCGGATACCAAATGACACTTACATATTGGACTGCCGCATTTCCCTCTCTGGCCAGGAACCTGCCTCAGCTAAGAGACGCCGTGCTGCAGTATGAGTCGGGCGAAATCACGCAGCAGGAGATGGATCGCAAAGACGAGGTGGAGAGAAGCAGACTGAGCAACGTTGCATTCTACATACAATCCATCGGCGAAGTCGTCATCTTGGCGATAATTGTGGGCATCATGTTCGGCGTCAAGGTCGACAAGAGCGTAGCGAATAACAATCGAGGGCTCTCGGTGCTAATCGCTTTCGCTACAGCCTGTTGGCTCATTCTCTCGATTCCTTGGTTCATCTTAGAGAAGAAGCGTCCGGGAATGAAGGTCCCAGACCACTTGAACATAGTGACCGTCGGATTTTGGCAACTTTGGAGGGCCCTTGGGCAGGTTTGGCACTTGAAACAAAGCCTGATCTACCTTGTCGGATATTTCCTCCTCGGCGACTCTCTCAACACTACTGTCACAGTCATTGCCACGCTACAGAACCAGGTTGTCAGCTACGAGACTCTTACCTTGACTTACCTGCTCATTGTCGGTATAGCCGCCCAAGCTATTGGCATTGGTACCTTTTGGCTCATCCAGAAGCGATTCAACCTCAGTGCGAAATCCATGTTCAACGCAGTCATGGTCTCTATTATACTCTTAGATGGTTGGGGTATGATTGGCAACTGGACTGACAAGTTTGGGTTCAAGAACGTCTGGGAGATTTGGCTATATCAGGCTTTCTATGGACTTTTTGTGTGTCCCTGGTACAGCTATTCTCAGATCATGATCAGTTCTGTGACTCCCAGAGGACACGAGTTTCTCTTCTTCTCTTTGTTTAATATCATTGGTAAATCGTCCAGTTTTATCGGGCCGTTTATCAGCAGTGCCATTATCGATGCCACTCCTGGTGGTACTAATAATAGCGCACCATTCTACTTCTTATTCGCCCTGAGCTTGGTCAGTGCTATTGGTATCTGGTTATTCCTCGATCTGGAGAAGAGTGCTCGAGAACAGGAGACTTTTATTATTAAAGAGAAGGTAGATTTAGATAGGCGAGGAGCTAGGCAACTTTAGTGCTTCCTACTATATATTATAAACATGCCTTACTCAAGGCATATTTTATTTATATAGCGTTAAATAGAGCGCGTTTTATATTAGCGAGTATTAAAAATAGGATAAAAAGAGTTTTATTTCTTTATAAAAAAACAAGGGTTAGATTACCTGAGCTATCTTAAGAGTTAAAGTTAATATTATTTATATTTAATAAGAGCTTAGTTATATTTTTACATCTTGTGTTTATAATAAGTAAAAGTAATATATTACTTAACGTACATAATAAGCGAGCGTCGCAGATAAGTGAGCGTCGCACTTTTCCCTCTTATATCTAACTTTCCATTTGATTAATTGATTCCTAACCACCAAATATGTCAGACTTGAATATAGAGGCTAGAACCCTTCTTGCCCTTTAGGCCCTTCAAAATAACCCTAAGCTAAGCATCTAACGCGCTGCAGGGACCTACCGGGTCTCTGAGCATAGGCTATGTCGGCGACAGAATGGCATTCAAGCTCGACTTGATATTATCCCTAAATTACGTAAACTATTAGATCTAGAGGAATAGATCCTTATTTAGTTTATTCTTAACCTAGATTTATAAGGATTTCCCCCCTAGCTATATGGTTTAAAAGAAATAGCTAATTAATTACTTACTAATTGCGATATATTATTAGTTAGTATATATTAGGCTTTAAACTTTATTAAGTAATACCTAGAGCTTAAGATATATTTCTTTTAGAAATATAACTATTAGAGAGCTAAATATAAAGATCTAATAGTTATTTATAATTAGTTTTACCTTATAGGGAATATAATCATAAAGTATAACGTATATGATAAGCGAGTGGGACAGACAAGCGAGCGGGACAGCTAGATTATATACTAAAACTAGGATTTTTAAATAATTCTAGAAAATTCATATTAAGCTAAGGAAAGCTAAAAATTAGAAGTTAGCTTAATTATATAATATATTACTAATCCTGATTTTTATAGATTATTAGAAAAATACCCTATAGGGTAGTTTAGAAAAAGTATATTCGCACTGTATAAATAGCTATTTCTCTATAAAGGAGATTTTTTAAAAATCTATAAAAATTAGATATACTTTATTTATGAGTTAAATAGCTAGAAATACTCTTTATAAGTTTCTAGCTATTTTATTAAAGTTTTTATTAAAGTTTAAAAATCCTAGTTTTAGTGCACAGTCTAGCTGTCCCGCTCACTTGTCTGTCCCACTCGCTTATCATATACGTTAGTATTTAATTAGATAATCTTTATAACTTTAATAAAATTAGCTTTCTTATAGGCATAATTATAAGTAAAATAGTTATTATAGGTTTAATAAGGCATTTAAAGCTAAAATTAATATAGCCTAGGAACTAGGAATAGATTATAATTATCTAGGCAATTAATATAAAAGGCTAGGCGATTAAGCTATTTATTATTAGCGCAGGTAAATATTACCTTGCTAATTAGTACTAAGATAATAACCTCCTAGGCGGTTAGGCTATTATAATAACTTAAAATAGCTAGACTAATAATAAGACTAGTCTTAAGTAGCTTAAGCACTTTGACCGGTATATAGCTAAGTGATTAAATAGTTGCTATTATTTCTTAATCCTTAATAGCTATGAAAGTCACTAGTCTATTAAATTTAAGAGATATTACGAGGAGAAAAAGGTTATTTAGCTTTATATATTACCTTATTCCTCTTACTTGCTTTAGCTACTTAACGTCGAGTGCTTTAGGCTGCTAAAGAAGGCTTATGGTCGAGAAATAGAGCATCTGATTGTTACGGGCGAACCCGTGAGGAAGGTTGTTTCCCCCCTGGAAAAACCAAGACCGGAGAAATCATTCTCTGTAGCCCCGCTGCGAGCCCTGCACAAAACCCGCAGCGAGATCACAGCTAGTTCTTTTCCTTTTCTCTCCCTTCCTTAGTCTTAGATATTTAATCAACTGGTTCACCTTAGCTGCATGAGCTCCGGTCTGACCCTAGCACTAATTAAATGCTTTATTACCTATATTTTAAAGACTAAGTTTTTTCTAACCTTCTATATAGTATATAAAGCTATTATAATAAAAAAAAATATTAGGGGGGGCTTTTAAAAGAGCTAGCTGTCAAATGTAATGATGTATTATCTTATTGTTCTCTATGTGTTTCTCGGCGAAGCCTCGCAAAGGGGAAGGCGCATTTCTGCGACTTCCCAATTGAGCCTAGTGTTATCACATGACACCCTTCAAGGCATGTTGCAGGCTATTACATTTGACACACCCCCTTAGGTCTGCCCAACAGGCTGACCTAACCCTATGATGCCTCTAACTGGCTCTCTGATATATGATTCAATTGATCCCATAGATCCTCCTTTATTAGTAGCTTCTCTAGTCGCTGCTCGTCTTTGGCGAGCTCTCGGCGATGACTCTTCTTAAGTAACTCCTTTTTATTTACTATATTTAGTTACTTCCTAAAGATCCTAAAGGGCTTATTAGCTAGGCTCTTTATTAATCTATTAGCTATTATCTCTATAAATAGAGTATAATTAATTAAGATCTTTTCTTTAGTGATAGCTTATTAAAGCTAGTAATTATATATATCTATATGCCAGAGCTTTATTTATAGCTATATAAGCTCTATAGTTATAAGTCATATAGTCTAAGTATTATTATATTAGATTTAAATTATTAAAGTATTTTAGTAGGCACTTATATAGCTTGCAGCGGATATATACTTATTAAGAAGGGAGATTTAAAAAAAAGAGATAAATTAGCTTATAAATATAGCTTTTTTTGCCGCACTTAAGAGGGCTAAGAGCTTTACTTTTATTATTAATATAATTACTATTATTTACTTATTAGCTCTCTATATAATTATCTCTCTAAATAGCTTTATTATAAATACTTAAGAGCTTTAATAGTCTAGTAAGTTATTAGCGAAGCTTATATTAGAGGTAACTTTAAGGGTATTATTTAATCCACCGGGGATTATACTAAACTCTAGGCAAAGGTGCTTTAAGCTATTAAGGTATCTAAGTATATAATTTATAGCCTTTTAATATAAGGGACCTAGATTTTAATTAAATCTCGCTAGCTAGCTCGCTATAAAGGTAATATCTAGCTAAGTTATTACTATAGCGTAGAGAATCTTATTAACCTTTACCTAGTAACGTACTTAATAAGCATGCGGATCAGATAAGCATGCGGATTAAAAATCTTAACCTCTAAGATATAAATCGCAATAAAAATATAATAAATTATTTAATTAATTAAAATTACTTATTATATTCTTCCCTAGATATCTTAATTACTACCTAATACGTTCTTACATTATAACTAGGCTTACCGCATATACTATAGCGCTGAACCCCCGGTCGCGCCGACCTTCCTTAACCACTACTTCTCGATGATTTAGCCACTACCTACGCACTAATATCCATCTAATCAATTGCTTGCCTTCCTTTATCTAGAGTTATCTTCCCTCTTTTCTATAGGCGGGTCCTTTTTACCCTCCGCCGCCGGCTTAATGCCTTATTTGCCTATCAAAGGTCTTAGATCTTAGCCCTCATCAATACCATCTCATACATAACCGCCTTTATTCCCTTAGAAAGAGACTTTAATGCTTCTAGAATTAATTCAGGAGAGCTACTTTTATGCTTTCTGATTCTTCTTTTAAGGTATTCAGACTAAGATTAGGCCTTAAGGATAGTCTTTGGGGTCTTTGAGACCCAAGGGTTAGAGGGGCTAGCCTCCTCCTCGGCAGGCGTTGGAGTCCGTAGCTACATATCAAGCTTCGAGACCACACTTTCTGGGTCAAAAGGAACAAGCCTAGCCCCTTTAAAGGCTACCTTAATATTTTTCTTCGTCATAGTAGCTTAAAATGCGGCGTAGAAGGCTAGGAAGAATTCGGTCTTTGAAATATAGGTTATAGAGCATCTAATTAGATGCTTTATTTCTCGACTATAAGCCTTCTTAAGTAGCCCAAAGCAACCGATATCAAGGGGCTAGAGTAGATGAGATAAATGAGGCGGCATATAAAGCCTAATGATCTTTTTCTCCTCATAATATCTCTTAAATTCGATTAAGTAGTGACTTTCGTGGCCATTAAGGATTAAGAGACGATAGGGACCAGTTAATCGGTTGGTTATGTGCTGATTGAAGTGCTTTAGCCACTCGAGACCTATCTCGTTATTAGTCTAGCCATTTTGAGACGTCGCAATAGCCTAATCGCCCGGGAGGTTGCTTTCTTGGTACTAATTAGCGAGGTGATATTGGCCCGTAACCACGATGAACGGCTGGATAGCCCGGCCTTCCGCATTGATCGCCTAAATGACTATAACCCATTCCCGGTCTCTAGGCTGCACTAATTTTAGTCTTCCACGCCTTTCTGCGCCTATGACGACTATCTCGCTCTAAATCAGGCCTATTATAAAGCCAGTCTCATCAAAGTTATAGATATCTTCTAATTAGATGCTATATTTCGTGATTATATTCTTAACGAGCCTAAACCAATTGCGAATAATAATTAGATCTTCGCATTTAGCCCTCTAATAGTTATATTTATGAAAAAAACGCGTCTTAAGCTCTAGGTATCGCTTAATGAAGTTTCTAGCCTAGCGC
Source organism: Fusarium phalaenopsidis (assembly GCF_050370095.1). NCBI lineage: Eukaryota > Fungi > Ascomycota > Sordariomycetes > Hypocreales > Nectriaceae > Fusarium > Fusarium phalaenopsidis. Next base: position 234,355 of record NW_028145414.1, on the reverse strand, counting down.
TTGCCAATAAGTAGCGCGTTGCGGTCGGCGAGTAATTAGTTAGCTATTTCTTTAATACTACATAGTCGCGGGGGAAATCCTCATAAATCTAGGTTAAGAATAAATTAGATAATAATCTATTCCTCTAGATCAGATAGTTTGCGTGATTTAGGGATTTAATCGCAACGCGCAGATATGCCATGCTATCGGCGATAGAGAGTAATATAAGAGATTTCATAGACCTTTGCGGCGCGTCAGAGACTTAATTTTAGGTCATTTTAATAGGCCTAGAGCGCAAGAAGGATATTAGCCTCTCTATTTAACTGTGGCATATTAGGTGGTTAAGAATTAATTAATTAAATAGAAATATTATAGGATAAGGGATTTTTAATCTATATGCTTGTCTGATCCGCATGCTTATTAAGTATGTTAGTTATAAACTTTATATATTAATATTATATTATTATATAAGAGAAGCTTTTTTTTTATTATTAGGGTTAGTAGCCTTTTACTAGGCTCTTAGCTTAACTTCTTAATTCCTTATACTACCTTCTTATAGTAGATTACTTATAAGAGCTAGATCTTATATTAGCTATAATCTCTTATAACTTTAATACCTAGGAACTATTAAAGGTCCTAGCCGCCTTTGAGGTAATATTATTATTATAATACTTAGATAGCTATTATTATAACTTCGCGGAGCTCTTAGTGAAATACTAATATATAGTTATTAATATAAAAGAAAAATATAATATTTCTCTTTTACTAATAATAGTTCTTACTAGCGACTCTTTAGAAGCTAATTACTTATAATTTAGTCTCTAGGTAGTATTGCTATAATAAAGGCGATCTTCTAAGACTATATAATGCCTTTCTTAATTATAAGACCTAGCCGTGCTCTTAGTGACCTAGTAGTATCTATATATAAATAACTTTATTAATCTTAGTATATATAAATGCGTTTATAATATTATATTAAAATAGCTTAAGGTTAAAGTATGCCGCTATAGCTATAAGTATCTTAAATAATATTCCTATAAGTATTACTATATAGGTCTTTTAGTAATCCCTTGCTTATTAGTTACCGCAAATAATTAATTATATCTTAAACTTAGTTAATCTTTTATACTTATTAAGTTTATAAGTATATACTTAATAGTATCTAAGGATTTAATACCTTATAGTAAGTACTTAAGGGATTTTCTCTTAAGAGCTAGCTACCTTATAGCCCTATAGATAATTCTTTTTTACTTCTTTAAACTTATCCTTATAAAAGTATTATATTAGCTAATTATTAAATAAGAGAGGATAAAGGTTTCTTTAGTAAGTATTAATTAGGCTAGCTTTCTTTCTTTTAGTTACTCTTAGCGAGGTCTTAGGGGCGCATATAGCTGCTCTCTTAGGCTTTTTTTATGCCGAGGCGCTTAGTGCCCTTACTTAGAGTTTTATCTCTTCTTAGCTTTTTTTTTTACTAATATATCTTTGCTATTAAAGCGGCGATATATTGCCCTTATAGGCTAATATACTCTTATTAAAGTTTCTAAGGTGCCTACCCTGCGTAGCTACTACTAGGTAATTAGGCTAATATGCTCTCTATAGGTTATTCTTAAGTCTCTTATATAGTCTTATGCCTATTAAAAAAGTGACTTTTTATAATATTTAATATATAATTTATTTTATTAATAACTCTTCCCTAGAGGGTTTATCTTTATTTTTATTATTACCTCTTATGCTAATAGCTATTAAGAAAGTTACTAGTAGAGACTATAGCGGAGTTAATATAGGTTTAAATCTTACCTTTATATAAGAGGTATTACTTAAGGTTTATTATATATTTATAGAGGTATTAATATACTTTTTATATTATTTCTTTTTTATTAATATCTTATATAACTCTTATATTTTTACTTACCTTAATTAATTAATTAATTTATTATTATATATTATATAAGTTTATTTTTTTAATTTCTTTAATAAGCTTTAATAGGCTTTTATTAAAGTATTAATACTTATTAAAAATAATATCTTATATTATAAATACTTTATTTCTTAATAGATTTTAGATCTTATATAAATTACTTAATATATAATTAATAAGAAACCCTAGCTAAACCCTTAATATAAGCTTTTTTTTATTAATAACTTAGTTATATATTACTTATTATAATATATACCTTATATCTATAGGATTATAAATATAAAAGGTTAAACTAAGTAAAAAGAGAGTACTTACTAAGATAAAAGTATAAGTAAAATAACTTATATAATAACTTTTACCCCCTAGAGGTAAAAAGTATTTAATTATAAAGGTATATTATATAAGTTATTATTTTAAGCTATAAGGCTTTTAAAAAGTTAGCTTTAATTCTTATATATTAAGCTTTAATCTTAATAACTCTTATTATATATTTTATACCTTTATTCTAGGCTTAAGTATTTAAAACTAAAGGCTTAATAATAATCCTATAAGCACTTAATAATTAAGTAATATCTAAGTGCCTTAGTAGCTTATTATTAGTCTTAATCTTTTTTATTTTAATCTTATATTAGGTTAATAATATTATAAAGAAGTTATTTAATATTAGTAATAATATATTAAATATTTACTTTATAAAGTAAAAGTCCTAAGTATAGCTTATTACTTAATATATAATTATTATTATAAAAAAAAACCTTATAATATATATATATAGCGAGCTAGATAGCAAGCAAACTAGATACTTTTTTTAACCTTTAAGATAGAAATTACTATAAAAATATAATAAACTATTTAATTAATTAAAATTACTCGCTATACTCTTCCCTAGATATCTTAATCACTATCTAATATATTCTTATATTATAACCGGGCTTACCGCAGATACTATAATACTAAACCCCTAGTCGCGCTAACCTCCCTTAATTACTACTTCTCGACGATTCTGCCACTACCTATATATCTATATCTATCTAATTAATTACTTGCCTTCTTTCCTCTATTATTATTACCCCTCTTTTCTATAGTTAGGTCCTTTTTGCCCTCTAGCGCTAGCTTAATATCTCATTTACCTATTTAAGTTCTTTAACCCTAGCCTTAAATAAGGCAACCTTATATATAACTATCTTTATTCCCTTAGAAGAAGACTATATAGCTTCTAAAATTAACTCTAGGGAGCTACTTTTATGCCTTATAACTTATCTCTTAAGGTAATCTAACTAAGATTAAGCCTTAAGCATGGTCTTTAGGGTCTTTAAGACCTAAGGGGTTAACAGTTTAGCTACCTCCTTAGGCGGCATTAAAGTCCATAGCTATATATTAAGCTTCGAGACTATACTTTCTGGGTCAAGAGGAATAAGCCTGGCTCCTCTAAAGGCTAACTTAATATTCTTTTCTATTATAGTGGCCTAAAATATAGCATAGAAGGCTAGAAAGAACTTAGTCTTTAAAACATAAGTTATAAAGTATCTAATTAAATGCTTTATTTCTTAGCTATAAGTATTCTTAAGCATGCTAAAGCACCTAATATTAAGGGGCTAAAATATATAAGATAAATAAGGTAGTATATAAAGCCTAATAATTTTCTTCTTCTTATAATATCTCTTAAATTTAATTAAGTAATAACTTTCATAGCTATTAAGGATTAAAAGATAATAGTAACTATTTAATCGCTTAGCTATATACCGGTCAAAGTGCTTAAGCCACTCGAGACCGGTCTTATTATCGGTCTAGCCATTTTGGGTCGTTATAATAGCCTAATCGCCCGGGAGGTTACTATCCCGGTACTAGTTAGCGAGGTAATATTGGCCGGCACCGATGATAAACGGCGCGATCGCTTGGCCATCCGCATTGATCGCCTAAATGACCGTAATCCATTCCCGGTTTCTAGGCTACACTAATTTTAGCTTTCCACGCCTATCTATGCCTATAATAACTATTCCGCTCTAAATTATGCCTATTATAAAGCTAATCTCATTAATATTATAGAAATTATCTAATTAGATGCTATACTTCGCGATTATATTCGCTATAAGCGTAAATTAATTACAGATAATAGCTAGATCTTTGCACTTGGCTCTCTAGTAGTCATACTTCCGAAAAAAACGCGTCTTAAGGTCTAGGTATCGCCTAACGAAGTTTAAAGCCCAACGCGCGCTAACTAGTGGCGCGTCGCGGTCGGCAAGTAATTAATCAGCTATTTCCTTTATACCACGAAGCCGGGGGGGAAATCCTCGCGAATCTAGGTCGAGAATAAAGTGAATAAGGATCTATTCCTCTAGATCAGATAGTCGGCGTGAATTAGGAATAGTATTGACTCGGGCTTAGATGCTATTATATTAGTCAAACAGTATTGAATGCTTGACTTGGTAGAGCTTTGCGGCACCTCTAAGACTTAGTTTTAGTGTATTTTGATGGGCTTGAAGTGCAAGAAGGATTCTAGCCTCTTTATTAGACTATGATATGCTAGGTGGTTAAGAATCAATTAATTAAATAGAGATAATATAGGTTGAGGGATTTTTTGTCTGGTTCGCTTGCTATCCGGCTCGCTATATATGTACGTTATAGCCTTATTTAAAGTTATAAAAATTAATAGCTAATTAATTACTTAATAAGGCTAATATAAAAAAGTCTCTTAGTGCTCTTTATACTTATTTTTTTATCTTACCTTAGGTATATAAGCTATACTTATATATTAGGATGCGCTTAGTAAAGGTTAAGTAAGTGCCTTATATAGTATTTAATAGCTATAAAATAATATTAAAGCCTAAGTAGCTAAGGTATTAATATTATTACTTTATATCTCCTTAGATTAGTTATCTCTTTATATATATAATATACTTATTCCTCTATAGAGGAATAAGCGCTAGGTTATTTTTTAATAGCTCTATAGTTATAATTATCGCCGCGTCTTTAGCGAGCTATTAGTGCTTAAGGACTTATTAGTTATATATTTCTTTAAGGTAATATAAAAAGCTATAATTTAATTTTCTTAAGTAGTTATTCCTAGGGCTTATATCCCACTATAGGCTATGCTTCCTTAGCCTTATAAAGGAGATTAAATTACTTATAAATTTCTTATAATATATTATATTATATAGCCGTAGCTTCTTTAGCGAGCTATTAGCTCCCTTTATAGTAATATTAATAGATTTATAGCTATTAATAGCTATAAGGATTATTCCTACTTATAAGAAGTCCCCCGGCGCGGCAGTGGTTAGCTATATAAAGCGCGAGAGATTATTAAAGATATATATTATAACTCCTAAGTCAAGGATAGCTAAGTTCTTTAGGGCATATATTAATTATTATAAGGAGTAAAAGGCAACTTAAGCCTTTTCTTAGTATTTATTAATTAATTACTTTAATATACTTAATCTCTTTACCTTTTTAATTTATTTTATAAGCTAGTTATTAGTAATAAGTCACTAATTAATACTCTTTTAGACTATCTTATTAGGGTTCTACTAATATAGTCTTTTATTCTTAATAATATAAAAGTAGCCTAATAAGGGATAAAGGCTATAATAGGCCTTATATTTGCCCCCTTTCTCTTCTCCTTCGCTCTATTTATATTTAATAGGGCGACTACTGCTTTAGCTATCTCTCAGCGTGCCCTCGTGGACTAATAGGCTACGCGGATTCTATCCTCTTAGCGCTCCTTAATGGCCTCTTCTACGCCTTTCTCTTCCACGGAGGTTATTCCTTTCTTAGTTATTATTTATATCTTTAATGCTCTTAGTTATATTAGTTAGCGAGCCTTTAGCGATAGTAGGACTAAATGCTCCCTTTGTAGCCTTTATATAAGCTATTAGGTAATTATTTATAATGCTATTTAGGAAGAATTATATATCTTATAATACCTTTAATAATATAAGGGTATTTTTTTTTATCTCTATTAGGTATAATAAGTAATAGGAATAGATCTAGGTCTTATAATAGCTTTAGCTAAGGGCCTATATAAAATTAGTAAACTATAGGCTTACCTTTTTTAGGTCCTTAAACCTTATTTTAAGGAGCTTATTATATATTTAATTTTATTTATTTAATTAATCTTTTATTTCTTTTTTTATTAATAATCTCTCTTAGTAAGGGATTATAAGAGTATTAATATATTCTTAGCGGGCTTATATCTTATAATTAAGTAAATTAATACTTAAATATAGCTTTAATAAGATATATTACTTATTAATATCTTTCTCCGCGGTATAATATTAGCAAAGGTACTTTAAGCTTATAGTCTTATATATTTATTCTTATAAATTATTAATCTTCTTTATAAGAAGCTTATAATCCTTCTATTTAGCGCTATATTCCGCGGTTAACATAGTCTAAATCGCGATATTATTAACATAGAGCTCTATGACGCTCGCAGCGCTTATGCTCGCTAACTAGTTACCAGTGGAGGTTCTCTTACTAAATTAACTAATCTAGGGCTTCATTAGAGCTACTATAGCTTCGGCGAGGGTTTAATGATTACTTCTTAATATTTCTAGGTTAATATAATCCTAGAGTTAGGCGCGCTTAGCTTTAGACTTAAACTAGTTATCCCAGAGGGTCTAGTCTATAGCGGTATATAGGCTAAGCTTTACTAAGGATTTAGTAGAGAGTATTTTCCTTTAATAATTAATAAATTAATTACGTAAGTAACTAATATTCTAATTATTAATTATTAAATATAATAATATATTATCTTATTATTCTTTATATATTTCTCGGCGAAGCCTCGCAAAGGGGAAGGCGCATTTCTGCGACTTCCCAATTGAGCCTAGTGTCATTATATGACACCCTTCAAGGCATGTTGCAGGCTGTCATATTTGACACTAGCCTTATTCCCCTTGACCTAGAAACTATAATCTTAAAGCTTAATATATAGCTATAGACTTTAATGCCTATTAAGGAGGGGATTAAACCCTCTACCCCTTGGGTCTTAAGGACCCTAAAGACTATACTTAAGGCTAGATATTAATCTAAATATCTTAAAAGATAAATTAAAAGGCATTATAATAGCTTCCTAGAGTTAATTATAAAAGCTATAAAGTCTTTTATAAAGGCAATAAAGGGAAATATATATGAGATTATATTATTAAGAGCTAAGGTTAAAGACCTTTAAGAGGCGAATAAGATATTAAGCTAGTACTAAAGGGTAAAAGGATTAAATTATAAAAAAGGGGAGTAATAATAATAGAGAAAGAAAGGCAAGTAATTAATTAAATAGATATAAATACTTAGGTAGTAGCAGAATTATTAAGTAGTATTAGTTAAGGAAGGTTAGTGCGACTAAGTATTTAGCGTTATAATATTTATAATAAGCTAGGGCATAATATAAAGACTTATTAGGTAGTAATTAAGATATCTAGGGAAGAGTATAATTAGTAATTTTAATTAATTAAATAATTTATAGTATTTTTATTATAATATATTATAAAAAGATAAAAAAAAATATAATACTTATTTATTTATAATACTTACTTATTAATATATATAATAAGTAAGCGTCGCAGTTAAGCAAGCGTTGTATTATATTATATAGTAATAAATAGCTAATTTTTATTTTTTTAAAACGCGTTATAAAATATATAAAAATCTAAAAAAAATATTTATTATTATTTAATTAGTAAGGAAACCATATTATATTTTTTATAGAATTTTAATAAAATTCCTTTATATATAAATTACTAATTATATAATATAAATAAGTTTTTTAAAAACTAGCTTATTAAGAATGTTTTAAAAAATATAAGAAAATTTTAAATAATAGCTAACGTACATGTATAGCGAGCCGGACAGCAAGCGAACCGGACAGCAATACTGTGCACTTAAAAATAGCTAACCTTAAATTTCTAAAAACTGTTATAAAATAGCTAAGAGCTTAAAAAGAGTATTTTCTTAAATCTAATTAAAAGAGTTATAAGTTTATAATTTTTTTATATTTTTAAAAAATTCCTTTAATTTAAAAAAAATAAAAAACTAATATAGACAGTGCGAATAAGAAATTCTTAAATAACTTACTTATTAATTTTTTTAAAAATCTAAAAAAAATTACTAATAAGTTTTAGATTTTTTTTAAATTTTATCTAAGCTTGCTAGCTTATAAAGCCTAAAATGGGATTTTTAAGCATTTTTTTAATTATTTTTATAATTAGGTGAGATTTATATTATAAAGTAAAAGTGTCTGGTTCGCTTGCTGTCCGGCTCGCTATACATGTACGTTAATTATATTATTAACTAAATGTTTAAATTATAGCTATTTTAAGACTAAATTAGTTTTTTAAGAATTTTTTAAAATATGCTTTATATATAACAATCATATATTTCCCAAGGGATAAACCGGTCATGCTGGGTTTATATTGGCAGAGAGTGCTAGGCGTAGTCTGAGCAATAGGTTATAAGTCACGTCTAGTAATATGCTCAAAGGTATTGAGTGTAACCAAGTTATATTAATAGCTGAGGTAGCTAGTATATAAGAAAGTGCTAATGAGCGTGTGCTATATACTTCGGGTTGTTCTTGGGACCGACGTTGTTGAGGTTCGGTCCAGGGTAGGACCGATGTTTTCAATACTCGGTCCTAGGACCGGCGGGAGCGAAGTTTGGTTCCCTCGGTCTTATTTGCTTAGTCAGGTTATTTTGCCGGGTTTCCCCGCCTGGCGTATGTCATGGCCGTGATATTATAGGTTAAAATCTAAGTGCGACGCTCACTTGTCTGCGACGCTCGCTTATTATATATGTTATATATATTAAATAGTTTTTAAAAATTTAAGTTAATAATATTTTTATTAAAAAAAAACTTAATTATACTTTTATACCTTATTAATAATTTAATAATAACCCAGAGGGGTAGAGTTATTAAAAATATTATAAAAATAAAAAAAATATTAAAAATCGTTAAAGAGTAAAATTATAAAAAATTAAAAAAAATTAAAAAATTTTAAATAATAAAATAACTTATTATAATATATAATATATATAATAAGTAAGTTAGCTATATAAGTAAGTTAGTTATTTTTTTTATTTTAAAGATTAAAAATTATAATAAAAATATTATAAATTATTAAATTAATTAAAACTATTTATTATACTTTTCCCTAGATATCTTAATAACTATCTAATAAGTCTTTATATTATAACTAGGCTTATTATAAATACTATAATACTAAATACTTAGTTATATTAACCTCCTTTAATTATTACTTTTTAATAATTTAGCCACTACTTATATATTAATATCTATTTAATTAATTACCTACCTTTTTTTTTATTATTATTACCTCTCTATTTTATAATTAAGTCCTTTTTACCCTTTAGCGCTAGCTTAATATCTTATTTATTAGTTAAAGCTCTTAGATCTTTACCCTTATTAAAGCTATCTTATATATATTTCCCTTTAGTGCCTTAATAACTAATTTTATAGCCTTAATAATTAACTTAGGGGAGCTATTATAATACCTTTTAATTTATTTCTTAAGGTATTTAGACTAAGATTAGGCCTTAAGTATAGTCTTTAGGGTCTTTAAAACCTAAGGGTTTAATAGTTTAGCCTCCTCCTTAGTAAGCATTTAAGTCTATAGCTATATATTAAGCTTTAAGACTATAATTTCTAGGTTAAGAGGAATAATCCTAGCTCTTTTAAAGGATATTTTAATAGTTTTTTTTATTATAGTAGCCTAAAATGCATTATAAAAGGCTAGGAGGAACTTAGCCTTTAAAATATAGTTTATAAAGTATTTAATTAAATACTTAATTTCTTAATTATAAGCTCTCTTAAGCACGTTAAAGTATATAATATTAAGGGGCTAGAGTAAATAAGATAAATAAGGTAGTATATAAAGCTAGATAATCTTATTATCTTAGTAATATCTTTTAAATTTAATTAAGTAATAACTTTTATAGTTATTAAGGATTAAGAGATAATAGTAATTATTTATTTACTTAGTTATATATTAGTTAAAGTACTTAAGCTACTTAAGATTAGTTTTATTATTAGTCTAGCTATTTTAAGTTATTATAATAGCTTAATTGCCTAAGAGGTTACTTTCTTAATATTAATTAATAAGATAATACTAGCCCGCACTAATAATAAATAGCGGGATTAATTAGCCTTTTAATATACATATATAGCGAGCCAGACAGCAAGTAAACCAGATAAAAAATCCCTTAACCTATATTATCTCTATTTAATCAATTAATTCTTAACCACCTAGCATATCATAGTCTAATAAAGAGGCTAGAATCCTTCTTGCACTTTAAGCCTATCAAAATATATTAAAACTAAGTCTTAGAGGTACCATAAAGCTCTACTAAGTCAAGCATTTAACACTATTTAACCGATATAATAGCATCTAAGCCCGAGTCAATACTATTCCTAATTCACGCCGACTATCTAATCTAGAGGAATAGATCCTTATTTACTTTATTCTTAACCTAGATTCGCGAGGATTTCCCCCCTGGCTTTATAATATAAAAGAAATAGCTAATTAATTACTTACTAACCGCGATGCGCTACTAATTAGTGCGTATTAAGCTTTAAACTTTATTAGGCGATACCTAGACCTTAAAATATATTTTTTTTAGAAGTATAACTACTAGAGAGCTAAGTATAAAAATCTAGCTATTATTTATAATTAGTTTATACTTATAGTAAATATAATTATGAAGTATAATATTTAATTAAATAATTTTTATAATATTAATAAGACTAGCTTTATAATAGGCATAATTTAAAGCAAAATAATTATTATAGGCATAGATAGGCATAGAAAGCTAAAATTAGTATAGCCTAGAAACTAGGAATAGATTATAGTTATTTAGGCGATTAATACGGATGGCTAAGCGATCGCGCTGTTTATTATTAGTGCTAGCTAATATTACCTCGCTAACTAATACCGGGATAGTAACCTCCCGGGCGATTAAGCTATTATAATGACCTAAAATAGCTAGATTAATAATAAGACTGGTCTTAAGTAGCTTAAGTACTTTAACCGATATATAGCTAAGTAATTAAATAGTTGCTATTATCTTTTAATCCTTAATAGCTATAAAAGTTATTACTTAATTAAATTTAAGAGATATTATAAAAAGAAGAAAATTATTAAGCTTTATATACTACCTTATTTATCTTATATACTTTAGCCCCTTAATATTAAGTGCTTTAGTATACTTAAAAACACTTATAGCTAAGAAATAAAATATCTAATTAAATACTTTATAACTTATATTTTAAAGACTAAGTTCTTTTTAGCCTTCTATGCTATATTTTAGGCCACTATAATAGAAAAGAATATTAAGTTAGCCTTTAGAGGAGCCAGGCTTATTCCTCTTAACCCGGAAAGTATAGTCTCAAAGCTTAATATGCAGCTATAGACTCCAACGCCGCCTAAGGAGGTCACTAAACTATTAACCCCTTAGGTCTTAAAGACCCTAAAGACTATGCTTAAGGCTTAATCTTAGTTAAATTACCTCGAGAGATAAGTTATAAGGCATAAAAGTAGCTCCCTAGAGTTAATTTTAGAAGCTATATAGTCTTTTTCTAAGAGAATAAAGATAGTTATATATAAGGTTGCCTTACTTAAGGCTAAGGTTAAAGAACTTAAATAAGTAAATAAAATATTAAGCTAGCGCTAAAGGGCAAAAAAGACCTAATTATAGAAAAAAAGGGTAATAATAATAGAGGAAGAAAGGGAAGCAATTAATTAGATAAATATAGATATATAGGTAGTGGTAGAATTATTAAGAAGTAGTAATTAAGGGAGGTTAGCGCGACTAGGGGTTTGGCATTATAGTATTTATAGTAAGCCTAGTTATAATATAAGAATATATTAGGTAGTAATTAAGATATTTAGGGAAGAGTATAATAAGTAATTTTAATTAATTAAATAGTTTATTATATTTTTATAGTAATTTTTATCTTAAAGGTTAAAAAAAGTATCTAGTTTGCTTACTATCTAGCTTGCTATATATATATAACGTACATGTATAGCGAGCCGGATAGCAAGCGAACCAGACACTTTTACTTTATAATATAAATCTCACCTAATTATAAAAATAATTAAAAAAATGCTTAAAAATCCCATTTTAGGCTTTATAAGCTAGCAAGCTTAGATAAAATTTAAAAAAAATCTAAAACTTATTAGTAATTTTTTTTAGATTTTTAAAAAAATTAATAAGTAAGTTATTTAAGAATTTCTTATTCGCACTATCTATATTAGTTTTTTATTTTTTTTAAATTAAAGGAATTTTTTAAAAATATAAAAAAATTATAAACTTATAACTCTTTTAATTAGATTTAAGAAAATACTCTTTTTAAGCTCTTAGCTATTTTATAACAGTTTTTAGAAATTTAAGGTTAGCTATTTTTAAGTGCACAGTATTGCTGTCCGGTTCGCTTGCTGTCCGGCTCGCTATATATGTATGTTATTATATTAATTACTTAAATAATTATAATTTATTCCTAGTTTTTAAGTTATATTAATTTTAGCTTTTATACCTTTTTATATCTATAATTACTATTTTACTTATAATTATATTTATAAAAAAGCTAATCTTATTAAAGTTCTAAGTATTATTTAATTAAATATTATACTTTATAATTATATTTATTATAAGTTAAAACTATTTATAAATAATAATTAAATCTTTATACTTAGCTCTTTAATAATTATACTTCTAAAAAAAACACGTTTTAAGCTCTAGGTATTATCTAATAAAGTTATAAGCCTAATATATACTAATTAGTAGCGCGTTATAGCTAGTAAGTAATTAATTAGCTATTTCTTTAATACTATAAAGCCAAGAGGGAAATCCTCGCGAATCTAAGTTAAGAATAAAGTAAATAAGAATTTATTCCTCTAGATTAGATAGCCAGCGTGATTTCTAGATAATATCACGTCGAGATTAAATCCCTTTATAGCGATTAATAAGAGTATTGCGATTAACCTTATAAGCTCTTATAACTTATTAGAAGCTAAGTTTTAGTTAATTTTAATAAGCCTAAAGGGCAAGAAGCATTCTAGCCTTATAATTTATAGATAATATGCTAGGTGATTAGGAATTAATTAATTAAATTAAGAAGATATTAAGTAAGGGATTTTTAGCTAACTTGCTTATATAGCTAACTTGCTTATTATATATATTATAAAATAATATCTTATATAATAATTCTAATATATATAATAAGCAAGTGGATTAAATAAGTAAGTGGATTAATTTGCCTTATAGAGGGATTTATACCTAATATAAAATTAATTTAAAAAATTCTAAGAAAATTAAGCTAAGCCTAAAATAGCTAATATTAAAAGTTTAAGTATATTATATACTAAGATACTAATATTAATTTTTATATATTTTTAAAAAAATCTTAGTAAGCTAGTATTTAAAAAGTTTATTTATACTATATAAATAGCTATTTCTATATAAAGAAACTTTTCTAAAAATCTAGTAAAATTATATATAGTTAATATAGTAATAAAATACTTAAAATAGGTTTTTTTAAATTTATAACTATTTTATAGCTATTTTTATTAAGCTTAGAAATCTCTACTTTTAGTGCATAGTATGCTTAATCCACTTGCTTGTCTGATCCACTTGCTTATTATATAACGTACATGTATAGCGAGTGCACCGGACAAGCGAGTGCACCACTATACTGTACTGCTAAAAATAGCCTACCCTAGACTTCCTAACTTTTTCTATAAAATAGCTATAAATATAAAAAAAGTATTTTTATAAACCTAATATTTTAAGAAATCTTAGGATAATTTTTTTAGATTTTTAAAAAAGTCCCTTTATAGAGAACTAGCTAAGTATACAGTGCGAATAAGCTTATTTCTAAACTACCTTATAAACGATTTCCTTAGAATTTTTTAGAGAATTATATAAGATTATATAATATATAAATAGTATTTTACTAAAATCTTACTAAATTTAAGTAAGATCTCAAATTTTAAGGTATTTTTTAATTTTCTCTTTTTAGGTAAAAATACAAGTAGTGCACTCGCTTGTCGGGTGCACTCGCTATACATGTACGTTATGTTAATATTAAAACTTTATTTATTTTAAGATTTATCTTAAATTTTAAGAGCTTTTTTAATTTCTTTTTATAAGGTATAAATACCTATATTATATATACTTATTTGTTATATAAGCTATAACTTATATATATATTAATATAAATAATGAGTTGGGGGAAAAAGGTGCTAAGCCATTTTGGGCCATCGAGCAATTTCCTATACGTAGAAAAAGGTCAAAGACTAGTTGCCTTTGGCCATCAGCATCATCATCACTGTCATCATGGTCAATGAGAAAGGAGCAGCTTTTGGGCTCTTTCTCTGACCAAATCTCCGTTGCTATCAATTGATTAATTGCCCTTACTATTTTATATTATGTTTGCCTCACCGAGAAGTGTGTGGGATCCTTATTTAGAAGTCTTTAAGAAAAGTTACATAACTATACAAACTGGCTGTGGTTGGTGTGTTTTGTTCCTCTAATAAAATAAGTTTTTTAAAAACTAGCTTATTAAGAAGTTTTTAAAAAATATAAGAAAATTTTAAATAATAGCTAATTATATTACTAATTAAACTTTTAAATTATAGCTATTTTAAGACTAAATTAGTTTTTTAAGAAGCTTTTAAAATATACTTTATAGGTTAAAATCTAAGTACGACGCTTACTTATCTGCGACGCTCGCTTATTATATATATTATATTAAGTAACTATAATAAAAGCAAATATCTAGGGAGGTTTTAAAGGAGCTAGAATTATTCCTCTTAACCTAGAAAATATACTCTCGAAGCTTAATATATAGCTATAGACTCTAACGCCTACTAAGGAAGAAGCTAGCCCCCTTACCCCTTAGGTCTTAAAGACCCCAAAGACTATTATTAAGGCTAAATCTTAATCTAAATAACTTAAAAGACAAATAAGAAGGCATCTATAAAAGACTAAAAAATAAAGACTATAAAGTCTAAAAATAGTTTATTAGTATAAAATATCTTATTTTTAAGAAGGTCTTTTATAAAATAAAGTTCTAGAAAAATAAGCTTATAAGATATAAGCCTAGGATCTTATTACCCTATATTATAGCCTATGCGCTTCCCTATGAAATGCTTACCTAAGCAATATCTACTTAGATAAGTAAGATATAAGGGAGTGTTAATACTGCCCCTTCTAAGCTTATTTCCCTTTTAGGAAGGTAATGTGACTTCGGACTTAGGGCTTTATTATAAACCTAATAACTCTATTAAAGCCGTTTCCTTCTAAAGGGTATTTCCTATCTGGTTTTAAATGTCCTAGTTTAAAACCCTATAGGTTTTAACTTCTATTATGCTATAACTCGGCTTTTAGTTATCCGCAACTAGTAAAACTAATAGGGTTTAAAGCCCGGAATTAGGGCTATCCGACGGTATAACTTTTATCCGAATCGGGCTAATAGATTCCGAGCAATTAAATATATAAGCTATAGATTCTCTCTTTAAGATAACTCCTTAGATCTTTAACCAATTTAGATAGTAAAAACACTAATAAGAAGCTAGTCTTCTTTATTTTAACCCTACTATTTATTTTATTTACTTTTATTACTTTATAATTCCTTACTTAGCTAATTAGCTTTTTATAAGGACTAATTCCATTACTTATTTACCTCCTATCTCTATTACCTACCCTATACCTTATTCAGACCTTATAGTCTATATTATTTAGTCTTTTATAATTAGGTAATATCTAGAGCTTAAGATGCGTTTTTTTTTATAGATATAACTACTAAAGAGCTAAGTATAAAGATCTAACTCTTATTTATAATTAACTTACCCTTAACGTACATGATAAGCGAGCGTCGCAGACAAGCGAGCGTCGCACTTTTCCCTCTTACATCTAACTTTCCATATGATCAGTTGATTCCCAACCACCAAATATGTCAGACTTAAATATTGAAGCTAGAACCCTTCTTGCCCTTCAGGCTCTTCAAAATAACCCTAAGCTAAGCATCCGACGCGCTACAGGGACCTACCGGGTCTCTGAGCATAGGCTACGTCGGCGACAGAATGGCATTCAAGCTCGACTTAATACTATCCCGAATTCACGCAAGCTATCAGATCTAGAAGAAGAGATCCTTATTCACTTCATTCTTAACCTAGATTCGCGAGGATTTCCCCCCCGGCTACGTGGTGTTAAAGATATGGCTGATCAATTGCTTGCCGACCGCGACGCGCCACCAGTTGGCACGCGTTGGGCTCATAACTTCGTCAAGCGGCACCCAGACCTTAAGACCTGTTTCTTTCGTAAATACGACTACCAGAGAGCTAAGTGCGAAGATCCAACTATTATCCGCGATTGGTTTCGGCTTATGGCGAATATAATCGCGAAGTATGGCATTCGATCAGATAATATCTACAACTTTGATGAGACTGGCTTTCTTATGGGCATGATTGCAAGCGGAATGGTTGTCACAGGTGCAGAAAGGCGTTCAAAACCAAAATCAGTGCAGCCTAGAAACCGGGAATGAATTACGGTCATTCAAGCGATCAATGCGGAAGGCTGGGCGATCTAGCCGTTTATCATCGGTGCGGGCCAATATCACCTCGCCAACTGGTACCGAGAAAGCAACCTCCCGGGCGATTAGGCTATTGCGACGACCCAAAATGGCTAGACCGATAACGAGACCGGTCTCGAGTGGCTTAAGCACTTTGACCGGTGCACAACCAATTAATTAATTGGTTCCTATTGTCTCTTGATCCTCGATGGCTACGAAAGTCACCACTCGATCGAATTCGAGAGATATTACGAGGAGAAGAAGATCATCTGGCTTTATATGCCACCTTATTCATCTCATCTACTCTAGCCCCTTGACGTTAGGTGCTTTGCGCTTCTTAAGAAGGCCTATGGTCGAGAAATAGAGCGATTAATCAGATGCTCTATAACACACGTTTCAAAGACCGAGTTCTTTCCGGCCTTCCACGCCGCATATGAGGCCACTATGATAGAAAGAAATATTAAGGGGGCTTTTAAAGGAGCTGGCCTTATTCCCCTTGACCTAGAAGCTGTGGTCTTAAAGCTTGATGTGCAGCTACGGACTCCAACGCCCGCCGAGGAGGGGGCTGAACCGTCGACCCCATGGGCTTCAAAGACCCCAAAGACTATGCTTAAGGCCCAATCTCAGTCTAAATACCTTGAAAGACGGATTAGAAGGCATCAAAGCAGCTCTCCAGAGTCAATTCTTAAAGCATTAAAGTCTCTTGCGAAGGGAACAAAGGCAATTATGCATAAGATGGCTCTCGTGAGGGCAGAGGTCTAAGACCTTCGATAGGCAAATAAGATACTAAGCCGGCGCCGGAGGGCAAAAAGGACTTGACTTTAGAAAAGAGGAGTAATAACGGTAGAGGAAAAAAGGCAAGCAATTAATCAAATGGATATAGATGCGTAGGTAGTGGCGGAATCGTCGAGGAGTAGTAGTCGAGGGAGGTTAGTCAGACTAGGTGTTTGGCGCTATAATATTTGCGGTAAGCCCGGGCATAATATAAGGACCTATTAGGTAGTAATTAAGATGTCTAGGGAAGAATATAGTAAGTAGTTTTAATTAATTAAATTATTTTTAGTATTTTTATTATGATTTCTTAAGAAAAGGTTAAGAAAAGTGCGATGCTTACTTGTTTGTGACGCTCGCTTATTATATATATTATAATAAATATAATTATAAAGTATAGTATTTAATTAAATAATTTTTATAATATTAATAAGACTAGCTTTATAATAAATATAATTATAAGCGGAATAGTTATTATAGGCATAGATAGGCGTAGAAAGCTAAAATTAATATAGCCTAGAAACTAGGAATAGATTATAGTTATTTAGGCAATTAATGCGGATAGCTAAGCAATCTTGCCGTTTATCATCAGTGCGGGCTAATATTACCTCGCTAACTAGTACCGGGATAGCAACCTCCCGGGCGATTAGGCTATTGTGATAACCTAAAATAGCTAGACTAGTAATAAAACCGGCCTTAAGTAGCTAAAGCACTTTAACTAGTATATAGCTAAGCGATTAAATAGTCGCTATTATTTTTTAATCCTTAATAGCTATAAAATTTATTAATCTATTAAATTTAAGAGATATTATAAGGAGAATAAGATTATTAAGATTTATATACCGCCTGTAACGGGCTGAGCCCGTGGGGGTCTCGGCTTGCACTCTCGACCAAGACCCATATAAGCTTAACAGCCAAAAGGGGCTCTTTTCGCTTCTCTTTTTTTACTCTCTTTTCCTTTCTTCCTTAGCTTTAGGATACTCATTAGAGTCGTTTAGCTAGTTGTTAATATACTTAGCTAGACCGTTACACCGCCTTATTTATCTTATTTACTTTAGCCTCTTAATATTAAGTACTTTAATATACTTAAAAATACTTATAGTTAAGAAATAAAGTATTTAATTAAATATTTTATAACTTATATTTTAAGGACTAAGTTCTTTCTAGCCTTTTATTTTATATTTTAAGCTATAATAGCTAAAAAAAATATTAAGGTAGCCTTTAAAGGAACTAGGCTTATTTTTCTTAACCTAGAAAGTATTATCTTAAAGCTTAATATATAGCTATAAATACTAACGCTAGTTAAGGAGGGGGCTAAACCCTCTACCTATTGGGTCTTAAGGACTCCAAAGACTACACTTAAGGCTAGATCTTAGTCTAAATATCTTAAAAGATAAATTAGAAGGCATCAAAGTAGCTCCCTAGAGTTAATCCTTAAAGCCCTAAGGTCTCTTAAGAAGGGGACAAAGGCAGTTATGCATCGGGTTACCTTACTAGCTGCTAAGAATAAAGACCTTTAGGAGGCAAATGAAATACTTAGTTAGCGCTGGAGGGCAAAAAGAACCTAGCTATAGAAAATAGGGGTTATGATAGTAAAGGAAGGAAGGCAGGCAATTAATCAAATAGATGCTAATGCGCAGGTAGTAGCTAAATCATTAATGAGTAGTAGTTAAGAAAGGTCAGCGCGTGTAAAAGACTGAAAAATATAGACTATAAGGTCTGAATAAGGTATAGGGTAGGTAACTAAAATAGGAGGAAAATAGGCAGAGGATTCAGTCCTTATAAAAAGCTAATTAGCTAGATAAGAGATTATAGGCTAGTAAAAGTAGGTTATAAAATAAATAAGAGTATAAGATAAAAGGCTAGCTCCTAATTAATAGTCTTTATAGTTATATTTCTTTAGTATGTAAAGATCTAAGGAAGGAAAATTATTTTAAAAGAAAGCTATTCTTTTATAAGTAATAGCTTGGAATCTATTAGCCTGATTTAAATAAAAATTATACCGTCGGATAGCTCCTTTCCGAGGCCTTCTAACCATATATAATATATATTAATTAGATAGCTAATAGCCGGGCTATTACATAAGGAAGATAAAACCTATAGGGTTTTATATTTAAGGTATTAGAAACCAGATAGAAAATACCCATATAAGAAGACCAGCTTTAATAGAGTTATTAGACTTTAAATAAAGCCCTAAGTCCGGGTCACGTCAATTACCCTATATGTCTAGAATTACCCAGGAGGGAAGTTTATATAACTCCGCAATATCTCGCTAATCTAAGCAGTTATAGCTTAAGTAAGCATACTATCAAATACCGCTAATAATATACTATAGGGTAGCGAGTTATTAGACTTATATTTTATAAGCTAAATTCCCTAAAATTATTTATAAAAGACCTTTCTTATAAAAGTCTTTAACAGCGCGACCAGGGGTTTAGCATTGTAGTGTCTGCGGCAAGCTTAGTTATAATGCAAGAACCTGTCAGGTAGTGGTTGAAACGTCTGGGGAAGAATATAGCAAGTAGTTTTAATTAATTAATTATATTATGGTATTTTTATTGCAGTTTTAGTCTAAGAGGTTAAGATTTTTATTTCACTTACTTGTCTATTTCACTTGCTTATTATCTATATTATTAATATTAATATTAATTAATTTATAGATCCTTACTTAATATTCTTTCTTATTTTTAGCTTATTATAACTATTATAAGAGCTACTTTGCTAATTATTAGCTAGTGCTTATTTTAATTATTAGCATATCTATATTATATAAGCGCTAAAATATTTCCCATATAAAATTAATCATTAGTTACCAGCCGACGCAAGCCATAATTGTTAGGGCACTTATTCTCTTAGGCAAGAAGCTCGATGTGCTTTCTCTCTCTGAGGAACCCGATATAGTAGCATTATTTAACTATAAATCCGAAGTTTTATAGATATTATTATCTCCGGTAGAGTAATACTAGTCACCATATGGTCCCATCGCGCACGATCTCAGCATCGCCTCTCCTAAGGGGCTAGGCGAATTTAAGCCCGTCTCAATTGTTCTGTGTGGCGCTGGCGCATTATGTAGATTCTGCAGACACGGCTGTACATACCAACTGTACCAACATAGACTTTTCCGTTGGTTATAGACGCAATCCATTTCCGGCCATAATGGTGTTGCTTGTAATATGGTTCAAAGCTGGTGGGGGTGGGGTTTCAGCTCGATCTGACCGGCTAGCGGCGTTTGCGAGGATATCGAGGCAGCTTGTTGACTCTGTGTGATGTTGTAGCGAGGATGGAGGCCGCAAAGCTTCTATCGGTTGGGGGACATAGACTTTAAATCGGATATCTCCATGCACCGAGGAGCTCTGAAGCCATCGTCGAGCGCGTTTAGTAATAATATCTTGCCTTGCTTTCTCCTATGGTGTATTGTACTTTTGAGGTTGCCTATGTTTCTTAGGTGCTTCGGGCATAGTGATTAAGATCCACCTTATGAAGAGGCCCAGCTGGGCAGCTATCCAGACTTTGAGGCCTATGTTGATAGGCTTATTAGGGATATATATAACTTGCTTATTCCTTCCGGTATATCAGATCATGCCCTCGTCTACGGCAAGATGTGAGCCTGGATCACAAAGCTCTATTATCGCGCGTTAAATATATTGAGACCACCGCTTAATGCACTAGAAGACGATAGGAAAATCATTATTATCAGTGACTTTAGTATGATCAAAGAGCCGGAGATAACGATAAAGGAGTTAAAATCGGTTATAAGTTATGAACTTAATGATCGAGTGTTTAGGCCGCTAATCCTCTAGCTAAGGGGTCTTCTAATGGTCTTCGACTAATATTTCGCCGTGGACTCTTATATAAATAAGGATCCTAAGCTAGATATATGTAAAGGTATGGGCCTAATCGGCACGATCAGGGTGATATTAGAGATA
The DNA here is from genome assembly GCF_050370095.1 of Fusarium phalaenopsidis. Taxonomy (NCBI): domain Eukaryota; kingdom Fungi; phylum Ascomycota; class Sordariomycetes; order Hypocreales; family Nectriaceae; genus Fusarium; species Fusarium phalaenopsidis. The sequence goes on along the minus strand of NW_028145414.1, from coordinate 213,183 downwards.
GAAAGGTAGATTCTGTATTATTATTAGACTTTAACTTGCTAAAGCCTCTATTGAGTCTTTAATGGGAAGAGTTTAATGTGGCCTCTGGCCTATATAATTATCTAATAATTTCCTGACCTACCGGTGAAAGCCAGCATAACCCAGGTATTCTTATAATTATCCTCTCTCCTAGGAGCTTAGTCCCTTAAGCTCATCTAGCTAATTATCTTATTCCTTTATTTAATATTAAAGATATCTATATATAGGTATCTTTTAATTAATCTCAAGCTTTAATAACTCTTTATAATAAGTCATTAATTATTTATTACCTCCTTTGCGTTTTTTCTTTTTATAATAATTATAATCTTTATTATAGATTTATTATTCTCCTTTGTGATTAGTCTATCGCCATTAGGTTAGCGATTGCTTCGCGCTGCTAGCTGCCTGGCATTGGTAGCTTAAATACGCTATTGCTGCTGCGACTAGAGTTTTTCTATTCTATAATAATCTTCCCTCTTCTGTTTTCCTTTTCTTTATAATAATAATTCTACTGCCCGTCGCAATATCATCGCCGCAGCCTCTGCGATCCCCGTTGTTCTTATTTCCTCGCCTATCTATCGCGCAGCTTTCAGCGATATCTCTCCTAGCTACCTATTCCGCCGTGCTTTCGAAGTTCAAGTATGATACTTCCATTAACTTCTGGAAGATGGATCTAGGTGAGGTTCCCTATATGTATTGCCTAGAATATATAGATAAGGATCCCTGAGTCCCTTATATTACCGATTAGTCGCCGAACTGCTGCATACTGTGCGCCCATGATAAGAAGAAGTGTGGTTCCGTGAGTTCTCTCTCCTCATGGCTCCTTGATCTGGGATGACTAATCGTCCCTTATAACGCAATAAGTCTTAGGAGTCTATTGTGTATCCCTTGCGTTCGCCGGCGGTTCCCTAAGCCTTTGTCTTAAACTTTTGGCATTGTTAGTCTTAGCTCTATAGTTCCTTAACTAACGCCTCGAATTCTTTAGATAGCTAGGAGAGAAGTGCCGTTTCGCCCTTCATAAGCTCTCTTATGACCGGGCGTGGGATATACTGCTCCGGAATAATAACCCTAGCTACAGTTAGGTCCCCGGAGGCTCGCCGAGAGTCCTCTACCTGCTCAGCAGTCCGTGGGGCATTTGCCCTCTCTGTCTTTGCCTGTTGACATCGGGTCATAATAGCGGATATTATATAGTAAGTGGTGCTCTTCGGCTCGTGCTTATAGGAGGGGGGGGGACCCCTTATTATAGCCCTTACTGCGCGGATATATATAACTAATACGCTAGCCCTGCCTTTTAGCGCGGCGATACGTCGCTGAGTGGGCTCTAGTAGCTCATATATGATCTCTAGCTTCTTGGCTAGTATGGGCAGAACATCTTCGTAGGAGATCTCTCCCTTTATATAATCTGGCCTCCTTGAGAGACTATCTATAGGGTTCTTTATCCCTAGTCGATATTTAATATTAAAATTAAAGGTAGATAATTGGTATACCCAGCGGGCAAGTCTGCCTCGTAGATCCTTAGCCGAAGCTTTAATAACGCCTATAAGTGCCTAGTAATTTATTAGGATTAGGAACTTCTCTAAAAGTCCTTATAGATAATAAAACTAATATTTAAGGCTCTTAATAATTACTAATAGCTCTTATTAGCCTATGGCCTATTGCTATTCTTAGTTATAAAGCTTCTGCGACTAATAAGTAATTAGTCGCTACTAGGTATTAACTAGTTATATTAAAATACTTAAAATAGCTTTTACTAAGGTATTTATTTTTACCTTAGTTAAGAGTAATAGATCTTAGTATTAGAGAATTATCGCTAAGTAAAAGGCCTCCTTAAGCCTTTAAAATACTTATTTTGCCTTTAATATCTAAGTAAACTCGCTACTTTTTTTCTTATTTTTACTTTCTTTTAATAAGGATATAAGTAGGCTAATAATTATTAAATAATATATAATAAATTTGTGATAAAAGTTATAAAAGCCTAAGAATACCTATTTATCTTTAAAGCTAGCTAGGGCTTTTTATTTAAATATTAACTTAACCTTAATAAGATTTATTTTTACTTCTTCCTAAGTAATAATATATCTAAGGAATTTAATATATTATTAATAAAAATTATACTTAAATAGCTTACTATATAGCTATGCTTTAATAAGCTATTATAAAACCTCTTATAAGTGCTTAATATATTCCTTTTTTATTTATAAATAAATAAAAATATTATCTATATAGGATATATAATATATATTTAATATATTAGCAAGGGATTAGTAAATATATACCTAGAATATAATAAGGGCATTAATAAGCCTAAATAGCATAATTATATACTAGAAATACCTATACCTTATATAAAAAGTAGTCTTTTAATAGTCCCCCTCTGCGACCCTTATCTAATAATATATATCCTAGATATTAATCTTAGAGATTTATTTTACTCCTATAAGTTAGTCTAAAAGGTCTCTAATAAGAGGGAAGAGATATTAGTTTTTAATTATAACCTTATTTAATCCTTAATAATCTATGCATAGGTATATTCCTTTATTTTTCTTAGGTATAAAGAGTATTAGGGCACCTACCTTGCTTACTAAGTGCTTAATCTAACTATTTACTAAGTTTTTAGCGAGGTATTCCTATAGGGTATTATACTAGGCCTTATTTATAAGGTATAGCGGCCTATATAGCGGCTTACTTCCTTAGATAAGATTAATCTTATAAGTTATTTTTAATAGAAGTAATACTCTCTTAGCTACTTCTTTATTAAAAAACCCTTTTAAGCCCTTAAGTTTTAATAATAATTTTTTAATATTTTTTATTTCTACCTTTAATAATTTACTAAGGGTATATAAATTTTTCTCTTAAGGTATAAAAATAGCTATAATATATAATATATAAGCTACCTTATAATTTTTAATAATATCTTAAAAAAGAAATTTTAAGTTTATAAAAATAATCTCTTAATAATATTATAAGTTAATAATATAATTAATAATAATATATAATATACTTAATAAATATATAAATTAAATAAATATATAAATTAAAAATCTTAACCTCTAAGATATAAATTATAATAAAAATATAATAAATTATTTAATTAATTAAAATTACTTATTATATTCTTCCTTAAATATCTTAATTATTACTTAATATATTCTTATATTATAACTAGGCTTACTATATATACCATAGCGCTAAACCCCTAGTCGCACTAACCTTCCTTAATTACTACTTCTCGACGATTTAGCTACTACCTATGCACTAATATCTATCTAATTAATTACTTGCCTTCTTTTATTTAGAGTTATCTTCCCTCTTTTCTATAGGTAGGTCCTTTTTGCCCTCTGCCGCCGGCTTAATGCCTTATTTGCCTATTAAAGGTCTTAGATCTTAGCCCTTATTAATACTATCTTATATATAACCGCCTTTATTCCCTTAGAAAGAGACTTTAATACTTCTAGAATTAATTTAAGAGAGCTACTTTTATGCCTTTTAATTCTTCTTTTAAGGTATTTAGACTAAGATTAGGCCTTAAGGATAATCTTTAGGGTCTTTAAGACCTAAGGGTTAGAGGGGCTAGCCTCCTTCTCGGTAGGTATTAGAGTCTATAGCTATATATTAAGCTTCGAGACTATACTTTCTAGGTTAAAAGGAATAAGCCTAGCCCCTTTAAAGGCTACCTTGATATTTTTCTTCATTATAGTGGCTTAAAATGCGGCGTAGAAGGCTAGGAAGAATTTAATCTTTAAAATATGGGTTATAGAGCATCTAATTAGATGCTTTATTTCTTAACTATAAGCCTTCTTAAGTAGCCCAAAGCAACCGACGTTAAGGGGCTAGAGTAGATAAGATAAATAAGGCGGCATATAGAGTGTGATAATATTATTCTCCTCGCAATATATCTCAAAGTCAGCCGAGTGGTGACTTTCGTGGCTATTAAGGATTAGAAGACGATAGGGACTAGTTAATTAGTTGGTTATATGCTAATTAAAGTGCTTTAGCCACTTAAGACCTATCTCGTTATTAGTCTAGCTATTTTAAGACGTCGTAATAGCTTAATTACCCGGGAGGTTGCTTTCTTGGTATTAATTGGCGAGGTGATATTGGCCCGTAACCATGATGAACGGCTGGATAGCCTGGCCTTCCGCATTGATCGCCTGAATGACTATAACCTATTCCCGGTCTCTAGGCTGCACTAATTTCGGTCTTCTACGCCTTTCTGCGCCTATGACGACCATCCCGCTCTGAATCAGGCCTATCATAAAGCTAGTCTCGTCAAAGTTATAGATATCTTCTAATTAGATGCTATATTTCGCGATTATGTTCTCAATGAGCCTAAACTAATTGCGAATAATAGTTAGATCTTCGCATTTGGCCCTCTAATAGTTATATTTATGAAAAAAACGCGTCTTAAGCTCTAGGTGTCGCTTGATGAAGTTTCTAGCCTAGCGCTTGCCGATGGGTAGCGCGTTGCGGTCGGCGAGTAATTAGTTAGCTATTTCTTTAATACTACGTAGTCGCGGGGGAAATCCTTATGAATCTAGGTCGAGAATAAATTGGATAATGATCTGTTCCTCTAGATTAGATAGTTTGCGTGATTTAGGGATCTAATCGCAACGCGTAGATATGCTATGCTGTCGGCGATAGAGAGTAATATAAGAGATTTCATAGACCTTTACGGCGCGTCAGAGACTTAATTTTAGGTCATTTTAATAGGCCTAGAGCGTAAGAAGGATATTAGCCTCTCTATTTGACTGTGGCATATTAGGTGGTTAAGAATTAATTAATTAAATAGAAATGTTATAAGATAAGGGATTTTTAATCCGCATGCTTGTCTGATCTGCATGCTTATTAAGTATGTTATACTTATTAAGTATATTATAATAAATAAATAAAATAAATAAATAAGTAAAATACTTTTTTTAACCTTTAAAATAAAAATTATTATAAAAATATAATAAATTATTTAATTAATTAAAACTTATTACTAAATTCTTCCTTAGATATCTTAATTACTACCTAATAAGTCCTTATATTATAGCTAAGCTTACTATAGATATTATAATACTAAACCCCTAGTTATATTAACCTCCCTTAATTACTACTCCGCGATAATTTAGCTATTACTTATATATTAATATCTATTTAATTAATAACCTACCTTCCTTCCTCTATTATTATAACCCCTCTTTTTTATAGCTAGGTTCTTTTTACCCTTTAGCGCTAACTAAGTATCTTATTTATTTCTTGAAGGTCTTTATTCTTAGTAGCTAATAAGGCAACCTAATATATAATTGCCTTTATTCCCTTCTTAAGAGACCTTAGGGCTTTAAGGATTAACTCTAGGGAGCTACTTTAATGCCTTTTAATTTATCTTTTAAGATATTTAGACTAAGATCTAGCCTTAAGTATAGTCTTTAGGGTCCTTAAGACCTAATAAGTAAAGGATTTAGCCCCCTCCTTAACTAGTATTAAAGTTTATAGCTATATATTAAGCTCTAAGAGTATACTTTCTAGGTTAAAAGAAATAAGCCTAGCTTTTTTAAAACCTCTTTTAATATTTCTTTTTATTATAATAACTTAATATATAATATAAAAAGCTAAAAAGAACTTAGTCTTTAAAATATAAGTTATAAAATATTTAATTAAATACTTTATTTCTTAACTATAAGCCTTTTTAAATAACTTAAAATACCTAATATTAAGAGGCTAAAATAAATAAGATAAATAAAATAATATATAAAGTATAATAATATTATTCTCCTTATAATATATCTTAAAGTTAGCTAAGTAGTGGCTTTTATGCCTATTAAGGATTAAAAGATAATAAGGACTAGTTAATTAGTTAGTTATATGCCGATTAAAGTGCTTTAGCCACTTGAGACCTATCTTATTATTAGTCTAGCCATTTTAAGACATCGCAATAGCCTAATCGCCCGGGAGGTTACTTTCTTAGTACTAATTAGCGAGGTAATATTAGCCCATAACCACAATAAATAGCTAGATAGCCTGGCCTTCCGCATTGATCGCCTAAATAACTATAACCCATTCCCGGTCTCTAGGCTATACTAATTTTAGTCTTTTATGCCTTTCTGCGCCTATAATAACTATTCCGCTCTAAATTAGGCCTATTATAAAGCTAATCTTATTAAAGTTATAAATATTACCTAGGGTAATATTATATTTTATAATTATATTCTCTATAAGCTTTAACTAATCGCAAATAATAGCTAAATCTTTATATTTAGCTCTTTAATAATTATATTTATAAAAAGAATATATCTTAAGCTCTTAGTATTACTTAATAAAGTTAGAAGCTTAGCGCTTACTAATAGGTAGCGCGTCGTAGTTAGCGAGTAATTAATTAGTTATTTCTTTAATATTATATAATCGCGGGGGAAATCCTCGCGAATCTAAGTTAAGAATAAATTAAATAATAATTTATTTCTCTAAATTAGATAGTTTCTATGACTTTAGTATAATATCACATAGAGAAAGAATGCCTTGCTGCTAGCGCTATAGCATTATAGGACTAACTTTATAGATCTTTGCGGCGTATTAAAGAGATAATTTTAAATTATTTTAAAGGGCTTAAAGAGTAAGAAGGATATTAGCTTTTTTATTTAATTATAATATATTAAGTAGTTAGGAATTAATTAATTAAATAGAGATAATATTAATTAATAGATTTTTATTTTACTTACTTATTTATTTTACTTACTTATTATATATATTAATACTTTTTTATTTTATAAAATAATAAAATAAAATTATATTATATTTCTTAGAGCTTATATTTAATCTTATAAATACTTATTAAACCTTTTATAGCTTTTTATTATTATTAATAAAAAAAAATAAATTAATAAGTATTCCCTAGGTTTATTTTATCCCCTTTAAAGGACTTTAGTCCTAGGGTAATATAATTTATTATAGGCTTAAGCCTAAGCCTCTTAATAAGGTTTATATTTATTAAGTTAATCTTAGACCTTATATCTAGGAGTATATTAAGCTCCTCTTTAGCGAGCCCTTAGATAGCTAGTCCCTTTGCTCGGGCTATCTTCCCTCTAGGCACCTATTTAATAGGGGTTATAAATAGAGAATTAAGTCTTTCCTTTATTCTATTTAGTTTTCTAAGTTATCTAACTTATTAGTAAGGATATAATTAATCTTTGCCGAAGGAATAATTCTTCTAAGTAGGGCTTAGTTAATTCTTACCTGCTTCTTTAGTAGGTAGTCTAGGGCCCTATAACTTATTTAATTATATTTATAGTATCTAAAAATCGCTAGTCTCTCGCTACCCTATGGGCGATATATCGCTGATATAGGTATACTTAAGCGGCTCTAGCCTCCTTAGTAATATTCTAAGCTAATTCTTAATAGGGGTCTAGAGGAAGAGCTTCCCTTAGAGCTTTTCTTATATCCTCCTTAATAAGGGGAGTAGCGTCTCTTCGCTAAAGGCTTAGAGATATCTAGCCTATGCTTCCGCTTAGCCTTATTATTAGCTTAGGACTAATTTTAAATATATTTTACCTTATTAATAATATCTCTAGTTTTCTCTAAGGGCTATTTAATTCTCTTAAGCTCTCTCTTAACTCTTAGTATAAGATAATAAAAGTAATAATAAGCTATACCCTTATTTTCTTCTTATTTTACTAGTAATATATTATAGAGGGCATACTATTATATAAAATACTAAAAAGAAGTCTTTTTTTTTCTTATATAATAACTATAAGCTAGTCCCTTGCTTATTATTTTTATAACTCTAGGTTAATATATTACTTCTATATAAATATAAGATACTCTTCTTAAAAAAAAAAATCTATTAATAAGCCTATAATATAATATAACGTACATGTATAGCGAGCCGGACAGCAAGCGAACCGGACACTTTTACTTTATAATATAAATCTCACCTAATTATAAAAATAATTAAAAAAATGCTTAAAAATCCCATTTTAGGCTTTATAAGCTAGCAAGCTTAGATAAAATTTAAAAAAAATCTAAAACTTATTAGTAATTTTTTTTAGATTTTTAAAAAAATTAATAAGTAAGTTATTTAAGAATTTCTTATTCGCACTGTTTATATTAGTTTTTTATTTTTTTTAAATTAAAGGAATTTTTTAAAAATATAAAAAAATTATAAACTTATAACTCTTTTAATTAGATTTAAGAAAATACTCTTTTTAAGCTCTTAGCTATTTTATAACAGTTTTTAGAAATTTAAGGTTAGCTATTTTTAAGTGCACAGTATTGCTATCTGGTTCGCTTGCTGTCCGGCTCGCTATATATGTACGTTATATAATAAGTAAATTAGCTAGGCAAGCGAGTTAGCTACTTTTCTTAATCTTTTAATTAAAAATCGCAATAAAAATATAATAAACTATTTAATTAATTAAAACTACTCGCTATACTCTTCCCTAGATATCTTAATTATTACTTAATATATTCTTATATTATAACTAGGCTTACTATAAATACTATAATATTAAACCCTTAGTCGCATTAACCTCCCTTAATTACTACTTCTTAATAATTCTACTACTACTTATATATTTATATCTATTTAATTAATTACTTACTTTCTTTCCTTTATTATTATTACCTCTCTTTTTTATAATTAGGTCCTTTTTGCCCTCTAGCGCCGGCTTAGTATCTTATTTACCTATTTAAGTTCTTTAACCCTAGCCTTAAGTAAGGCAACCTTATATATAATTATTTTTATTCCCTTAGAAGAAGACTATATAGCTTCTAGAATTAACTCTAGGGAGCTACTTTTATGCCTTATAACTTATCTCTTAAGGTAATCTAACTAAGATTAAGCCTTAAGTATAGTCTTTAAGGTCTTTAAAACCCAAGGGGTTAATAGTTTAGTTACCTCCTTAGCTAGTATTAGAGTCTATAGCTATATATTAAGCTTTAAGATAATACTTTCTAGGTTAAGAGGAATAAGCTTAGCTCTTTTAAAGGCTAATTTAATATTTTTTTTATTATAATAGCCTAAAATATAATATAAAAGGCTAAAAAGAACTTAGTTTTTAAAATATAAGTTATAAAGTATTTAATTAGATATTTTATTTCTTAGCTATAAGTATTTTTAAATATATTAAAGTACTTAATATTAAGAGGCTAAAATATATAAGATAAATAAAATAATATATAAAGCCTAATAATTTTTTTTTTTTATAATATCTCTTAAATTTAATTAAGTAATAACTTTTATAGCTATTAAGAATTAAAAAATAATAATAATTATTTAATTACTTATCTATATATTAATTAAAGTGCTTAAGCCACTTAAGACTAGTCTTATTATTAGTCTAGCTATTTTAAGTTATTATAATAGCCTAATCGCCCGGGAGGTTATTATCTTAGTACTAGTTAGCGAGGTAATATTAGCTAGTACTAATAATAAATAGCGCGATCACTTAGCTATCTATATTAATTGCCTAAATAACTATAATTTATTTCTAGTTTCTAAGCTATATTAATTTTAACTTTTTATGCCTATTTATACCTATAATAACTATTTTACTTTAAATTATACTTATTATAAAGCTAGTTTTATTAATATTATAAAAATTATTTAATTAAATATTATACTTCGCGATTATATTTATTATAAATATAAACTAATTATAAATAATAGCTAGATCTTTATACTTAGCTCTCTAGTAGTTATACTTCTAAAAAAAATATATCTTAAGGTCTAAGTATTGCCTAATAAAGTTTAAAGCCTAACGCGCGCTAATTAGTAGCGCGTCGCGGTCAATAAGTAATTAATTAGCTATTTCCTTTATATTATAAAGCTAGGGGGGAAATCCTCGTAAATCTAAGTCGAGAATAAAGTAAATAAGGATCTATTCCTCTAGATTAGATAATTAGCGTAAATTAGGAATAATATTAACTCGGGCTTAGATGCTATTATATTAGTTAAATAGTATTAAATGCTTAACTTAGTAAAGCTTTATAGTACCTCTAAGACTTAGTTTTAATATATTTTAATAGGCTTAAAGTGTAAGAAGGATTCTAGCCTCTTTATTAGACTATAATATGCTAGGTGGTTAAGAATTAATTAATTAAATAGAGATAATATAGGTTAAGGGATTTTTTATCTAGTTTGCTTACTATCTAGCTCGCTATATATATATATTATATTTTTTATTTTATTTAGAGGGCATAGCTAAGCTTAGTTATAAACTATTTAATTTATTATTAGGCTATAATATTAAGTCTTATTTAATTAATTAATTTAATAATTTTAATCTAATTATTAATTTTAATTATATTTATATATTTAGCTAAAAGCTTATAATTATATATTAAGGGCTTTTTATAATTCTTTTAATAAGTAATTACTAGTTAATTAATAAGTTATATTAATATTTAGTTTTATTATAATAATTTATCTAAGATTTCTTATTATTATTCTTATTTAATTTATTAGCGGCGTTATTATTCCCTCTTTTAAGACCTTCTTAGTCTTCCTAAGGAAGAGGAGCCTAAAGAGGATCCTAGTGATAAGCTCGCCCTTCTTTAGCGATGTATCGGCGATATATATTCTTTATATAGCGTCGTGGCCGGGGTATGGTTTCTTAGTTATTACTAGTCTTTGCCTAATAGATAGGTAATCTCTTTTAATTACCTTAAAGAATAATCTTTATATTCTCGCGGAGATATTAGGAAGACCTCTAGTAAGGGGATTATATATTATCCCCTATTTTCTTAAATTAGCTAATTAAGGTCTTCCGTATCTATATAACCTATGGCCCCTGGTCTTGTAGCAGTGCCGATGGGTGGCGTTGCTATTTGTCCTTCCCCTTGCAGTCCTATTAGATTGCCTTTATTAAATTAGCGGTGAGCTATTAGCTGCTGCATAATAGGGGTATTTCTACTAGGCCTATCTATCTTAATAATGCATTAATTTTCCGTGAGGATAGAAGTTAAAGAATTATAAAGGTATAAGCCTAATTAGTATAATTAGGGTAATATTAGAGATAGAAAGGTAGATTCCGTATTATTATTAGACTTTAATTTACTAAAGCCTTTACTAAGTCTTTGATGGGAAGAGTTTAATGTGGCCTCTGGCCTATGTAACTATCTGATAATTTCCTGACCTGCCGGCGAAAGCCGGCATAACCCGGGTGTTCTTACAATATATAGCTCTGTAGCCGTAGTTGGCTTCCAGGCGCGGAGGCGGGACTTTTTTATTATTTTATGCTCTTGGCTATTAATAACGTGGCTTTGGAGTAGGCGATTGACCTAGTTATTAGTGTATTTAACCTAGCTATTGACTAGGGAAATAGGTATAAAGTGTTGGAAAAGGGACAGCGGGTTCTGGGGCAGCTGCTTAATAATAAGCTCTCGTCGCGGCACCTCGAAGGGTTAAAAATCGAAGCCTCGGTCTTCGGCAGGCAGAAAAGCCGGTCGGCGGGTGCTATCACCCTCATGCTCTTGAAGGCTATTATCTTCATTAATGAAGCTGCTGTCATCATACGCGTTGAGAGCCTCCGCCGAGATCTCTATAGGTACCGATTGGGAAGTCATTGATCAATCTGAATGAATTTTTATGAGGATGTAGGCGGAATTAATCAATGACGCATCATAAGGTTCCCCTCATGTACCTCTTAGAAGTTGGGGCGGATGTGGGGCTCAGTACGGCCGGGAGGTTTTCCACAGCTCAAGGGATAATGATTGACTTAGACCGTCTGGAAGTTCCTATAACTTAATGAGATGAGCTTGCCCCTGAGTTGACCGTGAAATCCTGATTAGTGTGAGAGCGCTAAATTCTGGTTGGCTAGAAGTTTTGAGCACTAAGTCCAAAATAGGCTAGCATATTGACCGCGAAACTCAAAAGGATAATTTCGATTGACCCAATAGCTTCGTACATAAGGCACATCACGGGGTGTAGAATGAGGGTTGCATCTGTCCGGATTAATATTTATTGCAGTTTTCCCTTTATCTTATCTTATCTTATCCTATGCCAAGTAAAGAGCAGGGGTGCTGCTGTTGAACAGAGATCGCGCTCGCTGAGTGGAGACTGCTCGTTTTATCCGCGGTATGATTGGCTGTTTATTTTATTCGTGGTCTGATTGGCTGAGCCCTTCCAAACACAATCGAAAACCGACAACCTAAACCCATCACCTATCCCTACAAGCAACATTGATCTAAGGAAAACAGGCCCCATTCCCAAATGATCCCTAACAATTTGGGTAATGAGATGGATTTTGGGAATGGGCCCCGTTCCCGAGGTGGTAGGAGGTAAGGATGGTTGGGGATAGGTGATTGGCGCAGAAGCGGGAATGGGGCGCGTTCCCGACTTGAATACTTGGTAGGTTTCGGTGTTATACGGTATTGGGTTTTAGTGCCGTCAACGTGTTATATCCCGTCTTCTTTGACATTGTGGCTAACCCCCTGGTCATGAATTAACAATCAAGACAACGGGTTCAGAAACCATTCCTTCGGGTAGGGGCAAGTGCATGGGCAAGGACCTAGGTAGGCACGGCTGTGCTATCAGAGTCTTGAAGGTAGTAAAACAAAGTCACTACGAACAGTCATGCCGTGGGTGAATGAATAGATGGGTCTCCCAAGGGGGGCAAGCCATAACAGTTGACCACAACACCCATACAACCAGTCTCTAAAGAGTGCGCATCTCAATGCATCATGATCGAATATAGGATAGATCTGCATATATATACAAAAGTGTCATACAATGTAACCCATGACTTATTTCCCATCTCAAAATAGAAGAGAGAGAAAAGTAGTGTATACTAACTACCGGAATTCGGATCAATCCTGGCCTTAATACAGTTGTTCTCAACCCAGCCGCCCTGTTTGTTACCCTTAGCAGAACAGTCGCAGCTGTCGATAGGAACGCGCATGTAGCGCATACACTCATCATAGTTGGCTTCCCAGCCGCAGCCTTCATAGACCTCAAAGGAGAGTACGAAATGGTAACCCTTCGGTGGATTCTTCTTGTCCTCGCGCCTGTAATTGGACCTGATGGAGCCCTGTTCGTCGTCGTCGACGACATTGTGGCAGAAGGACTCAGCAGCAGCCTCGATGGCTCCATAACCTGACTTCTGGCCCGAGTCATAGCAGTGCTTCTTATTTTTGGAGTGATCTGGAGTCTTCAGAGTCGGGGTAGGGCTCTCGGTGGTCGACGTCTCCTTATTCTCCTCGGTCGTGGTCGGCGTCTCCTCAGTCGTTGTAGCGACCCATGACGCACAGCTTGTCCTCTCGATGCATGCCTGCTGACCTCCTGGACCCATGGCACATTGCGTGTGTGTGTCGGTCTCGGCGCAAGAGGAACCTTCGGGTGTGGAGATCGTTGGTTCCGGCAAGTCTTGAGTGAGCGTCGGCATGTCGGTCACCATCTCAGAAGATGAGGATGATTCCTCGCTAGTTGAAGTGGTGCTTTCAACAGTCGACGAGGATTCTTCAGTGGTGGTCAGTACAGACGTGGACAGAGTAGTCTCAGTCGGCAAGGGCCGAACACAGGCGGCACCCTCGTTCCCGTCTCGCTTGGTGATGTAGGTCCACTTCCAGTTGATGGATGTCACAGCCCATACGCGGTTCGGGTCGTCAAGGTTGCTCAGTCTAGCGTTCCAGGAGGTAAGATCGCCTGGGGGAATGCCGGGTATGAGAACAGCCTCGGCCAAGTCGATACCTAAGGCTTGAATGAGATCATCCTTTGCCTTGTTGACAGCTTGGTTGATGGAATAGGGTTGAGTGCCGGTGAACCTGTCCGTCATGAAAGTCTTGTATCGCTCAGCGAATGACCACCAATTGCCTTTCACGGCGAGATCGTTCATGCAGTTCCTTGCGTTGTTGTCCATGTCGATGCTATATCAAAGCGTCAGACTCAGGGGTAACGTGGCTGGATGGTTTGCGTCCGTAAGTACTTACAGCCTTGCATAGATGCGCTGATTTTGGTTCTCTAGAGCGGCAATAGACTCGGGGGCATTAAACATGTCCATTGCAATGGCTATACGCTCAAGTCTCTCGAACTTGAGGTTTATCCAATCTTGCGCATCCTGAAGTGGTGTTGTCTGATAGACATCGTACTTGGCATCGACGGTCTTCTTAACCGTGTCTAACATCTTTTTCGGTTCCGTCACAAATTGCTGCGTATCATGCCATCAGCCAGACTCTTCTTATCACCGGGGAGGCGGGGGATGAGCAGGGACTTTACCTTTGCGACACCATTCGTCCATTGATCCATGCCTATGAAGTCGTCGAAATACTTTGCATCCGTTACCATGACAGCGTCGCCGGGGTTGGTGTTTTCCGTGGCTTGGGGATAAGTATCGAAAACATTTTGAAGCCAATTGGTCCCCTTCCTGACGCCGCCGTAGGCCCGCATGTCGTTACAGCTGATTTTGTTTACTGGTCTCCCTTTCTTCATGGTCGTAACGTCAACCTTTGTGTTTGGGTCGATGATGAAGTCGAAATAATCCAAGAGCATACTCTTTTCATACACGTGGTCGATAGATGGTCCTTGGTCTCTCGGCAAGCCCCTGGGAAACTGGGACTCGGGAATGGGGCCGTTGAGAGTAGGGACACAGTTTCCGTCACGAGTAGTTCGCCACCATCGCTTTATATCCTTCAGGGGTGAGTTCCTAGCGACTATATCTGCCTCGTTGTCCAACACGGTAAAACCGCCAGGATACTCGGGAAACTCTGGCAGACCTAGAAACTTGCACCCCCCAAGTTTCTTAACCTGCTGGGCACGGCCTCGGCGCTCAAGACCCCTTCTCTCAAGATCTTCTGGATCTGACTCCTCTGAGGTATCGGCCGACCCCCAATCACATACCCTGCAAGTGCTGTCACCTGAAGGGCCGCACGCTTCAGCTGATGTCGTGCTGGTGACGCCACTAACACTGCAGCCGGTGTGTGTCTTTGTGCATGTCGTTGTGCATTCCGGAGTGATGGAGCTATCCGCGGGCCCAGTATAGGTGGTGCATGCAACAAGACAGTCACTGGCTGTCACCTCTTCAGTGCATGTGCGCGAGGCAGTTGACGACTTTGTCTTGTCGTCCTCATCCTCATCCTCGTCATCATTTCCATCCTCATCCGGCGTCTTGGGGGGCTCGGAACAGCCAGGAGGGATACATGGGAACCAGAATCGAGGGAGTCCGGGGAAATGAAAGAGAACTTTGGTCAAGGGGGGGGAGTTGAATAGAATAATACCAGAGCCACGTCCTCCGCAGCCTCGACAACCCACAAGAACTGGAACAGTGGTGGGCTCAGAAGAGTCGCTCTCCGTCGTCGTAATCCATGTGTTGGTTGTCCATTCAGGGTGGCCAGATACTGTTGTGACATGAAATCCTTCAGGGGGCTCTGTCATGGTCGAGGTCACACCGGGCACGCTGCTGTCCGTTGTGGTTGAGGTAGCAGGAGGCAACGTGGTCGAACCAATCATCGATAGGACTATAGCCGTGCTTTCAATGCCTCCAGTTGAGTCAGAGGTAGCAGTAGCGTCTGTTGTGATGACTCCTTCGGTGCTTGAAGGCACGCCCGAGTCTGCTGAGTGATCAGCGGAAGGGGGGCCTGATTCACTTGCGAGAGTCGTGTCAGAGCCAGCAGGAGTGGATTCAGTTGTAGCTTCATCAAGAGAGGCCGTCGAGCGATCAGAAGACAATGGACCCGACTCACTCGCTAGAGTGGTTCCAGTGCCAACAGAAGTGGGTTCGGTTGTAGCTCCATCAGAAGAGGCCGTATCAGATACCAGAGTCGATGGACGAGTAGGATCGGTTTCGGTACTGCTCTGTTGCCCGGATGATACTGCCTCCGACTCTGACATTGAGCTGCCTTGGTATGTGCTGGTGTCCGTTGATAAAAGTTCCGAGCTCAAGGACATGGTGTCAGTAGTCCTTGTGTTATCAGTGCCTCCACTGCGTTCAGTAGACGCCGGTTCAGTTTGCTCCGGCGGCTGAGAGGTTGTCGACTGTAAGTTGGGACCGCTTCCTGGTGTGCTGCCTTGACTGGCCGAGGAGGTCACCGACTGAGTCTCAAGTGAATCTCCTGAGCTCGAGCCTGTAGACACATCCGGAATGGTATGAGATTGAGTACCACTAACGTGGTCGGATGCTGGGTTTTCAGACGTTTGGTCCGAGGGGTGATGAGAGCCAGACGCTGAAGTCGCTGAACCAATCTCAGATGAAGTGACTGTGTCACGAGCCGGCTGAGTGCTGGCTCCTTCAGTTACATCAACTGATGGGATTGAACTGGTGTTTGATCCGAGTTCTGAATTGCCAGACGAAGTGGGAACGGTGGCATCGGAGGAGGAGCTTGGCAGACCAGTTTCGATTGTTCCTTGGTCGGGACCAGTGCCAGTTGCTGAAGGGTCCTGAGAAGAGGATGTCAAGCCCATTAGCAGCGAAGAGAAGCCGGTAGATGAGCCAGTGAGATCGGATGTGGCCCCTGAACCTCCTTCGCTTGTAGGCCCCGGGATGTCCTCAGTGGTCCCTGGGATTTCTGCCGAGGAAGACAGAGAATGACCGGTAACAGATGAACCGGTGCCGGTCACTGAGACGTGGCCCATTGACGAAGAAGGCGCCGAAAGGGACAGTGTGTTGCTAGACTCTCTAGGGAGGGAATGGCTGACAGTTGCAAATGAATGTGTGGACGATGTCGAGCCCGGCCAAGAAGAGACAGCCGATGTTTGATCATGTTCGTTATCAGAGGCAGAAGATGACTCCAAGTCTCCATGGGTAGATGAAGAGGTCGGATGTCCATCGTGACCTGTGTCGAGTGCTCCGTGAGACGTGGTAGACGATGACTCCTGGCCATGCGGGCGGCAAGGACCACCGAGAACTGCCACGCTCCAAACGGAGAAGAGTAGCAGATGCCTCATGGCGTCGGGCTTAGTAAAAGAGTGACTTGAAAACTGAGTGACTTGGTAAAAGAGTGACGAGTCAAGACAAGAGTGTGTGCCCTAGAACAGATAAACTACTACGCGATCTATGCCATCTATATAACTAAACATGTGTCGATTCCCATCTCTCGTGTTAGTTGTGTCTCAATGTCAGCTGAAGCAACAAAGAATAGCCATCTCACTAGCCGATGGCGTTGGTACCGACCCGCGGTCGCTTCTCATCATGTCTACCTTGTTGCATCTAGATCAGGTCATAGTAACTTACCTCTTACACGATACAACCAACACTGGACATAAGAAGACCCAGTTCCAGTAAATTGCTCCTGGGGCTGAGTTTTGTTCGCATGCAGTCGCAACATGATGTTATCTGCTACCAACAGCAATCACCAGGCTTCTCCATAACATGAGAGAACCCACAGATTAACGGCTATGGCCGTCTTGGCCGACCAGCAGATAGAGGTACGTGCGGATATAATTGATCCACTTGTCTAGGTACATAACGTCAATGCGATGTGTCTTGTTTCAAAACGTGAATACGAGAGAGCTAATTTCGGTTTACTCTTCAGCCGCAATGCCGCCAACATCGAGAAAGGATGGACCTGTGGGGTGGCAAGGATGCATCTTGACCGTTGGAAGTCATTGAAGGAGGAAGCCTTGCAGCAGTGTGACAGCCAATTAGATCCAAGGGGCGACGTAGCTGAAGATATAATCCCTGTCCAACATCATGTTTCATCGACATGACATGCATCTCTTGAGTGGATCTAAGTTGAAGCCCACCACTAGTAGCAGTGCCGAGGTCTCTTCGCCGGCCGCAGAGTACAGCCCTCTCCGTCATGCTCGCCTCCACCCGCGAATCACCAACACATGGTTTCAGCCAACCCCGCCCAGCCTCGCCTTTCTCTTTCTCCTTGCTTAGCTTCTTACGATGCCGCATTCTCCATCATACCAAAAACTTCTTGTTTTGACCCCTCTTCTGACCTTGATTCGCTGCGAGCAACCATGGCGTACCACCCCGAGTATCCTATCTGCACCATCTGCGGCATCAGGCTCGAGGAGCCTCTCTGCTACCTCGAAGAGCTCGCCGAGCGCTCGCCTGATGAACGAGATTGGAAAAACGGCGTCGTTGCCCTATCTGGCCCGCATTGGTCACCAGGGGAATCGCCGTCCCTGGACCTGGCCGACGATGCAGTACATCGCTTTGATGCTGTCGCAACCTGGCATCCCTCGGTAGGGCTAGTCCTTCTCCCGGATAAGCGAAGTGTGGACACCCAGTCCCGGTACGAGTCTGACAAGCCCAATACCTTGGTACCGCCTGCCACTATGCAGCTATTCATGGGGATACATGCTGCCTGTGAGGAAGTGGCCAACCGCGTCATGAGGACCTCATTCAATGCTCGGGTTCGTTCAATAGGACATCTCTGGATGACGCTCGAACGCCGATGTGCTCGACCCATGGACCGTCACCCGCACATGAACTTCCTCCCTTACTTGCCAGAATCCCAGTCAGGTCAACCACGCTCGTTTGGCACTGGGCGTTACTTTGTTCCCTATTCCTGCATAATCAGATATGGAGATGAGTGGGATGGATGGGTAACTTTGAATCCCCCCCCCTGGGTTCCTTGGCGTACCAGCAACTAATCGCCTTTGACAGTGGGAAGATGACCCCATCGTCATTCCTGACTTGACGACTCAGCTTCTCTCAAACCTTGAACCAGTCAGTCGGACCACCGGTCCTTTGCCGAGCAAGTTCATGCAACAGTTCAAGGGCCGTCTCATGACTCTGCCGCAGGAGCTCAAGAATCAGCTTGTGTCCCTGTTGCAGGAAAATCCTGTCTGTCTTAACTGCAACTATTTGATGCCTCAGTATCTATGGAAGCAAGCGTTCTTGCAAATCCCGTTCCTTTGGGATCTCCATACGAAATTGGTACTCGAAAAAGCCGGTTCAGAACCGTCCGAGACAGAGGAGTGGAACTGGGAAAAGATTACTCGGCAGGTTCTGAGTCCTGCACAACCCCCGTCCCCCATTTCATATGCGTCGAAGAAAGGTTATGTGTGGGACTACGACAAGGTTGGACTGCGTGTGCCCCCTGGATTTACCAATCGCCGACGAATCTGGCAGATTGTGGAGGAAATGTGGCCAAACGATGTAGGAGTGTGAAGCTGTATAGTCTGAGAGGAGACAGAGTTAGATGTGAGGCCACGGATCGAGGGTTTCGGTAGCAAATAGAGCGAGTTGATCGAGCCAACAGCTGTCCACCAAATTATCGACTTGATCATAACCCTGGATAAGAGTCTCATGTGTCAGGGTTCTTTCATCCTTGCCCCTGCAGTTTGCCGGTAACTCAATTTGAATGACACTTTTTTGACAGCAGCCGTGAACTCCGGTACCAACATGAATGAAACTTACTCGTATGTGCATGCAACCTTGATCCGCAAGGCCGTCTTTTTCAGCCCCAGAGCTGCGAGATTTGAGGATGAACTGTGGATATACTACCAGGCACAAATCGGGCGTTCCAGTATATGCTAAACACATCCCGCAGAATAACCAATTGATCTCAGTCGGGGCCAAGTAATATAGAGTGATACGACGTAATTAACCACCTGCATCGTTAATGCGGCGCATTTTCCTCAAGGGGCGATACGATCGCGCACAGCCATGAAAGTGGGACAGTCTGGTTTCATAATCACCAACAACCAACACGTTCAAGTGAGTGTACTCTCATCAGTACCATTCTTGCCTGTAAACCTATACTCCACGGAGAGCTACAAGTAAGTGTTGCACTGCTCAAACATAGCATCAGGCCTCAATCACTTGTCTTCTTATTCCATCGCTAAAATCTCTCGAGTATTACCTTTGTGCACAATGGGGCCTCTGTGGGCATTACGACTCTCACTCGCTGGCTTGTTTCTTGCCAACACGGCCATGTCAGCCGATGACTGCCAGCCAGAAAGTTGGAAGGCTGCAGCTCTACAAGCTGGCCGCATCAACTGCCGAGACGGGGTTACCACTGAGTCAAAAGTCGATTCAAACACATGTGCCCTCTTGGCTAGCAAGAACCGCCTCTCTATGAAGGCATTTTTTGACTTGAATCCTCGACTAGGAGGGGACTGCCAGTCAATCTTGCCTGACACAATGTATTGTGTGAATGGATGTGAGTTTCATTACTGTTGGTATGGCGACGCTCAGCGCACCAGTACTAAGAACTCTCTCAAGTCCCGGAGCCAGTTCGCGCATACAACGGTCTGTGTGGCCCTGACAATGGAAACGCGACGTGCGTAGGCACAAACAAGCAGTGCTGCAACAAGAAAACTTGGAAGTGCGGTGATACCGTGTGCGTACAAATCCCGAAGCCGTGCTCACGTGATTGTTATGCTAACAGGTACCTAAGTGACGACTGCACTGTGAACTGCTACGAAGGCAACTGTTACTAGAGTTTGGCCGGCAACTTTTGAGGTAGACAGTATGGCATGTAGGTGTTTCTTTACCAGACGATGGAACCTTTGTATTTGCGCATGTTCAAGCTTCTTGTATGTTTTAATATTACCTCTCGTATTTCCGCGCCTGGTAGGAAACAGTGTACAGATTACTTGACCAAGCATGTTTAAGGGCCTATCGAAATCAGCGGTAGTTAAGCTAAATGATTAGAAGAGACTCGCGGCCTTTTGCTATAGCGCGCTAGATCTTGGCGAAGTTATTTACACCGTCTAAAAGGGGCTACGGCTGAGAAATTCCAGGAATGTTTTACCCGATTCGCCCTGCCTGTTATTAGAAGGATCCCGCCCCAATACCGATAAAGGGAATTAGGAACGGAGGGTACGGAAGAAGGAGCAGGGAGGAACAGGGGGGAGGAGGTAGAAGAATGGTGTCATATCGTATCACTAGGCCTCCTAGCGTCTAAGAGGTAACCGTGTCGAAAAGTGTAACCTTCCTTATAAATCTCGCAATGAAGCCGGCCAAGGAAATACAACATGCCGTGGAGAGCATCCATGGAAAAAGCACAGCCCGTGAATCCACCTCTTCGTAAATAATCTTGGGCATTGTCCATATTCCATCTCAGGATCAAAGCAATCAACCTCGAGAGAAACATGCCTGTCGATGTCGTTGTAACCCCTTCAGAACCCCGCCGCTCAGATCGAAACGATGTGAACACATAGCCCGATTCCAGTTCTTCTTCAAGAAGCATTGTATCTGTATCCTTACCTCTTCTCCTAAGTCCGGCAATCGGAGAGCGATAGCCATTGTTTGGGCTACTTTCGAACCCCGTCCCACTGCCTCGACTCCTCTCGCCATCATCGCCAGACTCGATAATGAAGATAGCAACTCCCCGAGTCCCAGGGCCGAGCAATGTTGCTGTGCAGAGCATTTTTCCCCGACGAATGGCTTCTTCGATTTTAGTCGCCATGCGCTTCTGCCATTTCTCAGCGAAGGTTACTGGATGATGCAAATCCACGATGCTGTGCAGTCTTTCAGAGAGAATGCGAAGGCGGCGATTAGCAGCTTGGAAAGCCAACCATCTCAGGGGCCGTAGCGCTCTGCAACGCTGACCATGTCTGTTGCGCTTTGCTCTTTTATGCCAAACATGGCGACGGAAACCGCTGGTTCGGATCTCTTCGTCCAGTCGCCAGAGATGACCCTCAGTCTTGATACCCTCTTCAGTTAGGATCACACCAGGGAATCGGCAACCTTTGTTGAATGTGAGCTTTCCTGTGGGCTCAGGGCATTCCAACCCATCAAAGAAGTGCATGTGGAGAATGTCAGTGATAGGTACTGCCCTTGCCGTCCCCACGTTTACACCATCTACAGGGTGGTTGGATAGTATCTCCCCATTCACAAGACAGAGCGTGAGTAAGGATAGACTGAGGCTATATCCGCTTTGCCGAAGCTTCCTGCTGTCTAGTCGATTGATATACTGGCAACAGTTGGCGATGATAGCCAGTCGGTCCCAGTCTCTATCTAGCTCGCGGCCTATGACATCCTCAATAATTTGCGGGGTCATGGATACCGGGGCCGAATCGCCGCAGTCGAGATCATCGGATTGGAGTAAGATGGTATACTTCCCGGCTCTCGAAAGGATGCTGGCCAAGTAGGGTGGAGGCGGCTGATGGCTTTGGTAGGCCAGACAAAGCATTGTTGCTTGCTCGTGGAATTTGACTGATTTGATACAGAGTTCCCCATCCAAGGATCCTAGAAGGCCGTGTGGCTTCTTGTCATTGAGGTTCGGGGGATGGGGAACAAGAAGCGTCATCTTCGTTCTAGCGCGGTAGTTTTCCTGGTAGGTCCAGCCTCGTGAGAACCACATGTCTGATGTCAGGTAGTTTAAAAGTCGAAGCGCTTGTAGGGCCCTTTGCCATGACGTTGATGACGAGAGCCAATGTCTTTTCTTCCATCGCACCACAAGGTCTCCAGAGAGAATCTCTATAAGCAACTGAAGTTAATCCGGAGTCTTGACTGGTCTTGCCAGTAATGCCACTGGGTATTCGCTCAAGCTGTAGACCCGATCCATCGCTTGCATTCCTATTTCTTTCGCTTCTCCGTCTTTCTGATCAATGCAGTGTTTATCGATCCAGAGGTCATCAACACTAACGTAATCCATGTACTTTTTCATGCGAATAAAAACCGTATCTTTTACGCTGGACGGCTTCGCTCGAGACGAACCTACGCTTTCAACTATGTAACCTCCTTCAGGAACACCTAATTCTTCTGGAGGTGGCCGCCATGTGTAGGATAAAGCGATGTATCCTGGCTCCTTGAAGGCATTGATAGTTCTCAGCCGTAGAGCTGGGCGGGTGGAGCGTGCACGCCTGCGATTCGTGTTGAATTGCCTTGGCGAGTCCGTATAATGTAGGCACCTCAGTTTCTTGATGAGATCCAAAGACTTCTGCTGTTCCACCTGGGCGGTTTGAATAGCAACTAGCTGCGTTGTAATCCTGTCTTGTGGACACCTTGCGCGGATACGAACGAGCGGCTCGTTCATATCATCAGTCGCTTGAAGACCGCTGGGCATAAGCGGTAGGTTTTCTTGGGGCATATTCCACTCCATCTGTGCTGCAATCGAGACTGTGGAAAGATTTGTAAATTGGATGTCGATGTTTGCTCAGGTGTGGCTTTTCAAGTATATTGTCGCTTGAGATTTGCAGGCTTGTTGTGTTGAAATGGTTCTAAAGGCTGTATGAGACGGCAGTACCTCAATCAGTCAAGCAGAGAACTGCGTCGCATTTTATCATTTGAGAAACCTTCAGCAATTCTGCACTCCTAAACCGCGACAACGTTATCGAGCCCGGCACTGCTCCTCCCATTCCTTAGGTGGTGGGGTTCCCAGCCTAAGCCCAGCCATTCGGAATACTCAAAATCGCTATAACATGCGAAGGCATGCACGCAGACTCGCGTCCAACCAGAATACGCCGCATCGCGGGGTTGAAAAAGACAAAATAATCAGAGATAATGCAGCTAATTGCATGGCTTATCAATATCCTTCTATGACTAATATGAGCATATGGGCTTGATCTCGTTGCGGATATTCCACACTCCCAGATAACAGAGAGACTAGCCGATAAATACTACTATTATTTATCTGATTAATGCAGTAGCATAGTGTCCCAGTGATAACTTCGCCACTCTATGGTGTGTGGTCTTCGTTTCTAACCATGTGATAGGCATAACACAAGAGGGGTCGAGGGATCACTGTTTGCTGCTCCCGTAACCCTCAAAATTATCACAGTGCATCACGCGCCCTTGCAACCCCCAGCCACCTCAGCTAATTCAAGGCAATGTGCAGGTCAAATGACAAGGCGCATTGCCGCTTTGGTGTGGCTGCAGGCTTGGCTTTCAGGCAGCAGTTTCTTAGCTCCTGCCGGCATACGGTATTACCCAAGCATGGATCTTCGTCTTCTGTGAGACAAGACAACAAACTGGTTTCAGGACGGAGCCGAAAATGCAGTACCAGTAGTTCTGCCGAAAGGCGAGTGACCTTTTATATAGGCCATTAAGGTTGGGCTTCAGGTTGCGGGTTGGGAGGTAGCCTTGCGTTATAAAGGGGCAATAAACGTAATTAGAGCAGGGAAAAGCCATTTTCGATAACGTACATGATAAGCATGTGTCACACGCAAGTATATGTCACACCTATACTGTGCACTAAAAATAGAAAATCTTAGGCTTAATAAAAATAGCTATAAAATTATCTAGCCAATCAGCTTTTTATAAGGACTGAATCCTCTGCCTATTCTCCTCCTATTTTAGTTACCTACCCTACACCTTATTCAGACCTTATAGTCTATATTTTTCAGTCTTTTACACTTATAGACGCCATGGAGGAACTTGCTGTCCGGTGCGACTGCCCACCAACCCAGGACGGAGAGACTCATATCACTCACGAGCTGGCTTCCAAAGGACCACCAGTTATGCAACATCTCAATAGTGAACCCCCCTTTCCACCAACAGGAGAGGATCAAAATCGACGCAACTTCGGCTCACGCTCTAGTCTCGATCTTTTGTGGCGTGAGTCTCGCCGTCGACCCCAATGCCGATTTCTATATCTATGTTACTCAATACTCATTGCTGTGAAGCCAAATGTCCAATTGGTATGAAAATGCTCCTATTGTCAAGTGGGAGCTTCATCGCGTCGCGCTCTATTGTTCGATCGACACCACAAACGTCTCGCTACAGTACCAAGCATCGTGGAAAGTCCAGGATACTTTCTGGAAGGACCTTCAGCAGCACGATGTTTTCCGCGAAAAGGCTTTTCCGCAAAGATGCAGTGACCTGGCTTGGCTTGAAGGCCTCTTCCAAGAGGTTAAGCTTTATCTGGACACTCAGAAGGGACAACACAAGATTGATCTCTGGCCTCCTGTACTTGAGATCAGTTCCAGGCTTCGACGAAAATTCGGGTTTGACAGGTTCATAGAACTTCAGTTGCTGTCAAGCTCTTTGTCGAAGTCTTTCCGAGACGGCGATCTGAAGAAATCACTAGCTCGATGGTTGGTTCACACGCGTCAACTTTTTCTCCATCGCGAGTGGGCTACATTCTTCTTGCAGGACTGCAACATTCCACCAACCTTCCCTAAACGAGTGTTTCTGTTTGCCGAGCGAGGACATGGCCTCATTCCGTCTATGGATAGCAAACATGCAGTCCCCGGGACCGTCACGTCAGCAATCAGGGACGAATGCAGCCGACTCGACATGTTGAACTAGCTTTTACAGTTTGACCAGAACACAGATAAGCCATACATGAAGCTCTTCCACCGCATTCAGTTAGGTAGGCTCCCAACCACATCCTTCTTCTACTTCCCTCTACATTTACCAACCTTTACTCATTCTATCGGACGTTCCTATAGGCCTAAGCAAAGCAACCCCAACTGTGGTGCTGGCAGAGCATCAGATACGCAACCATCATGCGGACATCCTATCACCGAAGGGTGTAGCCATGAATGATGGTATCGGAAGACTATCCCCCTCGCTTATGCGAGAGGTGCGGAATGATCTTGGTCTAGAGAGCATCCCATCAGTTATTCAAGGGAGGATTAGGGTTATGGTTGGGGTTAGTATTGACTATCTAAGCTATTTTGCCCGGAGGGTTTCTTCTAGCTAAAGATATAGCTTATAGACTGAAGAGAGGAGATTTTTCTGAGATATAAAGAGATAAGAAAAAGGAAAAATAAGAGTATAAAAGAGATATAAGAGATATAGCTAAGAAAGAGAGAGATAGCTACTCAAGTATTAAAGACTGAAACGGGGCCCGTTTCCAGGTCTGGACCAACCAAAACTCCCCATTCTTACAGGGGTTCTCTAAAATCGAAACGGGGCCCGTTTCTCATTTCTGACTCTAAAACCGCGTCGCGAAACGGGGCCCGTTTTCGCGTCGCGTTGGTCCGTGCCAACCAAGTTAATTCCTTTGACACTTCCCTCTTCCTCACCTGAGCCATAGGACATGCGAATCGGGCTCCCCCCAGGCTTGAGTCCTGGGGGACTGGATGGAATTCGCGCAGGTAGTCGACAGAGACATTTTATTTTGTTAAAATTCAACCATAACGATGCATCTAGCGATATGTGTATAAAACGATAGAGAAGAAAGCAATTGATTGATCAATTTCTATAGAGTCATTTTTTATTTTATCGCTGGCTAATAGATACGCAAAAGAAAGTATTTAACTCGGTGTCGAGACGAAAGCATGGTCTGAGCTTAGAGGCTACTTATGAAATATTGTTACACCCTGGTCGCTTGGCCTAGACCTCAAACCAATGAAAGGAGGGCTTGGACCGGACGGTATCCTTGTTTGCTCCACAGTGATTTCCTGAAACAGGAGAGGCAAGCCGGGGCTTGCACATAGAGCCTTGAGGAACGAAAGTTTCTGAGGCCGGAGCGAGATAGGATTTCCAATAGGTCAGGAAGATGAAGATAAAATGGAGGGGTTTGTGGTTTTCAGTATAGAGTTCAGTATAGACTTAGGCGGCATCTTCCATTATGCGGCTAGATAATAGGCTATCTCTGTCTTGGTTTTTATTTTCATACTTTCATCTATCCTGAGAATATCGCAGCAGACTACCATCCACGTTGTTATTCCTTTTCTAGAATTTTTTTGGTGGGTTGATGGCTTCGATGTGGCCGGTTTGCCGAATCTAATGGTAAGGCGACAATTGAATTAAGCGCATGCGTCGAAGGGTTTACTGAGGCGGGACTCTGCCTAGTAGTGTTTGAGTCGCTAGAGGAAGACGCTGAGGCTGAGGGAGGGAAGGATTGAGTGGCAGCGCTGCAACCGTCAGGCGAAGAGGAAAGGTTTGGGGCCGGCTGCGGCATACGCGGCCTCTTCGTCGGCGTCGGCGCAGGGTCAGGGCAGTATCGCTTTCGTGGCGGTGTAACGGGCTGGCCGGAAGATGAGGCTGGAGGACTCGGTAGGAGAGTGCTAGGCGTAGTCACAGAATAGCAGGCAGCGCGCATATCCTGGAAAGCGGAGGAGGCGGAGGAGCTTGTTGTTTCGGTGACGTAGAGAGAGGCACGGTGGTAGCCCTATCGAGAAAAGTCCAAGAATCGGGAACGACAATAAAGACGTAGTCTCGTTCGAAGCCCGGGGGATGGACCATGACGCGATGGTCGAGCAGGCCGGCGACTTTGCCAGTGCAGGTGAATTGGGTGTTAGCCTGGAACTGGGAATCTCGCCTCTCGGTCACTTTCTTGCACAGGATGGCCCAGGGATTCGTGTGAACGGGGAAGATGACGAAGACCTGGAAAGGGTGAGAGCCTCTGAATGGAGTTTTGTCGGGGTTCCCTGGAGTAAGATAAGTGGAAAGCTGGATGAAGCCGCAGCACTTCAGTTGGGTGGCGTCCAGACCTGGGAGGAGGTCCTGTCGCAGCAAGGAGTGACCGGGGCCGACGATGGGGCCGGTGAAGGAAACGATGGGCGGGATACAGGGGAAGTTGACCATGGAGGCCAAGAGCCTAGGCAGAACGCTCTGGGCATATATCAGCCGAGTTTGTTCGAAGGAAGTGCGTGTGGGGGGAGTGCGTTAAGACCTACGGCTGATAGCTTTGATCACGGACGATGAGGGCGGGCATGGTGTAGAGAAGGGTGCGGCCTGCATCAGATTCTAGACCGTCGAGCTGCTCAACCTCCCACGCAAGGGCGTAGGGGTGGACGCGGCCATTCATGAAGAACCACTCTTCGGTCCATTCCGAGGCTACAATAGGTTGATTGTAAATCGAGAGATTGAGACTGAAGAAGATGGATGTCGGCGAGTCGCCAACGTCGGACCGTAGGGGTGCATATTCCGCGGCCAGCAACCACGAGGGGGGAGGGAGGAAGATGCGGGCGAGCGTTTCGGCATTGAGGCCCTTGATGCGATGCTGTTCCTGGTGAGCGAATCTGGAGGG
The DNA here is from genome assembly GCF_050370095.1 of Fusarium phalaenopsidis. Classification (NCBI taxonomy): domain Eukaryota; kingdom Fungi; phylum Ascomycota; class Sordariomycetes; order Hypocreales; family Nectriaceae; genus Fusarium; species Fusarium phalaenopsidis. Next base: position 185,430 of record NW_028145414.1, on the reverse strand, counting down.
GCAGTCTGGTTGGGCGAAGAACATCATAGACATATCACCGCCAGCGGCCCTTTGGGTGTCGAGCGGCTTTCGAAGGTGGGGCGAAGCATGGGCGACGGGCGAAGAGGAAGACATGATACGTCCCTTGTAGATTAAATGACTGATGTGGCTACAAGTGGAGGATTAAACCGTAGCTATCGCGCGGCATGGCTCTTGGTTTATGCCAAAAAGAGTGGTAAACTTGGCTGTTATATATCCTCGACGATATCCGTTCGAGACCGGACTGTCTCCGTGTTGAGACGGATATACAAGTATATATAGACATATCTAACTACCGGTATATATAGAGTGTTCTATATACTAGACGATATCCGTTCGATACCGGAGTTGTTCCGTGTTGAGACGGTGAGCGATGTAAGGGCTCCCGAGCTACCTGATCTTGACAGCAGCTGTGTGTTGCGCGAAAAGGCAACGATGCGACCGTCCTCCTCGAAATCACGGAGGGACGCGGAGGAGAGCGCAACGTTGGAATAGCCGGCTAGCCGAGATTGTGACAATGGACGCATATAGGCAAGTTTGTAGGTGGAGGAACCTATGCCGAACTAAGTAGCATAATCATCATCCAGAAGCGAAATCGTGCAACTAAAGAGAGTCCGACGCGCAAGCCTTGCGATCTACCGTCCGCCTGGAGCCATCGATGTCGAGAAGGCAGCAGCAGGATGGATAGTCCAGCGGCGAAGCCACATGAGGCGGTTGCTCACGTGGGAGCCTGCTCGTTGTCAGTTGGGAACGGGCCAGGGGGCAATGATGTAAACGTGTGGGAGAAAGAGCAGGGAAATGAGACGACGGGAGGCGGCGTGGATGTGATAGCAGCTACGGGCAAGAGGCTGGGACGTTGGTCAAGATATGATTTACTGGCGAATGCAGCATCAACGTTCCGACAGATTCAGCCTAAGCGGTCTGCGGTTGAAGATACCGCATGGAGGCAGCGTGCGGAAGCAATTGCGAGGTCGTTGCCCAGACGACGTCTGCGAGGCGGTTTGCGGTCAAACAGAGCACGGAAGTCTCATGACACGGCCAACAGTGGAGGTTCTGCGCAACATCAGCCACCGAGTCAGCTTCAAAGGCCCTTGTGGACCAGAGAACATGGTGCACCGGAGGCCGCGCATTCTGATCTTCCGCTCTTTCACCGACACTTTTTGCCGAAGGAGAGGCGGGATGGAGATGATGAGCGGCGCGGTACGCCTCCGAGGAAACAAATCCGAGCTGGAACCCGAAAGCAGAGAAGACGGGAGTTGCAGGCCGAAGACCTGGCGAGCGTGCTGCGCTTCTTGGAGGACGAATTTACCGTGAAGGAGAGTCTGTCCAAGGAGCAGATGTGGTATACGCCAATACCACATGAAAGGAAGGTGTCAACCGTGCGAGCCTTCTACAAGGAGTTCCACGATGTGGATACTCTGCCAATACGGACTTGCATGCTGTGCTACGGTAAGCGCACGAAAAAAGAGTTGAGAGACGTGACATGGGACCAATGGATGTCGAGCTGGGTTGAAAAGGACAACCGTTCGCCATTTTCATGTCGGAGCTGTTTCCCTGTGGGCGAGACCTTCACGGCATGTGCGGAGTGCGCTCGTTGCTTGAGAAGGGGTGTTCTGTCGCCTGCAGCCCAGCTTCACAGACGTATTGGGTGTGAGCATATGTTTCCCGAAGAGCTGAAGGGCCTCACGCCGGTTGAGGAGAAGCTTATCGCGCTGAACTCATGTTATGGGTTAGTCACAAGGTATAGCATTGCGAGCAGCCAGAAGCCAAGTGTCAGGTATCCGAAGCACATCAAGGGCCACATCATGGTGTTCCCGAACAATGTGCAGGAGCTGGCCACAAAAGTGCTCCCCCACCCGCTTGTGCAAGTTATGGAAGAGATCCATGTCTCGTGGCAGGGTGCGGAAAAGCCAGCGCCAAGCGACTTGTCAGGTTTACTGTCGGTGAGGCGACGAGTCGTTGAGAGGGCCCTCCTCTGGTTGAAGAAGAACAACCCGCATTACGCTGAGATCGAGATTGACGCGGCGGAGATGGAGAGCTGGGGTGCGCCGCCGCATGGGGTGCCGCCACTGGTGTACGATCGCATGGAGCGGAATGAGCCAACGGCCTGGGAAAAAACACGAACGGCGCAAGTTGTTCCACCAACGGAGCGCGGCATGGACGATGAGGATTCATTGGAGATCGAAGAGGTCCTCGCTCGTCTTAACCGAGGAGAGGACATACCCAGTGGTGAGACCCAAGGGCCGGGGCTGAGCGAAGATGAAGGTGGCTACCGGAGCGAGGCCGAGTCTGATCAATTGGGAAAATCGATCAATGAAGTCACTTCATCGGGTATGTTTGCGTTGGACGGACCGTCAGATGTACCCGATGTGGAGAAGCTTTTGTTTGCCTGCAATGCTGTGAACGCGGATGCAGTGGCCGGGGGAGGCAATGCGGGCCCGACAACACGAGTGGAATCGGGGTCGGCGGACAGACGGCCAGGGCTAGCTGACGGATGTGAGCCATACATTCACGTCTCTCGGGGCGACGAATTCGCCGACTCACTTGGTGCCTCATTCTTCGCGAAGACCTTCCCCACGCTATTGCCGTTTGGCGTCGGCGGGCCACGGTTGGTGGAAGACGCCACCCTACGCGCGGGAAGAGGTGCCGATATGCGCGGAGCAGAGGCGGCGGCGGCGCAAGACCTCGTCTCCTCCCGTAACATGAGTCTGCGAACGTGGGCCGACGTGGTGTTGCGGCGCCACGGCGGTCGGTTTGCGACGCACCACATCTTTGCATTCCTTGTGTTCAACATGAGTGTACGGTCGAGGAACCGTCGCGTCAGCATGTTGAGCGTGACGAGGAAAAATTTCCGCAAGATAGAGCGCATTATACAGTCGCTCTCGGCAGACAGGTTAGCAGCGGCAAGGATGGAGTTGGAGAACTCGGGCAAAACGACTGACGAGGGCGTGAAGGAGCTCTCGAGAAGCCTTTCCTTGTACGGCTTCCGGCAGCCTATGTCCAGGGAAAACCGCTTGAGTATGCGGCGGAAGATACAGTCGCTGATTCTTCGGCATGGCGTGCGGCGATCTGGTTCACGCTCAATCCAAATGACATTACGAACCCGGTAAAGCTGCGACTTGCGGCATACCGCACCGGCGAGCCTGACGAGGCCGAGGCTTTCCTGAGGAGCCTTGACATGTCGTACAAACGCCTGCGGCTGGCCATTTCGGACCCCATGAGCTCGGCCATCTTCTTCCACCGCGAGATGACGTTGTTTTTTGAGCATTACGTCAAAGTAGGAGAGGAGTCGGTATTCGGCCGCATCATCGACTACTATGGTGCTGTCGAGACAAACGAACGAGGGGCGCTTCATGTCCACGGGTTGCTTTGGCTGCATGGAAACGCGCACTTAAGTTCGATGATTGCCGATATCGACGGCGAAGACCAAGCAACCTACCGTGAACGTATCATCCAATACATAGATAGTGTCTTCTCCGAGGTACAGTATGGCCCTAGGCATGCCATTGAAGAAGATGCAGCAGTCGAGGCGGGGGCAAAGCCGACATACCTAACCTATGAGGCAGGACCTGGACCAGGAAGGGCATTGCGCCCTCCAAGCGGAACGGTCGGTGGCATCGGACATTACCTCCCTGCTTGACAACAGGGAGCAATTTTCGGCCGCATTTGACGAGGAAGCGAATTTCTGTGCCGGTGCGACACAGATCCATACTCATAGCCCAGCTTGCGTCAAGTACTCCTTCAGCAAGGGCAAAGGAGGAGGAAAGAAGCGTGGCCTTTGTCGATTCCAGGCGCCATGGAGACTAGTCGAAAAGACTGCCTTCATGGCAGACGGCGTGCTGCAAATTCGAAGGAGGCATAGCATGGTGAATCGGTGGAACAAGGCCATGGCCGTGAGGCTTCGCCACAACCATGACATCTCCTTCATAGCGACACAGCGGAAGACCATGGCCCTCATTTATTACGTCACAAATTACGCGACGAAAGTGGAGGATCCGGTGTGGAAGCGTGTGGCCGCCGCGGCAGAGCTCTTGACCGCATCAACGGGTGAAGGGGCGGCCAACGGAGGGGGGAACGTTGGAGACGGTGCTACCGATGACGCCGTCAAGGGGAACAGGACGCGGCAATTCTTGATGAAGGTGGCAAACCGCATATTCACGGAGCGATCTCTATCGCAGGTCGAAGTCATCGCCCACCTTCTAGGATACCCGACCGAATTCACCAACAGCAGCGATTGGACGTTCCTGAATGTCTCTCTGCTGTACTGGCACGTCTTCCGAAGGTGGCGACACCTTCGGCAAGAGAGCGGCACAGCGGTTGCGGATAGTCCCGTGGATGAGTCGATCGTCGTGGAAGAATCGGGTGAGAGAATCAGCTATGCTGAGGCATATCAGCACCGGGGAGACGTTTTGCGAAGCCTGTGTCTCTATGATTATGTGTCGCTCGTCAGACTCAAACGAGTCAGTAAAGATGAGATCGCTGCCGCTTGGGGAGAGGTGGCATTCGAGAGCGAGTGGGAGTCTGGAAGAGGCTGGTTGCAGGTGCTGAGACGGCCGGGAAAGCACGCCAGCGTCTGTCTTGATGGCTACCTGAGCAAGGATCTCGACCAGGATGACGAAGAGTCGTGCTATCGAAGGTGGGTCTGCCGCCGCCGACAGAGTGTAAAAATGGTCGTGTTGAAGAGGCTAACCTCCATGCTGAAGAGCAGCCGTCCAGCACCTTGCGCTATTTGTGCCATGGGAGTATTTTCTGTGCCGAGAAACGGGCGACATCAACAGCATATGGGTGCGGGCTCGAGAGGCCCTTCCTCCGAGAATATCATGCCTCGTCGATAATGTGCAGCTACTACGGCGGTCGGCCGAAGACGCAAAACGCGACGCCAGGCAATGGGCAGCCTCAGCCGGCGACGATGACTTCACGGCCGCACGTGCCCGTGAGGAAGGAGAAGGCGAGGCTGGTGAAGAGGCCGCATCGGTTTACCAGTCTGGCAGCATCGGTAACGCAACGTGTCTGATTGACGTCGTGAGAAGTGCGGTGGGCGCCAACCAGATCACTGCCGGCTCGCCGGAGCTCATGGCGACAATGGAGCAGCTCTGCCGCTTCCAGCAGTCAGCACTGAGCTCGACTGCTGAGCTCCAGGCCACCGTAAGGCCCGAACGAGGAGAAAGACGGATCAGCATACCGGGAGGGGCATTTTCCGGGACCGCTATACCACCGCAGGATCAGGTCAAGGCCATCAAGTCGCAGCAGATCTGTGCCTTCAGAGAGAGGGAGCGAATGATCCAGGGCATACGAAATATGGCCGAGGTTCATAGAACTGGCCACAGCGCGGCGGTGCGAAGTGTGCTCACTGGTTTCGGCGAGGAAGATATCCAAATGACGGCAGCCGACTTGGAAGAAGAGACGGCAGGCGAGGCAGGTCCGGGCATGGAAGTCGACTTTGGTGCATCAACGTCCTTCCTTGAGGCAGGTAAGGCTCTGGCAGCGCGGTTCACGCTGAACAAGAGGCAGACAATCGCCTTCCTCATCATATGCCGCCAGCTCGATTCGATACAATGCAGCGGCAGAGGCGACGTCGGTCAGCTCTGCGAATTTGTTGGTGGAGAAGGTGGAACCGGCAAGTCACGAGTCATCGAAGCACTCGTCGAGCTCTTCGCATCAAAAGGTATTTCAAACCGTCTGCTGATAACGGCGACGTCGGGGACTGCCGCAGCGCAGATCAACGGCATTACGATCCACTCCGCATGCGGGCTCTCCAAGGACCAAGCGGCGGGCGCGAACACGGCCAAGGACCTCGACGGTGTGCGACTGCCGAAACCGGCTGAGCGATTTGTCCATGGCCAGTCTCGGATGGACTGGCAGGAGAAAGACGTGCTCGTCGTCGACGAGGTGAGCATGCTGGGAGCTCGGACGCTACACGCGGCGAACGAGCAGCTCTGCAGGCTACGCGGGTCGCAACAAGATTTCGGAGGGATCCCCATCGTCCTTTTCTGCGGAGACTTCCACCAGTTCCGCCCGGTACAAGAGAGGTCGATCCTCTTGCCGAGCATGGCCGTCTCGTGGGATGAAGACAACTCATTCAAGGCCGAGCAACGGCACCAGCACGACAAGGCGCACGCGCTGTGGAAGAAGTTCACGACGGTCGTCATGCTGGACGAACAAATGCGCGCCGCCGGAGATCCGGAATTGCAGAGACTGTTGAAGCGAATCCGATCGGGCGTGCAGGACCGTACGGATTTGGACCTCCTCAACTCAAGATGCTACCGCGAAGGCAGGCGGATCCCGTGGGAATCAGGCATCACAGTGGTGACGCCGCTGAACCGGAATCGATGGAACCTGAATATGGAGGCGACCTTGTCGTTCCAGATCCAGCAACGGTCGATGCTGGGAATCTTCATCTCCGAGCATAAGTGGAAGGACGGGCTGCCGACCGAGGAAGAAGCCACTATGATGCTGAACCAGGGCGATGATAGCGCGATACCAGTACCAGGCGTCTTCATGTTCGTGCCGGGGATGCCCGTCGTCGTGAACCACAATACCCATCAGGGTCTGAAGCTTGTCAATGGTGCCAGGTACAGGGCGCTTGACGTCATCCTCGACAAGGCGCACCCAGGCCATCGGATCTCGGCCGATACGATGGTCCACTTCGGGCCGCCGGCGGGGATAATATTGGCGTTGGAGGCGACGACTAAGTTTCACTTCGTCGGAATGCCGCCCGGCACGATCCTGTTGATAACCATGAACGTCAGCATCCAATGCCAGCGAAAGCGGCCGTGGCAGCAGAACGATGCCAGTCGGAAAGGTTTACCTTGCACGGCAGCGTTCGCGTGCACAGACTACAAGGTCCAGAGCAGAACGCTGGAGCGCGTAGCCCTGGAGCTGCGGGGGACGAGGACGACAAATGTCGACGGATACATAGTCCCCGCACCATGCGACCCGTACAGCCTGTATGTGCAGCTGTCGCGGTGTCGGTCACTGGACGGCATCATGCTCATCTCCAAGGTGCGGGAAAGAGATCTGGTGGGCAACCGGGTTCCCCACGAGATGACCGTGGCAGAGGCCAGACTGGAGGAATTGAGCAAGAAGACTGTTCAGGAGGCTCTTGCAGTGGCTGGATGACGATTTTCGAGGTCGAGAGACGTTGTAAAAAATGCACCAGAGGTTAAAGCAAGAGGCACGTGCGAAGTCACGGGGAAAAAAAGGGGTGGGAAACCAAGAGCCCTATGGCGTGGATTAAAGACCACCAATAGGAGTGCAGATACTATAATCCCTGTCCGGGGGCGGGGCATAGACCTTTCGTTCTTCAAGGCACAAGGCTACTACGGTAAGTTTCGTTTTGCCCATAGAACTGGCCGAGCGAGTAGTCAAGCAAGCACTGTCGAGACTAAACGACCGGATAGTAGCAGACATCATTGTATTGCGCACAACCTAGACTTTATCACCCTACATAGCATGAATTCAAGATGCAATACATATGATTTCGAGGGGCCGCTTGGTTCATTAAGAGGTTATTATGTATCCTTCGTCGCCGGGTTTACTTTTCCACCGCGATCGCTTGTCGCGATTGTTCTTTGCACCTACCCTACTGTACGCAGTCTTGCTAGTCATTCGTTCAATTACACCGAAACTGGCCCCTGCACGCCACGGGGTCATCCGTGCACGCATCGCGTCTTATTGATCTCCCCTCCGGGGAAAGAGAAAACTACCGTAAGAACTCGGTAAATTCGCGCTTTTTTGAGTTCAACCGGCGTCTCTTGGCAAGCCACACAGAGGGCGGGGATGGGCGGCAGAACGGATCCCCCACCAAAAATAGGTAGGCGGCTTGTTCCCACTTCCAACCTCCGCCTTCTATTGAAGCTGCCCTCCGATATCGTGATAACGAAGATGGCCGCCGCCGCTGCCGGCTTCATAGTTATCATATGTGTGTTTTTTTGGTGTTGAAGACGGACTGGAGGTTAAGAAAGGAACGTAAATAGCAAGAGGGAATAGCCTTCTTTTGGCAAGATAATAAGGTCAATGAGACTTCTGAAGGCGCTGATTCTGATGGTCTAGTTAGCTAATGTATATTGTATCTCCTTCTCGACATTTCTGGGAGTCATCATCATCTCGCAGTCGTTGGATCAGATCTGCCTTCTTCCCTGATACCCTGAGGCCCCTCTTCCGCAGCCGCTCTTGCAGCTGCTTGATGACTTCTTCGTGATATTGTGCATGCAGAAGAAGCTCGTCATCGTCGGCAACGAGGAATTCCTCGTCGTCACATAGGGGATCCACGGGGTCCTCGTCTTTGACGATGACTTCCTGGGCTTCTTCCCACCCAGTAAAGTCAATCTGATCAGAAGGTATATCCTTGATCCGGATCAGCCAGTCCTCAGCCCCGTCAGGGCGTATGCTTATTCCGCAGTTCAAGAACGCTTTTTTGACCATCTCTGACTTTGCGCTAAGACGCTTTAAAGCAGAAGCAACTACATGAGTAACCATAACTCTCTTATCACTAACTGACCACTTGAAATCATCTCCTTTCTCTCTTTCTATCTGCTCAATATACTCGTCAGTTGCCTCCTGTAACCACCGCTTAAAAGGAGCATTGATAGCGGTGTCAAGGGGTTGCAAAAGACTTGTACAGCCGGGAGGGATAAGTGCAAGGGAAATACCGTTATCCCTTAGTTTCTTCTTGATCCCTTCAGTCTTGTGGAATGTGGCTGCATCCATCACGAGCAATATATCCTCTTCTTCATCCTTAATAAGGGGAAGAAGCTTGTTGTCAATCCAGGAAGAAAAAAGCTCCTCGTTATTGTATGCTGTCTTATTGAACTCTACGTCGACGTCAGGGGAATAAAGATGCTGCTCCTTCTCGTAAGTCTGGCCGCCTTCATCGGTAGGGGTACCATGAAATATAATAGTCGGTCGAAGCCTGAATTCGCCATCTGCGAATATATAAAGAATCAAGGTGGCCTGCCGTTTATTCCACCCGCTGCGGTCGCTTTTCCCGGAGACTGATTTTGCGCCGCGTATTTCCCAAGTGAAGCCATCAAGATACTCAAATGGGATTGGGGTCTCGTCTAGGTTGAGTATAAGGCGCCGATAAAACCGGCGTTTTGGCGAGTTCAAGATCATCGTGATGGCCCGAGATTGGAATCGTAATGTAGAGATGCGCCTGATGAATCGTAAGAACCTATTCACGACGTCGATGTAATCCTCTGGCCTCTTGGTTGACTGCTTTGTCACTCGTCGCTTTACGATGTTGTGACGCCGAAGGAAGCCTCGCCACCAACCGGTGGAGAAAGGGAACCGGGAGCTTTGGTCTGGGTATAACTCCTTGTAAATAGCCTGTGCCTTCCGGCGGAACCAAGAGGTCGTAGCTACTTTCCCTTGGGCGCGGCGCTCTAAGAAAGAGAGGTACACTTGATCTTGGAGGCCTGGCCACTTGGGGCAGAGTTTCCGATGATGTTCTTTGAGGAAAAACTCACGCTTTTGCCGCCATCCACGGATCGTTCCTTCTGGTATTTTGAAGTGCCTCGAGGCATCATAAATCGTAGGCTTCCTTTTCCAACCCTTCTTTATAACGTGGCCGTGGATCAGCCACACGAGGACTTCCGCCTTCTGCTCCGGTGAATAGCTTCTTTCCGGGCGTTGGATTGGCAGGATCCTCCTTGGTTTCCGCTCTGCAAGAGGCTTGGGCTTTGGGCCGGGCTTTTTCCTTGGTGTTGAGGCCACAGTCCAGCCGGCATTAGGATCAACCTCATCAAGCGGCGGCATTGTGTGAAAAACGCGGTGGCGATAGCTTCAGATCGGATGAAAGAGGGACTGCAAAAATCCTGGCCGGGGGGAACATCTGATCTTCTGATATTACCCCTCGAATGATCACTTCCACATACTAACTGTATGAGGAAGTGATCATCCGATCAGCGACGGAACTCAGCGCACTTCCCGCCGCAGAGGATAGTTTCCAGCATGTATTCATCCTCTTCATAATTGCCAAATGTTATCTGGACGACCGCGAGAAGGAAGGCAAAAGACTCCATTGAAAATTACGCACTTGCTTCTACAAAACTATCTTCAACGCACTAGTCTCCCAGCGGAAGACACCCTAACTTCTTGTGACGTGTGTCAATACGGCCGTCCGTTGACTCCCATCGGATTCTCGTATGGATATTCCGCCTTGCCATGGATGCTCTTTTGGTGTTGGTTAAGATCCTTCAGTGTTTCGAATCCCATCGTCGTCGGGCAATCATGACATAGATATGGCGCGTTGTCATGGAAGTTTTTTAGCTGCCACATAAGAATCGAGTGCAGTGACGAAGCATCTTGCTGAGCAGGTGCTTGAGAAGTTCAAGATGGAACATCGCGTTCGAGCCTGCATGGCTGGGCGGCGGGATGGATAGGTTGCTCAGGCTGGGTCGTATCAAGTGTTGTTTTGGGAGAGTTGTCAGAGAGCACCGGTGTCGAGCTCAACAGATCGATCCATTCCCGCCTTGCATTCAGCGCTTTCAATGCCTTTGGCCTCGTGGACGTGCGCCCCCTCGGGTCAAATCGCTGTCTGTGAGAACGCCTGGTGTGTCCAGTCTGACAACTTGAGCAGGCTTTCGACTGCCTCGAACCGCTTGATATCCGCGGCCAATTGCGAATGAGTCTCCGGCCGAGCCCTGGATTCGGGTTCGTATGACTTTTGGGCCCGTTGTAGGCCATGGTTGAGATAGAGGGGATGGCGTGGCTGTGGGTGCGAGGTTGCTATAGGCTGGCCATGTTGGTGATGAAGGGAGGTATGGTTCATGATGGTAGGAGCAGAAAAGGCAGCGGATGATTCAGCTCCCTCGAAAGCATGGATTGAATAGAAGATACGCCATCAAAAGACTTATCTTGGGGACGAGCCTGGTATCAGGGAAAACGGTCGGGGCATGGCTCGTATATGTGACAGGAAGCTGATCCAATACACAACTCGTCTCCCTAGGCCTCAGCTTAAAGGAGAATTGCCGCGACAGGAAAGCAGCAGAAGCAACGAGTTTCCTCGTCTGGAGACAAGCAGGAACCTGCGCTAAGCCAAGTCAAGGTCAAGGGCCCCCAGCGATCGACTGGGGAGCCGGGGCGGGCTGGTCAGCTCAGCCCGAGATACACGCCCCCCTCAAGATCACGGTCTGTGCACGAATGGCCCACACCCCCATGCAGGCGATGTTGGTTTACACCACCACCCCTGGGCATGGCACGGCAACAGGAGCGGAAGTGCAGTCCCTTCATGTCCAAGGCGAGGAATGGCATCCATAAGAGTGCTCACACCGCGAGCTGTAAGATACTCCAGGTCATGCCTCACCTGCAATTGCCGATTGTCTTTGCTTTCACGTTGCAACACAAATGCGCGATGTGATGGCGGCTTCAACGTCCCCCAACAATGTCGTCCCAGAATATCTCCGGCATTATATGCCATTCGAATGCTGGGTCGACATTCCTCATTCAAACGGCGATTACTATGTATCATACAGCATTGCCAACTGGGATCTCAGAGACCGTATAGTCTTTACTATGCAGGCTCCTCCGAATGAGCTACATCGTCATTATCACCTCCTTCTTCAACAGACCAACTTCATTGGCTTCGACTTATCTTCTCAGGAAAAACAAAGAAGACCGTTCAGTACACTTGGAATGACCGTCTATCTGTGAGTTTTCTGACTATTAACTGAATCCCTCTAATCACTAAACAGAACCATCCGGCTATATGATCCAACAAAATATGCCTGGGCGGCCAGACTACCAACGAGAATTTTGCTTGGAATTGCAGCCAACATCAGCACCCAAATACCAGTTTGGTGTCTTAATCTGCTGCAATTGCCAACGTCCACACTGTACTTTCCTATCCCTTCCTCTGGGGAGACAGTAGTATACGACCCATAGGTTATTCTCAAAGAGAGTGCGCCCCATGCATCTCCCCCGAACCCCAAAGCTGCAGCGGCATCGACCAGTTAAACTCCAAATATCCAGGAGGAAATAGAGAAAATCCTCGACTATGATGATGAAGTCAAGAGAATACATAGGGTTTTGATTCTAAATTATTATGGCATTAAGATGTGCTTCAAGGCGATTGCTAGGTAATGGGAACGTAAATGGCGACAGCAGCGAGTAGTGTGCACATGGAACTGGGAGTAATGCACATTCCATCTAAGTATCCACGAAAGAAAAACTCGCCCGGCATCATATATGTATGTGGCAGAGGCTTCCCACGCAACGGAAATCTTCATTCCAACACACGACGCAGACCTAAGTAACCGCCGAGATAGCGACCGTGACAACAGGCCACTCATAGCTCAACAAGCAGTGGCTTTTAGCCGAGAGGAGTCGTCTGGGTTGTAGCCCTCTTAAGCCTAGGTGCAAGGCCAGCATAAGTGAAGCTTATAGTATCTGCACTTAAAAATCATCTAGTGAGGTCCCGAGCGATAGTGCTGGCAAACCCACTGGATTAAGGTGTTATCTGACTTGATCATCTGGAACGAGTGAGCATAAGCATTGGCCATCTTCCTTAGATCTAGGTTAGAAGGAGCATTAGTATAGGCATGATAGAGAGGGAGTTAGTGGGGTCTCACTGCGAGATAGATATATTAGCGTGTAAATAGGGGAAGGTAGAGGTAGTAAGTAAACTAAGTAAGAGCGAGGTTCAGGGAGGAACAGGCCTTAAATACTCTCACTGAGGGATCTAAGCACTAAGCATGTGTTAGCCGCTCCCTTGTCTAGGTCCTTTCTTTCACTTGTCCCCTATTTTCCCCCCCGCCTCTTGTTTCCCCTTTGGAGATTCTAGTGCGCCGACTAAGCCGCCTATCGTTGGCCCCCTGGTACGGACGAAGTCCACGTTGCCGGAAGGGATAACTATTGCAGAAAGCTTGACTCTGCTTTGCTTATTACCGGCGAAAGTGGGCGATGAGCCACACGTCTGCGCGAGACCGCGGCATATGCAGTCGGCCAAGATCCCCTACCCCTAAGTTTAGCAAGTCGCGAGGGAGTGGAGGCAGACCACTATCTTCGTGTTGGTCCTTTTGTTTTATTAATCACACGCTGCTTGAAGTAGTGGAGCTATTCCTCTGCAGTATCGGGTTTGCTAATCAAGCTGCTAGTATAAATAAGACCTTAAATCCCCTCATTATTATATTTCTATATCAACTGCAACTCCTCTTATTTATTTATATTAATATAGAACCCCTTTCTCGATATTAGATTACTAATGCCTACTTTATTTCCTTACTATTACTATTTAGGGTCCCTATTTTTATCGTCGTATATGCTATGCGCGGAGCTCCCTGGTTAAAGAAGCGGCGCTAGTAGTGCCTAATAGCGGCATAGATAATCCTAGAGCTCTCTAGCTTAGCTATTTTTGCTATTTAAATTAGAGAGAAGACCGAGATATTATAGCCCCCTATGAGATCTATATATAGGATCTTTATAATGTCGTCCCTATGGGGGATTTTTATATTATAAGTAAGTTAGGGGTTTATTCCCTATGATATACTTGTTTTAAACTAGTAATTAATCTAGGTCACTGCTATTATCTATTAGCTCAGGTCTCGCACTCCCTTAAATAAATTTATAAGGTATATAGCAATTATTAGGTATATTAAGGTCTTAATTATTATTATTTTAATACTTAAGATTCCTTAAGTTATAGCTTATATTAAAATTATATATATTATAATATTATTTATATCTTAAATTATTATTATTATAATAATAATATATTATATCTTTTATAATATATTAGGGTAAATTATACCTAGGCCTTAGGTCTTAGGTTTTATATAAGTTAGCCTAGTTATAATTATTATCTTAATAGTCGCGGTTATACTTTTAGTTACTAAACTCTACTAGAGTGCTCTTATAATTCATGGCATTATCTACGCTAAAGACTTAATTATGGCCTTGCTATCTATAAAGAAGGCAAAGCTAAGTCGCCCACCCCCGGATGCATATCTAGAGATTCCGCTGGCTCTTAATGCTCTGCCGAACTCGATATCATCTCTTACTCATGGCACATCTCGGCCAACGTCCTCAGGCATGCATTCTACACCTTATTACTCTTCGTATTAAAGCTATGATCCCCCTGCCGACGCTGCTAGCTTAGGTACTCTAGGCCTATAGGATGGGCTCTCCTTAAACATCATTGGCTAAGGGAAACTACACCACTGGAACTAAGCGGGCCCGGCATCTATGGTCCGCTTCACGGCCTTGCACTGGAGAGCTGCAGTGCTACTCGGTATCAAGATGCTGCAAGCCCTGGTCACGGCGGCAGAGACAGTGACGAGAGACGTGGGGGCAAGCTTGTGTTGTTGGGCCGTCTGGCTACTTATACCTTAGATCTAAGCCGTGAGGCCACGGCCTAAAGGATAGTGGGATGAAAGACTCGGGTATAAAGGCCATGCCCTCCTCCGAGTTAAAGGCGACGCTTTCCTCTCCTCTTTCCCATTATCTTTTTCCCTTCTTACCTCTGCGTTTCAACAGTTTGCCCTGAACAGCTCTTGCCACAATGCCTCCCACCAACCACCAGCCAGAGAAAGATCATGCTGGGTCTAAGCCCCCTTCTTTCGAGCCTCTTGCCTGCCGTTCTGGCCTTCCTCTCATTCTCGATGCTATCTCTAGGTTAGAGACGAACGCGAGCAACTCGACCGAAGCTTAAGGTCGGCCCTGAGCCAGCAGTCTGCCCGAGAACAACACCGGATATGATCCTTCGCTCGCAGACTCTGCCATCATCTCGACAGCCTATGCAGGAACGCTTCGAGCCCCGTGATCCAAGAAGTCGACATCGAATATAGACAGAGTCATAAACAACCTGACGGCAGCGATGTCAGAGTCCGAGGTGGTGTTGCGTTTGGATCTGCCATAAGGCCTCCGAGCTCTATTCAGCCAGCACACATTGCCGAGAACGAGGATAATAGCATCATGCTCAGTAGACGCAACATAGTATTAAGAAGCGACACAAAGCCACGCGCAGTCCATAAGCAGTCCGCCTTTTAGCTAACCAACGGTGGGAGTTCGCTACTAATCCACGTTGAGAAGGTGGATAAGGGAGACACACTAGCTTTAGAACCTTTCTATACCGCGATTTTCATACCTATCAACGTGGCGCCTAGAATCAAAACCATGCCTCCCGAAAAGACACCCTCCCTAACCGACCCCGCAAGAGAAACTTCCCAAAGGCTAATAAACTATATCAAGCGGGGCTACCTTCGTCTTCTAGATCAGCCCATGGATGACTTCGTCCATGGCAGTCACGAGCAAGTCCGGCTTTCTAGTTTTCCAGGGGACTCGCGAGCAACCTATAGGGCTTTGTTTGACTCTCTTGGAAGCAAGGCAGAGGGTCGGGCCCATTAGTCGCACGGCTTGGCGTGGGTTTCCCTGCTAGAGTCAAGTAATAGAGAGCGAAAGAAAGCGGCTATCTTCTATGCGCTGACGGCCATCGCCTTCGTTAGATGGCACGCATCTCAAGAGCACCTCGTCGGCAGTTCGGCGGCACCCGAGGAAGCCGCCCAAGAAGTGTTGGCGAGGGCTCTTAGTCCTAAGCCCAAAGATAACGAGAATAGCAAGGAGGGATGGGAACGACGCCGAAAGAGGCTCGATAAGCATCTAACCCGTGGTCGGAAGTGGTCGCGGCTGGTGAAGGACCTCGGCTTCGGTATCCTGCTCAAGGATGCGTGGTATGCTCGCCCTTACATTGTTAAAATAGAGGCTGATTGACTAACCCGCGACAGGCAACTCGCTAACTCCCCAGAGATGACATTGGATACGCTGGTCAGAGGGCTGCTAGGTAGCCCAGAGAAGATGGCCGTCTTGCGGCTCCTGGAGGTCCAGGTGGCATTGCTCTTAGAGATAGGCAGGACGAGCCTAGACAAGTTCCGCTATGACTTAAGGAGCGTAAGCCTATCGTCCTTAAGCCTAGCCCTGTCTACCGGGTATATTAAGCTTGGCACCTTATCTAAGTAGATCCAAGACTCCATTACTAGCAATATGCTCCTTATTAAGGGCACTAACTTCCTTTTCGGCATAGACTCGCTCTGAAGGCTAAGTAGGAGGACATAGCTTAATAACGAGGTTATACTCGCCTACCTATATCTATCTAATAAACTTTCGTTTATCCGCGTTGGCTTCTCTATTTCTATCTATTAGCAGATATAGGCCCATAGCTTAATGCAGCGCCTATTCGAGAGGGTAGTAGAGCAGATAGCGAAATAGCACCGCTAGGTAGAGGCAGGAACCCGCCTGGTGTGCTTCTTTCCTCTCTTCCAGAGTAACAGCCACTTCAGCCTCCTCGAAATCAACGAGAGAGAAGAGTCTATCTTCCACTATGACTCGATGGGCCAAACAGAAAACAGTGATGATATTAAGGTTCGCAGAGTGAGTGACCTGCCAAGGAGGAGCATGATACTAATTGTTTGATAGGAGATATGTGAGAAAGAGCTCCCTCGTTGTGAGAAAGAGCTCCCTCGTCTTCGATATATCAAGAAGGTATGTGCCCTGCATGTCAGTATTTTAGAAATTTAACTTAGCTAACACCGAGCAAATAGAGAGCATTACGCCAAGACGACGGACATAGTTATGGTCCGCTTATCATTCGGCATGCCTAGTATTAGATACTAGGCCGGCCTATTATCTCCAAAGGTAATAATATATATAATGCAATGGAATTGAGGGCTAAGGCGGTGTGGCTCTTAAGCTCTGCATGGAAGAGCGGCAGTTTGGTTGCGGCACCAAGGCGGAAACGGAAAGCCAGGGTAGGAGAGCAGGATAGCCAGGGGAGAAAGGGCAAGAGGCAGAAGAAGGCCAGCGGCATAGAGTAAGGAGTAATACGGGGGAGCAATTTAACGGATCCATATTAAGCGATATGTATTCTATGATAAACCTATAAAGAGTAAGAAACGCATAAGAAATAGCGACTTAGAAGGGAGGAGCATGGAGCTGGCGATTAGGCCGGAGATAGGTCTAGGGATGGCTGGGATATATGATAGGAAGCTACTTTAATTAATATATAAGATTCTAGTTTAATACGAACGGGTGCACCTGAGGTCGCGGCCCTATCATAGTTAGCTTTCACTTGTACGCCTTGAATTGCATTACTATATCAAGACGATATAAGGGATCGCAAACATGAATGGAGCTCGCCAGCCGAACCAACTATATCTCCCCCTGGGGCATTGAACCAATGGGCCCTTCCATCAATCGTTGAAGGACCTCGCTTCGCACCCGTCGACTTGACATGTTTTGATACCGCCGCCGATACAGCACCTGTTCATGCGATATTGGCTCCAACACTATGAACGGGCCGGGATCTACATCTAGACGAGAGCGGTCGACTTCTACCCGACGGCAGAAACGGCCTGCCTCATCAAAAAAGCCATATACCTGTCCATTGGAGCCTCTTGCGTGTCCTATTCGAACATTCTGGTTCCTTATCGACACTGGTACCATCGTGTGATATGAGCCTTTGGCTCCCCTGGCCGATTTTATTCCTCGGCAAGGATCCTTATGGTAGAGCCGGCTAGGTCTTTTCTCCTTAGGCTTATGGATTCTACGGGTGGTTATGGTAATATCTAGTATTAAATTCTCATCCGTCCTGCGGTCTGGCTACAGCAGAGACGTCCCGAGGTAGATAACATCGTCTCTGGATTATTCTGCAGCATATAATTCTTTTAATAAATATATCGGGGTCTAAGAATAGGTTATGCGGGCCAGGATGCTAGTAGCTCCTTGTTTCGAGGGCTAGGGGCAAGTATCATAGCTCATTTTCTTATAATGCTCAAGCCAGCGGCTGTCAATGTGGTGCCGAGTTCTCAGTCGTTATCCCCAGAGAAATGGGGTTTGCTATGATTTACGGGAAGCGTCGAACTGTGGGGATAGGGGGGACAGTGGAGTGGCTAGAGTTGATCACGTGATGAGGTATAGTGCTTAGCCATCCACGACGTTAACCTGCAGGTATCTCTAGTCGCATTAGAGAGCAACGTAAATGATATTACAGACTATCCATTTCATATCATAATAATTACCTCCCGTTAGAGGCGGTGGTTAGTTGTTGCGGGCATAATAGGACGCGGAAGCCATTAGACACTAACGACGCGGAGGAACTAAAGCGCATTCGTATGGTCACCTAACCTGCGGAGTGTGTAACGGCTTGGTTGGGTGGGGGAACTAAGCCGTGGTGTACCCTAGAGTACTTAAGAATCCTCCTAATCTACCTTCCATTGCTTATATCTTTTTATCACCGCTCAGCATATCATCGAGCAGCACCATCTCGACAACGATCTCCACGGATCCGACCTCTGAATCCTTGGGGCACTAAGAGGACGATGTCATTCTATCTAAGAGCTAAATTTACCGGATATTCGCACGCAGCAAGCAAGTATGGCAAAACTTGCACAAAAGGGCCACTTCTATGCGTTTACAGCGCAATACTGTAACACTCTCCCATCTGATCCATGGACTCTCGGCGATGCCTGATGATTTACGAGGCGTAGATGATCTTGCTGGATAAGCGACATGGGAGATAAAAAGCCCCAGATGCGACACACCCCATAAAACCATGACTAAGGAAAAACGACGATAGACTCTTATAAGGCGGCGACCGACACTTTGCATGATATCAGATCACTGCCATTTCTCTTACATAGATAGCACGTCTAATGGAATCGCCCTCCTCTTCTTCGGCTGGGCATATATTCTCTGTATGACCTTGCTAGAGAAGCAGCACATTCCGATGTATTACTCAGGCAATATATCTGCAATCCCTGATCATGAGCATCACTCGGACGAGCAACATCTCACGGTGGATATCAGGCACGCTTCTGAAGAGGAGTTCCGTTGGTGGACTTCTCTTATCTCCCCAGGCCAGGTATGGCGATTAGCCAGCAGGAAACAGCCCGTATGGGCTATTGCGTACACTGGCAACGTCAAGGTCCGATTTGTAGCACAAGTCCTATCGTCGACATCGCCGAATCCGAGCCCGCCGTCAAGCAGACAGGCAGTGAGATTTCTCACCAGATTCGCTTCCATGTATAACCTTAATAGCCAAGTCCCCTTGGCTCTCGCTATGGCTTTGATACTTCCCCTATATAACGAGACGGCGTCGATGGTCAAACTACCAAGGCCATTTCTTACCAAACGAGATATCCAAGCAGCTTCTCTTTCGAGCATCAAACGGGAGTTTAATAACCTGTCTCATTATATGACACTCAGCTCTAACCCTGTCTTCCTGTCGTCGATGCTTTAGGCAGTTTTCTGGGAACCAAGGGTAGAATGCAACCTAGTTAGCCCTTAGTGTGATCCGATAATCGATATGGTATAGCCTTTGGTTGATAGAGGCGAGCTTGAGATGCTTAGCCATATTCTTGCGCTCCGCCGACCGAACGTTGCTCCTCTATGGTATGGAATTGCCGCTTGTGGGCAGACGAGGACGATCGTCGCCATTGTACCCTTCCTCCAGAGTCTTTACACGCCAGTGCCTTCAAGGCCGATACCCGAAGTTGCCGCTTAGACAGGTTCTCCGCAGTCATTCATGGATCTCCGTGAGTCAAGACCTTATCTACAAGCAGGAGATCAGGTTTCTCGAGCAGACATATGGCGGCTACGCCACGAGTGCTGGGATGCCGAACCAGAAGGTGCTCCTTTTCGGAACCCGCCCATGTGCCCTTGGCCTCCCTTCGGGTTTATGAAGGTCGATGAATTGGAGCTGCCTGTGCGCCTCCACATGAGCTGCGATAGGCATCAGTGGGTCTATCTCCGATGGACTTGGCTCTTGAATAATAGGGCCGTGTTGGTGAACCCTTCGCTGCCACAGCAGAGTTCTTCTGTGTTCGAGGCTGAATCGCAGATGGACTTTACTTCCAGCTCCATCCCAAATCTCGATTACAGGCCAGATCACGTAGCCTCAGAGAGGGCAGTCGGCGACATATTTCGATGGGCTGCTACAGAGATGGAGCCCACAGGGAAAGACATATACTTGCATCATTGGGTTGAAGCGCTGGCAGACCTAGAAATGGACGGAAACGACAGGACGGATTCGAGCTCTAGCGAGAGCCAGAGCTGTTCTCATTCTCCTACTGAACGAGTCAAGGACTGGGTTATGAACACAGACATCGAGTAGGTGTAATCTTGTTAAGCAAGGTAAAAGCCATCGTGTTATGGGCCTAACTGTTTCATTGCCGCGAGGATGACGACTGCCCTTGGTCATCGGCCCAGGTGATATTTCCATACTCATCTATGGAGTAGTAACATTGATATATAGTGTCCCACAACCACTGTTCTTCACCGCGATCATCGTAAGGCTGGGAATCGTGGGCTGTGGCGTAGGTGCCATCAGGGGCCAGTCCCAGGAGGTCCCCCGCCAGGATGAGAAGTGCAATCATGACAAACTAAGTAGGCGTCTCTACGGCCCCCCATAAAATCATGGCCTCCCTTCTGGCACAGATACCACTGTGTCTTACATTTGACCCACTCGTGCTTTCCTTTGCCAACCTTCTTTTTGTCTCTCCCAGTGCAGCCAGGCTGCTCCGCGTTTCCTTTGGGTACTGTATGTCAGAACGAAGGCTCCGCCAAAATCCCAGGGCTTGAGAGCAAGGATCTAGAAGCATTCCAGCAGCGGGGTCAGCCGACAGCTAAATTAGTGTTGGATAGCGTACGGCATATTCGATCAGAACGATATGAAACAACACGATGTGGAGCCAAAAGTGATGATGTTCTTGCTTTATCCTCTTCCCGGCCCCCTCTTTTCTCAAGAGGGGGTTTTCTAGTCATCTGACTAAGGCTAGGATATCTGTGTACTAGGGGTTTATGCAAATTCGGGGCAGATGCCGCCACATGAGGGGTCGATCCAACAATTAGTATGCACGCAACTGGAATAGGTACTGTGGTGGTACATAAAAGTGGACCCGCTCGGCTCCGATCCCCGTGATCCGCTTTACGGGCATACTCCACATCTCCGGAGTGTCTTAATGACCCTGGACAGGACCCGAGGTGAGACCCTTCGACGGGACCGAGTGGTTCAGTGCCATGTGCGGCTGCTACTTGGCAAGGGAGCGGATGTCAGCGCGTATCGTGGGATGATGCGAATGTACACGCTCGATGACGCGGGGTGTTGAAGGACGCGGCAAACGATGTAGCTGCACAACGCTAAGGGATGGATGACCTCTCGTCCTCGAGACTACGAATCTCTACAAGAAAGACGAGATTTCGGATTGATCTGAGCGCTTGATAGCCATGAGGACGGTCCTAGGCCGTGTAGCAAACGCATGTTTGAGCTTCTCTACTGTCAATGGCGTGGGAGATGCATTCATGTTCCACACTTCCAGGGACTCGCGAGGTACCTTGGCCGATGCAAGCACCACGCGATGGTGGAACTCAAGCCGCGCCTAGGCTATCCAATAAGGCGAACTTAGCCGCGCTTTTCCGCCACTGGCCTTTGTGACATCACGTGATCAGGCGCTTGGAACACGACCGTGAAACTGACGGGCGGCTTCTTTCAGCATCATCCTGAGACCAGTCACTACACACTTGATATCCTTCGCCCTTACCCAATGACCGGCCCTATTGATGAGATCCTCTGGCTTTGGAAACTAGAGGAGGCAAGGCACGAGAGCAGGCAGAGCGGTACCAGCATGCATGTTTCAAGAGACCAGTACCCGCAGTGAGACAGTGGCTTGCTAATAAATACTAAGAGGAAGCGAGCGTCGGAATACAGATGTGAGGAGGGGAGGCGTGTAAGTCACTGGGCGTCCCTTTCTTCTACTATAAATTGGTCACTCTTCGCTCTACTTTGGCCCTGCCCACTCCTCTCCGTCTTCCTCCACGCACCTCAAACCAATCAAAAAGATCTTTACCATGGCCGTAGGCCAGCCCCAACTTAAACATGTGTCTCCCCAAGACTTTGTTCCGCTGTGCATTTATTATATCATTCTCGACTTAGAAGGCAGCACACAGCCGCCTACTCCAGAGGCAGTCGAAAAATACGAAACCAAAGTGAATAAAGACCCCAGGGACCTCCCTTCCGAAATATGGATGCGCATCAAGAAAGAACGAGGCGACACGAAACGCATACCACCTCCTTGCCTTGAAACTCTTCGAGAAGACGCTGGATATTTTCTCAAGGAGACGGGAGCCGAGGATCGTTTATACATACTCCGGCTTCAAGATTCAGAGTGTCTCAGGCCCGCCAACACGCAACAGGGTCAGGAGCCGGGGTCAGAAGGGGGGGAGGTGGATGCGGGTTTCATAGTCGCCCTAGCTGTATGGCTGAGTGAGAACAGAATTTGGCCTGATTTCGGTGCACGAGAGGTTACAAAGGCGATGCTATGGGAAGTCGTAGAAAAAGCGAAGAGTTACTTGGGGGTTTCGTGTAGTTTTACTTTGCATTCTTCTGTTGACGAGGCCAATTAGGATATCACGTGACCAGGTCCTGTCAACCTGATTGGGCCGTAGCTGACCACTGGGTAAACCACGGCGTACATAATCTCGAACTCCGCCTACCAAGTGTAAGATGCTGGACTTACTAGAAAGAGGAAAGAGATAGGAGAAGAAAAAGAAGTGAGAAATAAGACGTATGGAGATGGTAGAAACATAGGACTTCTATAATACAAATAGGTTTTCAAACGACAGATGTTAGAAAGCAATTCCATAAGACCCGATAATGGATAATCGAGGTACTGCTTCATTGGCCAGAAAAACCCCGCCCTCAACACAGACCCACGATAATATCCAACACCACTTCCCAAGGCCGTCATTATACCACGCATCATGAACCTTAGGAGGGGTTCAATACACGACTTCGATACAGAAAGGAAAAGACCCTCACCCAGATCACGACGCAACACCAAAAAGATCAAGTCCTCATGAGCAGCGACCAAACCGACATCTCCTGGTTCCAAGGACTAGAAGAGGAGCATTGGACGTCGTGGGGAGGGAGCGACGTCTGGATATGCAGTCATAAGGACCGAGAACAAAGGATCAAAAACTTGGTCAGAAGATACGGCGTTGAGGTAAGTTTGCATGAAGAGTTTGGAAGCCATAACTCACTCCATCAGGGCAAGGATAGAATGGCCTTTGTTCTGAAATGCTCGGGACCAAGCGATGACGTTGTGAACCCCAAGGGCGTCGCGGTTGATATTGTGCCCCTTTGGTACCGCGGGGAAACGCCACCGAAGATCGACCAGATCTCGGTCAATCTTCATACCAAGATCTCACTCCGAAACTCAGCATCTCTCAAGGTCGATCAAGGCGGACAACTGGGCATGTTGGCGGTATTCTCCAAATAGTTGCCGTCGATAACGGTGCCCAAAAAGGCCGCATCAGGCAATAAATCGACCCATCCCATGTTGGCTATATCTTTGTTAATTCAGTGATGCGGGTTTGGGGCCGAAGACGATACCTTGTGCAAGCATAGCCGGCTGGTCTAGGCTAGAATCGACAAGACCAGCGCTATTATAAGACTCCCTTGAGGGTTCAGTCGTACTCTCGTCGATTCGCTTTCTCTTGTTTCCAGTTTGCTTCTCCTTAGGATTCCTTGCAGAAGAGGGCCGCGCGTAGAGTGCAGGAAATCGAGTGGTGGCTGTGCGTACCCTGCCTGAACGTCTCTTCGCGTCTTGTTGAGTGTACTTAAAGTCGTCGGAAGGCTCAACTTCCAGGATTGCCGTGAGCAAATACCTTAGACGAACGGGGCGGAGGTTTCGAAATATCTCCTCCCAATTCTTCCAATCTTGTGCAAATGCGCCAAGGGCAGTCAGTGCACGGTCTCCTCCTTTATCAAAAAAGAAAGGCTCGATTTGGTTGTCATCTCTGAGTGTCCAAACGCTGTCATCATGAACAGCCAGGTCCTTCGGTCCGGTCTGGTGGGTTAAGGATGTGTTGTCGTCGCAGCTCGAGCGGATATCCGCAGTACCACCTAGGTCATGGCAGTATTTGAGAACTCCAATAAGGCCGTAGGGGATGTTGTTGCGTTGACGCCGGATAGAATGAGAAAAGAGAAGTAATAAAGCAAAACACTCAAAATCTTCAGCGAACACATCAATCAATGCTATGCAAAGCATCAGCAAAGTCTCGACAGGCTTGGCCTGATATGCATCGCGAAGAGGCATGACCTTATCGTCCACAGATACCTCGATTCTCACCGCCATAATAGAGTGAATGATACTTGTGGAGTTGGGAGAGAGAATCGAAATGCGCGAGCAGATGTGAGAAGTGTGCGAGCAGATGTGAGGAGTGTGCGAGCAGATGCGAGAAGTGTGCGAGCAGATGCAACAAGTGTGCGAGCAGATGCAACAAGTGTGCGAGCAGATGCAACAAGTGTGCGAGCAGATGCAACAAGTGTGCGAGCAGATGTGACAAGTGTGCGAGCAGATGTGACAAGTGTGCGAGCAGATGTGACAAGTGTGCGAGCAGATGTAACAAGTGTGCGAGCAGATGTGAGAAGTGTGGCAGGTGTGAGAAACGCCAAGGTAAATGTGGGCCATGCAAAAACAACCTGTAGGAGACCTATTACACCAGGGGTGAAGTTAGTTAGTCTAGTTAAGGATGCACGAACAGGGATCGGGTGGCCGATCCATCTGAGGCCTGCAGTAGTAGTTGCCTTATTTACGCTTGGTCGCATCTGCCTGCTGCGGTTTCATGCAACTCCAACCAGCATCCAACTGCCATGGCTGTATGTGAACAGAGCGGCGAACCAAGACTCTCTGCGGAGCCTGAGTTTGGTCCCGACTTTGGCGAACCGCCAGAACAGGAGTTGTGGGATGACGGATTTTTGGACGAAGAGGACCCCTCGTTACCGTTGACCGAGGATGAGATCGGCAAAATTTGCAAGTAAGTTTGTCCAGATATGTCTGTTTCAAGATCTAACTCGAGCCAAAGATCACGGCCGCACTCCATCAAGCTGCCATATGTAACCTTGGATTTCGAAGAGGCTCCCTCTGAGGCCTTACCTACAACAAACGACCTCATTCGATTTCAAGAAAAGCGGAAAGCCGATGTATCGAAGTGGTCTCATGCTAGGGGATACAATGTCACCGACAGCCGTCTCGAACCAGTCCCAGGTTTCAAAGTTTCGAGCCCATACCTTTCGAAGAAGCTTGAAGCCCTGACATGCATATATCTCGGCCAAAACGAGGGTTCATTTTCTGCTTTAAACGCATTCTATCTAAGACGCGAGCTACTGCGAGCCAGACTAACACCACAACTGTGCAGGTAAGATATCACTATCATTGTTGTTCGGCACCACTAATAAACATCTAGGCATGAACTTACTCTTGAGCTCAGAGAGGATCCCGAGAGCCCAGGATCAGGCGAAGGCTCCTTACGTACACGTCCCTTGACCGCGCCAAGCTCACCAACCCCAGCATCCAGAAAACGCCGACTATCCGACGCGTTCCCGTCCAGTGACAGTGCTGGCAGGACTGGCAGTGCTGGCAAGGCCAGACGCATTCAATCGGATGCCCGGAGAGCTTGTGTACAATCATGCAGGACTAAGGCTACTGGGGATGTAACAAGGGGTTTAACATATGCGAGGC
Organism: Fusarium phalaenopsidis; assembly: GCF_050370095.1. Taxonomy (NCBI): domain Eukaryota; kingdom Fungi; phylum Ascomycota; class Sordariomycetes; order Hypocreales; family Nectriaceae; genus Fusarium; species Fusarium phalaenopsidis. The sequence continues at coordinate 159,904 of NW_028145414.1, read as the reverse complement.
CTGTGGCCTGAATGTCCAAGGGAACGGGGATGGGGCTTGTGAATGATGCCTAGGCAAGATGGGAGATCGCGGATCAAGGAGGTAATATTAGATGGCTCGCAGGCTTGCAAAATGCCAGAGGAAATGGCGCTATCTAGTCCTTTCTCTTCTTTTCCCTTCCAAAAGACAAAGCTCCCTCGATCATCAGTTCCCAGGCTCCCTCTGATGAGAATTTCCAGCGATTTCATTCCTCCGTCTTTGCTTGAGGGTCCTCCGCTTGAGGGCTCTATGCCTCAAATGGCTGGAACCAGAGCCCGGGACTTGCTGGGCGCTTGGTTATGAAGTTAGTTGTATATATGTATCTAAATGTCCACCACATACCTTGAGGATGGCCTTGAGGAAGGAGCCTATGAGCTTTTAATAGAGAAAGACCTTGGGAAGAGAAGTACTAACGAAGGAAGATGGGGCACCGCTGCTAGGATAGACGTAACGGAGAACCTCAGCTGCACGTTGAGTTTCCATGCGGCGAACCCACTCTTGCTGGTAATCAAAGTTGGTCGCCTTAACGAGAACCTCTTTTGTAAGGTCCGTGGCAACTTCACGTTCTCCCTGAAAGAGTGTGACTCGTAGTCTCACACACCGTCCCTCTGCAGCAGCTGTGAACCGCGGTCACCTGCCTTCTCTCTTCTCTTCTCTCTTGCCTTCTCCCTCCTCTTCTATCTTGCCTTCTCCCTTCTCTTCTCCCTTCTCTTCTCTCTTCTCTTCTATCTTTTCTAACAAACAGAACTTGAAAAATAGATTGTTCCCGTACCGACGGGGAGTTACGTCCGTCAGGCAGCATAACAGGCCCTCGGAGTCTCTGCCATCGATATGCACGGTTAGCCGAGCAGAGGAGGCGCCGAGTTGGGCGGAGCATCGCGCTTCGATGGGCGGGTCAATGGCCCGGCCGACACAAATTGCTGGCGGAAGGTCTTCAGTCAACTTGAACTCCATGTCGGTTGGAGGCAAACAGAGAAAGGCAACCGCGGTGCGCATGGCAAGGTTCTTAAAAAGACCTAGATCTGCAGTGAAACAGTAGCTTGCCACTAGAGGCCAGCAGGAAGCGAGACAACTCCGTACCCGGCTCCCCAGGGGGGTATTGCTTTGCATGTGTCCGAGTATGGGGGTGGTTGCCAAGCCCATCCAGGCGCCTGTTTGCCATCATGTCTGACCAGTTTGAAGTGGTGTCTCCTTGCCACCAAGGGTGCGTGATTATGGGAGCTAGGGAGGCCCTGTTTGCATCTCTTGAAGCGTCTTGATGCCCCCTCAGGTGGCTTGAGCAGAAACCTTGCGTACGTATTCTCCTCCTATGCGGGTGATTGAATCCGGGCGCTGAGCCGCGTCAAAGTCGTCACATGAGTGTCGAGGAACACACCCTTGGACCAGAATGCGGTGCGCGGGTGGCCGTTCGCCTCACCTAGAAGGGGTTGGCATGTAGCACCGTCCACCACAAATAGTGCCCTTTCCCTCCGCGAGGTCTCAATTTACTCCTATCTCTATGCTACCAAACACGACTCTTTTTCAGCATGGTTTCTATCGATATCCGCGATGGCCGGCCTGTCAACCGCAAAGTTGTGGACAGCCCAGCGGCGCCTTCTGTAGGCCTGTCTGAAACCATTTCTCAACCCGGTGACTAACACAGCTTTAGGATGAACCAGAAACACTATGCCAGTCCCTCGATGATTGCGCAGATGACAGAGCTATGGAGATTATTGCTCGCTACATTGCAATCCTTACGTCCGAGTTACGCTGGCAGCCGGATATCAAAAGCCTCCGCGAGGTCCACGCCAATCATGGGACGCGCAACCTTGCCTGTGACTTGCGGTATCGAGCGCGGCGGCCTGGCGACACTATCGGTTCCAGCACCTGGCGGAGTTTAGATGAGGATTCCCTTTTTTTCTGCAGACGCTTGCACCTTCAAGAGGTCTCCTCTGACAAAGACACTGGCCCGGGGCTGACGGCTTATGATTGTATCCTACGCTTGAGTGGGGCGCAGGGATGGTCGCTTGAAAAGGGAAGGGAACTTGATCAACTTGAAACTGCCTTTCACTTGGGGCAATACGCTGGCATTAGGGGATACTTGCCTCCGTCCGGTGACCCCCAAAAGGGACTCAATCTACTCGTCAACCTTCCCGGCCTTTTTCGCCAGGCACCGCCTGGTCTCGCCCCAATTCCGCCCTCCCCCAACCCCTCCCCCAACCTCTTCCAATTGAACTCGTTGTGCAAACTACTCGATGCAAGAGTTCGCGCGCTCGAGAGAGAGCGGGGGAAGAAGGAGGAGGAGGAGAAGGAAGGGAAGAAGGAGGAAGAAGAGAAGAAGGAGGAAGAAGGGAAGAAGGAGGAAGAAGGGAAGAAGGAGGAAACAAAGTGGCTTATTCCAACATGGGTGATCTCGGCTGTTGCTAACTTTCTGTTTGCGTTCATGTGCATCTTTCTATCCAAACGGTGGTAGAGTTCTATGACAAATCCGATGTCGCGGCTATATCATGCGGCTGAGTGAGGCGTCTGATGGTTAACTGCCAGGCGTCAACAAAAGAGAGAAGTTTATACTCTGCATCTTGGAGTGACGCGCCTGGGCCTGACCAAACTACGCGAGGCTGAAGAAGGGTACCACACAGTCCGACAAGAGCGACAATTCGATGTACCGTACCGTCCCAATTGTTGGCGAAGGCTTAGACGATGTCATGTATAACCAGATGGCGACCGTAGTAGACGACAGTGGGCATCACAAATGAGAAAGAGGTGAGCCGTCTGAGGCAGAAGAGGCTCAGCCAACGTCTCGGGCTGCCTCTCGGGACCCGTCTCGCGGATGGCGACATAAGCCGATGAACAAGGCCATAATCTAGCGGCTTGATTGAGCCTTCCTGCCTCTTCACGCCTTTTGGTTGTGTCTCTTGCCGTCCTGCCTCTCTGCCTTTTGCATGGTCTTCGCCATCGCCGTTGTCGCTGTCGTCGTTGTCATCGCTGGCCAACCTCAACCTGCGGGCTAGAGCCCATACCGATTCTTGTTTCTATGATATGCAAACCAGAAACAATGATAGTTAGCATTACCTTCATCCCATTCCAACCTCAGAAGAAGCCGCAGTGACTCTGGCAGCCACAAGAGCCCCTGAGTGGCAACGTAGGTGTGCTATCGGTCCGTCTAAGGCCGTGAAGTGGGCCACGGAAGCGGGGTACCGGAGCCGAACCTGGGTCCATATTCCGCGCCGTGTTGCTCCGTATCGCGGGGATCTTCCACAGCCTCTACGAGCCGGATGATTGTTCTCTTCTCTACCCTCTGCGTTATTCCTGTTGGGCCCTGTAGCGCCGCTTTGAAACTTCCGCTTTGCTCTTATTATGCAGTTGATGACAGTGAATCAGTCAAAGGTACTCGGCGAAATTTACTTTTGAAGTACAGTCCGCTTAAGCGCTTGTGTCTCAGGACGTTCCAGTGCCGGCTAATAGCGCATCTGGCGCTCGTCTGTTGATAGCGCGATGCTATTTTAGAAATAAGACGCGCTTAGAGAGCCGCGCGGCGCTAACCACCAATTGAGCCGCATTTAATATGTCGCGCTTACGACCGGCTGGAAGTTGCCGGCCAGCGTCTGAGCTCCTCGTCTCCTTGCTAGCTCTCACGTGATTTTCGGCGATTCATGGGTTGCCACGTTTGAGCATTCGGTAATGTCTCAGCATCTGCGTTCTTCATTATCGGTATAACCTGCGCTTTTGTCCTGGCAGCCTTTAAGACTGCGGTAGGGATGCCTACGAGCCGGATCGACGCTCCTATTCATGCAATGGAGAGCAACCAGCTGGATGGAGAAGCCGCGGGCAGTATTACTGGCAAAGGTCCTACTCCGCCCCCCTCGTCACCTTCGTCGTTAGGGCACACTAATAGCGATCTAGAAAGTGGCGAGATTTTCTCCGGCTATCAATGGACTTATTTCTCCTCGCTCCAGCAAGGTCCTCTTCGTTCCCGGGCTGAGTCATTCTTAGCATCAGTGGATTGGCTGGCCCTGCGAGAGTACGCAGCCGCGAAGCGGAAGGGCATTGACTGCTCCCTCCTTCCCGACATTGGTCTTGGTTACAACCATATGGTTCGAATCATCGATTTCATAGATGGAGTCCGGTGGGTTGCGCGACTACGACTGCCTGGTCTGGCTGGATCCCATTCCTCTGAGAGCATTCTAAAGACAAAGAGTGATTGTGAGTTTCACACGATATCTCTTCTACGACAGCGAACAAACCTACCTATTCCTGAAATTCACGCATACGAGGCTCGCAGCGACTGCAGCGTCAAGGCCCCATTCATGTTGATGGATTGCTTGGAAGGTAATGTGGGAATGGACTTGGGAATGGAGATTCCACCCGGTTATAAGCAAGTCTTCTTAAGCGGTCTCGCAAAGATCCATGTAAGTGAGATATTCATCATCCGAGTGTAGATGGGTTGCTGACCTGCTTTGCTCATCGTAGGTCCAGCTATCCACCGTCCAGCTACCCCAGATTGGTACAATAGTCTCCTTGAACGCCGATGGCACGTGCCAGCAGGGTCCAATTCCCGGGCTTGGTGGCCCGTTCAACACGGCGACCGAGTTCTTCCAAGCATGGGCGGCGAAGGCCAGATTTGGAACGACGGAGGAGAAGCTACGAGAGGCATCAGGCCCATACGCTGCCGAAATTATTCCTTCGGTCTCATCGTTTCCCGAATCTATTAGACGACTAGCTGACAGACTCTCCGTCCTTAACTACGGCCCATTTCCTCTTTGTCACGGCGACTTTGGCCACAACAACGTCATTGTCAACGACGCCTACCGCATCCTTGGCGTCATTGACTGGGAAACTGCCTTTGCTGGACCATGGGAGATATTTGGAGATTTCCCCTTGACCCTTTCAACAGTCCCGCCTGCTATGGACGCCCCATGGAACTATAATGAAGACGGCTCTCCCAAGGCCGCCGACCTCGCCCAGCAATTTGCAGATCAGGAGGATTATGTGGCAGCTGTAACACGGGAGGAGAATAGAAATGGAGAAAAAACTCACCATCTGTCAGAAACGCTGAGAGACTCAAAGAGGCAGCAGTTGGCAACTGCAATGAGACTGTATGAGAATGGAAAGGTCGGATGGTATGGTAAATTAATTGATCAGTTTAACTGATATAGGTAGTCTCCTCGAAAACCGCCATTGCTATCTAGTTTTGTTGACCCCACTCGCACTTCTCTCCGCGTTTGACTGATTTGTTGCAGCCTAACCTGCAGCAGGTGGTGTAGAGGCTTTCGCCAAAATTTACCATCTGAGGAACCAAGCCCGCGGCCATGTTGAGAAGGGCTTGGGTCGACGGCGTAGACTGCATGGCGAAGCTACCAAGCGTCTCAGCAAATGTCTTCCGAAAGACCGATGGGATGAATCGCACTTACATGGAGGCTTATGAAATGTTGGATCAATTAGACTCGGCTTTGATGGCGAGGGTTTTGGGCACACCGGTGAATGAGACGAATAATGTTTTCCGCAGGCTGGAGTTGGCTGGGTCGCTGAGATGCTCTGCTTGGTGGTGGGACGGCGTATCTTTTTAATTCCTTGAGACTTCGGCATTGAGGGGGTTGTTGGATGACAGTGTGTTGCTGCCTAGGATCCTGGGCGTATCAGGTAGCATGCAGCAAACAGGCAACGAGACTCTATAACCCTTGCACCCCATTGGACGACACCGAGAAGTCGAAAGGTCGGCTTGAGGCGACGGATAATAAGAAACCACCAACCCGTGCGGCCTATGGTTCGCCTGCTGCCTTGCTTGGGCATGAGGCTCTGCCGAGGGGTTAGTACGTTCCCGACCATAACCCATTCTGCCAATTCTGGTCACATCCGTTCAAATCGGATATTCTCTAAAGGCACTAGTCTAGTACACGTTATGTCAAGGTATGGAGTGACAGGCTTGACCTGTCGGGGGTATGTAAGATTGGATTTGGTCTCCTTCACGCTGCTGTTGGACGAGTTTCTGCCAGAGATAAAAGCACGATTAGAGTAGAAAGGATTGAGAAGACTATCAGTGGATTTACATCCTCGGAAGCCACCGGCCCATCCAGATCCATTGAACCGCCAGTCAACTAGCGGCGTTCATCGTGCTTGCGTAACTAGATCGACTTGCGGGAACCCCACGATCCGGCTCGGCCCCACCAAGGTTGAATTGCGGACTGAGGCGCCCTCGCAAGGGATCGGAGCATCCGGCAGACAGATTCGGGCTTCGAACCCGATCCGGCTCCACTATTCGTCGTTTCTATCACTCCCACCTCTAGCTCTTCCGCCTCCTTCCATCGACCTTGGTTCCAGGCGCGGGCGCGAAGGTCGGGAAGTGCGTTTAAGGCAGCCTGGCGAGGGCCTCGAGCGCAGCGTGGATGTTGCTCGCCATGTCTGCCGTCGTCGACTCGGTAGCGCCAGGCGTGAAGTGTGGCCTCCTGGCCATGGAGGTTGTTCGGCAGATAACCCGCGGCCACGTCGGCCAGGACCACGATGCGCTCAACGGCATGCTCCGCACGGAGGTGCCCGAGGTCAACCGCGGTCCCATCCGCGAGATGCACGACCTGGGGGCCGGCGCTGCGGAGGTACCAGCAGCAGCTTGACCGCATCAGGGAGACGAGAGACGGAAGAGGACCCTCGCCCCGGTGGGCATCCGCGACCCTGAGAGCAGGCGAGGAGCAGGGCCAGGGGTTCATGATGGACTCAATCCATACAACTACATGGCAACGGATGGTTGTTGAATGCGTCCTGTTCTCTGCCTGCCGTCGTGAGATGCGCTTCGCTCTACCTCGAACAAACCCCGCGATGCCCGGGCCACCCCTTGCTCTCGCCGGTTCATCTGTGGCTTCCAACATGTTCCGTCCCATGATGCCCCCACGTTGATCGGTCCAGGAACTGGCCGGAGGCGCCTCAAGAGAAAACACCTCGCATTGCGACCTCCGGGCCTATGACGTGTCAGGTGGCCTTGGTCGCGGAAGCAAATCCGATGCTTAACACCAAGTCGCTTATCCACGACTCAGACCAACCGGATAGTTCCCCTCCCCCAGACTTGTTATCTTTCCGTCGTTCTCGCCTTCATCATCGACGATGTCGAGGGCGTGCAAGCCCTGCATTGTCGTGCCCGCCTAAACCTTCGATGACTGTCGAGCGCCCTTTCGCACGGGAAGAACATGACGGTGGACCTTTTAAAGTGAAGCGGAACAGGATCGAACAGAGCCCTTGTTGGTCGTGAATGGTCGCGGAGAGGCTGTTGGTCGTCCTCCGCAAGCGTCATTGCTGCAAGTCCTGTCACGGTTCCATCGTCTCGATTGGGCGACATGCGTCGGGTGATTCCAGCGGCTCAAGGGTCATCGCGTGTGTGCTCGAGTGCCTTCAAGAGTATCGCAATCGCCGGAGCTAGTTTCGGGGGTCAATGAGCATTCTATGGTAGTTGACAAAAGAGGTAGCGAAAGATATCTTAATTCAGTGAGCATTTCAACAGTGGTCGGATGCAAGAGAAATCGATGGTCAAGAGCCCAGGTGAAGAGAGGAGTGTCCTTTCAAGATGGAAAAACCAAGTGGTTGACAGAGGCAAGCGACGCGTTCAAACCACGCGTTTATATCACGCCACCACCGCGACGCGACAGATAATCCAATCAAGTGCAGCCACGCTCGCCAGGTCCACGCGACAACGTCTCAGCCTCAGGCCAAGTCCTGCGTGGATGCCTGGCTCACCTTTCTGGGTGGGGCGGGTGAGCCAGCTCCGGCAGAGCTCACCCGGCTCCGCTGGATCGCGCGATTGGCTCGGCCAGAGGAGCAAACTACACATTTTCATTCTAATCCCTCTACTGCCCGCAGAGCTGGTAGGTTGACTGTCATGCCAACGGCGGCTGTTGGCCATATCGTGCCGGGAAATGTGATTGCCATATTGCGGTATGAGTTGTCGAGGATTTGAAGCGTCATGCGAGTCCACATAGGAATTACATCCGGGTTGTTGCGCTGTTGCCGTTGATGAAGAACTTCAACCAGATACCCGATATGCCACTCGCCTGTGACCCGATATCCCCACCGCAGTACCTCCATAGTCAGAGGCTGCCCCTTGGGAGGATATTGGGTCGCCCGGGTTCTTTCTAGGGCTTGCGGGTTCGCATATAGCTCGGTGGTGGATGTGATGTCGGTTGGCGATGTATAGATACACAGCCAAAACTCGACAGGGAATGGCAACCTCCCCGCTGACGCCTGATAAATGCGGTCTGCGGACCGTTCTTGTCGGTTATCATCCATGGGGTGAAGAATGAACTTGTTGTCGTTGTTTTCGGGGTTGGCGCCAGCCGGCGTTGCCGTCTTATCCGCGAAGATAGGAATATCTTCCGGGGTTTGATGCTGGTTTTCATTGCGATTACCCATCTTCACGAGGATACTTGATGTAGGAGATAAAGGGCTGCTCGTGACTGGAGGAGCGGCCTTCTTGATTGCATGCCTCGAAGTCATTCACCTACATCGCGACATCGGAGGTGGTATCCATGCACTTGGGCAGGTGGCATACTGCCCACGGGCGATATACGAATTAATAACAGGGCTACAACCTATCCTTTTATGAAACAGATATTATTTGCCCCGGCTTAAAGCGGGTATAAGCTCCCGAGATGTGTGCCCGCCACCTCCTCCTCCAGTGAGTGTATGCATATGATCGCATTTCCTTGATCATTGTCGAATTTTCGCCCAGATCAATGCGAAACAGTAGATTGGTTATTGATCAAGCAATAGGTCAAATTCCGACTGATGTCGCCTTGCCCGTTGAGAGAGCTGCCTTGCTGCCTACGCAATACGTCACGTGCTTTGTGCAACATTCACCACCCGCACCTTTGTTCTTCACAATCGTCACCTCATTTCTACTCCTCTCCCTTATTCTTACTCTAGGGCTCTCCCAATTCCTCTTATCTTCCGCGGCTATTATCTCTCTGACCAAGACGAGAGCTATCACAACCTAACCTGCGCTAGGCCTCTCGTTACGCCCATCGTCGCCATCCGCATAACCTCCCTCGAGACGGGTATGTCCCTTCCCATCCGCTTCTCTCCCCGCTGTCAAGCGTGAAGCTGACCTCGCGAACAGACGGTGAGCCGATAATTACACCGCCCCTCAAACCTTCCCTCGTCTGTCGTAGTCGACATGACCTCCGGGCGATCTGACATATCTCCCGGCGATGCCCTCGACGGAGTGAAGCCGATGACCCCGTCCGATGCGTTGCCCGATGACGCCAGGTCGATGCGATAGGAGGAGCTTTGTCCTGATCCACGTCGAGAAACAGCACCCGCCCCGGCGCCGATCCGCACGGATGTATTTCATACGGAGCTATCCGACTGGGAGCATCTCCATCATCAGTGTGTTGAGTCCGATCCGGCCTTCGGCACACACGATGCCCTCTTTTGGCTGGAAACTGTGAGTGGACTATGCCGACGCTTGCGCAACACCCCCGTCACCCAGACTCCTGTGACTGGATGCTCTACTAGGCTAGAATCCTCACGCTAACATACACCTATCAGCTGGTCGGCCCATCGTCGCTTGGGGCCTCACGCTGCCACTTTTTGCTCGCCGTTGGCTTGATTCCCACCTCCCCGACACCCGCCACACCCCTCACCGGGTGTATATTCCGCTACCGGTGGGAGCTCCTCCAGGCCGAGAATCGGCATCCCTCCCTCACGGAGCTCGCTGCATTCTTCAACTGCACCTCTTGGGACCGCTACATGCGCAACGCTGCTGCGGCATATGCCATTTGCCCGAACTTTGAGTGTTAGGTAGATGACCAATGACCAATGCACGAGGCAGGGCCGAACCTGCTCTGCTGACTCCTCCGATGTTGCCGAATAACGCCTTGACTCGACGAGACCCGTGTAGCACGACTCCATAGCGCCCTGTGAACGAGTATCCCGACGGCCGTGGCGGGTTGGTGTTGCTGATGTTCGTCGCCTCATGTGGCCAGGCTGTTTATTATCGAGGCATACCCTATCCGCCGGCGCTGCCTCCCGCTGACTTGTCCCTCGACCCGAGGATTCTTCGTCGTTGTCAGTGATGGAGCCTGGTCTGTGGCTCCCTGAGAGGGCCGCAACCCGCAGAGCAATGCCATCCCTATGTGTTGCCTCTTCTTCCAACGCGCCTTCGTGGCTCGCCACCATCGCAGGCTCTTGCACTCCCGGCCGAGCAAGATGGCTAGGCGACTCATAGATGCCCCTCACTCAGTGGATGATACCGCAGCCTTGGACCCAACCGTGTTGCACTCGCTCTGTTCCTTCTACCCTCTCCCGCTCCCCCTCCATCTTCATTCTCCTCTCTTCCTCGCCTTAGCCTCTATGCCCAGGCATGCTATGCGTGACGAGCATTCACCTTCCTACACCTGGATGGTGGTCACCCCTACGCCTTTGTAAAACTCTTCCTGCTCCATTAGACGGGCGAGGCCACCCTACATCCGCACTGCGATGCTCATACCTCTCCGCTGCTGAGCTGCCGCACCACATATGCTTCCCGTGACCCGCCTCAATTTTCGGCGCTCTACGGCTCTCCTGGTTCTCTCTAGCGACGCCTCCTCGCCTTCTCCGTCATCAACCACGCAGGGGGGCTGGATAAGGTTTCTTCCTCTTCCCTTGCTCACGTTTGCTTTGCAGGCTCTGTTTGTCTGTGCCACTGAGGGAGCCAGGAATCACCTCGCGCCGCCTGCCCAGCATAATCCTCCCTCCTCGGCCGATAAGGGTGGGCGCAACTCAGAATCTTCACTCTCATAACCTCCGTCGCCCACACTCTCGGTGCATAGGTGGGTGCACCCCGTCCCTCTCATCTCTGACCCACCGCCTCGCCCGCTGACATCGCACTCGCCATCTAGTCTTCCTCCCCGATCGCCGAGATGTCTCTGCCTCGGCAGCTACAGCTGTCGCCCGCATCGTCCCCCAAGGAACGGCCCGGTCCATCCAAGCGCAGACCCGACGAGCCGCCATATGCCCCTCGGCGAGCGGCCTCGTAGGAGACGCCGCCCAGCGATGAAGCGACCAAACGGCGGCGATGCCACCACGAGCCGTCCTCAACCGGAACCGTGCTCACTCAGTCACCCTCCGCCCAGACAAGACTCGGGTACATGTTTTTTCACACGGTCGACGACCCTGAAGCTCTCCCCTCTCGTCAGCCCTTCGCCTTGTGCTGCATCATCGACGACCCCCTCCGGACGCCGAGACCTGGGCTAGCTGACTACAGCTATCAAAAAGCTATGCCAGTTAGTATGCCGGTATCAACCATCTCACAGCACCGCACCATCTCTCCGTGCCGACAACATCGTTCTTTTTGCCGCGTCATACCACTCAACAAGGCCGTCATGATATCCGACCTGAGCTGGCGCCAATTTCTCTTATTTCTCCTCCAAACATTCATCCTTGACGATTGCTCAGCGCCCGCCGAAGCTCTCCTCCGTTTTGGACTCTGCCAGAAGCCCGCGATCCGGCCATCTCCATTTCTTCACATACTCGAGTAGGAAGGTCATGTTTGGTCACTGTCACCTCTATGCCGAGAACTTGCAGTATTCCCCAAGATGTATTTGTATTCACCTGGCTTATATTCATAGGCGGCCAGAGTTGCCATGTATTTAATAGATATGATGGCTCGATGCTGCCTACTGCGTGGAATGCTGGTACCGAGATAGGAATGGGATAGTTATATGACGGCATATAAAATATACACTCTTGAAATGCCCACCGAGGCCTTCTATCTAATGATTCTCACCTTGTTCGTAATTCACTGGACTGCCGCCCCCACATCTCTTTCGAGTGATCAGGTTGTTCAATAACCCCGCATCTTATCTTACTGAATTCTGCGCTATCTCACTCCTCCACGCCTCTCTCCTTACATCTCTGCTCTCGTCAAACATCGATCACCCGTGACCTCTTTTTCTTCCGCATTTATCCCCTCTGCCTTTCCTCGCCACCTAGTAAGTATAATCTCAAAGAAACTTACGTCTGACAGGAGGAGAAATCTAACTCGTGGCTTTTCTCAGGACACTGCTCCATCAAGCACCGGTCGGCACATTCTCCTCGCCAAGGTCTCTGTGAACACCTAATCCGCCACCGCACATAATATTCGGTATTCTTCCAACGCCGAGCATCACACCGAAGCTACCACCCTCCCTCGCATTTCCGATCAAAGTCGACCGACCGCCTTCTTGCCGGCCGGCCACCCGTGAGCCTCACCGCCACCAACACCCCGCAACTCACCCTCCTCGGCCGCATGTGAGAAGGCTGCTCTCCCCGAGTCAACCTCCTTGTCCGCCTCGCTCTCTGCTTTACCCGTATAGAAGAGGGCAGGTCTAGACGAGACCTTCCCAGCGCAGCCATGGAGTCATCAAACCGCGTCGGGCTGGACGGGTGCTACTTCGAGATGAAGGGCGATGGTACTGGGCCGGAATCACGCACCAACTTCATCCTTCCTCTCGTCGACTAGGCGTCTAGGCCAGAGAATGATGACTTCGACGGGGATCAGCTTTCACGCCCGTGGATGCACTCGCTCGAATCCCTCCTGACACGCGCCGAGGCAGCATTCGGCGGGCGACGCGTTGTCTCTTTCCACGCCAGCATCCCCGGTGATCCGGTCCCGCACGACATCTGCCACGAGGAGGACTACGTTACCTTCCTCACCAGATACGCCCTCCGTCTTGCCCATGACGACACCGGCACCCAGATCTTGGCGTTCCCGTGCCTCTATGCCCGGCTTGCCCCCGAGGAGCCAGCGCTCAACGCCTCCGCCGTCACCGAGCCAACGTCGCTCGTAGGCACCGTGCCAGTGGCGCCCAGTGCAGTGGTGCTCAGTGTAGACACGGATGAGATTGCCGAAGTGCAGCCCAGTGCAGAAGATGACGCCCGACTGCATGACCCGCTGCATACACGCATCGATGAAGACGACCAGGGCTCAAACGATCACTCCTCGCCTCTAGATGATCCGGATAACAACCAAGAGGTGATTTACATCTCGGATGACCCACTGGACTATGAAGATGGTGCGGTTGATGGCCAAGCGTCACCAGCAGCCCCTGGCCAGGACGTTGCTGAGAGCACTGAGGACGTCGACCCAGGGCAGGGTGTCCTTGGACATCTACGCAGTCTGAACTCTCTCCCCGTGGAGAGCATCCCGGCGTTCGCGCGGATGTTCTGCCTCGACCCGAGTTCTATCACGCCAAAGACGGAAAAGCGCCTGCCCGGCACACGGCTCCCTCTCAAACTTCCTCAGCTTGCGTACCTGTTCCGTGTGATTACCAGTGCCCGCGACCATCCTGATCTGCACGGTCACTACAACGGCGACGCCATGGCCAGCGGGAAGACCATCGCTACCATGGCCGTCGCGGTGTTCACTTGACGCTCCAGCGGATGGATGACCACATCGACAGCAACCCCCACCTCCACTGCCCGCCCGACACAGATGAGGTTCACACGCGTTGCCCACTCGGAGACGATTTCGGTGTCCAGTGCCTCTGCGAGCCAGACAACCCGATGAGGGACTTTGCCAGGAGCACGGCACGGGGCGTAGACATACAGGTCTGCCCAAAGGGTCTGGAGCAGAATTGATTGAGCAGTGGAAGGCTTACGTTAAGCCCACGTTTGACGAACCGAACCATCCCCTACGTGGCCGGGCTATGATGCACGGCTACACGATCGGTAACGGCTACCACTTGGCCCCGATCGATCCGAGGTCCCCCCCCTTGCTCACGAGTGAGCTGCTCCTGCGTGTGAAGCTCGAGTCGGATAGCAAGCACACCATCAAGCTGAGCGTGCCCCGCGTGCCGGAAACATTCGATGATCTACTGGGCGTGGCCCAACTTACCGATCAGCAGCGAGCCGACGCCTACAGCCACAGCTCGACCTCGCAGGAGAAGGGACAAGATGTGTGGCTGTTGCTGACGAGGGAGAAGCTCAGCCGAGACTGGGCCAACGACGCCCGCAGAAATTCCCCGTGGTCAGGCGCCCAACAACTCAGCGTTCACGTCAAGACGAAAGCGAGTGGTTCCAAGGCCGGGCGGATCAGCGTCGTGACCCGCGCAAGGCTCGCCCCCAGGAGCATCACCTTCGACGAGTACAACCTCTACCAGGGTGTCGGGAGCAACCTCCACGCCGCGACTGTCTCCATCTGCCGACGGCTGCAGCCCGGTGGACAGTCAGCGCCTCGGGTGTACTTTCTGAGCGGCACCCCTGCCAACACGTCCGTGACCGACTTCAACGCTAGCTATAGCATCATCCAGCCTGACCCTGACCAGAGGCGTCACTTCGAGGACGCCACCCGGCGGCTGGACCGATGCCGTACTGCACACTCGGGGGCCAGCCAGGAAGCCGAAACGCGAGCAGCCATGATTGCCGTGAGGGATCTGATCTCACGCTGGATGACCGCGAGGAGTGAGAAGAGCCCGATCGTTGATGGCTGGATTACGGCAGCGAGAGGCCTTACTACGCGCTTCGAGCTCTGGTTCGAGACGCCGGAAGGGTGCAAGGAGGCATATGAACATCTGCTGCGCTAGGCACAGGAGGAGATAGCCAATGACCCTTCCTTCAACATCCGGAAATTCGGGGGTACCCTCAAATCACTTAACCTTATGCTCCGCGGAGCATCGGTCCCAGGTTTATTGCCTTTCTGGATGGAACACGCTATCCCTTGGAAGAGCGACGACGTCGGGTCGGACCTACAGCTAGAAGGGGGTCGGTATGAGTCCCATGTGGACGAGTATACCGAGCATGATGACCTATTCCCAGCGCTTTCCAAGATCATCAACAACGCCTCACGCGGCATTGTGGAACATGAGGACTAGCTGAAGTACCAGTCCGCACGTGGATCACTCCATGCACTGCTCTTCACGGCATTTCCTGCTGTTGCGGCCGCTGCCTTTCACTACATCAAGAAGAAATGCGGCGATTTTGCGGAGGCGGAACTGGTCACTGCCTGGCAGCAACCAGATGAGCGCGAGGATGTGATCAGCCGCCTAGTCCAGAGAGCGGGCGACCTCCACGATTCTGAGCAGCAGAGGTCCATCGTCGTCATTACTACATTCAACGTGCTATCGGCTGGGCGCAATGATCTGGTCTTCGCCAACGTCGTGATCAAACTCGGCGAGCCATGGACCAACGCCCTGACGGAGCAGGCCATCGGACGTGTGGATAGACCTGGGCAGGGCCAGCCTACCTTCTTCTTCGACCTTGTCCGCAAGGACAACGAGGCAGAGGCACTGGTCCGCGCGCGGAACCGACACCGCAAGGAAATACTGGGGGAGAAGCTGTCTGATAATCGCCTCTTTGGCGTCATCGACACCAATCCCTCATCGTGAAGCCGGCAGCGAGGACCCTCTTGCACTCATACGGATACGCCCTGTTGGACTCTCCGGGCCTCTCTACGCTCGAGACTATTATACCTTTAGATATCGGACATTGGCACACAGATCAAGGCAGCCTTGTGTTAGTAGCTCAACCAGTTGGTGGTTGTGGGGGTGCTGCTGTGTGATCCCGAGTCTCCGTCCCTTGTGTACTACTTAGCCCCCTTGTATCCCACCATCATGGAAAGGCTATGACTGATTATCTATTATGAGCTCAATAAATATTTGCTATCCTGATCCCATGTATGCAGTGGCCAAGTGTGATAAGTGTCAGCGTCCCAGCCATGGCGGCCTCCTCTTTGTATTTTAAACTAAGAATCGTCAGACCATGTGCAGGGGCTCAACATGGGTAGGTGTGATAAGAGAGCTGCCCTCACGTCTGTACCCTAGGCCTTGAACGAATATCGTGTACGTACGCCCACGTAGATATAGATGTCCCGCCAGGAGGGTAAGGGTGGACTACTCCAAGGCAGCACAGATGGTCTTCTGACTCTTAGCCCATCGAGGGCTGGGCTTCAACTATAATAAAGAACACATTATCCACAACGTGATAACACCATATCCCAATGCTGACATTGCGGTTCTTCTTTTTAGTCTCTCTGTAGCCTGCAGACTGCTGTAGAAGACTCATACCTAGGTTTCAAATAACGCTCATATTGTTGAATCCTGCTTATGCAGAAGGGGGGCCGCCTCCAGGGTGCGTGGAGGGCATGATCGTGATCTCCTTGTTGTGGGCTTCTTCCATTGTGTTCAAAGTTCATGTGTGCCAATCAGAGTTTGGCAAATCGCCGAGAAATTGTATTCAAGCTCTAGCCGACCCGATCTTCGCCGTACTCTTCCTGCTGACTCTCTTGTTTCTCGTACGGAGGTTAGAGCAATTAAATACCCCTCCTGAGAGGTTAAATAACCTTTCATGATGCAGCTAGATCTGAGTCTTCTGCTGCACGCGGCAGAAAGGCTAAAAAACAAAGGCCACCGTGTTAGCATTGGGATATGATGATGTGTTAATAATGTATTCTTTATTATAGTTGAAGCCCGGCCCTCGATGGGCTAAAAGCCAGAAGACTGCTTCCTTGGGCTCGATTGGTCGCCGTGAAGGACAGAGGGGCTGCTCGCGTTCCTTTTGCGGGAAAAGTGCATGACCTCGGTATTTTCGTGGTCGAAGGAGACGGCGTTGTCTTGTCCCCATGCGACCAGTGCCTGTATGTCACTGTTCACCATTTCCGTGGTTTCTTCGAGTGTGTTGCCGGGTCAGTCGTCGGCGTAGCCGAAGCGGTTGGCGGGCCAGAACTTTCCCCTGATGCGCTGAAGCAATAGCCCTGGTTTCTGGAAGGTCCCGATCCCGCAGATGGGCCGGGTGTACAGCATGAACAGGATCGGCGAGGCTGGGGAGCCCTGGCGGAGGCCACAGTTGAGTGGCTTTGTGTCGGTGGTGGTCTCTCGGAGTCTGATGCGGGCGGACCTGCCGGTCATACACGACTGTGCCTAGCGAACGATCGGGGGCGGCCAGCCCTGTTGGCGAAGCCTAAGGGTGAGTCGGTTGCGGAGGGTAGCGTCGAAGGCTCCTGCGACGTCTATGGTGGCTACTGTGGCGACCTTGCCGGTGCTGAGGGCGGTCCCGATGTCGTGGATAAGTGCCGCCACTAGGTCTACCGCCGCGCACGTTTCGTCAGTGCACCGAACTGCCGCGAGGAGAGGACCTGCTGTTGGATGGCGGCTAGGCGATCCGTCGCGCTATGAGGCGTTCGAGTCCCTTCCCGAGGTAGGAGAGGAGCGAGATGGGCCGCCAGGGATTTGGGCTCAGATAAGTCCCATTTCCCGATCTTTGGCATCATAACCACCTCGGCAGACCTGAGCATCTGCGGGTGGTGTTCTGCCTGGAGGCAGTATTCGTAGAGCCAGCGGACTGCACCGCCGATTGCCGGCCAGCAGGCCTTCAGAAGCTCTACTGTGATGTTGTCGGCGCCGGGAGACGTGTTCCCGGTGCTAGTTGCGGCGTATTCGGCTTCTGCGAGCGAGACCGTGAGGGCGATCTCCAGTGAGGCGACGGCCCCCTCGAGCCACGAATCTCTGAAGTCATCTGCGGCGGTTTGTCGTTGGAGCGTGGCCCTGCGGAG
Source organism: Fusarium phalaenopsidis (assembly GCF_050370095.1). Taxonomy (NCBI): domain Eukaryota; kingdom Fungi; phylum Ascomycota; class Sordariomycetes; order Hypocreales; family Nectriaceae; genus Fusarium; species Fusarium phalaenopsidis. Next base: position 142,422 of record NW_028145414.1, on the reverse strand, counting down.
GGCTTCTGCGCGGTCCAGTCGGGTCTTGTAGACCACTGAGTCCACTTCCAGGGGCGACTCTCGGAACTGGCTTGTGCCTTTTCTTCGGCGGGTGATGCGGAAGATATCCTTGGGTTCCTCCAGGCTCGAGGTGGTGATGCGCCAAAAGGTTCTCTTGGCTTTCCTGAAGACTTTCCTCAGGGGGCCTGGCGGGCTTGTCGCGGAGTTGTTTTGGCAGACTTCCACGGCGTCCTTTAGCTTCAGCGACTTGGTCAGCTCTTTCGGTCTCTCCAGGGGCAACTGGGGCTTCCGTGAGCGCGTCGATGAAGGTCGTGCACCTTGGGGCGCGCGGGGATATTTGGTATAGTGAGTTGCCGGGGGACTGTGATGCTGAGAGTGCTATGATCGGAGCTCGTGACCAGGTGGACTTCGACGGTGGCTTCAGCGCGGTTTAGCAGCGCAAGGTCGTGCTTGTCCATGGGGGGGCTCCCATTGCCGCAGTAGGTTAGCTGCCTGTGGTTTTTCGTTGTCGGGGTTGCGGTTGGCGTGGTAGATGTTGACAACGGTGTCGTTGCCAATTCTGATCCACAGTGCGTCCCTAGTGAGCGACTGGGACGAAGGTGTCGTATGCGGTATGGGTCAGGGTGGTATAGCGCCGCCCGCTGTCGTATACCGCGGTGGAGGGCTCCTGGATCAGGAGGATGCCGTCTGCAATGGCGTAGGTGTGCCATTTCCGCGAGGGCTCGATCTTCAAAGCGCGGAGCTTGGAAGATGTTGCGATCGACAGGGCGGATTCCCTATCCTATCCTGTCTTAGTGCGAGACGCTTGTAGCTGAGCTCCCCTGTGATAGCGGAACGGACCCCATTCGCCGTCATTTTGCGTTCAGGGAGTTCCGATGCGGGTGAAAATTCTCTTGTCGTTCGTCCGTGTCTTGGGCACAGGGTCTGGGGGCCTCTGGGACGCCCACGTTCGGCGCGAGCAGGAGTTCTAGCTTCACCAGCGCAGGTATCGGCCTGTAGTTCCTTGCGGTTGTGGGTTCGGTCGGCACATTTCGGTGAAGCGCCTCGCCAGGTCTGGCGAAGGGCGGGTTTGTCGGCGAATTGGGCGGCGGTAGAATCGAAGGCGGCGCAGAAGGCCTCTGCGGCTTTGATCTTGGATTCGAGTTGGGCACGGCTCTGGGCAGCGATGCCCGCGAGCGCGTTGGTCGTGTTGGCGGCTGGGTTGTGCCGTGAGGTCTCGAGGCCGAGCGGCTCTGTGGCCACGATGAAGTCGCTGCTGGTTGGGCTCGATTCGCTCGCTTCGGGCCCGTTGGTTGATCACGTACGCCCTGCTGCCCTGGGGCGTCACTTATTCTTCTCGGAGGTTGCGTTCGTCGCCGCGCAGGAGGACGTCTCGGGTGCCCTGGGCATGTGTTCGCCGAGGTCGAATGGTCCGGTGGTCGTCTGGCCGTTTGGTGTTGGTGGCGGCTGTTAGTGTTTTGGGTGTGTCCCGGGCGCACTCCCTAAAAGCCGCAGCTGCCGAGTTGATGTGGGAGGTAAGTTTATCCCCTCGCCTCAACAAATACCTAACCTTATGTCTATAGGGTAGGTGCGATAAGCGGCCCATTATTCTACTCCAGATTGTCTTCAATGACGAGTCTACGAGAGACCATCAGCCACAACAGCAAAAAGCACATTCATTAATACATGGCGGCATGAAAATCCAATCCCAGAAAACACTATAGAGAGGTCTTGATAAGGAGTGGTTCTGTTAGAGATAGTTGCATTGCGTTTTAGAGCTGAATTGTGTCTTGAGCTTTGCTACATATGGCTCGCTTATCGCTGAATTGGCTCACACACACACGGTATGTTACCTGGCAATTGAAAATTAAATCCATGGGGCAACGGCGATGCCATTCACAGCTAAACTCAACACTATCTTTAGCATAACCGCCAAAGATAGCACCAACCCTATACCATTCATACCAGCTCCACATCATAACCATGCCTCTTCATGTCCTCCAGCAACCACTCCATCGGGGTAGCATAGGATACGTCAAAGCCCCCATACTCGCCTATCCCTCCTCCACCCGTCAGCATTCCACCTACACGGCCCTGGAGGTCAAACACACAGCTCCCGGAGTCGCCCTTCGCTGAGAAGCATTGATATGCGAACGCCTCGCCGCACCCCAAGATGCACCACTCTTCTGACTCGTCTTTAAAACCGGGAGGCATCCTGACAAGAGATCTGACTTTGCTGGTCACCCCAGTCCTGAACCCAGTTGTCCGGCCATACTTCATCACGAAAAGGGCAGCCTCGTCGCTGGGTGTAGATGATCGGGGGCTCATCATCTCACTCTCGGGAATAGTGCCCCTAAGCTGCACAGTGTCTCCCTTGAAATCCATGAGCTGAATGATATTCTTCCAGCCCTCCCTATCCTGCTTGACCTGGTTCTTCGCAGACCACCCAATTGGCATCAGGTTCGACAGGGATAGCAGAGGCGAGGCATATTTATCTTGATGTAACTCGATCAATGCCCAGTCTCTCAATCGTCCTTTGTTATCGACACCCTGAATTGGCCCAAGACTGAAAGGAGGCGAGAATTCGAGATGGCCAAAAACTCGCATCGAAGGGTCATCCCACTTGATCAGGTTTTCCCTCATTGTTTCGAGGGCCGCCTTCTCTGCCTTCTCCTGATCAATTGCGGCTTGAGACACCCATGGCTGCTCCTCCATCGTCCGGATTGAGCTGTCTTTTCCATCAATGTCCTTAGATAAACCAGTCTGATGACGCTCCAGTGTTCCATCACCAGGCTGTATGATCGTATAGCGTGCTTTCGTTTGGTCATGGCGGTACTCGATATTGGGATATGAGTCTGGGAAAACCACATGGCGGCACGTCAAGGCGAAGATCTTTTCTCGGTGTCGTAGGTAAAGACACTTCGTGCCTTCGTGAGTTGGCGCATCGGATGAGGCTACCGACACGCCTAGGAATTCCGAGTAGTGTGCGGACATAGCTGCGGGTTCCCCAAGGGGCCCAGAAGAGAGTTTTAATGTTGCCCGACCCGGTGTAGGCGAAATCGGTGTAGATGGATTCGATGTAGCTGAATCCGGCGTAGGCAAATTCGGCGTTGGCAGAGGCATCGATGTAGCCCGGGCGACCTCTGACTCTTTGATCTCGACCTGAACGTCGCTGAGCCCGTGGCTCTCGAGGATCTGGCGGCAAGCGGCAACGACGTCATATGCGGGCTCGAAGGCAGTCAAGCCAATCTTGACAGAGATCAGGACAGTCACTGGATTGTCAAACTCTTCCCCGGTCCGGTTGTTCTCGCGTTCGTAACCGATACGAAGCACATCAATCGCGGTCCAATCAAGCTCTTGGACGGCCTGTAGCAACTGTCGCCGCAAAGAGCTGTGACCATCATTCCATGGTTCTACGATCGCGTGCTCGCCGACCGGGCCGAGACGTTTCTTGATGGGCCAGCCGTCATATTGCCAAGACCAGGGCTTCGTGCTGCTTCGTGCCACTAGCTTCGGACGGCTGTACAAGCCGAAGTAGTAGAGCTCTTGTTCATTGCGCCCCGGGGGAAGGGGTCGGGGGAAGGGAGGTGCTTCGGCCATGGTAATGTCGTCAAGGTCAACTGGAAGGCTCCTGGATCGTCGGTGGTCTGGAAGTCGCCGTGTCGGTAGCCGCCGTTGTTGAATTCGAGAGTTGGCTCGCATATGTCCTTGGCGTAATCGACGGAGCTCCGTATGGGAGAGAGGCTCGATGGAGGGAACGGGAGGAGTATTTAAGGTCCAAGGGACCGGTGTGCCGAGGGTGAAGTCGGACATGGCCACTGTTTGTCACGGTCAGCTGACAACACACAGATCGACCGGAAGGTTTGATAGACTGCATACAGTAGCTGCACCAACGAAGTAAGTATCCTTTGTTATTCTCGTCAGGGCCAGCGACAGTACTTTCGGTCGGAGGTAGTCTGCGGAGGGGAGAAGGCGGGATTTAGACGCCCGAAGGCAGTCCACGGAGAGTAAAGAGCTAGACGACGCGCGAGGAGATGGGACGAGGAGCAAAGGTGGTTGGCCGAAGGTAAACCAGAGCACAAAACAGGGGCGCATGGCAAGCAACATGAAGTGTTTGCCTGATGAGTTGTGGATAAAGGTCTCGGCGGTTATAAGGATAGGTAAAATGGATGCCTGGTGGAATAGAGCTTATGTTTATGGCAGGCGCTATACTCTACAGTGAGAAAGAATGCTCCTCCTAATGCTACAGCGACGAAGTATCTCTACCGCGCACAGTTCTTTGCTCAAACTAAAACAAATCTGGCAGCTAGTAGTCGAAATTAATTATGTATAAACTATAATTTGAGTTATCTAAGGGTCGCAATCCAAGAGTAAATCATTCCGCCTACGGCCGTTCTTAGGCGTTGGGAGGAGATATGCTAGTTGCGTGACTCAAGGTGAGGAGAGGAAACTGCGAGGTGGGTGTGAGTACAAGCTGGAATTGCTCATCAACTTAATGTCCATCAAGCAAAGAACGTCGTCAAATTAGATGTTTTGACAACCAAGCCGGTGCTCGGTGACTGATCTTTGACTTCGGGGGCATTCTCATAACTTCATCGTCATGCGGCGTTATGCGTTTTAGGTTTATTGATATGCATGCTAGATTTTGGCTCTCGCCCCAGAGGGTGCCCCTAAACAATTGCTGCCCGTGACGGGAGAGACAAGGAAGAGAAATCTCTAAACACCTGATATTATGTGAACAATGGACAAGTAGTATCTACTGGGTGGGTGTGCGACCCTCTACTCTGCCTCGCCGTCGTCTGATCAGTTGGTTGGGTTGACTATCCTATACGTATCTGCTGCTACCTCGTGCCAGCAGCGTTGCCATCTCTAGTAATGTGTTCTTTAATATAGTTAAAGCCCAACGCTCGACGGGATCACTAAGCCAGAAAACCGCCATCTCTAGCTCTAGCCGTGGTCTCCTACGAAGGAATTTGACGCCATGTCCGACCAACGCGACATATCTCAACCAGTGCATTGTACCCTCCATTTCATAAATCAGAGTCTGATGATAATATAGACCCCACCTCGATGCCCGAGGACCTCTGGAAGCCCAAACACCATGCTCTGTTTGGACGCCCTGGTTCCGTCTTCCAGGACGAAACGCTGTATATCGATGCTCAGCCTGATAGGAAGCTATCTGCCCGCCCCATGCCAGAGGGAATCCGCATAAGAGCCAGAGGATAAGTGCCAGTTCTTACAAATCGAGGAGATGGCCCATCTATCTGAGGGCGATGAGCTCACACTAGACGAATTTGACCTCCTCGAGACGTGCGCTTGAGCCGTTAAGAAAGTAGATGGCGCCGGTGTGTATCATGTTATTCGCGGACAGACCGCGCAGGAGGCACTGGCTCCCCATTCACTTCTTTCCCGTGTTTCGCCCCTCTGATCCCCCTGAGAGTCACCCAAGCAACGCTGAGCACCATAGAGTATCCTGGATCTGGTGTGTCCATCTCGATTGCCCAGTTCATGCGGTGCAGAAGCAGCAGCTCGATGTGTACCCGACCCGAGAGGCAGGCGAGTCACCCCCCTTGCCTATTTACGACGCAAGAGTCGTTTATATTCGATCGAGTAGTGGCACGGGAGAACGGTTGTGTACCACTGTACCGGTCTTGATATGTGTGGCGGGCGTATTACCCCCGGGCTGTGATGCCTGCGTGTAAGATATTGATGATGGTACGGTATATGGCTACGCGTGAACAGGGGGCCTTTCAGTTGTGAGCCATCATTGAATAGATCGATGTATATTGCTGCAATGCCCATGCCCCACACAGGGGGCCTGTTACAGGCCGACTGCTAATAATGCCAATCTCTCCCCGTTCTCTGCAGCCAGTGCCCGCACGTCAGTGCTCACATCCAAAGACAGTTCGGCGAAGTGTTGACACATAACATACAACTGCATACTCGCACAAGGCTTCATCCTCAATCCGTCGTAGCCCGCATCTGCTCCTCGTCTAGGTTTGGATCGGCACCCTGCTCATACATCTGCGTCCTCTTCTTAATGTATGCCTCATCAAAGGACAGTGTGTGCTGGTCCATCGGTTCGATATATGATTGAAACGTCTTGATGATCGCCGATGTCGTCCCTATGCTGAGTGGGCCAGCCGAAGTGAGTTTGTGTACGTCGTTTAGAAGGGCGCGGAATCGTACAGTGGGTTGACGGTGGTGTGAGAGACGAGCCATGGATAGGTAGAGCGATGTGATTGTGAAAAGAAACCGTCGGGCGAAGCTCGCTGGAGCATACCGGATTTCGACAACCGTGAGCTCGTCCCCCGGGGCAGCAGTCCCAAGACTGGCTTAGCCATTCTCTGCAGCACCCTCTCCGCCACCGAGTGCGGTTCCTGCTCTTCCATCATCTTGCCCCTGAGAAGAGGGGGCACCACCATCGCCACTGCCCTCTTCCCAATACTCACCCTCAAGCCCTTCTTCGCCATCATGCTCCGTGTGGCAACAGTCGCAGTAGACCGTCCGCTTGATCAGCTCCTTGGGTGTGTCGTCTTCTACCCTGTGGATGCGTACAGCGCGCCCCCCGACCCCTCCATTCCTTGGTGCCTTGCATACACGATTAACTAGATCCCAGAGGCAGCTGCAGTCCTAAATCAGCTTCATCCCGCGACCCCTCGCGGCGATTAGCTGGGCGGGAAGGTTCTCGTCCATCTCATGGCCAAGCGTGGAGGTCGCCGCTTCGCCGGCCGCCGTTGGATCTGGCCATTCCCGGGCCGAGGAGAGGTGGGAGCCACAGTCACCTTCGCGTTTGGGGCAGGTGAGGCCGAAGATGTGCTCTTCCAGAATCCATAGTAGGGTCAGCAGCCTCTTCAGCGTGCGCAGTCTGTCGTCGCAGGTCTCGCCAGGCCAGCTGCCAAAGCTGATGTTGACGTGTGTGCCGCATGATCCGCCCAAGCCCACCCGCCCATCAGCCACCCGCCATATTGTGTCCATAACCCGCTAAACAGTTGGAAAACCAGCCATCCACTCACGCTCACCCAGCACCGGACTGTTGAGCTCGCAAGGCCTCATGCGCCCCTCGCCCCCCGATGTGGAAGCGTCGCAGGAGGACTCATATCGGAACCCCCACGAACTGTAGTATCTTGGAAAAGGCGTGTCTCGTATGTGGCCCGGAACATGAATATCATCTCCCTCGTGCTGTGAACCCAACGAGTATACCTCATGTTGGGGTGGAGCTTCTCCCGGAATACCGCAGGCCGCGTAATCAAAATACTATCTCATCGTTCGGCGTGTTGCTGTAAGTCTCACGGCGCTGACGGCTTTCGCCAGGGTGTTGTATAGGTGGTCGCATTGCAGAGCCTCCTGCTCGCTGTCGTAGGCTCTACGTGCTACAGAGGCGGCACCATCAGGGGGTCGGATATCGTCCCCAGCATAACAGGCGAACTCGAGTTCAAGTCCAAAAGAGATCTCGCCGGCGGGTGACTAACCCTCTCTTCTTGGGCGCTTCTCTCGCCCTGGGGCGATGGCGATATCGCGGGTTCGCTTGAGCAGAGATGGCGACTTCGGGTGCAGAATGCGTGACACTTCGGGCGGCTTCATCGTGATCAGTGCATGTGCGTGGCCTCGTGGCAGGAGCAAGGACTGCCAACGGTCGATGGGTGCAGATGCGTTGCTGCTAACTCTAGCGCCCGGAGCAGGTCATGCACTATTGATGCAGAGGGAAGGCAGTGAGTGTTCTATCGAGGGCTATGGCTCGTATATTTACTCGCCTTAGTGCCATGTCGATGCGTAATTGCCTTATCCGATAAGGCCTGGCACAATGGCTCATTTTGTTTGCAGATCAAACGGGAAGTAATTCACTCGCTCTTGAAGCTTTAGGGACTGGAGAATGTTATGATATACCTGGGTCCAGCATTCACGACGGGAACATCAGGCGCACTTAGTAATAAGAGAGCACTGGATAGTTTATCCACCTTATTTAATAGAGGATCTCTGGTGCTCCTCTCTATGAAGCACATTCGCTTGGCTAGGGCACGCACAGAGGCTCATCAAGCCTCCAACCATCACTTCCCACTCATATGGCGCTGGCTTCTCCGCTGAGCTCGCTCAGCCCTCTCATCCTGTTGCTCCCTTGAGTGTCTGTCGAGTGACTCGCTTGCCGCATCGATCATGTCTAGCCACTGCCTGGTTCCAATGACGCCGGCCGGATTGGCTGTCACGTAGCACCCGGTCGTAACAACGTGTTGACTGGCGGGCGGGTTCGGGTTGCCCAGTACCAAGGTCAGCCTATGTCATATCTCACGCATTTTCCGGCTCCCTCTTCCTTGGCCTTCCATCAAGTCCGACCGCCGCCGTGCCTCAGAAGCCGTTATGTCGTTGAGTGTCGTGATAATCGCGCCGTCTATCTCAACGCCGGGCTCCCTAATGCCCCGTGGCGCCTCCTGTGGCAGTTCAGCCTGCTGCTCTCGCGGTTGGTCATCCTCCCCACCCAGCTCTGGTGCAACGACGCCTTGCTCTGCCCTCGTCAACATCGTGCTGTTGTCGCGGCCGTGTTGAATATACTATGCAGTTACCTGCCGCTATCGTTCGGCGGTGAAGTGGTCGGCTATACGTGGGCCTGAGTCGTGGCCGTCGAGGGCAACGTGTGCGACTCTCACGGAATCAATGGGGAGTCTTGGAGTAGATGCTACATGCGAGAGCCAGGGCAATCAAGGTCAAACTTTTGATCATGCTCTGCCTCATTGTTATTATCACACTTTCCGTCATGCTCAGCACTCATCTCTCATGCCTCTCCCCACTAGAGATCACGTCCTTGTCCCCGTCCATACGCGTGACAAGCACTCTGAAATCCTTCCAGATCCAGCAGCAGCGCAGCCATGCGGACCCGTGAGAGCAGGCTGCTCCACATCGCCGCGCAGTCTCGCGAGGATCTTCCCGACATCCGGCAGGTCGCACGGTCTCGACTCACTGTGGCCGACTACGCTGAACCTATCAGCATCCTCCCTCGGCTGTACGAGTTATTCTACGAGCCGCATAATATTAACCACCAGCGTTGGTTCAGCATCGTGAGCGTCCTGACTCTCACTTGGCTTCTGTGCCCCCTCACTGACTTTGTGATGCCACAAGTACACACAGGCCATACGAGTCATCTTTGTCGGCGGCGCCGCACTGGACTGCAAGTGCGATCCCCTATATATAAAGATCTCATTCGGTCCAGATGAATCCCACGCTCGTGCCTGTCTTGACTCTCTCCTGCGGAGGCTGATCCCGCCTACAACCTCGATGAATGCAGCCATACGCCTCCTACCGATCCTCTCCCCCTGCCCGGCATACACGCTCACCGACTGTGCTGTGCGGTCGGGGTGGTTCTTCTTCAAATTCTTGCCTAGTGCGGCGAGCCTGCTTTCCCTCTTTGTGGCCTCGTGCGGTCAGCGAAACTCTGTCGCCTGTAGCACATGCTCCTTCAAGCTCAACACTGCCGTCAATCTCGATCGAGAGCATGTGCTTACGCCCTTCCAACAGTGTGTGAGCATACCAGCGTCAGGCCGCTTCCATCCCCGTGCTTTCAACGACGAGACCTATCCTGAGATATTCCCGATCCCATGGCCTGATGATGTCTTATCTTGAGGCTAGGCCGGCAGACATTAACTCGACTGGCTCCTCATTCGCCACATATACTCATAGCCCAGTTGCATAGCCCACGACCTAATATACTGGGTAACTGCCTCGCACGCAGGCAGGCTCTATTATCAACGAATACATCATGATAAGCAATGAAGCTTATTCCCCTAGACCCACTGTCGTGACTGCCCATTGGATGCCCCTCCGACCCCAGGCTCCACACAGCCCCTGGTTGATCCCTGTGGCTGCGCACCGTTGAATAACCTAATTTCAACGTCCCATTCCAACCCCTCTCTGGTCTAAATCCAGGACCACTGCTAAGCGACCTCACGATGCTGGTCCTTCCAATGAGGTAACACTGCGCAAAGTGCACTAATTAGCCGCCAAACATGGCCTCATATGGCCTTGCCTGGGCTTCTCATGTCTTTTGAGGTGGTAGGCTTGGTGGCCTTCAGTTGGAGAGTCTCGGCTTCTGGCGGGTCACATGACTCCCCGCGCCGCCTGCGGGAGGCGGCTCCCACAGTGCTGACTCGGCAAAGTCAAAGAACATCACGTTCATCATGGTAACAAAGGAGATGATGGCTACCACTGCCTGCCTTGAATGAGTGCAAAAGATGGACACTCTCCTTATGTCAGAGACCTCTGGAGTGCTAGTGTAGTATCACGTAATGTCATTTACGCCTATGGATGCCAAACCTGGTTGAAGTACTTGAAGACCTAGGCACATTGCCCACTTAGACTCCTCGCACAGCAGGCCAGAGGCAGCTGCTTGTTTTTATTTCCGGCGGATACCCTACTCCTACAGAGCTGCTGAGGCACAAGGTTGCCGGCAGGCGTTTATTACCATCCCCGCCCATATCAGAGCGGGTGAGCTCGTTGGGTCAAGGCGAACCAAGATCATAGACTACTTGTTCCCTACCTCTGAAGGATAAGAAGGTAAAGGGTCGAGCGGAAGAGGGGAGTGACTTTAGTCTTGGAAACGGTCAGCCCCTTCTGAGCCTCGCAGCAGCATGAGCTCGGAGCGAGAGAGCATTCACGGTGGGATGGCATGGATGCCAGGAGGCTCCTGGCCTATGGTCGTGGCACCTCGTGAAAAGTAAGAGATCCATTTAAACTAGACCCCCCATTCGACAGCGAGCTCGGCCCCGATGGTATTCCGAACAGAGCACTGCAGCTAGCAGCGATATGGATTAAGCCTCACTTATTGGCAGTCTTCAATCAGAGCCTCGATCTTGGCTACTATCCGCAACACTTCAGGGAATCGAGAACAGTTATACTGAGGAAGCAAGGAATAGACAACTACACCATTCCGAGCTCTTACCGGCCGATCGGGCTGCTAAACACCATGGGCAAGATCATAGACGCTATAGTCCTTTTACGGAGCGAAGCGACGTGCGGAGTGAGATGGAGACGGAGTCGACATCGTAACGACGTTACAATAATCACACAAGATGTGTGTAATGAGCCTTTGTGATGGCTTCACTACGTGAGAGTGTTGAAGGATGATCGAGTGTGCGGGGTATGAGCACACACGAACCCGGCGCGACCGTGGACGGGAGCGGCTGGGTGTGTCGAGGGTCGAGCAGACCCGAGCTCAAAAGTCGATCTGAAATCGACAACGCTCGTTCCCGCCATTCGGCGGTCACTCTCGTTAGTCTATAAGCTGGAAAGCTCACTCCGTTCGCTAACATTCGATACCGAATTCCCACTCCATTCTCAGGTTCGTTCTCACCAAATCTCAGAAACGAACTCATACAAAAAGTGTTCCAGTTTTGAACAACTTTTCGAGCACTCCGTGCGTGTGGACTGCTTCCACCTTGCAGTGTTCGTAGCCTCAGCTCGTGCTCAGTCCCTTCGCACTCCTTCCGCACCTCCTCACTCCGTTCGTCGGTTGAATTTCGCAGTCTCTGCTCTCCCTGCTGGGGGCTCAGGTTACTCCCTGAAGCCATCTACGATAGTCAATCCGCTCCCCTGCACGCTACGCGCTCGGCTCGCGGAAAATCTGGTGAGGTTATCGCCAACCTCAGTCAGCAACTTGAGGGTGGGAAATCTCATATTAGCCCCTGGGGTGATACCCGCAAGGTCGACCAAACCTAGCGTGCGTTTTTCTGGACAGATACGGATGGGTCAACACCGTTGCTGGATCAGGTTCAGGTTCAGGTTCTATTCCTACTCGGTTTTAGCCGCCATTTCCCAGCAGCCATGCCCGGTAAGCGGGGTTTGGCCGACAGCCGAAGCGCTCCGAATGTTTATCCGTTGCACCCCACTTCGCCAAACACCATATGACGTTTGGCCAGCCGCCTCCAGACTTCCCACTTTTTCTCCTCAAACCTCTATCTACAACCGGCTGCCAACCTCTGTAGATCGCGGTTATGAATACTAATGTACATATCCTTTTAGAATCTTGTGGGGCGAGTCATATGCCCCGTGCATGGGTCCTTCTACCTTCAGTCTCCCCCAGTGCTCAGCTTCGTCTGGTTACGGGCTGGCCCTGAATTGCCCTAGGACCTTAGTTTGTTCCATGAACTTGACGACCTTTGCTGCTACTTTGCGCTCGCTCAGTAGTTGTCGGAGGTTTTGACGTCCTGGAAATTGGCCTAGCTCCTGGTTTCGAAGTGTGGTGTGCTTCCTGCATTGAAGCAGGATGTGGGCTACTGTTTGCCGTCCTTCGCCACAGTTACATCCCGGGTCGGTGACACCGGGCACTCTTCTTTTGAAGAGGAAGTCGTTCATCCCAATCTTTTCCGTTCGAAGTTGGACGTAGATGGCGCTCTGCCTCTTGCTGAAGTGCTTGTGTGACTGCAGTACTTTCGGTGTTGGCTCTGGCGTGTGCCTGAAGGTTGCCCGGCCCCTGGTTTCCTGTTGCCACTGTGTTTGCCATCTTTGTTTGACAACTCTGCGCGACCACAATTTCAACGTCGATTTCAAGGAATGCAGTACGGGGGGTTGCTGTGTCCTTGGTCCCGGCGGACCTCTTTGTCGCCATCCTGTGGCTTCTTTGGCCGCTCGGTCAGCCGCTTCGTTGCCGTATATCCCCTTGTGGGCCGGGATCCATCTGATCTCGACGGTCAAACCTTGTGTTCGCAGTTCCTGTATTCGCTGTGTAATGTCTTGGAGAAGGTATGACCCGGATTTGCCTCTGGGCCTCGCCGCCGACCTGATAGCTGCTTGGTTGTCTGTGTAAATCAAGACTTTCTTTCTGGTGTTGCCTCTGTCTCTATCCTCCTGGGCGAGCTGTAGGGCCAAGGAAATTCCCTGTAGTTCGCCGGCGTACACCGTTGATACGGAATCATCGCCCATGTAGGCGTTCTTGGTTTGGTTGATGGTGGTGCACACGGCAGCAGCTCAAATGTGGCCGTTGATACCACTTCCATCCGTGTATATGTGTAAGGCATCAGGCTCGTTTCTGGTGCTGTATTGGTGTCTCGCTTGCGCCTTCTCGACGCTCTCTTCGATGAACGTTTCTGGGCCCGTCCACCATGGTGGGATGACGTGCGGGGTGATAGCCTCTATTTTCTCCAAATCAAATCCTCCTTCGTCCTGTATGGCCTTTTGTATTGCTCTGCGCGGGCTTATGTTTGTCCTTTTATCCCTCGTTTGACCGGAGTTGTGCTGGGGCTCTTGATTCTTATTGCTGATTCTTCCCAGGCAGTCAGCATTATGCTTCCAGATTTGATGTTCGATGGGGAGGAGGTGTGTTTCGATGTCTAGAGCGGGGGCTGATGTGGCCTTGTAGGCGCCAGATATTGTTCTGGCTGCCCGCGCCTGCAGACTCTGTAGCTGTGCCAGTGTCTTGTTTGGGTATGGCTTAGTCCGCGTTCTCCAGTTTGAGTTTGACCAGGCCGAGCATGCATACATGATCTGTGGTATCACCACCCCTCGGTAGATCTTTCGCATGTCCTGCATGGTAAGGCCCCAGGTTGAGCTGCCTAGACTGCTGAGGGCTGAGATTGTCTTGGTCGCCTTCCGCCGTACTTCGTCTACGTGCGGCTTCCATTGCAGCGCCGAGTCCATGATGAGACATAGGTATTTACACGTCGGCTTTGCTGGGATCTCACCCCAGGCTGTTTGCAGTGGTTGCTGGGTGTCTATTCTGGTGCGGGCCCTGGTGAAATGTGTGAGCTGAAACTTGCTGGGTGAAAAAACCGATGCATGGGTTTTCGCCCACTGCTCGGCTATCTGAAGAGCCCCTCGAAGCTTGGTGCATGTTTCCGCGGTCGTATCTCCCCATGTTAGGATCGCCACGTCGTCGATGAACCCGGTTGCCGAGGTGTCGTCTGCTATGTTGCACTGTTCGATCAGGTCTGCGTTGTAGAAGATATAGAGGATTGGTGAAAGTGGCGAGCCTTGCACGGTTCCCGTGCGTACTTTGTACAACTCGGTTTTGAACCCGTCGACGGAGATCCTGGTGTGCCGGTCCTCTAGGAGGCTCGATATCCACCTGACTATCTTCTCGTCAATCTTCCTCTTCCGCAGGTTGTGCAGGAGCCTCTGGTGTGATACGTTGTCGAATGCGCCTGAGACGTCGAGCAGGAGTAAGCTAGCCACCTGCCCTCGGCCTCTATTCCACGCTTCATAAATCTTGTCGACGATGTGATGCACGGCGTGCTCGGTGGATCTCAACCTTCTGCCTCCCACATGGGTCGAAGGCAGCAGGTTGTATGTCTCTGCCACGTAGCTCAGGCGGTGTGCTATTATAGCGTCCATGATCTTGCCCATGGTGTTTAGCAGCCCGATCGGCCGGTAAGACCCCGGGGTGATGTAGTTGTCTTTACCTTGCTTCCTCAGTACAACTGTTATCGACTCCGTGAAGTGCTGTGGACAGTAGCCGAGATTGAGGCTCTGATTGAAGATTACCGACAGGTGGGGCTTGATCCATGTCGCTGCTAGCTGTAGTGCTCTGTTCGGGATGCCATCAGGACCAGGGGCCTTGAGCGGCGAGGCTTCTTGTATGGCTCTCTCCACTTCTTGTTCTGTAATGGGTGGCATCGTTATTCGGTCTGGGTAGGTCGCGTTTTCGATGTCGCCAATCTCTGCCTCCGGCGGGGAGGGGAAGAATGCTCTCTTGAAGATTTCTGCCTTTTCCGCTGGATCTGAGACCATGTGTGAGGTGTCTGGGTGCTCCAGTATAGGCGTTATCTCTGGTGCCTGAATGGTCCTGTTTCTAGCCCATTTCGCCATTTTCCAGAGAGCCTCTGGTGACTCTGAAGCTCTCTCCACCTTTTCTCGGTGCGCCCTTCTCAGTGCTTTCTTGATTACCCTGCCCTTGTGGTTTCTGGCTGCTCGGTATGCCTCCCATGTTTCTTCCGTGTGGTAGAGATTGTGGAGTCGCCTAAGGCGCTTGGCCTCAGCCAGCACTTGCGTACACTCCTCATCCCAGCCGTGTCTGGATTGGGGTGACCATATCCTTCGTGGTACCGCTGTCTCTATTGCACTCTTTAGCGCTGCGGCTATTTCCCCCACGTACCGATCAAGTGCATTTCGGGTTCTCGGTCTCCGCTGCGGCGGCAGCTTGCTCAGGACCTCAGACCTGAATTTCTTTTCATCTATCGACTTCCAACTTCTGCTAGGCTCTCTGCTGAGCTGTTTGACTGACACATCGAGGAAGGTTACAACCGGCAAGTGGTCCGAGTCGTGATCAAGATCACGGTCTACTTCACACCTGATGACCCGGTCGACTAGGCCGAGAGTGACCAGACAGAGATCAATCGTTGTCCGCCTGTTGTTCTCTTCGTACGTGATGGTGCCTGGTGCCAGAGCGTTTGTGAGGTTATAGTCTTCCATGATCTCGACGAGATCTTCCGCCTCTGCCTCTGTTCGAGGAATATGGGAGCCTCCCCACATCTCGTGGTGTAGGTTGAAGTCTCTGATTAGTATCTGATCTGCTTGCTGAGCTGAGTCGAGCACCCTTCGCAGTTGGGGTAGTACGCTCCGCCTATTTTCCGCCATTTGGTTGGGGTTGTAGATGTTGTGTAGCTTGATCTCTCTCATCTCGTCCCTATGTCTGAATGTTATCGTGACTGTGCATAGATCCCGACTGTGCGATTCGAATTGCCATTTTGTATGGTCGAGACGTTTGTTGATGTATAGACATACCCTTACTGGGTCGCTGCCTTCGTTTTGGGGGTAGCATAGATGGAACTGGTCTTTTGCCGGGTGGTGTGTGGTATGCATAAAGGGATTGGCCCATGGTTCTTGAATGGCTAGGATGTCGAATTTCATTACCCTTGGATCCCGTAGGAGGGTAGCCATGACGATGTCTCTCGATTTTCTGACGTTGTACTGTAGTATTGAGAGTGATTCCATGTGTCTCATTCGCGGTTGTCGACGTCCATGTTGTCCGCTTAGTAGGTGCTGCGTAGTCGTGTCGAGTTCGCATCGAGGGCTTCCAGTGCCCTTCTAGATGGCGTTATGGTTCTTTGGGGCCGCTGACTGCCCGTATTGACTGTGATTACGTTTTCGACCTCGTTCGGGGCGGCTGTGTTGGTTCCTCCTGGACTCTCACGCGTGGGTTCGCCTGGCTAGCTGCCATGCGCCTTGCGGCTCCAGGTGGTACCTAGGACGTGCGGCGTAGGCGGCCTTGACCTTGGCCATTTCCTCCTTCCTGACTGCACACTGGTTACTCCAGGCCTCGTGTTGACCTCTGCAGTTGGCGCACTTTCTGGGTACGCTCTTGTCAGACTTGGCAGGGCAATCGCGGGACGCATGTTCCTGAGCGCAGTAGCCGCATCTCGTCGTTGCCTTGCACTGGGTTCCTATGTGGCCATATCCTTGACAGCCGAAGCATTGCCTCAGTCGGCACGACCTGTCGTACAGCTCGCACTGAAAGACTTCACCTTGCCAGATCAGTCCCTCGTCGATAATTTTGTTGGCGTCTTGGGGTCTTGTGAATTCAATGATGATCGAGGAAGCATTCTTTGCCGCAGACTTCCTCGTGAGCCAGCCAATGTATCTTATCCCGGCGCTCGGGATGAACGGTCTGTTCTCCTGGAGGATGATGTCTCTGATGTCCTCAAATTGGCTCACATCCATCGAGTTGGTACAGATGCCATATACAAGAACTCCGTATGTTGGAATGCGCACTGCGGCTCCATTGCCAAGCCTGCGCTCCCAGTCCTCAGCGAACTGTCGAAGCACCTCCATGTCAGAGGTCGTAGCCGTCTTGATGCTAAGGTCACCGCTTTTGAGTTGGTTAGTTGACACCGTCTTGATGTTCTCTATGTGCTCGTTTCCACTTTGTTCTATAGCACGGTCTACGTGTGCTTTCAGGCTACGGGGGTTCATCGCCCGTAGGCCAGCTATGGTGAGTGGGTTCCGAATGTTTACGATGATCTCACGGAGCACTTGCGCGGGCGGCGCCTTGAGCTGGTTCAATGGGTTATGTATGCTAGTGGCTAGCCCATTCCCGGCTGCATCGTGATGACTGTTCTGCCAATATCGGTTGATTCTCTGGCTGCCGCTTTCGTCTCGTTCTGTGCTTCATGGCTCTCGCGTATTCCTTCCAATGCCTGTTGGCTCGTGTTCGCTACCTGTTTGAGTTCCGTCTTGATGTCGTTGAGAGCCTGCGTCGTGCTTTCCGCCGCGATCTTCGATTCGGTTCTCGCCATTTGGAGCGCGTCGCGTACGGTGTCGAGGTCTGGGATATTATGGATCTTGTTGACGAGGGATAATGCGCCCATGGCCATGACTTTGACCAGGCCTTGGGGAACGGGCTGGTCTCTCGCGCGTTCGATGCACAGGAGGGCTTCCCTAAGGTATTTGCCAAGTTGCGTGGCATGCTCGCGGAATTCGGCGGGCCAGGCCACCTCTTGGGGCCACGAGGTCGCCATGATGGTCTAAAAACGCACTGGGCGATGCGCTAGACTTCAGGCTATTCAATTGACCCGTTAGAGAGGCGTATGAGTTCTGTTTTGGGGCTGTTGTTTCAAAAATTCGTTCTCGCTGTTGTGAAAAGTTTTTTCCCGTTGCTGGATCAGAATGGCACACCGGTGTGGGACACAAAGGCGTTTTGGGAACGTGACCAAGGACCAACTGATACTATAGTTGAGGAAGATATATATGGAACTGATTAGTACAGTATTGAGCACTTGCACCTACCTCTCCAAAATAGGCCAATACACAATGCGAATATCGACTTGCACCGTTTCCTTTCTCGCCCACGATCCTGAGTAGTCGCTGCTTTTACCTGAGCCGGTGGTGAGCTCGGGGTGAGCCAACACGAAATGTGGGTCGGCGGTTCTGGTTTCAGCCCCTAGTAATTGACAAAAATAGAATGGCCCCACAATAAGGAAGCCTCACAGATACGCGCTCATTTACTGTAAAACCCAATAACGTACATGTATAGCAAGTGGATCAGACAAGCAAGTGGATCAAAAATCCCTCATCCTACATCCTCACCATTTGATCAATGGATTCTCTACTACCCATAATGTCACAGCTAAATCATGAGGCTAGAGTTCTTCTTGCACTTTATGCCTATTAAAATAACCCTAAGTTAGGTCTTAAACGCGCCGCAAAGACCTATAAGGTTAGTTATGGTACACTATGGCGCCGGCACAATGGTATCCAATCTCGACGCGATACTATCTAGAAATCACGTCGGCTATCTAATCTAGAGGAACAGATCCTTATTTATTTTATTCTAGACCTAGATTCGCGAGGATTCCCCCCCCGGCTTCGTAGTATAAAAGAAATAACTAATCAATTACTTACCGACCGCAACGCGCCACTAATTAGCACGCGTTAGGCTTTAAACTTTATTAAGCGATACTCAGAGCTTAAGACGCGTTTTTTTTAGAAATATAACTACCAGAGAGCCAAGTGCGAAGATCTAGCTATTATCCGTAACTAGTTTATACTTATAGCAAATATAATCGCGAAGTATAGCATCTAATTAGATGATTTCTATAATGTTAATAAGACTAGCTTTATGATAGGCATAATTCAGAGCGGAATAGTCGTCACAGGCACAGATAGGCGTGGAAAGCCAAAATCAGTGCAGCCTAGAAACTGGGAATGGATTATGGTTATTTAGGCGATTAATGCGGATGGCTAAGCGATCTCGCCGTTTATTATCAGTGCGGGCCAATATCACCTCGCCAACTAGTACCGGGATAGCAACCTCCCGGGCGATTAGGCTATTGCAATGACCCAAAATGGCTAGACCGATAATGAGACCGGTCTCGAGTGGCTTAAGCACTTTGACCGGTGCATAGCCAAGCGATCAAATAGTCGCTATTGTTGTTACATGCCCCAGTCACATAGGTCCCCCACGTGACGAATCTAGCTCTATAATGGCCAGATCCAGCAGCTTTTAGATAGAATCAACTTAGTTTTAGATTACCTCTTATGTGCCTTCTTTGCATTGCGACTTATGTTTGTTTTAACCTTCTAGCTGCTAGAAACAGCTCTTATCTCACCGCTTTCAGTAATACTTAGGCCTCTTACTCCCCTAAGAGGACTATAACAATTGTCTTCTAATCCTTAATGGCCACGAAAGTCACCACTTAATTGAATTCAAGAGATATTATAAGGAGAATAAGATCATCAGGCTTTATATGCCACCTCATTCATCTTATATACTTTAGCCCCTTGACGTTAGGTGCTTTAGCGTGCTTAAGAATACTTACGGCTAAGAAATAGAGCATCTAATTAGATGCTCTATAACTCACGTTTCAAAGACTAAGTTCTTTCTAGCCTTCTACGCCGTATTTTAGGCCACTATAACGGAAAAGAATATTAAGTTAGCCTTTAGAGGGGCCGGGCTTATTCCTCTTGACCTAGAAAGTATAGTCTCGAAGCTTAATATGTAGCTACGGACTCTAATACCGGCTAAGGAGGTGGCTAAACCATTGACCCCTTAGGTTTTAAAAACCCTAAAGACCATGCTTAAGGCTTAATCTCAGTTAGAATACCTCGAGAGACGAGTTATAAGGCATAAAAGTAGCTCCCTAGAGTTAATTCTAGAAGCTATATAGTCTTCTTCTAAGGGAATAAAGATAGTTATATATAAGGTTATCTTACTTAAGGCTAGGGTTAAAGAACTTAAATAGGCAAATAAGATACTAAGCCGGTGCCAGAGGGCAAAAAGGACCTAACTATAGAAAAGAGAGGTAATAATAGTAGAGGAAGGAAGGCAAGTAATTAATCAGATGGATATTAATGCGCAGGTAGTGGCTGAATCGTCGAGAAGTAATAGTTAAGGAAGGTCGGCGCGACCGGGTGTTCGGCGTTGTAGTGTCTGCGGTAAGCCCGGCCATAATGCAAGGACCTGTCAGGTAGTGATTGAGACGTCTAGGGAAGAGTATAGTAAGTAGTTTTAATTAATTAATTAATTTATTGCGTTTTTATTGCGGTTTCTAGTTTAAGAGGTTAAGATTTTTGATCCACTTGCTTGTCTGATCCACTTGCTATATATGTACCCGTTGGTCAAGGCCCCACCAGCCAACTTTCGGGGCAGGCTTCGCGCCCCTTAGTTGGTCACAAAATTCGCGGACAGCCATAAAATTCGCAGACACCTCAAAATACCATACGTAAACTCAAACACCCCCAAAACCCACCAAAATACGGCCATTTCAGTTCAATCCAAGTACTCAAACGTGTGAGGTCATTATGGCTCGAGTCTCGGCTAATCTACGGATCCAAAATGCCGTCAACGCAGCCAAGAATAACGAGAGGCGCTTCACGCGTGCCACCCGCAACACCACCAACAACGGCACACGGCAACCCGGTTCCTATCGTGATACAGCTGAGAAGCTCGGGGTCACTAAAGCAGCGGTTGAAAAAGCGATGAGACCAAAGCCTGCTGCCAAGAGAGGGCGCCCACCGCTTATTACGCCCGAGGAAGAGGCCGGCCTAGTGGCATATGTCGTTTGGCTTGAGAGATCCGGCTTTCCAGCTGAAAGGTCTCAAGTTGAGGAGGCTGCGAGGGAATTCCGACTTAGCAGAGGGTTCCCTGACAGTCCCTTTAATAAGAATTGGTATTCCCAGTTCCGTGGGCGTCATCAGGAACTCAAAACGTCACATATCAAGGCCGTGGATAAGGCACGGAAGTCATATGAGAACAATGACATCCAGAACACCGAGACTTTCTTCGATAACCTCAAATCCACCGTGGAAGAGCTAGATATCGGTCCCTCAGAGATGTGGAATGAGGACGAATGCAGCATCCGTATTGGCTGCCTCCGCGAGCGAATCCAGGTCCTGATCGTAAGGACCACTCGTGCCCAGCGGCCAGAGGTTTCTGACCCTAACAACCGCGAAACAACGTCACTTTTAGGAGCAGGAAATGCCGTTGGTGATACTATTCCTCCTTGGCTTATTTTCAAAGCTTTTCCTACAGAATCATGGTTAGAGATCGACTGTGTGCCCGGCATGCGCTTTGCCAAGTCAGAGACCGGCTTCAGTAACCGAGATATCGCATTCGAGTGGCTTCACCACTTCAACGTTGAGTCTTGGAATGCTTCGGCCAAGGCACAGAAGACCGGGTTATCCCTAGAGGAATGGTTTGGCTGTGATGAGTGGTTACGAGAGCCTGAAAGGCCTCATAACATATTCAAGCAGCCACCTAATTCTCGGCCGGATAACGAGAGAATTTATCGACTTCTGATCATCGACGGCTTCACCGGTCATACAGCCTTCCATTTCGTCAACTATTGTATTATATTCGATATCGTATTTTGCACCTTGCCTCCACATTCTACTCATATCCTTCAACCTCTCGATATGGGCGTTTTTCAATTCCTGAAAAATGCACACCAAAAAGCTCTTCGTCAGTCGATAAGAGAGGGTAACTTGGCCTTTACACGACTTGCCTTTGCCACTGCCTTTCACGAATTTTATTTCGAGGGCTTCTCAGCTGCTCATATCATGAGAGGCTTCGAGAAAAGCGGTATCTATCCTATCACCTCCAGACCTGCGATCACATATATCCATAAAAAGCAGCTCAAATCACGCACGCCGGCCGAGCCCGCCTATGCCGACCTCTTGCCCAAGGAAACACGATTCCAACAGGCTGAAGATTCTCTCGCCGCCGTGCTTGAGAAATACGGCGACATTATGAGCTCGCCGAGCCGTGAGAAGCTTCAATCGGCGAGAAAAGTGCTCTCAGAGTCGATTTTAATAGATAAGCAGCGTAATACCTTCATCAGCAATTTCAAATCACGTATTAAGAAAGTCACAAGTAAGAGAAAGCCCGGAAAATTCATTAAACCTAGTAGTATATTCATTACAAGCGTCAACTTTGAAGATATCAAGGAACAACATAAGGCCGAGCTCGCCGCCGCCGAGGAGAAGGAACAACGCCGTCAACTTCGCTCAGTCAAAGCTCTCGTTAAGCAGGAAAGAGACCGCTTTTTCGAGCTTTAGAAAGCTAATAAAATTGCTCGCTTTGGTACAACAAGGAAGGCTTGGAAATTCGAGGATTGGCTGAAGGATACAGGAAGAGAAACTAACTACCTTTCTATTGATACTAGTAGCTCCAAGTTCAATGAGCTCCTCAACCAAAAGCCCGATGGCTTCATGATCGATATTCCCGAATCACAAGAGCTCCGACGAGCTAGGCAACGAGCCTCGAAGGCGCCGAGACCGATCCTCGCGATGGACTTCCCCAAGAGCGATGACACCGTCACTTTCACCGGCCTCGGTCCCTTTAACGACGAGGACGACGAAGATAAGGATACCCTCGTAGACAGAGGAGATTCTGATGACCAAGATGACACCCAGTTCGACTCGCTGCCCCCATTTATGAAGTCATCACCGCCGGCAGAAGTCATTGAAGTTATCGACCCGGATACGCCTTGCCCGAGGCAACCGCCGCCACAGCTGCCGCCGCCCTCACAGCCTAGGCAGCGTTGGAAGACCTTGACCGAGACCGTGAGAGTCATGAGGGCCAACTTGAACAACGATGCCGGTCAAAGTCACCGCCAAATTGGCAGCTAAGGTGACCGAGGAAGCAGCCCGGACTGGGCGAAGAGACGGGCTCAGAAGACCCCAGGGGCGCGATTCACGCTCTTCCTTACGAAGTATGCATTTTATCTGACTTTCTGTACCTCATTCTAGTCATCAGAATTAGAATATACGCTATTATGAATCGATTGATTAAAAAAGGCAGTTTTTCCCACCCAAAATGAGGCATTTTGCTA
The DNA here is from genome assembly GCF_050370095.1 of Fusarium phalaenopsidis. NCBI lineage: Eukaryota > Fungi > Ascomycota > Sordariomycetes > Hypocreales > Nectriaceae > Fusarium > Fusarium phalaenopsidis. Next base: position 119,695 of record NW_028145414.1, on the reverse strand, counting down.
TCTGCGAATTTTGTGGCTATCCGCGAATTTTGTGACCAACTAAGGGGCGCGAAGCCTGCCCCGAAAGTTGGCTAGTGGGGCCTTGACCAACGGGTACGTTACTATAAAATGCTAAAACCTATTAGCTTTTTATAGCAGCAGCTATAAATAAAAGATATATTTAGTTTTTTCTAATATATATATATAGCGAGCCGGATAGTAAGCGAACCGGATACTTTTTTTAACCTTTAAGATAGAAATTATTATAAAAATATAATAAATTATTTAATTAATTAAAATTACTCGCTATACTCTTCCCTAGATATCTTAATCACTACCTAATATATTCTTATATTATGACCGGGCTTACCATAGATACCACAATGCCGAACCCCCGGTCGCGCTGACCTCCCTTAATTACTACTTCTCGACGATTCTGCCACTACCTGCGCATCTATATCTATCTAATTAATTACTTGCCTTCCTTCCTCTATTATTATTACCCCTCTTTTCTATAGTTAGGTCCTTTTTGCCCTCTGGCGCTGGCTTAGTATCTTATTTGCTTATTTAAGTTCTTTAACCCTAGCCTTAAGTAAGGCAACCTTATATATAACTATCTTTATTCCCTTAGAAGAAGACTATATAGCTTTTAAAATTAACTCTAGGGAGCTACTTTTATACCTTATAACTTATCTCTCGAGGTAATCTAACTAAGATTAAGCCTTAAGCATAGTCTTTGGGGTCTTTAAGACCCAAGGGGTCAACGGTTTAGTTACCTCCTTAGGCGGCGTTAGAGTCTATAGCTATATATTAAGCTTTAAGACTATACTTTCTAAGTTAAGAGGAATAAGCCTAGCTCCTCTAAAGGCTAACTTAATATTCTTTTTTATTATAATAGCTTAAAATATAGCATAGAAGGCTAGAAAGAACTTAGTCTTTAAAATATAAGTTATAAAGCATCTAATTAGATGCTCTATTTCTTAGCTATAAGCGTTCTTAAGCATATTAAAGTACCTAATATTAAGGGGCTAAAGTATATAAGATAAATGAGGTGGTATATAAAGCCTAATAATCTTCTTCTCCTCATAATATCTCTCAAATTTAATTAAGTAGTAACTTTCATAGCTATTAAGGATTAAAAGATAATAGCGACTATTTAATCGCTTAGCTATGCACCGGTCAAAGTGCTTAAGCCACTCGAGACCGGTCTCATTATCGGTCTAGCCATTTTAGGTCATTATAATAGCCCAATCGCCCGGGAGGTTACTATCCCGGTACTAGTTAGCGAGGTAATATTAGCCGGCACCGATAATAAACGGCGCGATCGCTTAGCCATCCGCATTGATCGCCTGAATGACCATAATTTATTCCCGGTTTCTAGGCTATACTAATTTTAGCTTTCTACGCCTATCTATACCTATGATAACTATTCCGCTCTGAATTATACCCATCATAAAGCCAATCTTATTAATATTATAGAAATTATCTAATTAGATACTATACTTCGCGATTATATTCGCCATAAGCGTAAACTAATTATAGATAATAGCTAGATCTTCGCACTTAGCTCTCTAGTAATCGTACTTCTAAAAAAAACGCGTCTTAAGGTCTAGGTATCGCCTGACGAAGTTTGAAGCCTAACGCGCGCCAACTGGTGGCGCGTCGCGGTCGGCAAGTAATTGATTAGCCATTTCCTTCACACCACGAAGCCGGGGGGGAAATCCTCGCGAATCTAGGTCGAGAATAAAGTGAATAAGGATCTGTTCCTCTAGATCAGATAGTCGGCGTGAATTAGGAATAGTATTGACTCGGGCTTGGATGCCATTATATCGGTCAAACAGTGTTGAATGCTTGACTTAGTAGAGCTTTGCGGCACCTCTAAGACTTAGTTTTAGTATATTTTGATGGGCTTGAAGTGCAAGAAGGATTCTAGCCTCTTTATTAGACTGTGACATGCTGGGTGGTTAAGAATCAATTGATCAAATAGAGATAATATAGGTTAAGGGATTTTTTGTCCGGTTCGCTTGCTGTCCGGCTCGCTATACATGTACGTTATACATAAGTATATTTATATTATATCTTCTGGTATATTCCTATATAAACCTGCAGTCTATACCGCCTAAACCTTGTTATACGCTTAACCTCTATCCAGACATGACTAAGAAATCAGAAGAGAAGAAAAACCCACAGGGGAAAGCACCTTACGAAACAGAAGCTAAGATCAGTTCTGCTCTATCTCATAGGCATAAAATAATCAAGGTAAGTCAAGCTACAAATTTATGAAATAGACTTTATCTCACGGGGTATTAGGAATTGGATGAAGTCCTAGCACTACTAATTCCAAAATCTCTCCTAGGAGACATCAATTGGAACATTCGCAATCGACCTAGTAAGGCGCGACATAATAATAAAAAACATATTAATCTTCAGGAGATATTAATTAACTATAATATCTGTTTAATCTTCGAAGATCGCTATGGTGTTAGGAATGAGAGCAGAAAAGTAAAAGGCAGGAGGATTTGTGATGTCTTGGAAACAATATATATGTTCTATAAGGAAGCAGAAACTAGATTTGACCGGACTCATGATGAGGATGTTGATGGCTCGAACTGCGAAACGGAACATTTTAGAGAGTATGGGTGGTGGGTTGGGGATCGGGTGTTCTTTGAAGGACTTACTTACCACGAGGATAGTCCTTATGATAATACGGTAGCTTACATAGTTGACCTGGGCTCATAAAATAAATAATTTACTCTGGGGGGGGGCCCTCTCTTCATTAAGGAGAGAGTGACGCTCGCTTTAACTGCCTCACATTTGCATTGTTAAATTGAACGTTCTTAAATCTACCCCCACATTTTTATGTGCAAGTGGATGTGATTTCTAGCCCCCGACCTTGATGTTGGCCACCACAATCTCCGGCAGGATTTCCTCGCCATCGGAGTAGTGATTGGGCATGCGATCAAAACCAAATTCACCCTAATTTTCAGGCTGTGATGCTTCCTCTCCTTCTTTGCCACTTTCATCTGATTAATCCCCTCTTCCGGCACTCGATCTGTGTGCTCATGATGGTCTAATCGATGCAGGGCCAGCCGAGGAACGCACACACGTAACCATAGCACAACTAGAGACCCCCACTCGGAGACTGTTCGTGTCGTCTCGTGAGCGAGTCCTTTGAGGTTGTAGATACATATAATGACGAGAACATTCGGAGCTGTATTTCATCTGACACCTGTCACCTAGGCAATGCATTGCGGTCAGCGAGCAGTCAATTGGCCATTTCTTCAACACCTCGAAGTCGTGGGGGAAACCCTCGCGAATCTGAGTCGAGGATAAATTGAACAATGATCCGTTCCTCCAGATCAGATAACTTGCGAGATTTGGGGGTAGTATCGCGTTGAGACTATATGCCTCTCTGGCAGCGGCCTAGCTTCTTATGACAGACTTGGTATATTGATGCGGCGCGTCAGATACGTAATTTGGGGTCATTTTAAAGGGCACGAGGAGCGAGAATATTGGCCTCATCATTTGATTGAGACATCTTTGGTGGTCAAGAATCAATTGACCAGTGGAAAATAGGAGAGGTTGAGGGATTTTTGGGACACTCGCTTGTGGAGCGCGTTACATATAACACCGAAACTCGGATCAGTAACCCGTCCACCGTAATAAAAAAACCTTAAGCATCCCTCAGAGGAAGATAAAAGCCCTGCCTTTGTCCTTGGTCTCCTGCCATCAGTCTCATCACCTTCGGTCAAAGGGACACCTGTTTCATGGCGACATCCGACCGCCTCCTTGTTCACAACAGCTGACCTTTCCCCTAGGTCCGTGGACCCAATACGTATACAGCTCTAGCATCAATCGGAGACCGGGTATGGATATTCCGCAGTACCGTCGTAATCATGGTTAACACTGTCATCGCAGCCCCTCTGGCGCTTCTGGGGCGGCTCGAGCGTGTTGCTGGAGTCGCCTTGACTCTGATCAGAATCTGCGGCTCGGGAGATCCCAAAGATCGCTTGAGATAAGGTGAGATGGGTTGCATTGCGTGAAAAGAGCTTACAGAGCCTTTTTCGTATGGTATCGATTGGGTCGCGAATGCCTGATTCTTTTAGCTCTTCTATCATTACTGCCAGAGAGTAAAGTGTATCCAAAGTCGGGGGGCGATAGGTGCGATTTGTCCAAGTATACTCCTTAGAGAGGAGTTGATATGGGTGAGCAGAAGCTGACTTAAGAAGCTCGAGGATCTTATCGCACTTTTCCACCTTAGTAAGGAACCGCTTTCTAGAGATGCGCTGACTTCTCATAGATGCGTCTCCAATCGCGCCATAGTGTTTCTCTGCAATTTTTCGTTCCTCTTCTACCACGGCCGCCAGATCCGGCCAGGTGCGTTCCCAATAGTCATGACTCATATCAATCTTATCCACAGGCACACCCTTAACACACTCGGGGTAGGAGTAGTACCCATCCGTATGCCTACAGAACGAGCTTTCCAGAGTTCTCTTTTCTGGGGGCTCTTCGGAAAGAGTAGTGGTTGGTTGAGGCCAAGGTTTGGTAGATTGAATTGATGGTCGAGGAGAAAGTGGTTAGTTTCGAGTGTTGAAGTTTTGCATTAGCGCCTGCCGAGGCTGCTGGGCTCCTTTGGAAGCCGTAGCGATTCCGGGTTGAAGGTCGAGCTGGGTAGGTAGTGTGGTTTCTGAAGGAGCAACTCCTCCGTCCACGCCCCTCGACAGGGGTTGAGGGCGGACGAACCTCTCCTTTGCAGGATTAAGGGGTCCCTCCGAGGCGGCAGCATCACCCCCAGTGGGGTATGTCATTTGGCCCGTGCTGGGAAGGACACTATTTTGCTTAGTTGTGTGGGTGGCATTTCGTGGCGTATGGTTATGATCGCCTGTCTGAACAGTGAAGTGCCATCGGTATCCATAATCCGCTCGGCGGACAGCCTTAGCGCGAAAAGGGCAGTCTGTCTTCCGAGTCGATGGATTTCGTTTTTTGGCGGTGCTGTTGTACTTGACACCGCCGCAGTCGCAAACAAGGTCGTACCTGGTGGGCTTTCCGCGACAGTAGTTGGAAGCGCGTAATTTGACGATTCTGTAACCCTGGCCCTTAGCAACGCGCTGGACGGCGGCCATCAAGTCGTCATAGGTGCTGAAGACACCTTCCGGTGGGGGTAACATATTCGGCAAGACGATGGCCTGGGTCTCGGAGACGATGTGGAAGTGTAGAAGCGGTTTGAGAGACTTTGGTGGAAGGCGTACAGTATGGCGAGCTTGGCTGGAAAGAGAAATGGCCTTTATAGTTAAGTGGGTCTATACAGATCGTTGCCTTAACGATAAACCCTCTTTAACGATATGCCGCGCTTTATTACCTCCCAAAGGTGTCCATGGCCCCTTTCGCCGCCCCACTCCGCTCTCATGGTTTACAGATTGAATGACTCCAGAATATGCTACATACATGATAAACGAGCAGAGATAATCAAATACACTGCATCCGAGTAGATCGTCCGACTTCCAAGCCCAGAACGGGTCGTATTCCCAGGCGACATGCCGTATTTTGAGGCCCCAGTAGTCCGAGTCTTTGATTCGGCCGGCGCCGCGACTGGGGCCTAGGCATAGGTCGCCCGCTTCAAGCCGGAAGACAAGCAGGTCTCTATCTGGACAAACATTGGGGCAATAAACTTGTGGTGGGTCGCTCGCGCGGCAGACGATCGGTACCTGGAGGTTGGCTGCCGGTACCTCTGTGGGAGAGCCTCCACTCCTGACGCGGAGCTCCCGCCGGACGACGTGGCGTGACTCTTTGCAAGCCGTCCAGAGACCTCTGTCCGTAAGATACGTAGACTCGGCCATCATCTGGCGCTCAGAGACACTCTCCAACTGACTTAGAGCCCGGCCTGGGGCTGACAGATGGCGGAGCTTTCCCCATGCCCAAGGGCTAGGTAGAATGCCAGTGTCATGAATTTCGCCATGACGGGACCAACTAAGATAAAAAACTTGGACTCTGGGCCGATTAGGGTGAACAGCCAATTTCCAAATCACTTCTCGTAGCTCCCACGGAAGGCGCTGAAAGGAGCCGAAGGATCGAGCCATCATGTATAGAAGGTTCGGCCTGAAGTTGATGCTCGCACTGCTTGTTCCCGCGCGAGAATAGATTGATAACGGACGCATCGCAGAATCCTTGCGGACCTTCGACGCCGCAGTCGGCGGGCTTAAGGCTGGTATGCATAAAAGATATTCAGTGGGAAGAGGAGAGTAAGCGTACACACCAACGTACTTCTATGGAGCTAGCTGCCTTTGTTATTCAGGTAACCATTGTGTGTGCGCTTGCTGGGGGGAAGGGGACGGGGCGGGGGGCAGAGAATAGGAAAGACACGAACTCACGTTAATTCACAATATAGCATTAACGGGCTCTGGCTAGGGTGAGCATCGGACAATGGGCTGGAAGGAGGCTACCACGGCCAGGCATCACTGGGAATCCCTCACGAGAAGAACTTTCCTTAGGGTGAATGGACAGTATTTGGTGGCTGACTGTGCGAAGCGTCGCCTCAAGGATGGAAAGGTAAAGCAACATGGCGCGCTATATCTAGACTCTATTGCACCCTAGGCAAATCTCCTTACAGGAACTCATTTGTCCTCCCACCCTAGATTACGAGCTAACAGGGATTAGGAGGGTTTTTGAAATGAGTAATGTTGCGCCGTTATGGAGCATAGTGAATTCAGATGTGAATAGCGTCGATCATTTGCTCTCACAGGGGACCAGGGCTAGGCGTCGAGGCGTCGAGATGGCCTCGTTAGCCTCAAAACTCGGAAATCTCCTGCTCGCGTGTGTGCTAATTACTTATTTGTCCAACTTCTTGCTTGTACAGTATCGATGCCGAATTCGATTTCAGCCTTACACTCCTCCGCTGTTCATTCAACTCGTACCTGTGTTCGGCCGGATTCAATTCACCAATCCACCGAGATCTTTTTACGCCACGCATGAAGCTACACGTCCCCTCGCCATGTCTCATTCGCGAGCGATACTCGAGCAAGATATCTGGCACGCTGACATAGATGCCCAAGAGCCTACATCGCAGAATGCTATCGCCCTGCATTATGCACGAGCGCAATCAATGTGCCGCTATGCCGGTGAGAGATGACGCTCACTAGACATATGCATCATGTTCACTGATGGGAATCCTCCAAAGCCTTGTCATTAAGCGATATCCAGCACCTGGGCCAAAAGTTTTGGAACTTTCACTTTGATCGTACGCTTGAATTTATCCTTTTTGAAAGGCGATACAGCATGCTAACAATATCAAGTCATCGCCGCCCGAGACATGACGGCGTTCATCATTGCGACCATCCATGTGAACCTCTGCATTGGGACGCTTAGCCCTTTCGTCAAAGACCGCCCTGATCTTTTGCTGAGAAGCTACTGAATTTCGACATCTGCGGCCAGTTCATGCTCACAGAGGTTGGCCACGGCCTGGACGCACGCAATCTGGAGACCAGGGCGACGCTGCAGATCGACGGTTCCTTCGACCTCCACACCCCCAACGCCGGGGCGGCAAAGGCGATGCCTCCGACCACGCCCTATTGTGGAATCCCACGAGTCGCGATTGTGTTTGCTCGCCTAATGGTGAACGGGGATTGTCACGGGGTGAAACCTTTCCTCGTCCCTTTGAGCGACTCCGGGAACATGAGACCAGGGATCACCGCACAGATCTTGCCTACGAGGCCCGGAACCAAGCCCCTGGATCATTCCATCACAACTTTCGAGCACGTTCGCCTACCACCGAGCGCCCTCCTCGGCTCCTGACGGGCATACACGCGTGCCGATCATGAGCTTCAGCACTCAGCAGCGTCCAATCATCGAGGGATGGGTGCAGGGTAAGATCCTTGAATTGTACGCCCATTCGACCATAAAAGCGTTCATGAATGACGCCTATAGCCCGGCCGTGCGGCATTCCCTGGCGACCATTTTCAAATCAACCGTCATCCTGGCCTCGCGTGTTTTAAACGAACTTACGGAGCGATGCGGCTGGCAGGGCCTTTTTGCGTACAGCCAGATCAGCGAGTTAGCATTGACGTTTCAGGGTAACGCCATCGCTGAAGGGGACACCTTGGTCCTCTGCATACGCGCGTCGCTTTGACCTCACCCACCTCGGTGACTGAAGCTGACTATTTCGCTAGGGCTGGTCTCAGAACTTCTCGGGGGGAAATACAGGCTTCCGGAGCCGCAGGATCCGACAACAGTTTTGGCTCGCCGTGAACGGCAAATGATAGAAGCTGCGAGTTCTAAACTCAGAGATATCGGGGGGTATGGCGAGCACAGAGGCCAGGTTTTCAACCAGCATATCCTCCCTCGCCGTCGCCCTATAGCCGAGGCGGTCGGTCACCGCATGGCTTACGAGGCGGCGAAGGAATTGGGGGCCTGTCCGAAAGTTCTCTGCCTATACGAACACATGTGCGTCGGTTCGGACCTCAGGCAGTCTTCGTCCGACGGCCATGCGCTCCAGGTGTCTGACGAGGCCGCTGTCGAGGCATACAACGACGTGCTGGCCGACGTGTTGCGGTCGCTGCCAAATTCTGAAGCGGATGCCTACACTACTGCGCCTATCATGTCGAACAAATCATGGGCCGCTTTTGTCAACAAGATGCAGGCGTTCAAGGGTCCGAGTGATCACACTCGCGGTGCGCAACCTAAGCTCTAGATTGGCCTACAAGTTGCCGGCGGATCAATCAAACATTTCAGACGACTACCCCCCGGGCTTATATGTATAGTTCGGAGCGGTATATGTAGGGTATAGAAGTTGGAGATCTGTCGCAAAGACTAGGAACATAGAAGACCCGGCAAGTAGCAAGCAAAGGCTTTCTAGCGGTAGGATGCGTCCTTGGAAGTCAGGCACTAGGGCCTTTCCTAGAATCTCGATCTCGCCCGTGGCCACATACACCGTATTGATATTTCATGACCCGCCTGTCCTTGGGGTCATCTCGTATCTTTAACTATCGCTTGTTTCTTCCCGTCCTAGTATCTTTCGCAGGCCAAAACCCCAACCATGATATCACGTTGGGGGCGAGAGCCCTAGCTATGCCTAGTGAGCAAGAAGATCAGATCTTAGAGAAAGCTGACGAATGGTAAGAAAACATCGCCGATATACTCTTCCGGATTTTCGCAGACCTGTTCCCAGGTAGACTCCTCCTCGGGCAACCGATGCCAGTCCTCATAGTCGACCTCGATAAAGCGGTACTTTTCCATCTCAAACGTCTTAGGGTCTGGCTAGGCCGCCTGCTGCTACGGAGGCACCCATAGTTTTCGCCTAGTATGATAATTGACAAGCCATATCTTCTCCAACTTGCCGTTTATGGCGCCGCAAACGGCACAAGAGCATAAGAAATTGAGGATATTAGTGCCTAGAAGCTCCGCCAGCCTTGGAAAACAACTGGGATGGTACTCCCAGCCAACATATCGTATCTCGAGACCCCATTCTCCGAAACTTCCAGCTATATCGGTCATCCCTAACGAGGACCGTCGGGGAAGGGTAAGGTCATCAAGCTAAAAAACAAAAAGGTCTTATTCAGGACACATAGTGATTGGCCGGCTCGGCGATAAGACGTCGTTCTTGAGATAAGTAGCGGAAGAGTCCTCAAGCTCTACTGTGGGTATACGCAGAGAAACCAGGTCTTGGGTCCCTCGAGCGCTGCTTGACGCTGATCGGGCTTGTCCAAGATGTACGATCGAGCGGGACTCTCTGCAAGCCTCCCAGAGGCCGGCATCAACAAGATATGTAGATGGATTGCTGTTTGTCTATGCTGCTGCAGCTGACTTGAACTCGTGAGAGAGACCTCGGAAGGGGTTCACGAGCCACCTGGGAGGGAGCAGATGATAGTTTTTCGGCCAAGCGCTGGGGAGAACGCCATATTGATTTTCCTGGTCGCTTCCATGGTAAGCGAGGCGAAGAAAATGGACTCCAGAGACTTCGGGACGAGCGGCTAGTTTCCAAATGTCCTCCCTCAGTTCTTAGGGAAGTCGCGGGAAAGGGGCAAAAGAATTGTCGGGCATCGTGGCGACTAGGATGCTAGGCGCACGAGGAATCCCCACAGCACGAGCAATGCCGCACACAGCTGCAGCCTGCCTGCTCTTCATATCTACCTTCTCTTGCTCCTTCATCGCCAGGTGACAGACGGCGTCTCCCAAGCCCAAAAATAGTTGATCAGTCATCAATAGCCTCGTAGCGACCCGCAAACGGTGAATTATTAATTCTTACATAACGCCCGCTGGATCTCCTGCGAAGTGCCAGATTCGTGGCGCAGTTAGCAGGGGTCAGTTACCCCTGAATGCGTTGGGTTGATACTACATAGCGCGTGAGCGGTGTCAGCAGGAGGGTGGAGGACCTAATACTTGTTGCATGGGATGGAGTATCTAATACGGCATTTAACACTGGTCCCACCCCAAATCACGCTCGCAAGAGAGGTCTAAGCGATGGGGAGAGATGACAGAGACCCATTTGGTTAACTGCTATAGGTAGAATATGATGGAGCCCTGACGAAGGCATGACCAACATGGTAGACGAACAACGCCCGCTCCAGCACCAGCTCAGGCTTCGGGATTAATAAGCCCATAACCTATAACTATTCCAGATCTCTAGTTGCTTAATGATAAAAACTGCCAAGAAATAGCTACAACGAAGCATGCAGCATAAAGGCGGGGGTGGTCTCACATTTGCTGCCACATTCTAGCTCCCTAGCGATCCATTACTTAATAATGAGGCTATATCAAGCAACATCATGTTACCCCTCGTCCAGGGTAAAGTGGCAGCCTCGCCCTCGGCGATAAAATCTTTAGATATTACACTCCTACAGTACCATCTGAACGCATTTGTGAGGACCGCACTGAAATCTCTGGTTTGGGCGAGCGCCGAAGGATGCAGAACAGGATTGCTCAGCGAAACTACCGTTAGTCTCCCTTGCCTAGGCGCGAGACTGAGTATTCTTGCAGAAGCCACTCTCAGGGCTCGAAGGATAATACTTACGGGCGGGGCTGACACACGTGCTCTACCGTAGGTGCGATGTGTAGGGGTCGAAAAGGTGATGCCGACGGGGAGGAGCGTGTCAAAGAGGTCCAGAGGAAACTCAGACTACCTAAGATTGAAAAAACCATTCCTTCTCTTCCTCTCTTCGCCCTCTATCACCTAGAATCAGTTCATTCTGCGCCCAGAGCCAGTTAATGATCCCCTTTTACTCGGCACTGGCGACCAAGTTTTTGTCGACATCACTTCCTCATTCAACTACTCGTCTCATCTCTCATCAGAACCAGACGGCCACCCCCTCGCGTTTCGGGGATGGCCACCCCGGACAGTCCCATCAATGACACATTTCGAAGAGGCGATCACAGTGTTATGCGATGACGGAATGTTACACGAGGATGTTGATGAATTGGCTGCTTGAGCTATACATGTTTTATTTTTAGTTTATGAGCCTTTGATAATTGATAGCTTCGCGGCAGCGTCTCAAGCTATAGCCTCTTGACACCCTCGGCCAGTTTGGCCGGCATTTTCGTTGCTTTAGATGCCATTGTGGCTGCGGTAGGCATGAAAACGGATCTGACCACTACTATAGAGCTAGGGCCCCGGGATATATGCATACTAACCCATATTATGCAGCTAAGCGATACGTCCCCAGCACATCAGGACCGACCGCCAGAGGTTTGACGAATCGATCATATCTCTAGAACTAACCCATTAAACAGCAGCATCTAGTTTATTGGAGAAACAGAACACACCAAACCACACAGCCGAAAAGGGGGATAAGCTGCCACGTGATTCTATTCAGAAGTCTTTGAACGAGGGATCTCACGCACTTTCTCATGAGGTAAATGCAATACAAAATAATAAGAGCAACCGATCAATTGATAGTGAAGAAGATATGACTCTTCATGGGGCTCAAAAGCCTCTTGCTTAAAAGTCTGCGAAGTGATAATGAGGGTAAGGCTCTACGGCCTTCTCCCCCTTTTCTATATACTGTTGGATCGACCCCTCATGTGGCGGCATCTGCCCCGAATTTGCATAAACCCCTGGTACACAGATATCCTAGCCTTAGTCAGATGACTAGAAAACCCCCTCTTCTCTCGAGAGGGGCCGGGAGGAAGATCAAGCAATAACATCATCACTTTTGGCTCCACATCGTGTTGTTTCATATCGTTCTGATCGAGTATGCCGTACGCTATCTAACATATACTATACAAGAAATTGCTCTGTGGCCCAAAACGGCCTAGCACGTTTCCCCCCCAACTCACTAGAGCAGCAGATCCCCTCGATGAAGCACCCTTGCACTTAGACAGCCCGCCTAGGCCTCTGTCGGGGTTTAGACACATCCTATTTATCCCCTCGTCTAAAACCCCAAGTGCGTGTAGTAGAGATGCAGCGTCGGAAGCAGATAAATAGCCCAACACCAGTGGCATAACCTGGTAAGCGGACATTACCCTATTTATCTTGGGGTAGGCCTGAGTGCAAGTTTGTGATCGTCCTCTTGTATTTTATATATGCACAAGTACAGGGGAGTGTGAGTTAGTGCTACTATATTATTATGCATAATGCTATTCTAGATGAAAGGATAGGATAGCATTCATCCTGATATATTAATGGCCTTTTTTGCTGCATTACCTCTTTTACTCTATCCTCGATATCCCAATGGTCCCCGCACTCAAGTCCATCATCTCCATCGCATCCCTTCATCGATATCTGTCTCCATGTCGTCTAACTGCTGGGCCGGTCCTCTATTCTTTTGCGATGAGATAGAAGATATCTAGAGCGAAGATGAGCGCATAATCCCCATGCTTCCTGACGCTCCTCCAACGGGCCTGACGGGACTGCAACTGGTGCTGGATAAGTTGAGCGATGATATCTAGGCATTGCTGCGCACTGCTGTACTGGTTCTCCGGCACGGGGCATACCTCGATTCAAGTTAGCAGCAGTTAGCATCAAGAGCAGAGGATTGACTTTAAGAACAAATCTTATTTGTTTGCAGTTACAAGATAAGGGCGTGGATTCACACTGATAGCTGAGCCAGAAAAACATGCGCTGTTAGATTTCGCCGAGGTTATGGCCTCCAGGGCCGTAAAATACCATCCGGCTCATGGCCTGATTCAGGTAGACAGGAACCCACTGCCCTTGCCACGTGCACAGAATGAATACGAGGAATCGAGGGAGAGCGCGGCGAAGGATGGCAGGGAGTCCTTGGTCGTATCTGAGCCAGTCGGCCGCGAAGATCCTCTAGTCTCTCGGGATATTAAGCCTCTCGATGGAAGAGTCGATTATGTTGGACAGCGTCAGCCAAGGAATAAATCTGCCGGAGATGAAAGGGAGAATGGTCCGGATTAGGTTCTCACGAGTCATCGATAAGTAAGGCTTGTTGTTCTGCCCATTCTATATTCTACCCAAGTTAGTTCCACGGGGTAATTTACGCTTAGGTTAGGCCTTGAGCACGGTAGGTTATGGGCTGAGTATCGACGGTTGGGGTATGGCAAGAGAATAGAAGTGTCGCCTAAGTTCCATAAGTGGGCAAGGGCCATCCCATAGCTAGCAAATACCTATTGAACATTTAGGGTGTTACGTGTGGGTTGACGATCCCAAGATTAAAAGTAGGTCCTTCGGTAGCAGATACTAGACGAGAGCACGAACATAATACGAAGAGACTGATTTAAACCAATGGACCGAATATACGTACCGTCTCATAACGTCCAACCCCCCACAACCGACCACCTGTTTCCACAACAACACTAAGGTCATGCGATCGCGATGATCAATTAATAACCAATAACGGGAAGTCGTATTGATCTGACTTTTTGACTAGTGAAGGTTTAGATGGAATGTATGCTCTGGATCAGCTTGTTTTATCTTAGAAACCCTCATGGCGGTCCTGCGCGGCTGTACGATCTTGAGCATCGCCTCACGAGCTTTCTTGATCGCAGGAACCTTTGCAAACTCAGCGTTACCGTCAAAGACGGCTTTTTTCCTCTTCTTCGGTCTTAATTCTTCATTCTGATGCTTCAATATCGATATTTCCTTCGCCTACATTTCCAATGTGACACTGTCATCCTCACAATGATGCCCCATTTTCCTCATAAGCAGCGACACGGCCGGAGGGATCTCGTAGGTCAAGGAGATCACGTCAAGTGCCCGTTTAAACTGTGTCGTTGAGCGAGGGGTCCTTAGAGGACATTCAGAAGGACTTTCTGCAGGCGCAGGTGGCGTTTTGGGCCTCTCAGGTGTCTCTGTGACCATCGGGTTCATCAGGACTCGGGCCAAGCTGACTGGGTACAATCCTGAGCCTTCCAGCCTGCTATGATGTTGTCTTTGGTGATTGCTTCGATCCGGGCCTTATGATAGTTAACGAGGAAGGTTATCTTGCCAATTGGCGTGAAGTCTGCGATAGACGAGAGGTCAGAAAGATGTCGACGGTACGCTGTCTTCAGAGGACCAAAGACGGCAACATCAAGGGGCTAGAGGACGTAAGAAGAGTGAGGAATAAGGAATAGAAGATAGATATTATTGTCGTAGCACTCGAAGAGGAATTCCTCAGTCATATGACTGCCGTGACCGTCAAAGAATAAGGAGTCGTGGTTCCCGGGGGTCCTTGGGCGTCGTCTCCGGGATAAATACTTTATGTAGCCATTGGAGCGCGATCTGGTTATTCGTCCACCCTTTCTCAGAGCATGCGAAGTTCCAATCTTCAAGGAAGTCGATATTATAAGGGAACCATTGTTGTTGGACTGATCTGCCTTTAAAGATCACTAGGGGCTTCAAGACTCTCCCCGTCGCCGAGATACACTCGAGAATTAAAATCCAAGACCTCGAACCAGGCTGTTTCAAAAGTACTGACTTCTTCTCTGCTCGACCGAGAACTAGACCGTTGAGTCCGATCCCTTCCATCATACCGACTTCGTCCACATTGTAACGATGCTTCTGCTTGATCTTCCTGACGGGCGGCATCATTAGAAGCATAAAGAAGGCCTTAATTAGTTCAGTAGAAGCGCCGTGATGCCGGCCAGAGTCAATCTTATTGCTTTTGAGTGTCCTTACGTCCGGAAAACGCGTCAGAAAACCCTCAAGCCAGTGTTTTCCGACACCATCTTGGAAGCCGTTGCGTACGGCCACCTTCCCGGCGAAGTCTCTGACTTGTAAGTGAGAAACAGGGCAGCCCAGGTCGTGCTGGATAAGAATTCAGTCTCGTAACTTCCTTTCCTGCCGTGCCGTAAGCTTTTGTCGGGCCTCATCATGCTCTTTTCGCGGATTGCAGCCGTGAATTCTTCCCTTGAAGGTGGAACGCGGTGTCCCATCCGCGTCGGCGGCCTTATTCATTGAAATGCCGTCTGCGTACATCTGCAACGCATCTTGCATATTTTGTTCGGTCCACTCAGTCATGGCGAAAACGATGCAAAAGTCGGTTTGGCAATAGCTTCAATATTGGTTGAGAAATCGCGATCTAAAGATGTGGCCTGGTGGTATAGCAAGGTGGAACATGGGTGGTCGGTTATGGGGTGTTGGACGTTAGTCCGCCAACTCGCCAATGCCGGTATTGCGCCAAATGAGACCAGATCCTATCTACGCACAAGCTCAGATACACTTACTACACAGCAAGATATTTACAACTGTATTGCACGGGGCAAAAGAGAACTTACTAGGGGTCAAAGCAATATACACGCCCTTGCTAATCAGCTTAAGAGCGAGGGCTTCTGGAGCCAGATTCGCCTTGATGAGAGCGGCAGAGTTTTAGCAGTATTATTTACACACCCGCAGTTACTGGGATACCTTAAATTATATCCCGAAGTGCTTGTGTTGGACTGTACATGTAAGACCAACAAGTATAAGATGCCTCTTCTTGATATAGTTGGTATTGACGCCTATCAACGATCCTTCTATATTGCCTTTGCATTTCTTAGCGGAGAGGAGGAAGAAGACTTCGTTTGAGCTCTTCAACGGCTGAGATATATATGTGAGCTTCATGGCGCAGCCCTTCCATCTATGATACTTACAGATCGCTGCCTTGCCTGTATGAATGCCGTTTCCTCTTCTTCCTGTTTCCCCGAGTCAGCCTTAATCTGATGCCTGTGGCATATCGATAAAGCTAGCTTAAGTCATTATATGCCCGCATTTACTCGATATAAAAGCAATCCCTAAGGGCATGAAGAGTAGAAGGAGTTCTACGACTTACGGCATGGGATCGTTGCCTCGACAACTGAGGATATCTACAACGAGAGGCTAGAGGCATTAAAGAAGCGTTACCTCCCTATGCATATTGAAGAGGTGGATTATGCCGTGGGGGCCTAGCTAAATCCACATAAAGAAAAGTTTATAAAGGCGTGGGTCTACCAATATCTTCACTTCGAGCAATATGTTACGTCAAGGGCTAAGGGCATTCATCGGCTTATCAAGGGCCATTTGAAAACCTCGCAGGTTGACCTTTTTGAGGCCTGGAGGATCATCAAGCTTGTTCTATCAAACCAGCTTACTGAACTCAGAGCGAACCAAGCCAAACAGCAAATCAGCACACCTCTTGAGTTATCTAGTGTATTATATGGTAATATCCGTGGTTAGATCTCGCATGAAGCCCTACGGAAAGTTGAGGTTCGACGGGAACGGCTACTGACAGAGTATCCTGCATGTACAGAGGTATTTACGAAGACTCTTGGTCTGCCTTGCGCTCATATCCTTCAACCTTTGCTAGTGCGAAGCCTACCCCTTCAACTGCATCATTTCCATTCACATTGGCATCTCCAACGCTCAGGGGCTCCCCAGGTCATCATAGAGCCTCACAAGCAATTCGATCGCCTCGCGGCTCGTTCAACGCTGCCACCAACAAGCACACAACGTGAGCCTTGTGAATTTGAGGCCGTTGAGAAAGCAGCACAATCAAAGGCACCACCGAAGTGTTCGAGATGTGGTGTACAAGGCCACACTAGCAAATCTAAAGCATGCCCCTTACGTTACGAAGAGCTACTGCAGGCTCCTGCCCAAACCTCTACGACGACGCATACAACGACACATACATCTACTCGCTCTGTAACTCGCTCACTGTCTCCATTATCCCCATCAGGAGATTCTGTGGTATCTGAGATTATAGCATACATAACGACACATACAACAACACACACAACAACTCATGTGCTATCTCCACAGGCAACCAGGCCAGCAACTGTCACTGCAGCAGTGCCCGCATTACGACCCGACGACCCCCGTGCTATCTACCAACGATACAGAGAAGCACGAGAGGCCTGGTATTCTACATTGGATCGAGGAGCTGTCAAGACCAATCAACAATACTGGAAGGCCAATGGGCTGCCAACACGCTACTCTAAAACAGAGTATAACTGGTGCCTTGGGGCTGAGAACGAGCGTGTTGAATGGAATGTAGGGATAGAGATGGCAAGGCAGCCTTTCTCAGGGCGGCGGGGCATGCGAGATATCTGGGATGCTGCGGAAAGAGATCTCGAATTACAGCAGGAATAGTACGGAGGTAGGAACCCCGCCCCCAACCAACATTTATGAGAGTGACAGAAACTTGTGGTTTCTATATATCGTTAGAAAGAGAAGGAAACGTTAAATCTCCGAGAATAGTTATGGTGACCTAATGGCTTGATTCAACAATGTTGTAGCTGAGTTCACATGGAGGGTAGAGCAGGCTTAATAGTCACTTATACGATAACCGCAGGAATAACAAAAACAACACGATATTGCATTTATTAGCCTATTCTGCTGTATCACTGCGTTAGATGCTGTTTCTGTAGATGCACACATATCCCATGAGTGCCCAAGGACCTCCAAGCCGTACCTTGCCCCACTCTGACCACGTGATAGCCTCAGTACAAGCGGGGTACGAAAAGTTAGCTCAATGAAGCTATCACAGCCAAAATCACATACAAATTATTTTGAACTGAACAATGGCCACTCTCTTAATTCCACAAGAGGCACAAACCCTCAATGCCTATGATGACAAGAGCTTTATCAAGGAACATCATAGCCATCAAATGCACCCTAATGACCCGACCTGGGTGGCTGTTTTTCCGGCGGAAAAGGCCCGCGGCACCAACTTTGAACCCTTCCACGTAGAGACACGCAACTTCCACATCAACACACCGCCGCCATCGCCGCTGCAGCTATTCCAGCTTTTCCTTCCTATTTCCCTCGTTGAGAGATGGGTCCAATACACTCAAAGCTGGCTCTCGTGGCTCAAGGAAAATAACGTTGTCGATAGCTGGAATCACCCGATGACGAAGAATGCAAGGCTGCGAGCTTAGCAAGGGACCTCTGTTGCAGAAGTATATGTATGGCTTGGAGTGCTAATTTATATGGGTATACATAAGGAAAGGGCCATTAAGAGCCACTGGAGTACTCCAAAGCCGGGGGAACAGCGCCCTTTACACTCCATCATCAAGTTCACGCCCTATTGGAAGTTTCAGATCCTTCACCGCCACCTTCGCCCTTTTGACTACGCCAAGGTCGACGAGACCGCGCCTCTTCCGAAGGTATTCCAAGCCTGTGATGAGTGGTCTGATCATATACAAGCTGTGTCGGCGGAGATCTTCATCCCGGGCTCTCATCTCGCTGTAGATGAGTGTATGATCCGCTTCACGGGCAGGTCTAATGAGACAACAGTCGTCAAAGGCAAGCCTATTCCTCAAGGCTTCAAGATCTGGGTTATCGCACAGCACAGCTTCTTTTTCCGCTGGTTCTGGCACATCACGGGCGCACAATACGGCGCCGTTGATGTTGAGCTTCCTCCCGCAAAGCGCCGCTGCACCCGCTGCACGCAAGGATCGCAGGAGACGCAGGGAGGCTCCTCAGACGAGCCTATCGCCTTGAACTCGACCCAAAGCGTCGTCGTGGCCCTAGCAAATACACTGCCAAAAGCGACATATCACCTCTTCGTCGATAACCTCTTCTCGTCGTCAGATCTCTTCCGCGGCATCCACGAGGAGCTTGTTCACGATCTCCGGGGCGATAAAAGACTCAACACTAGCTACGACTTCAACCAGATCAAGATGATCCCCACGCCTGACAACAAGGTATCATGCCAGGACGCTTTTCTATGTAAATCCCTTACTAATCTATCTTTCCTTTATATCATAAGGTCAACCAAATCGCTTGGAAGGATAACCACCTCGTCCTCTTCTTCACGACTTGTTTTTCCGGCGAGGAACGCGTTGAACGCCGCAGAAAGAAACCCGCCTCCAAGAAGCCCGAGGCACGGCAGATCCGCCGCTTCTTCGGTGATGAAGCCGTCAAGGATATCCTCATTCCTACAGTCGCCGCTGACTATAATGATGAAATGAACCACGTTGATCGGGGCGATCAGTTAAGGTTATATTATGCGTATGATCATCCCTTGCGCCGGGGCCCGTGGCAGGCTCTTTGCTGGACTTTTCTTCTTGACGTTGCACTTGTAAATAGCTATATTATCCAGCCACAGTGGAAGCGATTCACGACTCAGAGAGAGTGGCGAGAGTGCATTTATAACGAGTTATTTAACGCCTACGGCCAGAAAAGTCAGGCAAGGAAGCTCTACCGGTCAGGAGACGAGCGTGGCCTCCAAGACCCCAATTTACAGCGTCAACACGCCAATCGGCAGGTCAATCATGTCAACCGGAAGGTAAAATCAGATTGCATTGCTTGTCAGGGCTTTCGGCAAGGTCAGGTGCGGTCAAAGGGCCAGAAAAGAAGCCCTTTTAAGGAGCTCAACGGCAATCAAAGGAGGCCTCGCAAGCAGACTTGGTTTGGCTGCCGGTTGTGCAATGTCGCTATTTGTAATAGCCAAAGTTGCTGGGACTTCTATCACCATATAATTTAGGTGAGAAATCTTGTACCTCTCATTTGGCGCATTTTAATTGGCTATAGCCCCCCATCGTGACCTGCTTGGAGGTCCTTGGGCACTCATGGGATAGGTTATGATGCCCCCTCTGTGATGAACAGAGGGGTTGCGCAACTCGCCTACCTGATCCCCTGGGTAATTGGTGTTAACCACCGGAAACTATTGACAAGAAGACATCCACATCCTCGCTACCAATGGATCGGAATAGCTATGGATTCGTTAAACAATGGATTTCAACAATATATGCATACTAACTCATACTATGTAGTTAAGCGATGCCTCTTGGGCTATCCCCAACTTACCTTAGGCTCTCGACGCTGCGGCCAGGCTTCGTCAACAACGTGTCTCAATTGTGGCCTTCCCCAAGGGTCACCGGCCTCACCAATTCTCTTTCTCCTTTATATACAACCGATCCCATACATCGGAAGCACAGACTTGGTCACGAATACACAAGCTGTCAAGGCACAATTTATCGCCCCGGCACAGCGCTTCAGCTATGCCGATGACACGGCGATGATCCGGATCGGAAACTCTCTCGAGGAAACAGCAGCTCTAGTGACAATGGACCTGCAAAAGCTTATCCAGTGGGGAGCAGAGAATGGCGTCACCTTTGACCACGCAAAAACAGAAGTTATGCACTTCTCAAGACGACGGAATAAGGATAACCCCCAGTTTACCACAGGGGATCGCGAAGACGGCAAAACCGGCCGTGAGATGGCTAGGACTCTGGCTCGACCGAAAGCTAAGCTTCAAAGCTCATATCGACAAATGGAACTCAAAAGCAAGGGTGGTATCGAACCTCCTGCGGCGGATCGCCAACACACAATGCGGCCCACCCCCAGATGCAACACGAAGAGCCGTTAAGGCATGCGTCGAACCGATTCTGCTGTATGGCTCAGAAGCATGGTACCCCGGACGCGACATCGATGGGAAGCCAACACGATCACAATGCCTACTCGATAAAATGCACAAAACGTATGTTAGTTCACTACGGGCAACCGCACCGATGTGGAGGACAACACCACTCCCGGCGCTATACCGCGAGAGTGGCTTCCCTCCCATTGATATCCTAATCGAAAGCCGCCGACGCTGATTCGCCGCTCGTCTCCAATCGCTCGACTCAGCACATCCGCTGGTCCAATATCTTAAACCCCTAGATCGAGGACGTGCAACGCGACTACAACGAACAGCCGCCCTTCTCCTATAGGCACCTAGACCTCTACTACAACCCCGCACCCCTCCGACATCCTTCCGCCTACCCGACAAGGCAACAGCCGCATCCCAATTCTTAGACTGGCAAGAGAGCCTCCCAAGACGAGACGTAGTCGTCTTCACGGACGGTTCGATACAGGATAACGGCGTGGGGTATGGATTTGTTATCTTCCGGGATGGCAAACTGGTAGGAGCTGGCTGCGAAGGGCTCAAGTCAGCTGAGGTGTATGATGCAGAGGTGCTGGGGGCCCTAGCCAGCCTCAAGAGAGCCCTAGACATCACAACACACCGCGTCCCAATACACGTCTGCCTGGATAATACTTCAGTCATCGATGGCCTTCGCGGCCGACCAGGAGAGTCTTCCCAACACGCCTTCCTCGAATTCCGCGACCTAGCAAAAACACACGGCGCAGTCCACACGCGCTAATGCCCAGGACACATGGGAATCGAGGGAAACGAGGTCGCAGATGCGTATGCGAAGAAAGGCTGCTCTAAGGAACCCCTTGATCTCCCCCTAACCCTCGCCTTTATAAGAAGACAAGCCAAAGCTATGACGCGCGACGAAGTCTCGAAATGGTGGACGAATAACATGTCCGAGGCATACATACTCCTTGGCCTCGAGGCAGATCTAAGGTGCCCTGAAGAATTATCCCTTCCAAGGAGCACCCTAAATCACCTTCTGGCCGCAAGAACACGTCATGGCGACTTCGCGGAGTACCACGAGCGCTCCAACCACGCGGACTCGACGAACAACTGCTCCTGCGGCCGCCGCAAGAACGCATATCACATCTTCTACTGCCGCAAAGTGGCCCCTCACAAACGACTACGGCTGGGACCGACGTCGTTGCAAGCGATCCACAAGGCAATAGGAACTGACTTCTATGACTTCGCAAAGTTGGCAAAAGGCATATCCTCCTTCATGAAAATCTGCCCTCGCCACTGAGCTAGACATGGACCACTATTATCACCCTCTCCCATTTGTATACATACTTCTCGTGCTTGGTCGTCCGACCGCACATTATAGGCTAATGGAAGCTGCTACGCCCTAGCAACTGACAGAAGTCTTTCTAACCCACCTGTTAGGCTCTAGAAGAGCCTCGTTGACACGAAAAGCGAGAATTCGCGATATGCGTCCTGAACAAGGGCATGGCGACGATAAATATGCGGCAAAGCACCGCGACCCTGTATCCCGCGGACGGGTGCGAGGCTTGAAAACTTGTTTCTGCTGAATTGCTAGATAGCTAGGAGGGTCAGATCAAAAGGGGGAAATAACGGCAGGCAGCAAGGAGCGCGATGTATAGGCCCCCGGCTTGTCTTGTTTACCTCTGGGGAGGCAATGTATATACCTTGTAGGTAGCCTGGCGAGGCAGACTGACTGGGCAGTGTTAAGCCTACAGGCTCGGCATGTCGTAAGTCATCGCCGATAGGGGAATAGTGGTGCGAAGAAATTCTATAAAGCTTGGGTTTTCCCTCCTCATTTGCCTGTACCAAACCTTCTTCATCGAGCTCCAAGGACTCTGCTATATCTCGTCGAAATCCAGCGTCCAATCTCGACCTTGCATCCCATTCCAAGTCCGAAATGTCTTCCGACTGCATGCCCGCCATGACGGCGCCCTCTCCCCAGCCTGAGAAGATAATGCAGATGAACGGCACGATGGGCTTTATCTTTGAAATGGGGGCCGAAGGGCTCTACGTGTGGCTGCACCAGCGAAAGAAGAAAACAACAACGGTGGTGGATGGCAAAGTCACCAAAGTGTACGGCGGAGAGCGTAAGTTTTGCACTACGCCAAGGTTTACTTGGACATTCAACGAAACTACTCACCGCTTGTATATGCGTGTGCTAATCACGTGGGGCGTAACAGACAGCTTTGCCGGCCCGGGCGGCGGCGCGGAGCTCGGCGAGACGCCTGAGGATACTATCGTCCGCGAGGTCGCCGAGGAGTACCTAGTTGACACCGCCATTGTCCCTATTGACAACCGCAAGGTACTTGCAGAAGCGGACGATCGCATGGCTGACGGCGGTTTCTGGCGCTGTCACTTTTATCTCCTTCGCAAGCTTAACCCCGAACAGCAGCCGCAGGTATGTAACATCGAATACCGGAGACCTCTTGCGCGTGTTTTCGACTTAGAAAGAGAGCCTTTTGCCAATGTGTTTGTTCTTTTTAGATTGCCGAGTCGGAGAGGGAAAAGGCTACCCACGTGGAACAGTTCAAATGGTCGGAAATATTCCGTGCTATCGAAGCGGCGGCCCCGGATGGCGAAACGGACCGCATCAAGACCACTATCGAGGGGAAGGATGGGCCGCGGGAAGTGTATTTTTTCCTTTCCCTCATGAACCTCGTCCGCGAGCGTCATGACCTTAAGGATGAGAGACACATCCTGCACGCGTACAAAAAGGCCGGCGCGCCTCTGGAGCCTCTGGAGGAGTAGAGCCGCGTCTTTGGGCCGTGACTGTTTCAGGCGATGCGCTTCGGGGTTTACTATGTAGCGTTGGCCGGTATAGTTGTCTAGTAGATCCACAAGCCTTTACAGGCTCCAGCGCTCATCATAAAATCAACTTTGAGGTCAAAGTTGATTTGTTTGATTTGATTGGCTCGTCTCAATCAATTGTATGGGAGGCCTATATATTGGGTATGTGAAGGTATTACGCCGGATCCAAAGCCTCAATTACCGACCCAACTGCCCAGCTTTACCCCGCCGTGTCGGACCCAGTTCCTTAGACAATGAACTCGCTCCAGCGTGTCTGCGCCCATTGCGAGCCTTTGCGATGTTAGTGTCAGCTTGGCTAGGCTGAACTGCCTCTCACAGTCGGTTGCCATAGCCGGAATGGCAAAGACATCCAAGGCAAGGCTGCTTAGCACCGGGAATGAAGGCTTGTGGTCCCTCCACCATTGGATTGGCTCTTGCGCATCTTGTGGCTCAAGACGGAGGTATTTGTCCATCTCGCTAACACTGCTGCTCGTTGCAAACGCCTTTTTCGTTCTGCTGTTGATCCATTGCGTGTAGTGATCATCCTCTTTACCCCTGTTCGTTAATGACGAAGCAGGCTTTGACTGTAAGTCGTCCGTCCGCTGGTTCGATTGATACCACCGCGCGAAGTAGCCCTTTATGCCCGCCTTCGCATCGCGAACCCAGGCCAATTGCTCCTCAGTGGCCCAAGTAGCCTCCAACCAGCTGATGCCGAATCTCGGATGAAGGATGGCTGCTGCCGCAAACAAGGGAGATTCTCCGAGCTTACTGTAGTACTCATCCAGCTTCTTCCAGCCGTTGTTGATCGATGCCCGAATATATGCTCGGTGGTCTGCTGGTAATGAGCTCTTCTGGGAAATCTTAGACGCCGGTGGCTTGTCAAACGCCGCATACTCAGCCTGAGAATGGTCCGGCAAGGCAGCTACCGTGAAAGTTGGCGCTTGACTTCGCTGTTGGGATACATAGACCTCTTCCCCATCGAAGCGAGCAGGGCGACGGCGGGAACGGGCCGACCGGATGTTAGTCCCCCTCAGAGGCGCAGACGCTCTCCCAATTAGTTCGGGATGATTTAGATTCGTCGCCCTTATTGTTTCGGTCGTGAACTCATTGTAGAAGCCTTTCCAGTCTCCAAAATGCTCGAGCAAATATTCCATTCCTGCTAGAACTTCCCACAGGCGCCCATGGCTGTCGCCTTTACCCCAGCCTTGGGTTCGCATCGTCTGATGATATAGAGGCGTAAGTACCTCGTTGACCTCACCAAGCACGCGCCAATCCTCGTTGGATAAGATGTCATCAGCAGGGATACGTTTTTCTTCGTCTTTCTCGCCTTCGAGTGCAAAGATGTAGGCCCTGATGTCAGTCTGCTTCCGCAAAGCCCTCTCTATCATCATATAAGTAGAATTCCACCGCGTCTCATTGTTCAAGATGACCTCAAGCTCGGCGGTTGATTCCTCGCAAAGATGGTATCCTTCGTCCTCCTGCTCGTGAGCGATGCGCTTGAAATATTCGCTGCGCTGAGGTGAGGATCTGATGAACTTGACGATATTATGCAGCTTCCCAATTGGGCCCTTCGAACGCCAATGGCGAAGATCCTGCTCTTGAAGGCCTCTCATGCCGTTGATATCTGACTCTAGCTCGAAAGATTCGGCGTCTTTACCGAAAAGAAACGCGCGGGCGACAAGGTTAAGAACGTGGCCGTAGCAACGCATGCGACGGGCCTTGATATCAGCAGGCCGAATCGAAGGGTCGATCTGCCGGTAGAAGAGAGACATGTATCGTTCGCGGTCACGTTGTCAGAGATGACAGTGCCAACCTGTCCTCTGATATCCCACAGTTGAACGATTTCGAACAGTGTCTCGGCAAGATTCTCACCACTGCGAATACCTAGCTGACGGCGTAGAGCGAGCAGCCTGGATTGTTGGTCCCCGAATTTGTCGATGAAGTGTGCAAAAACTGCTATTATCGCAAGACGATTCGGCGATGTCCAGAGATCAAAGCTGATGTGTATTTTCGTTAGGGCGCTGCCCAGCTCCGCTTTGATGATATCCGCCTTAGACTCGAAGATCTTCTGAAGCTCTCTGGTGATAGAACTGCTACTCCAGGGAATTTGGAGTGCTAATTCATGGTCGAACTGATAGAAGAGCTCCTTCAGAAACTTGTGCTTGAATATTGTGAAGGGCACATCACTGTCAATAACGAACCCAACACTAAGTTCTTGTACAGCTTTGACCTTTGCCTTTGGTATCATGCTCTGGTCAAGCCGTGGTCGTTTGGGGGTTGCATGGGACTGGAGATCGATCGCGCTATCGTCGCTGGGGCTTGATTGACTCGCTGGGGTGATCCGATGGGCTCTGTGCAAGTCAGTATATGGGATATGTTGGTATAAAGGATGGATCCATACTTGCGAAGATGATCTGCTGCAGAAGATGTCGCTTGTACTGAGAAGAATTCTGGCCGACCCTTCGCGTCGCATCGGCTGCAGCACCACACATGACCGATGGGCTGATCCTGGTGATTCAATGCAATGAAGAACATGCCGTGCGATCTGATCCAACTTTTTCTGCCTTTTGCACCTTTCCGAGCTAGCGAAGCTTCTTGAACGAAGCGGCGGTTCTTCCAGACGACCTTCGGTAGATCCTCAATAGTCGGGTTAGGGGGCAGCTCCCCGACCGAAGCCTCCTCGAGCTGCTTAGCCACGGTCCTTGGTTGAGACAGTCGCGAGAACGCAGAGGGAAAAAGTGGCGTGGGGCAAGGCGTCGAAATCACCGGCGAAAGGCTCGCCGGTGTAGAGGGTGGTGGCAAGTCCGACATCTTGTCGCTGGTGCCATGTCTTGTTGACAGCGAAATTGACGCGTCGCGATAGGGTGCAGAGGGAGCGCGTTATCCTGCCGAGGGTTGGTGTGCGTTAGGCCGCGATAGCAGGTACCAACGAGGCTACGGCTTCATATAGGGCTAAGAAGTATCTGTATGTATGTATGTATGTATATTTTTCGTCCGGGGGGCCGTGAGGCCCCAGAAGTCTCCTAGGGGAGCACAGGACGTGCTGAGCTACGGGAGTCTACCTATGATCTAACCATATAGTGTCCCATATCTAGCATATCATCGGCATAGATGGCGCATTATATCGAGCCTATTACCCGTCAGCGGGTAATCTAGGCGCGGCTAATAAATAGTAACCATGGGGCAGTTTATAATAATTATAGTCATAGTGGAGGGGTATAGCTGAGGATAGCTATGGCCTGATAGAGAGCATTGTGGCTCCCTATTTAACCGAGCCTATATAAAAGAAAGAGATAATAAAAGAAGAGAAGAGGGAGTCTAGGAGGGCATAGATGTAGCTATGTCTTAGGCTAACCCCGTCTAGTAGCGAGGGCAGATCCTATTAAAGAAGGCGCTTATCTTAGTTAGCTTAATAAACTTATTAAAGTCTTTTCTTAGAGCTAGATTTATTATTATATTTAGCGAGGGAGCAAGTCTTACTTACTTTTATAGTAATACCTTTTTATAATAAAAGATATAATATATATATATAGCGAGCTAGATAGTAAGCAAACCAGATACTTTTTTTAACCTTTAAGATAGAAATTACTATAAAAATATAATAAACTATTTAATTAATTAAAATTACTCACTATACTCTTCCCTAGATATCTTAATCACTACCTAATATATTCTTATATTATAACTAGGCTTACCGTAAATACTATAATGCTAAACCCCTGGTCGCGCTAACCTCCCTTAATTACTACTTCTTAATAATTCTGCCACTACCTATGTATTTATATCTATCTAATTAATTACTTGCCTTTTTTCTTTTATTATTATTACCCCTCTTTTTTATAGTTAGGTCCTTTTTGCCCTCTAGCGCTAGCTTAGTATCTCATTTACCTATTTAAGTTTTTTAACCTTAGCCTTAAGTAAGGCAACCTTATATATAACTATCTTTATTCCCTTAGAAAAAGACTATATAGCTTCTAAAATTAACTCTAGGGAGCTACTTTTATATCTTATAACTTATCTCTCGAGGTAATCTAACTAAGATTAAGTCTTAAGCATAGTCTTTAAGGTCTTTAAGACCTAAGGGGTTAATAGTTTAGCTACCTCCTTAGGCGGCATTAAAGTCTATAGCTATATATTAAGCTTTAAGACTATACTTTCCGGGTTAAGAGGAATAAGCCTAGCTCCTCTAAAGGCTAACTTAATATTCTTTTCTATTATAATAACTTAAAATATAGCATAGAAGGCTAGAAAGAACTTAGTCTTTAAAATATAAGTTATAAAATATTTAATTAGATACTTTATTTCTTAGCTATAAGTATTCTTAAGTATGCTAAAGTACTTAATATTAAGGGGCTAAAGTATATAAGATAAATAAGGTAATATATAAAGCCTAATAATTTTCTTTTCTTTATAATATCTCTTAAATTTAATTAAGTAGTGACTTTTATAGCTATTAAGGATTAAAAGATAATAGTAACTATTTAATTACTTAGCTATGCATTAGTCAAAGTGCTTAAGCCACTTAAGACTAGTCTTATTATTAGTCTAGCTATTTTAGGTTATTATAATAGCTTAATCGCCTAGGAGGTTACTATCCTAGTACTAGTTAGCGAGGTAATATTAGCTAGCACTAATAATAAACAGCGCGATTACTTAGCTATCTATATTAATTACCTAAATGACTATAATCCATTCCCGGTTTCCGGGCTATACTAATTTTAGCTTTCTATACCTATTTATACTTATAATAACTATTCCGCTTTAAATTATACTTATTATAAAGTTAGTCTTATTAATATTATAGAAATTATTTAATTAAATGCTATACTTTATGATTATATTTATTATAAGTATAAACTAATTATAGATAATAGCTAGATCTTTATACTTAGCTCTCTAGTAGTTATACTTCTAAAAAAAACATATCTTAAGGTCTAGGTATTACCTAACGAAGTTTAAAGCCTAACGCGCGCTAACTAGTAGTGCATCGCGGTCAGTAAGTAATTAATTAGCTATTTCCTTTATATTATGAAGCTAGGGGGGAAATTCTTATAAATCTAGGTTGAGAATAAAGTAAATAAGGATCTATTCCTCTAGATTAGATAGTTAGCGTGAATTAAGAATAATATTAACTCAGGCTTAGATACTATTATATTAGATAAATAGTATTAAATACTTAACTTAGTAGAGCTTTATAGTACCTCTAAGACTTAGTTTTAATATATTTTAATAGGCTTAAAGTATAAGAAGGATTTTAGCCTTTTTATTAGACTATAATATGCTAGGTAGTTAAGAATTAATTAATTAAATAGAGATAATATAAGTTAAGGGATTTTTTATCTAGTTTGCTTGCTGTCTGGCTTGCTATATATATATATTAATTAGGTATTTTATATTAATTATATAAATAATATATATAATAAGTAAGTAAGATAAATAAGTAAGCGGGATAGCTAGATTATATATTAAAACTAGGATTTTTAAACTTTAATAAAAACTTTAATAAAATAATTAAAAACTTATAAAAAGTATTTCTAATTATTTAACTTATAAATAAAATATAATATATATATATAACAAGCTAGATAATAAGTAAATTAAATACTTTTTTTAATCTTTAAGATAGAAATTATTATAAAAATATAATAAATTATTTAATTTATTAAAATTACTTATTATACTTTTCCCTAGATATCTTAATTACTACCTAATATATTCTTATATTATAACTAGGCTTACTATAAATACTATAATATTAAACCCTTAGTTACGCTAACCTCCCTTAATTACTACTTCTTAATAATTCTACTACTACCTACGCATCTATATTTATTTAATTAATTACTTACCTTCTTTCCTCTATTATTATTACCCCTCTTTTTTATAATTAAGTCCTTTTTGCCCTTTAGCGCTAACTTAGTATCTTATTTATTTATTTAAGTTCTTTAACCCTAGCCTTAAGTAAGATAACCTTATATATAACTATTTTTATTTCCTTAGAAGAAACTATATAGCTTCTAGAATTAACTCTAAGGAGCTACTTTTATACCTTATAATTTATCTCTTAAGGTAATTTAACTAAGATTAAGCCTTAAGTATAATCTTTAAGGTCTTTAAAACCTAAGGGGTTAATAGTTTAGTTACCTCCTTAGCTAGTATTAAAGTCTATAGCTATATATTAAGCTTTAAGATAATACTTTCTAGGTTAAGAGGAATAAGCCTAGCTCTTTTAAAGACTAACTTAATATTCTTTTTTATTATAATAGCTTAAAATATAATATAAAAGGCTAAAAAAAACTTAGTCTTTAAAATATAAGTTATAAAGTATTTAATTAAATATTTTATTTCTTAGTTATAAGTATTTTTAAGTATATTAAAGTACTTAATATTAAGGGGCTAAAATATATAAGATAAATAAAGTAATATGTAAAGCCTAATAATTTTTTTTATTATAATATCTCTTAAATTTAATTAAGTAATAACTTTTATAATTATTAAGAATTAAAAGATAATAATAATTATTTAATTACTTAGCTATATACTAGTTAAAATATTTAAGTTACTTAAGACTAGTCTTATTATTAGTCTAGTTATTTTAGGTTATTATAATAGCCTAATCGCCTAGGAGGTTATTATCTTAGTATTAATTAGCGAGGTAATATTAACTAGTACTAATAATAAATAATATAATTACTTAGTTATTTATATTAATTACTTAAATAATTATAATTTATTTCTAGTTTCTAGGTTATATTAATTTTAGCTTTTTATACCTATTTATACCTATAATAATTATTTTACTTTAAATTATATTTATTATAAAGCTAGTTTTATTAATATTATAAAAATTATTTAATTAGATATTATACTTTGCGATTATATTTATTATAAATATAAATTAATTATAGATAATAGCTAGATCTTTATACTTAGCTCTCTAGTAATTATATTTCTAAAAAAAATATATCTTAAGGTCTAGGTATTACCTAATAAAGTTTAAAGCCTAATATATGCTAATTAGTAGCGCGTCGCAGTTAGTAAGTAATTAATTAGCTATTTCCTTTATATTATAAAGCTAGGGGGGAAATCCTCGTGAATCTAGGTTAAGAATAAAGTAAATAAGGATTTATTTCTTTAAATTAAATAGTCGGCATAAATTAGGAATAGTATTAACTCGGGCTTAGATATTATTATATTAGTTAAATAGTATTAAATACTTAACTTAGTAAAGCTTTGCGGTACCTCTAAGACTTAGTTTTAATATATTTTAATAGGCTTAAAGTATAAAAAGGATTCTAGCCTCTTTATTAGACTATAATATACTAAGTAGTTAAGAATTAATTAATTAAATAAAGATAATATAGGTTAAGGGATTTTTTATCTAGTTTACTTACTATCTAGCTTGCTATATATATATATTATCTAATTTTTATAAATTTTTAAAAAATCTTATTTATAGAGAAATAGCTATTTATATAATATAAATATACTTTTTTTAAACTACTCTATAGGGTATTTCTTTAATAATTTATAAAAATTAAGATTAATAATATATTATATAATTAAGCTAACTTTTAATTTTTAGCTTTTTAACTTAATATTAATTTTCTAAAATTATTTAAAAATCCTAGTTTTAATATATAATCTAGCTATCCCGCTTACTTATTTATTTTATTTACTTATTATATATATTAAACTATTTATACTTCTTTATAATTAAATCTCTTATAATATATAATAAAATCCTTATAAAGGGACCTTATAGTAAGTAAGTAATATAAGACTATATATAAGAGTAATAGCTCTAAAGGGCAAGCTAATATTACCTTAAGATTTAATCTCTTATATTACTTAGGGGAGGCAAAAGATTATTAGGCCTTAAATACTTCTTTTAATTTTTACCTTATAATTTTTTATAAGTAAGCTAATATAAGTTATATGCCCTTAGGCTTAGGTAGCGAGGATATTATTTTTATTAGTTTATTAGCTTATTTATTACTAGGGATTTTAATATAACTAGGTACTTAGCGCACTTAAGTAGCC
The DNA here is from genome assembly GCF_050370095.1 of Fusarium phalaenopsidis. Taxonomy (NCBI): domain Eukaryota; kingdom Fungi; phylum Ascomycota; class Sordariomycetes; order Hypocreales; family Nectriaceae; genus Fusarium; species Fusarium phalaenopsidis. The sequence continues at coordinate 88,157 of NW_028145414.1, read as the reverse complement.
CTATGGGATACTATTAGGGACTAAAACTTAAGAAAGACTTCCTAGGAGAAGTCTAATAGTATGCCTCGCAGGCATATAGCAGCAGCGAGGTTATCTAGGCAGATAAAGATATCTCGGGTTACTAACTCTTATAGGCTTAGGGCGGCCTTAAAGCCCTTTAATGCCCCCGCCGCTTTAGTATTAAAGACCTTGGCTGGTCTAAGTTAATTAGATCTATCAAGGATAGGGATACTATCCTAGTAGATAGTAAAGCCATAGCTCATAGCCCCTTCTAGGGATAAAGAGCTATCTAAGTATATAACTAAGGCGAGCGAGTTAAGTAACTTAACCTAGTAGGTAAAAGTATTAGCTAATTCCTCTTTTAATGCTATTTATAGCGGCGCTACTTATTCTTAATAGAAATAATACTAAATAAGCTTTAGCCGCGCATAGAGTATAAGGAGTTTATCTATATATAAAAGATATATCTTAAAGCTATTTTCTATCTATGCTTAATATTTTAGTTTAATAAGGTTATAATAAGTAAGCTAGCTAGGCGGGCGCGTTTATCTCGCTAGAGGGTAAGTCTTATTAAGTGATTTAAGCCGCGCTAAGAATCTAAGTCGCCTTACTTTAAGTAGCTAATTAACTAGCGGTATCCCGCTTTCCTAGTAAAAAGTAGTAATTAATATAGTTCTCTAGACGAGAAATATAGCTCTTATAGCCTAGTTTATAGCTTTTATTATTTTTTATATAAGATATTAATTACTTAATAATATATCCTTAGTAGGCTAGCTCTATCGCGGCCTAGTCTGGCCTAGGTACTACGCCTTAGAGCTATAAAGTAGCACTAGCTCGATGCATACTCTAATAGCACCTTGCATAGCGCTTAGGAGAGGACTATATATTATATTAGCTAGTCCTCGTAGGTAATAGGTAATAAACTATATCTTTGCCGCTTACTTTTTAATATAGATCTAGAATAATAGCCTATTATTAAGCTAGATACTAAGCTAGCATAGAGCTAGCTTAAGGTATTTCTTAATATCGCCGTGATATATTGCTAATATAATCTTAAGTTTACCGCGGGAGAAATATATAACTTTAGTCTTCTTTAAGTTAAAGGATATATTATTTTCCGCGCCTTAGCGCACTATCTCTGCGATAGCGCTAGATGCTATAATAGAACTCTTATCTATTATATCGCCTATAAATAAGATAGCTATATTATCTATATAGCTAAAGTAGCCTTAGGGGTTACTTAGTTAGTAGATTAATTTAATATAAAGTAAAAAGAGAATTAGTAATATTAGTAAACCTTAGGGAAGGCTATATTAAAGAGGGGTAAGGGAAATAAAGATATCTTAATATCTAATATAGGCTAATTAATCCCTTATAAAGGACTTAGCCTATCTAGCTAGATAATTAGACTAGTTTTATTCGCGAAGATATAAAACTAATTTATTATATATAATAATATTAAAAGCGCCTTAGATATTTATTATAACTAGGGTAGCTATATTTTTATATATAAATGCCTTTTTAATATTATAAATTAAAGTAATCACTAGGTTTATTACTAACTTTTTAGGGAGGGCCCCTACTTACTATAAGTAAAAAATACTATAATAGATAGCTACCTATAATAAGCGGTATATAATTAGATATTTTAGCCCCTTGCCGAGGCAATAAAGTAAAAAAATAAATTACTAAGCCCTTAGTAATATAAGGTCATAGCATCTAGGCTTAGTAATTATAACCACTTTTGCCTCCTTAAATAGCCTTAGGTAATAGCTTATTACTAGGCATTTTTTAAATAAGCGATAGATATATATCTTAATAGTATATTATATAGCTTTAAGGAGTTTTATTATAATATAATTTAATCCTAGGGATATATTACTTAACGTACATAATAAGCATGTGCACCAAACAAGTATGTGTACCACTTTTCCTATACCCATAAGATAGAAGCCGCAATAAGAACATCACAAACCATTTGATCAATTAAAACTACTCACTATACTCTTCCCCAGACGTCTCAATCACTACCTGACAGGTCCTTGCATTATGGCCGGGCTTGCCGCAGACACCACAACGCCGAACACCCGGTCGCGCCGACCTTCCTTGACCACCACTTCTCGACGATTCCGCCACTACCTGCGCATCAACATCCATTTGATTAATTGCTTGCCGTCCTTCCTCTACCGTCATTACCCCTCTTTTCTGTAGTCGGGTCCTTTTTGCCCTCCGGCGCCGGCTTAGTATCTCATTCGCCTGTTTAAGGTCTTTGACCCGAGCCTCGAGTAAGGCAACCTTATGCATAACTATCTTTGTTCCCTTAGAAGAAGACCGTATAGCTTCTAGAATTGACTCTGGGGAGCTACTTTTATGCGTTCTAACTCGTCTCTCGAGGTAATCTGACTGAGATTGAGCCTTAAGCACGGTCTTTGGGGTCTTTGAAACCCAAGGGGTCAATGGTTTAGCTACCTCCTCAGGCGGTGTTGGAGTCCGTAGCTGCATATTAAGCTTCGAGACCACACTTTCCGGGTCAAGAGGAATAAGCCTGGCCCCTCTGAAGGCTAATTTGATATTTTTTTGTGTTATGGTGGCCTGAAATGCGGCGTGGAAGGCCGGAAAGAACTTAGTCTTTGAAACGTGGGTTATAGAGCATCTAATCAGATGCTTAATTTCTCGACTGTAAGTATTCTTAAGCACGCTAAAGCACCCGACGTTAAGGGGCTAAAGCAGATGAGATAAATGAGGTGGCATATAAAGCGTGATAATATTATTATCTTGGTAAAACCTCTTAAAATCGATAGAATGATGACTTTTATAGCCATCAAGGATTAAGAGACGATAGGAACCAATTGATCGATTGGTTGTATACCGGTCAAAGTGCTTTAGCCACTCTAGACTAGTCTCGTTATCGGTCTAGCCATTTTGGGTCGTCGTAATAGCCCAATCGCCCGGGAGGTTGCTTTCTCGGTACTAGTTGGCGAGGTGATATTGGCCCGCGCCGATGATGAACGGCGGGATCGCCCAGCCTTCCGCATTGATCGCTTAAATGACTGTAATCCATTCCCGGTTTCCAGGCTGCACTGATTTTGGCTTTCCACGCCTATCTGTGCCTATGACGACCATTCCGCTTTGAATTATACCCATCATAAAGCCAGTCTCATCAAAGTTATAGATATCTTCTAATCGGATGCCGTACTTCGCGATTGCGTTTGCCATAACCGTAAACTAGTTACGAATAATAGTTGGATCTTCGCACTTAGCTCTCTGGTAGTCGTATTTCTGAAAAAAACGCGTCTTAAGCTCTGGGTGTCGTCTAACGAAGTTATGAGCCTAGCGCTTGCCGACGGGTAGCGCGTCGCGGTCGGCGAGTAATCGATTGGCCATTTCTTTAATACTACGCAGTCGCGGGGGAAATCCTCGCGAATCTAGGTCGAGAATGAACTGAATAATGATCTGTTCCTCTAGATTAGATAGTTTGCGTGATTTAGGAATCTAATCGCGTCGAGATTGAATGCCATTGTGCCGGCGATGTAAGGCCCAATAGTTGACTTGGTATAGCCTAGCAGCGCCTCGGAGACTTAAATTTGGGTTATTTTGGAGAGCTTGAAGCGCAAGAAAGACTTAACGTTCAGAATAGAGTTAAGGCATGATTTTTGGTTGATAATTAATTGATCAAATGGCATTGGTGATGATTGAGGGATTTTTGGTGCATATACTTGTTTAGTGCACATGCTTATTATGTATGTTATATAAAAAGTTATATATTAAACCTTATTTAATAAGATCTCTTATAGAAATAAGATAAATCTAAGAAAAGAGGCTAATATCTAAGGGTTTATAATATTATTTTTTATAATTTAATATTTTAATATAACTTATTAAAATATATTAGCTTTATTTATTTAAGACTTATATATAATATTATTAATTTATAATAATAAGAGCTAAAAAGGTCTTAGAGATTTAAGTTAATAAATAGCTTTAAAGATAATATTATTATTAAAAAAGCTATTAATAAGGTTTTATTAATATTATCTTTTAGCCTAGTAAATTATATAATAAAAGTCCCTCTTAGTAATTTATATATTTTAAGTAAAGCTATAAGGGTAAAGTCTTTTAATAGTATAGAAAGTAATAATAGCCTTAATATACTCCTTGGTCTACTATAGAGCAGAATATATACTCTTTTATAAAGGCTATTTAGTTGCCTTCGCGGCTAATATTAAGAGGTTTACTAATATAGAGGCTAAGTTATCTAAGTCTACTAGAGTTAAACCCGCGAGGGAGACTTTTATACTACTAAGCTCTATAATCTCTATAAATTACTTAAGCTTATTATTTATTATTATCTATACCTTACCTAGTTAAGTTAGAGCTAGTTTAGTATTAGGTAGTATTAAGCTAAATATAAAGTAATTAGAGTTAATAGCGAGATAGTCCTTAATAATAGCCTTAATTAATAATAAATTTATAAAGGCGAGATTAATTATATTTCTATATAATATATATATATAACGAGCTAGATAGTAAGTAAATTAAATAAAAAATCCCTTAACTTATATTATCTTTATTTAATTAATTAATTCTTAACTACCTAGTATATTATAATCTAATAAAGAGATTAAAATCCTTCTTATACTTTAAGCCTATTAAAATATATTAAAACTAAGTCTTAGAGGTATTATAAAGCTTTACTAAGTTAAGTATTTAATACTATTTAACTAATATAATAGCATTTAAGCCTAAGTTAATACTATTTTTAATTTATATTAATTATTTAATCTAAAGAAATAAATCCTTATTTACTTTATTTTTAACTTAGATTTATAAGGATTTCCCCCTTAGCTTTATAATATAAAAGAAATAGCTAATTAATTACTTATTAATTGTAATGCACTACTAATTAGTATATATTAGGCTTTAAACTTTATTAAGTAATACCTAAACCTTAAAATATATTTTTTTTAAAAATATAATTACTAAAGAGCTAAGTATAAAAATCTAGCTATTATTTATAATTAGTTTATACTTATAATAAATATAATATATATAATAAGTAAGTATATTAAATAAGTAAGTATATTAAAAATCTCTATCTTAAAGATAGAAATTACTATAAAAATACTATAAATTATTTAATTAATTAAAACTACTTACTATATTCTTCCCTTAATATCTTAATTACTACCTAATAAGTCCTTATATTATAGCTAGGCTTACTATAGATACTATAATACTAAACACCTAGTCGCGCTAACCTCCCTTAACTACCACTTCTTAATAATTTAGCCACTACCTACGCATTAATATCCATCTAATTAATTACTTGCCTTCCTTCCTCTACTATTATTATCCCTCTTTTCTATAATTAGGTTCTTTTTGCCCTCCGGCGCCGGCTTAGTATCTTATTTGCCTCTTAAAGGTTTTTATTCTTAGCGGTTAATAAGGCTACCCGATGCATAACTACCTTTATCCCCTTTGCAAGAGACTATAGAGCTTTTAAAATTAACTCTAGGGAGCTACTCTAATGCCTTCTAATTTATCTTTCGAGGTATTCAGACTAAGATCCAGCCTTAAGCATAGTCTTTGGGGTCCTTAAGGCCTAAGGGGTTAATAGTTTAGCTGCCTCCTTAACCGGCATTGGCATACATAGCTGCATATTAAGCTTTAAGATTATATTTTCCGTATTAAGAGGAATAAGCCTAGCTTCTCTAAAAGCCCCCTTAATATTTCATTTTATTATAATAGCTTAAAATGCGGCGTAGAAGGCTAGAAAGAACTTAGTCTTTAAAACATAGGTTATAGAGTATCTAATTAGATACTCTATTTCTTAACTATAAGCACTCTTAAGTATGCTAAAGTACTTAATATTAAGGGGCTAAAATAGATAAGAGGAATAAGGTAGTATATAAAGCCTAATAATCTTATTCTCCTTATAATATCTCTTAAATTTAATAGAATAATAACTTTCATAGCTATTAAGGATTAAGAGATAATAAATATTAATTAATTAATTAGTTATATACTAGTTAAAGTGCTTAAGCCACTCGAGACCGGTCTCGTTATCAGTCTAGCTATTTTAGGTCATCGCAATAGCTTAATCGCCTAGGAGGTTGCTTTCTCGGTACTAGTTAGCGAGATAATATTAGCCCGCACTGATAATAAACGGCGGGATTAGCTAGCCTTCTGTATTAATCGCCTGAATGACCGTAATCTATTCTCGGTTTCTAGGCTATACTGCTTTTAGCTTTTCACGCCTTTCTATGCCTATAATAACCATTCTGCTTATAATTATACCCATAAGAAAGCTAGTCTTATTAATATTATAGATATTATCTAATTAGATGCTATACTTTGTGATTATATTCGCTATAAGCTGAAATTAATCGCGGATAATAGTTAGATCTTTATACTTAGCTTTCTAGTAGTTATATTTATAAAAAAAATATATCTTAAGGTCTAGGTATTACTTAATAAAGTTTAAAGCCTAGTATATACTAACTAGTAATATATTATAATTAGTAAGTAATTAATTAGTTATTTCTTTTATATTATATAGCTAAGAGGGAAATCCTTATAAATCTAAGTTAAGAATAAATTAAATAATAATTTATTTCTTTAGATTTAATAGTTTATATAATTTTAAGATAATATCGCATTAAGATTATATATTATTATGCTAATAATATAAGGCATAGTAATTAACCTAGTAGAGCCTTATAGTTTATTATAGTTTTAAATCTAGGTTATTTTAAAGGGCCTAAAGTATAAAAAATAATTTAGCTTTTTTATTTAATTAAGATATCTCTAGTTATAAGGAATTAATTAATTAAATAATAATAATATTAAATAAGGGATTTTTAATATACTTACTTATTTAGTATACTTGCTTATTATATATATTAATTATAAAGTATAATATCTAATTAAATAATTTTTATAATATTAATAAAACTAGCTTTATAATAAGTATAATTTAAAGTAAAATAATTATTATAAGTATAAATAAGTATAAAAAGTTAAAATTAATATAGCCTAGAAATTAAAAATAAATTATAGTTATTTAAATAATTAATATAAATAGCTAAGTAATTATATTATTTATTATTAGTGCTAGCTAATATTACCTTATTAATTAATACTAGGATAATAACCTCTTAGGCGATTAAGCTATTATAATAACTTAAAATAGCTAGACTAATAATAAGACTAGTCTTAAGTAGCTTAAGCACTTTAACTAATATATAGCTAAGTAATTAAATAATTATTATTATCTTTTAATTCTTAATAGCTATAAAAGTTATTACTTAATTAAATTTAAGAGATATTATAAAGAAAAAAAGATTATTAAGCTTTATATATTACTTTATTTATTTTATATATTTTAGCCCCTTAATATTAAGTACTTTAATATACTTAAAAATATTTATAATTAAGAAATAAAATATTTAATTAAATACTTTATAACTTATATTTTAAAAACTAAGTTTTTTTTAGCTTTTTATATTATATTTTAAGCTATTATAATAAAAAAGAATATTAAGTTAGTTTTTAAAAGAGCTAAACTTATTTCTCTTAACCTAAAAAGTATTATCTTAAAGCTTAATATATAGCTATAGACTTTAATACTACCTAAGGAGGTAGCTAAACTATTAACCCCTTAGGTTTTAAAGACCTTAAAAACTATACTTAAAGCTTAATCTTAGTTAGATTACCTTAAGAAGTAAGTAAAAAAATATAAAAATAGCTCCCTAGAGTTAATTCTAAAAGCTATATAGTCTTCTTTTAAGGAAATAAAGATAATTATATATAAGGTTATCTTACTTAAGGCTAAGGTTAAAGAACTTAAATAAGTAAATAAAATACTAAGCTAGCGCTAAAGGGTAAAAAGGACCTAATTATAAAAAAAAGGGGTAATAATAATAAAAGAAGGAAGATAAGTAATTAATTAAATAAATATAAATATATAAGTAGTAGTAAAATTATTAAGAAGTAATAATTAAAGGAGGTTAGCGCGACTAAGGGTTTAGTATTATAATATTTATAATAAGCCTAGTTATAATATAAGAATATATTAAGTAATAATTAAGATATCTAAGGAAGAATATAATAAGTAATTTTAATTAATTAAATAATTTATTATATTTTTATAATAATTTTTATTTTAAAGGTTAAAAAAAGTATTTAATTTACTTATTATTTAGCTTATTATTTTATTAAAGAAATAAAATATATTAATTATAGCTAGTTTATATAATTATATTACTTTTCTTAAAGACTTTTAAAAAAATCTTATATACTTCTTAGTAAGGTAAATATAATATAAAATAATAAAAGTAATTAATTAATTAATAATAATAAAGATTTAATTAAAAAAAAAGCCTAAAAGCTATTTCTTTCTTATTAATTATAATAATAATAATAATAATATTAATAGCTAAAAGCAATTAGTCTCTAACTTTTTTTTATATATAAGAAATTACTTAATAGCCTAAAATAGCTTAGTACCTTTTTTCCCTAACTTATAGCTCCCCACGAGGCTTTAATACCTATCCTTATAGCTCCTAAGAAGCCTCATAAAGAAAACCCTCTAGTTATACCTTATATTGCTTCTTACTTAGCTCCCTATTATCCTTATAACTCTTACCTATCTCATATTAATTAATTAACTATCTCTGCTCTTTTATCGCTTCTTTATTCTCTTATCCTAGCTCTCCTTTGCTGCCATAGCGGGTATTTATAGCTAGGCGGCAGTGGCTAAGATCTTATCCTATTGCGAGGGTCTTACTAGGCCGGCGGGAATATAAGTAGAGTAATTACTAGTTAGTAACTGTTATATTAGTTAGCCACGTACCTGGCCGAGCTAGTTCTTTTCTCCTAGCTTAGCTAATATAATCTATATAGCTAGCCTAGTTAGCCTCCTTTTTAATATTAATTCTTTATTACTTTTATAATCTAAGTAAATAAAGTTCTTAGCCCCGCGGATGCTAGGTCCTTCTTTAATAATATAAGGCCACCTATCTCTAGCCTTACCCTAGCTATATTTATTTATTATTTAATTAAATACTTTTAATAACTCTTACTCCCTAGTTAGGTTATTTATGCCCTCTAAAGAGGAAGGGCTTTAGGATTATTAATATTTAGACCCGCTATTTAATAAAGGCTATAGTTGCTTTAGAGTTCTTAGGGATAGCTTCTTAAGAGGCCCACTTAGGGTCTAAGGTTAATTTATCTTATTAGGGGGCGCCGGGGTAAAAGACTTAACCCCTTTAATTATTAGCTTTTTTTTCTTTTTATTAAAATTATTAGAGTTAAATAAAATAATTTCTTTCTTTTAAAAGATAAGTATATTATTTTTAACTTTTACCCCTTAGTTATTATATTATTTAATTAATTAGGTAAGTAAATTAAAAAAGGCTATCTTAGAGATTAAGATTATAAAAGGCCTAGGGCCTAAAGGGAGTTTTTTTTTATTAATAAAGGTAATTTAAGAAATTAAAATTAGGTAATATACTTAATAAGTATATAAATTAAATAAGTATATAAATTAAAAATCTTAACCTCTAAGATATAAATTATAATAAAAATATAATAAATTATTTAATTAATTAAAACTACTTACTATATTCTTCCCTAGATATCTTAATTACTACCTAATATATTCTTATATTATAACTAAGCTTACCGCATATACCATAGCGCTAAACCCTTAGTCGCGCCGACCTTCCTTAACTACCACTTCTTAATAATTTAGCTACTACCTACGCACTAATATTTATCTAATTAATTACTTACCTTCCTTTATCTAGAGTTATCTTCCCTCTTTTTTATAGGTGGGTCCTTTTTACCCTCTGCTACCGGCTTAATGCCTTATTTGCCTATTAAAGGTCTTAGATCTTAGCCCTCATTAATACTATCTCATATATAACCGCCTTTATTCCCTTAGAAAGAGACTTTAATACTTTTAGAATTAATTTAAGAGAGCTACTTTTATGCCTTCTAATTTTTCTTTTAAGGTATTTAAACTAAGATTAGGCCTTAAGGATAGTCTTTAAGGTCTTTAAGACCTAAGGGTTAAAGGGGCTAGCCTCCTTCTCGGTAGGCATTGGAGTCCATAGCTACATATCAAGCTTTAAGACCACACTTTCTAGGTTAAAAGGAATAAGCCTAGCCCCTTTAAAGGCTATCTTAATATTTTTCTTCGTTATAATAGCTTAAAATGCAGCGTAAAAGGCCAGGAAGAATTCAGTTTTTAAAACATAGGTTATAGAGCATCTAATTAAATACTTTATTTCTCAACCATAAGCCTTCTTAAGTAGCCTAAAGTAACTAATATTAAGGGGCTAGAGTAAATAAGATAAATAAGGCGGCATATAGAGCGTAATAATATTATTCTCCTCGCAATATATCTCAAAGTCAGCCAAGTGGTAACTTTCATAGCCATCAAGGATCAAAAGACGATAAGGACCAGTTAATCAGTTGGTTATGTGCTAATTAAAGTGCTTTAGCCACTCGAGACCTATCTCGTTATCAGTCTAGCCATTTTAAGACGTCGCAATAGCCTAATCGCCCGGGAGGTTGCTTTCTTAGTACTAATTAGCGAGGTAATATTAGCCCATAACCACGATAAACGGCTGGATAGCCTGGCCTTCTGCATTGATCGCCTAAATGACTATAACCCATTCCCGGTCTCTAGGCTATACTAATTTCAGTCTTCCACGCCTTTCTGCGCCTATAATGACTATCCCGCTCTAAATTAGGCCTATTATAAAGCTAGTCTTATTAAAGTTATAGATATCTTCTAATTAGATGCTATATTTCGCGATTATATTCTTAATAAGCCTAAACTAATTATAAATAATAATTAGATCTTTATATTTAGCCCTCTAATAGTTATATTTATAAAAAAAATATATCTTAAGCTCTAGGTATTACTTAATAAAGTTTCTAGATTAGCGCTTACTAATAGGTAGCGCATTGCGGTTAATAAGTAATTAATTAGCTATTTCTTTAATATTATATAGTCACGGGGGAAATCCTTATAAATCTAGGTTAAGAATAAATTAGATAATAATTTATTCCTTTAGATTAGATAGTTTACGTGATTTAGGGATTTAATCACAATGCATAGATATGCTATGCTATTAGTAATAGAGAGTAATATAAGAGATTTTATAAACCTTTGCGGCGTATTAGAGACTTAATTTTAGGTTATTTTAATAGGCCTAGAGCGCAAGAAGGATATTAGCCTCTCTATTTAACTATAGCATATTAAGTAGTTAAGAATTAATTAATTAAATAGAAATATTATAGGATAAGGGATTTTTAATCTGCATACTTGTCTGATCTGTATGCTTATTAAGTATGTTATAAAAAAAAAGATATTACTAACTTATAGCTCTTATAAGAAATACCTTTTTTTAATAAAACTAAGGGTTTAACCTTACTTAAGTTATTAAAAAGAGGTTTAATAAAGTAATAATAAAAGATTTTAGTTATTAAAATACTTATTTAAATAATTATAAAAAGTAAAACCCTTATTGCCCTTATCTTAATCCTTATAATATTTAAGGTAATACTTATAGCTAGTCCTTTTTATGCTCCCTAAGGCATAAATATAAATAATAGAGACTAAAACCACTTAGAATTAATTAATTAGATAATAACTACTATAGATACCGCAATAATAGCTTAAAATAATAAAAAACCTAATTTAATATTAAAAAATAATACTAGCTAGGGCATAGAGGCTAAGAGTAGTAATAAGACTATAGCTAATATAGCCCTTATTAACTTATTCTAAAAGGTCTTAGCTAAAGAATTAACTAATTCCTTATTTACTATTTTGCTTTATTTTTTTCTTCCCTTTAAAGGGAAAGATATAACTAAGTACCTATAGAACTTTAACTAATAAGTAGAGCTTATAAATATCTCTAAGGAGAAGAAAGTAGTACTTTTTAAGTTATATATTAATCCTAAGGTTAAAAGAGAGGTTTAATAAGCTATAAAAGGATTTAATTAAGAAGAAGCCTAAGAGAAATTAAAGAAGTCCTTTATAAGTAAGGATTTTAACTAGTTAGAAATAGCTAAGAAGAAACTAGAGATACTTAATAAAGCGCGGCTAAAGGCTAATTTCTATACTATTATTAAGTAATTAAATAAGTATTAATACCTTTTTAGGTAAATTAATAAAAAGTAAAGAGACTTTTAAAGCTAATCCTAAGCTATTTATAAAGTATTACTTAAGGAAGTTATTAAGGGTATTTATAAAAGGCATAATAAGAGTATTAAAGAGATTACTATTATAAACTATAATAATCTTACTTAAATAATTAAATAATATTATAAAAATAAGATTAAAATTTAAAAAACTTATTACCTTAAAACTAAGGATAATACTTATAAGGTCACTTAGGCCCTAACCCCTCTAAGAAGCTCTAGTCCCTCTATAAAGACTATTAAGACCCCTAAGGTCCTTAAGAAGGAGCCTAATAAGATAACTAATTTAAGGATTAATAACCTTACCGCATAGCTTACTTAGCTCTTAATTAACCTAGCAAAGAGATAAGAGACTTAGTTATAACTTATATAAATTATCTAAAGAGAAAATAATAAGTAAATAGCTATAGAGATAGCTTAACCCTTTAGAATAAATATTATATTATTTAATTAACTTAGGGATTATAAGAATTTCTATATAAATACAGCCTATAAATTAAGGTAAGGTAATTACTAAAGTTACTTAATATATTAATACTATATAGAGAGAAATTATTTCCTTAATACTTATATTAACCTAGCTTATAATAAAAGTACTAGTATTATAAGTTATAACCCTTAAGGTAAAGTTACTCTCTTTAAAAGGGGTAATATAATATTATTACTAAATGTTATAATATATATAATAAGCAAGTAAGATAGATAAGTAAGCGGGATAGCTAGACTATGTATTAAAACTAGGATTTTTAAACTTTAATAAAAACTTTAATAAAATAGCTAGAAACTTATAAAGAGTATTTCTAGCTATTTAACTTATAAATAAAATATAATATATATAATAAGCAAGCGCCGCAGACAAGCGAGCGCTATACTTTTCTTAACCCTCTTTAGTAAGATTATAATAAAAATATAATAAATTAATTAATTAATTAAAACTACTTACTATACTTTTCCCCGGAGGTCTTAATCACTACTTAATACGTTCTAGCATTATAACCGGGCTTACCGCATACTCTATAGTGCCAAACTCCCGGTCGCGCTGACCTTCCTTAACTACCACTTCTCGACGATTTAGCTATTACCTACGCATTAATATCTATCTAATTAATTACTTACCTTCCTTTCTTTACTATTATTACCCCTCTCTTTTATAGCTAGGTTCTTTTTGCCCTCTAGCGCTAGCTTAGTATCTTATTCGCCTATCAAAGATCCTATACCTTAGCCCTTAATAATATCATCTTATATATAACTGCCTTTATTCCCTTAGAAAGATACTTTAATGCCTTAAGAATTAACTCTAGGGAGCTACTTTAATATCTTTTAATTTATCTTTTAAGGTATTTAGACTAAGATTTGGCCTTAAGCACTGTCCTTGGGGTCTTTAAAGCCTAAGGGGTTAAGGGCCTGGCCTCCTCCTCAACCGGCGTTGGAGTCCGTAGCTACATATTAAGCTTTGAGACCATACTTTCCGGGTCAAGAGGGATAAGTCTAGCCCCTCTAAAAGCAGACCTGATATTTTGTTCCGTTATAGTAGCTTAATAAGCGGCATAGAAGGCCGGGAAGAACTCGGTCTTAGAAACGTAGGTAATAGAGCATCTAATTAGATGCTCTATTTCTCGACTATAAGCCTTTTTAAGCAGGCTAAAGTACCTGACGTTAAGAGGCTAAAGTAGATGAGACGAATGAGGCGGCATATAAAGCGTAATAATCTTATTCTCCTCGTAATATCTCTTGAAGTCGATGGAGTGGTGACTTTCGTGGCTATCAAGGACTAGAAGACGATAGCGACTATTTGATCGCTTGATTATATACCGGTCAAAGTGCTTTAGCCACTCGAGACCGGTCTCGTTATCGGTCTAGCCATTTTGGGAGGTTGCAATAGTCTAATCGCCCGGGAGGTTGCTTTCTCTGTACTAGTTGGCGAGGTGATATTAGCCCGTACCTATGATGAACGGCTGAATCGCTTGGCCCTCCGCATTGATCGCCTGAATCACTATAATCTATTCCCGGCTTCCAGGCTATATTAATTTTGGTTGACCACGCCTTTCTGCGCTAGTAATAACTATTCCGCTTGTAATTATACCCATAAGGAAGCTAGTCTCGTCAAAGTTCTAGATATTATCTAATTAGATGCCGTACTTCGCGATTATATTCGCTACGAGCCGAAACTACTTCTAGATTTCCTTTAGATCTTTATACTTAGCCCTCTAGTAGTTATATTTATAAAAAAAACGCGTCTTTAGCTTTTCTTATCGCCTAATGAAGTTAAAAGCCTAGCGCTTGCCGATGGGTGGCGCGTCGCGGTCGGCAAGCAGTCGATTAGCTATTGCTTTAATAGCACGCAGTCGCGGGGGAAAACCTCGCGCATCTAGGTCAAGAATGAATTAAATTATGATTTGTTCCTTTAGATTAGATAGTTGGCGTGAATTTAGGATAGTATCGCGTCGGGATTAAATGCCTTGCTGGCGGCGATATAGCCGCCGCTCATTAATCTTATATATCCCTGCAGCGCTTTAGATGCTTAGTTTTAGGTTATTTTAAAGGGCTTAAAGGGTAAGAAGCGTTCTAGCCTTAGTATTTAGGTCTAATATATTTAGTGGTTAATAATTAATTAATTAAATAAAAAGTTAAGTATAGGAGGGAAAAGTGCGGCGCTCACTTGTCTGCGGCGCTCGCTTATTATATATATTATCTAATTTTTATAGATTTTTAAAAAATCTCCTTTATAGAGAAATAACTATTTATATAGTATAAATATACTTTTTCTAAACTACCCTATAGGGTATTTTTCTAATAATCTATAAAAATTAGAATTAATAATATATTATATAATTAAGCTAATTTTTAATTTTTAGCTTTTCTTAGCTTAATATAAATTTTCTAAAATTATTTAAAAATCCTAGTTTTAATATATAATTTAGCTATCCCGCTCGCTTATCTATCCCACTTGCTTATTATAATATATATATATAGCAAGCTAGATAGCAAGCAAACTAGATACTTTTTTTAACCTTTAAGATAGAAATTACTATAAAAATATAATAAACTATTTAATTAATTAAAATTACTTATTATATTCTTCCCTAGATATCTTAATTACTACCTAATATATTCTTATATTATAACTAGGCTTACCGCAGATACTATAATGCCAAACCCCCGGTCGCGCTAACCTCCCTTAATTATTACTTCTTAATAATTCTACTACTACCTATGTATCTATATTTATCTAATTAATTACTTGCCTTCCTTCTTTTACTATTATTACCCCTCTTTTCTATAGTTAGGTCCTTTTTGCCCTCTAGCGCTGGCTTAGTATCTTATTTACTTATTTAAGTTCTTTAACCTTAGCCTTAAGTAAGGTAACCTTATATATAATTATCTTTATTCTCTTAGAAGAAAACTATATAGCTTTTAAAATTAACTCTAGGGAGCTACTTTTATATCTTATAACTTATCTCTTAAGGTAATCTAACTAAGATTAAGCCTTAAGTATAGTCTTTAGGGTCTTTAAGACCTAAGGGATTAATAGTTTAATTACCTCCTTAGGCGGCGTTAGAGTCTATAGCTATATATTAAGCTTTAAGACTATACTTTCTAGGTTAAAAGGAATAAGCCTAGCTCTTCTAAAGGCTAACTTAATATTCTTTTTTATTATAATAGCCTAAAATATAGTATAAAAGGCTAGAAAGAACTTAGTCTTTAAAATATAAGTTATAAAATATTTAATTAGATATTTTATTTCTTAGTTATAAGTATTTTTAAGTATGCTAAAGTACCTAATATTAAGGGGCTAAAGTATAAAAGATAAATAAGGTAATATATAAAGCCTAATAATTTTCTTCTCCTTATAATATCTTTTAAATTTAATTAAGTAGTGACTTTTATAGCTATTAAGGATTAGAAGATAATAGCGATTATTTAATCACTTAGCTATGCACTAATTAAAATGCTTAAGCTACTTAAGACTAGTCTTATTATTAGTCTAGCTATTTTAAGTTATTATAATAGCTTAATCACCCGGGAGGTTACTATCCCAGTACTAGTTAGCGAGGTAATATTAGCTAGCATTAATAATAAACAGCGCGATCGCTTAGCTATCTATATTAATTGCCTAAATAACTATAATTTATTCCTAGTTTCCGGGCTATATTAATTTTAGCTTTCTATGCCTATCTATGCCTATAATAATTATTCCGCTTTAAATTATACCTATTATAAAGCTAGTCTTATTAATATTATAAAAATTATTTAATTAGATATTATACTTCGTGATTATATTTACTATAAGTATAAACTAATTATAAATAATAGCTAGATCTTTATACTTAGCTCTCTAGTAATTATACTTTTAAAAAAAATATATCTTAAGGTCTAGGTATCGCCTAATAAAGTTTAAAGCCTAATACGCGCTAATTAGTAGTATATCGCGGTTAATAAGTAATTAATTAGCTATTTCTTTTATATTATAAAGCTAGGGGGGAAATCCTCGTGAATCTAGGTTAAAAATAAAATAAATAAGGATTTATTTCTCTAGATTAGATAGTTAGCGTGAATTAGGAATAGTATTAACTCGGGCTTAGATATTATTATATCGGTTAAATAGTATTAAATGCTTAACTTAGTAGAGCTTTATAGCACCTCTAAGACTTAGTTTTAATATATTTTAATAGGCTTAAAGTATAAAAAGGATTCTAGCCTCTTTATTAGATTATAATATGCTAGGTAGTTAAGAATTAATTAATTAAATAGAGATAATATAAGTTAAGGGATTTTTTATCTAGTTTGCTTGCTGTCTAGCTTGTTATATATATATATTAATCTTAGCTATATTATAAATACTTAGAAATAAACTTAAGAAAGTTATAATTATTACTTACTTTAAGATTAAAATTAAGAGGAAAACTTTAAAGTATAACTCTAACTAAGAGTAGCTTATATTATTTCTCCCTAATAGCTATAAGAGAATTTAAACCTATATTAATATAAGATTTAAAGGGGCTTAAAAGTAATATAAAGCTTATAATAAAAAGAGATTTTTTATAGGCTTTTTTAAATATATATATAATAAATACTTTATTACTTTTATATAAAATAAAATTAAAAGTAATTTATATTATCTTAATATCTTATTATATAATTAAAAAATCTAAGTAAAAAATATATCCCTAGCTTAATAAGAATAATATATATAATAAGTAAGTATATTAAATAAGTAAGTATATTAAAAATCTCTACCTTAAAGATAAAAATTACTATAAAAATACTATAAACTATTTAATTAATTAAAACTACTTATTATACTCTTCCCCTAATATCTTAATTACTACCTAATAGGTCCTTATATTATAGCTAGGCTTACTATAGATACTATAACGCCAAATACTTAGTTACGCTAACCTCCCTTAACCACTACTTCTCGATAATTTAGCTATTACCTACGCATTAATATCTATCTAATTAATTACTTGCCTTCCTTTCTCTACTATTATTACCCCTCTTTTCTATAATTAGGTTCTTTTTGCCCTCCAGCGCTGGCTTAGTATTTTATTTACCTCTCGAAGGTCTTTATTCTTAGCGGTTAATAAGGCTACCCGATGCATAATTGCCTTTGTCCCCTTTGCAAGAGACTATAGAGCTTTTAAAATTAATTCTGGGGAGTTACTTTAATGCCTTCTAATTTGTCTTTCGAGGTATTTAGACTGAGATCTAGCCTTAAGCACGGTCTTTGGGGTCCTTAAGGCCCAAGGGGTCAACGGTTTAGCTGCCTCCTTAACCGGCGTTAGCGTATATAGCTGCATATTAAGCTTTAAGATTATATTTTCCGCATTAAGAGGAATAAGCCTAGCTTCTCTAAAAGCCCCCTTAATATTTCGTTCTATTATAGTAGCTTAAAATATAGCATAGAAGGCTAAAAAGAACTTAGTCTTTAAAATATAGGTTATAGAGTATTTAATTAGATGCTTTATTTCTTAACTATAAGTACTCTTAAGTATGCTAAAGCACTTAATATTAAGGGGCTAAAGTAGATAAGAGGAATAAGGTAGTATATAAAGCCTAATAATCTTATTCTTCTTATAATATCTCTTAAATTCGATAGAGTGGTGACTTTTATAGCCATTAAGGATTAAGAGATAATAGATACTAATTAATCGATTAGTTATGCACCGGTTAAAGTGCTTAAGCCACTCGAGACCGGTCTTATTATTAGTCTAGCCATTTTAGGTCATCGTAATAGCCCAATCGCCCGGGAGGTTGCTTTCTTAGTACTAGTTAGCGAGATAATATTAGCCCGCACCGATAATAAACAGCGGGATTAGCTAGCCTTTCGCATTAATCGCCTAAATAACTATAATCTATTCTCGGTTTCTAGGCTATACTGCTTTTAGCTTTTTATGCCTTTCTATACCTATAATAACTATTCCGCTTATAATTATACCTATAAGAAAGCCAGTCTTATTAATATTATAGATATTATCTAATTAGATGCTATACTTTGTGATTATATTCGCTATAAGCTAAAACTAATCGCGGATAATAGTTAGATCTTTGCACTTAGCTCTCTAGTAGTTATATTTGCGAAAAAAACGCGTCTTAAGGTCTAGGTATTACTTAATAAAGTTTAAAGCCTAGCGTATACTAATTAGTAATATATTATAGTTGGTAAGTAATTAATTAGCTATTTCTTTTATATTATATAGCTAGGGGGGAAATCCTTATGAATTTAAGTTAAGAATAAATTAAATAATAATTTATTTCTTTAGATTTAATAATTTATATAATTTTAAGATAATATTATATTAAGATTATATGCTATTATGCTAATAATATAAGGCATAATAGTTAACTTAGTAGAGCTTTATAGTTTATTATAGTTTTAAATCTAGGTTATTTTAAAGGGCTTAAAGTATAAGAAGTAATTTAGCTTTTTTATTTAATTAAGATATCTCTAGTTATAAGGAATTAATTAATTAAATAATAATAATATTAGATAAGGGATTTTTAGTATACTTACTTATCTAGTATACTTGCTTATTATATATATTATCTCTTTTTAGCTAATTAGCTATATTATTTTAATATTTACTTTATCTCTTTAACCTTATAATAAGAAACCTAGAAGTATAATCTCCTTAGTATATTTTACTTTTTTTAAACTCTCTAAGGACTAGTAGGAGTAACTAGTAGTAAGCTTATTATAATTTACCTTTTAATAACCTTAAGTATTAATAGGAATAAAAAGGCACCCTTAAAACTATTTAATTTATTAGTTTAAGACTAATTACTAAACTCTTAGACTAAGAGAGGAAGGTCTAGAGATATTATATATAATAATAATTTAGATAGGGTTTAAGGCATTTATTAGATTATAATTATAAATAAAATTAAAATTAAAGATAACGTACATAATAAGCGAGTGCACCAGACAAGTAAGTGCACTAAAAATCTCTACCTTAAAGATAGAAATCGCTATAAAAATACCATAAACCATTTGATCAATTAAAACTACTCGCTATACTCTTCCCCTGATGTCTTAATCACTACCTGATAGGTCCTTGCATTATGGCCGGGCTTGCCGCAGACACCACAACGCCGAACCCCTAGTCGCGCCGACCTCCCTTAACCACCACTCCGCGACGATTCGGCCACTACCTACGCATTAATATCCATTTGATTAATTACCTGCCTTCCTTCCTCTACTATTATTACCCCTCTTTTCTGTAGTCTAGTCCTTTTTGCCCTCCGGCGCCGGCTTAGTATCTCATTTGCCTGTTTAAGATCTTTGACCCTGGCCTCGAGTAAGGCAACCTTATGCATAACTATCTTTGTTCCCTTAGAAGAAGACCGTATAGCTTCTAGAATTGACTCTAGGGAGCTACTTTTATGCCTTTTAACTCATATCTCGAGGTATTCTGACTGAGATTGAGCCTTAAGCACGGTCTTTGGGGTCTTTGAGACCCAAGGGGTCAAGGGTTCAGCCACCTCCTCGGCAGGCATTAGAGTCCATAGCTGCATATTAAGCTTCGAGACCATACTTTCCGGGTTAAGAGGAATAAGCCTAGCTCCTCTGAAGGCTGACTTGATATTTTTTTCCGTTATGGTGGCCTAAAATGCGGCGTAGAAGGCCAGAAAGAACTCGGTCTTTGAAACGTGGGTTATAGAGCATCTAATTAGATGCTTTATTTCTTAACCGTAAGCGCTCTTAAGCACGCTGAAGCACCCGACGTCAAGGGGCTAAAGTAGATGAGATGAATGAGGCGGCATATAGAGCGTAATAATATTGTTATCCTAGTAATATCTCTTAAAATCAATAGAATAATAACTTTCGTGGCCATCGAGGATTAAGAGATAATAGGAACCAATTGATTGATTGGTTATATACCGGTCAAAGTGCTTTAGCCACTCTAGACCAGTCTCGTTATCGGTCCAGCCATTTTGGGTCGTCGCAATAGCCTAATCGCCCGGGAGGTTGCTTTCTTGGTACTAGTTAGCGAGGTGATATTGGCCCGCACCGATAATAAACGGCGGGATCGCCTAGCCTTCTGCATTGATCGCTTAGATAACTATAATCCATTCCCGGTTTCCAGGCTACACTAATTTTAGCTTTCTACGCCTATCTATGCCTATGATGACTATTCCGCTTTGAATTATGCCTATCATAAAGCTAATCTCATCAAAGTTATAGATATCTTCTAATTAGATGCTATACTTCGCGATCATATTCGCCATAAGCGTAAACTAGTCATGGATAATAGCTGGATCTTCGCACTTGGCTCTCTAGTAGTTATATTTCCGAAAAAAACGCGTCTTAAGGTCTAGGTGCCGCTTAATAAAGTTAGAAGCCCAGCGCTTGCCGATAGGTAGCGCGTCGCGGTCGGCGAGCAATCGGTTAGCTATTTCTTTAATACCACGTAGTCGCGGGGGAAATCCTCGCAAATCTAGGTCAAGAATAAACTAAATAATAATCTATTCCTCTAGATTAGATAGTTTATATAATTTAGGAATCTAATCGCGTCGAGATTGCATGCCTTTCTGGCGGCGACCTAGCTTTTTAGGGCAGACATTATAGATTAATATAGCGCGTCGGATGCGTAATTTTAGGTTATTTTAAAGCGCTTAAAGGGCAAGAAGTATATTACCCTCGCTATTGAATTTAGATATATTTAGTGGTTAAGAATTAATTAATTAAATAGAAGAGAGAGAGATTAAGGGATTTTTAGGACATATACTTGTCTGGGACATAAGCTTATTATATATGTTAGGTTTTTCTAATATAAGAGTAGAAATAATAAGCTTATCTTAAAATACTAGTCCCTCTATATAAATATAATTAATTATAAGCTAATTAAAATATCTTAAAAGATACCTAAAAACTAGCTTTATATTAACTAAGATAAATATAATATACTTAATAAGCATACGGATCAGACAAGCATGCAGATCAAAAATCTCAACCTCTAAGATATAAATTATAATAAAAACACAATAAACTATTTAATTAATTAAAACTACTTACTATATTCTTCCCTAGATATCTCAATCACTACTTGATACATTCTTACATTATGACCGGGCTTACCGCATACACCATAGCGCCAAACCCCCGGTCGCGCCGACCTTCCTTAACCACCACTTCTCAACGATTTAGCCACTACCTACGCACCAATATCCATCTGATCAATTGCTTGCCTTCCTTCATCTAGAGTTATCTTCCCTCTTTTCTATAGGCGGGTCCTTTTTGCCCTCCGCCGCCGGCTTAATGCCTTATTTGCCTATCAAAGGTCTTAGATCTTAGCCCTTATTAATGCCATCTCATACATAACCGCCTTTGTTCCCTTAGAAAGAGACTTCAATGCTTCCAGAATTGATTTAGGAGAGCTACTTTTATGCCTTCTAATTCTTCTTTTAAGGTATTTAGACTAAGATTAGGCCTCAAGGATAGTCTTTGAGGTCTTTGAGACCCAAGGGTTAGAGGGGCCAGCCTCCTCCTCGGCAGGCGTTGGAGTCCGTAGCTACACATCAAGCTTCGAGACCATACTTTCTGGGTCAAAAGGAACAAGCCCAGCCCCTTTAAAGGCTAACTTAATATTTTTTTCCGTCATGGTGGCCTGAAATGCGGCGTAGAAGGCCGGGAAGAATTCGGTCTTTGAAACGTGGGTTATAGAGCATCTGATCAGATGCTCTATTTCTCGACTATAAGCCTTCTTAAGTAGCCCAAAGCAACCGACGTCAAGGGGCTGGAGTAGATGAGATGAATGAGGCGGCATATAGAGCGTGATAATATTATTCTCCTCGCAATATATCTCAAAGTCGGCCGAGTGGTGACTTTCGTGGCCATCGAGGATCAGAAGACGATAGGGACCAGTTGATCGGTTGGTTGTGTGCTGATTGAAGTGCTTTAGCCACTCGAGACCTATCTCGTTATCGGTCCAGCCATTTTGAGACGTCGCAATAGCCCAATCGCCCGGGAGGTTGCTTTCTTGGTACCAATTGGCGAGGTGATATTGGCCCGTAACCACGATGAACGGCTGGATAGCCCGGCCTTCCGCATTGATCGCCTGAATGACTGTAACCCATTCCCGGTCTCCAGGCTGCACTAATTTCGGTCTTCCACGCCTTTCTGCGCCTATGACGACTATCCCGCTCTGAATCAGGCCTATTATAAAGCTAGTCTCGTCAAAGTTATAGATATCTTCTAATCGGATGCCGTATTTCGCGATTATATTCTCAATGAGCCTAAACCAATTGCGAATAATAGTTAGATCTTCGCATTTGGCCCTCTGATAGTTATATTTACGAAAAAAACGCGTCTTAAGCTCTGGGTGTCGCTTGATGAAGTTTCTAGCCCAGCGCTTGCCGACGGGTAGCGCGTTGCGGTCGGCGAGCAATTAGTTAGCCATTTCTTTAATACCACGCAGTCGCGGGGGAAATCCTCGTGAATCTAGGTCGAGAATAAATTAGATAATAATCTATTCCTCTAGATTAGATAGTTTGCGTGATTTAGGGATCTAATCGCAACGCGTAGATATGCTATGCTATTGGCGATAGAGAGTAATATAAGAGATTTCATAGACCTTTGCGGCGCATCGGAGACTTAATTTTAGGTCATTTTAATAGGCCTGGAGCGCAAGAAGGATATTAGCCTCTCTATTTGACTGTGGCATATTAGGTGGTTAAGAATTAATTGATTAAATGGAAATGTTATAGGATGAGGGATTTTTAATCCGCATGCTTGTCTGATCCGCATGCTTATCAAGTACGTTATATTAATAAATATAAGAGATATTAGTTATATTAATAATTAAAAAACCTATTAATAACATATATAATAAGCTTATGTCCCAGACAAGTATGTATCCCAAAAATCCCTTAATCTCTCTCTCTTCTATTTAATTAATTAATTCTTAACTACTAAACATGTCTAAATTCAATAGCGAGGGTAATATACTTCTTGCCCTTTAAGCGCTTTAAAATAACCCAAAATTACGCATCCGACGCGCTATATTAATCTATAATATCTGCCCTAAAAAGCTAGGTCGCCGCCAGAAAGGCATGTAATCTCGACGCGATTGGATTCCTAAATCACGTAAACTATCTAATCTAGAGGAATAGATCATTATTTAGTTCATTCTTAACCTAGATTCGCGAGGATTTCCCCCGCGACTGCGTGGTATTGAAGAAATGGCTAATTAATTGCTCGCCGACCGCGACGCGCTACCCATCGGCAAGCGCTAGGCTTCTAACTTCATTAAGCGGCACCTAGACCTTAAGACGCGTTTTTTTTAGAAATATAACTACTAGAGAGCTAAGTGCGAAGATCTAGCTATTATCTGTGATTGGTTTACGCTTATGGTAAATACGATCGCGAAGTATGGCATCTAATTAGAAGATATCTATAACTTTGACGAGACTAGCTTTATAATAGGCATAATTCAAAGCGGAATAGTCGTCATAGGCATAGATAGGCGTGGAAAGCTAAAATTAGTATAGCCTGGAAACCGGGAATGGATTATAGTTATCTAAGCGATCAATGCAGAAGGCTAGGCGATCCCGCTATTTATTATTAGTGCGGGCCAATATCACCTCGCTAACTAGTACCGAGAAAGCAACCTCCCGGGCGATTGGGCTATTGCGATGACCCAAAATGGCTAGACTGATAACGAGACTGGTCTAGAGTGGCTAAAGCACTTTGACCGGTGTATAACCAATCGATCAATTAGTTCTTATTATCTCTTGATCCTCGATGGCCATGAAAGTTATTATTTTATTAATTTTGAGAGATATTGCTAGGATAACAATATTATCACGCTCTATATGCCGCCTTATTCATCTCATCTACTTTAGCCCCTTGACGTCGGGTGCTTTAGCGTGCTTAAGAGCGCTTACGGTTAAGAAATAGAGCATCTGATCAGATGCTCTATAACCCACGTTTCAAAGACCGAGTTCTTTCTGGCCTTCTACGCCGCATTTTAGGCCACTATGACGGAAAAAAATATTAAGTTAGCCTTCAGAGGAGCTGGGCTTATTCCTCTTGACCCGGAAAGTGTGGTCTCGAAGCTTAATGTGCAGCTACGGACTCCAACGCCTACCGAGGAGGTGGCTGAACCCTTGACCCCTTGGGTCTTAAAGACCCCAAAGACCGTGCTTGAGGCTTAATCTCAGTTAGAATACCTCGAGATACGAGTTAAAAGGCATAAAAGTAGCTCCCTAGAGTCAATTCTAGAAGCTATACGGTCTTCTTCTAAGGGAACAAAGATAGTTATGCATAAGGTTGCCTTACTCGAGGCCAGGGTCAAAGATCTTAAATAGGCAAATGAGATACTAAGCCGGCGCCGGAGGGCAAAAAGGACTAGACTATAGAAAAGAGGGGTAATAATAGTAGAGGAAGGAAGGCAGGCAATTGATCAAATGGATGTTGATGCGTAGGTAGTGGCCGAATCGTCGCGGAGTGGTGGTTAAGGGAGGTCGGCGCGACCGGGGGTTCGGCGTTGTGGTGTCTGCGGCAAGCCCGGCCATAATGCAAGGACCTGTCAGGTAGTGATTGAGACATCAGGGGAAGAGTATAGCGAGTAGTTTTAATTGATCAAATGGTTTGTGGTATTTTTATAGCGATTTCTATCTTTAAGGTAGAGATTTTTAGTGCACTCACTTGTCTGGTGCACTCGCTTATCATGTACGTTACCCTAAGTAATATTTATAACTTTAATAAAACTAGCTTTATAATAGGCCTAATTTAGAGCGGAATAGTTATTATAGGCGCAGAAAGGCATAGAAGACTGAAATTAGTATAGCCTAGAGACCGGGAATGGGTTATAGTCATTCAGGCGATCAATGCAGAAGGCTAGGCTATCTAGCCGTTTATTATGGTTATAGGCTAATATTACCTCGCTAATTAGTACTAAGAAAGTAACCTCCCGGGCGATTAGGCTATTGCGACGTCTCAAAATAGCTAGACTAATAACGAGATAGGTCTTAAGTGGCTAAAGCACTTTAATCAGCATATAACTAACTAATTAACTAGTCCCTATTATCTTTTAATCCTTGATAGGCATAAAAGCTACCACTCGGCTAACTTTGAGATATATTATGAGGAGAATAATATTATCACGCTTTATATACTACCTTATTTATCTTATTTACTTTAGCCTCTTAACATTAGGTGCTTTAGGCTACTTAAAAAGGCTTATAGTCGAGAAATAAAGCATTTAATTAGATACTCTATAACCTATATTTCAAAGACTAAGTTCTTTCTAGCCTTTTATATTATATATTAAGCTATTATAATAAAAAGAAATATTAAGGGAGGTTTTAAAGGAGCTAGGCTTATTTCTCTTAACCCGGAAAGTATACTCTTAAAGCTTAATATATAGCTATAGACTTTAACGCCGGTTAAGGAGGAGGCTAAACCCTCTACTTATTAGGTCTTAAGGACTCTAAAGACCATACTTAAGGCCAGATCTTAGTCTAAATATCTTAAAAGATAAATTAAAAGGCATTAAAGTAGCTCCCTAGAGTTAATCCTTAAAGCCCTAAGGTCTCTTAAGAAGGGGATAAAGGCAGTTATGCATTAGGTTGCCTTACTAGCTGCTAAAAATAAAGACCTTTGGGAGGTAAATAAGATACTTAGTCGGCGCTAGAGGGCAAAAAGAACCTAGCTATAAAAAAGAGAGATTATAATAGTAGAGGAAGGAAGGTAGGTAATTAATTAAATGGATATTAATACATAGGTAGTGGCTAAATTATTGCGGAGTAGTAGTTAAGGGAGGTCAGCGCGACTAGGGGTTTAGCATTATAGTATCTATAGTAAGCCTAGCTATAATATAAGGACCTATTAGGTAGTAATTAAGATATCTAGGGAAGAGTATAGTAATAAGTTTTAATTAATTAAATAGTTTATTATATTTTTATAGCGATTTTTATTTTAAAGGTTAAGAAAAGTATTTTACTTACTTATTTATTTTACTTACTTATTATATATATTAGGCTTAGAAGTAAATTTATTACTAGAGAGCTCTTATTTCTAGGAGTTAAAAAAGCTATTAATAAATTATTAAGTAAGATACTATTATAATCTAGTAATAAATTACTAGGTAGCTTTTTTAATCTTAGTATAAAAGGCCTAAAAGATTATTAACTTAGTATTATATTCTTTAATATATTTATATGCGAGGTTATTAGCTAACTTAATAATAGAGATTAATTATTACCTAAGGATTAATAAGGTATATTCTTATATAGCCCCTTTTATAGCTATAATAATAGTAATAGCGATAAGTAATAAAAATAATATCTAAGCTATCTACCTAGGTCTAGGTAAAATACTAATAGGGGCATTAATAGCTACTGGGCTATTCTGCAAGAGAGCTATATAGGCTCCTTGATTAAGATTAGCGGGAGTGTAAATCCCTAGATTAAAGGGGTCCGGGATAGCAGGCAGCGGGCTTATTATTAATGAAGCCATCGCCGCGGCTTATAGCTACGCAAAGCGCAGATTAGGACATTTATTATATACTTATTAGGGATTTTAGTATAGGTAGTGCCACTTTCTTAATACTTGTATGCTAAGAAAGTGTGATATCGGAGGAAGGTGGCTAAGAAGTATCGCCTATCTGTGGCCATCTTGTACAGGGTAGGACTGGGCGGAGGGCACGTCCAGGTTTAATCCTTTTGGGCAGTTCAGATGCAGCATGCCATATATCAACTTTATCAAATCATGTCAACTTACAAATCACTGGAATTGATTTGATTGAGGCAAGGAATTGACTAAGTTGATTGATTTGATTGAGTTAATTTATGATGAGCGCTGATGAAAAGTGAGCGGAAGGATCAAGATGAGAGGACACGGGTTGACCGCCAAATGGCTGCATCCTACTCCAGCCGTACATTTTGAGCTGAAGGATGCTATAGTGTGGGTGCAGTCTACTGTGTTCGACCAGCTTTGTGTTAAGACGTATAATTTATCAATATCTACAATGACATGCCAGAAGTCCCAAGTCACCCCATGAGTTTTCCACCTATGCCGTGATCCCTTGCATTGGACGATCGTAATGCACGGAAATAGATCGTAGGTCCGGCCCAAGAAGAGGCCATCTCAGCCCAGCAGTCAGAGGTGCAGCAGACGGAGCTTACCATCCGCAGATTTGAGTATTGCTGCAGGCAGCCCAGCGCTTCCCTTTCGGGTAAGGTAGGCTGAGGAGACCAGTCTCCCGAGAAGGCGCTGTGAATAGATGACGAGTTGTGAAACACCGGGCGAACCTGGCGCACGCTCATAACTCGGGAAGGCCGATTTGGAGCGTGCCCGATCCCGACGGGGAAAGAAGTTGTTAGAGGGACGGCAACGCTACCCTCTGAGCCTGGTTGCTGTTGCTCCGAGCCATTAAGAAGGCTATGCACACTCATCGGTGATCGTTGGGTTCTAGCGCGTCCACCCGATGTGACACTGATCAGGCCTTGAGTTCGACCAAGATCGCAAGCATCGAGTTCAGTCTGTAGCGTCGAGTTAGAATCCCGTGGTCTGGCAGAATATTCCATCCCTAAATTCAGCGGGAACAACCTGGGCTGAATGGCGTCGGTGGAGAGTAGCTTGTTGCACCAGTTGAGTTGGTCGCGCTTCCTTGGACTTCTGGCTATGGACAGGACCTTTGCCGTCTGCTAACCCCGGTCAGAGCGTCCAGCAAGTGATTAAAACAGCTGCAGATACGTTAGCGTGCTCGAGCCGTACGTCTTTCCTGCCAATCTCTCTCCTCTTGGCCCAGTGCCTGCCTGGCGATCCACCACCAAAGCCCCCCAATGTGGAATCGCTCAGGTTGATAAAGGGGGGTTGGGAGTTCCTCCCCACGTCTCTTATCCATTCCGGGTCCCATCTGATCCCATGTTTAGCGCCGGGGTTTTCAAGAAGTCGCTCATTTCCGACAAATCAACCTAGAAGGTATTTCTCCAGGATGAACACGGGCCGTGCCGGACATCGAGAGATTCTATTAGGCTGCTTGTGTTTGGATCCGATACAAGTTGGGGTTATCTCGGCGACTTTGGGCCATTCGTCCGTATCTGGTATTGTGGAGCCTCTCCAGGGTCCGCGTTGAAGTCCGCTAGAACTTCAGCCGCTCGGCCGTTAGCATCTTTGGAACTAGCAAGGATTTCGGCCGCTAGCATCGCCGACCCTAAGCATGGGTGTGCCGTCTATCTCTTTGAGTGCGCGAAGGCTCCCAACGCGTACCGGACAGGGGTTTGATCCAATCAAAATGGAGCTTACGAGAGGTACTTCTTTTCCCACCTAAATTCTATGGTGATATAAGTCAAAGCAGTACGATGAGTTACATAGTGCAACATTGCAAAGCTCACAGCCGTACCTTGATTTGGGCACCTTCCTTTTCCCCCTGTTCCCGTCAATCTCCCCCAACGCCTTCTCTTTTGCTTGTGACCTCACAACACCACAGCGATGGCCCTGACAGGCGTGACAGGCAGAGCGCTTGGTGCGGCCTCGATAGCTGAGCTTATGGCCCGGGTGATTGAGGTCTTCGTTGCCGGCCCTGTATCTCTTCCTTCCATGAAAATCGGGACTGAAGGTCGCGATGAGGGCATCTACAAGGCAGCCTCGCCACGCCTCTTGCGACTTGTATCTCTTCCAACTTGGGCTGCCGTGAAGTTGAAGAAGATAGCTGTTGATGAGGGCAATGTCAAATAAGAAGGTCCAGGCTAGAGCCTGCCAAGGGCCCCGACGAACGCGGTGATCATAGCCTAGCGATGCCCTCAGTTGGTCTCCTCGGTCCACATGATTCATTTCGTCGTTGTAAGTAGCAGCAATAGAAGGAATCTCGAATTGCTTCACAGCTTCCTTACCAAAAAAAAACGCTGTATCGGCCGTGCCCGGGCTTCCATTGTATTTGGCCTCTTCCTCTTCCGGTTGACGCGTTCATCGCCCTTGAATACAGAAGTCAGGAAGAGCACGAGGGCGTTATCCTTCCACGCGATTTGGTTGACCTGCCAAGCCAAGGGACAAATTAGTAAGGGAAATACAGCTAAATCTGTCTGAATTCCTTGCCTTGTGATCAACTGCTGGGGCCATTCGAAGCTCGCCAAACCGAAGAAGGTTACGGCCGGCAGTGTCATCGACTTTGAGCTGTACGAAGGGCTTGAAGATACCACAGTTGCGGCGGGCTGTGCCTGTGGCCCCGTGACCTAGCCGTCGAAGATGTGTGAAGAGATTCGCCGATGAGAAGAGGTTATCGATGAAGACGTGATATCTGGCTTTTGGCAGCTTATTGACTAGGGCAACGACCACGCTTTGAGTCGGATTGAGAGGCGTATATAGGTCCTTTCGTCTCTGAATGCGTAGTTGACGAGAAAACTGACTCTTCTTCCTTGGCTGCCGGCGCGGCTTCTTGGGGAGACCAACAGGTCCGTATCTCTTCTTCGGCTGGTGCCAAATCCACCGTAGGAAGAAGCCCTTCTGGGCCACAACCCAGGTCTTAAAGCCGAGGGGCGTGGGTTTATTTGGGACCTTCGTTGTCTCGTATGACCTCCCTGTGAAGCGGGTCATACACTCATCCACAGCGATATTCGTGCCCGGGCTCCATAGCTCGAGAGACGCCGCTTGTAGGTGCTCAGACCAGTCATCCACGGCCTTGAAGACCTTCGGAAGGCCTGTATCGGCGAGGTTGAACGGGTTGAAGACTCGTAGGTGCCGTTGAAGAAGCTGGAACCTGTCGAACGTCATATATCGAATAATCGAGTGGTCAGGGCCTTGATGCCCCCGATGAGAAGTCTCCCAATGGGCACGGAGCCTTGGTTCCTTGTGAATTCCTATGTAAATCAGGATAGCAAGCCATACGTATACCTCGGCGACGGAGGTGTCATGCCAGCCTCTAAGCCGGGCTGCCGGGCGTAACTGACGGTCTCGGAGCAGGCTTGCAACCCAGCTATTGGTATATTGGACCCATCTTTTAACTAAGGAATAAGGTAGGAAGAGCTGGAAGAGCTGTAGGGGCGTATGGGGCAGTGGCTTGACCTCAAAGTCGCGTGAAGGCATCTCCATTGGAAGGAAGTAAGCCCCGCAGGTTGTGGCCGGGCTGAAGACCGGCCGGCACGTGATATCGTTGGGCTGCTCGCGGCGGCTATTTTCCTCTGTGATATAGCTACTTGAATCAGAGGCGTTAAGTGCCTCGCCGGGAATTGATTGAGAAGTCATAGGTCTCTTCAAAATGATTTCTATGGTGTTTTGGCTGTAATTCCTTTCTGAGAGACCTTCCCGTACCCCGCCCGTACCCTCGTCATTACGTGAGAAAAAGTGGGTCCGGTACGCGTTGGGAGCCTTCGCGCACTCAAAGAGATATCAATGGTAGTAGAAATGTTTTTTCTGCCCCACTATACAGGGGGTAGAGTTGATTTAAACGACAGGGGTAGAGTTGAATTTCTAGGAGCCAATTACAGCTCGTCTTAAGACTTAAGTAAGGAGACGCGACTTGAGAGACGCGTTAAGCACATGCGAAGCACTCTTCGCGTCTAAGTCACATATATTCGCATCTCTACTGCCTAATTCTTTTTATTAGCCACTATGGAACTAGAACCTTTCGTCTACCTTAAGACCTATAGAGTCTTAGTGTGCCTGAAATGCCATTCCGGTTGTGTATCAGACGAGGTGCCGACTCATCTGCGCACCAAGTATAAGGATATGGCACCAGCCACGCGACGCCAAGTAGCAGAGACTATCAATGAAATCCCTGGGATCATCAAGAACCAAATACAATTAGCTGCCGAATTCCGATTCCCACCTTCCACTACACCCCCAATTCCGGAACTTGCCCCGCCGCAGCCAGACGGGCGAGGATGTCGAAAATGTCCTTTTGTGATCCGGCAGGACCAGAAAATACAGGAACACTGCGGCACTTGCCAAAACTGGATCAATCCTCAAAGCCGTGGAAGTGTGAATGGCCTCTAGTAACTGTATTCCAGCTATCTAGTCCAGGATGCTATTTACATCAAAGATGAAGAAGAAAGAAAGAAGTTCTCAAGTGCCCCTGAGCTGTGGGGTAATTTCCCATCCCTGGCGCGCACGAGCTTAGTACGTCTTGCGGCACAGCCGCAAGGATACAGGCCCTGGCCCGTGACATTTGAGGCTTCCTTTTGTGCCCTAGGGTACAAAAGCTTTGTTTTACCAGGGGAAATGACCTTAGCAAAAGATTGATAGCCTCCTGTTTTATAACCCGGGGTACAAAAGGTCGAGCCCTGCTGGTTAGGCTTGTACCCCGGGGTTGAAAGTTTCTAGGCTTTCAGTGAGACTCTAGAGCCATCTATCTAGTTCGTACCCTGGGTACAAATCTTACCTTGCTGGCTCATTCTATAACCCCTCTACTTGCCTTCTTGCCTTACTGGCTATTAGTCCTACTGCATATCACCTTCACTCCCCTTATTCTATGTCTAACCCAACCTCTCGAAGGTGCTTTTCAAAAGGTCATCGTCTGCTGCAAGCGCGTAGCCGCATCGCGTATAGATGATGGCCTGCTCCGGTAGGTTAAAGTGGAGATGAAGCTTTTCCAACCTGGAATACTGGTCAAGGCTAAGTTGGATTTCTTGAGTAGGATGGGCCTTTGCGCAACCCGTGGTCGGGTTGCCTCTCCTGTCTTATCAAACGAACCGGGGTACCGTGCTGTTTAACAGGGATAGCGTTCGATTTAAAACCAATGCGTACTAAGCCCCACCCCCCAGAAACCGCGCATCATCACGAACATCGCTCATTTCAGGCCTCATGAATAACCTCAATTTTAACAACACCACAACACTATGAGAATAGTAATTCTGGCATCCCTGTAATCTCCAATTGCCACTCGTGATATAGGTCTGCCTTTTTCCACTTCCTGACTTTTTCCGAGGTCTCCCTCGGCTTCAGAAGCTTCAACATCTCCATACGGGCCTTATCAATGTCAGGAACCTTTGCGAAGCGTTCATTGGGATCAAAGGGCAGCTTCTTTCTTCTCTTGGGCTTCATTTCCTCCCTTTCATGCCTGAAGAGTATTAATTCCTGTTACTGACTCGCCAATGCGACGTTTTTGCGGTCTATATCCTTAGTAAGTTTCCCGAAAAGAAGTCGCATTGTACTATCGATCTTTGACGCCGAAGGGATGCGCTCAAGTGAGTCCCGAAGCTCTCGTGATGATGTAGGGGTCTTGAAAAGACAAGGGGATGGCGAACGGGCCCTCTTTTGCGGTGTTTTTGGGGTCTTCGGCAATGATGTTGTCATGGGGTTCATCAGGGGCTTCGTGATTGATACCAGCCAAAGTCCAGAAGCCTTCAAACCTGCAAGGATGTTATGAGACGTCATTGCATCTTTCCTTGCCTTATAATAACATCGTAGGAAGGTGCATTTGCCGATGGGGGTGTGTGCCTG
This sequence comes from Fusarium phalaenopsidis, assembly GCF_050370095.1. Classification (NCBI taxonomy): domain Eukaryota; kingdom Fungi; phylum Ascomycota; class Sordariomycetes; order Hypocreales; family Nectriaceae; genus Fusarium; species Fusarium phalaenopsidis. The sequence continues at coordinate 55,054 of NW_028145414.1, read as the reverse complement.
GATCGAGGAAAGCGAGGATATAAGACGACGATATTGCTGCTTAAGGGGACCAAAGACGGCAAGGTCGAGAGGCTGAAGAACATGGGAAGAATGCGGGATAAGGTATAGGATGTGTATTTCGCTCCAGAACCACTCAAACATAAACTCGTCGGTAATATGACTGCCGTGGCCGTCAATAATGAGCAGTCTCTTATCTCCTTCCTTCGCCGGCTTCGTCTGGGGGATAAAGATCTTCTTAAGCCACAGAGTCGCGATGTGGTTTTTAGTCCAGCCCTTTTCACTACAGGTAAAGTCCCAATCCTTCAGAAAGTCAAGGAAATGAGGGTCTTCAGGAAACCAAGACTGTTGAACTGTCTTTCCTTTATAGATAGCCAGCGGCGTTAATGCTTTCCCTATGGCCGAAATACACTCAATGATTGTAGTCCAATCCGTCGAGCCGGGGTTCTGAACGATCGTACGGTTCTTCTCTGCCCTTCCTAGTACAAGGTTATTATAACCAAGTCCTTCTATAATTCTTATCTCATTTATGTTGTGACGGTTTTTTGGCTTTATCTCTTTGATAACTGGTATGGCGAGATGAGGAAAGAAACCCTTAATATTCTCAATCGTTGCACCATTAAATCGAGCTGAATCAAGTCTCTGACCTCGTAGAGTCCTCACACCTTCGTTACGGCGCAGAAAACCCTCCATCCAGTGAATCCCAATAGGTTCCTTATTGCCATTGAGTCTGGCGATGCGGCCCTCGAAGTCGATGACTTGGGCGTGGCTCGGAGCGAAGCCCAGGTCGTCTTGGGCTATGATCCAAGCAGCGAGGTGCTTTTTCTGCTCCGCTGAGAGCTTCTGGAAGTGTTCATGACTTATGGTGTGACTTTGAGAGCTAGAAATGCGGCCACGGAGGGTTGACTCTGGTATGCCATGTCGCCCGGCAGCAGTCCGCACGGCCACAGCTTCGCTGACTTCCTGGAGAGCGTTTTGTACGTCGATTTCAGTGTATTTTGCCATGAGGATTCCAAAAATGAAAAATTTATCGCGATAGCTTCATTATCGCGCGAGAAATCACGGTCTGAAGATAATTGAAGATTGACGTGTTGGTGGGGAAAAAGGTGCGCGGTTTCTGGGGAGTGGGCTTAGTGCCTAGAATCGACAAGGGTTCTGTTCGTCGAAGACGCGATCTTATTGGCTGAGTCCTCCCGAACACAAGCGAAACCCGACACCCTAAACCCATCATTGATCGCCAAACAAGGTGGCCCAAGGCACCCGGTCCGGCGCGTGCCACATTGCGTAGGATCTTGGTGGGTCTCCTTGTATTGACCTTAGTGGAGTCTCTGCTGAAACTCCATTCGCCGCCACGACGATGGCCAGCTGGCCAGCATTCAGCCGCTCAACTGCGTAAACTCACGACTTGCATCACCATCGCCAAAGCTTCACCAGAATCCATGCCGTCCTTGCCAACACCACTGATTCGAACCATGGCTTCAGAAAGTTCGCAGCAGAGCTATTCCAAAAGGTGCGAGGAGGAGGACGAGCGGAACCCGGAGGAGGGCGGGAGTCTACGCACGACCCCGCCCTACGTGGAGACTCCAGCGTGCGATGCCAGATTCCCAATGATCGCCAACCCGGCCACACCGCTAACACCGAATGCCGCGTCTACGATCGAGGTTCAAGCAGTCAAGGCGAGAAGAGCTCGAAAGCGTGCGTCTTCTGCACCGCCAGTCTCTTGTGCCGTGCCTGTGTACCGTTACTCTCCTTTGCCAGAGGGCTGCATTCGCTTGCTTCGACTAATGCCGCATCGAGACGAACATGCCCCGATACAAGGCCAACTCTTCGCTTACTCTCTCCTGGACTCGGGGAAAGGCACCCATCTGTACGAGGCTTTATCCTACGCTTGGGGTTCTTCGGAAAAGCCTCAATCTGTTTCCACAGACAACGGTTACCTGCGCATCACAACAAACCTCCACATGGCACTAAAACGCCTCCGAGATTGCTCTTTGGACCGGATCATATGGGTCGATGCCATTTGCATCAACCAAGATGATACGGAAGAACGGAACCGTCAAGTTCAGTCCATGGCGAAGATCTATGCTAAAGCAAGCCGTGTCGTCGTTTGGCTTGAAGAAGCGAAGGCGGAAAGCGGTCAAGTACACGAAGGGACCACAACCGATAGCGATAGAGCGCTTGAAGAATTATGCATAGCTGCAGATGGCCATCCTACGAAGTCCCTACATGGCGAGACAAACCAGCAGGCAATCCGTTTACTGCTTCAACAGTCGTGGTTTCAGCGCATCTGGGTAAGGCGACAGAGTATCAACAGAATTGGCAGAAGTTGCTGACAATGTTGTTTCAGGTACTTCAGGAAGTTGCCGCGGCTCGACACGTCCTGATCATGTGTCGTCTCGCGGAGATTGATGGATACGCGTTCTGCTCAGGACTGAACGCATCAAACATCGCCTCTCCGGACTTAGACATGCAGAGCCGGATCCGCTCAGCTGCCTACCTTATCAAGGGCGCAATCTTCCGACCTAAAACCGCGACTAGTCGCTCAGACAGGTTTTCACTAGGTATACGACCTCTAGGGAACCTGGTGGATATGTACCACAACCGAAAGGCTACTGATCGCCGGGACAAGGTCTATGCCTTGCTCGGTATGAGCTCTGATGACTACATCCCAGCTGGCCTGTCGCCAGACTATAATATCTTGTGGAAAGACCTCTTTCATCGACTTGTCAAGTTTCTCCTCGGCAAACAAGCATCTGTGGAGACTTGGGAGGAGAACGAGACTGCAGTAATCAAGAGCATGGGCTGTATTCTTGGCAAAGTATCCTCGGTGCAGAGTGTCGGTGTTTGGAATGACAGGCAGAGTGTGGACATCACCTCCAAGAATAAACCTGGATACCTGGGCCAGAAGAAGACATTAAGTGGCCGATTGGATCTTCATGCCACAGCAAAACCCATCCGGGAAGGCGACGTTGTCTGTCTATTGCAGGGAGCGTCAAGACCGACAATCATCAGGATATATGAAGATTATTGTGCCCTTATTGCAATTGCCGTTACCCCTATAGGCGACAAACAAATTGAGGGATCAGATATCGAATGGACAGACCTTTGGCGATCAATAACAACCTTCCCCAGTGATCTTCTACTCGTCTGGGACTGGGAAGAGTCGTGGGCAGCGCCGGGAGACGGAGGAGACTACGAATGCCTCATGAGCAGCCGGGTACCGAAGCATGCAAAGACAGAGTCGGAAAGTTATCTGGACAAGGCAGCAAGATTACGGAGCATGGGGCTGATTTTAGGAGACTTGGAGAAGTATGAAGAGGCAGAAAAGAAGCTCTGGAAGGCAATAAACGCTCATGAGAGAGCATCTGGGAAAGAGCTTTCACACACGCTAGCGGCTATGAACAACCTAGCAGGGATGTACAGAGATAGAGGTTATAGGGAGAAGGCAACGAAACTTGGAATGATGACTGCTCTACTGGAGCGAAGAGGAGACTACGCCCAGATTACGGAAGATGGGACGATCCGGATTGCAAGATCATTTGGTCAAGAGCTGATGACGCTTCTACTTAACTGGAGAGAGGACGAGGTCAAGATCACTGAAGAGGTGGTCAAAGCAGCAGCTGGGAACAGCGGAAGTGGCAAGGAGATGATGGCACTGCTCCTCGGCCAGCGCGGCAGCGAATTCAAGATCACTGAAGAGGTGGTCAAAGCAGCAGCTGGGAACTTGGTCAGTGGCGAGGAGGTGATGGCACTGCTCCTCGATCGGTGCAGTAACGGGATCATAGTCACTCCTGGGCTGGTTCAGACGCTTGCGGAATCATTTGACGCACTCGCCATGGAAAAGCTTCTCGATCAGCGCGGCGCAGAGGTCAAGGTCACTGAAGAGGTGGTCAAAGCAGCAGCTAGGAACGAGAGCAGTGGCGAAGAGGTGATGGCACTGCTCCTCGACCAGCGCAGCTCAGAGGTCAAGATGACTGAAGAGGTGGTCAAAGCAGCAGCTGGGAACAGCGGAAGTGGCAAGGAGGTGATGGCGCTGCTCCTCGACCAGCGCGGCAGCGAATTCAAGATCACTGAAGAGGTGGTCAAAGCAGCAGCTGGGAACTGGAGGCGTGGCGAAGAGGTGATGGAATTGCTCTTCGACCAGCGCGGCAGCGAATTCAAGATCACTGAAGAGGTGGTCAAAGCAGCAGCTGGGAACGAAAGCAGTGGCGAAGAGGTGATGGCACTGCTCCTCGACCAGCGCGGCTCAGAGGTCAAGGTCACTGAAGAGGTGGTCAAAGCAGCAGCTAGGAACAGCAGAAGTGGCAAGTGGGTAATGGCACTGCTCCTCGATCGGTGCAGTAACGGGATCATAGTCACCCCTGGGCTGGTTCAGACGCTTGCGGAATCATTTGACGCGCTCGCCATGGAAAAACTCCTAAATCAGCGCGGCTCAGAGGTCAAGGTCACTGAAGAGGTGGTCAAAGCAGCAGCTGGGAACAGCGGAAGTGGCGAGGAGGTGATGGCACTGCTCCTCGATCGGTGCAGTACTGGGATCATAGTCACCCCTGGGCTGGTTCAGACGCTTGCGGAATCATTTGACGCGCTCGCCATGGAAAAACTCCTAAATCAGCGCGGCTCAGAGGTCAAGGTCACTGAAGAGGTGGTCAAAGCAGCAGCTGGGAACAGCGGAAGTGGCGAGGAGGTGATGGCACTGCTCCTCGATCGGTGCAGTACTGGGATCATAGTCACTCCTGGGCTGGTTCAGACGCTTGCGGAATCATTTAACGCACTCGCCATGGAAAAACTCCTAAATCAGCGCGGCACAGAGGTTAAGGTCACTGAAGAGGTGGTCAAGGCAGCAGCTAGGAACCGGAGAAGTGGCGAGGAGGTGATGGCGCTGCTCCTCGGCCAGCGCAGTAGCGAATTCAAGATCACTGAAGACGTGGTCAAAGTAGCAGCTGGGAACAAGATCAGGGGTAAGAAGGTGATGGCACTGCTCCTCGACCAGCGCGGCAGCGAATTCAAGATCACTGAAGAGGTGGTCAAAGCAGCAGCTGGGAACTGGAGGCGTGGCGAAGAGGTGATGGAATTGCTCTTCGACCAGCGCGGCAGCGAATTCAAGATCACTGAAGAGGTGGTCAAAGCAGCAGCTGGGAACAGCGGAAGTGGCGAGGAGGTGATGGCACTGCTCCTCGACCAGCGCGGCTCAGAGGTCAAGATGACTGAAGAGGTGGTCAAAGCAGCAGCTGGGAACGAAAGCAGTGGCGAAGAGGTGATGGCACTGCTCCTCGACCAGCGCAGCTCAGAGGTCAAGATGACTGAAGAGGTGGTCAAGGCAGCAGCTGGGAACGAGATCAGTGGCAAGGAGGTGATGGCACTGCTCCTCGACCAGCGCGGCCCGGAGGTCAAGATCACTGAAGAGGTAGTCAAAGCAGCAGCTGGGAACGAGATCAGTGGCAAGGAGGTGATGGCACTGCTCCTCGACCAGCGCGGCCCGGAGGTCAAGATCACTGAAGAGGTAGTCAAAGCAGCAGCTGGGAACGAAAGCAGTGGCGAAGAGGTGATGGCACTGCTCCTCGACCAGCGCAGCTCAGAGGTCAAGATGACTGAAGAGGTGGTCAAGGCAGCAGCTGGGAACGAGAGCAGTGGCGAAGAGGTGATGGCACTGCTCCTCGACCAGCGCGATGACGGCATTAGCTATTGAGGCTTAACAAGCAGCTACAGCAGGAAAATAGATCATATTAAAAAAAAAATCATTTCCATGTTTGTTAGCGACTAGGCTTCTGGAAAGAACTATATGCCATTACGGAAAACCCGGCTGGACTTCAGGAGCAGAAAGTTGACAAAAACTATTCACTGTGCCTCAAATCTACTTAATTAGATCTTGCAACATCGGAAAACCTATTTTCACCTTCACTTCTGCCCTCGTTGTGGTATTACCACTCTTCTAAGTTATCAACCTCGTCGTCGCTCTGCCGTCCGGTGGCCAATTAGAATTTTGTGGCCAAAACTAAACCACTTTTGATTTCATGGTCAAAACTAAACTGTATCTGAACTAGCACGCTTCTAATCGCGCTAACCCTACTCAAGAATGCACGCCAGAAACGCATTGCGTTTCCCCTTTCTGACCAATCACCGTCTAGCATTTCCGCCCCGTATTTCCCCCTCTGGAAACGCACTGCGTTTCTCAGAGCGCCAATAAAATTAGAAAACTATTAGATTGACCCCTCATGTGGCGGCATATGCCCCGAATTTGCATAAACCCCTGGTACACAGATATCCTAGCCTTAGTCAGGTGACTAGAAAACCCCCTCTTCTCTCGAGAGGGGCCAGGAGGAAGATCAAGCAATAACATCATCACTTTTAGCTCCACATCGTGTTGTTTCATATCGTTCCGATCGAATATGCCGTACGCTATCCAACAAAAACCTAAAACGCGAAACGCGTCGCGTTTCCATCTTCTAACCCCTACTCCTCTATGGCTTGCGTCGGTTAGTTGCCGACGATTAATTTTGCATGGATTCTTTTGGCGCTTGCATGATAAGGGTCAGCCGACGATCAAAATGAGCACTAACCGACGATTACCAGTTTGACTCCTATGAGGGCTATGGTGATTTGGAACATAGGTAAGAATATGGAATCGGTACGTGCAATTCAATTGATACTAGCATTAATATACGAAACTGTAAGATTATGAGTTTATGGGTGCGTTTGCTTTGAGATATTTTTCTTTGATGGTTATCGGACGACAGGGATAAGAGCATGGGCTATACCGCTATAACCAATGAGGGTGCGTCTTAACTTACGAGGCGCAGCGGCGTCACACGTATTATCGAGGTGGAATAAAGGGCCAGGTGAGGTATTAGTGCTGGGGGGTACCTGTTGGCAAAGCTTGCGTCTTATCGGGTCTTACACTAGTCTATATTAGGAAATGGACGATTGTTGGTGGGGCGACCAGCGACAACAATCAGCCCCGCTCCAATCTCCTTCATCCACCATCAGCATCACCATCAACTTTGGCATCATCACTGAGGATACCGTCCTTTTCTAGCGGATGACCGTCTCATCATCCTTCACGATTGAGGATGTACGCGACAGAAGCCGACGTCACGAGCTGGCTCTCCTCGATCACCGACCTCAAAGACCAACCTCTTCCTCCCTTTGCAGCCGACCGAGCCGAGACAAGCGAACCCCGACAGCGCAAGCGCCAGAAGCTAGACAGACATCGACATAAAATCCCATCGCCGCCAACTTCAGAGCCTGTCTCGAAGGCGGCCATGTCTTCTTCGTCCCGAAAAAGGACAAGGACCGACGTCCACGACCTATATGATGCCTCATCCTCCGCGCACTCAGATGGACTGAACAACGAGATCACTCCTCGCCCCGGTAGATTCCAACAGCTAGAGTGGGTCCCTTTCTCGGCGGATCGCGGTACAAACAGCCCGTCGCGGTCAAATGCCTCCAACCAATCGGCCTCTGCTGCCTCGAATCAGTCGAGACATGGAACGGTGTCGAACAAGTCATCTCCCTCGAAACAGTTCCGCAACGCCGAAATGAAAGAGACGGGGTTCTCCGTAGGGAGCTTCTCGCGACAACCGCATCCCGAATCCCTCAGAGCACTGAGGATAGAGCTTCGGGATATTGGCCTCGGCAACGGCATTCTCCCGGCTTCATTGGAGAGTGAGGTATGTTTGGGCATCCTTTTCCTCGCTGGCGCTGCTAACCGATTTGTAGTTACGAACCCTAGGTTCCGAGATCCCACGATTCGCCTTCGACAAGGACGAAGCCACACGAGCAAACACTGAAGAAATAGCAAGCAATCTCCCGCCATTTTCCTGGGTCAAGAGACTTGTGGATCGCGCGGTGGAGTGCCAAAACGACAGAGAAGGCGAGGCGTCATGGAACGCAGACGTTCATGCACCCGTTCTCGAACAAGTCTTCCGCTCCGACCGCTTTGGAAGTCAAGGCATGGTCGACTTTCGATGTTGTCCCTCCGCTCAGATTCTCCCAGCCTACAAGCCCCGAGACGCGCCGTCCAAGATGGTCGACTTCTGCCTGTTTATACGTCCTGAGTGTAGGAGCCCCGAGGAACAAGCCATCGAGGCCATCTGCCACACGCGATCGGGACAATCGATCAATCACACCGACCTCGGCAACTTCTGCAAGCATCCCATCGCGCTGTCGATCGAGACTAAGCGTCCCGGCGAGCAAGGTGATAACGCGATGTTGCAGATGGGAACGTGGCATTCCGCGCAATGGCGCAGTCTGCGTCGCCGTCGGGCTATTGAGTTTCTCCCTGGTCTTATCGTGCAGGGCCATGCGTGGCAGTTTGTCGCTAGCATTCTAGATGAGAGTGGCAAGTCGTTGCTGTTGGAGACGGTGCCTTTGGGTCGTACGGATACGGAGATTGGGGTTTACTCGTTGGTTGTGGCGTTGCTGCGGTTGAGCAGGTGGATTGTGGAGGAATATTGGCCGGCGTTTGTGGAGGATATGCTAGTGATCTGATGGCTAGATTGTGAATGATACCCTGCTTTACTCTGCATGTTGCTTGGCCTCGTGGACAAGTTTCTCAGCGCATAGTCACAGTAGTTACCTTTTCTCTATTCCCAATCATTAAGATGGTGTGGTCAGCACGCGCACCACCATCTTGGGCTGGGCAATTTCAGAAGACCGACGTAAATTCTTGCCAGACTCATCAGATTCATATACCTTGTCGCAATGAAATGATGGTAGCTTGCATCTTGCAGCCTATAACTATTACCGACGGAGAGTAGTGAATTAAGTTCTACTAGAGCACTTTGCTTGCTCTCTGTCACTAAAATCAGGCATAGCGCGTTGTGGACGCGTTGGATATTCTCTTATCGGGAGGTTATCTCCAGTGGACGCATGACCACGACGATCATTAAACCCACCCTTAGATGGAGGGCAAGGAACGGGCCGTCCCCGCGGCGCTCCTTTGACTCCACTAAGCGGGTATCCATGAAACTACGAGAAACGTCAGAGATAGTATAGTAGCTTCGTCGAGGCCGGACTTATCGCGACGACACTGCTTCGCCGTATTCTGGGCTTTATCGACATGGCCGTGATGCCCAAGACGCCCTCGCACATAGGTCTGACGCGGGTACACTACGCCGATTGACAGTAGGCACTGAAGACTCGCCCGCAGCCAGCAGCCGTGGTAGCCCCGTTTCGCGATCGCCGTTCCCAGCTGGAAATGAGAACAGGCCCCGTTTCGACTTCGAATGACCCCTGTGAGAATGGAGAGGCATGATTGGTTGAAAAGCGGAAACGGGCCCCGTTTCGGTCTTTAATACTTGAGTAGAGCACCTATCTCAGTGATGTTGGGTTGCGAGTTGTGGAGCTGTGAATGATGAGGATCCTGAGTGTGTTGAGGGACTCTTGGTATCTGAGTCTTTGGGGCGACCACTCGGCCCATGGGCAACGCGGTATTTCTTCCTCAAGTTACGATATTTACATTCACTCAAAGTTCACCCGGAACTTGGCCGGTGTCATTGCTTCTTGGCTACCAGATGAGAGGCTTGATTCCAAGATTAGGTTTGCTGGAGGTCGACAGGCACCAATTCAGGGCGCCATAGCGCGCATGCCACAGGGGCTCGATGGGTTCTCTGGCCTTGTCTGCACTGGTGCTACGAATCGGGATGATGGTGTCCTCCATTCCTATTAGTTTGATAAGACCAGTCACCTCTATACCTTCAGGTGCGCCGATGACGATTTGGAGATGCAAAATGCGTTGATTGAAGGCATAATGCCTAATGGCGTAGACAAGGGGTTATGGGTAGAAGCCGTGGACAGAAACCGTGGTTTAAGATACAGCTGGAGCTTCTCTCGACGAGTTCACATGATAACAACCTGCCATATATGATTGACATGTTCTGGGTGGATGCTAAGAGTGGGCCACAAGCATAGAAACCAGGGAATAAGACGATTTCGATCAGGCGAGAGGGAATCGATAGAGGTGAGCCGCCTTGCCATTGATTCCCTTGGCCGCCAAGAAATTTCACCGGGGGTTACCCCCGTGAAATTTCTTGCTCACGCCCGATCGAAATGACGTTATTCCATGAGTTATCATGCCCGTTGGTGCCTGATACACATCAACCATTGTGTATCAGGCATCCATTTAGGCCAGACACTACGTGTTCTGAAGGCCGCCGAACGCTCCTGCCTCATGTCAGTTCACCACGTGATCGTTCAACCAGCTTCTGCTTCACTTCACCAACGCGGCCTCAGTGAATGAGCTTCACCCCACGGGCTTGCAATTGGCGTCTCCCGCTATGCGCCCAACTGCCCGTCTTCGGGGCCGGTCTGCACCTCCTGGTGCTCCCACAACGACGTGCATCCTCAGTTTGAGCGGGCTGGATGTGCCCCAAGCCTCGGCCGAGTCGGCTGTATCGACATTATCACGGCCACCGCCCCAGCCGCCGCAACAACTCCCTGCACAACCTTCTCGGGTGCCATTTCTTGAAGCACTTCCACCAGCATCTGGCTCCCAGGAAGCTCGGCCACTCAGCACAACGCCGTGCCCCCACTCTCCTCATGGAGCGCCATGGAGCCGTGTGCCAACTGGCCTAAGCAAGAAGGCTTTTGTCAGGCCTTTCCTCTCTTCTTTTGCCTTGGTATGAACTAACTCGGTGGTAGTTCCATGACTTCATGTACAATCTCGTCGAGGACGAACCAGCACGCGGACCGGCTCTCCCACCCTACATCACCAATTCTCTCAACTCGTACCCCAAGGAGACTCAGCACGAGGTCATTCGCCAAGTCGTCCAACAGGCACCTCTCCTCAGAGAGACCGTTACCGTCGCCCGCAAGATGACCAGGCTGCAGACAGACTGGTCTTCAACGAACAAGGCACGTCGGGACAGATGCATCGCCAACTTGAACGTCGCTTAGGGGGGCGATGGTTGGCTCCCGCCGTGGCCACGGAAAGGCGGCACCATTGTCTCGGCGGAAAACATATCTTCTGTGGACGTCTTCAATCTAGCCACCATCACTCGGACCGCTACTCAGCGCGGAGTTGTTCTTCTTTCTTTATGGCAGGCTGGAGGCTGGCTCTTTGACGCCGCCCTTTCCCTGCGAACACCCATGATCTGGACACGAGACACCTCAGGGACCGCTCTACGATTGTGTAAGCAGAGAGGATTGCCAGTGACATCCCAAGACCAGTCCGACTCACATGATGACCCTGTGGCAGAGGCAGGAGAGGCCAGTTCTGATGATGATGATATCGAGGGCATGGAGATGACTCTGGCCACCGATCAACCCATGCAGCCTACAGGCGCCAAAAATCAGCGTCCCGCTAACTCCTCTGAGCATCCCATAGAGGATGGGAGCATCAACACGAACCTAGAAGCGGAAGACACCTCACTCGTGCCGGAGCTGGGTCGATACATTGCTTTGGAGCAAACCACAGGCGACATCTCGAGCCCTCTAGAGCTGACCGAGTACGACGACTTAGCTACCGAGTTTCCTCCAACCTGTTGCCTTGGACTGGCCATGACGCTATATCCGCCGAGCCGATGCTACGCGACGACAGCAGGGAGAGGGGTGAACAATCCACTACACTTCTACAGCCTCGCACCAAGGACGACCAACACGCGCAGAAAGTCACACCGCGCCCTTCTCCAAGGGCCACCCTTGTTGGTTCTCCATCTTTGGGGTTGAGGAAAGTACCAAATCCTCAGTCAGATGCCCACGAGCAATTGGTGACAGGGTCTTGGCTATCAGACGCCACCTTGGAACTGTTGCAGAACAAGATTATGCAGTACACCCGCAACACCTTTCCTGAAAGCAACATTCTAGACTGTTCCTTTGTTTTTGATCCTTTGTTTATCGAACTAGCTATTCCCCCGCCCGCTTGGCCTCGTCGGATGCAACATCCATCTATCCGATTTATCTTCGTGCCACTTCATCATAGAGAGCCGGGCCACTGGACACTGTCAATGGTTGATCTTAAACGGTCTCATGTTCTCTGGTATGATCCTTTGCCAGAGCCTCGTCGTGCTCGAGATGTCTCTAGAACTCTCTGCTCTTGGTTCAGCCCCAACTCCACGCCCTTTGAGTTTCATGAACTGGTACGTGTTGATACTTCACCTACCCTATCACCTCCGTGTCGCATCACTGTTTGCTGATTACCCGCCGGCGACGTGAGAATCTAACCACAATCACGGAGACCTGGTTCTCGTTGTCTTGTGTTGTAGTTGAGCTAGACTAATGAATCATGTAGGCTGGGCCGCGCCAATCGGATGGATCAAGCTGTGGTTATTACGTCTTGCACGCCCTCTTCTACCTGCTACGCGGTCTCCCATTGCCATCGACCTTTCGCAAGACTCAACAGTTCCTAGAGAATCTTCTGGGGTCCGTCTCTCCGAGCCGCGATCGCCGATCGGCCGATACTGCCTTTGTCCGCCCCAGAACCAGCACAGATCCGCTCCATATAACATCTGCATTCCCTCCAGACAGCACTTTGCATGGCCTCCACGATGCGACAGGATCTTTTGAATCGGAGTTCAGGGCCCGCCCAGAGAGGCAACTAATAACAGCAGCGACAGAAAGCTTGGTTCACTATGCCAGTGATGATACGGGATGCATTGGGAATGACATCTCGATGCCCCGAATATCAACTTTGTCAGCCGGGTTTGAAAAACGGCGCGCACCCATGGCCGACTCTGGGTCTTCATCATTGCCAAAACCAGATGCCGTGAATACCCCTAACAAGCGGCCACTTGGTGCTTGTACCATGAACACGGACACAGACGCATCCTCTGGCAACCAGAAGCGCCAATGCCGTATGGATCAGAGCTCATTCCACGGTTGCAATCAAGCCTTGGGAGAGGTCATGCATCTCCGGCAAACCTTACGAACTTTCACCGACTCTGTCAAAGATCACTTCGGATTGTTTCCGCGCAAAGATATCGTTGCTCTTGGCCGGTGTCTTGAGGAAGAGGAGGAGAGCCTGCACCAACTTGAACAAGAACTGAGAAGTCTCAGCGAGGCAGCCCTGGCCGCTCAGCGACACGAGTTACTATCCAGCTGGTTAGCTCCAATCTCGCAGACTCACACGGTGAATATGGAAGATGACGAGGAAGTCAAGCGCGTCATGGAAGGCTTTTCATGGATGGCCACCACCGTCTTGCGTGGATACAGTGACCGTGTGAAGTCCCAGGGGGTTTCGGGAATCAACAAGGAAGAAATTGAACGAAGACGCAGTGAGTTAACCAAGTTCTTGGGCCTCAAGAGGAAAACCGTCACTGAGTTGCGCCAGCAAGTGGCATTGGAGGCCATCAGAGGTGAGCTGGTCGGCGAGATGCGTCATGTTTTAGGAACGATGGAGCAGTAGTCTTCACTTCATATATCTGTTAACTTTAATGGAGTTTGTCACACAGGGGATACGGTTTCTTCCATCCGAGAGGTTACTCGCATTTAATCGAATGCCTTGTCCTTTGGCCACGCGTTTTCACACCAGTTCGGCTCGATATCGAGCCACTTTCGCAGATAGAGAGGACCCCCCGCGCCACCTATTCCTTAGACATTCATGTTCTACCCACACCATCTTTCTAACCATGTGGTCGAGATCGTGGTACCAAACCATGTCGGCATAGATCAGGCAGGAGAGCAAGCCCGGTGGTGCTTGATGGTAGCTGACCCGGGCCGATACATCACTCAATGGAGTAGCTATAGAAGCTTTTTTTTTCGAGCTAACTTGGGCACCATGCTGGGTCGACTTCATGGAGGCTACCCGAGCATTACTAATAGAGAGAATGACGAAGACACCATGAGCAGTATGCGATCAACTCTACCAGCCAGTAGGACCATATTTCTAACACTGCTCACTGTTTACTGTAATAACCCTCTCGTCAGGTTTCCAGATTTTCAAATGATGATGGGTTGGGCAGGCTCAACCCGTGAACCAGGGAGAAGACGATAGAGCGTTTGGAGGGAGTGTGAGATGGTGCTTGGATTGCATTAAGCAGGCCACCAAACCCACAGGATCAAACGAGGCAGAAGCAATCAAGTGGGAAGAGATGAGATATACAACCAAACATCAAATGAACGCCGAGGCTCCAAGTTGTAAATGAAGATTGAAGCGGCAAACAGCCAAGAGAAGATGGGGGCTCTAGCCCGTCCCGAAACGTCGCCGAGAAAGAGTCAAGGAGAGGCCCATCTGAGCTGGTCAAGCCCTAGAAGATTACAAAATGGCCTCAACGATCCTGTGTGTGAGGTGTGAAGAACGTTTCATGCCTTGAAAGTAGAAAAGAGGAATCTTCACACTTGTATGCATGCACTCGGGATAGCCATGAGAGAAAGATCACGAAGTGTGTTTCTCTCTTGGTGCTGCAGCTGCCTTGTCCATTGGGCCCCTTTCACATCTCGCGAATCCTGTCAATGGACCGCCACACCAGGACCAGCTGTTTAAGCCGCAAGGTAATCATAGGTGCAAGGACACTGGCTGGAGAAGGGCAATTTATTGATCTATTTCCTGGTGCTTCTGGATGGGTGCATTGGCAGTGCATCACGTAATCGTAAATCGATGGTCCTTCTCTATCGTTCAACTCTCCCTCGTCTTCATAGACTCACGGCCGCCATAGGCATGCCAACTGCGAACTGCGGGTCAGCGGAGACAGATAGTCTTCAGTGCCTCACATGGGGACCATGAGTCAAGACTTGGCGTGCCACATCTATCTTTCCTAATCTCTTCCCCTCTACATAGCAGTGGTCAGAGCAGCACTTACCACGGTAGGAATAGCCCACCTGATGTTAGGAGGCTTTCCCGCTCGAGGCAGCGCGAGCTAGAACCAAGAGCTATAGCAAGTGGCGTCCACTGTGCTGGCCCGAGTGTTACCGATTGAAGTCTGCTGGTGTGTTGTATGCCTATGAGATGGGTTGGAGAGGACGATACCGATGATGATAGATGTTGGACGGTGGAAAGATGAATGATGGAGAAGAACGAAGAGGGGGAAAAGCAAGGTAGAAGAGCTTTTTTTGTGTTGGGGTATACTCATGCACCTCCAAACCTTGAGGAAGGTCGAGGCGGGTGCGGCTTCCATGACGGTTGCCGCTGGGGGCCGCTGAAGGATATGATTGCTGAACATCGAAGCTCGAGGAGTGAAGGGAGCCGGCAGCTTAAGGTCGTTGCGAAAACCAGATGATAGAAGGGGAAGTGAAGGTGGTAGGCAGCTGAAGGTTAGGCGTCATCCTAGGGAACCCAACAGATTAGTGATGGGTCACCATTACCTCCATACTGTACCTACCTAGGTAGCTACAAGCGGCCAAGATGTGGCTCACCCAATAACGTATTTCGGCGACAGTACCACCACAGGAGCGAGCTTTGAGGGCTGTCGTTTGTGGCTTAAGCGCAAGACTACTGTCGCCTCATAAACTGTGATATTGCAATTGTGCTGTGCCTTATGCTTATGACTGGGATATGGTGATGATGACGCTGCCTCTCCCTTTCCCTTGGGCTCCCCCCTCTGCTCCTATACTTGTAGATATGTTTTCATTGTGTTCAAAGATGATGTGTACCAGCCATTTGGCAATTCGCCGAGATGTTGCATTTAAGCTCTAACTAACATATTTCTTCCCGTACTCCTCCTCAGCCACAACCTAAACCACCTTTCCATCTTCACGACCGAAACCTTCCTTCCTCACAGCTTGAGTCACCCCTGTGACTCAACAACTTGAAAACTTTGATCCCTTCCCCAAGCCCCAGCAACATATTCTCCACGACCCATCCTCCATAGCCAACTTCCCCGCTTCATCGACGGTCATTAATCATACGACCGATCGATTGTGGTTCTTGGCGTTGTGTTGATAGATACTGTGTTGAGAGACTGTAGTCTTTGGAAGATGGAAAATGCTCTCTTGTTTCTCGTACGGAGGTTAGAGCAGTTAAATAACCCCTGAGAGGCTTAACCTTTCATGACGATGCGGCTAGGTATGACTCTTCTTCTGCAGGCGGCAGAAGGACCCAAAAAAGGCCACTGTGTTAGCATTGGGTTATGATGCTATGATGTGTTGGCAATGTGTTCTTTGTTATAGCTGAAGCCCGGCCCTTGATGGGTTAACTGAGCCAGAAGATAGTTGACATATTACCAGAGATGTTCCTAAAAGGCCTTTGGAGAACCACTCATGAAAGGATATGCCACATATTCACGTCATGAATGGGGCTTTCTTTAATGACCACATCGTCATGGTAGACCTCTATTAACGAGGATAAGCGCCTAGAAGAAGGTATTAGAAAGCATTGATATTCATAGATTCATCAATTATACGTGTTTATGGGTCAAGCACGGTGCAAGAGGCTTGGCCAGATTTGCTCAGGAATGGCGGTTCTATAGGTTTAATAAGTAAGCCCGAGTGGCATACCCTTCAGTTCCCCTCACGACTCTTTTCTCTTCCCAGAATTTTTATATCGTGACAAGCTAACATGAGCGACCGTCTTGACTGCATTTTCCAACACTTACAGGCCTTGTCTCCTCAGCAACAGACCCCCACGGATCAGTACAATCTCGAGACCGCGCAGTGGTTCTCGGGAAACACCAGGTACCTAGAGCCTAGGGCCCAATGCCGGGAGTGCGGAACCTGGCAGCACATACTCTGCATGGGAATGCAGCCCTTCCAATACCAGCAACTCCGAAACTACTTCTGCTGGAGGAGCCGACATCGAGGTGATCACCGCGACCAGTACTGGGTCGACCCACACCGACCCCTGCATGACGCCCGCCATATCTCCACAATGCCTGGACAGGAGACTGCCCCCAAGAACCTAGTGTTGGAAAGGAGACATGTATTCATGATGGAAATGATGGCAAACGATGAGCGGGCCGAGAGGCCACAAAGGTCAGTATTTGTCTGCAAGTATTGGAACAAAAGCTTATCAGTGCGAACCGTGCAGAGAAACTCAGATCACCCAAGGAGACGAGGTGCCACAGGGCATAACCGCAGCGGAGCGAATAGCAGCGGAAAGAGAACTACGTGGCAGGGAGTTGATAATGCTGCGACAGAGAGATGACGGCTGAAGAAATGAGGAGCGTCGTCGACAAGAGGCAGCTTAACAACAAGAAGAGAGACAGCGTCAGGGAGAACAGGGAGAGCAGGGTGGACAAAGACATGGTGCGACAGACATCAGCAAGCCCCCTGAGGAGATCCAGATCAAGATGCCGGCTGTGCTTGTCAATATCAACAACTGGCCTGCGAACGGCGGCGCCCGGCAATCACCGTTGAGTTCCAGGGCCTGGACAACTGCTCGGATGCATTGGCCTTTGCCCAGAACTGTCAGTTGGTGGAATCGGCCAAGGTCTTCTTGCCTGGTTCGCTCTTCTCTGGATATGGCTCACCCTGATTGTGACGCCCCTTTCATCCACATTCGTCTGCAGCTCGTACCTCTTGGGCGATTTTCCCACTATTTGTGGCCCCTGGAGAAGCCCCGGGGCGGCTCAGTTAGAGCCCAAACTTCAACAAACTTCCCTCCTATGCCGTCACACGGGCTTGTTTTGCCCAGACAATACAGTCTCGAAGCCACGGCCGAGGGTCCATGCAGGTGTAGCAAGCCTTGACCCGACTACACATACGCTGCAGATACTATGTGGATATGTCCGTAACCTCCTTGAGCCTGCGTCAGTCGCATTTGCAGGTCTATTCCCTTTGGCATTCCCCTCGCACGAGATAGCGTCAGCCACCTCCAAGATACGCCAGGCCCGAGACTTAGACTTGTTTTCCATCTACAATCTCCTGCAGGACCTCAAGGACGCCAATACAGCCTGGCAACATATCACACAGCAAATCCAGTCAGGGGACATGACATCGGCACAAAAGGCCCAAACAGTCGGGCTCTGGATGCGCTGCCGCGTTGGAAGTACAGTCCGCACTATCGAACAGTTTCAACGTCTTCATTTCGCATACCACATGCAATTTGTCACTCATAGAGGAGTGGGGAAATTGCAAACGCTGCAGAAGCTCCTCAGCGACGGACGAACATACCTGCGAGACCCTCTGGCAAAGGTTTGCGAGATCGCGAAGCAGGATGAGGAGAGCCTGCTCCGGAAATACTTTAAGAAGTTGGCCCCTAATGGCAAGGAGGCAGCGTCTGATATTGACTGCGACGACCGAGTAACCAAGCTTGGTGGTACTTTCAACTTGGTTGCTGGAGGCTTCGTTGCTGCATCTAAGAAGATGTGTTGCATTGCAGGTTGAGAGGGTATGGCTATGGAAAATATGTTGGCGGTAGGCTTCAATCGCACCGTGACCAAAGGCCAGGCCCTAGCCCTCAGTAATAATGCAATATCAACTTGGCAGTCAACCAGTCTTGACGTCAGCTGTAGCAGGGCGCGCCCCAAGCATAGTTTTGCCAGCACCTGCGACTCAACCCCATTCGGTGTCAAGGTACCAATCCAAGCTGAGCAAATGCGGGCCCTACACCTGCACAGCTCGAGAGGGTGGTCAATCGAGAGGGTGGTCAATCGAGAGGGTGGTCAAGAGGGCGCACGTCCGGTGTGGATGAACATGTCCGGACCCTCGTTTGTCCTTGTTGCCTCCGAAGACCGAGCGCCGAGCGAGCAAGTGCTATTTCGATCCCGGGGAATGACTGAGCATTCAAGGAAATGGACAGATTTTACGTCGTAGTGTGCAGTAATCCAAGCCGAAATGTCCTGCGCCCGGATCGGATACCAGTGCCCAGGCATAGGTCAATGGGTAAGTCAGTGGGGCAGGCGAGGCACAAATATGCGCCATAAAATAGAACTTAATATCCATAGGTAGAGAATTAAGATGCCAGTAGGAAGGTGTCAAATAAGGCCGAGTATCTGAAGGGGACGTCGGGCAGGCGTCCGAGGCCGACACTCGAAGGACACGACATGTCATAGTGGTAAGGCCAGAGAAATGACCAAACATCAGACTGTGAGCCACCAGCAGCCACACGAGAGTCCAGCTAGTGCGGTGCCAGTCGATAGATGCAGGTGGAATGCTGTCGCTCGAAGAGTCCTGCATGGACCGGTGGTGGAGATGTATGTATGCCAGTGCAGAGCGGAGTGAGAGTGATGAGCGACGGTTATTGAGACTCCTGGTGATAGGGTTATGGAGGATCAATCAGTTGGAAATGCCGAGCCACACCTTCAAGGTGCCAAGGCAGGGAGGGTCAGCCAGTTGGTGGTGACCGGTGAATGAGGAGTCGACCACTGAACAGTGGTATGTAGGGAGTGTGAAGACTTAAAGTGTATATAAGCGCCTTAAGGGAAAAGACAGAGGGGCAGAATGGCAGCGACTGCGTGTAGTCTTCCTATCGTCTTGGAAAGGGGGAAGGGCCCATGTTATGGATGCCTGGGTCGTCATGCGGACCGCCAGTTTCAATATTTGTCTCCCGATAAACATGTTTGCTCTACTGCTTGACGATATGATTCGCCACCCATGGCAATAGATATTACTGAGACGCAGTTTTCCCAAAGCTCATGCAGATTGCTTCAAGCCTGCAGTTGAGCTAGTGGAGCAATAGATATCCTGCATCCAGGTGATATCACGATGCTACCCTATAGAGGGTCGCAAGAGAGGGAGGTTCAAGTCGTGATAACGGGAATCGCGTGGAAATTCAACATGGCTGATATATATTCTATCAATGAAACATAGGGATCATTAAGATATTCATAAATGGTATTCATCCTTGAGTATTTTCTTTATCGCGAGTCGCTTTATTCATTATCCCTTGTCCCTTACCCCCTCCCCGCCGCCTACATCAGCATCACGTACCCATCCTCGCCACCACTTTTCGGCAATGCATGTTGAACTATAGTAAATGTGTTGATTGAAGGTTAAAGAAGTAACACGACAGCGCCCATGCAACCACTTCTAATCCCCTCGAGCACGGCTCTGCACTTACCTCCTCGCCAAATTCTCATCAGCATATCGATATCTCCATCCCTTTGTTCTATCCCTTTTTGCCATCAGGTTCGCTCCCCACCCGCTCATCGTCAATCAACGGGCCACTTACTCTGGCTGTTCACCATAATGCCACACATGTTGAAGGGGAGTCGATTGGCAACTATAGTGGATACGGCCCCGGCAGAAGAATCGAATGGTGTCTCTCTTGCAGGAAAGCCATGTACAATCACCTTCGGAGACACGACTGCAATAGCAGGAATGTCATCACACACATGCAATATCTTCACCGGGAGATGCGATCTCCAAATGCGGCGGCGCGTGACTCGCACTCAGTTATAGCACCCAAGTTAAAGACGGCCCTAATTTATGCTCTCAAAAAATTCCAACAGAGAGGCGTCTATTCCGAGATCGCCGACATGGCCACTGGCATGCTGGTGACAGAGTGGCAACTATGGACAACGGATTGGGGCCATGAGCTGTGGCCTGGTGATCCCTTTGTCGAGTGGTATCCGCCAGGAGCCAATCCCCAGGTCCCCCCACGCAACGATCATGGTGGCGGCAGTGGTGGCCATGGGGGCGGTGGCATCAACAACCATGGCGGGTTGGCGGGCGGCGGAACCATTGGTGGCGATGACGACGATGACGACGACATGGGCGGCGTCAACCTTCTCGACAATGCCAACGTCGGAGAGATTCCAATTCTGCATGGCCGAGTCGCTTCCTTAAGAGACGAGATCCATGCCACCATCTTAGATAGGAATCAGCTCCGAGCCAATGTTGCCAATCTGCAGCAGCAGCTGTGTGTCAGGGAGGATGAGGCTAGAGAGGCGAACAATCGTATTCAGACCCTCGAAAACGACTTCAGCCGCGCCAGAGGAGGATTGAACGACCAGGTCGCCGACATGCAAACCGCCGGCCGCCAACTCGAGACCCAGAACGTGGACCTGCGCAGCGAGATCGGGAGGCTCTACCAACAACTCCTGGCATTCCAAAACGAGCCCCTGAGAGGTGAACAGGAGGCGAACCGGCAGGAACAGGCCCTCAGACGAGAGCTCAACGATGAACGACAAAGGGCTATGATCCTGGAACAGTTTCATCAAGAAGCCACTCGGCAGCAAAATGAACGGCAAGGCCAGCTCAAACGGGCTCGACAAGAAGCTACTCGCCGCCAGGGTGAGCTTGAACAGTTGCGTCAAGCTCGCCAAGAAGCCATTCAGCGCCGTGACGAGATCGAGGGATGACTTCGCAACGAGGCTGACGGTTTTGCATCTGAAAGGGCCCGCATGGACGCTCAGTGGGACGACCGAGAGCACGAGTTTCAGCAACGCGAGGATCATCTCGCGCACGAGGTAGAGCGACTGATGACTGAACTTGAGAGAGCAGAGACACTATTCAGGCAAGCCGACTCGACGCTGGAGATATGAGAGGCGAGCTTGGACGGGCCCGACAAGCCCATGACACGCTTGCCGAGGATCTCAGAAACTCGCAGATGGCGATGGATCACGAGGTACAACGACTACAGCAGAGGCTTGATGGCGTGGCAGAGGATCTTAGCCTTGCTCAGACGACCGTAGCTACTAGGGACGCGGCCAACCGACGACTGCAGGGATCCCTTCAGGTAGCTCAAGGACGGATCCAAAATCTGGAAGAAGAGCTGACAAGGGCACACACTGAGAGGACAGCGATCGAGGCAGAAAGGGATGCCCTTTCTGAACAGGTCAGACTCAATGACCTCCCGCAGACAGGAGGGGGCAGTTACCAGGGCTGGGGCATCATCTGTTGCTGTGAGCACGGTCGGTAGAACGACGGGGGACCCCTCCACGGCAGCCGAACAGCTCCAGAGGCGAGCAGGATATATACACTCGCCGGGACCGTGGCTCGACTCTTCATCGCCCCGAGTCTCTTCCCCGGGGTCGGGCATCGCTTTGCCATCAGCATTATGGTCCTGCGCTAGCTCCGTCGTCATTCTTTTCCTCTCCAGTGACCGACTTGGGCTTTCAGCCTGGCCGCCGAGGAGGTCAAGCTCAGCCCCCGACCCCAACCAAGGGCCACGAGGTCTTCCCCATGCTGCCACACTCCCGGTGACACCAAGCCAGGTTCCAGCATCACGCAAGTGGCGGCTACAAGTCTCGTCTCCCCATCCAAACTTCGCCCACAGAGCCGATGCTGAGCCCGCCACGCTCGGCCCTCGCTTCGCGCCGTTGAACGTGTCGGCATCACCTCGATCTGGCTCCTCGGCAGGGATGGCCAACGTCATTGGTGTTCCACCACAGGGCGATAGAGTTGGCTCGGCGTCGTCGGCAGAAGGAAGCATGCCCGAGGTCCTCAACGCCATCACCCGGGAGCCCGGAAGTAGCAGGGCTTCGTCAAGCCTGGACTTGGCGCTGGCAGGCGTCCCAGTTGGCCCCTGGACTGCGTCGGAGCGGGAGCGGCGCGAGGATGATGCCCGAGATGAAGAGGCGCGAAGACGCGACATTGAGCGCGTAGGGCGTGTCGTTCGAGAGGTGGATAAGGCGGGGGAGGATATTAATTGGAACGATTTGGCTGGAGTCGGAGAACAACGAGGGGAATCTGCGCAGTCAAGAGCAGTGGTGGTTGCGTGTGGCGGCGGCGATGAAGGGTGGATGGGCAGCTAACCAGTACAACAGAGATGTCGTTTTTGCCAACCCCGCCTGGTAGGTGCCAGCCGCTGCATTGGCGCCAGTCTTTCGAACTCACTTCCATATCAGGTCCTTGCTTACACTGTATATGGGATTATTTTAACTACTATAGCGTTGCGGGGTATATCGGGTAGTTCTTTGTTCGCAATGGCTCTTTTGACTACTGCGTCCCCCCTTGTCTGGTTGAATCTCATTTCTTCCCTTGCATCTTATTTTATCAGTTAACTACGCTCGCATCTAACTCGTTTGTTCAAGTGCTTGCGCCAATCAGCCTATCCCACCTCGGTATGCCGAACGATACGGAACAGCCTCCGAGGAGACGTGGGCCTGATGTCTTTGAGGACGAAAGCCATATGGAGCGGGACTGGGCTGACCCTAATACAGGCGGTATTCGCGGATCTAGTGAGGGAGGTCAGGCCATCTCCGTACTTGAGTATCTCACTCCTTGCGGTGGCATGCTGGCTTTTATGTCTCTTATTATCGCTCTAGCCGCTTTGCCTCCATAGTACCCTTCATGCGGGGCAAGGCCGAGGACTCCATCGATGCCCTACCACCTCACCAACTTCCCGAGCTCATACCAGGCCTCATTCGTAAAATTCTGCGCCATCTCGAAAGCATCCCTT
The DNA here is from genome assembly GCF_050370095.1 of Fusarium phalaenopsidis. Classification (NCBI taxonomy): domain Eukaryota; kingdom Fungi; phylum Ascomycota; class Sordariomycetes; order Hypocreales; family Nectriaceae; genus Fusarium; species Fusarium phalaenopsidis. Next base: position 31,905 of record NW_028145414.1, on the reverse strand, counting down.
CCAATAGCCTAGTCACCGGCCCCAGAGAGCCCTGGACTGGCTTTGGTCTAACCTCGGCCGAGCCCGACGCCCCAATGAGGAACCTTTCCTCGGTCTTGCGCGTCGTGCACGAGTTGCGACCAACCAGGGAAGCGCGCATATTTGCTGAGCTTGTCGACAATATGGCCAACTCCCCCGTCACGCCGATGCGTCAGGCCTGGTCCAACCTGCACGAGAACCACGTCCAGACGAACCTGGCAGCCGCACACCAAGATTTTTGGCATTCGCTGCTGGTGCTTTGACTGGATGTCAAGGAGCTCGCTGTCGAATGGGGGGTCCTAGTTTAAATGGATCTCTTACTTTTCACGAGGTGCCACGACCATAGGCCAGGAGCCTCCTGACATCCATGCCATCCCACCGTGAATGCTCTCTCGCTCCGAGCTCATGCTGCTGCGAGGCTCAGAAGGGGCCTGCCTAGGTAGGTATGAGTCTCAGGACAACGGCTTGACTAAGCCGATGAGAGCCGATTGGCTGATCGTGGATCCGCGTGCACCAGAGGACAACAATCAATAAAAGGCTCGCCAGAGCCACATCTTCGCTTTGCAGGTAATCAACGTCATCTATTTCCCAGACAGGCACCCTCGCTCGCCAAGGATCTTGTAAGTATCAGTCATCTACCCATCATCAAAGCTCATCCTCGAGCACACGAAGCTGTGCTAGGATATCATCCTTACTCATCGCGTCCCAGTCTAAATCGTCTTCCTCGCTTACAAAGGCAAACGTGATCTTCTTCCCATCATTCGTCGCCTTCAAGAATGCATGTCCAGCAGCACAGATCTTCTCCATGTAGTCGTTATCAAGCAGCTGCTGCAAATTCCGACGACGCTTTGGGTCGCCCTTGCTCCCACCAAGCTCGAGATACTCCTTCGTGGCCATATGGAACGGCGCGCTGGCAGATGGGCAGGTCGGGATGAAGGGCAGAAGGCCAGGTCCCAGCTTCCCACATACCTTTTCCCACGCCTTGCCCGCCCTCCTATCGTTGTCGATTTTGAAGATTGTAACGCCACATATCTTGGTGAGTTCTGCGCGAGTCTCGGAGACTATGCGCTCAGAATGGCCTTTCAAGCCATCATAGGCCTTGTTGAAAAGCACCTGCTGGTAGCGTGTCTGGACCCTACTGCCCTTGACCTTCACGAGCCTCTGGTAACCCTGAAGCACCTTGGTCACCTTCTCGTCACGAGCGGCGGGGTCGCGGCCCTCGTTCTGGATGGCTGCGTTGTGCGATTTCACCTCGGTGACGAAATGCTTGATCGCGTACACGCTCATTACGGTCGCGGCGAGCTTAGTTAAGTCGCTGTCTGCGTCAGCGCTCCCCGGTGTCACTACTAGTTTCTGATCCCCAGAACCCCCCTGGCAAACTGTCTCGCTCTCGTGCGGCATGTAGGCGTGAGCTCTGACGTGCTGGAACGGTGGACTTGGCGGCGGCGGCGGCTTCGTTTCTGCGCCCAGGGAGCGGTTTCCTCCTCTTTCCATCATCCTGGCCATCACCGGTTTTCTTCCCCTTCAGCCTTGAGGTCGTCGCTGTGTTCTCAAAGCCCTCTTCCGCCGGAGACGGCACAGACCTGTCGACCCACTCAACCAGGCAACCCTCGACCCCCAAGAGGCCCTTGAGACCGCACTCGTTGCATACTCGAAGTTTGGTGTGGCGTATACTCAGAGTCTCGGCCGGGGGGCTCAGGTTGATCGAACAGGCGAAATTGTCGGTTATGTTCCAGACCAGATGGTATTGGCCCTTCCTCGTCACGACCATGTCCCCTGGTCCCTGGACGATAATCTCAAACTTGATGCCCGCCCCCCCGTAGTTCACGCGGAGGAGGAAGCAGGTTGAGATGCCGAACAAATTCTTCATCGTCATCACGCCGTTGTAGTATGGGACCCCCTTCGGCGGGTTGAGCAGGAAGGATTCGAACATGCGCTCTGCCTCAGCGGTCTTCAGCTCTTGTGTTTCGTTCGCTGTGCGCTCCCCGCTCTCAGGCTCGTCATGAACCAGTTGCTGTTCGAGATCGACGTTCGTATCTCGTCGCATGTTTCCCCGATCGCGATCGGAGGCAGCGATAGTTGCGTCACAGGCTCGGCGTTGGTGACGGCGCTGGAGTCGCTAGGACGAGGAGATCTCGAAGGTGTGTGGTGAGCCGACTGTTGGGTTGCGTCGCATAGCTTGGTGTACACCTGTCGGATTATCCTCAGGCTGGCTATTACCTTCGCGACCCATGTTCTTTTATCGCCCTCTTGGATGTCCCGGAATATCTGACTGAACGAGTTGGAGGCTATGGGTTCTCCAGGGAACGGTGATGACGGAAGTTCAGGGAAAAGGGCCTACATCTCGCTTGCACAGTGATCGGCAGCACTTATCGCCTCTCCCATCTTCCCCAGGAGAGAGGCAAGTTTTTTTGCCGTGAAAGCACCTATAACGTTAACTCTCGGCTTAAGCTATATGTGCATATGGTATTAGGGATTGCAAATGAGATGGCATAATGAGAGCCGGGAAAGAGATAGTGCTATCAATAAAGGAGCACAGATATAGAAATGCATTCACAAAGAACGCAGGTCTGGCGCGGGCACACGTGACTTGACCACCAGCCACTATTGGTATTTTACGAATAGTGCTTATGTAAAAGCGCGCCTTCTGATTCGAAGAACAAAGCCACCACAGCCACACCTGGCCACAGCCACACCTGGCCACAGCCACACCTGGCCACAGCCACCTCACTGGCTCAAGATCAGCACCCTTCTGGAGGACAATCAAGGCCTTTATCGTGGTTGGCCCGTGGTCTTGATCATTGGGTTCTTATGTCCTTCTCCCCCAGCCGATATGAGCTCATTTTGATGGCTTTAGCGCCTCGGCATGGTTTCCATTATCCGCTGTAGGTGGAGGTGTTCTCGCATTCGGTCCAATCACACTATGTAGATAGGCTCGCGAATTGATATTTGCTGTCATGTAAGCGACTGCCAATTCCTGGGAGCTGATACAGGCACAGCTAGCTGTGCAATTATCATCACGTGCCTTTTCGCACAGCTAGCTGTGCCATTATCATCTCTTATATAAGCCCGATGTGTGTATAGGCAGCCAATACAGATACCGCCAGCAGTGCAAATAAGATCTATTATATAAGAGGCGCCTACTTTGCACTATATATAAACTCAGCCATAGCTCTATTTAATTAAGTAATTAAGTTATTATAATTATACTTAGAGATTAATCTTTTCTTTATATTTATAATAATATATATTAATTATATATTATATTATTTTTATAAATATTAATTAAGGGGGTTCTTATTTTTATATTATCTCTCTTATACTTTAAGATCTCTCTTAGTAATATCTTATATTTCTTATATACCTCGCCGCCCTAAGAACAGCTACTTTACTATCTCTATCCCTATATTTTATTTAATATACTTATTCTTAGCTTTATCTTAATTAAAATAACTTATTATCTCCTCCTTAGTCTAATCTTTAATACTTCTTCTTACCTTATAATATCTCCCTATTTACTTATAATTAAGGCACTAATTATAGTCCGCTTTACTATAGCGGGTTAGCAGCCCTATAGCCCTCTAATATAGCTAATTAGTCTTAGGGGCTCCCTGAGGCAATATAATATATTAGGCCTCTTATGATTTTTTATATTATTAATAAATAGCATAGGGGTTATTAGCTCATAATATAGGCGCCTCTTTAGCGGCTATTAGCTTAGCTACCGAGGGAGATAGCACCTGGGTTATTATATATATTATTATATATATTATTATAATAATCTTAGAGATAATAGAGGCCCCTAATAGGGATCCCGGGGATAATAAGCGGGTTATAGAGCGAGTAGATATATATATTATTATATATATTATTATAGCGGTCTTAGTAGAGGCTAATAATAAATACTTATAGCATAAGGGGCATACTTTAGACCTCATAGTATAGCTAACCTCGCTATATTTTAAATAATTTAGTAATACCTTTAGTTATACTACTTTCTTAATAGCTTTAAATATATAAGGCTTATGCTATATGCTTATTAGTAGTAGCTTTAAACTAGCTACTAGATAATTAAACTACTTATAAGGCTTAATAAAAAGCTAAAGGCTTCTTAAGTATTTAAGATACTAATATAAATAAAACTAATATAATAAAAGGGGCTAACTTTATACCTATAAAAGCTAAAGGGTATAAGTATAAGGTAGTCTAAGAGTCTTAGTAAAAACCCTTATATATATAGGATATTCTATTAATAGCTATTCCTATTAAGCCTTAACCTTCCGCAGGGCATTATATAATATCTAACCACGGATATTACTATATAATAACCTAGATAGCTAAAGAGGTATAGTAATCTGCTGCCTAGCTTGGGTTGCCTTGATTTTAGCGAGCTAGTTTAATAGAATAAGGTTAATAACCCTCTAGGCCTTAAAGAGGTTAACCTGCGAGGTTTTTAAATAGGTCTTAATAAGCTAATAGATGCCCTTAGCCCGTAATATAATAAACTATTTGAAGTAAAGGTATTAATTAACCTATGCCTTTATAAACCTCTCTTTATGGGGGGCTAGCTAGGTCTCTATAATATAGCCTACCTCGTTAATATAGTTAGCAAGGTAATACTCCTTAAACTTCTTAAGCCTCTTATTATAAATATCCTTAGTTATTAAGGCTATAATCTTATACTAAGAGTTATAGAACTTTTTTTACTCTTTAAGTCCTTAAGGATTGCTTTTATCTTAAGTAAATATAGGTTAATAATAGGCTAGAATTACCTTATTAATATGCTAAAGGCATAAGAGTAAGGCTAATTTAGGAAAATAAGAGAGGGAGGAAATAGTATTTATATAAGCAAGGCAGTAATCTATAAGTATTATAAATAAAAGGGCCGCTCTATAAAGCTTATATATATATTATAGCTATTTTAAAGCCTAGATAAAGTCCCTCTCTTTTTTATTACTTAGAAATATAAATATAATATAAAAGAATTATTAATAAGTATTAATACTAATTATATTAAGTTAAGGTATCTTATATTTATTAATCTTATATATATAATTTAATATAAGCACTTTAAGATATAATTTAACGTACATGATAAGTATGCGACGCATCCAAGTATGCGACGCACTTTTCCCTCCTACACCTAACTTTTCAATTAATCAATTGATTTTTCCACCACTAAATATGTCAGACCTAAATACTAAGGCTAAAACCCTTCTTGCCCTTCAAGCCCTTTAAAATGACCTAAAACTAAGCGTCCGACGCGCTGCAAAGATCTATAAGGTCTCCGAGCCAAGGCTGCGTCGTCGCAGACAGGGAATCCAATCGCGATGCGATTGGATTCCAAAATCACGCCGACCATCTGATCTAGAGGAACAGATCATAGTTTAGTTCATTCTCGACCTAGATTCGCGAGGATTCCCCCCCCGACTGCGTGCTATTGAAGAAATGGCCAACCGATTGCTCGCCGACCGCGACGCGTCACCCGTCGGCAAGCGCTGGGCTTATAACTTCGTCAGGCGACACGAAGAGGTTAAGACGCGTTTTTTTCGTAAATACGACTACCAGAGAGCTAAATGCGAAGATCTAACCATTATTCGCGATTAATTTAGGCTCGTAGAGAGCATAATCGCGAAATATAGTATTAACCTCGCTGATATTTATAACTTTAATGAGACTAGCTTTATGATGGGTCTGATTATAAGCGGAATAGTCGTCATAGGCATAGATAGGCGTGGAAAGCCAAAATCAGTGTAGCCTAGAAACCAGGAATGGATTATAGTAATCTAAGCGATTAATGCGGAAGGCTGGGCGATCCCGCCGTTTATTATCGGTGCGGGCTAATATTACCTCGCTAACTAGTACCGAGAAAGTAACCTCCCGGGCGATTAGGCTATTGCGACGACCTAAAATAGCTAGACTAATAATAAGATTAGTCTCGAGTGGCTAAAACACTTTGACCGGTATATAAGCAATTAATTAATTAGTTCCTATCGTCTTTTAATCCTAGATAGCCATGAAAGTCACCACTCCGTTGACTTTGAGAGATATTACGAGGAAAATAAGATCATTACGCTTTGTATGCCACCTCATTCGTCTTATCTACTTTAGCCTCTTAATATCGGGTACTTTAACCTGCTTAAGCAGGCTTACGGTTAAGAAATAGAGCATCTGATCAGATGCTCTATAACCCACGTTTCAAAGACTAAGTTCTTTCCGGCCTTCTACGCCGCATATCAGGCTACTATGACGGAAAGAAATATCAAGGCGGCTTTTAGAGGAGCCGGGCTTGTTCCTCTTGACCCGGAAAGTGTGGTCTCGAAGCTTGATGTGCAGCTACGGACTCCAACGCCTGCCGAGGAGGTAGCTAGCCCTATGACCCCTTGGGCGTCAAAGACTCCAAAGACCGTCCTTGAGGCCCAATCTCAGTCTGAATACCTCGATAGACGAATCAGAAGGCATCAAAGTAGCTCCCCAGAGTTAATTTTAAGAGCTCTTAAGTCGCTTGCTAAGGGGACTAAGGCAATGATGCATAAGAATGCCTTATTGAGGTCTAAGAATAAAGACCTTTGAGAGGCAAATGAGATACTAAGCCGGCGCCGGAGGGCAAAAAGGACTAGACTATAGAAAAGAGGGGTAATAATAGTAGAGGAGGGAAGGCAAGCAATTAATTAGATAGATATTAATGCGCAGGTAGTAGCGGAATCATCGAGAAGTAGTGGTTAAGGAAGGTCGGCGCGACCGGGGGTTCGGCATTATGGTGTCTATGGTAAGCCCGGTCATAATGCAAGGACCTATTAGGTAATAATTGAGACGTCTAGGGAAGAGTATAGTAAGTAGTTTTAATTAATTAATTAATTTTTTATATTTTTATCTTAGTTTATAATAGTAAGGTTTAAGAAAAGTATATTATATACTTAGATATATCGCATATTTATTATATATATTAATATATCTTAATATATATATATAACAAGCTAGATAATAAGTAAATTAGATACTTTTTTTAACCTTTAAGATAGAAATTACTATAAAAATATAATAAACTATTTAATTAATTAAAATTACTTACTATACTTTTCCCTAGATATCTTAATTACTACCTAATATATTCTTATATTATAACTAGGCTTACTATAGATACTATAATACCAAACCCCTAGTCGCGCTAACCTCCCTTAATTACTACTTCTCGATAATTCTACCACTACCTACGCATTTATATCTATTTAATTAATTACTTGCCTTCCTTCCTCTATTATTATTACTCCTTTTTTTTATAATTAGGTCCTTTTTGCCCTCTAGCGCCGGCTTAGTATCTCATTTGCTTATTTAAGTTCTTTAACCCTAGCCTTAAGTAAGGCAACCTTATATATAATTATCTTTATTCCCTTAGAAGAAGACTATATAGCTTCTAAAATTAACTCTAGGGAGCTACTTTTATGCCTTATAACTCATCTCTTAAGGTAATCTAACTAAGATTAAGCCTTAAGCACGGTCTTTAAGGTCTTTAAGACCTAAGGGGTTAATAGTTTAGCTACCTCCTTAGGCGGCGTTAGAGTCCATAGCTATATATTAAGCTTTAAGACCATACTTTCTAGGTTAAGAGGAATAAGCCTAGCTCCTCTAAAGGCTAACTTAATATTCTTTTCTATTATAATAGCCTAAAATATAATATAAAAGGCTAGAAAGAACTTAGTCTTTAAAATATAAGTTATAAAGTATCTAATTAAATACTTTATTTCTTAGCTATAAGTATTCTTAAGCACGCTAAAGTACCTAATATTAAGGGGCTAAAGTATATAAGATAAATAAGGTAGTATATAAAGCCTAATAATTTTCTTCTCCTTATAATATCTCTTAAATTTAATTAAGTAGTGACTTTTATAGCTATTAAGGATTAAAAGATAATAGCGATTATTTAATTACTTAGCTATATACCAGTCAAAGTGCTTAAGCCACTTAAGACTAATCTCATTATTAATCTAGCTATTTTAAGTTATTATAATAGCCTAATCGCCCAGGAGGTTACTATCCCAGTACTAATTAGCGAGGTAATATTAGCCGGCACTAATAATAAATAGCGTAATCGCTTAGCTATCTATATTAATCGCCTAAATGACTATAATCTATTCCTAGTTTCTAGGCTATATTAATTTTAGCTTTTTACACCTATCTATGCCTATAATAACTATTTCGCTCTAAATTATACCTATTATAAAATTAGTCTTATTAATATTATAGAAATTATCTAATTAAATGCTATACTTCGCGATTATATTCGCTATAAGCATAAACTAATTATAGATAATAGCTAGATCTTTGCACTTAGCTCTCTAGTAGTCATACTTCTAAAAAAAATACGTCTTAAGGTCTAGGTATCGCCTAACAAAGTTTAAAGCCTAACGCGCGCCAATTAGTAGCGCATCGCGGTCGGTAAGTAATTAATCAGCTATTTCCTTCATACTATGAAGCCAGGGGGGAAATCCTCGCGAATCTAAGTCGAGAATAAAGTGAATAAGGATCTATTCCTCTAGATCAGATAGTCAGCGTGAATTAGGAATAGTATTAACTCGGGCTTAGATGCCATTATATCAGTTAAATAGTATTAAATGCTTAACTTAGTAGAGCTTTGCGGCACCTCTAAGACTTAGTTTTAGTATATTTTGATGGGCTTAAAGTGCAAGAAGGATTCTAGCCTCTTTATTAGACTATGACATACTAGGTGGTTAAGAATCAATTAATCAAATAGAGATAATATAAGTTAAGGGATTTTTTATCTGGTTTGCTTGCTGTCCGGCTTGCTATACATGTATGTTAGTAACTTTAGGTATATAAATAATATTATTATAACTTTATTAGTCTTATTAAGGCATATTTAACTCTAGAAGCCCTAGTTCTTAAGCTTATTAATAAGGGCATATATATTACTTTAACCTTTAATAAGCTCTTATTTACCCTATATAATATAATTATAAATATCTCGCTATATAATAAGTAAATCTAAGTTTATATATAAATAAGAACTAATCTCCTTTAGCATAATACTAGCATTAGCGAGTTATTAAATTATTATTTTATCCAAGGATAATAGCTAATAATATATTAGATATACTAGTTAATTAAGGCTTAGTTTATAATTATATTAACCAAAGTTAGGCTTAGAGCAATGCCTTATACTCTATATAGTCTTATATAGGCTCTTTATTACTATTATAGAGAAGAGGCATTCTATCCGATATAATATTATCTACTATTGCCATTTCTTTAGCCAAGGAGGGCGCCCTCCTTAGTCATAGCCAAAGATAACTCTAGTTCTTTTACTAGAGGTCTTCTAAGACTTCTAGGTCATAAAGGCATAGCCTCATAGCGCTGCCTAAGCATTGATTACTATATGTAGTTCCTCTAGAGAGTTATAGTTATATTTAGGAGGAAGGGCATTATTAGGGAAGCAATAGGGACTCTTAATTGGGTTTATTATAGCAAAAGAAAGGCGCGGTAAGTTAAATTGGTGCTATAGAAGCTATTGGTCGTGGATTTAATGTCATAGAAGCTATTGATCGTTGAATTAAAGCCGCATAAGCTATTGATCGTTGAATTGGTGTGCCAATTTGAAGTATGTTACCCCTTTTTTGGCTTACATAAGAGATGATAATGGCATAGCTAGCTGTGCGAAAAGGCACGTGATGATAATTGCATAGCTAGCTGTGCCTGTATCAGCTCCCCCAATTCCTCCTTCGCTCGTGAGTCATATATATAATGTGGTGTATTGACCAACAAGCTCGCCGTGGGAAGAGAAATAGAGTGACCAATAACAATGATGCGTCTAGGACGTCTTTCCAACTTGTCGTCAAACTCTGGAGCCTTGCACGCGCATGCTCAATCCTGGGAGTCTAAATGCTTCGGCGCCTAGTAACCTAATGGAGCCCACGACATAGGTCCATCGTCAGCCCGGCACATGAGAACTCGAAGACGAGAATGCGGTATTGTTGAGTCCTCTGTTTTGTTAGATCCCTAGAGTGGCCAGCGGTCGAAGTACTTGCCATGATTTTACCTTGGGCGCAAAAGAGCGTTGAGGCAGGCTCGCGGGCCTGGCCTGCCGCCAATGTCCGAGCAACTGAGGTGGTCTGCTCCTGATGGGCGATATTAGATTCATGGATGCTATGGCCAGCTCGAGTTCTCCATCACTTCTTCGCTTCGACATCTCACCCGCTGCCCATCATTCTGCATCTCTATGACATATCTAGGCGCCCTGCATTATCGGCCGAACTTTGAAGATCGATCCCCCCGAACTTGAGAGTTCAAACACCCGCCCTATTCATCCAAGGTTTATTGCTGCTTGGAGTCTGAGCTTAACGATCATGGATTGACAGCATAAATAGATGCCTGCCATCCGCCTTTCCAGAAAGATGCTTCCTGCTTCCGAGAGCCATCTTCACCCATACGCGCGCCGTCATCATAAGACACGAAGTCTCCCCGATAACATTGAACCGCTTCCACCCGGCTGCCGCGCCGTCGACTTCCGCTTCGCCATCATGCAGCCACCGAGCCTTGAGGAACGAGACCACTACTACGAGGGACTGCCGTCCCGCCCGCGACTTGTTGCTCGCTCCAGCGTCACACCCTGGCGTGGAGCTATACCACCGGAGAGATCGAGGTACTACCAAAAGCGGCTCGCCCATGTTGGAAAACACCCCATCGTTGAGTCTTGGAATAGCTCGTCCGCCGAGGGCTCTCTTAGAGCTTCTGTTTTAGACGCACTAAGCGGGACTGATTGGACCGCCATCGACATACTTCGGGTGGGCTACGCGGATGACCTGCCTATGCCTGTCGTTCTGATGATCTCTGTCATCCCTAATGCCGGTTTGTTCGAAAAATCGCTGGCGATAGTTAGACGGTGCAAGCAGCTTCTCGACGGGGCCGGCTTCGACGACGTGGAATGTGAGATAAGAGAGTCCCAAGTCTCGAACCTACTCAGATCGTCTTCTGCGCTCCCATCGCTACCTCAGCTATCCCATTTCACGCCTAGGCGGCTCACCTTCCGCCCAGACCGAGATTTGTCGGACCGCATTAGAACTTGCATCAGTTCCCACGATAGCCTTGCTGTCGAAGGAACAAAGTGCCTCTATCTCGCTGTGAGGAGGGAAGGTCAGGACCGGGAGACAATAGCCGTCCTCACCTGTCGGCATGTGGCGATCGCCGTGGCTAAGGACGAAAAAAGGGAGTCCAACCTTGACACTACAATGACGAAAAAGTTAGTGCAACCCGGCGAAACGACCTTCTGGAAGCACTTTCAATACATCAGCCACATGGTCGAACACTATAACCGTCAAATCAACCTAACAAAAGGGAGACGGGACATTCTGTTGAGCACTCCGGAGGAGTCAGAATCGAGACTCAAACAACTATACGACGACCGTGCCCCATATCAGGCATCGTTCGATAGGCTGCGCCTAATGGAGGAGCCGTCGTCGAGGGTGTTTGGCCATCTTCTCTACGCCCGGGCGTACGGCATCCGCGAAGGCATCGGCAAAGACGGCTGGCTCAGTGACTGGGCCTTGATCGAGTTGCACCAAGACAAGTTTGAGCGGCCCCTGGGTTCACTGACAAACCAGATACTGATGGATTCCCTACCCTCGGAGACCACAGAACTCGCTTACGCTATGCAACCAGATGCCGATCCCCGGCTTTTCGAAAAGGAGAGCGAACTCAGCCTGAGGGGTATAATAACAGAGGCCAGCATGATGAAGCAATCTGACACGGAAGCGCGCTATGTATCAGGCCTCGTTGTCGCTAAACTCGGAGGAGCATCGAACCTCACACTGGGATGTCCGAATGAGGTCATATCCGTCATCCGGCGGCCCTTTGGAGATGGCAAGCCCTCTGAAGAGTGGTGCATCGTCAGCATCGACGAGGGGGGGAAGTTCTCTAAGCCCGGAGACTCAGGTGCATGTGTCTTTGACCTGAACGGCCGTATTGGGGGGATGATTACTTCGGGGAATGGAAAAGACTCAGCGCAGGATATTACTTATGCTACCCCTATGGAGAGACTTCTGCGAGACATTGAGGCGAGTGGCTTCAAAGTAAGGGTTCTGTAAGAGGATGGATTGCTGGGCGTAGTCATACAGAAGTGACTAATCAGCAACTACCGGTACATGGTTGTGCTTCGTTGCTTGGCGCCGACGATTCGTCAGCTGGAAATCAAGGTCAGGAACCGCGGTGTTGGGCTGAGAAAGATACCAGAGTATCAGCACGCTAATGCAGTCGTGGCCGGGTTATTTGATTGCTTGCTTTTCCTCGCCGGAACAGCGAAGCCGCTTATTAGTGTCGGCCGAAACGCTTTAAAGGTGAATGACAAGGGACTATTTCTCGAGATGCAACAGAGGCGCCAAGTTGGCAGCGCGGAACCTTAAGGAGATTTCGCGCAACGCAGAGGCATTAATGTACAAATATACCCACTCCTCTTGAAAACCCATGGAGCATTTCACTCAATTGTGTGATTATTTCGGCCGAAAGTATGGGACTCTTCTAGGAGAATCTCCTCAACCCCGCGCCACCCCTAAAGGGTGTGCATGACACTCCCAAACATGAGACCTCCAACGCTGCAGGTTGGGATAGGAAATCGACCGAGAATGTGCATTGAAGATCTGAGCCACACTCGAATCGGCAACCGTTCGAGCCTGGCTATCCCCTATCAATAACACTTCCCAAAACACCAGCTTGGCCTGAGTCGATCACTCCCCACGATAGCTCTTCGTCGGCGCTCAGCTCTAAAGCTATGGCCGCCCAATTATCCGTTGTCGATGACTCGATGCGATGGACGAACCAGAAACGACTCCAGTAAGACCCGAGTCTCTGCTATATGCCCCTCCCTGTCAGAACCAACACACAAACTCAGTGCCTCTTCTGCAAAGATATTGGATAGAAGCGAAACTTCGGATAGAACAGCTGTACCATACCTGAACGATAGCCGAGAGCGACAGTTGATCTAACGGCAGCGGATTCCCCCCCTCGATAGTCCGGAGGTAGCCAAAGCATCTCCTTTCCATCTTGAACAATCCATACACCGTTGGTGCTTATACCCCAGCCAGAATGGCGAACACCCCGTAAGGTTATTTCAGTCGACCGATCATCAATGGCAGGCGTTGAAGGACCCAGATAAAGTCCTCCTCTTCCTCACCACTCAAGAAGGCAAAGGCAATACAGAAGGACCGTTGACAGGCATCAACACCAACCATGTCAAGAAGAGGCATCTTGTACTTATTGGTCTTGTAGGTACAGTCTAATAGAAGCACCTCAGGGTATAATTTGAGGTATTCTAGTGACTGCGGATGTGCAAATAACACTGCCACAACTCTACCACCCTCGTCGATACGAATATCATTCCAGAAGCCATCATCATCTAACTGAGAGGCAAGGGCATGTATATTGCTTTGACCCTTAGCGAGGTCCCGCTTGCCCCGTGCAATAGAGTTATAGATATCTTGCTGGGTGGCGAGTGTATCAGAGCTCATGCGTAAATATAATCTAATCTCCCTTGGCTGAATGCCGGCATTAGCGAGTTGGTGGACTTTGGCTTCATCTTGGCGAGATAATTGACGATGTACTGGATGTGCCACTAGGCTGAAGCTTGGGGGGTGATTGTGTTGGTGGAAGCGAGTATCAGGGCGATGCCGAAGTCTCCATTGAGTGCCACAAAGGCTCTCCTTTGCGGTAATGGAGAGGAGGCATCCTGTGCGACGTGATGTAGTCCTCCGGGTTTGTTCTTTGGTTGAGGGCATTCCCGACCGGTCACAGCTGAATGTGACCGTAACTCTCCCGCTGGCAGTCTTCGTGGACCGGGAGGATGTGAAGGCATAGCCTCGTGGCGCTGCCCAGGCGTTGATCGCCGTGAACAAGTCCTCTCGTGAACTAAAGTCGCCCTCAGGAGGTAGAATATCCTTGGGGAAGCCGTGAGAGTCATCAATTGGATCCATTATATCGGCAGCAAGGCGCGGCAGCTAGACTTGATACCGTAGATGCTGTTGATCGGTGCATAAGGGTGCCAACTGGCGGTGTGTGGCCCCCTCGGCACGCGATGGGCTACAAATTTTATCAAGAGACACCAAGAGCTAAAGATGCGTTTTTTTCGGAAATGCGACTACCAGAGAGCCATATGCGAAGATCCTACTATTATTCGTAATTGGTTTCGGCTTGTGTCGAACACAATCGCGAAGTATGGCATCGATGTGGGGGATATCTATAACTTTGATGAGACTGGCTTTCTTATGGGTATGATCTCAAGCGGAATGGTCGTCACAGGCTCAGAAAGGCGTTCAAAGCCGAAATCAGTGCAGCCTGGAAGCCGGGAATGGATTACGGTGGTTCAGGCGATCAATGCGGAAGGCTGGGTGGTCCAGCCATTCATCATCGGTGCAGGCCAACATCACCTCGCCAACTGGTACCAAGACAGCACCCTCCCGGACGATTAGGCTATCACAACGACTCAAACTGGCCGGACCGATAATGAGATCGGTCTCGAGTGGCTTAAGCACTTTGAACGGTGCACATCCTCGATGGGCACGAAAGTCACCACTCCATCGAATTTGAGAGATATTGCTAGGATAACAAGATCATCACGCTTTGTATGCCGCCTCATTCATCTCACCTACTTCAGCACTCAACGTCGGATGTTTTGCGCTTCTGAAGAGGGCTTATGGTCGAGAAATAGAGCATCTAATTAGGTGCTCTACAATCCACGTTTCGAAGACCGAGTTCTTTCCGGCCTTCCACGCTGCATATGATGCCACAATGACAGAAAAAAACATCCAGTCATCATTCAAGGGAGCTGGGTTTGTGCCCATTGACGCGGAAAGCGTGGTCTCTAAGCTTGATATGCAGCTACGGACTCCAACGCCTGCCGCGGAGGAAGCCAAACCCTCGACCCCTTGTGTTTCAAAGACCTCGAAGACCGTGATTTAGGCCGGATCTCAGTCTGAGTACCTCGAGAGACGAATTAGGAGGCATAATATTAGCTCCCCAGCGTCAATATTAGGAGCTCTAAAGTCTCTTGCTAAGGGTACGACGGCAATAATGCATGAGAATGTATTATTGAGGGCTGGGGTTAAAGACCTTCGAGAGGTAAATGAGATACTGAGCCGGCGCCGGAGGGCAAAAAGAACCCGCCTACAGAAAAGAGGGGCCATGGCTGTAGAGGAAGGAAGGCAGGCAATTGATCAGATGGATGTTGATGCGCAGGTAGTGGCCGAATCGTCGAGTGGTGGTCAGGGAAGGCCGGCGCGACCGGGTGTTCGGCGCTGTGGTGTCTGCGGCAAGCCCGGCCATAATGCAAGGACCTGTCAGGTAGTGATTGAGATATCTGGGGAAGAGTATAGTGAGTAGCTTTAATTGATTAAATAGTGTGTGGTATTTTTATAGTGATTTCTATGTTAGAGGTTAAGAAAAGTGTCTGGTTCGCTTGCTGTCCGGCTCGCTGTACATGTACGTTATGCCCTTTAGGGGTTTACCTATATATATATCTGTCTCATACGATAAGCATAGATTGGTATAGTAGAGGACATAGAGGACAAGAGGTTATACTAATGGGTGGTAGCTTTAATGCTATTTTGCAGGCACTATATATACTTATCCTTATATTCTTCTCTAGACGGCCTCGCTTGCCATGCCCCGAGTTCCATAGTGATGTTAACGCTTGCGAAAATACGTGAGACTTAGAAGATAGAGCGTCAGCTAGCTCATAAGGAGGCGAGTGCCTAAAAAGACCTTTATCCGCAAGAGTCGCGTCGCTAAGTTAAAATATACATGGCATTTAATATCTCGCTAAAGGCATTTATAAAGAGGCCCTAAACCGCTGTCCTCATGGTCTCTTGACTTTGCTCCACAAAGCTGCTATCTACGTGTGGACGGAGCTAGCCCTGCTCTGAAAACGCTGATCTCTGGCTGCAGCATCTATAGCCATATCTGATCGGCGACTATGATGGACGAGGCTCCGATCTAAGTCGCCGAACGAAATAACATGTCAATAGGAACTCATGATATTAAGGTTTATGCGCGAATTCGACGATTATAGTGATATAGATTGTCTTGTCAACCTAAAGGACCTGCTCGGTACGCATACGGCTGTCTTTTCCATCCGCTACATCGCCTGACATGAATCCATAACCAGCTTCTTATCACCCGACACTGACACAATAGGCCTGGGAAGTCCATGTTCCAGA
Source organism: Fusarium phalaenopsidis (assembly GCF_050370095.1). Classification (NCBI taxonomy): domain Eukaryota; kingdom Fungi; phylum Ascomycota; class Sordariomycetes; order Hypocreales; family Nectriaceae; genus Fusarium; species Fusarium phalaenopsidis. The sequence goes on along the minus strand of NW_028145414.1, from coordinate 15,670 downwards.
TCTGCCGAGGTTCAATCCCGTGCCAGCCCGTGCCGGATTAACCAGGGTAAGCTCTCTGTAGTAAAGAATGTTACATTCCGCCCGAGCCGGGACAACGCTAAGCGCCTGTGCCTGGGGTTCTTTGGCCGGGGTAGCCTGCACTGGAACTCTGCCAGCGTCTCATCCTCTGATAGCGTGGGTAAATACCCCTATTTGGAAAGTTGCTTAATGATATGTGACCGTCTCAGAAATCTTAGTGGATCCTACCGTAGTGAAGGAAATCCTCAGCGTGGTTTTTAAATTTAAAATATTTATTAAATCTATATAGATAGAAGGAAAAACTAAAAGTATCTTATTAAACTTAGAGATAAAATAAATAAATAAATAAATAAATAACTAGGTGTTGTATTTATTATATTGCTGGATAGAGAGCTTATAAAGTTTAGAGCCCTGCCTTCTTCTTTATTAAGAACCGCTTATTAAGTTTAGTCACGGTAGTATCTATGCATAGCGTTGTCCCCGTCATTAGGAGCTCGGCACGTTGAAGCCCGGATCTTGATGGGTTAACTGAGCCAGAAGATCGGAGCTCGGGACTTCAGTACCCTGTCTCTGTAACTGCTCTGGTGGGCGTACTCGACGGTGGGAGGCTTGCCACGGCACATGCAGATGATTTCTAATCGGGGGTTGCAACAGCCCGAAATCCGATTGTTCCAACTGGCTTAGAAAGTATATGATATATGATATGACAAACCTTAATCCGATTGGAAATATTGCGGCTTTAAATGGTGGAATTAAGTATAGGATCAATATATCTGGTGGCAATATGATAATAGATAGAGGCACACGACAAGGGTAGAATGCATTGGGGTAGCTTTGTCGGGTAGATCGGCTTCACCTTGAAGGTAGAGGGCTGCATCTCATGGCTCATTATGCAGCGTAAATAGCTATCACACACATAGCTGGCAGTAGTTTTCTTTATCTCTTAGATACTACTTGAGGGGGCCTATAGACCGGCCCGGTTCCCGGTGTTTGGTTTCTGTCGCACTTGGAAGTGCTTGGTCTTCCGAGCACAACGGAGTTGCAAAAACCAAGTACTTCCAAGTGCGACAGAAACCAAACACCGGGAATCGGGCCGGTCTATAGCCCCCTCAAGTATTGGCAACTGTCTTTCACTCCTACATAAACTCAAAATTTGCCGATGCGAGGGCCAAGACTAAGATTCTCGGGGAACCTCAGTAGTACTAAATAGCCGACGCCCTATAGTTTCTAAGGCTTATCTGAGAGCAGTAGGGTTAGCCTTGCTTCCGAGTTTATGCATCTTTCATGTATTTTAGCTCGTTTTAATATATCGCTTCGCAGAAAAAACAGCTAGCTTGCATCAGCGCTCTTAATCTACCCCATCGTGTTTAATTAATGTTCTTAGTCACATAAATACATTCAAATGTTAACGACCTAGGTAGTTAATAGCACATAAGCTCCTTGATAGGGTACTATTGTTAGCCATTAATTTGAGAGAAGAGTCGAGAGAAGGGCTGAGAGAAATGTTGGAAGAACAATTAAGAGAACAGTTGTCTTCACTTGCCCCTAGATGCTCTATGTTACATTTGAACTCAATTTTCTGCGTGTGACGAAGACCTCTATATTCTACCGGTTTCGATGAAGTGTGCCGTACTTGAGGGGGCCTACAGTCCGGCCCATTCCTATGACTCGGTCTTCCGTAACTCCGTTGTGCTCGGAGAACCAAGCACGGGGGGTATATTAATAAAGGAAATAGCCGGTTGATTAGGGAAACTAAGGAAGATACTTCTATTTCTATAGAGATTCTTAATAAAAATAAGTGCCTAAGTTAATTAAGAAAACTTATAAAGTCTAAAATTATCTAAGTGACTGAAAATAAAAAAGATATTAGTATTTATTAAGAAATATTAAATAATAAAGTCAAGTTATTTAATAAGATATTTTTTATATAGTAAAAAGTAACTTCTTTCTCTATATGAAAATATATAGAAAAAGAGGTATCTTTTCCCTCAATTTACTAGCCATTTCCTTATTCAAACCCCCCCCTCCCATGCTTGGTCCTCTAAGTGCAACCGAGACTAAGCACGGGGGACCGGGCCGGTCTCTAGGCCCCCCCTCAAGTATACATGGCGTGCGTATGGATGGCATGGTCTGGGAGGCCCGGGGAAAGGGGACGGTGGCGTCCGGCCGGGGAAGTTCATCTTCGTTCCGTGAGCTTCAGAAGCTGCCTTTTGCAACAAGAATCTGTCATGCCGACAACAGAGAGACAACTATAAGAGCCATGAAGCCTACCATCATCAAAACTAGAACAGTCTTGACACCAAGCAAACAAATCAACTTAACACTCTAGAGTCACTCATGAGTCTTTTTGCAACCACTCGCCCTCAATTGTTCAAGAATCCCTTCAATTTTCGTATCTTCCAGCTCATCTCAACTCGCAACATGACTGTGAACCCCGTCCAAGCTCCCTCTGACAAGTCCGTCGACGCCTCGGGCATTCCTCCCGGCTACAAGGCCAAGGTTGGACAGCTCCAAACCTTTGTCCTGCCAGACAAGGTCACGGGAGGTGACCTCGATAAGAAGCTTGGCAAGGCAATTGTTAAAGCCTGGCAGGAGGACGGTATCCTTCAGATAGCCATGAAGGAGAGCCAACAAGCCCTCTACGAGGGTGCCAACCAGGCCAGTCAACGCTTTTTCAAGAAGCCATATGCTCAGAAGGCGGCCTGCGTTGACAGCCAGACCTATGCTGGTTACATTGCCAGCGGTGAGGAGCTCACTGACGGTATAGCGGACTACAGTGAGATCTTTACCGTCACAAAGGATCTTCCTCTCGATGAGCCCAGGGTAAAGGAGAAATGGCCATGCCATGGACGGTGCCCCTGGCCAGATGCCGATTTGCAAATCCCCATGAAGCAGTACATGGACAGTCTAGGGGAGAGTGGTGAGGTGCTCTTGCAGCTGACTGAACTGGGTCTCGATGTGCCTGAGGGGTCTCTGACCGGCCTGACCCGTGATGGTTGGCACCACATGAGAATTTTGCGGCAAGTGATTAGAGTTACCATTTAAATAGCTTCATTACTAACATTCTTTCCAGATTCCCGGCAACACACGCCACCAACGGAAAGGGGAAGGATGGGCGTGGTATAGGCTCTCATACTGACTATGGGTTGCTCGTTCTTGCAGCAGCTGACGACGTCGGTGGTAAGTGATACTGCGATTCAATAAACGCTCTGCAAGACTCGCTAACGGCATTCATTTAACCTAGCACTTCTTGTCCGGCCTCCACAGCAGTCCGACGAGTTTGCCAACTGGAACAAGAGTGCCGCTGGATTCAAGGAAGACGATGACGGATGGGTGTTTGTGCCTCCCGTGGAGAATGTGTTCACAGTCTTTCCAGGTCAGCTTCACGCGTGCCAACTCCGGCTTGTGCAGAACTAACCTGTGACCATTAGGAGACATGATGCAATATCTCACCAACTCGACTCTTCCCTCGACGCCCCACAAGGTCGGTCTCAATGTTAGGGAGAGGTTCGCCTTTGCCTACTTCCACGAGCCCAGCTTCCAGGCTGTCGTGAAGCCACTGCCTGGATATGACGCTGGGCAGGAGCCCAAGGAGGGTGTGCACTATGGGAAACACTTTACCAACATGTTCATGAGGAACTATCCGCAGCGAATCACTACCCAGAGGCTCATTGATGAAGGCCGCTACAACCTTCTGGAGAATGAAGCCCTGCGCACTATGAGGGCTTAGGACTTGAGAGGGATCATGGTTACGGATGCTGGTTTCGTCATGAGTTGGCAGAACAGTCGCTACTGCTGGAGAGTCTTGACCTGAACAGATTGTCATAACTTTTAAAGGTCGGTCGATTTGTATAAGGATTCTAAGCAACGGAGAATCCACATAACGCTCTTTTTGAGAATGATATCTTTATAAATATCAATTGCATTCCTTAGACTTGTTACGACCCTCGCGGTTACGTCACGTGGTATCCACAATTCGGAATACCAATGGACCTATCAAGGGAGGACCGACTACAAGAGGAACGACCGCGGTCTAGGAACGACGTCATTCCTGTTCACGATCGTTCCAAACCAGTATCATCAAGTATATGGAACACGCTCATTAGCACTTCCTTATGTACCAGATACCTCAGCTATCAATACAACTTGGTTACACTCAATACCTTTGAGCACATTACCAGACATGACTCACACCCTGTTCAAGGAAACGTCAGCATTCCCCTGCCAAACATAAACCAGCACGACCCACATATCCCCTTGGGACTTGTACGACCGTCACAATATTGCATTTACTTTAACTGAGCTGATAGGTCCTTTTGCACATAAAGCTGATCGTAGAGATCTGTAACATCACAAAAAAGCCTCAGAATTTCCAACTTCTTGTCGTTGGAATAATTCAAAAAAAGACTTCCTATCAGCCCTGTGACATTCCCAGTCTAGCATGTCCAACGCTTGGATCAAGCAGCCATGTTCGTACTCGGCCAGATGCGCCAGGCTCTGCTTCTTGGCGTCCATGCCGTCACCCAACGTTTGATCGCACAGCGAGAACTCTGGAAAATGCATAGAGTTGATGTTTCTCTCAGCAGAATCACGCGCCATGGAACCGTAATCGTTGTACATGCGACACATGGTCGTCAAGTGGCGCGACACTGCAGCGGCGAGGTATTTCTGCGTCACTGTGGGGTATAGCTCTTCACCTTGTCCAACAGAGGCAGATACCAGGCAGTTTGAGAAGGCCAGCGAGTATGCGCATGCCACATGGTTGCCTCCGATGGTGCGTGCCCATTCGAAGTATCGCTGTGTAGGTGAAGTAAAAGTGCCGCCGTCCTTCTGTTTGGAGAAGCGGACGTTGTCGTCGAGCTGAGTTGCATGCGAATGCATAAACGCTCGAAACTCCTCTAGTAGGTTCTCACGGTCCCAGCGGCTGGATCTAAGCACCACCTTATGATTTACCACGTAGCTGGTGAATCGGGTGAGGGGGTCCTTGATACTCTGGAATGCCGATGAACTGCTGGAATGGCCATTATCTTTTTCCTGGCCGTTGACGTAAGCCAGTTCGCCCTTGGGTTTACTTGCGGTACTGGCTGAACCTCTTGTGACGCTGTCAATGATGCTGTCAATGTCCCTATGCAGTAGCGCACCGCTTCCCGCGTAAGCGGGCCCAGACACGGCCTCCATGAACTCATCGGTCTGGTAGCCCAGTAAAGAAAGCATCATCATGTCGTAGAGCCAGGAAGTGGATGCAAAGGTCCGTCTGCGGTTGTTGCACCCGACCCAAGTGAAGGGGATGATGCTGAGGTATTTGTCTTGTGCGAGCTTCACATCGTCCCTTGGGAAAATATCGACTCGTCGAGCTTGTAGAAGAGGAGCGAATAAGGACGACTCGATCATTGATGATCGAACTTCCCAATCGTCAATCAATGAGAACAAAGCCGTTTTGCGAACCAGCCGCATGTAGCGGTCCAGATCAGCCAACGCTTGTGCATTGTTGATACAGTGGCCGATGACTCCGGGCAAGTTGTGTGGAACAGCGGCCTTGAGAGCAGCCACCCTGTAGGCTTCAGCCACAAAGGCTACTTCGTAGGCTGTCTTGGAAGTCCATGTGAGGTCTTCTGACTGGTGACTGCACGCCCTGAGCCAACTCGCGCCCCGGTCAATGCAAGATTGCAACTTGGCCCGGATATCGTTGAAGAAGCATACACGACGTGCCTGGGCGAGAGCCAAGATGGCATAGCAGGTCTGCTCGCGATAGCCACCCCAGGAGCCATCGTCGTTTTGATCCAGGATAATACGCAGACAGGCTTGAAACAAAGAGATGCTTACTCTGCAGCGCCAGTTCTCGTCTATGACGCTTGAAAGGCAGCCACTGTCAACGAGCTGGAGGAGGTGTGTGAATGCTTCAACCAACAGCATGGTCGGATACAAGTGGCTCAGATGCTGCTGGGGTTAGAAGAGATACATGATTGTTTCAAGAGGTTGTGAGGCTCACCCATTTATCCTTGATGCGAGAGTCGCTATCCCACCACCATCTGCAGATGAACAGGGTGGTTTTCAAGATTTGCGAATGGTATTGGGAGATGTTTTGTTGATGAAGAAGGCAAAGCAGAACGTGGAGATTTGAAGTCAAGCTCGGATCCCGTTCTGCTCCAAACGTGGTGAAATGGTCCCGTCCTTCGAAGACCTTTATCATTGCATCCGGGCTGACTGGTCGTCTCAACAGATTCAACGCCAGGAGTGCTTTGGCGGTGTCATCTACGTCGGCAGTTCGAGGCGCTGAGGGTGTTAGTAACGTGAGTTGAAGAGACACTTTCGAATTGATACTTACCAAATCCGATGATCCCTTTACCATCCTGCAAAGCAGCGGCGAGGATATCAGCCAGACCATGCATCCCATCACACTCGATGTCCTCTACCAGAAAGCCAGCTTGAAGGAGGGTAGCCAGAGGCTACGTCCAGTATGATCAGTCAAGGTTGATACAAGTTGAACGAACTCACTTACCCAGCTGCATTCAAAAAAGGTTGTTGGGTGGGTTCCTGGGATTCCACCGTCACCGTGACCAGCACCAGTCTGGAGGATATGCCGCAGATACGATTCGGCCTCGTCATCCCATTTGGAAGCCCCTATCAGATAAGCAGCAGTCGAAGAGGGCGAAGCCATCATGGACCCATGGTAGAGATGATGGGACACCCGATCAAAGTCGACTTCTCCCAAGAAAGCCTCGAGTGAGTGGAGAGCCGAGGATGGCCTCTTGCCGTACAGCGTATCCAACTGAAACTGCGACATCTTGACCCTGTGCATAGATTCCAGGGCATCTCTGCAAGGGAAGTCGAAGGAGAGTTCCCTGCCTTGCTTCTGAAAATAAACCAGCAGAGCAGGTACGATCAGTTCAACGCCAATATGATTGGTCTTTTCAACATCATCCCATCGACCCAACTGCTTGTCAAGGGAGGCAAATCCCCGCTCAATACGCTGGCTGATCTCGTCTGGCGAAATGTCGAGAATCTGCAGAGGTTCTTTGGCATGGGCCAAGAGAGCAAGCAGGGCCGCAGCCGTGTCCAGAATGCCTGCGGTTTGCGTTGCTGGATGTATGCCCCAGCCTCCATCATCGGATTGGGATTTCAGCAGGTAATAAAAGGATTCTGGAAACAGCCACTGTTTGACATTCCCCGTCGTTTTCGGAATCATGGCTACCCAAGCAGTGTCATAGACTTGGCAGCTAGTTGTACAGAGACCATAGTAGTCATGGTAGCTTGCGTAGGCTCGGGCGATCAAAGACTTTGCCATTGAGGCCAGGGTGCTACCGTCGGATTTGCTTGTTGCTGCAGCGTTTATCATTGAGGAACTGGAGTTTGTTGCAAGATAAACGTTAGCAATACTACTAAGGACCCTCAGCTTATAGACATACAGCATCTTGCGCAAGGAACCTTGAGGAGGATACAATACGAGCACGGGATAAACGTAGAGAAGTCAGAATGATTCAACGATGAGTCTTTGTTTGCTGTAACAGGAGGAGTTGAGAACCTCCTCTTCAAATGTTGCTACCTCATAAGAAACCCCCTTGGTTTGACGAACCCAGGGCCCCGTTTCGGGGTGCGTACTCTGAAGCCCGTTGTAGACTACCGAAAAATTTGCCGAGAGGCACTGCTATCACATGGTATGGTGTATACATGACATGCAAGGTGATACTTCGCTCGGCAGAGAGGGTGACTGTGACTCCAGATACCACGCCCCCTCCCCTGTTGCCTGTGCCGCGGGAAGGACGATGACAACTTCAAAACACATCCCGTGGGTTGATTTCTAATCAATTTTGAGTTTGAGCTTTGCATATGCATTGGTCTCCACGTTTTACATGAATTAGCCCCAGTCAATGGCAACGAAGAAACTGGAGTTTACTCTAGCTTGGGTGGTAAGCGGGTTTTTTGCTTCCCATGTGCCTACCAAAGGGCCAGACATTCTACGTTGCGACAACAGGGCTTGGCCATGCAGGGCTTGGCCATGCAGGGCTTGGCCATTCCGTGTCCTTGATTCATTAAGTCGGAGACGCTCATTCCGTGGCCGTTTTATCCACGCCAATTAACACATACACCCGTTGCTCCCGGACCCTGTTGCCTCCTTCTCACTTCTTCTCTTCATCTACCTCGATCAGAGTACAACCACTTCATCTTTGTCGTTTAACTTGTGCATCATGTCCTCCGAACAACAGTATTCTCACAATTGCCTCGTCTCCACAATGTTGCAACTCGACCATGGCTCAAGCCTTGAGGCTCAAGCCAAGGACGACCCTATGCCCTCAAAAGTACAGCCACCATCCTCATGGTCTCATTGCGGCTCGACTTCGAGCAGCGAACAACTCCATACAACCCTGTCAGGATCGAGCAACGCGACTGCAGAGTCTGTTCTTGAGCACTGGTTACCATCCATCGTGAATTCGCAGCTTCAATGTGAATGGACTGCTAAACGTACCAAGGCAAGCATCCTCGCTCTCAAGGGAGTGAAACAAACGTTGACCCAAACACGCCGCTCAGATTGCAGAGTCCCCGTACGAGTATATATTGACTCTTCCTTCCAAAGGCATACGGGAGGTATTCATTGACGCGTTGAATGTTTGGTTCCAAGTGCCCGACGACAAGACCGCAGCAATCAAGGCAGTGATCAATATGCTGCATGATTCATCTCTCATGTAAGCATCACTCTCCTCGCCCTCTCGATGTGTAAGCTCAAAGGTCAGAATCGATGACTTCCAGGACAATTCACCGTTGCGGCGCGGCAAACCTTCAACACATACCGTCTTCGGTCCTGCTCAGGCTATCAATTCAGCGACATATGTTATCGTCAAGGCATTTTCGACCGTCCAGGCCTTTATCGATCCCACCTCATTGGGCGAGGTTACAGGTGCAGTAATTTGGCTTCTTGATCCACAGGTGGGTGATAACACGTCGCAGGCATGATCTTGACCATATTTGAGGGCCAGGCGATGGATCTGTCGTGGACCTTTAACAACACTGCCCCTACCATCCAGGAATATCTCTTGATGGTTAACGACAGTAGGTTTCTCAGGGCCCCCCCTCTCGAGCCTTTTAATAACCGATGGTCATTCTAGAGACTGGAGCCTTGTTCAGGCTTGCATGCTACCTTCTGGTAACACCTTCAAGCGTAAACCTGGCCGAGGGTGCATTAGAGAACATCAACAAGATGGTCTCGCTCCTTGGGACAGTACTTTCAGATCCGAGACGACTATATGAATCTGGTCGATCGAAATGTGAGCAAACTTACAAACCTTTTGATCCCTCGAGGTTTGTCAAGAACTGTCAAGCATCAGCTGCTGATCGTGGCGCGTGCAGTATGCCGACCAGAAGGGCTTCTGTGAGGACCTCGACGAAGGGAAATATTCACTCCCACTGCTCCATTCACTGCAGAGCGACGACAATGGCCTCCTAACCAATATGCTATCAGCGAGGCGGTCCCAAGGGAGGCTCACAGTAGAGCAGAAGATCTTGATGCTAGATCAAATGAGGATTAGCGATAGTCTTGGCTGGACCAAGGCACTCCTTGGTGACCTCCATGAGCAGATCTTGACGGAGATTAGAAGGCTGGAAAAGTGCATGAATAGGGGCAACGGTGCACTGTGGAGGCTGGTGGACCTGCTGAAGCTGGAGCGCTAGTCTGTTACGCACGTACGTAGTAATAGATACTGTGGTATTTCAGAGTCCGCAGGGCAACATGAAATATACGGACAGCGCATGAGTGCGGCGTCAGGACGTTCCGTCATGTGGCAGAGATATCCAGAGCTGTGACATCCTTGTGGAAAGCATTATTCTCGTTCGTGGTTCGTGTTGTAGGACATGAGCGTCTCAGCATTGGTTCTAGCTGATGACGGGGCGCATCTTCCGGGTAAGTTCGGACAGCCCGCTCAGCTGCATCAGATCATGCTTCTCAACCGACATTGAGCTTGGACGAGCGTGACATGTCATTTTGCAAAACCGAGCCAGGTAGAAATAAGCTTTCAGCTTCGGCGCCGACTCAGCGTAGCATTCAAATATGGAGCCGTCACGGCTTCTGCATATGAGGTGGTAGTGATAGTAGGGTCCACCATGCTCGGCATTTTCGCCACTTCCGAACGCCGAGATACGCTGTTGAGCTGGTGATGTATCTGATACGATACGTCGCTTAGATCACGAGCGACATCATCGCGGAGAACACGAGCGCCATGGCAAGGCCCCTGTCAGCACCAAATGGAGTCCTGCAAAGATGCCTAACGGGAGCGTGGGTTAACTTAGGTCTAGATCGAGTTCTAGGCAAGGGTGGCTGAGCTGCAGATAACTGGCTTGCACTCTCTCCGTCGTTGATAGCCAAGCTACGTACTATGCACTAAGTTTACATGCTGTCCCATGCAACTACCGTCTCACGTTTCGTCGCGTACCCGGGATGAAACCTTGACTGCTTCATCCGGGCAGATTTCCCACCATGCAAGGAGCCAATTATGGTGAAGTGGATGGTGATACCCAAAAGAATCAATCACACAACTGTTACCAACACAACACCTTCAGCCCGTAGAAAAGTACCCACACGAGGCCAGCCAGTATGCGCTTCATGAGGGTGCTCTGTCGGTCACCTCGACTTGCTGCATGGTTTCTTAAGCATTACTGGTTGGTATCTATCTCGTCAATCTGGTGGTCATGTTTCCCCGTATCAATTGGAATCTGCGAAACACGATAGCCAACAGCAAGGGTGCAAGATATCTTTCGACAGGCGCCAAGCAAACTAAGACCGTATTGCTGCACGGCAGAATGGCATTATGCGATACCAACTACGGAATTCCCCAGCCTGCTGCCGGGTATGCCATCAAACTGCCATCTCTTCCTTCCTCCTCCGGACCGCTAGCTGTGCAGTTGGACTGGCATTCATGTTCAGCCCAAATTTCCTCGGCTCCATGTTTGAGCCTTCGACCGGCCTGATGTCGTACTTGAGAAGAATATGGCACAATGCAAGCTTGATCTCTTCAGAAGCAAAGAATCTGCCAGGGCACGCGTGAAGTCCATATCCGAAGCCCATGTGGTCAGGGCTGACGCTGACTAGCTGGGCCTTGTTCTCCTTGCCTGGTTCCTGGCGCATCTTGTAAAAGCGGTATCCATCAAACCGCTCCGGGTCCTGGTACGACTCGGCGTCCCAATGCATATGGGCAGATACGAGCGTCAGCCTATTCTTGGGGAGAACCGTGCCGTCTAACAGATTCACGTCTGCTGTGGTGAAGCGACGCATGCTAGCTGTTAATGGACTGTGTCAGCCTGCAAGGGCTCATGAGATGCAGCATAGAGGAGGAGGGGTCAGCATACCAATGGAGATGGGTTTCAAACGCTGGCTCTCTTTGAGCACGCTGTCCATGAGCTTGAGCTTATAGAGCGACTGCTTCGACCAGCCGTGTTCGCTGAGCACCGAGATGATCTCTTCTCGCAATGGCTCGATGAGTTCAGGATTGTTGGAGATATCCAACATCACCTGGGTGAAGAAGTCGGTCGTGCTGTGAAGTGCAGCCACAGAAAGCGAGAGTTGCGCACAGGCTGGGTCATAGTATACCTTTTTCTCCAGCGCCGTCTGCTCCAGCCATTCGATTGCATCATTGTAAACAATCTTTTCGCCCCTGCTTGCTGCCTCGGCCTTCTTCTTGCGTCTCTCTTCCAGCAGTGGATTGATCAGATCCTTGGCTTCTCGGACCAGCGCACGAGCAGCAGTGCAGTGTGGCATAACCCACTGAACCACAGGTCGAAGCCAAGCCGGCCAAAGCCGCAGTTCTTCCACTGCTCTGAAGGCGATGACTGCATACGTGGTAGTGATCCTGAGCCACTGCGGGTTTCGGCACATCTCGGTTCCCAGGAACACGCGCGAGGTGATGCGTGCCATGAGCTTCAGGTTTGCTTCCTTGACGACGATGTCGTGCCATGCTGCCCCAGTCCATATCAGCCATTGACATTCACCGTCGAGCAAGTTGGGCAGTTCGGAACGTACCTTGATCATCAGTGTAAATATCCTTCAACACCAACCCACACTCCTCAGATACGGGCTCTGTTACCAGTGTCAATTGGTGTGTCAACTGGTGTCGCGCAACGAGTTTCATGATGTGACTCTCTGTTGTTCCCTCTCTGAACCCTTCGAAGCCCGGGAGATGAGCATAGAACCACTGTTGAAGCTAGTCAGTAACTTGCAAGGAATGATGGCCCTTGCCTACTCACCTTGAAAGCCGCCTTCGTGAAGCTGAGTTGCTCATGGTTACGAATCTCGTGAGCATACTTTGGCGGTAGGATCAAGATCTCGCCAACATCAGCCATTATGCGGAAAGGCCGGCCTGGGGATAGAGCTAGTCCTTTGGCGATGAGCTGTCGGGCCCCAAACATGAACTCCTTCTTCGCGCGGACATTGGTAAGCTCTCCAAGCCTTTTGCCGTTGACCAGGAGGAACGGTGATGTCTTCAACCATCGAGCGCAGTAAATGGAAGTGACAACTGCCAAGATGGTGAGAGCAACCACACAGGTAGGCCTGGCGAGCACATCCAGATGGCCAAGAGGCTGGATGTCAAGTAGATCAAGGCTAGCAAAGCTCAGTAGGCTCGCCATACTAGGTAGTGTTTGATGCGATGTTCGAGGTGGGAAATGCAATGGAGTTTGGAGTATAGAATCCAGTCTAAGATTATCTTGAATGGGGATACATTTGACGGAGAAAACAGGGGACATTCCGGCTTTCTGTAGTTCTCATTACGACAACGACAATACCGAGCATGCCATAACACTAGCGCATCAATAAAGCGGTAAATGTAACCTTGATCCCCGGTGTCAAGTCTGGAGTCTTGTTTCTTCTGGCTTGCACCCAGACACCAAGACTGACAAGGATATCGATATCCCTGCTGTATCCGCGCACTTGCAAGCCCATGTCAAGCACAGGGTGGAGGGCGCCGGGTGCCGGAGCTCCTTGCCACCTATCTCATGATAAATGTGTCACATCACGGCAGTTCGCATCGGCTTCTGAGTTGGTCAAGTCCCGAGTGGCCCATGTCAGGTCTTGACAAGCAGGTAAGGTAGGGCACATCTGTTACTCCACAGGCGAATGAGCAATAAAGTTACTGAAGCATCAGTAAGTGAGCAAGTGCTCAGACTGGAACCATCCATTGCAATAACAGATGACTGCATTCCTGAAACCTCCAAGCACTGCCCGCGATAACTTCAGTACCCTACCTTACCTACTTGTTAAGACCTGAACTGAGACCATTGATTCAAACATGAACCCAATCGAGAACATCATCGCCATGTCCTTCTCAACATGGAGCCAGCGGTATCCAGATAAGCTGGGTCTAATCAAGTCTCATCCGGCAATCTCCATGATAATTGCTGGACTTTCCTGTTTCTATGCCATAACTCTTTTGACATCTTACCTTTTCGGCGTCAAGGTTCCCTATGTCGGCTACCGAAGCCTTTTTGAGCCAACATGGTTTGTCCGGTTGCGCTTCGTTTGGGCAGGCGGCTCTATCATCAGCGAAGGCTATCAGAAGGTAACCTGGAAGCTGTTCAGACTTGTCGTGTTGAATGAGAGCTGACCAGCTGTCGAGTTCAAAACGTCCCTCTTCCAGGTCCGCAAGATCGGGACCGACATCATCATCATCCCCCCAAACTACGTCGACGAGGTTCGAAAGCTGTCACAGGACAATACACGATCAGTCGAGCCCTTCATCCACGACTTTGCGGGGGGAATACACCCGTGGGCTGGTGTTTCTACAGAGCGATCTGCAAAACAGAGTTATTCAGCAGAGGTTGACACCAAGGCTGGCTTCATTGACAGCGGTCATGAAGGAGGAGTTTGACCTTGCCCTTGCTGCTGAAATGCCTAAAGTGAAAGGTATGATTGCATCATCTGATAAGTCTAGTGGACCTACTGACCAGCACCAAGACGATACATGGGCCAAGGTTGACATGTCATCCATCTTTATTCGCCTCATCTCCCGAATCTCGGCACGAGTTTTCCTCGGGCCGGACGACTGCCATAACGAAGAATGGCTCAACACCACGGCCGAAAATTGGTAGAAACTTTTTATTCCAGGTTTCGCCCTTCGCATCTTTCCTCATTTCCTCCGGCCCTTTATTGCTCCCCCTACTACCTTCATACAGGGCTCTGCTACGCAACGTATCATCCGCGCGTCGCATCATAGGTAGCATGGTGCACTTCCGCGAAGCGCAGCAGGAATTCCAGGCCGACGCAAACCAAGACATCCTGCAGTGGATGATGAGTGCTGCGACGGGCGAGGAAAAGAAGCCGGAGAACCTCGCGCAGCGGATGCTGATTCTGAGCCACAACAACCATCACCAAAACACATACGACAGCCAAAGCCATGGGACAAGGGGAGAAACAGCCCAGGGCCATAGCGAAGAAAGAAGCAGAAAGAAGAACAATCTGGGTGGGGGGGGGGGGGAGAAGAAACAGGAAATCCCCAGCCAGCTCAACAGGGCGGCCAGGCAAAGGAAGCGCCGGCGCCGGCTGCCTGTTGTGTGGTTGTGCGTGTGCCTCTTGTCTTTTCGAAGGCCAACAAAGACCAACATGTCCGCAGTAACCTTCAACCGGGGGGGGGGGGGGGGGGGGGGGGGGGTTTTGTGGTGCGGGGGTGGGGCGACCAAACACATCTTCCACCAACCTCTGAGGCTCTCCAGATGGCACATATCTCCCCGCTGGAACTCGAGTCGCTGTCCCTTCACACGCCATGCTACAAGACGTTGCCCACGTCCCCGGCTCAGCACCTCCTACAGAGTTTGACGCCTTCAGGTACTCAAGGTCCGGGAAGGTTCCGAGTCTGCCCAGAAATACCTCTTTCCATGACTGACCCCAGCAACATGGCGTTTGGGTATGGGAAATACGCGTGCCCTGGTCGTTTCTACGCCTCGAACGAGATGAAGTTGGTCTTGGCTAATCTTCTCCTGCTCTATGACTTCAAGCTTCCGGAAAGGGACAGGCAGGCCGCGGAACATCACGATTGATAGCGACATGGTCCCAGATCCAAGGGCTAGACTGTGTTCAGAAAGCGTGCGCCGAGCAGGGAGTAGCTAGCTCGCGTGAAATCTATTTCGATTTTTCATTCGCACATGATGACAGACTTCCCCCAGATGAATGGCAAGTTGGGCCCGCTCTTGTGTGATAGTGCGCGGGTTGTCCGGATGGACTGGTATTCCAGGCGGTTACCCTACAGCATGGGGGTAACGCCATCTGCACAGCCCTCCATGCTTTTTCTGATCCATGACGCTGAGGCTGGCGATTCTTTTCCAAATTAGTCTCCATCGGTCGTCACAGCGCCGTAGAGATATCAAAAGTCTCGCATCCAAGCGACAGATTCAGGATTGATCACACCCTTGTGTCATGCTGCACTGCACCATCGGTGACAATAGTGGTGTGCTCAATTCGTTCAGGATTCATGCATGTAGGTCTGTAGTAGCCAGTTTTTAGGTGACCACGAGGATACAGACTAGGATCTCCCATGGAGGCCAAACTTGGCTGTTGTTCAGTGATGAATCGTGTAGGGCCGTAGATGACCCCGACGTCGCGACTCGATCTCAACTTTGGCAGTGCCCACTGGTTACTTCAGGTGTTACATCAGCTATAAGGTTCGCTAGGGCCTGCATC